>NC_056056.1:214962468-216212468 GCF_016772045.2 Ovis aries
TCGTCACCATCCGTGGTGTCATCCACAGCGAGACCTCCCGTCCATCTCCAACACAAGCGCCTGGTCCCCACGTGTTCCCTGCCTCAGGGCTGCAGGTGTCACGTGAAATGCGTGACTCGTCTTCATGTCTAGACGGTCAATTTGTTAAGAACCAAAATTGAGTCTGTTCTTCCCTGTGACCGGAGCTCATGGCCACGGCCACGCTGCCTCTCTGTGGCTCCTACCAGTGAAAGGGCGGGAGGCCTGTGCTGCCCATGGGGCGGCTCCATCTGTGACCAAGCGCTCCCTTGCAGCGGAGTTCAGGCCGTGGCTCTGAGCCCTCTGTCCACTGCCAGCCCCTCCCTGGTCACTCCAGGCTTGTTAGTCCCCTGGTCCGTGTTTCTGGGCCTCTGCTGGGCCAGGCCCCCACTCACCCTTGCCTCCCCAGCTGCTGCCAAGACACATTCTCCTGGTCTGCTGAGCCAGCGGTGAGCCTGCAGCACGAGCTGCCTGCCTTGCTGCTTCCCTCTGCTGGGCCGTGTTATTTGCTCTGTTAAATACGTGTGAAGTCGAATAGGATATGCATCAGCTTTCTGCTGATGCAGCTTTGAGGGCATGCTTCGAGAACCATCTTGTTGGAAACTCCTCCTCTGTGTTGGTCTGCAGGCGAGCCCGTTCAGTCCAGAAACGCCATCATTTTAAATGGCGTGTGTGTTCCTCAGGCTCAGCTTGGGAGGGAGTTTTCCCGGTTGGTGTTCGCGGAGGTTGCTTTAGTGCCCTTGTGCTGACCGCCTGCTTCTCTTCTAGGGCACCGTCTTTAACCTGGAGTCAGAGGAGGAGTGCCCCGCGGGCGCCGCCGAGGACAGCAACGACATCTACATTCTGCCCAGCGACGGCTCCACGCACGTCAGCCCCCCAGAGTCGCCCACCACGGCCACGGCCTCCTGGCAGGCCGAGAGCTTGCCCGTGTCGCTGTCCGCCAGCCAGAGCTGGCACACGGAGAGCCTGCCAGTGTCCCTGGGCCCCGAGTCCTGGCAGCAGGTCACAGTGGACCCCGAGGAGGTCAAGAGCTTGGATAGCAACGGGGCCGCAGAGAAGAGTGAGAACAACTCCTCCAACTCCGACATCGTGCACGTGGAGCGGGAGGAGATCCCCGAGGGTGTGGGGGAGGCGGCCGCGCCGGCCCCTGCCCTGATGGCGGCCGTCCCCAGGGCCAGTCCCACGACATCCCTGTTCGTGGAGCTCGGTGAAGAGGAGGCAGAAGCAGCCCCAGCAGAAGCTTCTGAACCGGAGCGGGAGGGGGTCCTGCCACCCAAGTCGCCAGCGGAGCCCCCCGCAGCCCCGCTGAGTCGGGAGGAGGCCACCGGGGGGCAGGGGGCGCTCAGGGTAGGGCCCCGCCCAGGCGACCTCGAGAAGGCCGGCCCGCTGCCTGAGGGCAAGTCCCTCCTGCTCTTGGGAGGGGCGGCCGCCATGGCCATCCTAGCAGTGGCGGTCGGGTTGGCACTGGCTCTGCGGAAGAAATAGGTTTTCCTCCTCAGGGTCCACCGTGACCTGCTGCCAGGACTCGGGGCCCAGGAGAAAGAAGACGAGGAGGAAGGTTTTGGTGGTCTCGACTGAATCCGAATGGGCAGCAGCTGGTTGGACATCCGCAGGACGCTCTGGGTGAGGGGCTGGGTCAGCAGGGCAAGGGGCGGCCCGCCTGTCGGGGCTTGAGGTAGAGGCTGCACAGGCGGTCTGCTGGGCGGTCCCTGGCCTGGGTTCCTGTGAGATTCAGGTCTAGGGTGTAAAGTGCTTCCAAAGCTTGTCTGTGGCATCTGGGCAACCCGGGCTGTGAGCGCCTGTGCCCCCGAGGGTGCGTAGCCCCCCCTGTTGGCCCCCGTAGCACCTTCCCCTTTGGTGACAGCACCCCCCGATGTTGCCAAACATCCCTAGGGTAACGCGTCCTGTGAGAGCCTCAGAGGCAGAGGGTTCTCGTGGCCACTTGGGGGGCCAGGCAGGAGGGCTTGGCTGTGGGCCCCTCGGCTGCGGACGCGCTCCGGCCTGGAGCCTCCCCTCTGCCAGGAGCGTGCGCTTTGCGATCCCTCCTCCGGGCTCCTCTGTTCTTCCCGTCGGTCCCGCAGCCCAAGTGCTCTGCGGTCTCCGCCGCCTCTCAGGTACTGCCCTGCCCTCCCCGCCCAGGTCCCTGCCGGCCCGTGGAGAGGCTTGCCCAATGCTTCCCTCGGCTCCCCTCATAAAGATGCTGCCTGTAGTCTTTTCAAAAGTAAATATAAGACGAGACCCAGGCCCTGCCCGTGACTCGGCAAGTTGTCTCGTGCAGAAGCAGGAGGGTAGCCTGGCCGACCTCCCGAGGTGGCTTCCAGTCCCTCTGTAGGTGGCTGCCTGGCGGGGTGTGTCTCCAGCAGTCACTGTCTGTGGCCTGGGTTAGCCTGGCTTCTGGCCACAGACTCCTCACTGGTCACACGACCCCTCTTTGCTGCTTGTAGTAAGAGCTCCCATGCTGGGCTCCAGCCCAGGGGACAGACTCTTCTTCAGCACAGTCTCCTGAGAACCATTGACGTTAAAAAGCAGGAGAGAGGCCACCCCTGAGGCTCCTGCTTGTCCTTCAGAGTCCAGCAGGAGGCTCACGCAGAGTTCGTCACGGCCCAGATGCCAGAGCGATGGCCACGGCGGCTGTGGTCGGCGTGTGCCGGGGACACGGCATAGCCCCATGCACCGCCTGTGCCCCGCGTGGCGGGTGGCGGGGGGACTGCGTCTCTCCTCCCGAGGTCGAGTCACTAACAGGACCGTGCCTGAGACGGGTCACCTCAGAGTTACCTTAGTCGATGTAACAGGTTACTTTTTAGATCCTGAAATTTGTAATAAAATTACATTACCTATCTTCATCACCAAAACTTGATGTTTTAAATGTGCTTTATTGTTTTTATTTTTTGAAGTGAAATCTCCCTAAAGCAGTACTGTTTACAGGCTGGCCAGAAAGGCTGGGAGCATGTGTGTGTGCAAGTGCGTGTGTGTGTGTGCAAGTGCGTGTGTGCGTGCAGTGCCCAGGCGTTGCGCCTGCGGCTCCTGGGGAGGGAGGTGCTGAGCTCTGCACCTGGACCGCGGAGCCGGAGAGCGGGCGGGGCTTGAGTTGTGGAGCTCGTCTTCCTCCTCCCTCCTCCCGAGTGGTCTGCCTCATGGGCCTGGTCCTTTCCCTTTTACGACGTTTTCCTTCCAGCGTTTACATTTTTAAACTCTGGATCCTCAAACCCACTGGCTGAAGGTGCTGAAGCTCCGATGGGAGCCAGGCTGCTTCTGAGCCGTGGGCGGGGTGGGGTCTGTGCTGCGGAGGCTGGGGTCTGGGGTCCACCTCCTCCACGGCAGGAGTGAGGCGGGGCCAGGCATCGCTCAGTGGTGACCCAGGCGGCTCCGCCTTCGAGCAGGGCTTTCTCTGTGCCAAGCCCTTGCTGGTTCTGGTTGTTGGGTCTGCGGCACTCTGCTATTGAAGGTCATGACTTCTGATCACTTGGCGAAAGCCACTCAAGGTTTCTTGAGGAAAACACCAGAATTAAAGAATGCTGGTTTATGTTCTCTGTGGTAAATGGTAACAGTCTGGGCCCACATCTGGGCCCGCAAAAGCCCGGTTGGTCCCAGGGTGCGTCCGGACGTCAGCACCGCCGCCTGTCTGGTGTCAGATGCAGCACTGGTGTGTCCTGCGGGGCCCTCCCAGTGCACGGGGCACGCACTCGCGGGAGACTGCGGGGTCAGCGCGCATGCTGACACCTCCTCGCCCACTGAGCCTGGAGGGGCTGGGTCCTTGGCCAGCACCAGAGGGACAGACAGCTCACTGTTTTCCTGGGCCTCCTGTGTGTCTCCTGGTGTCTTAGTTGTCCATTTCCTTCAGACTAAAAGGGCTTCTTTGTGCCTCCTTGACGGAGGTCGGCGTGTGGATTCTGCCCCTCAGCCCTCCACAGTGCTGAGGTGAGAGGTGGCCCCTTTCCTGCCTGAGCCCCTCTGCTCTCCCCTCACCTGCGTCTGTGCCTGGCGTCAGGGGAGGCACAGAGCTCGGCTCTGGGAAGAGCATGCTCTGCTGGAAGCAGCGTCGGGAGAACGCACGGGAGGCGAAGTTCAGGACTGAAGCGTGGGCGCAGCTGGTGAACTTGCCAAGGAGAAAGTGGCTCCAGGGCTGTGACCCCAGAGGCAGCTCAGCCCTGTGCGCTGGGTCCTCAGCAGCCCCCGTGCACAGCAAGCCCACCTCCAGACTTTCAGCAACTGAGCATCGTTTTCTGTAACCATCGCTCAATTCAAGTCACCGTGCACGTCCCCCTCTGCGCACAAGGATCCTGACCTAAGAGGTGCCAGCTGCTAGGACAGGCCGAGCCGGGCGGCTGGGACACACTTGGGGTCGGGACGTCCACAGGAGAGACTGCCGCGGGGACAAGAGCCACGCACCTTGCTTCATGACCAACAGTATCTCACCTGGTCTAGAAAATCTGACACCAAAACCTGCGTGAACTTTATCAAAAGAGAGGATTACTGAGTTAACATAAGCAGAACAGTGGTAGGTAAGGTGAAGTGTTCTAAGAGATAGTGGGGTTATTTGGTGCTTTAGAGCTTCTTTTACATCTTTAACTGCTCCTGGAAGAGAATCATCCCCCTACTGAGAGAGAACTCCCTGCTGAGCTGTACTGACTGTGTGAGTGACTCGCTGTGTTCCCGAGGTGAACCCTTTAAACCTGGGTGATCTGTTTCCGGACGCTGGACCACACTACCTGCATTTAGACTTTGCACCGCCATGCAGCTGTTGGCCTGAGGCCCAGCCCTCTGGTGCTGCACATTTGATGCTGAACCACGTAGCTGTTTTTCTTCTCTGGTAAGTTTGAACTCAAGGAATAGAGAAGTGGTTTTGGCAACAAGAACGTGTTAGTACTTTGTTACTCATGTTCGCCTTCTTCCCCAGGACGACATGTTCAGTTAACATGGGTGTTTCTGTCACCAGTGACCTGCGACCGGGAGCCACACCCAGCATGAACTACACGTGCAGCACAGACCCAGTCGTAGGCGCTGCTCGTCGCTGGGAGCAGACGAGGCTGTGCTGTTTTCTAACTGTAAGTGCTCCCGGGTTCATTCGGTGGGAGGTGACTGCTTTTGCCAGTGTTTCCTTCATTGGCTGCACTGGGTCTTAGCTGCAACATGTGGGATATTCTGTTGCCATGTGGGCTCAGTAGTTGTAGAGGCTTAGCTCCCCCCACCACCCCGCAACCCCGTGTGGGGTCTCAGTTCCCTGACCCATGTCCCCTGCATTACAAGGCAGGTATTAACCACTGCACTGCCAGGGAAGTCCCGATTGCTCTGGGTGCGTCTTGTATTCTGTCTCTAGGGAAGGAAACTGCCACAGACGCTGAATGTGTCAGTCTGTTCTTGAATCTTCCATGCCTAGAAACCTGTTCTGCCTGAAGCAGCTTCTTAGGCACAGATGAGCTGGGCGCGGGGCTGGAAGGTGCACAGGTAAGATCACTCACAGATAGGCAGTAGCTGCTTCAGCAGCTTAAAATTTTATCAAAATCTTGACTTCTATCAAAGAAAAAAAGGTGCATTTAGTTACCCTGGAGACTGCTTACCGTGGGCCTTTAAATCACCTCTATACCTTTTAATTGCCTGTTGTTCCTGACTGGAGTACTTGAGGCCTGGGTTTCCCATTATTTGAGTCCAGAACCTCTTGTGGTGTTTGGTCCTTAAACGGAAAGCCTGCACTTGCTTGGTATGAAGGCTGTTTACAGGGGAATTTTCCACTCTAAGGAGTACAGGGACTCCCCTCCAGCCCTCCACGGTCCTCCTCGGACATGGCAGGCAGTGGCCCTTCGTTTTGGCTGCACCATGAGGTGGGTGGGATCTTAGTTCCTAATCAGGGATCAGACCGAGGCCTCAGCAGTGGAAGCACAGCCTTAACTACTGGACCACTGGTAAGTCCCACACGATTGTAAAAAGTAAAGTTGTTTTTTTAAAAACAAGTGTGTTCTTGTTTTCTATCTGAACAGTTAGCTTTTATTTTCTTTTTTGGCTGCGCCACAAGGCTTGTGGGACCTGTTCCCCAACCAGGGATCAAACCCACGCCCCAGCAGTGGAAGTGCAGAGTCCTAACTATTGGACCACCAGGAAGTCCCAATCTGCTTTTGGGTGATTTTCAGGTGGGGACCTTCCCGGCCAACAGCAGACAAAGGCACAGTGTGGGGATGGATGCAGAAGAAATATCCACAGGTGCATGTGAACATCTTCGTCCAAGCACGTTAATGCAGCAAGTCAAACAGCCCCGGGCTTTTGGTGGTGAGGTGACACTCGGTGATCATCTCGGGCCGTCTTCTCTGAGCCTGGATCAGTGGCCGAAACTCCGTGTCCGTGGAGGCAGCAGCCACAACGCTGACACCACCTGGCGTCTTCACAGTCACGCTTTTGCTGAGTGGTCCACTCAGTCCATCTCCTGGAGCGAGAGAGGAGGAGCTGGGGTGGGCCAGGGTCGCTGAGCCAGGACTCCACACTTTCAGGCCCACAGTCAGCACCCGAGCGGCTCTACTAAGGTTCTGTTGCAGCCCTGCAGGATCTAGAAGCTGTTAAAAAAGGCTTCTCTCCTTCCACCAGTTCAGCCTGGTTTGACGCCGACTTGGCGTCACCCTCCAGTTATAAATGGCTATGTAACTTCACAGCCACGCACAGAGAATGCTTGGCTCATCAGGACATAGTAAAAGGGTCAGACACCTGAGCAGTGCTGCTGACACACAAAACTCCACTCACCAGTATCTTCAAGTTTACAGATAAGGCATGTTACTTCCCTTCCAGCTGGTCTGTGAAACCAGACTTCTAATACTCTGGTTGGAGGACAAACATGTGGTTTTTACCCCCTTTCTACCTCTCACCCAAGGTAAAGCATGTTTTAATTTAAACTATACCAGTCCATCCTAAAAGAAATCAGCCCTGAGTATTCATCGGAAGGACTGATGCTGAAACTCCAGTACTTTGGCCACTTGATGCGAAGAGCTGACTAATTTGAAAAGATCCTGATGCTGGGAAAGATTGAAGGTGGGAGGAGAAGGGAGCGACCAAGGGTGAGATGGCTGGATGGCATCACCGACTCAATGGATGTGAGTCTGAGTAAACTCTGGGAGTTGGTGATGGACAGGGAGGCCTGGCGTGCTGCAGTCCATGGGGCTGCAGAGTCGGACACGACTGAGCGACTGGACTGACGCGTTTGTGAACAGGTGGCGCTGAGCGCAGACCAGGGAAGCCCAGCTCGGGCGCATCGCTTGTGCTTGCCCCTCCCCCATACTCCCACCTCCTGCCCCAGCCGCACTCAAGAGCCTATGGCAGCAGCCGTCTCAGAAACTAGGCTAAGGAGGCTCGAAAGGCATTCATGGCCACACCATCTTCCTGCATGACTCCTGCAGTGAGGACCCTAGCGCTCAGGGAGGGGGCGGGTGGGGGAGGGAGACCAAGGCAGGGCTCGTCCACCACTGGGCCTTACACTTCGGACTAAGTTCCTCACAGAGGCGAGGAGGTTCTGGTTGATGAAGGTCACCGTTGTGCGGAAGACATCTCGGAGCAAGGCTGGCGAGTGGTCAGCTATCTTTTTGGCCAAAAGCATAGTGAGCAGGAGCTGGGTCTTCTCGTGGTCCACGTCCGCAGGGCAGGTTCGCATGAGCTGTTCCAGCGCATCCATCAGGCACTGCCTCCTGTCCTGTGCGTGTGGAAGCGGGGTGTGGTTACCCATCACCTCCCGCTGGGGCAGGTGTGCCCACCCCCAACACCACAGCGGGTCCTCCTGCTCGAAGGCACCTGAGACCACAGTCCCCACCCAGGGCTGAGGCCAGCACACGGGTGCAGGGAAAGGCCTCCGTGGACCCCCGGACCCCAGAGGACCTTCTGAACCAACAGTGAGGCGGGGCGCCAGTGGCCTGGAAACCACGATGACCAGGAGGCTCCCTAAGTGGATGACCTTCCTGGGGGCAGGAAGCTGACCCGCCGGGCCCGGCACAAGAGTGTTTCAGGCCCCGTTGTGGGAGGAGTCGTACTCGTGACACTAAGGGTGTTGTCCCCCAACTCGCAAGCCTGATTTGAGGTTCAGGTTTTCAGAGGCCTGGTGACAGTTCTTCCGGGAGACAGTTCTCTAAGCTGATCCTCCCTCCAGCTTCTGTGGGAGGTCACGCTGGTCTGTCTGCCAGGAGGCGGAGGACAGACCTCAGTGGCCCCACGGTTTCCCCACTCACCTCCTCCGACAGGCTCCTGACACTGAAGCGTGAGACCAGGCTGGCCACCATCCCTGGGTGGATGCTGCCCTCCAGCCTGTCCCCAATCTGGGCGAGCTGCCGGGCGACTTCGCGGACTGCCTCCTCCTGACGCTCAGAATCTAACATCCAGAGGAGGCAGATTCAGGTGACGCCCGCTCACACCCTCCCCAGGGGCCCCCACAACTGCTTAGGGCGACTAGAGCAGTGGAGCGCTCTAGTCGCCCTAAGGGGGCGAGCGGCTGTCCAGGAAGCTGCGGTGATCTATCGCCCCAGCAGCTGCCTCTGGGTCTGCTCTCCTAAGGCACAGCACCCCCCACTCCGCACTTCCCTCCTAATGCTCTGAGCTCCACCCCCACCCCCCTGCCCCCAGGAGAGAAGGTTCCAGGCTTGGGACACAGCACAGAGCTCAGTGCACGGCAGGCACAGGACAGGTACGCGCACACTCAGAGGGGCGGGCGCTGCGTCCTTCCTCCTGCCCCACGCGGGGCCAGTGAGATGCCTGGACCTGGAGATTCGCATGTAGTCCCCTCCTCCCCCCAGAACCCCCCACGTGCCCGCCCTCTGCTCCGGGATACGCCACGATCTCTGACCTGGACTGCTTGGTTGACAGGACCATTCAGCCCCAAGGTGCCGCTGCAGCCTGGCCCCCCTCAGGTGTTTGCACCAGCTGCCACCACCGCCTCCCAGCAGCCCCCTTGGCCTCCCCATCCAGCCGAGTGAACACGGCCAGGCCTGTCCTGCGCTTTACTGCCAAACATCATCAGGCTCCTGACCCACAGGCCAGTTTCCTACCTGAGGGCCCTGCCCTGTGCCTCCAGTGAGGCGCTGAAGTCTAAGGGTGGAGTGGTAAGAGGAGGGACCCCAGGGACAGCAGTTTTGACAGCAAAGCCCCTCCTGCCCCCATACCTTCCTACTCTGTCCCCAAGGGGGCCCTGGCTGGTGGGGACCTCCTAAGAGGTGGCTCCAGGCCAGGCCTCCCAGGAACAGGCTGACTCACAACTTGAAAAGGCTCCCTGGGGAGTTCCCAAGGGGCTCCCGGTGGCCTCCATGGAGGCAGCACCATAGTAAAAGCTGAAGCTGGGAGCACAGCCCGGCCCAGGAATGAGCCCGGGGTCCCCACTGCCTGGTGACCGTGGAGGTCGGCATGGCAGTAGCACACAGACGTGACTCCATGGGGGACACTGATGCCTAGAGTCCTCTGGAAGCTGAGTGGCTTTCCACCGATCAGACTCCGAGAGGCCTGCTGCACTAGACATGGGGGGGCCAAGCCTGAAGGCCCCAGGGCTGAGGAGGCTGGCCCGTGCCTACCTGTCTCCGCTGCCACGGAGAAGTAGCTGCTGCGGTTGCCGTCCGTCTGCAGCTCGTCGTCATAGAACAGGTGCCCAGAAAACTCGTGGCCCAGCACCTCCAGCTCCCTCTGGAAGCAGGAGTTGGGGCAGCTCTGCAGGAAGCCAAGCAGCAGCAGGCTTGTGGTGCGCTCGTCCCCGAGGCCAGGGCCATTGCTAACCTGCGAGGAGAGGGCTGTGGGAACGTGGTCCTGGCCTGGCCTCACTGGTCCAAGGCCTGCGCACCCTCCGGGCAGGCAGGGGCCAGTGCGCAGAGCCTCCCTCCTGCAGACATCGAGAACGGCTCCAACCATGCAAGAGGCGATCCGGCTGCCGCCTCCGGGGGAGGCAGGCTGGGCAGGCGCAGGGGTCGGGGCCAGCCCTGCTGGCCTCCGCTCCCATTGTCTCCTGGGCCCAGGATGGCGCTGTGCCAAAGCAGATTTTCAGCACACCCGGGCACTGGTGACCACAAACACCACCTGCCTCTGGGCAGGCCTGGTCACCCTCAGGTGGGTAAGCCCCTGCCGGCCCACAAGCAGCACAGGGGACAGGCGGGACACTACAACCAGAAGAGCGTGTGCGGGCAGGGCTGGGGTGAGAGGGCGTTTGGGGAGACCAGGAACGCCCGGCTCACAGCCTGGGCCGAAGGGCCAAGAGGAGAAAGTGATCCTGGTAAAACGTAGCCCTGGTAAACGTACTCCTTTAATGTCTTTCACTAGAAAAGATTAGAAAAATATTCTGATTAATCAGAGGGACTTCCCTGGTGGCCCAGTAGCTAAGACTCTAAGCTTCCAGGGCAGGGGGTCCAGCTTGGGTTCAATCTGGGCAAGGAACTAGATCCCACATGCCTCAACTAAAACCTCGTGTGCTACGACGACGGGAGATCCTGTACCACAACTAAGATCGGTGCAGCCAAGTGTGAACAGGGAGGAAAAAAAAATCAGAACTCTTAGAGGACAGTTATTAGAGGGCCAAATGCTTTAAATAAAATGCATAAAATAAGTGCTTATGTATTGGTACTCAGCCTCTACTCCAGAATTCGTCCCAAAAGGGGACATGCACATAACAGCTCTACTACTAAATCCTCACAGGGAGGCCAGTGGCACAAGGCAGCTGAGAGGCTGCGGAAGGTGCTCCCTCTGCCTCGGGAGGTGTCCTGGTCCGGAGAGGAGGAGCTGTGGTGGCTGGACCGCGTCCCCCGAGAGCAGGACCTAACTGGGAAATGGGGGTCTTTGCAGATGTCACGCTGAGGCCAGGTCATCCTGATCCGGGGCTCTCTTCTTGGACGGGGCTGAGGGAGAGCTGGTGGGGATATGGCCACATGAGTGAACTTGATGCTGCTGAGCTGAGCACTTAACAAAGGTGAAAAATCAGAAAAATCTCTAAGAGGATGAAAATTCTGACAGTAGGGAGAAAGAGGAAGCTGAGGGGTGTTTCCCCAGGAACCCAACTGTGGGGCACTCCCGTGCCAAAGGGGAAAGCAAACCCCAGGAGCAAATCTCTGCATCCCCCCCAACCCTAAGGCCACTGGGATAAGCCGCACAAGGGCAGCTCCCCGAAACCCTCCTGCCCGAGTGGCTCCTGACCCACCAGGCTGGGAAGCATAAGGCCCCATGCCTGGCACAATGCTGCTCCAGAAACGACACCAAGCACACCTCCCCAACGCTGTCCGCTCAGATTCAGAAAACTGGCCCAAGCTCACAAGTCACCAGGAGGGCCCCAGACTGGCGGCCGCGCCCGAAGGGCTGGAGGGGGTGTGGAGGGAGAGCCCGGGGGGAGGGGGCGCCCCAAGACACCACCCAAGCTACTGTGGGAAGGAGATGGATGAGAGGTCCTGATTGGCCCAGCCACAGCTTCCCTTCTGAACCCTAAAACCGCTGAAGGGCCCTACATCCTTGAACCCGTCTTGCTTTCCAGGATCAACCAAGCACAGGCAGTGAGCAGACAAGGGCTGTGTGCTCCAGTTACCCCAAGCCCGCCCCACCCCCGCCATGACCACCGCATCATCTGACCTTCAAATCCATGGCCTAAGCAGCTTCGCGGGCTCCAGCTCACAGGGTTCCGGGCGGGTGGCCTGGAAGAAGACATGCAGGGTGGGCGTGGGGACCCGCAGGGAATAACAGGGAGTCACCTGGGCTCTGGCTCCCCTCATCTGCACCCCGGGCCACTGACCCGAGTTTCCTTGTAACTGAGACCAAGACCACCCCCCACCTCAGGTCCAGCCTCCCACCCTGAGCTCACTGGTCAGGCAGACAGGGCCATCTGGCTCCCAGGCAGTTTCTAAGTGAACACTCAGAGCGCTGGGCTTCCTCCATGAGCAATTCCTAGACGTTTCCACGGATCTGTCCCACTGCAGACCCTACCTGGCTGCAGGCCCCAAGGCACCGAGGCTGCACGGGAAGGTGTGTAACAGGAAGAGAAAGAATTCTACCTGACAATCACGGGACTAAGGCTTCGGGACGGCGTCAATTCCATACTAAACAACTGCGTAGGTGAAAGCTCATCAGACCAAATCTTAGAAGATTATGCCCCCGACGTGGGAAATACAGAAGCCTGAGAGCTCTGCGTGCACGGCAGAGACACCCAAACAGAGCAACGCGTGTCTGCAGTCGGTCCCAACAGAGCAACCCATGTTAAACTGTATGCCCAGCATACTCTGCTTATACACAGTGTTAGGCTAAACCCAATGAACTGCTGCTTTGTAGAGCAAAAAGTCAAACTTGGCAATTCCATATGGTTCCTACATACAAAGGAGGTTAAAAACAGAACAGAAAACCAGTTCACCTCCAGGAGACAGGAGCAGAAGATGTAAGAGGTGGCAAGAACACACAGAAGAACTATACAAAAAAGACCTTCATGACCCAGATAACCACGATTGTGTGATCACTCACCTAGAGCCAGACATCCTGGAGTGTGAAGTCAAGGGGACCTTAGGAAACATCACTATGAACAAAGCTAGTGGAAGTGACGGAATTCCAGCTGAGCTGTTTCAAATCCTAAAAGATGCTGCTGTTAAAATGCTGCATTCAATATGCTAGCAAATCTGGAAAACTCAGCAGTGGCCACAGGACTAGAAAAGGTCAGTTTTCATTCCAATCCCAAAGAAAGGCAACGCCAAAGAATGCTCAAACTACCGCACAATTGCACTCATCTCACATGCTAGCAAAGTAATGCTCAAAATTCTCCAAGCCAGGCTTCAACAGTACCTGAACTGAGAACTTCCAGATGTTCAAGCTGGATGTAGAAAAGGCAGAGGAACCAGAGATCAAATTGCCAACATCCGCTGGATCATTGAAAAAGCAAGAGAATTCCAGAAAAACATCTGCTTCACTGACCATGCTAAAACCGTTGACTGTGTGGATCACAAAAAACTGTGGAAAATTCTGAAAGAGGTGGGAATAACAGACCTTTTCACCTGCCTCCTGAGAAGCCTGTATGCAGGGCAAGAAGCAACAGTTAGAACTGGACATGGAACAATGGGCTGGTTCCAAATTGGGAAAGGAGTACGTCAGGGCTGTATATTGTCACCCTGCTTATTTAACTTCTATGCAGAGTACATCATGCAAAATGCCCAGCTGAATGAAGCACTAGCTGGAATCAATACTGCAGGGAGAAATATCAATAACCTCAGATATGCAGATGACACCACCCTTATGGCAGAAAGTGAAGTAGAACTAAAGAGCCTCTTGATGAAAGTGAAAGAGAATGAAAAAGCTGGCTGAAAATTCAACACTCAAAAAACAAAGATCATGGCATCCAGTCCCATCACCTCATGGGAGATAGATGGGGAAACAATGGAAACAGTGAGAGACTTTATTTTCTTGGGCTCCAAAATCACTGCAGATGGTGACTGCAGCCATGAAATTAAAAGACGCTTGTTCCTCGGAAGAAAAGCTATGACCAACCTGCTGCTGCTGCTGCTAAGTCACTTCAGTCGTGTCCGACTCATGCGACCCCATAGACGGCAGCCCACCAGGCTCCCCCGTCCCTGGGATCCTCCAGGCAAGAACACTGGAGTGGGGTGCCATTGCCTTCTGCAATGACCAACCTAGACAGCATACTAAAAAGCAGAGACATAATTTTGCTGACAAAGGTCCATCTAGTGAAAGCAATGGTTTTTCCAATCATCATGTATGGATGTAAGAGCTGGACCATAAAGAAAGCTGAGCGCCGAAGAATGGATGCTTTTGAACTGTGGTGTTGGAGAAAGACTCTTGAGAGTCCCTTGAACTGCAAGGAGATCCAACCAGTCAATCCTAAAGGAAATCAGTCCTGAATATTCATTGGAAGAACTGATGCTAAAGCTGAAGCTCCAATACTTTGGCCACCTGATGTGAACAGCCAACTCCATAGTTAAGACCCTGGTGCTGGGAAAGACTGAAGGCAGGGGGAGAAGGGGACGACAGAGGATGAGATGGTTGGACGGTATCACTGTCACAAGGGACATGAATTTGAGCAAGCTCCAGGAGCTGGTGAAGGACAGGGAAGCCTGGCGTGCTGCAGTCCATGGGGTCGCAGAGTTGGACACGACTGAGCAACTGAACAGCAACAAAAGGTCACAAGATCACCTTCTGTCTGGAAATTTTCACCAGGAACCTTGGTCGGACTCTGCCACCCTGAGGGCAGCAGACAGCTGAAGCAATGCTGTAGGGCCCACCACCTGCAGCTCCTCTAAACGTGGGACTTGTCTGGAGAAAAGGAAGCCCGGTCAGGGGACTAGGGATACTGATCAGACACTCACGCATGGCAGACAAACATCGGGGGCAGTTCTGTGGGGCAGAGAGAGAGAGAGGGGGAGAGCTGGGGGCCTGCTAGCCAGGGCCACCTGTGTGATGGCCAGCCTGGCCGCACGTCACAGGCAGGAACGAAAATCAGGGAGCTGTCAGCGATCGCGTCTGGACTGCCCCAGAGAGCAGTCTGACTTGACCCCCACTGGGCTGGTCACTCTCTGTGAGTGGGTGACTGGTCACTGTGGGTAAGGACCGGGCAGGCTGCTCTGAAACCATCCACTTGTACATTCAGTCCTGGGCACTCTGGTCATCTCAGGCTCCCTGGCCTGCAGGAGGCAACCTTCCTTTCCACCACGGCAGGCGGGGACCCTTGGCCCAGACTGGCTTTCCTGAGGGGCTCTGCAGGCTTCGCTCCCTAAAAGGCAGCTCAATTCTGAGACAAGTGGCATATCGCAGTGGCTCGCACAAGCACCATTCAGAGATAGGACATTCCCAGGAAGGCTCTTGATTTGTCAAATTATACATCTCGGCAAAAAGAACAAAGGGCAGTAGTGCAAATGTCCACGACAGATGAGCGGACGAACACTGCGCCCATCACAGCGAGCCTCGCTCAGCCTCGGAAAGAGGGAAGTCCTGGCACCTGCCGCACGCGGGACCCGGAGGACACTGCCAAGTGACAGGAGTCAGACCCCAGGGGCAGAGCGTGGCCAGCGGCCCGGGTGAGACGGCAGGGTTCTGGACAGGACAGTGGGGGTGCAGGCCTCAGTGCAGGTCGACATACATTTCCCCCACATCCAAAAAAAAAGGAAACAGGCGCCTGTGGCAACGTGGAGGAACACTGAGGACGTCACACCAAACGAACAAGCCAGACACAGGAAGACACATGCTGCCCGGCTCCACTTACACGAGAAATCATGTCCGTTTCTAGAGAATTACTAATTCCTTATTCATGCTACTGAGCTGCGCACATAAAATGGTATTTGCATCTATTCCACCACAATGAAAAAAGTTTGAAAAAAAAACGTCCTTTTGAACCTATGCAAGTAACGGTTTGTTGTTGTTATTTAGTTCCTAAGTCATGTCCGACTGCTTGAAACTCCGTGGACAGTAGCCCGCCAGGCTCCTCTGTCTGTAAGGATTTACCAGGCAAGAATACTGGACTGGGTTGCCATTTCCTCCCCCAGGAAGTCTTCCCAACTCATGAATCAAACCCAGGTCTCCTGTATTGCAGGTGGGTTCTTCGCTGTTGAGCCACCACATAAAATGAGGAAACTTAATTCTATCGGGGGGAACTAGATGTCTGTTCCATCTAACAGATGTGTATGGGATACAGAGAGTTTCAGAAAGAGAAAGGTTCCTCATGTATCTAGGGAAGAAATACCATCTCAGCGCTGCTGCAAGCAAGTCAGCAGGTCCCCGCCGCGGCCTCACCCCACTGCCTGCCTCCAGAAGAGCCTGGAGACCCTCATCGGAGCTCCAGGCGCAGCTCGGAGTTGCCGAAGCCTGTTTTCGCAGTAGCACTAGTTCAAAGTGCCCGGTATAACCACCTGCATGAGCCTCCGAGTCTGTCCTCTACTGGGGGTACACACCGGAAAGCCTCGAGTCGCCTCCAGAGGGCAGGGCCTGCCAGCGGCGACTCACTTCTCCAACAAGAGCAGACAGGAGAGGGCCGGCGTCTCGTGATCTGTGTCCCCTGAGAATAAACAGATCATGGGCAGCGACGGCGTCCCCACGGAGCACAGTTTCTGCAACACTCACGAGCGTTACATTTTCCTGTAAACTAAACCAAGGAAGCCTGAGCCAGCACCTCTTCAGACAGCTGCTCTTCCCACAGTTAACACATCAAACAAAGCTGATTAACTACATAATCTCTCTTTTTAGAAGATGAATGGCCTGTGGGATTCTCTGGGGGCACTCTGGGAAGTCTGGGATAGTTGTAGGTGTAAAAGATATCCTGAAAACAATGTCTTTTCTCTAAATTCAGGCCAACCTTCAGAAGCACCATCAGAGTCCACTTGGTCATTTAAGATGGGGTCATGGGTGCCTGAGGAATGGGACACGGTTGTCAGTGAACTGAGAACCCCTTAGCTCCTCATCACTGATGAACCTTTGTTCTTGGTGGGACTGTTTTCCCCTTTAGAACATAAAGCATCAAAAATTATCATTTTAGGGCTTCCCAGGCGGCACAGTGGTTAGGACTCCATCCTTCCAATGCAGGGGCCCAGGTTCAAGCCCTGGTCTGGGAACCAAGTTCCCGCAAGCTATGTGGTGAGGCCAAAACTCCAAAAACAAACAAACCAAGCAAATTTTCATAGCTTATTTTCAGACTCAGACATTTAAGAGATTTGCAACATCATGAAACCATATTCTCACTAAAAACTTTGTTTTGTAACACACTGTATTAAAAAATGTTAACAAGCAATGGGCATTGATATGTCCAAACATATCAACAATATTTTAAAATTTTCTCCAGTTTTACTTTCTAACACAGAAAACAGATAAAACCTGCTTAATCAAAAAGCTTTTCAGGGTCCTCAGTCATTTTTGTGTGTAAAAGAGTCTTAGAGACCAAAAGGTTTGGGGGGAGGAACTAGACCTTTCCCTTGAAAACAGAAGCATATCTATTAACACAACAGTTTTCTCTGCCATCCATTTTAATTAAGATACTTAACCAAAGTGACTGACTCTTTCACAGAGAATCAGGTGCCTGGGTCTCACACGGATCAGATGTCACTTCCCAGCCACACACATCCTGAGCTTGCCCCAGGCACACACACACTCAGGGGTGCCAGCCAAAGACAAAGCCCCGCTGAGAACACTGGATCACTCCAAACACACCTGGAGCCCAGTGCTTTTGGGTCCCATCTTATTTAGACATCGCCTGGGTATATATACAGTGGTTGCCATCACTAATTCAGTGTTCACGCTGTACTTTGGAAGACTGTTAAAAACACTGTCAGAATTCTATTCAGTTTAGTTGAAAACAAATTTACATTTCTCCTAACTTTAAACACTAAGAATAATATCAGTTGATTTGAGAAGTAAACCTATAGACGTTTGTGGGGCGGGGGGGGGGGGGGCGCGGAGGGCAGAGAGGAACCAATTAGCATATAATATACAATTCACTAGTTAGTGAATATTGATTATTACATGTAATCAATATTAAGTATTGATTTATCAGTAATATTGATAAATCAGAGAAAACACAGCTTTTTTAAATCCAAAATTATTAATTTATTTTCATTTGCCAAAGATTTACCTTAACTATGTGAACTTGTACTTCTTTTTATATTGAGATATAGTTGATGTACAATATTATATGTTACAGGTATACAACATAGTATCCAGTTTTTAAAGGTTACACTACGTTCATAATTATTATAAAATACTATGTTCCCTGCGGTGTGCAGCACTGCCCTCTGAGCTCAGTATTTTACAATCTATTTTATGCTCAGTAGCTGTTACCTCTTAACCTCCTAACCTCATCGTGCTCCCCCCTTCCCCTCTCCCCTGGTGGTGGTCTAGGTGTTAAGTCTTGTCCAACTCTTTGTGACCCCGTGGACTGTAGCCTACCAAGCTCCTTTGTCCATGGGATTCTCTAGGTGAAAGTACTGGAGTGGGTTGCCATTTCCTTCTCCAGGGGATCTTCCTGACCCAGAAATCACACCCAGGTCTCCTGCACTGCAGGCAGATCCCTTCCCACCTGAGCCACCAGGGAAGCCCACTCCCCACGGGTAAGCACTGCTCTGTTTTCTGCATCTGTGTTTGTGAACATACATTCTTAAAGCATTTCTGAGTTTGCGTCTGTGTATTTTTAATTTTTTGACAGTCTAATGTATTTAAACCATTAGAAATGATATTTCCTGATTTCATGGAAATTTTAGATAAATTTGATTTACATGAGCTTATTTAGGTTCAAAAGCCAATGAGGACACAGTTCTTCCAATTTAAGATACTTCACAACCAAACTCCTTCCAACACACAGAGAGCACCCAGCTTCAGTCTTACAAGTTCAGCACCAAGTCAAGAGCAAACACAGAAACACCAAGGCTCACGCGTCCAGATGCAAGGACTGGTTCCCTGTGGTGGCACAAAATTATGAACTGAGCTCAAGACACCAAGGACACAAACCGCCATCTGACCACCTGGATTCTCTGTCCTCTCCTGCTCGACACAGACAGACCTCCCACACCTCCCACAAGGACACAGTCAGCAAGACCACCAGTGGAGAAACTTGTCCACACGCGCAAACCTGAAACCCAGCCAAACACTGTCTGGACAGAGCTGTTCCGCTGGCCTGAGACATGGCCTCTGGGGCCAAGTCCGCCAGGCACGCAACTGCCAACACAGAGAAAGGGCAAAACCATGATTTTCCTACAAATATAGAATAAGAAAATGAAATATGTCCAAGATTTTATTTAGCTCATGAATGAATGAAGGAACCAGTAAGATGATTCAGCCAGTTTCTGAAAACATGGGTTTGTATGGCGGCTGCCAGCTCCACTCAGCCGGCTGCGCGAGTCCCTCCCCTGAAGCGAGTGGAGTGGGAGCCCGGCCCAGCGCCCACGCGGGCTCCCTGACGACTCCGCGGGACACACTGTGGCCTCACTTCCACCGCGCATAGCCTGGACTCGCAGGGGCAGAAGCTGGAGTGTGGGACGCCAATCTCTGCCTCCTCTGGGCTGGGCTTCCCGCCTTCGGGCTTCCCCACAGACCCCACCGCTCGCTCATCTGCTGCCCTACTTGGTCCTTGCTCCATCTTAAGGCCTGGGGACCACTGGTTTTCAACCCTGGCTGCACACACTGGCATCAGCAGAGAGGCTGTAAGACACCCTGATTAGACAAGAGCTCACATGTGGAAACGCCCAATGAATCCACTAAAACACCCCAGCAAGTAACAAGTGAGTTCACCAACACTGCAGGACACAAACTGTGTAAGACCACTGTACATGTATGTGCCAGCGGTTAACACCCAAAAAGGAAACAGAGCTAGCATCGCAGCGAGAAAAACAAAATACTTCGGAATACATGTTGAACATAAGAAGTGTAAGAGCTGTACACTGAAAACCGTAAGTTTTTCGTGGCAAAAAAGCACAGATCTAAAGACGTGGGCTCATTCCGCTCCACAGGCTGGAAGAACACCCACGGACTCAACAGGATTCCCCACAAGCTCCCACCAGGCTTTTTCACAGAAAGAGAAAAATGGTTCCTCTTTCATAAGGAAATGCAAGGAGCACAGAATAGCCAATGAGAAAAAGAACAAAGTTGGTACACTCACTCCCTGCTTCAAGACATACGACTGAGCGACAGTGACTGAGTGACAGTAATTGAGGCAGTGGTCCTGGCAACGGAGCAGAGCGACAGTCCAGAGACAACCCCTAATGCCGACGGCGCAGCCATCTCTGACGGGGGGTCAAGAGCGGCGTCATCAACAGGCTCCTCAACAAATGGCACCGAGACAACTGGGTATCATGGGAGCAAAAGCAACACTTCCGGCCCCTCCTCACATCATACACAGAATCTAACTCAGAACAGACCACAGAAGAGGACAGAGAGATGCAAGAGAACAAAGAGATGCAAGAGAACAGAGAGATGCAAGAGAACAGAGAGATGGCCTTGGATGAGGCAGCGGTTTCTTAGATAGGACACCATATAGGAGAAGAACAAGCCATACAAAGAGAAAAACAGATAAACTGAACTTCTTGATAATTAAACCTTTGCACTTCCAAGGACATAAGCAATGAAGACAATCCACAGAATGGGAAATAAATGCTTGCAAGTAATTTATCAGACAAGGAACTAGTACTCAAAACATATAAAGAATTCTTGTAACAATAAAAACACACTTCAATTGAAAACTGGGTGAAAGATTTTAACAGGATCCAAAGACATACAAATGGTCAACAGGCACAGGTAAAGAGGCTCAACATCATTAACCACTGCTGCTAAAATGCGAAGTCACTTCCGTCGTGTCCAACTCTGTGTGACCCCACTACAGAAAGGCTAATCAAACCGCAATGAAGGGGAATTTCCTGGTGGTTAGGGCTCCCTGGTTAGGGAACTGAAATCTTTATTAAAAGCCAAGCATAAAGTGCAAAGGAAGGGAGGGAGGAAGAAAATAAAGAAAGAAAGAAAAGTGAATGTGAAGATTCACTTTCACATCCACTAGCATGGCTGGAATCAAAAGGTAACAGCAAGAGGCAGCAAAGACGTGGATCAGTCGGGACCCCACCCCATATGCACAGATCTCCCGGGGGCCAGGGCAGGTGTGGAAAATAGTGCAGACGCTTTGGAAGTTTTGCAACTCTTCAAAGTGTTAGGTTTCCCTGGTGGCTCAGACAGCAGACAGTCTGCCTGCAATGCAGGAGACCCAGGTTCGACCCCTGGGTCAGGGAGATTCTTCACTCTTTCCAAAATGTTACGAGTTATCACATAACCCAGAAATTCCACTCCTAGGTATGTATACACAGAAAGGAAGACACACGCCCACTCATCATGACATTATCCAAAGGAATCAAAAGTCGAATGTCTATCAACTGTTGAAGGGATAAGAAAAATGTAGTAGATCCATAAAATGGAATATTATTTGACCATAAAAGGGAGAGAATTTCTCATACAGGCTGCAACATGGATGAACTCCGAAACATGAGACTGAGTGAAAAAAAATCTAGGCACCGAAAACCAGAGTTCACTCATGGAATGATTCAGGGTATGATTCCATTGATGTGAACTTCCCAGAACTGGTGAATCCACAGAAAAAAGTGTTGCCTGGGGCTGTGGGGATGAAGGGACTGCGGGTGACCGACGATGTGCGTGGTTTCTTCTGGGGCTGTTGAGATACTCTAAAGTTAGACTGTGGTGACGGCTGCACACCTTTGCGAATACACTGGAAACCACTTCAAGTCTGCAAATTTTATAGCATAGGAAATCTCTCAAAAAAGTGGTTTTAGAAAACCGCAGCCTGAAGGAGGGGACAGTGAGATGCGTGGGGGCGCCACCCCACACACAGGCCCTGGGAGTGCAACTCCCCCCACGAGGCGCTCCCAGTCCAGCGTCCGTGTCTCCCGCCGCCCTGCCCTCCCCAGGCCCGAGAGATGCGTGAACACGGGGTGGGGCAAGAGGGCCCGTGGGGGCCAGGTGTCCTGAAGCCCCCCGGGGCGTCAAGGTCGACCTCTGTCAATAACTCCTCTCCCCTCAGAGCCACAGAAAAGCAAAGGGATGTCTCCATGGCCTTCTGGTGACCAGGAGCCCTGGACTCCGAAGAGGCCTCTCCTCACGCGTGGCGGCTTGCTCCTGGCCGCCACCTCCCTCTGCAAGGACAGAAGGTCTTCGTGCGCCTGAAGGTCACCAGCCCCTCTTAGCCCTGCTGTGTGACTCAGAGGGCACTGGTGCCCTCCCCTGCCCAAGCTGACAGGACACTAGCAGGCAGAGGGTGACTGCACACGAGCCGCTTCCTTGCCATCTAAGTGGGTGGCTTCCAGGACGCTGGACACTGCACCCAAGAGCCAACGAGAACTCAGTTTCCACAGAACCTCCATAAGGGGCTGCTCTGCGGTCCATCCAGGTGCTCACGTTTGCTATTCACGGGCAACTTTCCCATTCAGTCCAGCACAGCAGGGAGAAAAGAGGAAGGAAACACATGAGGAAAAGGAGAAAAAGGAAGAGGGAAGGGCTGGGTCCCGGGCGGGGGTGGGGGACCAGGAGCCCCAGGACAGTTCTTGGGGAACAGCCCCAACAAGGGGCCAGGGTCCGGGCACCAGCCCAGTGCTTTCCCCAACCCCACAGCTGCCAGCAGGGAGGGGTGTGCAGAAAGGCAGGGCCCTACCCACATCCCACCCCACCCCCCCAGCTCTAACAGGTCCAGAGGTACCAGGCAAGGTAGCGTCGGGAACCCAGGCAGCCCACTTCAACCAGGAGAGCGGGACTCTGAGGCCACAGGCTTGGATCAGTGTGTGTGTGGCACTGTGAACTCCGGCACAGCTGCCATCTCCAGCCTTGTCCTCAGGTGAGCACTCACATGACCTCTGGCGCCCAGTCAGGTGAGCCCTGGAGGTCCAGGGGGCAGGCACTCCAGGCCCGCACTCCCTCCACCAGCCGCCCACCACCAGAGATGCAGCCACAGGAGCACTGGCCACAGCTCTGGAGCAAGGCTTCTGAGGATCCACTGCCCAGAGGCAGTGTCCCAGCACCCCAGCACAGCACTCGGTCCAGGATCAGGACCCAGGCCCTCTCCCTGCAACAGGCGAAAAACAGCAGCAATATCGCTCACCACCTCCAGCACTGCCAGGACCGTGGCCCTGGGAGGCTGGTCACCCTCATCCTTCCTCCTCAATGCTGGGGCTTCCTGGCAGGCCATTCTTCTCTGCAATGAGTGGGACCTCCAGTCCTGGGTCTGGGAAAGCCTGGGAGCAGAGCCCCCTCCCCAGCACCTCAGAGTCCATCTCAGATGGACTGACTCAAGACAACAGTAACAGGACCCAGTTCCTGTTCGGCAGCTCTTTGCTCCAAAGCCTGCATATCCCCGAGTCCCCATGGTCGCCATTCCCACCACACAACACGGGGTCAGCGCAGTCCCCCAAGCCCCGCCCAGAGACAACCGACCCTTCCAGGCCGCCCCTTTGGCCACCCCATCTGCTTCCCCCGGGGCCTTCCTAGAGCCACCTCGACCTCAGCAGCCGGCGGGCTCCTCCCACCCTCCCCCGGCTCGACCACAGACTCTCTTCCAGGACTAGGGGGCCCGGGCTCAGGCTTTGCCCAGAGATGGCAGGGACGCAGGTCCAGGAGCGCCCCCTTCCCGACCCACCCGGGCCCCGACGGCGGGACCGGGCTTGGAAACGCCAGCCCCTGCAGAGGCCGCCGAGGAAGCCTGGGCAGCAGACAGACCCGCAGGTAGGGCACAGCCGTGGGGGGAGGGGGGAGTCGCCCGAAACGTCTCCGTGGTGAGGCCCCCTCAGTGAAGACCACCCCTCCGGGTGACGAGCACCCTCCCCGTGAGGGCTCTCCTACCCCCGCCGCGAAGGGCGTCCCGCGCCCGGCAAGCCGGCTGAGGTCTCGCCCTCCCGGGGCTTCCGGTCACTACTTCACTCCACAAACCTACCTCCACCGCCCGTAGCACGTCCAGTGCGGCGCGAGCCGGGGAGGCGCCTGGACCCGCGGCCGCCCCACGCGGAAGAAGCACCGGGACGGAGCGCGGGGGCCGGGTGAGGGGAGCCAGGGGGCCAGAAGAGGGAAGCGCGGGGGCCGGGGGCGCAGAGGAGATACTCACCTCCCCCGCACTGCGAGGCGGCGGGACGGCAGCGCGACGTAGCGCACGGGGCGCGCGCGGGAAAAGACCACGTCCCGGGGGCGGGGCGCGCAGCCGCCGTGAGCCCACTTCCTGTAGCTCCCGCCCCGCCCACATCGGCCGCGGCCCCGTAAAGCTCCGCGGCCCCGCCCCGCCGCCAGGCCCCGCCCCGCCCCGCCCCCCGGTGCCAGGAGGCTTAGCGCCGAGAAGCAGGAACAGAGGCCTAGGGGGACCAGGGCAGTCGCTAGAGGGAAATTCAGGAATAGAAACCAAACTTGACAAACAAAAAGACCGGAAGGAAATATAACCAGAAACCATCGACTGCTTACGGTTAAGTTACAAAGTCACTGGATTTTCTTTTTTGTACTTTCCACTGCTTCTTAAATGGCTGTGGCCCCAATTTTGCAATGAATGAAAGCTATGTAATAAAGGTCACATAATAGAGCAGGTTTTAAATGTAGGCAGTGTTATCCAAGTTATGACCAACCTAGATAGCATATTGAAAAGCAGAGAAAATAAAAAGCCAAGTCCCAGCTTGGATTCTTTATCAGAGCTTAGTGTCCAAGTGGTTAAAATATACACAGCAGTCAGTTCAGTTGCTCAGTCGCATTTGACTCTTTGCGACCCCATGAATCGCAGCACACCAGGCCTCCCTGTCCATCCCCAACTCCCACAGTTCACTCAGACTCATGTCCATCGAGTCAGTGATGCCATCCAACCATCTCATCCTCTGTCGTCCCCTCCTCCTGCTGCCCGCAATCCCTCCCAGTGTCAGAGTCTTTTCCAATGAGTCAACTCTTCACATGAGGTGGCCAGAGTACTGGAGTTTCAGCTTTAGCATCAGTCCTTCCAAAGAACACCCAGGGCTGATCTCCTTCAGAATGGACTGGATGGATCTCCTTGCAGTCCAAGGGACTCTCAAGAGTCTTCTCCAACACCACGGTTCTAAAGCATCAATTCTTCAGTGCTCAGCTTTCTTCACAGTCAAACTCTCACATCCATACATGACCACCGGAAAAACCATAGCCTTGACCAGACGGACCTTTGTTGGCAAAGTAATGTCTCTGCTTTTGAATATACTATCTAGGTTGGTCATAACTTTTCTTCCAAGGAGTAAGCATCTTTTTAATTTCATGGCTGCAGTCACCATCTGCAGTGATTTTGGAGCCCGAAAAAATAAAATCTGACACTGTTTCCACTGTTTCCCCATCTATTTGGGACCAGATGTCATGATCTTCGTTTTCTGAATGTTGAGCTTTAAGCCAACTTTCTCACTCTCCACTTTCACTCTCATCAAGAGGCTGTTTAGTTCCTCTTCACTTTCAGCCATAAGGGTGGTGTCATCTGCATATCTGAGGTTATTGATATTTCTCCTAGCAATCTTGATTCCAGCTTGTGCTTCTTCCAGCCCAGCGTTTCTCCTGATGTACTCTGCATACAAGTTAAATAAGCAGGGTGACAATTACAGCCTTGACGTACTCCTTTTCCTATTTGGAACCAGTCTGTTGTTCCATGTCCAGTTCTAACTGTTGCTTCCTGACCTGCATACAGGTTTCTCAAGAGGCAGTTCAGGTGGTCTGGTATTCCTATCTCTTTCAGAATTTTCCACAGTTTATTGTGATCTACACAGTCAAAGGCTTTGGCATAGTCAATAAAGCAGAAATAGATGTTTTTCTGGAAATCTCATGTTTTTTCGATGATCCAGCAGATGTTGGCAATTTGATCTCTGGTTCCTCTGCCTTTTCTAAAACCAGCTTGAACAGTGCAATTGTGCGGTAGTTTGAGCATTCTTTGGCATTGCCTTTCTTTGGAATTGGAATGAAAACTGACCTTTTCCAGTCCTGTGGCCACTGCTGAGTTTTCCAAATTTGCTGGCATATTGAGTGCAGCACTTTCACAGCATCATCTTTCAGGATTTGAAATAGCTCAGCTGGAATACCATCACCTCTACTAGCTTTGTTCATAGTGATGCTTTCTAAGGCTCACTTGACTTCACATTCCAGGATGTCTGGCTCTAGGTGAGTGATCACACCATTGTGATTATCTTGGTCGTGAAGATCTTTTTTGTACAGTTCTTCTGTGTATTCTTGCCACCTCTTCTTAATATCTTCTGCTTCTGTTAGGTCTATACCATTTCTGTCCTTTATCGAGCCCATCTTTGCATGAAATGTTCCCTTGGTATCTCTAATTTTCTTGAAGAGATCTCTAGTCTTTCCCATTCTGTTCTTGTCCTCTATTTCTTTGCATTGATCACTGAGGAAGGCTTTCTTATCTCTTCTTGCTATTCTTTGGAACTTTGATTCAGATGCTTATATCTTTCCTTTTCTCCTTTGCTTTTCATGTCTCTTCTTTTCACAGCTATTTGTAAGGCCTCCTCAGAGAGCCATTTTGCTTTTTGCATTTCTTTTCCATGGGGATGGTCTTGATCCCTGTCTCCTGTACAATGTCACAAACCTCTGTCCACAGTTCTTCAGGCACTCTATCTATCAGATCTAGTCCCTTAAATCTATTTCTCACTTCTACTGTATAATCATAAGGGATTTGATTTAGGTCATACCTGAATGGTCTAGTGGTTTTCCCTACTTTTTTCAATATCAGTCTGAATTTGGCAATAAGGAGCTCATGATCTGAGCCACAGTCAGCTCCCGGTCTTGCTTTTGCTGACTGTATAGAGCTTCTCCATCTTTGGCTGCAAAGAATATAATCAATCTGATTTCGGTGTTGACCATCTGGTGATGTCTATGTGTAGAGTCTTCTTTTGTGTTGCTGGAAGAGGGTATTTGCTATGACCAGTGCATTTTCTTGGCAAAACTCTATTAGTCTTTGCCCTACTTCATTCCGTATTCCAAGGCCAAATTTGCCTGTTACTCCAGGTGTTTCTTGACTTCCTACTTTTGCATTCCAGTCCCCTATAGTGAAAAGGACAATTTTTTTTGGTGTTAGTTCTAAAAGGTCTTGTAGGTCTTCATAGAACCGTTCAACTTCAGCTTCTTCAGCATTACTGTTTGGGGCATAGACTTGGATTACTGTGATATTGAATGGTTTGCCTTGGAAACGAACAGAGATCATTCTGTCGTTTTTGAGACTGCATCTAAGTACTGCATTTTGGACTCTTTTGTTGACCATGATGGCTACTCCATTTCTTCTGAGGGATTCCTGCCCGCAGTAGTAGATAGAATGGTCATCTGAGTTAAATTCACCCATTCCAGTCCATTTTAGTTCACTGATTCCTAGAATGTCGACATTCACTCTTGCCATCTCCTGTTTGACCACTTCCAATTTGCCTTGATTCATGGACCTGACATTCCAGGTTCCTATGCAATATTGCTCTTTACAGCATCAGACCTTGCTTCTATCACCAGTCACATCCACAACTGGGTATTGTTTTTGCTGTGGCTCCATCCCTTCATTCTTTCTGGAGTTATTTCTCCACTGATCTCCACTGATCTCCACTGATCTACTGACCTGGGGATTTCCTCTTTCAGTATCCTATCATTTTGCCTTTTCATACTGTTCATAGGGTTCTCAAGGCAAGAATACTGAAGTGGTTTGCCATTCCCTTCTCCAGTGGACCACATTCTGTCAGACCTCTCCTCCATGACCCGTCCGTCTTGGGTGGCCCCACGGGCATGGCTTAGTTTCATTGAGTTAGACAAGGCTGTGGTCCTAGTGTGATTAGATTGACTAGTTTTCTGTGATTATGGTTTCAGTGTGTCTGCCCTCTGATGCCCTCTTGCAACACCTACCGTCTTACTTGGGTTTCTCTTACCTTGGACATGAGTATCTCTTCAAGGCTGCTCCAGCAAAGCACAGCTGCTGCTCCAACCTTGGACGAGGGGTATCTCCTATACACAGCAAGTAATTCTTTTAAATGGAGCTCCTGGCAGCCAACACAAAAGAGACAGAGGGACAGATTTCACATCCTACAAAGGACAAAGCTGCCAATTTCCAGTGCACGGGAGTCTGACTTTATCTCACACCTAACTTTAGAGGAACTACCTGGCTTTCGTGTGCACCTGTGAAGGAAGTGTGAACAGGGACAGTCTAGGAAATCTGAACAAGGGCACGTTCATGACAATCAACACAGGACTGTGTGAAGGGACAACAGGACAAGCCACCCAGCAGGGTTCCAGCTCAGCACTCTCTCCCCACGGTCGCTGGAAACAGACCTCGGTACCTGGCCGCTGAGGCCACCTGCATAAGCCATTAGCCACCCCCAACCCCCACCTCCACTACATTCTAGGACAGCAAACGCATTGCCAGTATGCCATGGGGCCCACCAGGCCCAATCACGTTCCCTAAGAGCTGCTCCCGGGCTGTCACTGCAGTGTTGTCAGGCGGAGAATAACCTCTAACCCAGGGCACACAGCCAGTCGTCCTTCCAGCCTCAGCACCAGCTTGCACTCTCACCCGTTCTGAGTGACGGACGGACGGACAACATGCCTCTTGGTCTCCTTACCCAGGCCTCTGATTGTGACTTCACTTTCAAAAAAGTGTGCTAACCCTTGTGTACTGATGCAGGGAATATAAATTGGTGCAGACACTATGGAAATTCCTCGAAAAATTAAGAACAAAACTACCATATGATCTAGCAATTCTGCCTCTGGGTATTCATCCAAAACAATGAAATCACTATTTTGAAGAGCTGTCTGTACCCCTGCATTCCCTATAGCATTATTTACAATAGCCAAGGTACAGGGACCACCTCAATGTCCAAGGGCTGAGAAACCAGAAATGAAGGTGTGTATGTGTGTGTGTGTGTGTGTACATATATATATAAATGGAATACTGTTCCGCCATAAATGGGGGTTCCTGCTCTTTGCAAGAATGTGGGTGGACTGTGAGGGCATTACGCTTAGTGAGATAAGTCAGAGAAAAACAAATGCTGTGTGATCTCACTTACATGTGGAATCTAAAAACACCTGAACTCAGACACAGAGAACAGACTGGTGGTTTCCAGAGGCAGGGTGGGTGTGAGTGGTATGGTGAAGGGGGTCGAAAGACACAAACTTCCAGTTATAAAACAAATGCGGCCCGGGGATGAACTGTTCTGCACGGGGACTGGTTAACACTGCTGTGTTGTGTATATGAAAGCTGCTGAGACAGTAGACCTTACAGGTTTTCATCCAGAGAAAAAAAATTTCAGTATGTGAGGTGATGGATGTTATCTAGACCAATTGGAGATTGATTTGTAGTGTGTACAAATATCAAGCCGTTATGTGGGTGGCCAGGAGTCAGAAGCAAGGCATTGGAAGGTGATCCAGGCAGAGGTGCTGGGTTCTGAAGGGGCAGGAAGAGGAGAGGGATACGGGGACGTCCCCTACCTTCCTCCTGAGCTGCTTCCACCACGGAGCCTGGGCTGGGCAAACAAGCCAAGGGTCCTGGGAGCCTGCAGGCCTGAGGTCGGGACTCTGAGGGGCCGTGCACACAGTCGAGGTTGGAACTCTGAGGGGCCGTGCACACAGTTGCTGCTGTTTCGATGGGCTCGTGTCCCTTAAAACCTAGGAAGTGAGGCCTGACTTCCCCAAAACAAATCCCTTTGGGGTGGGGGCTCCAGGTGGCAGCTGGGCTCATGCCCCACCCCTGGGTGCCCCTCCCAAGATGCCCCTGTCCTGCCTCTAGGGATCCCAGACACTACTTCCTCACACCTGGCACCCAGCTGACTCCTAATCTGTGGGGTCAAGCCTTTCTCCATCCCGGCCGTACCAGCGCTTCGCTTTAGGGATTGGGACTGACAGCTCCTGCAGGTTGGGCCGTCTCAGCTCTAGACCATCAGCCAGACCAGCCGAGTCTGGGAGAGCACTTTCCAGAACCAGGGTCCCCCTCTGTGCTCCCTGCCCCACTCTGAAGGGCCACTGTAGGAGGCCAGGGAGTGGAGGCTGAGGGCGAGTGGCCGATCGGAAGGGGCCACCACCCGGCCCATGGAGAAAGGCCTGGGCCTGGGTTGGGGTGGACCAGCTCCCAACCTCCAGGATGCCTTCCCACCAAGATAGAGTCTAGGCTCTGCACCTTGAAAGACAGGCCGCAGAGTCAGGAAAGAGGACCGTAGTGCAAATCCTGCTGGTGGAGACGGGGAGGAGAGCTGCCGGCCCTGGAGCAGGCAAAGCTCCAGCCAACAACCATTAACCAGGGAGGCCTCCACCCTGGGAACCAGAGCAGAGTCACTTCCACAGGACTGCCTGGGGCCTGAGAAAACTCCCCCTCCGGGCCCCGCGGCCTGGCCACGGTCAGGACGGACTCCAGGGAAGAGCCCAGGTGACACCAGCGGGCTCCTAGTTGTCCCGACACATCTTTTCACCGCTCACCCTCCCACCCAGCTTCTCCAGCAACAGAGGTGAGCCTCCTCCCACCACCCCACCCCAGGAACCCTGGGCGACGCTGGAGGAGCGGCTGTCCTCAGCTGGACAAAGAGCTCGGGGCAGAAGGCCCTGTTCCTCTGCCCACTCCTTCCAGACCTGTGGCAGAGGAGGGGGTGGAGGTTGTTGAGGGCGGGGACTCTGGGGGCTGTTGAGACATGGCAGCCTGGCCCCACTGGATGCCCACTACGGGGGGGGAGGGGCCCCGCAGGGGCTTTAATGGGGGAGTCCTGCCCCGAGGGCGTACATTTGCTTATTGAGTGGGAAAGAGATCCTCTTCCACACAGAAAGAGAAATAGCACCTGCCTTTAGCCCTGCCACTTCCTCCCTGCTCCCTCTCCTTCCCGCCAAGGACACGGTCACCACCAACAGGCCTCATCCTTGTTTACCTCTGCGACCTTCCCTAGGAGGGCGAGGACACCTGGCTCTTCTGGAGGCTTCTTTCAGACATCTCCCCGCTGGAGAACCTGCTCTCCAGAGCTTCCAGGAACGGGGATGGAGGCCTTCTGGGGGGTCCCCTCCAGCTGACTGTGGAAGGCCCAGCATCATCCAGCCTCACACTCTCCTGGTGGTGGCCCCTCGGAACGTTCTGGGATGCTGTCTGTGCAGAGCAGTAAACTAAGTTCCAGGGATGAAACAGAGATTCGGGCCAGCATTTAAAATCATCACGAGTAAACTGCAACTCTGCGGGCTTGGCAGACCGTGTGAGGTAGCCCTGGGCTGGAGGGACCAGCTCCTCTGTCCTCCTGGGTCTCCGACCTTCCAAGGAGAACATCAAGTCACACCAGGTGAGGCATCTGCAAGATGCAGGAGCCTCAGCCCTTCGGGGCCTTTGGGGGCTAGTCTCCAGGAACCAGGCCGTGCACTGCTGGGATAAGGTCCTTGGCTTGGATCCCGTCCAGCCTGGTCCCACCCCAGAACCAGAACCTGGCTCTGAGAGGCCACGTGGGGATGGGGTGGTGTGTGCTCAGGCCGCTGTCTCCGTGTCTTCCCGTGAACAGGTGCCTCCTCAGGCCCGCAGCATCTGGGGCTCCACTGCCAGGTGAAGTCCCAGCTGCCAGGCCACCTCGGGGAGGGGACATGGGAGGTGAAGCTGCCACCAAACGCCACCTGCCAAGCCTGGAGCCACAGGCCGCATGGGGGCCATGCTGGAGGCCCATGTGTCCTGCCCAGGCCCAGCTAACAGGATGGATAGCTTCCTCCCCCCTCACTGAGCGTCCCACGGGGACAGTCTTTTGGTCAGAGAGACAGCCAGTGTGTGCAGCTCCTATGACAGGGCCATGGGCACCGGGCTCTAGATAGACTCGGAACCACAGATGAGGTGGGTCCTCGCAGGGGAATGGTAGCAGCTCCAGGCGGCTTGCCCTCTGCTGTCAGCCTGAAGCCAGCACCACCTCCTGCCACGTGGGCACCTATGAACCGCAGCTAAACCTGCTCATCTCCAGCTCTAACCAAGGGCCCTGAGGAACCAAAGGGGGTCAGCACAGCCCCTCCCCTGCAGGCACTGGCCCGACTCAGACCTCCTGCCCGACCCAGACCTCCTACCCAGAACCTCGGGCCACGCTCTCTTTTCTGCCCAACACCCACACAGAGCCAGAGGCTCCAGGAAGCAGCTGCCTTGTTTAGTGCTGACCCACCCACTGCCACTGCTGAGGGCAGCCTGTGCCCTGGGGATTCACCAGGAGGGAGGCGCCACACCCCCGTGGTCAGCACACCAAGGAGTGCAACAGGGGCCAGGATATTGGGCCTCTCCCAGCCCCTGTACTGCAAATGCACTTGGGGAGGTCAACACATCTCAGTGACTTAGGCCTGGAGGCTGCAGACCCTCCTGGCACCGGGCTGTGGGCCTCGGGGTCACCCTGACAAGCAGGACACTTTGCTGGCCCTACTCTGAAGGGCAGCCTCGTACCCCCTGGTCTCTCCACACACCTGCTCAAGGGGTTTCAGTGGGTGACCAAGACAGGGCAATATGGACAAGAATAAAGCTGGCTGAAAAAGCAAAGGGTGCACTCTTCAAACGCACAGGCGCACTGCGGACACCACTCCTGAAGGGCGGTGCCCGGGGTCCTATCAACTTCAGGAGAGCGACTTAAGAAATACACTCTGCATTTCCTTTAGAAACTTTTATTGCGCATAAAATGGCCCATTCCCCTTTGTAGGTCAGTTGTTTCCACCTCTAAAAGTTGTTTTCTGTAAACTCCACTTTCTGCCCTACTGAAAAAATCCTGCTCTTTGAAAAGATTGGGAATAGCCTCTCATCACCGGTCAGGGCAGCTGGAGAATGGCTCCTGGGGCGAAGGCCAGAAGACACCGTGTGAGCAGGCTGGGCCCTTGGCCTTGGCCTGGGCTCGCTCACACCCAGCGCTGCAGCGGGAGACTTCCTGCAGCCCTGCCCACATGGGGGTGCGACAGGAGCCGTGCGTTCCCAGAGCTGGAAACCGCAGCAGCCTGTCAGCAGGCACTACAACAACCTGCTCACTAGTGGTTATGAAACGGAGCGTTCAGAAAAAGTGCTCTACTGGAGCCTGAAGGCGCAGCGCCGCGGAAGGGAGCTGGGGAGTGTTTCTGAGCTTCTCTGCAGCTCTGGGCCTTCCCCATGTTGGCAGGCACGGTGCGCTTCCGCGGGGCGGTGCCACGTCCCTTCTGGCTACTTCATAAACACGTCCTTGTCCTGGGTGGGCAGGGGCTCACGGGACGGGCCTGGCAGTCACGGTGCACCGGGTGGCGGGTGGGAAGGGCTGGCAAAGGCCACACAGGCGATGAATCCTGCCCCAAGCCCAGCTTTATCGAAGGCTGGGGTTTAAAGATGGAATCTAAGAGAACACCCTCTGCTCCTGTTAAGAAAGGAGAACAGAAATAGAGGCTCTGCTTCAACAAGCAGGAAGTGAGGGTCTGAGCCATGAGCCCCCTGGATTCCAGGGGGTGACAGATGACAGCTTTGGGACAGACTCAAGAAGACAGTTCTCTGCTCCTTTGCAGTGAGAATGAATGTGTTCAAGTTGAGGCACGATGTGGTTCCCCAAGGACGTTTCGAGGCTGGTGTGGATACCCCTCATCCTGCCCTTGCAGCCTCCCTTTCCAGCATGTCCTGCTCCACCAGGTGGGCTGGAGGGCCTCAGGACAGGCCCGGCACCGACCAAGCTCCTCTGCAGAAGGACACGGCCGCCGCAGATTCTGACCGCTCTGGGAGCTTGACACGGTCAGCCTCTGGCTGAACCGCGGCCCAAGCTGGCTCCATGGTGCTTCTCATTCTGTGCCTCCCCACAAAGAGGCGTTGAGCGGGGGGCTGGGCAGAGGCTGCCGTGTGTGTTTGTGTGTGTGTCTGTGTGTGTGTGTGTCTGTCTGGTGACTCCCCGACCAGCGTCCCATCTGTGTGTTGTCACCGCAGCTCCAGCTGCTGGGTCCGGGCCTCACCAAGCAGGGTCCCTCACGCTGGTGCCGTGGCCTAAACCGTCTTCAGTCAGTGTGGGAGATGAGACCTTGGCTCCAAAACGGGGAAAAACACAGGTCCTATGGACCCGGGATTTCAACAGGGAGGATTCCGAGCGGTATCTGGCCAGCAGCCTGGCCTCCAGCAGCTCAAGTACATCCTTGATGAGTGAGCGGTGCAGACACAGACCCCTGGGGCCAGGCACAGGGGACGGGAGCAGCGCACTGGGGCCCACACGGGGTCTCTCTGACAGGAAGGCTCTGGTCAGCCCCAGGAAGAAGGGGGTGATGAATGGAGGGCAGCGCGATCAGCTGGGACTCAGCTCCACGCCCCGATCCGGGTGCCGGGGCATCAGGATCCCAGTAAAGATACAAAAGTGAAGCTGCTTCAAGTATAAAAAAATAAGTTAATTGACAAAGAGGGTCCCCAGAGGCTGCATCTCCCAGGCTGTCAGCCTCGTTTGGTGCAAGCACAGGAACCAGGCGTAGAGGACGCCTCCCACCTGCTGTGAGGCGTCCATGACAAGGCCAGCCTGCTGGCAGGGCCAAAGTCAGTATTTTCCAGTGTTGTGAATTAAAAGCAAATGCAGCAGCCGCAGGGCACGGCCAGGAGGCCTGGGGTGTGGGCTGGGCTTCTCATCCACTTCTGCATGGTGCCAGGGGAGCGTGGTCACTGTGTCCTCCCAGCACCTTCCCTGGGCACGCCCCCACAGTCTCGCGCTCTGGAGTGGGCGGGCAGGGGGCTTCCTCCAAGGAGGCTGAGCCGCTGGACAACCAGCTCCACCCAGGGCTCCCCACAGCTCAGATGCCTGAACCCTTCTCAGAGCCATGTGGACCGGAGTGCAAACTCCCCGGAGGCGCCAGGCCCTCTCAGACCTGGGGTCCAGGAGGGGGATCTGGGCAGTGCACAGACCGGCCAGGGCTGGGCGGGCGCTCATGACCAGTGCAGGCTGAAGCCCTTGGACAGCATGGCGGCCTCCAGGTCCTTGTCCTCCTCCTTCTCCCGCAGCCGCTGCTCCTCCAGCAGGGCCACCAGGGCGTCTCTCTGCTCCACCACCTCCAGCATCTCGTTCAGGATCCTCTTCTCCTCCGCCAGCTCCTCCTCCGTCTTCAGGTGGTCTGGGCAGAACCACACCGGTGAGTCCTCCGCAGGGCGGAGGCGGGGGGCCTGCCCCAACTGCCCCCAAGCCCGCCCCACACTGCCTACCTTCCACCGCCATCCGCTCGCGGAGCTCCTGCTGCAGCCGGCTCTGCCGGTCCTCCAGCTCTAGCTCCCGAGCACTGGGGGTTTGAGGGGGAAGGAAAACCAGGAGCTGACTGGTGGGGGTGGCACAGCCCTCATCCCCCACACTAGGAGGGGCTGTGCCCCTACAGCAGGCCCTGGGCCCACGCCCCCCTCCACCCCGGCCCGGGAACTCACAAGATCATCAGCTCCGACTCGTAGCGCACCATAGCGTTCTTCTCCTGCACCAGCTTGAACCACTCCTGCATCAGCTTGGGGTCGTCCTTCTTGCCCATGCCTGCCGAGAGAGGGCGTGTCGGGCCCATGCTGCTGTCTCCCACCAAGGACTGTCACACGGGGACAAAGGTGGAGGGCTGCCTGCTGCGCCCAGGTCAGGCCCAGGGTGCCTGGGGCCACAAGGGCACCACGCTCCCCTGAGGGCAGCCTGCACCTTCCTCTGTCCCCCTTGGCCGGCCCTCACCCCCCAGCGGCTCGCCTGGACCCTCCTGCTGGACCGCTTGCTTTCTCTGAGGGAGGTTCTCAGTGCTCTGCCCTCCTTTTCTCTCTTTTCCATTCATTTCACGTGTATTTGGGACTTGCTCCTGTGGCCACTGACCTGAGGCCGCCTCATTTCTGACATCCTGACCGGGGAGGTGCCTCTCTCAACCTTGTGGCCCCTCAGGCTCCTGACAAGTGCTCCCCACACCCCCTGCATGGCAGCACAGCCCCAGGAGGCGTGGGGGTGGGGGTCTCTCCCAGGGCAGGGAGACTACAGGTTCCCAGCTCTGATCCAAGGCCAGCCTCAGCTTCTGGGGCCGTGGCCGCTCACACTCAGCTGTCTGCACCCCCTCGGCCAACACCCGTCTCCACCAGCAATGGCCTGACCCCCTCTGGGCTCAGCTGCGGCAGGGGGAGGGAAGGAAGAGCCTTCCGAGGAGCCACACCACGGAGGGGACACCAGGAAGCCGACAGCCATGGTGGGTCCCACCCTGGTGCAGAAACCAGACTGTGGTGGCTCTTGGCTGTTTTCGGATTACAAGCCACCCGCAGTCTCAGGGAAGCTGGGGGCTGTCTTTCTAGGGAACTACATGAGCACAGCTGGTACCTCTGCCACGGATACCATGTGCTCACGGGCCCTGAAGTCTGCTCACAGCTGAGCTAAGAGGTCTCTCTGAGCTTTGGGGGCATGGGTCAGAAGTCCTCTCCCAGGAAGATCAAACCCAGGGACCCGGCCTCCCACCCCATGCGAGGGCAGGGCACGTCTGCACTGCGCTGTCCTGGGCCCTGGCCGCTGTGCAGCACGAGCTAAGTGCTGGGTCAGCTCTCCCTGCCCGCCCAGCAACTCGACTCTTTGGCTTTGAAAGCAGCCCCGTCCAGCTGTGCCGTTCCTTCCTGAGCAGCTCTGCATGGGGCACCTACGGGACGTGGAGGGGGGGTCTTGGGGCGCCAGGACGCCTCCCTCACTGCTCGAGCCAGCTCCAGAAGGATGGCCGAGATGGACGTGGCTGGTGGCGGTCAGCGGGGAGCGAGCACCAGGGAGGGAAGAGGAAGGTTAGCGGGTTAGCAGGAGCCACACTCCCCGGCCCCGCCCGCATGCGGTCAACGACAATCACCACCACAACGGACTGCAAACCAGACAGTTAACACACACACTCAGCAAGACACAGGGAAAGAAGTCTGCCTTCAGTGCTTGTCTGGAAAGAACGGGGCATCTGTGTAGACCAGTCTTATAAGGACAGTATTCCTCGACTCCACCAGCACAAATCACTGCCCAAGGGGCGGGGGCTCCTTGCCCGTGTCCCAGGATGTGAGGCGGAAGGGCCTGACCACGAGCGGTGGCCTGGAACTGCGGTCACTGCAGCCTGAGCGGCCCGAGGGCTGGACCTGCTCCCTGGCTTCACCCCACTCCCCAGTCCCCCCGAGACAGTCGAAGGGATACTGTACCTTGTGAGGAACTGCCACATACTCAGGGGTTTGTAACGGGGCTACCAGGTGTCAGAGGAAGAAGAGAAAGAGCTGGGCTTCAGGTCCCTGCTTGACTAGTGTCGCTACGCCCCTGAGAGGCCGCGGGGAGGAGGTGGGGGTTACGTTACCTTCCTGGACACAGCAAGGGCAGAAGGAGAGAGGTCTACGCCGTGGAGTCCCGCCACTGGGCTCAACTTCAAAAAGGGCCAAACAAGGAGGAGGAGGAGACGAGACGGACAGAGAGGAGGAGGCATTCCGAAGTGGGGAGGGACAGGGAGAAGGTGAAGTGGACAAAAAGCATAAAAGTGAGAAAGGAACAACAGGAGGAAAGGAAAAAAAATACAAGAAATGGAAAAGCAGAAGCAAGGGAAACACAATCTACAAATGAGTTCAGTCCTTCCTTCGTCCAGCACAGAAACTGGTCAGCAGCGGCCCTGCGCCCGGGCAGGCGGGCACTCTGTCCTCCTCAGGTCCTTGCTTGGGGGGTGGGAAGCTAGGAATGACCACAGGGTGCCTTTGAGGCTTGGGGACCCTCCTTGAAAACACCCAATGTGCCAGCAGGCCTGCCTGAGTGAGAGTTCTCAAGATCACCATGTGGGAAAATCTAAGTGCTGGGGTTCTCCTGGTGTTGAACCCACGGAGGCAGCGCCCAGACTCTGACGGGCCCATAGGGCCGACACCCGCTCTGCTCTGACCCTGAGCAAGGACTTGGCCCAATGAGTTCCCCAGAGGCGGCCGCGTCTGTATGAATCACCACCCCGCCTCTGGCCGTGGAGAGCGCTGACCACCCCTCTTCTGCCCCTTCTCCTCCTCCAAGGGTCAACACCACAGCGGGCACACTGCTACACTATCGACAAGTCCAAAACTCACAGAGACAAAGCTGGGGCATCGTGGACGGGGTGACTGAGAGCAGACAGCGTGCAGGGGACGTGGCTAGACTCGGGGCCTGGGGCTCTCAAGGGAGGGGAACTGCTCAGCAAGGGACCATCACAGAACCACAGGCACACGCAGGAGCCACGGCCCCAGGGGTGGAGAGCAGGGGCTGGCCGTTAGAGACAGCCCTGTTTAGGTGAGCGCGAGGGCCAAGCAGACACGTGCTGACCGACAGGCCCTTCACCTTGCAGCGGGGTGCGTGCAGGTGCTGTGTGACCTCTACAGGCTTTTGTGCATAAACCTGGTATCAGGCGAAACTTCAGGACTAAAGCAGACAGAGGCCGTGTGAGTGTGTGTGTGGTGGGTGTGCAGAGGCTGTATGTGGCTGTGGTGGGTGTGCAGAGGCCGTGTGTGTATGTGTGGTGGGTGTGGACAGAGGCCGTGTGTGTGTGGGGGTGGGTGTGCAGAGGCCGTGTGTGGGTGTGCAGAGGCCGTGTGTGGGTGTGCAGAGGCCGTGTGTGGGTGTGATGGGTGTGGACAGAGGCCATGTGTGGGTGTGGTGGGTGTGCAGAGGCCGTGTGTGTGTGTGGTGGGTGTGCAGAGGCCACGTGTGTGTGTGGTGGGTGTGGACAGAGGCCGTGTGTGTGTGGGGGGTGGGTGTGCAGAGGCCGTGTGTGGGTGTGCAGAGGCCGTGTGTGGGTGTGATGGGTCTGGACAGAGGCCATGTGTGGGTGTGGTGGGTGTGCAGAGGCCGTGTGTGTGTGTGTGGTGGGTGTGGACAGAGGCCGTGTGTGGGCGTGGTGGGTGTGCAGAGGCCACGTGTGTGTGTGGTGGGTGTGGACAGAGGCCATGTGTGGGTGTGGTGGGTGTGCAGAGGCTGTGTGTGTGGTGGGTGTAGACAAAGGCCATGTGTGTGTGTGTGGACAGAGGCTGTGTGTAGGTATGGTGGGTGTGCAGAGGTTGTGTGTGTGTGCTGGGTGCGGACAGAGGCCGTGTGTGTGTGTGGTGGGTGTGGACAGAGGCCGTGTGTGTGTGTGTGTGTGGTGGGTGTGCAGAGGCCATGTGTATATGGTGGGTGTGGACAAAGGCCGTGTGTGGGTGTGGTGGGTGTGCAGAGGCTGTGTGTGTGTGTGGTGGGTGTGGACAGAGGCCATGTGTGTGTGTGGACAGAGGCCGCGTGTGTGTGTATGGTGGGTGTGGACAGAGACCGTGTGTGTGTGTGTGTGTGTGTGTACAGAGGCCATGTGTGGGTGTGGTGGTGTGCAGAGGCCATGTGTGTATGTGTGTGTATGTGTATGTGGTGGGTGTGGACAGAGGCTGTGTGTGGGTGTGGTGGGTGTGGACAGAGGCTGTGTGTGTGTATGGTGGGTGTGGACAGAGGCTGTGTGTGTGTGTGGTGGGTGTAGACAGAGGCCATGTGTGTGTGTGGACAGAGGCCGTGTGTGTGTGTATGGTGGGTGTGGACAGAGACCGTGTGTATGTGTGTGTGTGTGTGTGTGGTGGGTGTGGACAGAGGCCATGTGTGGGTGTGGTGGTGTGCAGAGGCCGTGTGTGTGTGTGTGTGTGTGTGTGGTGGGTGTGGACAGAGGCTGTGTGTGTGTGTGGTGGGTGTGGACAGAGGCTGTGTGTGGGTGTGGTGGGTGTGGACAGAGGCCGTGTATGGGTGTGGTGGGTGTGCAGAGGCCATGTGTGTGTGTAGTGGGTGTGGACAGAGGCTATGAGTATGGTGGGTGTGGACAGAGGCTGTGTGTGGGTGTGGTGCATGTGCAGAAGCTGTGTATGTGTGTGGTAGGTGTAGACAGAGGCCATGTGTGTGTGGACAGAGGCTGTGTGGAGGTATCGTGGGTGTGCAGAGGTTGTGTGTGTGTGTGTATGGTGGGTGTGGACAGAGGCCGTGTGTGTGTGTATGGTGGGTGTGGACAGAGGCCGTGTGTGTGTGTGTGGTGGGTGTGCAGAGGCCGCGTGTGGGTATGGTGGATGTGCAGAGGCTGTGTGTGTGTGTGGTGGGTGTGCAGAGGCTGTGTGTGTGTGTGCGGGTGCAGAGGCCATGTGTGTGGTGGGTATATCAGAGGCTGTATGTGTGTGCAGTGGCTCTGTGTGTGTATTGTATGTATGTGTGCAGAGGTCATGTGTGTGGTGGGTGTGTGTGTGCAGAGGCTGTGTTTGTGTGGTGGGTATGTGCAGAGGCTCTGTGTGTGTGTAAAGGCCGCGTGTGTGTGGTGGGTGTGTGCAGAGGCTATATGTGTGTGGTGGGTGTATAAAGGCTGTGTGTGTGTGGTGGGTGTGTCAAAGGCTGTGTGTGTGTGGTGGGTGTGTCAAAGGCTGTGTGTGTGTGGTGGGTATGTGTAGAGGCTATATGTGTGTGTGTGGTGTGTGTGTGTGTGTGCAGAGGCTGTGTTTGTGTGGTGGGTGTGTGCAGAGGCTATATGTGTGTGGTGGGTGTGTCAAAGGCTGTGTGTGTGTGGTGGGTGTGTCAAAGACCGTGTGTGTGTAGGGTATGTGCAGAGGCTATATGTGTGTGGTGGGTGTGTCAAAGGCTGTGTGTGTGTGGTGGGTGTGTGCAGAGGTTGTGTGTGTGGTGGGTATGTCAGAGGCTGTGTGTGTGTGCAGTGGCTCTGTGTGTGTGTTGTGTGTGTATGTGTGCAGAGGCCATGTGTGTGGTGGGTGTGTGTGTGCAGAGGCTGTGTTTGTGTGGTGGGTATGTGCAGAGGCTCTGTTGTGTGTGTAAAGGCCGTGTGTGTGTGTAGGGTATGTACAGAGGCTATATGTGTGTGGTGGGTGTGTCAAAGGCTGTGTGTGTGTGGTGGGTGTGCAGAGGCTGTGTGTGTATATGGTGGATGTGTGCAGAGGCTGTGTGTGTGTGTGTCTGTGTGTGCTGGTGCAGAGGCCATGTGTGTGGTGGTTGTGTGTGTGCAGAGGCTGTTTGTGTGGTGGGTACGTGCAGAGGCTATGTGTGTGTAAAGGCCGTTTGTGTGTGTAGGGTGTGTGCAGAGGCTATATGTGTGTGGTGGGTGTGTAAAGGCTGTGTGTGTGTGGTGTGTGTGTGCAGAGGCTGTGTGTGTGTGGTGTGTGTGTGCAGAGGCTGTGTGTGGTGGGTGTGTAAAGGCTGTGTGTGTGTGGTGGGTGTGTGCAGAGGCTGTATGTGTGTGGTGGGTGTGTAAAGGCTGTGTGTGTGTGGTGGGTGTGTCCAGAGGCTATATGTGTGTGGTGGGTGTGTAAAGGCTGTGTGTGTGGTGGGTGTGTAAAGCCTGTGTGTGTGTGGTGGGTGTGCAGATGCTGTACGTGTGGTGTGTGTGCAACAGTCACAGTGACCCAGTGTTCTGGACAGATGTGGCCATGACCAGCTGGTCACTGAGCCAAGCAAGAAGCTCCTTTCTTACAAACACCCTCGGCTTACACTCGTCTACCTCCAGCCTTCTCTGTCTCAAGATTGGTGCTCAGACACCTGCACACACCCTCAAACGATAGGGTCCCCACCTCTGCTGCCCCCTGGGACAGATGTTACACACAAACAGGCTGTGGAGACAGTGGAACAGCATCTGTGCTCATCAGCAAGGTCAGGGACCCAACACAGTCACACGCATCCAAACAAGGAAGCCTGTGCCTGCAGGTGCAGCGAGACCACGCTTCCCCTTCCAGACATCATGGAACACAGCTTTAGACCCTTTTATGCAGAGCACGTCTCAGACGCCCTTCTGTACACAAGAAGACAGGGTAAGACCACAGAACAGGACCCAGGACAGAAATCTGGAGGGGCTCCCCGGTGACAATGGGCAGTGCAGACACGAAAGGGCCAGAGCCCCGAAGAGTGGGCTGTGACGCTCTTCCTTACCATTCCTGAGTGCGCTGCTGTTTGCACAGTGTATACTTTATAATCATAAAACCAACCAATAAATACTGTTTTAAGAAGAAGACAAACCAACCAAACAAGGTGAGTTTCCACCCCAGACCTGAACCTGATGTGAGTGTGCAAGGGAGGCACAGAGGTGCAGTTTGGAGCTAACCTCGCCTTGTCTGGAGATGTGAGAGACACAGACGTGGTTCACCCGCAGGAGGCACAGAGTGATCGACCCTCTCACAGCAAACAGAAGTCGCTTACGTTAGTCTCGTCAGGGACGCGCTCCTGTTTGCGCATCACTTGCAGACCCCAGTCACCACCCCGAGCGCCCACAGCCTGCGGCCCTAAGGGTGTGACAGTCGCCAGCACCCTCCCTCCCCGACAACGGGGCAGGCCACCAGTCAAGAGCTTGAAAAGCTGCAACTTATCATCATGCAGCCAGGCACATCCCATGGATTCCAGAGGGCTGTGTGCACTGAGCATGAGAGTGTGTCAGAAATCAAAACACAGGCACATGGGTGGCCTCATCGAGCCCCAGCACTGGCCCCAGCGGCTGCCTGGACAGTATCGGCAGCTCTGCCATCCAAGGAGGGCCTCGAGGCTCGGGGTCAACCGTGGACACCCTGGCCAGGATCTGCCTCGCTCCCCTACCCAGTGCAGAGGGCCTTCCTTTGGGAAGCAAACCCGACAAAGGGAGGCAGCCTAAGGACAGGGCGGGCGCCAGGCCTGGAAGGGTCACCACGCCGCCCCTCCCCGTCGAATGGAGAGGCCCAGAGAGGGTGAGTGGCAGGGCTGGGGACACAAAGCAGCCTGAAGCCAGTCTCATCTCCCCGCTCAGGGTCGCTCTGACACCACCTTGCCTCTTTCGTGACCTGGGGCCGGCAGGACCCCGCGGGCTGTGGACAGCGGGCAGTCACGGCCAGTCTGGTGGCAATTCCTCGCCTCTGCTCGTTCTTTCTATGCTTCCATCTCTCCCATTTCCTCATACAGGCATTGTCCGAAGCACTGTACCCTCCCTCCCAACACGCAGCCTCACTCCAGGGACCCTCAGGGTAGCTAGAACGCTGTGGCTGGTTTGCAAGCCGCATGGCGGCGTGCTGCATCTGACGGGATAGAAGGTTCTCCCTGACAGGCCTGCCTACAAGCACAGAGCTGGGGAGATGCCTTATTGGGAAGTTCAGTATGAGGCAAACCTCTAGACTGGGGGGAAATGAAGAGGGAAAAGCCCGTGAAAACTGAGCTCTAACAAACACACACAGGCTGGGACATGCCCACACACACATGTGCACATACGCACACAGACTGAGACACCCACATGTACACGCACACACACAGGCTGGGACATGCGCACGCACACACATGTGCACACATGCACACAGACTGAGACACCCATGTGTACACACACACACACAGGCTGGGACATGCACACACACGGGCTGGGACACACACACACAGGAATGCTGGGCAATCTCGAGGACTGAAATTTCCTAAAAGCAGAACCAAGCCAGGCTCATGCTCAGACGGAACAGATCAGCCAACAATCTGCCAGCATCAACTCAGGGGGGCGGACCACACAGGAAGGCTCAGAGCAGGGTGGGCAGGTGGGGGGCTTCCCCACCTCCCATCACAAGCCATGGCAAAAAATGAAGACCCCCTTCCCCAGTCCCTTGTGCCATTTCTAAACCGTTCATGCTCCTTCCATTTCCCCTGGAGATATACAAATCAAGAGGTGAAGTCTGGAAACCGGAAATATTTCTAATTCAAAGTTCTCCGGAAGAGATGTAGTCTTCTCCAAGACGTCCAAGTCTCCACCCCGGTCTAGAGCAACAAGACTGGGGGCTGGGCAATGGGTCCTCTGCAATCACAAGGTGCAGCTCTGTGAAGGAGTCTTGGTACTCTCTGGCTCAAAAGGAGACTTTCAACAGGTCTGGAGCCTTTAAAAGTCAGCTGAGAGCCACTCTAAGACCCCAGGGGGGCATGACAGTGCGACAGGCAGGGGCTGGGCAGGGACTTCAGCCTGGACTTCTCCCTCTCACTTCGCAGGAAGCACAATTGGTGCTGGGTTCCTGCGGCCCTTTGGGGATGCAACCTGGTGGGCTATAGTCCACGTGGCCACAAAGAGTTGGCTACAGCTGAGCAACTGCAGTAGACAAGTGATCAGGCTCTACATCTCAGGCTCCAGATTTCAAGAGGGTAAAATTCCACCAAATAATGAGATTGCCAAGTGCTCCGCGGAGGAGACATCAGCAGGAACTGAAATGGGAGCTGCCTCTGACATCTACCTTCTCCTCCCAGACTTGTGGGTGGCAGCAGCCGCCACGTGAGGATGGAGCCCCTAGAGCCACAGCGGGCTGATGGGTGAGGATCCCAGTCAGGCAGCAGGGGTTTATAATTCAGAGATACAGAGCTCCTCTTTCTACATCTTTCACTCTCCCCTGGAACTTGCTGGAATTCTAAATCCAGAAGGCTGGAAGCTGGAATCCAGGGACACAGAAATGGAAATAGCCAGCATCTTATCACTCAAGCATCAGGAGTGGAGGGAACAGAACTGGCCACACGAGGTCATCAGTGTGGCTGCCGTTCTCAAGCTGGAAGGGGAGGCTGAATGCAATTTCAAAGAAATAGGTTTGACAGTCCTTCCCAGGAGACTTTGAATTAAACAAAACAATTGAGATTCATTTGGAATCGACACAGACGTTCCCAGAGGTGTCAGGAGGCAGAAAGTGAGCCCAGGACATTAGTCAGGGTGGGATCTGTTAGTTGGGGTGTAAGCATGAGCCCTTTTACAGCACCAATGGCTATGGAGTGGCAGCACCTGGACACTGGAAGCTCAAGCCCTGGAGGGCCATGTAGAGGGTGGACCCGGACACCTGGGGCCAGAGGGAAGGCCAGGACACCCACCCCAAGGAGGCCGGAAGCCTCCTTCCTGGTGTAGCCTCTCTAAGACCAGGGCTCTATCTTCAGTTGCAATTACAATCATGCTTGGTTTTTAAATGAATGGGCGAGGAAGAGACTCTCTTAGAAGAATGGAATTATGGTAAAAAAAAAATGAGAGAAATATCTTGCCCGCTCTTCCGTTCTTAGACCACTTTCAGGCACGGAGCCTGCCTGGGCGACAGAGGTCTGACCGCCTGACCAGATGAAGGACTCCAAGAAAGGGCTGGGCCTGGGAGCCCCGGGGGTAGCCACTGGCGCAGCTCTTGACGCAAGGGCAGCCGTCCAGGAGAGTCACCACCCAGGTCTAGAGGCGACACTCCTGCCTGGGTGCTTCTCCGGTCCAACACGAATGGTGAGCCTTGTACGGCAAGACACCCACAGACTGGACTCCTCTGAGGCAGTGGTTCTACTGTAGAAGTGGCCTGGGAAGTGGCTAAAGCAGGTGACCAGGCCTCACCTCCAGGGTCCCTGACTCAGAAGGTCAGGGATGACGGTGGGAGGAGGGGTGAGACTCTGCAGTTCTAACAGGCCCAGGCTGGAGGCTCGGAGGCTGCAGGGACCACACACATGGGACCAGCCTCGACTTCTCCTGAGTTTGGTGAAAAGAGGACACAGTAATCCCAGGACAGAGTGGCAGTGGGGGGCATTCTCGGACGCCTCCCCAGGGTACCTGGACCTTTCAGGTCAGCATGAACATGCACTGACGGAGGCTATGGGCGTCGTGCGGGAGGTGTGAGGGAGGGGGCTTGGAGAAGTAGTGGTGGAGCATGTGCGTGCTTGCCTGAGCGTGTGTGTGCACGCACACGTGTTGCTACCATCAAACGACCCAACGGTGTCTGGGGCTGCGATGCAGATCGGATCAGAGGGTGATGCTGCGGCTGGTGAACCTCTAAATTTACAGAGAATTAAAATACCCCAACAGCAAGGGTTGTCTCAGGTCTCTCCCAGCACGCACATATGGGCGAGGCTGAGTCAGCACACTGCTCCGTTTGAGCTGGAAAAGGGCCTGTGCTTCACCATCCGGTTATGGTTATCAGGCTGACTTCTTGCTGTCTGTGAGCGGGGGCGGGGGCGGGGGCGTCAGCAGGGTTAGTTCTGCGACAGGTCTGCATACATACCACCCAGATGCAAGTCGATGAGGTCAGTGTAATAAGACTCTCCCCAATAGTCTACAACAAGGAATCGGGGAAGCGTTATTGGATCAGGTGACCCTCTGGCCCCCCAGTCCCTGGCAGTCAAGGGCGTGAAGCATAAGAAACACCCAGGGAGGCAGCAGAAAGCATGCGTTTCCCCCAGGCACCCCCACAAACATGCTTCAGCCACAGGCCTCCTGGTGCCAGGGGTGGTCCCAAACACCAAGGCGGGAGGTGGGCGGATGGAGGCGGGCAGTGTGTAGCCAACCAGCAGCTGGGACAGGGCCTTGGCTCTGCTGGAGATCCTGCTGGGATTCAACCTCATCTAATTCAGACTTAGAAAATGTGAGGGGCAGGTGAAAGGCTATGGACTTCCCTAGTTTTGCAGTTGATTAGAAGCCCCAGACTAAGAGGCTGAAGGCCAGACATGAACGCCTAAACAGGCTGTGTTAGCCCTCAGCTCGCCTCTCCACACTGACCCCAAGCGGAGCAGAACCACATCTGCTTAATGGGTCTGAGTGAAGGAAGCCCTGTGGTCCTCAAGGTCACCAGGCCCCCAGAGAGCAGAAAACAGTGGCACCTCGCTCCTCAGCTGCCCGCCAGCTCTCCTGTTCGTCACAGCGCAGCGAGGGTGACCCCAGGACCATGACAAATGCAAGTGAAGTCAGCTGCAGCTCACCGCCCTTTCCTCCTCATCTCACAACCCAACAGCTGGTCCCAGCAGCCTCCAGTTCCACACAAAGGCTCCCCCTGGGGGACATAGACACCAGAATGCTGAACGAGGCTGTCCCAGTAGGTTCCAAAAACAAAGAGGGCTTCCCAGCTGCTCCAGACCACACACCTCAGGAATCTCCGTCTTCTCTGAGGCTCTGACCCCAGACTTGCTGTCTGGATGCATGTGAGCCTTCTCTGGAGGGCAGCTCGGCCACCACTGACACCTCAGAGAACCCGTGGACTGAGACTGAATGGCCGGTTCAGGAAAGGAGCTGCCGGTGCTGCTCAGCCCACAAGGCCTCCTCAAGGGCTCGGCCACCAGCAAGCACACCAGCAAAAGGGACACGAAGCCCAAGAGAAGACGATGTTGCCAGGTGGGAACACAACCCAGGAAGTGAGGTGCTTGAAATGAAGAAAGCAAAATTCCGGTTTCCTGTGTCCAGCTACTCCATCCTGTTTCTGAAATGCATTGTGGGAATTTCCCAACAGAGGTACCACTGCCTGTGTATGAATTGGAGACGCACATTTGGACAGAAGTGCTGGAAAGTCTTACTCAGTGGACTCTGGATCAGAACTCTGGTTTTCACCCTGCTCTCTGGAATGCCCGGGCTCTGCAGGTGGTGTTCTGGGCTCTCCCAATACCTGACTCACAACTACTTCTAATTCAGCAATAAATTTCAATAGGACATACCACGTTCCAATCTGCGATCCACCAGCTTGTGACCCATGGAAGCCCATCACCACATTGGCCCATGCTGTCAGGTCAACTTGCTTCTGTGGGGCCCCAGGACCACCAGGCTTCCTCGGCCCTGTGTGTGTGAGCGTCCGTCCAGCCTGTCAGGACACTTCATTCATCGACCTAAGTCCTAGCCTGTGAGCAGTCTCACGCAGGGAACTCACCTCTCAAAGCATCCTACCAGCTGACCCTCCTGGCGCAGGGTGACCCTCCAGGCGCAGGCTGACCCTCCAGGAGCAGGCTGACCCTCCAGGCGTAGGCTGACCCTCCAGGCGCAGGCTGACCCTCCAGGCGCAGGCTGACCCTCCAGGCGCGAGCTGACCCTCCAGGAGCAGGCTGACCCTCCAGGTGTAGGCTGACCCTCCAGGCGCAGGCTGACCCTCCAGGCGCAGGCTGACCCTCCAGGTGTAGGCTGACCCTCCAGGCGCAAGCTGACCCTCCAGGAGCAGGGTGACCCTCCAGGCACAGGCTGACCCTCCAGGCGCAGGCTGACCCTCCAGGCGCAGGCTGACCCTCCAGGCGCAAGCCGACCCTCCAGGTGTAGGCTGACCCTCCAGGAGCAGGGTGACCCTCCAGGTGTAGGCTGACCCTCCAGGCGCAGGCTGACCCTCCAGGCGCAAGCCGACCCTCCAGGTGTAGACTGACCCTCCAGGAGCAGGCTGACCCTCCAGGAGCAGGCTGACCCTCCAGGTGTAGGCTGACCCTCCAGGAGCAGGGTGACCCTCCAGGCGCAGGCTGACCCTCCAGGAGCAGGCTGACCCTCCAGGTGTAGGCTGACCCTCCAGGAGCAGGGTGACCCTCCAGGCGCAGGGTGACCCTCCAGGTGTAGGCTGACACTCCAGGCGCAGGGTGACCCTCCAGGCGCAGGCTGGCCCTCCGGGTGACACGACACACAGTATAGCTGGCTCTTGGTTCACTGCACGTTTGGGAGCATATATCTGAGGTCTGTTCTTCATCAGGAACCTAAACTGCAGTTGGATCCATAGCGATTCTGCTGCCCCAGCAGCTCCGACTTTAAGCTTCAGACTCCTAGACCGCTCTCACCGAGCACACGCTGAATTCCCGTGGCTGTACATGACCTGCTTTCATTTATAGTCACCACCTCTGCTAATCACCACCTCTGCTAATCACCACCTCTGCACACCAGGGTGCCCACCCTGCAACCAGGGCTGGACTGGACACTGGGGTTCCTAGCCTTGCCGTTCTCTACCACAACCTGCGTTTTCCAATCTGTGTTCATTCACATTTAAGAGTAACTTTTTTTCTTTTTCACTTTAAACTTGAAACCATAATTTATCTTGTAAAAAAGGGGTTCTGCTGCTGATAAAACAGCTTGAAAACCACTGCTGACACAGATGAAATTCTGGTTGTATATGTTTGCAAAGAGATAATTATCTAAACAACTAGAAAGAGGAATTTCAGCAAAATCCCAGACCCGTCTCCAGTGGGCCCTTTCCTCTGGCCCCTTGGCAGGCAGCAGCCTGGTAAGCAAATGCCGAGGGGCCGTCAAGGACACACCACGGGTGGCCAGCAGGGCCACGAGTGCCGTGGGGGACATCCGCTAGGACGAGGCCCCTTTGAGGGACCACTTTCCGCCATGGCAGGCAGGATCCGAGGGCCTGGCACCCTCAGCCAGCAGAGACAGCAGCAAGGGCAGGGCAGCGGGTCCCCATTCACACCAGGTACAGGACAGCTCCCTCCAGGCGGTCAAGGCTTGACTGAGGAGGCCGGGTCACGGCATGCAGCGTGGGGGTCACTGCCTGTGCACCTGAGCCCCCACTCGGGTGCACTCCTGGACACAGGGTCCAGTTTTCACTCTGGTGGCACAGAGTCCAGGATCAGGCAAGACCAAGAAGTTACAGCTCATCTTTCTGCCTCATCCCCTCTTCACCTGAAGGTCACCCTGTGTCGACCGCTGGCTGTATTCCGTGCAGGAAGGCCCTGAACAGGACACTTCCTTTGCGCCTGCCTGGCTCCATACTGAGCACCGGGCCTCCAGAACCCCAGAGACGCGTCCTGACGCCAGATGCTCGCTCGGAGGCCAGCCGTTGGTCAGTCTTCCAGCAAGATCAGAGGCAGCGATGGCTGTACTGGTAGCCACCTCTTCCTGCTGCTTCTTTGGTCTATCCTCAGCCCACCTGCCCGGAGACTCACTCCACCCAACCCTGGAGCACAACCACGACAGCACCTGTCTTCACTGCAGGCTGCATGAGCCCTTCTGACCCTGGTTGCAGTGCTCTCCACAAAAGGGTGGAGGCTCCAGCCTCGGGGACGCTGGGGAATGCAGGGGAGAGTCCCTCAAGTGGGGTGGGGTTGCAGTGGGGCCGGTCCAAGGGTTCAAGGTCCTGAACCAAGAGACCACCCTGGGCACCGGGTGCCTCCTTGCTTTCTCTGCAGGCTCTGAGGAGAGTGGTTTGACCGCACAGGCCCCATGGTCTGCCCCAGCACACGGCCCTCACAGGCTCCTCCCAGGCTCTGCTCTGCTCAGCTCTGCCCCAAGTAACCACCTCTAGGACAGAGCCTGGTCCACCCTGGGGCGTCTGTGATGCCACCCTCAGCAGGGCCTGTGGGGGTTGGGGGGCTGCACGTGCAGTTCTGTGATGGTCCCTTGTGCACAGCCTGCCCTGCTCCCAGCCACTGTCTTCTTGGGGAGATGATGGGGAGGAGAGAGAAGGGGAAGCCAAGGGCATCACCAGCAGACATGGGGGACGAGGGCAGGGCGAGCCCTGAGACGGGGGGTGGGGGCCAGGCTCGGGGAGCCCAGACGCATAGGCCTTCCTCCTTTGCTTCACAGGAAGCCCCAGGTCCCAGTGACGAGGGGACCAGAGAATCCTGCTGGAGACCCACTGACTCCGCGCGAGGGTGGGAGCTAGCCTCCCGTGGGGGGTGGGATGGGGCTCTCCTGAGGACCCTGTCCTCTAGGCCCAGCGGTACCTGCTTCCCCGCGCAGTGCCTTCTCCACGGCGACGCCCCGCTCCTCCAGCTGCCGCTGCTTTTCCTCCACCTGCTCCAGCTGCCGCTGGATGATCTGCGGGCAACACAGAGAGTGTGGGGGGGAGGACTCACACCACTGTGGGGAGGACAGTGTGGGGGGGAGAACTCACACCACTGTGGGGAGGACAGTGTGGGGGGGAGGACTCACACCACTGTGGGGAGGACAGTGTGGGGGGGAGGACTCACACCACTGTGGGGAGAACAGTGTGAGGGGGGAGGACTCACACCACTGTGGGGAGGACAGTGGGGGGGGAGGACACACACCACTGTGGGGAGGACAGTGGGGGGAGGACTCACACCACTGTGGGGAGGACAGTGGGGGGAGGACTCACACCACTGTGGGGAGGAGCAGTGTGGGGGGAGGACTCACACCACTGTGGGGAGGACAGTGTGGGGGGGAGGACTCACACCACTGTGGGGAGGACAGTGGGGGGGGAGGACACACACCACTGTGGGGAGGACAGTGTGGGGGGGAGGACTCACACCACTGTGGGGAGGACAGTGTGAGGGGGGAGGACACACACCACTGTGGGGAGGACAGTGTGGGGGCAGGGGTGGACACTGGGAGGGGGAGGGAGGACACACACCACTGTGGGGAGGACAGTGTGGGGGCAGGGGTGGACACTGGGAGGGGGAGGGAGGACACACACCACTGTGGGAAGGACAGTGTGGGGGGAGGGGAGGACACTGCGAGGGGGAGGGAGGACACACACCACTGTGGGGAGGACAGTGTGGGGGGAGGGGTGGGCACTGCGAGGGGGAGGGAGGGGGAGGACACACGTTACCTGGATGATCTGTGGGCAACACACAGAGAGTGTGAGGGCGAGGGAGGACACACACCACTGTGGGGAGGACAGTGTGGGGGGAGGGGTGGACACTGCGAGGGGGAGGGAAGACACACACCACTGTGGGGAGGACAGTGTGGGGGGAGGGGTGGACGCTGGGAGGGGGAGGGAGGGGGAGGACACACGGGCGGGGGAGGACACTGTGAGGGGGAGGGGGAGGACAGTGTGGGGGGAGGGGAGGACACTGTGAGAGGGAGGGGTGGACAGTGTGGGGGGAGGGGAGGACACAGTGTGAGGGGTAGGGGAGGACACGGCAGGAGGGGGAGGGGAGGACACACTGTGCATGTGAGGGGGAGGGGTGGACACTGTGAGGGGGTAGGGGTGGACGCAGTGTGAGAGGGAGGGGAGGACAGTGAGGGGGGAGGGGAGGACACAGGGGAGGGGGAGGGGAGGACACTGCATGTGATGGGGAGGGGTGGACACTGTGAGGGGGTAAGGGGTGGACACAGTGTGAGAGGGAGGGGAGGACAGTGAGGGGGGAGGGGAGGACACACTGTCCACGTGAGGGGGAGGGGTGGACGCAGCATGAGACGGCGGAAGGGGAGGACACACAGAGTGAGGGAAGAGGGCAGGGGAGGGGAGGGGAGGAAGCAGGGGGTGAACTCTCAGGCAGCCAGGACGCTGGGATCTGGGCGGGTGTCCGGGGCACACAGAGAGGCTGAGAATGCCCCAACAGGCTTCCTAACAGTCTGGAAAACCTGCTTCTATAAGATTAAAAAATACCCAGCACAGACTTGCAGTTGCCAAGGCAGTGGGGAGTAAAGAGGGAAGGACTGGGAATTTGGAGTAAGAGGTGCAAACTATTATATATAGGATGGATATAACAAGAGCCTACTGTACAGACACGGAACTGTAGCCAATCTTCTGGGATAAACCCTCATGGAAAAGATTAAAAAAAAAAAAAAAAGAATGTCCATGTGTGTGTAACTGAGTCACTCTGCTGTGCAGCGGAAATTGGCAGAACGCTGTAAATCAACTACACCTCAGTTAGGGCTTCCAAGGGGGCACTACTGGTGAAGAACGTGCTTGCCAGTGCAAGAGCCATAATGAGACACAGGTTTGATCACTGGGTCAGGAAGATCCCCTGAGGGAGGGTATGGCAATCCACTCCAGTACTCTTACCTGGAGAATCCCATGGACAGAAGAATCTGGCTACAGGCCATAGGGTTGAAAAGAGTGAGACAAGACTGAAGCAACTTAGCACACAAGCATACTTCAATTAAAGAAAAAACACCAGCAACCACGTAGCTGGACCAGCCACACTGTGAGGAACAAGGTTTCTGGGGGATACTGGACCCCTGGGAGGACCTTGTACCCAGAAGCCACAGTCTGTTGTTATTTAGTTGCTAAGTCACGTCTGAATCTTTGTGACCCTATGGACTATAGTAGCCAGACTCCTCTGTCCATAGGATTTTCCAGGCAATTCTGGAGTGGGCTGCCATTTCCTTTTCCAGGGGATCTTCCCAGCCTAGGAATTGAACTCGTGTCTTGTGCGTGGGCAGACAGACTCTTTATCACTGAGCCACCAGGGAATAATTTACATTAGAAAGTTATTTTTTGTTAAAAGGAAAAAACAAACATCAGAAAGCCTGGGCCTGAGAACAGTGCCAACCTGTAAACCCAGCTGCGTCAGAGGCCAGCTGGTCACAGAGGTTGGACTGGCTGGTGGTTATTCCAGAGCTGGGAAACTGGGAGACTCCAAGCTGGGCATCTCCCTTTCCACCAACAGCTGCCCCCAAGCGAGGCTTCTGCAGCTCCATCGAGCCAGAGGTGCAGGCCAGGGGACAGTGGCTCCGCTCCGCCTCCTCTCCTGCCCTTGTGTGGATGCAGACAGCAGGCTGGGAGGCTGTGCTGCCCTCACCTGGGCGCGGTGTAGCCGTTTCAGCTCCTCCTGCTTGGCCTGCCTCCGAGCTGCCTTCTGCACACGCCGGGTCAGCTTGGCGTTCAGCTCCTCCTCCGTGTAAGTTCTCGGCTGGAGGGGACAAGAGGGTTTCCTTGGTCAGTGGCTGGCTGGGTCGGTGTGCACAGATGCCCAGCTCTCGTCCCTGCAGGAGCCCCACGGGGCAGGGATGGAGGCCGGCTGCACACTGACTGCTGGGCAGTTAGGACGTGGGACAGCCTTTACTGTGGAGACCACCATCCTAGTTTCCCACATAATGACATCTGCTTTCTTAAGACTCTGGAGGTAAACATGGTCACATGTTGTCCCCAAGCCTCTGGCTTGTAGGGGAAATGCAAAGAAGGAAAAAGAAAAGCCAGGAAAAAGTAAATTACTTTTCTGTTTGGAATCAAAAGCCCCTTTCTTCGGATGAACACTACTTCCGAAGCTCCTGGAGGAAGTCTTGCCTGAAGTAAACAGGTCCTTCTATTCGAATGAAGCTACACTAAGTGATGCAGCTGGAAAAAGGGCACGGGGAACTGGACGGACTAGGGGGTCTACGCACCAAGAGGAGGGGGGACGTGCCCCGGCAGGGCAACAGTTGCTCCTGCAAAGGTGTGCCTCGCAGGCACAGTGAGTGCGGGTGCAGGGGGTGACCACTGGGCTGGCTGGGGTCCAGGAGGGGGCGCTGAACAAGGGACAGAGTCACGGCCACGGCCCGCCCACCTCTTTTCTGGACTTCTGGGAGGTCCGCTCGAGGACGTCATCGCTGGAGAGGTCCGAGTCCTCCGAGCAGCTCAGCTGGCGCCGGGTCCGCAGCTCTGGGGGCAGGGCCGAGCAGATGGTGACCAGTGGGCCCACCCCCCGGTGGCCAGGGTGGGGAGTAAGGTGTGGTTCTCCCCAGTTTGGTTCCGTCCCCGCACCCGGAGCCACAGGCCTGGATGCTGACACGTACCCAGGCACGTACCCACATGCACCAACAGGCCGTGTCCAGCTGCAGCGCCTTCCCTAGGGGGCACATCCACCCTGTGGCCCCTGCCTAGCCATTGACTTGTTTTGGAACGTCCTCAGTTTAGCTGCCTCCTCCCTGGAAACCCCAGGGGAGGCAGGGTGGCATAGGCAGAGGGTCTTCAGAGGGAACCGTGGGGACGGGAGAGCCTGCACCCCAAGCTGTGCCCGAGGCGGGGGTGGGGCTGCATGCACTACCAAACCTGCTCTTGAGATGGGAGATGCCCTGGGCTTGCCGGCGTCCACTGTGGTCCCGCTGGAAGGGGTGCTAGGGCAGGACCGGCCATCGCTCTTCTTTTTCTTGTCCTTCCTGTACCCAGAGAAGACGGACTTCCACAGAGACCTGGGCTTGGCAGCCGCTTCCTCCAGAGTGCCAGGGCTGGGCCTCTCCAGCGGCCGGCCCTCGCCTTTGGGCTTCTTCTCTTTCTTGCTTCTCCGAGGAGAGAAGAGGGACGACCTCTTCTTGCTCTTCCCGCTGGAACCCTCTGATGAGGTGACCGAGCCGTCCGGACCCCCTGAGTCCGAGGGAGGGGATAGCACCTCCTCACTCGTGGCTTCGTGCCTCGGGGCAAGCTCCTCGGGGCCCTTGGAGGGCACGGCAGCAGCTCTGCGGGGTGCAGGGGTCCTGGGGGCTGCAGCTGCTATGTCCATCTCCTTCATCCTGCTCAGCTGCCGGGCCATGGCGTCCCTCAGTGCCTGGCTCCGCACTGACTTCTCCCGGGCCCGCATGCGCTCAGCCGCCAGCTCCTTGGCCTCAGCCGAGACCAGCGGCAGCCCCCGCTTTTGCAGTGGGACCCCACTCTCCAGCCCCCGGCCATTCTCCGGAGCCAAGGGCTGCTTGCGGTGGGGCCAGTGGGAGGGGGGTGTGAAGAAGGTCTCCTGCAGACTTGAGTCCTCTGTGCGGTCGTCACACGTGTTGTCATCATACGTGTCCTCCACGTCGTCCGCAAAAGGGATCTCATCCACGCTCTCCACGAAAGACTTCCGCGCCTCCTCCTGAGGGGGCTGGGCGGGCTCCCGTGGGGGCCTCACACCGACAGCCGGGGGTGGGGGCGCAGAGGCCACAGGCTGCCCTGCCAGGGCTGGCTTCCTGTGAAGGGTAGCGGGCTCCTCGTCAGGTGGTGGGGGCGGCGGGCTGGAAGGGGGCGTGAGCATGGTGGAGTCAGAGGTGTTGAAGCTCTGGCTGCCCGGCGTCCTGGTGCGGGAGGAACTGCCCTGCAGGCCCAGCCCCGAGCTGCTGGACAGGTCTCTGTGCTCCTCCCGGGGGCCCTTTGGCTCCCTGTCGGGTGGGGACACAGGGGTGGGCGGGCAGGGCTGGGGCCCCTCGGCCGAGGGCAGCCCCAGCTTCCTGGGGACAGGCGGGGGTTTTAGGAGCCGGAGCCCCTCGCTCTGGGGGCCCTTCTCTGCTGGATAGGCCTTCAGGGGTGGGGACTGGAAGGCGGGCTCAGACCCCGGGCTCCGGCGCACAGGCGTGAGCCCCAGGCTGCGGCGGATCTCGGCACTCTTCATCCAGAACTCGGCCACCAGGTCGCTGCGTTTCAGGGCCTCGTCCCCAGGGAGGGGGCTACCCAGTGTGTCCTTGGTGACCCCTTGGTTCTTCACGGGGAGGGGGGCCAGAGGGGTGGAGGTTCTGGCCGGCACGGGCTGGGAGCGGATGGGGGACAAGGTGGGGGACGGCACGGTGGCCTCAGGGGACGGCTGAGGCTGGGAGCAGATGGGCAGTTGGGTAGGTGGAGACTGGCGCTGGGGGCTGGCAGGTGAGGGCAGCGTCCTGGCTTCAGGCTGCGATAGGATGGGAGGGTGAGCTTCGGGCTCCGCTGGCGGGGTCGAGGGCTCCAGCAGAGGGCTCTCGGTGGGTGACCCTACCCCAGCGGCCACAGCGGCAAGGGGGGGACAGGCACTCTGTGGGAAAGCAAGGTGACAGGAGGCACTCAGAAGGCAGGGCTGTGACAGGCGTGCTCTCCCATCGAGGGCCTGAGCTTCCTGAAACAGCCTCTCCACCCTCGGGGCCACAGTCGAGGGCCAGCAGGACACGCCCTCTTCCGCCCTGTTCGGCTCCAGAGCCCCTAACCCAAGGCACACGGGCAGCTTCCAGGTTGGGTTCATCCCAAGTGCACCTTGCTCTTCGGGCCCTGAAATGACACCAGCCAAAAGACACCACGACCCACCCCAGCCTGCCAGGGTCTCTGAGGTGAGGTGGGAAACAGCGTCAGTTACACTCTGCCTCCAGGCACTCGTTCTGACCACGCCTGGGCTCATCTCAAGGGAAATCACCCAAGTCACCTGGCTCCTCAGGACCCAAAGAGCAAATCAAGTAGCCCCCGGGCTCCAGCTCTGGTCTCCCTGCAGACGTCTCCCCTAAAGCCTGCTCCGCAGGAATCAGTGTGGCTATCTATTTAGGGAGCGCCTTGTACTGTGTGGTGTGAACACCCCTGGTAACCCAGACACGCATTTTTAATTCAGAAAAGCATAGTCATTTGAACATAACACTGAGAAGAAACAAGTCTGTTACTCAAACCAGTGATTCCAGAAATCCTGCTGTTTCAGCATGCGTTGGGACCAGGACACAGTGGGCCAGATGGGGCCGGAGCTCCAGCCACTCCTGCTTCCAACAGCCCCGTAAGCACCGGAGGCAGTGGGTTGAACCCTTACCTGTGCCCCGGGGCTGCGGGCTGGAGAGGACAGGCCCGTGGGCTCCTCGGGGGACCGGGTGGGGCTGGAGACTCGGGAGGGACCTGAAAAAACAAGAGGCAGGATTTGCAAGAGGAACCACCCTATCTGGCTGGATGGGGAGCCCATGGGAAGGGGCTGCACACAGACCTCTCTCTGGGTGCCCTGCTGAGGCCAGCGGTGGCTCCTCCTCGCCGTCAGACACCCTCAGCTCCAGCTCTGCTCCCACCACCGGCCGGTGCAGCTCCGTGTCAGCCTCGGATGGGATGTCGTCCGACCAGTGCTGATCTGGCCGAGGGAAGTAGCAGCACAGCCCCCCAATGAGGCCGTGCTCCCCCCAGGCGCCTCCCCACTTGGAGGCCAGCTGCCAGGACATCCGCGGCAGCGTGTATCCCGTCCCGGCCTGGCCCTGCCCGCTGGTCCCTGCTCCCCAGACTGCCCATATCATCTCACTGTTTCAGCCTCCAGAGGCAGCAGCTGCCTTAGAGGCCCTGTAGGAAGTCCCACATCTGCTCGGTTTCTCCCTATAACTGAATGAACACAGCCCCTGTCCACCGGAAGGGGAGTGGGGGTGAAAGGGCAGGCATTCAGGTCGGTGCAGAGCAAGGAAGGAACCACAAGCCCTTACGGCCACTCCTTCAAGCGCCTCGCTTTCACTTTAATGTGCTGTTCCGCCTTCCCCGAGCTCAGAGCTCTGCGGCCCCGTACCGTCATCCAGCTCGGCGCCAGTGTCCCCCGCGTCTCCATTCTCCACTGCCTCCCCTTCGATCTCTGCTGGTTCCGAGTCCACGTCTCCCTCCAGGTCATCCTCATCGAACGGGACTGTAAGGCAGAAATGTCAAAGGAAGGACAAAGAAAGAGATGGACAGACACACTGGCAGTGGGGACGGACAGTGGCACTGGGTTCTCAGGGCTGTCCACAGGCAGACCATGGGGGGAAGGGAGAGGGCTGGCTGGGCGGGAGTCAAAGGGCTGGGAGCTGAGAGCAGGGAGGAAGCCAGGCTGGGCCTCCTGAGTACACGGACCCGGCCAAGCAGGAGGGGAGGAGCGGCCTGGGCCGGCCAGCTTTCCTCTCCCTCCAGCAGCTGCTGGGAGAGCCTGTCTGAGAAGAATGGGGGGCGGCAGGGGGAAAACACTGCTTCTCAGGCCCAGGTCGGCAGGTGCCCAGCACACGTGGCAGCCAGGACCTGCGCTGACCACTGGACCCTCGAGGAACAGGATGAGGGGCCGTGGCCAGCCCTGCCTCTCAGGGAGGGGACCAAGTCCAGGCAGTGGGGCGATCTGTTCGCAGCTGCACCACTCAGCCCGGATCAGGGCTGTGTGCAGGGTTCTTACGGCTGGGCAGGGCTGTAGCCTGGCTGGGAGAACTCAGACACGTCTCTTTCAGCACACGGGAGAGTGGGGAGGGACATGTAAAGGTCCTTTCTGGACCCAAGACCAGCCTCTCAATACCACAGGATGGGACAAAGTGTGATTTCTCCCAAGGAAGCAGCCCACACTCACACACACTCATACCGGCCCCCACCCCTGCAAACAAAGCGATCAGACCAGCGTCCGGGCAAGAGACGGCCAGCCGCTGGGCAACAGATAGCCAGTGGGAAGCCGCCCAGGATGCCAGGCTGGGAGTGCCTACACTGCCGGGACCTACTTCCCTCTTGCCGAAGTGCCTGGAGGCTCTTTTCAGGGTCTCCTGACCTGCAAGTACCTGGGCCCAACGGTCCAGCCTAGCAAAAACCCAAGGCCAGGCCACGGGGCCACGACCCACAGGGACCAGCAGCCCAGCCTCTCGAAGCTGCATCCCCCGTGGCCAGGATGTACAGTGATCAGCGGTGACCAAGAGCGGCCATGGGGTTAGAGTGAAAGGAAGCCGGGGACAAGAGACAGCCGTGACGGCCACTGGTGGTGGGCCCCTCTAGGAGTTGGGCCTGCAGCTTGTGGCCCAGGGCCCTGGTGTTTTAAACACTTCATTAAGCCGTGACTTGCTTTCACCACCTCTTCCATGCACTCAGCATATTAGAACAAGGTGATGACATACACCCACTCCACAGAGTGCTAGAAAAATCCATCTGGAGTGGGTGATGTGGGGAGGGCCGTGGGAGCTGGGAGCCCCACACAGCTCCTTCTGAGCAGCCACAGAGCTGGTGGGGCCTGAACACTGTCCTGTGATGATGGCACTGCTGGGAAAACCCTGGGGAAGCCCCTCGGTTACTCCCACCGACTGAGACGCCCATGTGCTCACAGTGCTGCTGGGCACTCACCAAACACGAGGGGAGGGCCTCCCGAGGCAAGCAACCCTCCCGCCCCACGCTGCCTGTGGGACAGCGAGCTGGCCGCTGCAGGGCTCCCTTTCAGAGAGGATCTGATGGGGACAGAACCCGGGCCCACCACACAGAAGGTAGCCCCCGCACCCAAGCCCACACGTGTGCTTGAATCCGTCTGTGAGCGGCCAGGCATCAAGAGGTTAAGTTCACACATTTGTGGGAAGCAAGTGTGATGCGGACCCCCAGCTGGCCAGGCTTCCGGGCACAGTGCACTAGAGCCGCCCATCCCAGTCCTGGCTCCACGGCCCCCAGGCCTCTCCTACTCAGACACACGCCTGTGCCCTAGACGCGAGGTTGGGAGTCGTCTACAGTCCTCAGCGGTACCCTGAAAAGAATCTGTCACACGTATCAAAACACAGTAAGAAGCTTCAATGTGGCCACAGCAGCTCTGAAAGAGAGACATTCTGAGGGAGGAACTGAGGGTTAGTCCAGGGCAGGACGGAGCGGGATAGAAGCAGCCACACGCGGAAGCGGGCGTCGCCGACACGCTGGGCTCTGGTCTAGTCCGCTGTTGCTGGGACGTCCCAACACCTCAGATTCGTCCAACCATCCTGGGAACAAAACTAACTAGGACCGGGGACCAGCAGCCCTCCCTATGGCTTGGTGCCTCCTGACGCATGAACTGAGTGGGCGGCTAGTGAGAGAGGCTGGTGGGGAGGCCTAGGGCTCCTGTCCTGCCCACCCAACACCAGTGCCCTGGCCCTTCTGCACTTCACAGCTGAGGCCAGACCTTCAGACGATGGAGTCCCATGACCTTCCTGGATACCGGAGCCCCTGGCTGAGAAACGCCCCCAGCACATTTTACTGAGGACAAGTGAAGCCTTGAGGCTCCCTTATAGCCCACGTGCTCAGAGAGCCCTGCACCTCAGCCTGTAGACCCAGCCTGTCCCGCACCTCCAGCTGAATCCCCCCACCAGTATTGACTGCCTCCTGCCACGATGCTCCTGTTCGTGGTTCCTCCAGCCTCCACCCAGCCCTCATTTCACAGACGTGAAACCTGAGTGCTACGCACAGTCCTTCGGCTTCAGCCTTCGCCGATCTCTACTAACAGTGGTGCCTGTCTTCCCTGCCGCCTGCACTCCTGCCCTCTCCCCTTGGGTCCTCCCAGGAAGGCGTGGGGTGTGTGTCTGGTCCATGCAAGGGCGGGCGGCCTGAGTGAGGCATGCACGTGCCCCCACCCTCTGCCGCGCATGCACCAGCGGCAGGCCTGGAGTCCCGTGTTAAGGTACCAGCAGGGCTGCTGAGAGAGGGTTACGGTGAGTGGGCAGAGAGCAAACATCGCCAGACTACCTCCGGAGACCGACTCCAGCCAGGCCTGTACTGCTGCTCGGCGGACGGATGGGAGGCCGGGCACTGAATTCAAAACAGACAACAAATACACAGTTACACGGGAGGAAGTGTTCCTGGTGAGGACAGCGAGGTCCTCCTGGAGTCTACAATGAAGGAGAGACAGATGACACTACAGCTCAAGGCCCGCGGTGCCCCGTGTGCTGGGCGAGGAGAGAACAGGGGCGGGGGTGGGGGATGACGCAGCTCGAGTCCACGTGGCATCCCCAGGCAGCAGGTTCTCTCTTGGCTCTCAGAGCTGCTGGGTGTTTACGTGGCTGCAAAAATGGTTAAAGACGTTGGTCCCTGTGGGCACTGAATGCAAACACGGAAACAAAAGGGCAAGAGACAGAGGGGAAGACAGAGAGGTGGGCACGCCGAAGTTGGGCATGGAGAAGGATGCCCCCAGCACTCTCTAGGTTTTCCTTTTGTTCCTTAAAAGAAGCCAGAACAAGGGTCATCGTCATCCTCTTGTGGGATGCAGAGTGCCTCCCCTAAAACCCAGAGCTGGAAATGACGCTACTTCAGATGCCTCCCTGACACAAATGTCTTAAGACTTCATTTTAGTCCAAGATATGGTCCCTTGACCCCATTCTGTCCACACACACTCACACCCAGACAGACAGCATGATGAAGAGCAAGGATGTTCCCGCAAGTGGACAAAGAGGAGCCCTACCTAGTGACATGGGGCAAAGGCAGCAGATTCTCAGTTCTTCCAAGGTCAAGTTCACCCCACTGTTTCCAGTCAGAGGAGAACCCCCCTCTCACCCCACTGACGAGAGCCCAGGAAGCAGACACGCCTCACTGGCTCTTACTTGTGTGGAGCCGGGCAGCCCTGCCCTACAGGAGAGTGCTCTGCAGCCTGAGGGGAAGCTGGCGGAGGCGCCCGGGGCCCTGCAGCCCGAGCAGTTACCTCCAGGAGGGGGGGACTCGGGCGCCAGGGCCGGGCGCTCCTCCTGGCTCTCACGGATATGCGTCCAGTGCACGTCGGCCTGGATCTCCAGCGGATCGGCCGGGTTCAGCAGCTGCTGCAGCCTCCTCGGGCTCCCGACTAGGGGACCAGGTTCCAGGGGAGGAGAAGGTGAAGGAGGCAGAGAGGACGGGAGGGAGGAAGGAAGGAAGACAGGGGAATGTAAACAGTCCAGGGATGGAGGGAGTAGACACCACAGGACAGGAAACAGAGGAAAAGTTACCATATTTGCCAGGATCAGTGCGAAGCAAAAGCAGGCAAAAACTGAGAATCAGTGCGTGCGCGTGTGCACGCATACACACACACACACACCCCTCCTACTTGCCAGTGTCACCCGCCCCTGGTTTAGTGTGATCCCGCCCCTTGCAGCCTCAGTGCATGTGCGCTGTACTCGTTCAGTGTGACTCTGTCCCTTGGAGCCACAGTGCACACACATGCACACGCACACACATGCACGCACACACACACACACACACCTGACTCCTACTCGTTCAGTGAGATCCCACCCCTTGGAGCCTAACTGTCGTCCATGAAGAGTGTTACTCCCTGTCCAGCACAGAGCCCCTTCCTCTCTGCAGCTCTTTCCACCTCAACTGCCTCTAAGGGACCCAAGCACAGGTCACGACTGGCCTTTGCAAGACCAGCCTCTCACACATGTGGCTCCAAGGCCACCAAGCCTGTGCCCACTGCCACTTGCTGCGTGGACAGAGATGTGGACAGGCCAGGCCATCTTGCAGGAACCAGCAGCTCACATAGGCACAACATGACTGTTAGGACTCTCAGTCATCTTCTGTTCCTTCTATGCTGGGCTGAGGCAGGGGTGGACTCAGAGGGGCTGCAGCCAGGGAAAAGGCAGGCGGGGTTTGTCCTGTAGACCACCACAGCTCGGGGAGCTCACACAGGAGCAAGAATTCAATCCCTCTGTGCCTTTTCTGCAGTCAAAGCCCTTTCTCCTGATTCTCCTCTAGGGGCCCACTGGTCCCCCTCGGACACCAGACCCAGCTCCTCAGCCAGGTGAGAACCCTGCTGCTGGCATCCAAGGAGCACGCATGCATGCCTGCCCTGCGGGCTCTGAATCGTTAGTACTAGGACCACACCATATGCTTGGGTCAAAACAGGGGACAGCCAGCAACGTGGGAGAGGGGAACCACAAGAGGGAGGGTGGCTTTTCAGCAGCATCTGATCCAAAGGCCTCTCCACAGTCTACCAGGGCAATCTGGCTTCACCACAAGAACCACAACCTCCTAACTTTCAAGCAACAGGAAGAGTGCTTGGGGCAGAGGCCACCAACAAGGACATCAGATGTGGGCAGGGGCTCCGGGCCGGGCTGGCGTGACTCTCCTGGGAGCTGCTGGCTGCTAAGGGCTTTCTCACGGGTTGAGGGTCCCTGGCAGAGCTGGACAGGCTGCATCTCCAGACCAGGACAACAAGTCCAAGAAGAGATGCAGGCCCCTCCTCCAGCTTCCAGGTGAGCAGAGGAAGACAGTGAGGCTTCTCCCTGGAGCTGCCCAGGTCCCACCAAGCAGGGGGGCCTGGGGACACACTGCCTGGGCACGGAGAGGGGTTCTGGGCACTCTGTGATATGAGGTGAGTGGCTCACATCAAAGCAGGAACAGACTCTTAAGTGGATGGAAGACAGGCAGCAGCCGTACAACAGGCAAGAGGGGTCAGTCGGGCGGGCCTGGGGCGGCTGCCTCTCCTACTACTGCACTCTAGGAAGGCCCCCTTCTCACGTGGGACCTGCTCCTGGGGGCAGGGCGGAGGCAGCAGGGTACCTTCACCTGCACTCAGGTCCTGATCCCCCTGCAGGAGCTGGCCCTGCAGGCATTCTCTGTCCCAGGGCCAGTACTCTCCTTCTGCCGGAGCACCGCGGGGGCAGACAGGAGGAGGACAGAGAAGCGTCACCCCCGGTTCCTCCAGCTAAAGCCCGGCCCTGCTTCCACATCCCGGAAGTCAGGTCTCAGGAGGGAAGAGGGGATGCACACTGACCCTCAGCTGTGTCTGGGCTACAAGCCACCAAGGGACCTTCCAGGGAGGCTGTGCCCTCGCAGTCCCCACGGACTGACCCCGGGCCATCAGCTCTGCAGGCAGGCCGGCCGGCAGTGGAAGGAACCCCAGATGCTGCCTCCTCCAACTTTTCACACGAGGGGGCGTTCAGGCCCCAAAGGACACCCTGGAGCCCCGCCCTGGCCTCCAGGTGGGAGGGAGGGAGGGAGGGAGGGAGGCCTGCAGGAGGACCTGGGCCAAAAGGGTGTCCACGTGCCCACGGAAGCCCTGCCTCGTCTATCGTGGGTCGCCGGCTAGGGGACACACAGCGCTCCAAGGACCCCCAGTAACTCGCACTGAGCCTGGCCAGCACCCAGCCCTCACTGGGCTGCAGTCCCCAGGCTGGGACTGGCCGCCAAGCACAGAGCCATAGAGGGCCAGCCCTGGGGGCCAGGCTCCAGGCCAAGGAGTCACACCCTCATGTCTTGTCCACGTGCCTGGAGAGAGAGCACAACCCTAACAGACATGAGTCCCCAGGGGCTCTGATCTCTGCCTGCCTGGCCCCTGCTCACCACTCCAGACCCAGGCCAAGCCGGCATGGGGGAACGGCCCTCTGAGCTCCTTGTCACCACTCGAGCTCACACACACAGCCGATGGGACACGACCAACACCTCGAGTGCCTGACGAGGCATCTCAAGAGCCAGCCCGACCGACCCACCAGGACATGGCTCCCAGAACGTCCCCACGCTCCACGGGTGAGCCTGCCCGGGGGCCCTCTCCTCGATGCTCTGCAACCCCCGACACCCGGGACCAGGGAACCCCAGAAAGCTAAGTTCCCTCAGCTGGAGCAGGACAAGAAGAGCGACCTGAGCTGCAGGAGGCCCTTGCCCGCCTCCACGTCCAGCTCTACCTGATGGCCCGTCGTGGGTCCCCCAAGGCCTGAGAGAGAGGTGTCCATCATGGGTCCCCGGCCACAGAAACCCACCCCCACACACTGCGGTCTGACGTCAGGGTCAGGAGAGGGTGTCCACTGACCTTCACTAGACTCGTCCTCGTCCTCCTCGTCCTCGTCTTCCTCCTCCTCCTCCTCCTCGTCTTCCTCATCCTCCTCCCCGGCCCCGAAGCTCCTGGAGGCCTCCAGCTCCTCTTCACTCTTCCCTCTCAGAAGCGCATGGATCCTCACGGCCTCCTTCCAGGGAACACCGCCCAGGTCCGAGGTGGGCAGCGGGGGCTCCTCCTCCTCCATCTCCGACTCCGAACTGCTGTGGGAACAACCGGAGAACCCAGTGAGGGGACGTCTGGAGGCCAGGGGCACAGGCAGAGGAGCCGGCAAGGCAGCCGCCCACTGCAGGGCAGGACGGGACAGAGGATGCCTCAGCGGCCAGCACACGGGGCAGCACAAGGGGAAGCAGAGGGCAAGAAGGGCGCTCAGGCTGCCTGTGCAAGCCTCCCCGCCCTGCAAGAGGCAGTCACTGCTCGAGGGCCCAGGCGCCCGCTCCTGGGGATAAGCTTGCCCCACCTCGCTCTGAGGGCCGGGCCCGGGCACCCGCTCCCGGGGATAAGCGTGCCCCACCTCACTTCGAGGGCCCAGCCCAGCTGCCTATGTCTGGGAGTGAGACCCTAAGCCCTCAGTGCCCCGCCTGACGGGGGAAGTCTGACTTCCTGCGGCCTCCAGTCGGGGTGGAGAGTCTAAGAACGCAGTTTGGGGCAAAGGCTTGGAGTCACCCAGTGTCAGCTGACCTGGAGCCTGGGCTCAACCACAGCTGCCCCCAGGAGGGAACATGAATCCGGAGGTTCTGAGGGTGTCGCCGCATGTCAGCGCCAGGACAGTGGCTCTGCCTGAGCACAGCTGTGAGCACAGCCCCTCCAGGGGGTTCTGCATCATCTTTATAGAAAAATACACCCCACCCAAGGGTGATGGGGGAGACTGTCACTTCGGCTGGGTCAGAAGCGAGGGTGGTCTCCTGGGCTGTGTTCCACTAATCCCTCACGGGGCCAATGGCTCTGCCACGACAGCCCTGTCCACACTGGGAAGGGGGTGTGAACACCTGGTTGTCGGGGTGAGCTGTGGAGTGGGGGATGTACTTGACTTCACCACGCTTTGCTACTCATGGGTCCTCCAGCCACCCACTAGCTTGCTTTACCCATTTACAGTCAGTCTGTCATTCAGCAAATGCTTCTGAGCACCTACTGAAGTTCAGTTAGTATATCAGGAAGAAAAGAGCAGGTCCTCACTGCTCAGCTCAGTCAGGCGAATCCTACTCCATTCATGGGTTCATTCATTCGCGCCACCAAGACTTACCAAGTGTCTTCTGCTCACAATGCCCTTCCCAGGGCATTAACACTAAACTGCCACAGAAAAGATACTCAGTCTCGAGGGAGACAAGACGCAAACGCCAGGACCAGACAGGGTGGCGATAACTGAAGCGGGTGAGGGTTGGTGAGAGGCAGTTTCCAGCAGGCAGACCTAAGACTGTGGACTACAGGACGCGTGCCCTCTGGAGTCTGATTAGCTTTCAGTGTTGACTGAGCTACGGCTTCTGCCTCATCACCGTGACTTCATTTGTTTACTTTCTTACTAACTAACAACACTGAGCAACCCCGTGCTTGTCGTTTAACATCTTCCAAAATAGGAAATCAGGGTAAGAATGCCCCCTGTGCTCATTCCTAACCTCAGGTCAATTTATACAACTTCAGGTGGGAGAGAGGAGGCCAGGCTGCCCTTCCTTCGAGCCGAGCACACTGGGACCCCAGTCGTGGGCTGTAGTTCTCTGTAGGGGGTGGGGGGAGCTCTGGGCAGCACATCCCTAGGCCATGTCAAGAGGATGGCCAGCATGATAAGGTTCCACTTGAAGCTGTGGCAGCTCAAGGACCGTGAAGAAGAGCAAGGGACACACACGGCATAAAAAACTGGGCAGAAAGGTCAAGCCTCACCTCTTGCCACAAGCTACAGGCTCTCAGTCCCTTTCTGAATGGTCTCGCCACATGCTTCCAGAGATGAGAAGCAGGCAAGCCCACCTCCTGCCTCTGTGAAGGCCAGAGGGCAGACAGACAGTTCCTCCCAGGCCTCACGGTCCATGGGCCCTTGGAGCAGCCCTTCAAGTCTGGCCAGGCTCCTCACAGCACATCAGACGAGGAGACAGACAGGGAGGCCACACGACCTGCCTGTCAAGGGTCACAGCCAGCATGCAGACCCAGATGGGCTGACTCAGGGCTCCACAGCGGCCCCCGCAGGCAGCGGTCCCCAGAGGCTGACCTGCTGGCTGCGTCCTCCTCCGTCCCCGTGTCCAGCACACTGCTCAGGTTGTGCTCGGCCTGCGTCTCCTCAGGCACCTCCTCCAGTCCCTCCGCCTGCCGCACCGACAGCCGGTAGTTCTCCAGCTCGATCCTTTCCGGGGTGCCCCGCAGTCTCTTGGCGACGCTAGGCTCCTCCAGGCCATTCACGCTTGGGCCTGCATGACAAGCAAGGAGCAAAATGCTAGGGGTCAGTGATGGGGACAACAGAAGGAACCTTCCCCTGGAAGAAGGGGCAGCCGTCCTGTGAAGCTGGGGAGCTGGACACTGCAGTGGTCAACAAAGCTGGGGCCCACAGAGCCCAGAGGATGCTGTTGTGGGTGGGAGGTGCAGAAGACCCCTCATCTGCCCTGAAGGAAAGCCTGGGGAGCAGTGGACACTGGCTGCGGGGAGGGGCCAGGCTGGACCTGAGGGAAAGCAGCCTGTCGAGGGGAGAGTCCTCCCACTGCCCCCACCCCTTGGTCCAGGACACAGCTGAGGTTCGAGCACTGCATCTGGCTGGTCCATGGCGGGGTCCAGGGAAGCTGTGCTGTGGTGCGACCGTGCATCTGTCTGTCTCATGTTGAGATTCATGATAAAGGCTCTTTGATCAGTGGGGCACCCCTGCGTGGGCGACTATACCCACCCAGAACAGTCAGGCCCCCTCATTCCTGGTGATGCCAGCTGGACAGCTTGGTTGACCTGGTGCTTGTCAGCTCTGTGTTATAGAGGGACCTTTCCCCTTTGGAATTAATAAGCAGATTTGTGCAGTTATGGGTGGACACCCTGGACTGCCTGTTGCCAGCACCCCTGCGTCCACAGTCTGAAGATCACTAATGACCTTGCCTGGGTCAGCTGCTACTTTGGGAGGCCCACAGCAGTGCTTTCTAGATTCTAGCATTCCTTTGTGAAGAACTCTGAGGACTGCAGTGGGCACGTGGACTCTGAAGGGCTCAGATGTCCGATGTCGCCGCCATGCCCCCTCCATCCCCATCTCCATCCTCACATGCCCTGACACACCTTGTGACCCTACACTCGGGCAAGAGGCCCCCTGACCACACTTGCCTGTGCCCACTGTGACAAGACGCTGCATGTGGACGCAGAGTCACACGGACCCACCTAGACACTGGACCCCACCAGCGACTGGCTGAGAGATCTTAGGAAAATCACACGACACAGAGAGTGCATTTCCTGACCCTCAACGAGGACAGCCCCGTGCCCAGGGTTACTGTGCATGTGAAGGGGATTATACTTACACACACACACACACACATATGCACGCATGTACACGCATGCAGGGGCCGTCCCCGTGCCCGCATACACTGCCCTCCTCCACACAGGAGCTAGGGGATACGTCTTGAGGTCCAGCAACCTTTTCACTGCTGAGTTGTACAGGTCTCCTGTATCCATTTGCCCTGGACGGCAAATGGCAGTTACTGCACACAGAAAGCCAAGGGAGGGCACGGCAAAGGGGCCCCAGGTGGAGGCAGGCAGGCCATGGGGCTCGCATCCTGCCAGGGCAGGCGCCCAGCTTCTGTGACACCCCAGGCTCTAGAGAATGACACTGGGTTTGGCTGGTGAAGTCACACTGCCAGTTTCGGGTGACAGGTGGTCTTCCAGAGAAGCTCAGAACTCGAGGAAAGACTGAAGGACAGGATTGATAACCGCTCCTCACAGACCAACTGTCTACCTGTCCATCCGGGGTGACCGTATGCTTACGTGAGGCACAGAGAAAAGAGTGTGTGGCTGCAAGGGGGAGACACTGAACTGCCAGGAGTTAGCAGTGACAGAGGGATCGAGCAGGGGAAACGCGACAGGGATGAATCAGAGCTGTCCCAGGAGACCTACCCGGTGGGAGGGGACAGCCTGCAGCCCAGGGAGTCCTTTCCGGAAGGCCAAGGGACTCGTCCACACCACAGGCCTATGCGCCCTGGCTGCAGGATCCCAGGGAACTTTTGCTGTCATGTTAGTTTTCTAGTGTTAAATTCCTTTTTCTGCTATTATTGCAGCATCTTCCATGGGTGCTTTTCAGGCACGTGGGAATCCTGGCACATGTCACTCTCCCTAAGACACATACCCTGGTCTCCACTGAAAGACTGTCCCAGGGCTCCGTGCAGCTGTCTAGGTAACACGTCTTTCCTGTGCTCAAACGCCTCACAGGGGAACCTCGGCCTGGCCCAACCGGCTGCCGCGTCAGCCTGTGGGAAGCTGCAGCTGTGACGAGCGCACTGGGGCTTGCTGGTGCTCTTTAGTCCCTGACAGCCAAGCTCTAGCCGAAACTCTTGCCTCCCCACCTGGCCACCCAACTCCACACATCTGTGAACACACAGGCGCCACAGGGGCCACCCACAACACAGGAACGCCCCTGTGATCTGTCCAAGGGAAGCGATCTGTCCAAGGGAAGCGATCTGTCCACCAAGCCACTTGTGTGGCTAATCACATATGCAGCAGGTAAAGAGAAGGATGGCCCCACAGGTCAGCCTGGCCCAGGCCTCTCTCCTCCCCCTGCCGTGGGCACCCTCTGCAGGCCCCCAGGGCTCAAATGCATCTTTATCACGCCAGCTACCCCCTGAGCACACCTCAAATGGGGATGGGGCCTCGGGGAGGGGAGCACCCTCTGATGTGGAGCACTTCCAGTCGTCTGTGCCCCTGGGCACATTTTTAAAGAAACTGTGCCCATAATCCAGCCATCACAGGGACAAACCTGCTCACACCCACCCCCACCTTCCACGAAAGGCCCTCTGCTCTGCAGCAGGCTCCTGTTGAAGACAACACCTCCCTCCCCCCAGGTAGCCCAAGATTTGTTTCTGGAAATGAGCCAAGTTCCACCAGCAGGTCCACAACCACTATCTGAAACACAGGCTCTCATCTGTCCACCATCCCTGAGACTAGCCTGGAGACTGGTCAGGGGCCCTGTGAGGCTGATGGAAGCGAGCACAAAGCCCTTCCCAGCGGCCAGCTGGGCACCATGGGGCACTGTCCAGGGCTGACTCCATCCTGCAGGGGCTGTGAGGTGGCACAGAAAGCCCTGGGGCACAGGGTGTGGGTGGAGCCAGACCACCCCCAGGCCCCGTGAGTGCAGCCCAAGCCCCATTCCTGAGAAGCTATGACCCTGCTGTTCCTCTCTCACGTGGGTGCTGACAATTCAGCTTCACGAAACTCCATCTGTGACTGCTCTCCTTTCGTTGCTATAGTGAAGAGCCTCTGGTGGTCACAGAGTCAGCAGGTGACCTCACAGCCTATCCATGCAGGCTGAGGAAAAAGCAAGGCCAAATTTAGCCAAGCCCTGCAGGGACTTAACGTGCTGTGCCGGCCAGCTCCCAGGCCCAGACACGCAGGCCCTCTCACTGTTCTGTCTCTCCAAACCTCTGCGGTCTGGGAACACAGCCCAGCGGGCCGTGCGGTCCTCACCCTGCAGGATGCACCGCCCAGTCAGCAGAAACAGCCCAAACTCACACTTACTCTGATGACCCCAGCATTTTCTGGAAGCCCCGCCAACAATCATGGCTGATAGTCCCCAAATCCTGTCAGATCAACCAGCTTCCATGTGTTCTAGCTTATTTGCTCCTGACAACAGCCTTGTGAGGTAAGGGGAGCAGGGAACCTTTTGTCCACGTTTTCTAACTTCATTAGATGGAAAAGCTGAACCTCAGAGAGACCATCGACCAGAGATGGTAGGGTGACAGGCTGCAGGGCTGGAGCCCAAGTCAGCGTCTTCTCTGCATGTGTTCCCTAGCCTGGCTCTGTTATTTGATGACCATGTTCCAGGGTGCAGGGAGGTCCACTGCGGGTCATGAAAGACCTCTGGACCTTTGTTCCAGAACATGTCCTCAACATCTGACAGCATCTGCAGCACCTGTAAGGACGCCTGCTCACACACAGGGTTGTGGGCTAACAGCCTGCCCGGGTGGAGACCCTGTGTCACTGCCTTGGTTCTCACATGCCTTCCGCCTCATCTCCCACAGGGAACAACCACGTGGAAGCTGACTTCACGCCTGCACCCTGTGCTCACTTCTGACTCTAGTCTAGAACGGTGGTTGTCAAGCAGATGCTCTTCTCGTTCGGGGTCACCTGGCAATATCACAACCTGGGAAGGGGTCCTGACACCCATGGATTCTACAAACAGCCGACAACGCACAACACAGAAGTATCTACCCAAACATCAACAGCACCGAGCCTAGAGCGCTGCCTGGAAGTCACACGGGACTGTCTCCAACCTCGTGCTCAAGGGGCCAGCCGCCTGCCAGACGCTGGACCACAGCCCGACAGACAAGGTCGTTAGGACGGAGCGGTGAGCTCAGACATTCCTCTCTGCTGCTCAAGTGAAGCATCCTGACCCCAGAGGGCAGTGCGTGGAGCCCCCCTACCCCTGGGAAGGGCCACGCCAGGCGCACAAGCCCACACGCTGGGCACAGCCCACACCCTTCCCAGTCCTCCGGCACGGCCAGGCTCACAGGAACTGTCCATCCCTACTGTCCATGCGAGGGCTGCCCACAGACCCGCCCAGCCCTCCAGCGTGGGGCCTGGGGAACAGAAGCCCACAGGTACATCAGGAGGTCCGCTCACTAGCCCAGGGAGAAAACCAGACTTGGAGACACAATGCGGAAAAACACTGCTTCATTTTTCGTGTGCCCAGCTCTCTTCATTTTTCCATTTCCCAAAACATCCTCTGTGGGCTCGCGGGGCCCGTCGCAGCACGCCTGCCTGCAGCTGTGCCCGACGTGCTCAGGCCTCCGAGCGCTCATGTGCCAACCCGAGCTGACCTGACATGGCAGAGCCCAGGCAGCAATGACGCACGCTCCCTGCTCAGCCGGGTTTCAGGGTCATTTGATGTGAGTGGAGTCTAGGGGCCCAAACTCAAGGCGTGAGAAGGTCAGTGTTTCCATCCCGATGACTTTGCTCCAACTGTCAGCGCAGAACCAGGCAGACCTCGTCTCTCCCTCTCCTTCAGCCAACCCCACCCAGGGCCAGGCCAGGCCACTGCTGAGAACTGAAGAGCAGTACATCAGTTCCACCACCCTTGGGGCCACTTAGAAAGTGTGATGAAATGTGAGAGCAAAGAAGAAACTGGGGCTCAGGGAGCAGCCCTGATCATCCCCCTGAACACAAACCCGTCTCCTAGGGACTGACAGGCAGGAGAGTGCCCACGGACGGCCACGGGGAGAGGCTGTTCAGGTCCATTCTCACTGACATGACGTCAGGCTTGGTTTCATTCGAATGCATCAAAGAGCTGATACGGAGAAAACGAGGAGGAGCTGGCTCAACGCCACCGCTCTCCTGCCTGGCCTCTTCTGACCACCCCCTGCACGCACCCGGGACGAATGCCCTTGGCTCTCGAACCCACCCTCTTTGCAAAGGCACATCCCCAGCCGGGGGGTGGGGGGGTCACTGCTAAAAAGCTACACATGTATTTCCTGGGAATAACCAAACACACACTCACGGATGACAGAGGGCACTCAGGAATGTCTTTTAACGAGTCATCTCTGCGGAGCCGACACGCAGCTCTTCCCTCTCCCCAGCAGACAAGCTGAGGCTGGGGGCCAGGCAGGGCCAGGGCGGCGCTGTGTCCTGGGTGCAGACTCCACCGGCTCCCCCCAGGTCGGTGACATGGCCTCGATCCAGTCTGCAAAATGCTGCCTTCCTCGCAGCAACAGGGGAGTGTTGCGTCTGGACAGCGCCTGGCACACGGAAGAGCTGCATGCCTGCTGCATCAACGTTACAAGTCCTCTTGAACTGTGCTCTGAGTTTCTGTGACACCAGCTCCAACAGCAAGTTGACCAGTATAGTCACTGGGGAAGCCTAACACGCCAAGCTTCACTCTGTTTTTATTTGACGGGGTCTCCAGGGCAGACGTCGGCCATCCCGGCTATAAACATCACAGCCCTTGGCGTGGTGTCTGCAGCCGCTGGGAGCATGGCCATCAGCTTGCGGCAGCCGCCGAGCACTGCGGCTCCAGGACTCCAGCCTCCGCTGGGGCCGGCTGCCCACACCTGCACCCGCCTCCCATGGGGCTGGGCCTCCAGCAGTACTGAGGCCCCAAGAAAGCTCTGCCTCACTGAAGACAGGCAAGGAGCTGGTGCAGAGTGACCCATGGGAGACTGAACCAAGGGTAAAACCTTCTCTTTTAAAGGAAAAATCTACTGACCCAGGGAAGTCTGTTGGTGGCAAATGCGGGGAGGGAACTTTCACAACGGGTCTCTCCTACCTGGAGATTCTTCTAGATCACAGGGGCACAAGAGCAAACAGGCCGCTGTGGCCGTCCCGGGGCCTCCTCAGCCACACCGTCCCCCTTCGGGCTCTCAGGCTCTTTGACTGCAGGACCCTAGCCACACTTTCAGGTCTGACCTCTGAGAAGCCACCTAGTCCCAAGAGGTCGCCCTCTCAGGAACTCACCTCCACAGACGTGCGGGTTCACCACCGTGCAAGGACACGAGAGCTGAATGACACACGCTTATCAGGGCCTCTGCATGGAAACAGCCCCGATGCTGTCACGTGTCTGAGGCCCAGGTCCTCGCGGCGCCCCGGGCCTCGCCTGGCAGCCTGGGTCTATAGGGCCCCTGGTAGGGCCAAGTTTTCTCAGGGAGTTGGCTGTGATGGAGGCCCAGGCACAGCGGGACCCCAGGTGCAGGAACTCAAGAGAAGCAGGTCCCTGAGTGGAGGGCCCGAGCTCTTCTGGAGACCGGGGCCCCTTAACACAAAACCACTACTAAAGACCCCAGTTCCAGGCGAGGACAGTGTGAAACAACAGTGGCAAGGTGGAAATAACCCTGATACCTTACACAAGCACAGAAGAGGAACGCAATGCACACACCAGGGACAGGCTCATGCAGTCAGCGTACAGGCCACAGTGAGCTGGCGAGGACAGAAAGAGAGGTGAAGGACACGTGAAAGGTAACAGAGATCCTGGTCATCACCCGCACAGCCCAGGAGCCCGGGAAGGCATCCCTAAACTGCCCTTTGCACCTGTGAGTGATGGGGGCACTCTGACCTCACCTGTGGACACTATCAAGGGCGAGGTCAAGTTTGCTTGGCTTGAGTTAGAGGGTGGGTGGGTGGGTGGGAGAGGGGGCGACTTCCCCTCTCAATCACTGTCTTTCTTGGAGCAAAGCCTTGCCCCCACCCTTATCCCAGAGGACCTGTGGAGCAGGAGGCAAGACCGAGTGCCACGCCTTCCGGGTTGGAGCAAAGCCTTGCCCCAGAGGACCTGTGGAGCAGAAGGCAAGACCGAGTGCAACGCCTTCATCCCTGCAGGTCCTTGGGATGGTCTCCTGGCCAGCACTTGCTGGGTGCAGGGCTGGACCTTGAGGTACAAGGTGAGCCCTGGTTCAGGAGTCTTGGGGAAGTCACAGAGCTCTATGAAAGGGCCTGGGGTCTAGGCATGAGTTTTTCCAAAGCCCTGTGCAAGCCGCTACACCTCAGAAAGGCCGTGTGGGGGCTTGTCTCCAGTGTGTCCCTCAAGGGCAGGATGAAACCCAGGGTCTGTCCCGTCTCCCCATATGCACACAGGAGCCCTCCCGGAGAATGGACCAGTCAGGGGAACAGCCAGGGAACTGTTGAGAAAAGAGGAGGCTGGGTTTCAAGAAGTTTCGGGAAGAAACTGAGACCCAGAGGGAATTCTCCAGGGTCTTCACCCACTCTTTCTCTCCCAGTCTTTTGCAGAGGCCAGGACAGACCCGACTGACTGATTTCTGAGCAAGGGCAAGAAGAATTTGGGACCCAGCAAGGTGCTGCAGCCGTGCGGGCACCCAAGGGTGGAGGGGAGAGGCCCTTCGCACCAGACCCCGTCTCCTAGAGCACAGCTGTGCAGACGGGGTGCTCAGTGCCCCTCACCCCACTGCAGCGCCCTCTCGGGGCCCAATTCAGCACCCACACTGGCTGAGCCCGGCTCCACGGGCTGCACCGCCAAGGTCACAGCAAATGTGACAGGGTCTTGGAAGCACAGCCCTCCAGGCTCCAGCGGTCAGGTAGCACTGGTCCCCCGGCTCAGGGTCCGTGTCACACAGAGAAACAGAGTCGGGAGGACAGACCTGGACCATCCCTGTCGCCTGAGAGCCGCAAGCAGAGGAGAGGTGCCTACGTGCTCCTGGGCCTGGCACTGGCTCGTCAGGAGGAGGATACCGGCCTGGGGCCCCGGCAGACACTGGCTCAGGGGGAGTCTCTGTTCCTCACCTGCCAGTCCCCTGGGGCCCTCATGCAGGCTGACTGGACGGGGGACACAGGTGTTATCTTCCTCCACGAAGCAAGCAAATGTCTTCCACCATGCTCCGCCACCCCCAGAACAGGGGCCTTTCCATTGACAGGAACCTTTTATTTCAGGTTCCCTGTCTCCCCCTTTTAATATACCTACACTCTCCCCCGACCCGGCCCCGGAGCAAGAGTCCTGAGGCACAGCGCTGTCAAGCCTACTCCCGAGACCTGCCTGAGTGGGCCCTTTCCACCCTCCAATCAGGAGAAATGGGAGGAAAAGAAATACTCAGAAACCTGAAGATTGTTTGGAATTTATTCTTAAATAAGAACGGTAACATTTGTTAAAAAAAAAAAAAAGTAGAAGCACAATACCTTAGTTTCACAGAAAACAAAGTTTCACAGAAAAACAAAGTTACACAATTAAATAAAAACAGCTCACAAAGAAACACACCAAAACTCACAACAGCACAGATTAAAGTCAAGCACGAAGCTTCACAGAAGGCAGGCCGGAGGTAGAAAGGCGGGCATCCCTGACACAGCTCTGGCCTCCGTACCATGCCTGGAGACCCACTTCTGCTTAATGGCTCAGGAAAAGTGGGGTGTGGAACCCCTTAACTCACTGGTCAGCCCTTCAAGGCCACGCTGAGGCCACTTTCAGGAGAGACTATGGGATTCCACTGTCTACAGATACACTAAACACCGAGAGACAGCAGGAAGCTGCAGTAACAGGCCCAGGGAGTCAGACACGCCTTGGAAGCGAAGCAGTCCTCGGGGCCCCTGAAAGAGAGCCCTGTGCCCCTGGTCTCTGGTGCTGAAGTATGCTCTGCTTGCTCTCTGAGATATTCACCCGCTATCTCCACCTCCACCGGAAGCCTGGCTTCTCTGCTCCCTCCAAACCCCTACCGGAACACTAAGATAGGCTAGGTCCCCAGGTAAGCCAGAACTAAGGAAAGAGAAGCTCTAGAAAAAGCTCCACTAGGACTGTGATTATTATTCAGGGCACAATATGTAAACGTGTACTTATACACATGAGGCTGAACCGGTACAAGCACGTGTATGCGTGTATGTAAACATGCGCACATCACCATTTGCTAACGACTCTCAGGACTGGGCAGGGAAGCTGGATGCAGAATTCTCTGCCTCACTAACAGGTTTTCCAGAAATGGAAGCAGACTTGGGAAGCAGTGGGAGATCTGGTAATAACTCCTTCCCAATGGCAGGAACCCAGGATGGGTCGGAGTTGTCCTGCCATGCGACTGTCCTGGCTGGTGCAGTAAACACCTGGTTTCTTGGTGCTCACTCAGCAGGCCCACTACAGAACCCGGGTGCCACACAGGTCTGTCTAGGGATGGGGGCAGGCAGCGCCCAGCCAGACAGCCTTATGTGTTAAGATCATCTTTCTGTAAGATGAGAGGCAACGAAGGCTTCCTCCCATCCCATGTCTGTCACAGGGACTGGAAGGACAGCGTTTCTGATCCCCATGACCCCCACCTGTACACTTCAGTTCTGGTTCCCCACCATACGAGGTGTAAAGGGGAGTCCTCTGGATGAAGAAATGGTCTCAAAACCCGCAACTGAGGGTCTTGTACTCAAGGGGAAAACGTACCATCTGGGGTTTTCTTTCTTTCTCTACCTGTTCTCCGAATGTTTCCTATGGGCAGGTGCTGTAAGGAAGCCTGTGCCAGGCCTGCGAACCTGCAGCAGCCAGTGTAAGAAGCATGAGACAAACTAGTTACAGACTGAGAGCAGAAAAGAGGGTTTCTACAGCAAAAGCACATCACAAACGAAGACGTTAGACCAGGTGGCAGCCGCAGGCCAGGCTGCCAGAGACCGACGTTGGACTAGGTTCTAACTCAGATTGTGTTTGTATTTTTGGCAACAGCAGTAACTGTGATGGAAGAGGCGAACACAAGGGAAAGGAGGGAAACGCCACAGACTAAAGGGGCAGATGCGCAACAGCCGACCAGTCACGGCTCCCCTGGCCCCACCTCCCGGGGAACGGGGACCCGGGTATGAACCACGCTCCACGCACCACTCACTCCTGCTCAGGGTGCAGCCCAGGGCACGTGCCAGGACCTGGCCTGACAACTGCCGTCCACAGCACACATTCTGAAGTCCTCCAACACCTGAATTTTTCTGAATCTTTTCAAATCAAGGTTCCAGTTAACCAAAACTTTAGTTTGGGATTTTTTTCTCCTATTAAAGGAGCAGAAGAAATCAATGTCAAGCCACGTGTAACAGGCACCCATGTCCTGCTCCTCTCCTGTGGAGGGGAAGTGCTGGTGCCTTGGGCCGTGTCCACACTCAGAGCCATCTTTCTGAAAGCCCAGGTCTCCAAAGACAGCTACCCACTGGACCCCAGCGCTCTGGGCACTGGCTCACTGCTGCCCAAAGGGTACCTCCAACCGGGGCTCACATCCTGAACCCCATATGCTGTGAGAGGTGCGTCTCCCTCAAAATCAAGAAGGCCCACAGGCCTTTGATTCATTCACAAGCCCAGCTCTCACCTTTTATCCCTGCTTCAGAGAAGGTTCCTCTTCTCTACGGAACCCTTCTCTCTCCACAGCTCCTAAAATCCTGAAGCCCACCACGCTTCCAAAGCAGACAGTCGGACGGCAAACTGAACCAGATCAAGTGCATGACCAGCAACGGCCTGACTTCCGCTGGCTTCGTTCCTCTGCAGATGTTCACAAGAGGCTGAGCGCCCTGGCTGTGTGCTGAGCCCCAGGTGGTGCTCACCTGCTCAAAGGCACACGCCCGTGTCTCTGCCAGCCCCTCCCCGACTCAGGGGCCCTCAGCACCTCATGAGAAAGATGGATTATAAGGGGCTTAAGCGGTAGCAAGTCCTTCGTGGGTTAAACATGGCTATAAAATGTTGGTCCAACCTGCAGGGCACTTGCAGACTTGCCTGGATCAGAGTGAGGCACACGCAGCAGCAGAGCTGAGCTCTCCTACGTCCCGCCCCCGGGGCTCCGGGAGTTCCGAAGCGCAGTCAGAGGAGTGGCACTACCAGCCTCCCATCTGAGGACCAAGAGGACCACCCTGTTCCTCCTCCCTTTGGGAATCCTACGCCCAACTCCTCTCCATCTAGCCGATAACCTGTCCTTCCCACAGGGTGATTTCTGTGGACGGGAGGACACCTGTGACAGGTGAGAGCAGGGCCCTGATGACTTCCTCTCCCGCCGGCTGCAGTGAGCTGGCCTGTGACCAGGCGGGGCTGCACAGGTCCCCGGGACCACCCGCATCTGTGGGACTGTGGACACACCACACAGGCTGCTTTGGCAGAGAGTAGGGAGAAGTGGCTTTAAGGAGAAAAACACTATTTTTCACAACAAAGCTGGTTCCGTGAGCCCTTCTCTTCCTGCCTTCCGAGATCAGAATAAATGTGTTTTCAGAAGTGGGGGTGGTGGCACTCGCCTCCTGATGCAGGAAGAGGTTAACGTGGAGCCAGCCAGGGCCTGTCCTCCAGTGGTCACGGGTGTGGGGAGAGCAGCAGCAGCCGCCCCAGACACCAGGGCAGCGAAGGGGACAGAGGGGACCCAGTGCAGGTGGGCCTGTGTGCAACCCTGGGACCTTCTCACAGTTCCACGCTCGGCCCGAGGAGCCCACTGCGAGGGACAACGGGAAGGCCCTGCCGCCCTGGCTCGTCACATGAGTCAGTGCTAAAAGTAGCCGGTTCCGAACTCCTCTTCTCTGGGCAGGCCTGGGCTTGGCCCCCAGGTGTCTGATGGATGTGGGCAGGTCCCAGGGCCCAGCAATAAAACTCTGAGACTTGGAACAGACGGCACGAGGTGTGGGCGATGCCGCTGACCTGATGGTGCCCTACTGGCTCACAGTGGGCCAGTGAAACTCCCCTCGGATCTGCACCAGCACCTCCGACAGCCCATAGAGGAAGGGGACCCCGAACGCAAGCAGCTGGCACATGAAAAAGGAGTCCGGAGGGTTCTGGGCCGCCTGATGCCCAATCGATGAAATGCTGCACTGGAGGTGCTGGCTCATCCCCTTGGCCATGTCGCAGAGGCCGAGCGAGTGACGCGCCACCCAGCCAAACAAGGAAGTGAGGCTACCTGGGCTTCTCTCGGCCGGGCTGGCACTGGTGCTGGGCCGTCCACTGGCGTCTGCGGCGGGGCTGTCCTGCAGGGGTCCCCGGGCCTCCTAGGAGAGGAAGATGACTGAGTGAGGCACCACATCTCAAGAGATGGTGGCACCTGGCTGTGGTCACCAGGCAACCCAGAGACATGCCAGGACACACATCACGGGGGTCCCAGGAGTCATGGTCCAGAGGTGCCTGGTACCCCTTCCCACGGGCTCTCTGCCACCCCAGAGGCCCTCCAGGAAGCAATGGTCAGCTGCCGACACACACAGGGACACCCCATCTAAGAGGATACCAAGCTCACTTGAAAAGACAAGCAGGGAGCTGACTATGCTCAGTCTTTTAAAATAAAGTTCTTAGATGAGTGGTCCCTAGAATAAACAAAGTTAAAGGAGTTGGCTGCAGAACATTTATTTCGAGCCAAGTCTTTTTCCAGCGTTCTCTTCTCAGGAAAGGTGAAACTTTCAAGGCAAAAGGCTTTTTTTATACAGAACGAACAGAAGGGAGCGGTGGACGTGCTCTTGCTAGAGTAGCTCAGGTGCTGTCAAGAACACTTCCATAGTGAAACCCAACATTTGATGAGTCCTGACATGCTGCCCCTCCCCAGATCAAACCAAGACCACTTCTCAGACCCTCCCACTCACAGGAAGGGCTGCTCAGTGGTCACTCAGGGTCTGTTGGCCATGCCTGAGCTGCCACCACACTGGACGGTCACCTGGTGCCCCCACCCCTGTGGCCCAGCCCCATTACCTTTCCAGACAGAGGCGCCCCTGCCGGTCTCTTCCTCTGCGCAGGGCCAGACAGCCGGTAACAATAGTGTGGCTTGCAGTAGAATTTACCTGCAGGCAGCAAGGAGCAGGGGAAGAGGTAGTGAGCAAGTCTCTGAAATGCCAGACTTGACTGCTGGTCTTAGCACATGCGTCCCCATCGCCCCAGCCCGACCTTGCTCAGGCCAAGCCAGGGTTCTCATCGAAGGAAGCCAGGCCCTCCTCCTCCCTGTGCCCGGATGTGTGGAGGCCACGGAGCCATCACCCAATCAGGGCCCAGAGCAGAGACTGCAGCCTGTACAGCAGGGCCAGCAAACAAAGTGGCTGTGTGTGCAGAACAAAGATGTGGTCACATGAAGAGCTGGAGGAGCATTTCTAGGGGAACCGAGAATGAACACAAGTGTTGGAGGCAAGAAGGCTGCCACGGGTGGGGCAGCACTGAACACTAGCTCTGCCGCGGCCCTCGGGCAACCATGTGCGACTTGGTGCTGGTCAAACTGCAGCTCAGATCCTTAGTGGGTCAGATCAGCATTAAAGACAACGCAAAACAAACCAAAAAATCCTGTAACTGACTGTGACTAGAACAAAACAGAATTAAGCCTAATAAGGAACATCAGCGCGCATGGGGCATCCTCAGGGTCCGAAGTGCTCAGCTGTGCCTGCCTGGGCTGCCTGGGTCCTGGTGTAACACTGCATCCTGCTGCATAACACGTGTGTCCTGCTGTGCAACGCGTGTGTCCTGCTGCACAGTGTGTGTCCTGCTGCGCAACACGTGTATCCTGCTGTGTAACACGAGTCCTGCTGCATAACGTGTGTCCTGCTGTGTAACGTGTGTCCCGCTGCATAACACGTGTCCTGCTGCACAACATGTGTGTCCTGTTGCATGTGTGTCCTAGTGCATAACACACGTCCTGCTGCATAACATGTGCAGTGCTGCATAACACGTGCGTCCTGCTGCATGACACGTATGTCCTGCTGCAGTTGGGATCACAAGCTTGATTAACGCCACCCCTGGCTTTTCCCACGACGCTTGTAGTGGAATTCAGTCACAGAGGGGCGTTTTTTCCTCAGCCCTTTCTTTACTCCCACTTACAGTCAAGGTTTTGAAAATTCAAGGACAGACCCTGTTAGAGAAACTGTTGAAACCGGAGTAATCTCACTCATCTTCCTCATTTGGAGAGAGTGGCTCCTTTAACAAATTAACTTTCCTATTCTTGAAGTTAAAAATAAGAAGACCTAACAAGAAATATGATAGAAAAGATCAATGAAACTGATTGTTCTTAAGATAAAACTGACATCAGACTAATTCAGAAAAACAGAGAGAAGACTCAAATAAATAAAATCAGAAACAAAAGGAGACATTACAACTGATACCACAGAAATACAAAGGATCTAAGAAGCTCCTAAAAACAACTATTTGCCAATCTAGATAGCCTAGAGTAAATAAATAAATTCCTAGAAACATAATTTATCAAATCTCAGTCATAAGAAAACAGAAAACCTGAACTGACCTGTACTGAGTAAGGAGACTGAGTCAGGGATTAAAATTCTCGCAAAACAGAAAAGCCCCAGATGGGATGGTTTCACTGGTGAATTCCATCAAACGTTTAAAGAACCAACAACAAGCCTTCTCAAATGCATCCAGACAGCTGCACGGGTACACTCCCAACCATTCATGAGTCCACCATCAACCTCATACCAAAAGCCAGATAAGGAGCCTTCGAGAAAACTACAGATCAATATCCCTGACGAACACACGTGCAACCACAAAATATTAGCAAACCAAATTGAACAGCACTTTGAAAGGATCAGACACCATTATCAAGCGGGATTTATTCCAGGAAGGCAAGGAAGCCTCACCCACAGCTCTCCAGAGTCCACCCAGGACAGGTGAAGTGCTTCCTGACACTCTGAGCATCACGGGTCCCTCCTCCTCTGCACTGTCCAAAGTCAGAGTCTGCACTGTGCCCTGGAGCCCACAGGCATTCTCACACTGTCTGCTGCCAGGGCATCCCACGCAGGACCCAGCCTGCTTACACTCCATCCACCCCACAAGAGAATGTGTCTCCAGGTGTGGCACGGAATCTAGGGGCAAAAATACTTGTGGATCAATTCTCTGGGCCTGGAGGGATCCTTCCAGGCAAACCTCACAGACAGAAACACTGGGTAGGCTTCACTCCCCAAGCCCATCAGGGAAATCAAAGGCGTTCTCTGAAGACCCGGTGTGTGCGGTACGGAGAACTGCACCCCTGCCCTCGCTTTCCATTCGTGTAACCAGAGGACCAGGGGCCACAACAGTAGGAGCCAGCTTTTCTCAGCTCCTCTCACTCACTATTCAAACAGCCTGGAGGAGGGACTATCTCCTCACCGCAGGGTGGCCCCCTTCTGTGTAAGGCCACCCCACGAGGATTCACTCCCACACCTATTCACCTGAGTCTTTTCACTGTTGGATCAGTAAGACGGCCTCTCAAAAAGTCCCTCTGGGGTCCTGTAGGAACAGGTGTAGAAATCATCAACGTCTTAGGTGACTGTTTGCAGTTAACCCCAAGGTTTATCAGGTGGCAGACACGCCTCTCCATTAGGCTTTGCTACCAGTTCACATAATCCTCCACCTTCTGCCTCATCAAGACCATTCCATTAAGAAATCAACAAATACAGCAAAAGGCCAGGGCCTGACCAGCACAGTAAACCAGAGGAAGGCCTGTGCCACGCGCTCTCAATTCCACAGAGATGCGGATGCGAGAGAGAACGGGTGAGCACGCGCACAACTCGGGCACCTTCGGGAAGCCAAAGTCTGAGAACAGTGGCCGAGGACGCAGTTTCAATGTGCTGCCACTGACCTCAGGCAAGAAACGCGGTGTTTTAGGACTGTGATTCTTCTTCTCTAAAGCAAAGATAAAAAGACTTATCCTCCTTGGGCCCCTTTCATTTTAAGATCCTGCCATGAGGTAGGAGAGCACGTTATCTTTGAAGCCAAGGCAGGCGTTTAGGTAAACACATGCCCTTCGCCTCTCCACGGTCATCTACAACACTGGCTGGTGACTCTGGACGGGGCGGGAATGCTCCCGAGAGGCAGAAAGAAAAGCTTCTGTGCGAGCAAGCGGTGGGGGCCGTGTCCGGGTGCACCTCCGGCACGGGGAACTCACCATCCTCGAGGGCGTAGGCGTAGGCCGACAGGCGCAGGGTGGTGGCGCAGTGCTCACACTTGAAGCAGCTCCGGTGGAAGAACTTGCCCTCGGCGCTCAGCCGCTCCATCACATAGACCCGCTTCTGGCAGAAATAGCAGGTGTCGCTGCCTCCCACGTTCTGTGGGAACTCCTTCTTTATGGAGCCCTGGGGGAGGGAGGCACAGGTCAGGAGAGGTCTCCTAGCACTCCCCGGGTGCACGACCCTCACTAAGCGGCTCAGCCTGAGGACCAGAGCCTCGTGCCCAAGCAGCACTCGGCACCGAGTCTGTTCTCTGCCATTTATTAACGATCAAACCAAGTTCTTTCAACAGACTCTGATCTGAAGGTGCTCCTGTGGTTCTCCATGAACACAGGCTCCTGGACCCTAGAGCACTCACTAGGAGATTCTGTGTATACCGTTCACACAACATTCTAAACAACAATTTCAGCCCTGGAAGGTCAGTTGCAAAATACAAATACCTCAGAAAAGGAAAAAAAAAAACAAAAACACCACCACATGGCACATAGTGGCTACGTATGTCACTAGAGCTACTTAGAGCAAAGCAGGCGTGCTCTCCAGAGCTGCCTTATCCAGACAGACAGTGCCCTTAGCATATCTTACCAGTTCCTTCTTGTCTAGAAGGGTTTTGGGTTGTTCTTTCCTTTGAAGCTGATTGGCTATCTGCTCAGCCAATGAGCTCACTCCGCCCGTGTACATCTTTATATACTTCTATTTGTTGGAGATTGTAAAATGACCAGAAAGAAGGAAAATGAGAAGGAAAAAAATAAATAAATTAAGAAGACGGGGGCGGGGGGGAATCTTTGAAAGGTATCAAATGAACACAAGGTGCAGCCACAAACATGCCAACACAGTGCCCACGAGCAGGGGACAGGTGTCAGTGCCCACACGCTGGCGCCAGCACAGGCGGGGCAAGGCTGCAGAGACAGTCAAATCCAGCAAGGAGAACCTGGTCCCTCTCACGCCTCGGGATGAAGTGCAGGGGCCAGGCAGGACAGGGTGGATGTGAGCAGACAGGAGTGGGAAGGGCCTATGGCCCAGTGGCTCCAATTGCATAAAAAGAACTTGAGGGGACCCCCTCACCGACCTCGTAGACAGCAGGCACCAGACAGCAGGCATGTCCCCGGCCTGGGAGAGGGCTTGGGGAGCTGCTTCCTCATTTACTGACAGAAAGACAGCAAGGCCAACTCTCCACCTGGGTAATGTGTGTCCCTGGGGATAACATCCCTCATCACTGATAACTGCTGCACTCAAAGAGTCCCCGTGCTGGGCATCAGAGGCCCTGGCTTTACCAGGAAGACCCTTCCTCTGCCCGTTCTCCTGTGGAGAGTTCTGTATTTCCCTGGGCCCCGAGGCCAAAGCCATCCAGGCCGGCCAGGGCACTGCTGAAGCCGCTGCAGGAGTCTGCAGGGCTGCTGTGGAAGCCAGATGTGCTTCCATCCAGGAGGGGTCCTGCATTAAGTTGAAACAAGACAAAGAAAAAAAATCCAACCACCTCAATCCTTTTTCCAGCAAAGCTGAAGAAGTCACAGGAGAAAACTACGCATTTCAATGGCAAGCCGTCTCGTGGAAACTCTGCTTTGAGCTCGTCTGCAGGGAGTGAGGCCAAAGCCTCGCCCGCAGCCCATGTGTGTGACACTCTCAGCAGCCGTGTGCCCGCGGGCCTGAGGAGCCCTCTCTCTCATCCCACACCCAGAACGTGCAGGAGGGCTGGGGATGCCAGCAACCCCGGCAGACGGCCGTATGGGAGGGAACCACCAGCCTGAGCACCGGCACATCCCGGATGGGGCGAGGACACCAGAGGAACACTCCGGGAAAACGCTCCGGCAACTATGAGGACAGCAGCAGTGCATCGAGCAGTTCCCAAGGTTCAGCTGGAGCTGAGGACTCAATTATGTTTTCAATTTAAAATAAGGAGATTTCCAAAGATTAGCGCCATTTGCTCATTAACGCACAGCTCATACCCATCGGTGGTCGAGAAACACAAGTGGCTCTTAGACCTAAGTCCTCTTTAGATAGAGACGTGAGGGAAGCGTAAGCCTGGAACAGACAGACACTCAGGTGCAGCCAAGCTAACCCCAGGGGCAGAAAACAGCACATCCCCTGCAGCAGACGCGTGAGAGCACGGAGCAGACACCGCGTTGAAGGCTGTGACACGGAGCAAGTTCGGGGTCATCCCGGCTCACCCTGTGCTCCCATCAGAAACCAGCACCCTCAGCAAGCGCAGCCCAGGGCTGCCTGGCATAAAAGCACCCGTCACCTTCAGTTCTCTTTGTTTTTTAGCATGAACAGCAGATGGTTTTCCTCTCCCGACTCTCAAGAAACAGCTGCAATGTCGCTATCTCTGGACTGACACTGTGGCCACCACACGCACTCCATTCTGCACGGTCTGCCAGCAGCTCAGGAACAGGGAGACAGAACAGGCCGAAGGCCCTGCCACCTGTCTGCAAACCCTGCACGTCTGGGTCAGCTCCATCGCAGGACCCAGCAGAGCTCATTCCTCACATGATTACAGTTCAAGAGGCACCTGGAATACTGGGTAGCCACCACTCCCTTTAGGAGATTTAATCACACTACAGTTCTTATTTTATAACGCATTAATAGGAAGGCACGTGGAGTTAAAAACGCTCTATCGTTAACTGGTAGGGGTGGAATATGGTGAATGCGGGCCGAAGTGGACAGAACTCGCTGCAGTGAAGCGAGCAAGCGCCTGAACTCTGGTGGATGCCTACCACCCTCACATGCATGACGGACACACACAGCTGGGTCCCTAAGGAGACAGGAAGGATGTTTGTGTAGGAGAAGAGAGTGGAGGCTGGAGAGGAAGCAGCTTTGCCCCGACTGGGCCAAGCTACCTGTCGGAGGGAGTCGGAGGAGGGAGAAGCAGGGCGGCTGGCGGAGCGGAGGCTTAGAGAAAGCTCCCACTGATCGACAAAAAATCGACGCGAAGGCTCAGGCTCTGGCTACAAGATACAAGATGGAGAAAAAAAAACTAAGGAAATGTGAAATTAAAAGTCACACACTGTCCTGAACACAAGCAACTTGGCAGTTTCAGACCCTTTATCTGGATTACAAATGCAGTAAAAAAACCACTCAGTTCCAGAAGCAGCAATGGCTCATTCCAGGCGGTGTCCAGCCCACACGTCCTGTGCACTCCACCGAGCCCCTCATGGCCTGAGCTGGAATCTCTCTTGGGCAGAGGGGATTCCACCAGCTCATCACCCTGCTGGCCTGCCGTGGAGGAGACCACAGGGACAGCAGATCTGCAGTGAAGCTCACTCTTTCTACACAAAAGCCAGGAGAGTGGCTCCTCCTTCTTCTGGTGGGGCTGAGAGAAGCCAAGCTGACCCTGGAGCCAGCCCACAACCCTCTGCAGTCCCCATGCAGCACGTGAAGCTAGTGGGCCCAGCAACCAGATTCTCCGGGCCCCAGTGAGAAGGGGCTGAGAACTCAGTGAGTGGTAACTGCTTCGTTTCCTGCAGGTTTGGGCTGAGATACCTGCGGGGTGCAGGGAAGAGGCACCTCTTGGCTCTGAGCTCCCCTACTTCAGCTCACACTAAATGCAAAGCTTCAGGTGTGATGGGGTGATGGAGAGTGTCACCAGCCTCTGCTTTAGAGGCTCAGATAGAAAAGACTGAACTCCCTGGACGGTAGAGAAGCAGGCAAACGCATAGCTGTATGGGGGAGGTGGAGGAACAGTCTGGCAGGGACATAAGCAGTAACCCTCAAGAGCACCTGGACGGGAGCCCTGCGCTGAGGAACCTGGAAACTGGCCCCAAGATGATGAAAGGAGATTCCTACCAACCTGACCACTTCCCCCTACGCCCTGCAGCCCCAAGCTTCTAGCTGCTGCTCTGTCCAGTCTCTCCTCTCATTCACCACTCTTCCCTCTGTTCCTGCTGAGGCTCTGTTTCAGTCAAAATCATTGGGACCCCCCCCCCCACCTCAAATATGCATTCCCCAATTAGAGGGTTTGGCCCTGTTACTCAGTGAAAAGGCTGAGATTTCTTCTTGAGAGGAACCAGCCTGGGAAGAAGGACGAAAGAGGCTGGGCACATGCAGAGAGGCCATGGTGACACGGGTGACGTGGAAAGGCCATCCAGCCCCACCTCCTGCCCCAGGGACCTGCTTCCCGTTGCCCTGGTGACAGTACAGAGACACAGGGCTACTGCTACTTTCCCGATGGGCCCCGGGGAGCCAGATCTACTGCTCAGTCATAAGCACACTTCTCAGAGAGCAACAGCAGAGGGAAGCCAAAAAAAAGAAAAAAAGAGAAGGCCCACAGGAAATGAACAGCGAGAGCTGATTCTTGCTCTGGCTGCAGAGAGGCTTCCACTTAGGGATCAATTAAAGGGTAACAACAACCAAGAACGTTCCATAACGTCAGTAGGCTTTTACATGGGCATCTCTGCTACTCGTCAGATTATTCGATGGTGAAGTGTGACTGGTCATCTGCCCCCTAGTTTCTCAGACAGAGGATCAACAGCTCCCCATCACAGACTCCGCCGTCACCTTCCTTCCCTGCCCTGTCCTCTTCATCCTTGAAAACTCCCCACGCTGGTAAGAGCTCTGGCTTCCTTGGGATTTCTACCTCGAGATCCCAGATTTGCGGAAGAGCCAAGCAAATTCCTCCCATTTCTGGATCCTGACCCTTCCCCTGGAGTCAAAGGCACGTATTTACGGGTGGGAAAGGGGGCTGAGGGCAGGATGAAGAGGCCTTTCATAGAAGCACACATCTCAGGGTTCTTTTCTGGAATGGACGGATGCTCTCCAGGAATGCTATTCCCATGGGTCATCACTGCTAGCAAAGAGTTCTGGCTCTTGGCTGGGTGACCAGAGTGTGCAAAAAGCAAGGGACAGGGGCCACACCTGCCTCCCCCTGCCCCCTGCCCTAGCGTGCCGCGTCTGTGTGGCTGCCAGCATCCCATGCCACGGGCATGCTTTTACCCTCTCGTGCTGGGGGCTCTGCTTGCCACGGATGTCGGCATCAAGATCCCTGTGTGCCTGTTGGCAACAAAGCAGAAACTTAAGCTCCATCCAAACTCTCTATCTGGACCAGTGAGTGACAGTGTGACAGAGTCAGAATTCATTTCAACACACATCCTGCGGCCTGTTGCCCCCAGCAACCACAACCCCATCCACATCAAAGCCCCATCACCCAAGGACAACTCCCAGCACAGCTGTCCTCCTACAAGCCAGCCACATGGATAAAGGGCTACGGTTAGTACAGAGGTGGAGCAGACATGTTTCTTTCACACAGCAGCACGTGGCCAGGGGTTCAACGGGAGGTTAACAGGAGAGGCAGGTTAGAAGGGCAAAGCTTTCCACAACAAGACATTAGGAAGGAAAGGTGGGGAGGTGGAAATCGGCTGGAGTAAATGACCATGATAACAGTCCACAGGAAACTCCAGGGTGGGGCATGGTCCCTGAACAGGATCACAGGACAGGGTGAGGAGAACAAAGAGCTGTGCACGGGTGGACAGGCCCAGTACACAGGCCCTGCCGTCCTGAGGAGCAGTCATGGGGCTGTGGACGCCTCTGGTCACTCTGGATAACCCAGGATTCACTGTGTGGCCCTGCGCCTGTGCAAAACTGACCCATAGCTTCCAAGTTTCTCTGGAGCCCATGAGTAGGGGGTCCCTGAGGGCCGGATGAGGCCAGGGCTCAGGCTCCAGAGTCACACACTCGGGCTCAGCTCTTGGATCACTGTTCACTGCGTGACCTGGCCTCCTGACCCTCTGCCTTTGTCTCCTCAGCTGTAAGAGGTTTGACACTAACGGGACCTGCCTTGTAGGTTTATCGTGAGAAGAGACTGAGATGACACAGGACAGCGCTCAGAACTCTGCCTGGTTCACAGGAAATGCCCGCAGTTGTTCTCCAGCACGGACAGGGCCCAGGGCAGTCACGGCCCCACAAGGGCTCAGGGTCCAGACCCAGGGACATCGGCTGGGCCTGCTCATCAGACACAGCACAAGGTCGCCTCCTGAACAGGCTACCATAGCTAAGGAAATGTCTTTCCATAGATCCTGCCTTTCTTTAAAATCAGTGTTTTATTTTACAGGGACGTGCAACACAAGTCAAAAACGCTGTGCTCTAACCGCACTTTCAATGGGCGTGCTGGCCACAAACACATGCGTGGCCCACTTGCCATGAAGCAGTTCTCCAGTGTCTGCCTGAAGAGCGAGAGGGGTGGACAAAAGGGCAGCCATTTGTTGGCAAAAGCCAGATAAACAGGAGGGAGGCTCCCAAAATCGGAAGGAACCAAACTAATAAAGTGAAGCCTTAGAAAAAGCTTCCAAACCCCATCTGAACTGCGTCTCCCTGGGCAGCAAGACCCACGCGGCTGATTCCAGCAGGGCCACGTGCCAGTGTGCTCGAGCTGTCAGGCCTTGTGTCCGGGCCAGTGCGGTTTACATTTTAGCTTACAGCTGCACAGTCATCTTCTTATGGTACAGGACTGGATTACACCACCCAGGGTTTGACTGTATCATTGCTACCCTGAGGCCCACCAGTACCGGTCACCACGGAAACGGGCGCGCTCTGACTTGGTCTCCACCCTAGCCACCCACACAGCCAGGCAGGCACACAGGACAGCAGAGCATGCAGAGGGGGGTCACCTGCTGGCCGCCACGTGCCCGACAGGGAGGCGGAGTAGGGGGAGGAGAGAGGGTGATCACTTTTTTGGGGCAGGTCCGAGAACGCTCCTTGTCCCGTCGCTTTTACACCAACAGACACAAACAAAGAGAACACAGGTGAAAAGACAGCCACGCTGAGGCTGGTTCTGGAAGGACGAGAGGCACCTGCCAAAGGCACCCTGAGACCCCTCCCCAACCCCGCGCCTCCGTGAGCACAAATCCGTGTCTTCAGGGAGCACCCGCCCTGCTGGCCGTCAACCTCTGGCTGAAGGCGCACCGTCTGCAGATCCGAGTCTTGTGCAGCTGCTGGGGGCTCAGGACCTACGGTGCAGCACTTTCTAAATCCCACAGACCTGGAGCATATTCTTCTTTGTTGGTTTATCAAGAAAGTTGGGGGCAAGAGAGAGGGGCCCAGGACATACCCTCACTCCCAATCGAAAGGTTTGGGAGATGAGCAAGGAAACACAGGAAAAAGCAGGAGACAGGAGACAAGAAGAGCACCTCTGCCAACTGACCCCGCAATGTCAGCAGACCACTTCCCCGGATGCCCCTTTCCACGGCGTCCACGTCCCGGGGGGCTGTCTCCAGCGCAGGAACCCTTTGGTGCTTAACAAACCACCAGCTTCCTAGGTCAGAGGGGCCTCAGCTTTCTGACACCCAGACTGACGTGTGGGGTGCTGCTTGCAAAGCCCGGGAGGGGGGAGGCAGGAACACCACTCCTGTCTGCCCCCGAACCCCCGAGAGGAGGCCTCCCGCGTCCCCATTTGGGTGGCACCTGGCAGTGTTCTCTCTCTCAGGGACTAGGTGCGCAAAGCAAGGCTCATGACACCATCCGAGTCAGTGCTGGGGATGTGTCATCCGTGATATGATGCACCCATGAGGGGATGAACTGGGGTCATGGCCCCCCCACAGCGGGGCAGGCTGACAATTCTGCTTCACACAGCACACAGCACACAGCACAGGGCTGACGGGTGTAGAGACCCGGCTGCCCCTTCCCAGACCAGACTTGACTTTAAGGGTTCTGTTCTGCCTGGAGAAGCTGGCAGTACGTACTCAACTCCACTGACCGAGACTGCAGATCACCCACACGGGCTGAGGCTCCAGGCACCCCTGCAGCCTGGCAGGGGTCCCTGCCCTGGACCGCTCCAGGATGTGACTCTCAAGGTCATCTCTTCACCCAGAGACTGGGCTCCTGTCTCAGGCCACCTCTGTGATGAGTGTAAGAACCTGGGAAAGTAGCTCATCTTCCCTTTCAGGGATCCTCCATTAAAGACTGACCTTTAACTCAGAGGGTCTACTCAAGGCGAAGGGTAAGTCAGTAAAACAGAAATCAATTGCTAACAAGTTTTTCTCAGAAGACCACCCCTCCCCAAGCACACCAAAAGGCAGCTTGGCTTCCTGGTGAGTCTGGACTCTGCTCCCAAGCTTCCATTTCAGCCTCACAGGCCTGCCTTATGTGCATATTCTTAAAAGAAAGGTTAACAAAGAAACAATCTGCCCCAAAGTCATTCAACTAAACCTAACTCACCACCTCCCAGCACTTCCCAGCACAGGAGGGCACCATGGCCACACAGCCGACCACCGCTCAGAACCCTAGTCCTCAGTGATTCCAAACCATGAGACAGCATACCCAGGCCGTACTCCTGACGCAGGAGGGACGGAGCAGAGGCCTCCCGTGGCTGATGGGCTTCCTGTGACCACCAGGCGCCACCTCCTCTCTCTCTGCCCTACTCTACCATGTAGAAGTCGCTCTACAGGAGTTTCTGTAGAAACTTTGGTGAAAATTTCTAAAAAGGATATTTTAAATGTAGCTAAAACACCAAGAAAGCGTACAGATCGCTGTCCATGATTTGAAACAAGGAAACAAACCACAGTTTGAAACTATTACCTGGATAACATTTTCCTGTTTAACAGGAAAGACCCACTGCCCCAAGCCCCAAACTCAGGATGGTCCTCCAAGGGTCATGCAGACATGAGTCAGCTAAAGGTCAACTTGGGACAAAGGTTACAAGAGCAAAACCCCAAAGACTCCGGAACCTCACCACACAGTCCCAGCTGGTTTCAGCACTAAACAAACAGCCCAGCCTGCTCACTGGATTCCCAAAACTGAAGGGTTATAGAGGTCAAGCGATACTGTTAGTGAAAGAGAAAGCTGCTCAGTCGTGTCCGACTCTTTGCGACCCCATGGACTATACAGTCCATGAAATTCTCCAGGCCAGAATACTGGAGCAGGTAGCCTTTCCCTTCTCCAGGGGATCTCCCCAACCCAGGGATCGAACCCAGTTCTCTCAAACTGCAGGCGGATTCTTTACCAGCTGAGCCACAAGGGAAGCCAAATAATACTGGAGTGGGTAGCCTATCCCTTCTCCAGCAGATCTTCCCAACCCAGGGATCGAACCAGGGTCTCCTGCATTATAGGCAGATTCTTTAGCAACTGAGCTATTTGGGACGCCTGATACTGTCAGTACTCTCTGCTGAATCTTTGTGGAGTCTACTCAAATGCGCACAGATCCCTACCCGGGGCTCCAGTGAGGCCTCCACCAAGCTGGCTCAGAGGAGGAGCGGGTGGGAAGGCTTGGGCCCGGGCAGTTCCTTTACCTGTTTCCACTGGGGGGTGGGAGCAGAGCGACCCTGCTCGGGCAGGCAGCGGGATGGCTGGCTGACCCCACGCTCCTGTGTCGGCTGGAACACACAGGCCAGTGCGGGGAGGGACAGCACATGGAGACAGAAAAACAAAAACACACACATTAAGGTAGAAGACACGAAGAAGATTCTCACAGCACACAGACACACACCTAAGACCTGTAGGAGGGCTCACAGAATTAATTCTAGAAAGCACACTTATAAAGAAGACATATAGGTTACACTTTAAAAAAAAAAACCAAACCCCCAACTAGGTCAAAAACAAATGCAAAGGAGAAGATAGACAGAGCTGTAATTCTGAGTATCCTTTCCCCAAGCTCACTGCTCTGAGCCTAAACCACTAACTGCCACTTGGAAAATGAGGCGTGCATCTCCTGAGGACCAACTTCCTCTGGCGGACAGCATCCCATGTTCCCGAGGTGGGACGGGGCCTGGGCTGCAGGCTCCTCAGCACCGATGCCTGAGGCGTGAGGATCTGAGCGAGCACCAAATGTGAGAAGATGTTCATGTGGTGGGCCCTGCCCTGGACCACAGGAACAGGGGCTGTCGACGTGGAGAAGGTGAAGAGGAGACATGCGCTTAAGCACCAGGGGTCCGGGAAGAAGCTTTCGGTGTGGACCGCACTATGCCAGCACTTCCTCCCAGGAGAAGACAGTGACTTCTGGATGAGCAAGAGGAGAGACGAGACTGGACAGACATCGCCGGCCAGCCCTCAGCAGGACTCAGGGGAGTGAGGTTACTCCACGGAGCATCTTGACAACATGCCCACTCTTGACCTCGTCAAGGACAGTCTAATAAGGCATCTTTATCACCAGAGTATTTACCTCTGTGCTTATCATTAGCGATGAGAAACAAGTCAACACTCAGCACCAGAAGAAGGGTTAAGAAAGGTGTAGAGCGCACACTTTGGAAGAGACTTGTAAGGAGTTTGGAACATGGAAATACTGCCCAAAGTTACAGGAAGAAAGCAGAACAGAAAAGTGTACGTCAACAATGACCTCAACTGTGAAAACGAAGACGCACTGAAGGAAGACCCGAAAGAAACATGGGAAAGCGTTAATAACATTATAGGGGCCTTAATTACCAACATTATATTTTTCAGCATTTTCCTCAAAAAGCAGAAGCGGAGGTTTCTGTGACTGAGGTTGATCGGGCAAGCGCTGGTTTATTACTCATATATGTATGCATGTGAACACACAACTACGTGCAGAGACCAAGACCCCACCATGCTGCAAAGGGCCTGGGTGGGCGTCTGCCAGACACCTGGGACCTGCCTGGTGACGACAGTAACCCCAGTCCCTCCCCACACAGACGCCACCTCGAGCCCGGAGCCCTCAGGGGGTCTGGGACATTCCTCATCTCACCAGCCCCTTCCTCTGAGGCCAGACCAGGTCCCGGCGGGTGAGTGGGGCCTACCTGTCTCCTCACACCCACAGACTGTGGGGGCGCGTTCTCCTCAAACTTGGCCAGCAGCTGGGTTGCCATGTACTTCACTTTGTTCTGGTTGCCGAGGGCCACGTCCATCCTCCGGTCAGTCAGCGTGCTCACTAGGGTGGGCCTTCCTCCTCTGTGGCCCCGGGGTGTGTCCTCCTGAGGAATATGGGCCCCGAGAACCACCTGTGTCAGAAAAGCCCTCCTGCCCCCCCGGGCCTGGCATGTTAGAGCGCTCCTCGCGGTTCTCTTCTCAAGATGGGACTCAGGGCGGGGGCAGCAATGGAGAGGCGCTCCGGCTTTTGCTGGTGTGGCCACATCCCCAGAAGGCCGCTTGCCCTTTACCATGTGCATGCACAGAGAAAGGAAGGCCACGTGCACACGCGTGTGCTCCTGGAATGCTCTCCAGAGAACAGAGGCACAAGGCCACAGGAAGCATCCGTGCCCACCCACCTCACGCGGATGAACTGGAAGGGTCCAGCAATACTAACTTGGACACTGGGGGATTAAGCCACGAAGAGGCACAGTACAGTCGCTCTGGCAAACCCCAGACATTTCTCTCACCTCCTCTGACTGGCTGGTCTTTCTCCTCTTCCCAGCACCATCCAAGTCTTTTTCCTTCTTGTCCTGCACCAAGAACAGAGGGAAACCATGTTCCTTCACTCTCTGCACCTCATCTCTAGCTCTGCAGCTCGAGGAAATCCCGTCCGCTTACCTTGGGGGAGCGCTTCCGAGAAATGGTCTGCCCAAGTTTGCTCAGGAAGGAGATGGGGGACTTGGTGCTGGCTATTAGGACAGCCCTCTCCTCCGCATTCAGGTCTGAGGCATCTGAAGGCAGAAATCAGCAGTGTTCAAGGACAGCCCTGAGGGAGCCTCCCCGCAGGAGGGCTAGGGTGCTCTGAACCTAGCAAGAAAGCCCGAGAAAATGCACAGAGGCCTGCACGCTAGGCCTTCTCTTCTCCGTGCACACAAACAGGACCAACACTTGCCCCGCTCAACTTCAGTCACAAAATCCTCTGCTTCTGCTTTTCAAAAACTGCAGTCTGCCTGTGCGTGTGGGTCACAGCAGAGCGCCAAAGCCTCACTTTGAGGATAAAAAGGTCAAGCAGAGATAGAATGGGAGAGACATGGGGAAGACAAGGTACAAGCCAAGTCATCATTCTGCGGTGTGCAGACACCTGTACTTAGCTTCACATGGAGCAGGGCTCTCCCTGACGGGCATACTGATGTTAGACTTGTAGATTTCTGTCGCAAGAACTGTATCTCTAACAAGAAAAAGCCTCAGAGGTCTACAAGTACATGGCTAGAAGATGCCGGAAAACGGCACCTCAAATCTCGGGATTCCAACATTTTATTAGTGACAACAGTAACGCTGAGATAATAATTGAAATAACTAACATTTATGTAAGTGCTTCCATTCGCCAAACACTCTTTTCAGCATTTCACAATCTAATCATATACATATTGCCCCCATTTTATAGAAGGGGAAACTGAGGCACAGGGAAGTTTAGTGACTTGCCTCCAGTTGAACAGGGCAGGCAATGGGGTGCAAACCAGGTCAGGTACCATGGTCAACACGCGTAAGCATCATGATGCTTACTTAATCTGTTTCCCAGCAGCCTGAGGGCCAAGGGAAGATTTCTGGAAACACTAAAAAGCAGGAAAAGAAAGAGCAGCCAGAGAAGGAACAGTCACAGAGGAACGAGAATGAGGCAAGTGTGGTCCAGGATCACAGAAGCCAAGAGCAAGACAGAGTTTCAAGGGAACAAACGTCGTTCTAAGCACTGAACAACACGGAACAGCCAAGTGCCTGAGAGGTGAGAAGGGGGAAGGGTATGCGTTTGGTGATTCTCCGTGACTACGAAGAACAGTTTGGCCAGAGCAGAGACTGGGTTGCAAAGTGCCACAGAGACAGGGCAGTGAGAAAGCCCAGGTCACAGCAAAAGCACTTTTCAAAGAGGCTGGTTCGGAGAGAAAGGGACAAGACTCTGGATAGGAACGCTCACGGACTCCACATTTCCAGGTGTGCTGACCAAAAGGTGGGTCAGAAGGAGGGCCTGGCAACACCTGCAGAGAAGCAGGTCTGATGGAACAAGGGCCACAGGGACCCACCCAGCAGCCCTGGGGACCCTCACCTCGGGAGGGGAGCGAGTCCTTGAACATCTCGTAGAACTGGGTCAGGTACATCACCATGGACAGCTTGTCCGGCTCCCCCACTGAGGCCATCTCTCTGCCTGTCATGATGGGAGAAATGCCCAGCTCTTTCTCAGCAATATCGAAGGCCAGCTGGTTATTCTTCTCCACATTCTGCTCATCCAAAGAGTCAAAATCTCTATGAGGAACAGGATGAAGAAGACATGTCAAGACCACGCTTGACAGAGCCCCAGACCAGAAAACACTGTATCGTGGAGTACTCATTTAAAAGCCCGGGTTTAGGACCTCAGTGAAATTAAGACAGCAAACCTATCTCACTTCTCAGCTTGCTTCCTCTTACTAACAAAATCAAATCATCCTCCGGAAGAACACCAGATTAAAGATCTACCCACAAATGACAAGAGGGAAAAGTTGGAAAACAAAACATTTCTCCAATAACGTAAACTTCTTACTAAAATGTAGGCTCAAGGAAAGGAGCTGTTTTTATTGCTTCCCCTGCACCTGCGTGTGGTCCGCGTGTATTAACCTCATGCGCAACGGGGAACAGGCCCTGTTTGGATGAGGCTGTGTTTAAAAAGCCTGGAGCCATCACCCCTGAGTCCACGGAGCTGACAAGCTGTTGATGGACTAGGTCAGCTCTAGTGAATCATACTCGGCCATCTGCTCACAGGGAAATTCCAAAACTTTCCTCAAAAGGTTGTTTCGTTGCTAAGTCCCTGAGTTTCCCTAAGTACTCAGATTAACGAACACTTCCCACTGGGTTTCAGGCTTCCTGCTATTCAGTCAAGACTGATAGCTTCCTTCAATAGGTGACTTCAGACTAACTGAGCGGGCCTTATTTTACGTTAACCTACTGACTTGTGTAACTTTTCCTTTGCTAAATTCCTTTACCCTGTATATTAAGCCTATTAAACTATGGAGGCCGCATCCTGAGTGAAGGCACTACATACAGCCTGACCAGTGCCAAGTTAACGACCCCGGGCTCTGTGTGCATCAGGAGGAAATCCCCAGGCCCCCAGAGCCCCTTCGGTCCATTCAACAAAAGTGTGGCCCCACCCACCGGCCAGGCTCCCTCCGGTGCTTGTGAGCCCAGCCCTCTGGAGCAGAGTGACTCGCCAGGCCGTTTCAGCACTCCTGTGCCATTACCAGTCGTCCTCAAGCTGCCCCCGGAGAGGGTGACTAGGTCCTACTTCCACCCGCTTTATATCCACCTCTGCATGAGCCAGGGGCCGGGTGCCAGAGGTCACTTACCTTATCCAAGCAAATCAGAAATCCCCATTTCTAAACACCAGGTGAGGCTGCTTTATTAGCATAAATGGGAACTAGGTCTTTCAGGATTCCTTAGGTAATCATTGAAATAAAACATACACAAAAATGGGCCTGTAACCTAATGATGGAAGGACACAGACAGTCAAAATAATCCCACGTGCTCCGCTCATTTCTGAATCTTCCTGTTTGGCTTCCATGGTAAGGACTGCCTGCAAGGGCAGCTGGGTGCACCAGGCACCAGCTGACCTGGGTCGTCCTGCTGCGCTAGTCTGCCTCTAGATGAGCACAGGATGCCCAAGAGAGGAAATGGCACACACAGGAAGGTAAGGCCACCTGAACGTCACGGGCTTGACAATGTGGGCAAGCCCCACTGAACGGAGCAGCTGCTCTGCCAGGAGGGACACACGTGCTTCGGGCCCCACCCGGCCAGGCTCTCCTTGTGACCAGCAGCACTGGACAGAGAGCTAGCTGTGTGCAAAGCTCAGCTGGGGCCAGGAAACAGGGTTTCCCTTCATGGGATGTTAGCAGGCTCGGGGGGTCCACCTTGCAAGTGTGGAGACTTATACACTTAGCTGGCCACTACTGGGCCGGGCTACAGAGCGCCTGAGAGACAGAGCTTTAAACATGGCTACATCAAGACCAGTCACAAGCTGCAGAGGAAGCATTGCGCTACGTGTCCTGTTCTAGGAAAGGGCCACCTGAGCTCGGGGAATACGGATGAGGTCGAGCCTGGACTCACATCAGGTCAGGGCGGTATCTGTGTATGATGGCACACAGGGCCAGGCCGCTCTTCCACGACATGGTGAGGTCCGTCACGTTCACCCCGGCATAGCCGTCTGTCTGCCGCTGGCACCAACCCAGCAGCTTGCTGGAACGAGCCACAGACTCTAGAACAACAACAACAACGTTATTATTGGAGATGTGGTCACCTGGGAGCCTTGACAGAGAATCCACGTAACCAGTCTGAAAAACTACTGAAGGGAGGGACAAAATAGCCGTCACTGGTTTTCAAAAGTAAGAAGCTATTTAACTGGTATTATATAATTTTTTTTTTTTTTCTTGGCTCCACGGTGTGGCTTATGGGATCTTAGTTCCTCAATAGGGAGACTGCTGAACTGACTGAACGTGGGACCATAGCAGTGAGAGCGCAGAGTCCTAACCACGGAACCCCAGGGAATTCCCATGAAGTTTTAGGTTTAGGCAAGAAACTCCCAATTTATCCAGACTCTGAGGTCAACGTCCATGCCCCGGACAGACGACAGGCTGCCCGTGGGTGACCTGGACCCAAGCACGCTGAAGCCCAGGGTCCTGGCGGCTCTCCAGGACAGGGATGCTGAGGCAATGACCACCTGCTGACACCTTCACACCAGTGGCCCTGAGATCTCCCTGGAGAGCTGGCAGCAGCTGGGAGAGGAGACGCCTTCCCTGCAAAGCAACACTTGGCGGACCCAAGAAGAAAGGTTCGGTCCTGCACTTTCCAAGTGAAAGCAACTCTGCAGGATCACACAGGCGAAGGCAAGGACCCCAGAGCGGCAGGCTGAGCCCTCAGCAAGACAAGCCGCCATGCCCTGAAACACTCAACGCAGAGACAGCGCACATCCAGGGACACTTCCGGTCACTGACGTGTCTCCTAAAACATGAAGAGCTGTCATAAAAATCCGCTTTCATAGCTGCATCAGAAGAGCCCTGACATAGAGCATTTAGAAAAGTGAAAGTGCAAGTGAGGTCGCTCAGTCGTGCCCGACTCTTTGCGACCCCATGCACCAAGCTCCTCTATCCATGGGATTTTCAAGGCAAGAGTACTGGAGTGGGTTGCCATTTCCTTCTCCAGGGAATCTTCCCAACCCAGGTCTCTCACATTGTAGACAGATGCTTTACCGTCTGAGCCACCAGGGAAGTCTAACAGAGCATTTAGAAGAATCTGGTAACTCCTATTCGTGTCCAAGAAGGTCTATTCCTTACTTTAGGCAGCTGAAAATATTTAACCTTGTACTGGGTCACTAAGTGCTTTTTGAACATAAGATTAAAACCGCATTTCTAAAAAGCCTGTTTTATTTAAGTGTTTTAGGGAAATGAATCCTGAAATGACACAGAGAAGCAATGCTAGTGTCCTCGTCTAAGTCTCTTGGCTTCCTAGATTAACTTTATTCAGATGTTTCCCAAGTCTGTGTCCAGTGGTCCAGTATGTACTGGACAACCTCAATAGTTCAAGCTCCAGAACTACAGTGAACAAAGACACACTCTCTGGGGAATTCCCTGGCAGTCCAGAGGTTGGGATGCCTTGCTTTCACTGACAAGGGCACGGGTTCAATCCCTGGTCAGGGAATTAAGGTCCCACAAGCCGTATGGGGTGGCCAAACAAGACACACTCTCTGCCTTCAAGGAAGATGATCTTGATATTCCAACAGCACGTCAACTTCAAGAAACCCACGACAGAACTCAAACCTTCAGCCCCAGTTCCTTATTCAGGCTCTTCAATGCTTCTGGCTCCTTAATACTCCCGACTACCACTCTTGACACCCCGCTGTACACCAAGTGTTGCAGTGAACACCTCACCATGCCCCCAAGTCCTCATAGCCCAAGCGAGGCACAATAGGCACCCCCATTTCAGGCACTGAAACCCAAGTTCAGATGGCAAGCCACATCCTTCACCAATGGGCACGGCTTGACTGGACGCAGCCTCCTTTCTCATCCACAGCCTCAACGTCAGGCCAGTGAACCCGACGTGGACGCAGCCCTGACTACCCACTCGGCCCGGTGCCCTTCTCTGCCTGGCCCACTGCAGTGACCACTCTCCTCCCCAGGAACTCTTCAGAGGCCTCACCAGACACAAAGTACAGCATGGGCTCTGCCTCTACCACTGTGTCCTGCAGGCTCGTGGTCCTCAGCTTCCAGGCCACAGCTTCTTCGCTAAGACCTTCCCCGCAAACCTTGGCTGGCATGTGCACTCAAAGGCCCCTGCACACACACCCCGCCCTCTCAACAGCACGTATCCAGCTTCTCTCCACACCCGCGTGACCCCTGAGACCAGGCTTCCCAGCCTCAAAGCGCTGCTATTTCCTGGCTGTGAGGCTGACTTGTGTATCACGGGGCAGAGCAGTCACATCCCGTCCAGTCCTGATGAGCACTGTGCGCACCGGAGCCCAGCCTTCGCACAGAACACGCTGAGTTGGCTGAAAGGCCGAAGCAGGACTCACCGTTGCGGGCCAGCTTCGGGGTGGTTCGGGAATTCACAAGGTTCTCCATCTCCAAATGAACATCTTTTGTGTCTCCGGTATCATACAGATGGCGCACCTGGCAGGAAGGTTATAAGCCGTTAAGAAGGGAAATCACACACCAAGGAACCAAGGCCCACCTGAGAACAGAATGACCACAGTGAAAACCTGGGCAAAGTGTGGTCAGAAGGGATAAGGCCAACCTTCACCCCTTCTGGGATGCAGTGGGTCACACACACACACGCACGTGCACTGTGAGAACCTGTGACAGAGAGACACTTGGCCACAGCGGGAGGGGCTTGCTTAGTCTCTGCTGGGCCATGACTCCTGCCCGGTAACAGCAGGTTTCGCCCCTAAACATAGAGGCCCAGTGTACAATCTAGGACACAGATATCTTGAATGAGCTGCTTTCTCGCCGTTGTTGGACTCTTTGGAATTATTGTGCTTTGTGAAATGTCACTCTTGGTGCAATAACAAGGCTTCAGACATTGTGAGCTGGACAACAGTATTTTTTACTTGCAGAGAGTCTTATCTTCCCAAATCCTCTCAAGGGACCAGTCCTGTCTGCAGCACAAAGACCCGGGGAGCTGGGGTGGTGGTCTCCGTGGCGCAGACGAGGAGACAAATGCAGGGGAGGGGAGGGCCCGGTCACAGTGACTGGTGGCAGTGACACACATGTGTACCACACGCCCTGCCCAGGGAGCCAGGGCTGTGCCCTGCTCGTCACTGCACACCTGCCGCCCTGGCTGCTCCATCTGCTGATGGAAAACGCCTCCTCAGCCAACTCAGGGAGACGTCACTTGGTTCATAAGGAAGGCTGTGTATGCTTGTATCCACAGGGTCTGACCGGGCCTGACAGTGGCCAGGACATGCCCAACTGGCCAGGGACTCTCACCTGGCTCGGCCGGAGAAAGTTCACGTTCACATTAGGGTATCTGGTGACAGGGTCAATGCTGTACTGGCTGAAGTTCTTGCTCACGTTCTCAGGGGTGGTCTGAGGCAGCAACCTATAAATGCTTTCCCTGCAACAACGAACAATACGCTCAGAGCAGTTACAGTAACAGAAACACCTCTGATGATATTTCTGTGTTCTGAGAGCCCAGGGCAGGGCCAACCTTCCTCCTGGATGGGGTTCCACCACCCCCACATCAGCCTTGTTTCCCATCCCCTCCACCTCCAAGACCCCACAGGCCCCAGACTGCTACGCCCCAGACTGCTACGCCCCAGCATGAAAGGCAAGCACACCGCTGTGGGCAAAAGCAAAGCCCAAATCTAATTTACTACTGTGCTCTGTTTCGGCAAGTTCACTAAATTTTTAAGAAAGTCACTGGTGAAAAAAACTTGCCACCAAAGGTCCCCTCCCACACACCCCACCCTCTCAACAGCATGTGTCCAGTTTCTCTCCACACCCTCGTGACCCCTGAGACCAGCCAGGTTTCCCAGCCTCGAAGCACTGCTATTTCCTGGCTGTGACCCCCTAGGTAACTGTGACCCTAGAGAACCTTATGTAACAGACTTAAAATGATATGAACCCCAAATTTCACCCAGTACATCCTCTTTCTCTAGTTCTGGTCAAGGCACCTGTATTTATCAGCATGCAAAGCCCAGGTCTTAGCTCATTTACAATTATCTGCTTCAAAATATCTGACGTTTGAGAAATGTTTACAAGCAGTTTGGTGTCTTCCTTTGAATTCAAAGGTTATCTTTAATTAGTTCTAAGTAAGTACATCCCCAGCTACCACGCTGATTTCATTAGTATTAGCCTCTCTAGTTCAAAGACAAGAAGGACTTGACACAGGATTTTCATACCCCTGTTTACATAATTGTCACAGAGGAATCGGAGAACATCCTTCAATGTCTGAATTTTTATTCAGACACCGCTTGGAAGAGTTTGCTTTGGAGAGTGACAGGAGAACATCACTGAGATGACCGGTAGGTTTCTATGATTTTATGAATACCTATCTTACCTTTCTTCTCCTAAATAAGAATATATCATCAATTAAGAAGGAGAAACCTGAGCCCAGCCTGCAACTGACGCTCCATCTCATCGCAGAGGGCCCCTGCGGTTACCTCTCTGCCAGGACTTCCAAGGGGCTCGTCCCCAGAGACCAGCTACGCACCATCCAGGCTGAGTCCATAGCAGCCAGAAAGCCTCGGGCTATTCCTGTTCCCATTGGCCAAAAAGGCTAGGAGATAGAAAACAGAGAATTAATTACCTTTTAATAGAGGGAAACTAAACCCCTGAGCAAAGAAAGCCTCTGCCCCTGAGAGGACGTTCTGGCAGGACATACTGCCCTTCCCCTCCACAACCTGGCAGGTCCTAACCCTAACTCAGCAGGCCCTGAGCCCCCAGGCTGGACTCTACATGGCAGGGTAACACAGACGCTCCCAGCCTGGGACCCCAGGTTCCTAGTCATGCTGCCCCCCTAGTACCCGCTCTCACCTCCAGGAGGCTGTCCCCCACCAGAGCCACCAGCAGCTGGTGCCCGTTGTGCTCCCGCACCAGGGCCGCGTTCTCGGAGGCGTACATGCATGTGAAGTCGAACATGGCCACGTCAGGCTGCCCGTAGTGGTTGATGGCGAAGTCCAGCGACGGCAGCTGCTGCTGGGTGGAGAAGTCGGCTGCCTCCCGGGCGTAGCTCAGCAGGGCCTCCTGGTCCACATTCTCCCGGGAGAGCAAGAGCTCCGTGTCAGCGTAGTCCTGTCTCCAGAGATGGGGGGAGGCTCAAGGGAAAGCCCAGGCAGGGGCATAGGTGCCCACTGGCTACGGCCACACCACCTTCCCTGCCCCAAGAGTGGCTTCCTGTTCCAAAGTAAGTCCTCCACACAAATTTGGGAAGGGTGGGGGGCTTGTTTCTAAGGGAACACAGGTTTTGCCACCTAGAAACAGTCCCTGCTTTTCCATCGTTCTTGGAACAAGTCCCTACTTGTGCAGTCTAGTCCACTCCACCTCACAGAGCTGCTCTAAACATCAAATACAATGACTCGTGGGATGGTGCCTTGTAAACTGAAAAGCATCCCCAGTTAAGGCTGCTATCAGTAAGCATCCTCTTCTGACAGCAACTGGACGACACAGGACACTCAACCTACGTCTCCCATAGACCCCAAAGGAAGAACCCAAAAGCTTCCATGCCCGACGGATAAGGAGGTGGGGGCACCAGCAGCCCAGGGACCCGGCAAGAGATACACTGAGGACGGAACAAAAGCTTTCCAAAGAATATAGGGGATTCTGGAAGGCCCCACAGTAATCCACCAACAAAGGGAAACGACGAGAGAAAAAGGGCTCTCCATAGAGAGGATTGAGAAACTCCTTTGCTCCAGAGGTTCCTGCACACTGACCAGGCCTCCTCCTCAAGGGGGACTGGAGCTCTCCAAGTGTCCCTGAGGGCACCTCCAGCTGCCCAGACAACTTGGAAAGGGCAAACATGCACACTCAAGTTGGTTTGTTCAATACTTAGTGAGTAGCCACTGTGGGCTCAGGATTCAGTGGCACACACCCTACGCGCTAAAAAAAAAAAACACAGAAAGGAAAAGTACATCAGGTTGCGGCATTCTAGATTGTTCCAACATAATGTCAACTGATTACCATAGCCCTGACGAGGACAGTAGATGTCAAGTCTTAGCTTGGCCCCGAGGAGCACTAGCAGGCTCATGAGTATCTCTTCCCGGTGAAACATCCAGCTGAGTATATCCCACTCTGGATACACTCTGGTGGCACCGGCTGCATCCACGCTCTGCTCCCTTCTCACACACACAGAGGCCACGGGGCTGAGACACAGACAGGAGGCCCCCGAAGAGGAGACTGCTGCGGGCAAGCTCCCTGCTCCCCAGCACTGCCCAAGGCAAAGCGGCAGTGTAACGCATCACCACCCTGCAGAGCTGGGACACCCGGACACTCAGCCATGAGTCTGTGCTGGGACCGCAGGGGCCTCGGTCAGCACATCATCACAGGAACAGAATTCTCAAACCCAGACCAGCCAGACCAAGCAAGACTTAAGAAACTCTCCTAAGGAACCATCTCTGGAGGAACCATCCACCTGTGGCTCTCTGATTCCATTTCCAGGTCATCGTCTCGGGGAATGTCACACAATTAGTCATCTGGAAAAAAGGCTTCGCTGGCCCTGACTCTGGGTGAACAAGAGTCCTCACTGTCAGGCCACAAAGAGGTCCAAATAAAGCCTGACCGAGGCTCTGTTCCCTGGGCCGCTGTAACCAGATCCGCAGTAAAGCCAGAACTGCTCTGAGCCTCCCAGAAATACCAAACTCCCTTCCCTCTATAACCCCTTTGCTCTACAACCCTCTCCCAAAGGACAACTTATTAACCAACCAATCATCAGCCACATGGGAAGGCACCATAAGCCACAAACCTAAGCACTAAAACTACACTGAATATTTATGCACAAAATGCTACCTGAGATTGCTCTGCAAAGCCCCACGCAGGAGTGGGGAGTAGGCAGTGCTGGCCGCGTGCTGATCCCTGTGAAGCTAGATAAGAAGCACAAGGGGGTTCATTACCCAAGTCTCTCCACTTTTGTTCACACTTGACATTTTCCAAAATAAGAGGTTTTTTAAAGTGTTAAACTAAAATACATCAGAGGATTACAAAACGCACAGTCCTAGGAGATGATTGAGTTGCTCATTTTAATGACTTTGCAAAAAAAACTGATCAGACAATAAAATTCTTTATCTTGGTAATCACATGTCCTGACACATGAAAAGAGGTCTAAAAGAAACCCATGACTCACATGCAGTATCACCCCTTTGTCCAGTAAGCTCTGCTTCTTGGCGGTCATAACGAAGTAGTGTGTATCGTCTTTGTAGTAGACAATGTTCTCCAGGTCGATCCCTGCGACAGAGGACAGACACCCACGTGAGGGTCTGCTGAGATGTGGGGGGGTGACTGTTATCAGTCCACAGAGACCGGGGTCCTGGAACCCCAGGCAGGAAAGAGAAGACAGGTATCTGAGCCCGATCTGCACACCCTGCCGAGTTGCTCACAAGAAGAGGGAAGCTTGGTCATCCTCATGCTGCTCTGCGTTTACCTGACACCCTGTTATCCTAACAACAGCCATCAGCAGGAAGAAGAAACGTGAGGATGGGAAGAAGGGAGAGGTTAACCTTGAGGAAGAGGGTCTGAGTCAGGTTAAGCCTCTTTGATACTCATCAGGCAACGGGGGAATCTCCTAGACGCTCACAAGCAAGACAGAACCAGGTGCTGGAAGCAGAGTCAGTAGGGTTAGCTCTACTAACCTGAAAAATTAGATGCAATGGCAAGAAACTGTGTCCTAGAAAACAGATAACTGCCATTTGTCACACATTTTTGTTGCAGCAAAATGTCTAAGTGAATCTATTCACAAGCTACCATACAATAGCCTCGTTTTTATCTGGCACGTGGTTTACTTCAGAGGCAAATGAACTCAGGAAAAAGAATACTCAACACCTACAGTCTGCTTCTCAACAAACCAGGGCTCCCACCCACAGCGACGCAGCGCCAGGCAGGGGAAGGGGTTCAAGCAGGAGGAGCAGCCCAGCCACAGCGATGAGCACCAAAGCCAGCAGAGCAGGAGACAGAGGCATGAACGGCCCAGCGCCCAGAGCGGAGCACAGGGGCGCAGAAAGGGCAGAGGGCCACAGCACGGCGGTGGCAGCAGCCACCCCCGCCCCGCCAGCCCCCCGACGAGGACCAGAGCGGGGTTCAGAGTCTTTCCTTCCGCTGTGGAGGTATTAACACCAACCTGTGGCTTCCCTCAGTTCCTGGAAAAATTTTTGGTTGAATATAAAAGCCACACCACTGATTTCTTCCACTTTGGCTTCCGCTGTTGTATTTCGGTTAATAAAATTCGCTGTAATGGCAATGGCCAATTTGCCACGGAATTCTTTCCGACGAAATCCTGGGAAGCAGGGAAGAAATTTTCAGAGGTGATGAGAGCTGGCCAGAGAAGCAGGAAGTTCACGTCAAACACGAGAAATAGGAGGGGTTCTGATGAGGACGTGGGGGAGTGTGGGGGGTGGGAATCACGGGAAATTGAGGGCAGCTCTCCTCTGGAAGCAAAGTGTCTACCTCCCAAAGCCTTCCCAATCCAGCAAGATGTCAAGTCACCCACAGCTAACACATGCCTGGAAATCCGACGGGCCAGCAAAGCACTCAGTGCGAGGCTCCATGTGCTTGAGTAAGTCAGGTCTAGACCTGCAGTGCCCCCAGCTCATGAGAGCCTGTCTCCCTGCACCCAGAGAAGTGCCTGGGAGCCAGCTGGTGGGGCCTGCCATCCACCAGCACAGACAGGGACCAGAGGAGGGGTCTCAGGAGTGGGGACTCCGAGGACACAAGCTCTTACGGGGCTTGGGGAGGGCGACCATTCCCTGGCTGTGAACCAGCAGGAGGAGACCGCCCAGTACCTTCCAAGGTATTCCTGCGGCCATCTCCGCCGATGATCACTTCAAACTCATATTCTGACACAGGGTGCGTTTTGGGGTGCACCAGGGCCCGCCAACCTATCCCTGTGGACCAAAGTCAGAATGAAGGTCATCACCGGACCCATTCATGTACCTGAGATATTCATAAACCCAGATCTCTAGATACCCAGGTGTGCAGCTGGCACAAAACCCCTTGTCAAACATAGCAGGCATAAAAGCTTGGGGCACAAACCAAAGAGAGAAAGAAGCTTTGAGGAAGGCTCACAAAGGAACATCCCCCAGCACATGACCTTCTGTAACGGATCCAAGCACCCGGCATGCCTCATGCTACGTCAGGGCCCCCTCATTAAATCAAAGTTCCTCCAAAGACTCAGGCTGTGCAAACGGAAAAGCCCTTCAACCAGCTCTGAAAGCTACCCAACATGCCTGTCGTCTCCTCCCTAGATTGAATCTTTCTCACCCCTTCCAGCCCCTTTCCCTCCTTATTTGTACACTCACGTTCATTTTCTTGATCCTCAGGAGGCTCCACAAGTCCTCGGAATTCCACATTGACGTGGATCTCAATGCCTAGGATCAAGGCTACTTTCAAAAGTATTAGCTGAAGCTGACGGATACCTGGGTGGGCAGAAGATTGCATGAGTGAGGGTCCTCAGCAGGACAGACAGTCAGCATCACTACCCCAGTTCCCCCACTCACCCATGCACGCAGAGTTTACTCGGCTGCTCAAAGTCACCGGCAGCAGGCTTTCCCCAGCCATGCCTGTAGCGTCTTTTCTTTCCCAGGGCAAACACGACTCAGTGCAGATGTTCCAGAGACACACTCAGGGCCAAGTCCACCTCTTGGGTTAGGTATTCCCAGCACACGAAAGCACTGAGACAGCAGGAGACGCGCTCCCTCCCCCCATCCTCCCTGATGTGCTCAGAGCTCCCCATCCTCCCTGATGTGCTCAGAGTCCCCCATCCTCCCTGATGCACTCAGAGCCCCTCATCCTCCCTGATGCGCTCAGAGCTCCCCCAATCCTCCCTTGATGGGCTCAGAGCTCTCCATCCTCCTTGATGTGCTCAGAGCCCCTCATCCTCCCTGATGCGCTCAGAGCTCCCCATCCTCCCTGATGTGCTCAGAGCTCCCCATCCCTCCCTGATGTGCTCAGAGCTCCCCATCCTCCCTGATGTGCTCAGAGCTCCCCATCCTCCTGATGCGCTCAGAGCCCCCCATCCTCCCTGATGCACTCAGAGCTCCTCATCCTCCCTGATGTGCTCAGAGCTCCCCCAATCCTCCCTTGATGGGCTCAGAGCTCTCCATCCTCCTTGATGTGCTCAGAGCCCCTCATCCTCCCTGATGCGCTCAGAGCTCCCCATCCTCCCTGATGTGCTCAGAGCTCCCCATCCCTCCCTGATGTGCTCAGAGCTCCCCATCCTCCCGATGTGCTCAGAGCTCTCCATCCTCCTGATGGGCTCAGAGCTCCCCATCCTCCTGATGTGCTCAGAGCTGCCCCATCCTCCCTGATGTGCTCAGAGCTCCCCATCCCTCCCTGATGTGCTCAGAGCTCCCCATCCTCCCTGATGTGCTCAGAGCTCCCCATCCTCCCTGATGTGCTCAGAGCTCTCCATCCTCCTGATGTGCTCAGAGCTCTCCATCCTCCTGATGTGCTCAGAGCTCTCCATCCTCCTGATGTGCTCAGAGCTCCCCATCCTCCCTGATGTGCTCAGAGCTCCCCATCCTCCCTGATGTGCTCAGAGCTGCCCCATCCTCCCTGATGTGCTCAGAGCTGCCCCATCCTCCCTGATGGGCTCAGAGCTGCCCCATCCTCCCTGATGGGCTCAGAGGCCCCCTCATCCTCCCTGATGTGCTCAGAGCCCTCCCCCATCCTCCCTGATGTGCTCAGAGCCCCCCACCCCTCCTTGATGTGCTCAGAGTGACCCCCATCCTCCTTGATGGGCTCAGAGCCCCCCACCCCTCCCTGATGTGCTCAGAGCTCCCCTCATCCTCCCTGATGGGCTCAGAGCTCCTCCACCCCTCCCTTATGTGCTTGGAGCCCCCCATCCCTCCCTGATGTGCTCAGAGACCCCTGATCCTCCCTGATGGGCTCAGAGCCCCCCTCCCCTCCCTGATGTGCTCAGAGCTCCCCCATCCTCCCTGATGGGCTCAGAGCTCCCCCCATCCTCCCTGATGTGCTCAGAGCCCCCCATCCTCCTGATGGGCTCAGAGTCACAGTAACTGAGCAGAACCTGTGGCGCTGACAGGACTCACCACAGAAGGTGGAAGATGGGCCCCAGGAGCACCTCCCACTGGACACAAAGGGCTGCACTGCCTCCTGAACTGCGCATGGCTTTTCTCACCTCGTACCTCGCTGATGGCTACACATCCATACACGCTGAAGGAGCACCCTCCATCTAGCCTCAGTCTCTTACTGCCCCCCTCCCACCTCTGGTCCACAGGTGTAGGAACTAAGGCTCAAAACGATAGAAAATCTTGCTCATTATCACAGTGAGAGTTATGTATTTGTTCAACGTCCAGTGAGTACCTCCCAGGTGGCAGGCACGGCAGCAGCCCAGGGCTGCTGAGAGAGGGTCCGGGCTCTAAGACAAATCCTGTCATGCACAAGGCAGACAAGCCCACTGATGCGACGACCCTGTCCTCTGCTAAGACTGATGTGCCGGCAGGCTGTGACAACGTGCTAGAAAACATGCTAATCCTCCTTGAAGTCATCTCAGTTACTTCCCCCACTGCCCACCCTCCCGAGTCACACTCCCAGACTCCTTAAATCCTCTGCTGGCACACACTATAGCTGTACACAACTGAGTTCCAAGATGCTTTATACAGCACAGCCCAACAGACAGACAGAGCGCTTCTGCGACCAGTGGAATGTGGCATCTGTCAGCCAGCAGGTGATAAACTGGCACAACTGCTTTGAAGCCGATGTTTACAGGACACACCTGAAGAGCTCAGAACAGCAGCTCCTTGATAAGGCTCCCCTGAAACCATCAGTGATGATCAACAGACAAGACTTCAGCCTCATAAAGCAGACAGTCTGTTCTGAACCACTTTTCAGATCAGCATGAAAACAAAAGCACTGTCTGCATTAATGTCTACTGACTCAAGCTCGGGCCCAGGCCAAGCCTGGAGGGGACCAGAGTCCAGCAGGAGCCCTGCGTGCTGCAGACCTCGCAAGAACCACCCAACGAAGGAATCCCACCATCGACTGGCCACTCACAGCCAGACCAGGAGTCTGTCCTTCTAATCCCCAGGGCCACCCCCAGAGCACGTGCCCTCTCGTCAGGAGGCACCCACAGCAGTGCACCACAGCGAGCCCACACCTCCGGCCTTTCCCTCTGGACTATGAACCACCAGAGGGTCAAAGCCCACACTGGAGGTCCGTGTCCCGGACTGGCCCCAGGGCCCACCCCACCCACTGCTGGTGCTCAGTAAGAGCCCAGGACCTTAGAGCTCCTTAAGCTCAACTCATTTCGCAGGAGACACATCGGCATTTAAGAATCTCAGGTTACAGAACCTCCAGAGGGCAGGTACTCCAACTCCAAGTTGAGTGTGCTCTCTACACAACAGACATGAACGATGACAGGGCACACCAGCTTCTAGAATCTGCCTGCCATTGTCCCCTGAGAAGTGGGCACAGGCAGGATTCCATAGGAGAGCTGATCTTACTTACTGATGTGGTCGATGGCCCCAGCACAGAACTTGCCATAGAACTTCTTGGCACCCAGACCTCGCAGGTCATGTATGGTGAACGGCCAGAGGTGCAAGACGTTGTTGCGGGAGAAGGCGTCTCGCTTCTCAACGACGACCACCTTAGCTCCCAGCAAGGACAAATCGATGGCTGTGCGGAGACCGCAGGGGCCGGCTCCAATGATGAGACACTGAAAGACACGGCTGCTTTCAGGGCAAAGGCAGCACTCTTGACCTCACGACTACCATTCCCCAAAGCCCCCACAGGGCTATTCTCCCCACTACCAAGAAGCCTTCACTCCCATCTGGGTCAGAGTGGAGCACCCACAATGGCTTCAGAGAGAAGCTGTGAGCGCTCTGGATGGAGGAGGACTTGACTTTCACTGCTGGACAGAAACTCAGACAGGGCACCTGCAGATCTTTACCCGGGCCATGACGTCAACACAGGATAAAACTCACATGTCACCTCTCATCAACCGGAGAAGACCTTTCGGAAGGCTTATAAGTCAAGCAGATCTCCGTCTCCTTGAGGAGACACAGATCACTAAACACAAAGCCAAGCAAGCCTGGGTCCTGGATGGACCTACCGCTTGAAAGACTCCCAGGAGGTAATCCTCAGGAGTCAGAGCGTCCTGTGCTGAAGAGAGTTCTTGAAGATCCATGTTCTAGAGAAGGACTCAGGCTGACATGGAACTAGTTCACATGCAAGTCCAGAGGAGAGACAGGCACTGCCTCTGGCTTCAAATTCTCCCCATTCTTAATAAAACTCTAGAGCACACTCATAAAAGTATACCCTTGAATTACTTGAATTCTGTGTATGAATACCTACCCAAATACAAACCCACACAGGGCAAGCTTAGGCTCATGAAATAGTAACAGCAGTCCTAACGTCATCTGCAACTTCTGCAAAAGCTAGCTTTTCTAGCTTCTCACAGAAAGGGCTCTTACATAATGAGGAAAACACAGAATGTGTTATCCTTCTCCACTCCCGACGCCTCCTCCGGCCCGCGTGAGTGGACATCTTCAGTCTTTGCCTAAGATTTCTCTAGATTGTGAAGCAAGCAAAAGAAATTCTTTGGTTTATAAAGCCCCTGCTTATCAACACAGGCCTCTGGAAAATGGACGAAAGGAGGTCTGAAGCCTGTGGGAAATCCCCAAGTTGGCCAATACTCTGTACACCTTACCAGACACTGAGTCCAGAGGCTGCTCTGCCAAGCACCAGGCCACCCAGGCAGACAGGACCCCACCAGGGCCTGGCTACCTCTGTGCTCAGTGGCCTGCGTCCTCTAACAGTGTCAGAGTCAGCCAGAGCTGCAGCAAAATCAAACAGTCCACGTGTCAACTGGCTGCAGGGTCGTTCTCAGCAGCTGAGACCCCCCATATGCCTGTGTCAGTCCAGGGGTAAGAGCAGGGCAGGAGGGACAGTCGAATGAACACAGGCAGAGGACCCGCACGTGGCTGAGCCTGACGCCTCCCCAGGCTGAGGCTGACCCCACCCGGCCTCACAGGCTGCCTCCGCCCGACGCCCTCTCCCTCTCCAGCGAGTCCCAGGCCCTACCTTGGTGTTCGTGCACACCTTTCCCTTCTTGTAGTCCTTATGGCTGCCCCGCTTGTCCAGCTTTGCCCAGAGGGCCTTGGCTTTCCAGTAGTTAAGCTTGGACTTGAGCTTGTGATAAAAGGAGCGGTGGTCCTTAGGCTTCAGTTCCAGGTGGTCGCAAAGCTCTTGGAAGGCCTTGAGGGTCCCCTTGCAGGTGGTGGCCTGCACGAAGCGGTCAAAGAGGACGTGGGCCCGATTCGTGGCCTCATTCTTACTCTCCTCCATGTCCCCACTCTCGGCGCCCTGGACAGGTGGGGCAGAGGGAGGGCTGTGGACCCGCCTGACGCTGTCACATTAACCTAATAAAGAAAAAGGGTTGGTTAGCACATCCCGGTCGGTATCTAAAAACATCTTCTAGGAGACAGTTTCCAAGTGCAGCAGTCACCAGTTAGACAATGTAACACGCGGCCTGCCCTCCACACGCCAGGCACCGTCTGCGGCCCCAGGAATGGAGAGGAGCAAGACCGCGGCTGCTGTCAGGGACATCACAGCCGAGCGGGTGAGACAGGCTCACGCTCTGCTGAGCATCAGAGAGGAGAGGCACAGGGCTGGGGACACGGGCAGAGGCCCCCTCACGGGGAAGGGGTCCTCACCCAAGATGGGCCTCTAAGGGACAACAGCTGAGCTTTCCAGGAGGAGCAAGTGTCAGCCAGCAGGAGAGAAGCGCAGGACACGGAGAAGGAAAATGGAAGGCTTGCAAGAGAGACTCACAGAGGAAGGACGGAGTGAATGGTGACACCAGGCCAAGGCGTGACAAAGAGAAACACTCATCTGGGGCGGGGCGCACGGCGAGCTCCCCTCTGACCCTGCTACATCTGACCTGCCTTGGTGGAAGGGCACACTGGGCAGTCGGCTGAGGCCCAGGGGGCCCGGTGTCCAGGTGGGAGCCGCCCACTCAAGGCTGGTCAGATCGCACGCAAAAGTCCTGGCGAGAGGACGGCCCGGGGCTCTGGCCACCCATCTGTGCTGCCGCCCCTTCCACCCCTGAGATCTGAGACTCATGGACAGAAGGGGCGGCAGCACAGAGAGCTGTCTGGAGAGATACAGAGGCATGGGGTGGGTGGGGGAGGAGGTAAGTGAACACAGTACAGACCCAGGGCAGGGAGCGGGGAGGCCTCAGAGGACCACGTTCATGTACCGTCACCACCTAGAAGCACTGTCGAGAGCTGGGAGGCAAGTGGCCGAGGGCCAGTGTGGCGGGACAGCAGAGGGGAAGGGCAGGCCAACAAGACACGTAGAGGCGTGGCCTGGGGTCCACGTGCGGACACCCCAAGGACACTGTGCCTCCCTCAGCCCAGCTCCCCACCGAGTGAGCGAGGAGGTGTGAGAAGCCCTCCCGGCCTCCAGGCGAGTGGCCCCCCGATGCATCCCCGTCTCCCACTGAGTGAGACACAGGGCCTCACCGGAGCTCAGCCCTGTAGAAACAGGAGTGACCCACTATCCAGCAAGGCAACCGAGGGCGAAGGGAGCCACCAACTGTCTGCTGAGGATGCCACCCGCCTGCTTCCCAGCTCCATCCAGAAGCAGCGCCACAGAAGAGACCTGCCTTCCGTCCTAAAGCTCTCAGGAGGTGAGAAGCCCCTTAGAAAGGATTAGTAACACTCTGCTTCTCCTCACAACTTGCCATGTATTATAAAGTTAAACCAGATCAACTGAGGCTGTGGGTGGTTTACCCTAGATACAAGGACTGCCATTTCCCGGGTTTCCCACATCACCAGACACAACAGTCCTCATGTTCTCACTGTTGTTGCTGTTCAGTTGCGTCTGACTGTGACCCCATGGACTGCACCACGCCAGGCTTCCCTGTCCATCACCAACTCCCGGAGCCTGCTCAAACTCATGTCCATCGAGTCGGTGATGCCATCCAACCATCTCATCCTCTGACATCCCCTTCTCCTGCCCTCAATCTTTCCCAGCATCAGGGTCTTTTCCAATGAGTGGGCTCTTCACATCAGGTGGCCAAAGTATTGGAACTTCAGCTTCAGTCCTTCCAATGAACATTCAGGGTTGATTTCCTTTAGGATTGACTGGTTGGATCTCCTTGCTGTCCAAGGGACTCTCAAGAGTCTTCTCCAACACCACAGTTCGAAAGCATCGATTCTTTCATGCTAAGCCTTCTTTTTGGTCCAACTCTTACATCCGTACATGACTACTAAAAAAAACCAGAGCTTTGACTATACAGACATTTGTCAGCAAAGTAATGTCTCTGCTTTTTAATACATTATCTAGGTTTGTCATAGCTTTTCTTTCAAGGAGCAAGTGTCTTTTAATTTCATGGCTCCAGTCACTGTCTGCAGTGATTTTGGAGCCCAACAAAATAAAGACCATCACTGTTTCCATTGTTTCCCCATCTACGTGCCATTAAGCGATGGAGCCAGATGCCGTGACCTGTTCTGTGGAGGCCAAAGACGGTAATTTTTTATCTGACACACGCTGATTTGCTTCTCATCTCAAATACATCACTAACTCAGCAACCTCCTATACACACTGCTAAAAACACAGCCTTTCCAAGCACCCCTGTGGCCAAGAGTTCAGCAAGAAATGAACTGGAACCAACCTTCAGTTTCCCCAAAGCAAAAGTTTATTTTAGACAGTAGAACACAGCAAGAGAAATATGTTAAAATTTCTCAAGAATCCATTCTTTTTCTTACAAGCCAGTGGTCATCTAGAAATGTCAGGTGGTCAAAGTTTGTAAGTGGCAGAAAAAACCGGAAGTGCTCGTCCAGAGGTGGAGGAAAGGGGAACAGCCAGCCAGTGACTAGAAACCGAGGTTGGAGTGTGTGTGCTCCATGGGCGCCCTCCTCGCCTCCAGCCCCGGGCGGGACCTCTGCAGCTGTATCTGCTCCGTTCCTGTGGCAGCAGAGGGCTCCCACGATCCGGCCCCTGCCTGCCTACCTGTGTTCCCAGGTGACTGGCACTCCTCCAGTCAGTGTCTGGAAAGCACTGACTGCACCAACTCTGATGGCTCCGCCTCTCATCCCGCCTCTCAAGAAAGAAAATGATTTTCCTTTGTTCCTAAAGAGCAGCAGCCGCCTTACACTCCCTGCCAGGATGAGCAAGGAGCCCAAGGGACCTCTGTGTTTCAGCTGACCCCAACACACTCAAGATCCTGCGACATGCATTTCTAAAAGCCTCTCCCTCTCCCAAAGTCTCGGCATCTACTTTCAAAGAACTCTGAATTGTGGGCCAACACCCCTAGCTGTATGTATGTTTGAAATAAACACCTCCAAAGAGCTGCCCATTTCCTCAAACCTCACCACACACAAACTCCTTCATTAACACCTGCCGTCCCACCCCCTCTGCTGATGCAAACTGCTTTCAAATGAACAGGCTCCAGTCGGAGGCACACGCAGAGGAAGTGCCCATCCACGGGAGTTCACCCCAGGTCACTAATGACAGCAGATAAGTGGAGGGAAGGTGGCTCCTGGGACAGTGTGACAGGCGCCCGAGGTAAAACTACACAAGATCAATTCCCTCGGGCTGCCTCAGCTTTCCTCCTCAACAAGCCAAGAGGCCACAGCAAAGACACTCCAGTGCCTGTTCTGCAGCTCTGCTGGCGGGACGTCGCGTGCGGCCTGGGCACTGCCCAGCACTGGTCCATGCTGACAGCCGCAGGGCAGACAGAAGGTCCTTCCACCATTGCCCCCATGCCCTCATTCCTGAAGGTCAAACGCAGGTCGTGCTTCTCCCAGCCTCTCCTGAACCACCCCATGTGCTGTCTACGTCCCAGCAGCCTGGGAAACCCAACAGTCGTGATCACAGGAACCTACAGACCTGGAAACCCAGCCGGAAGGTGCCAGAAATCCGGGGGGTTGAAAAGCCAAGGTGTGGAAGGAAGGAACAAGGAAAGTGAGGAGTCTGAGAAGGGAGGCTGGAGGAGGAAGGGAGGCTCGGTCTCCCGCGGCGGTGCGGTTTCTGCTGCTGGCGTTGCCTTGCGTGCTCCAACCTCGGCAGCTGACTGCTGACTCAGAAGCACATTCCTTGGCTGTGGAAAGGAAAGTGCTGGAGAGACAGCCTATGAGGAACACGCGGGAGCAGAGTCTATGTTTCTATTTATAAGAGCAAGAGGCTGTCACTGACTCATGGCTGGTTTGAGAACACTCAATCTCTAGCTCTTAGAATAGATGGGTGGTTACTTGAGAGGTGGGGGAGATTTATTTTTAAAGATAGAAAAAGGAAAGAGAATCAAAACAACAAAATGACAATTATACTTCAAGGATCAGAAATCAGAGCCAAGTTTAGTTACATTTCTCCCGAGCTTCTCCACCACTAATACACCAGCATGTGTGCAGAGCTGACTCGCACGAGGGAATCTATGAGACGTTCCCTTCCTAGTGCACTTAGAGGCGCAGCTTGTCTGAACAGACCTTAGAAGGAAGCAGACAGGAAGGCTTGTTTTAGAATGTCATTGGGAGGAAACTTACAGAGATTTCTTCATGTTTGCGGAAACAAGGACCAAGGTGGCCAAACGCCTTGCGGTCTTGATCAGTTTCTCTAAAAAGGACCGCCCAGGGCGCCACCATCATCTGTGGATGGGGACACCGAGTCCCTCACCTGGTGAGGCTAACTGAATCAGACCATCTGGGAATGAAGGTCCTTGTCACCCCAACTGCTTCCCAGCTCTGGTCCCAGACCTCTCATCCCTCACGGCCCCGGGATAAGGTTCTCTGGTTCCCAGGAAGCAGCTCACAACACCAGAAGGAAAGCAGAGCTTTTCATGATCCTTGTTCCTGCCTTCACTCATTCCCCATTCTCTGGCTTTCCACCCTATTTAGCATCAGATGGACACTTGGCAGGATGCTGAGGACACAGAAGCCTCCAGGTGGCCCTCCCCATTCCCTGGTTCTGCTCTTTAGTCCCGCCCACCAGTCCTAATCCCACAAGCAGGTGACTGAGCATCCCCACTCCCCCCACCCCCGCCGGCTCAGGGCAAGGACTGAGTCTCTGCGGCTCCAGCAGAAACACTCTAGTGTCTGTGGAGCTGACAAGGACATCTGTCTGGGGGTCCCTGCGTGGCTGGGGAGGAGGAGGCGGAGAAGTGGGTGGAGGTGACAGAGGAAACTTCTATCTAACGGGAGGGCTATCCAAGAGCAGACGGCTGGGCAGGAAGAGCAACTACGAATGCGGCACTCTGCTGTGGGCCCTCAGACCCATAGCTTTATTCTGGCTGTGAAACAGCCCTCTCTAGAGGGGCCAGGAAGAGCGTGGACCATGACCTCTGGGTTCTCCTCCAAGTCTCCAATTCTGAACAACACTAATCCCCAATACTGTGTTTTCTCAAAACCTTTTACTTTCTTCAATAACAACCTATTTCTTCAGGAAAAACACCTACACAGCTGACCAATGGGTCAGAAAGGACTTCTGCTCATAGAGAACAGACCCATGGTTGACAAGGGGAAGCGGGGAGGGAGAGGGATAGGCAAGGAATTTGGGGTTGGTAAATCCAAACCATTATACTCAGAGCAGATAAATAAAAGGTCCTACTGCAGAGCACAGGTAACTATATACTCAATATCTTGTGATAAACCACAAGCGAAGAGAAAACACAAAAAGAATACATATGTGTACAACTGAGTCACGGTGCTATACAGCACAGACCAGCTATACATCAATCAAAAAATTTCTGTAAATATATATATATAGGATCACAAAAATAAAATATTGAAGGATCAAAAAATAAAATATATATAAAACTGAACTTTAAAGAGAAATGACCCCCGCCCTTTGTCACCCCAAGCAAATACTAGAAAGAAAGTCCAAGTCAGAACCAAACACCAGCAGACATAACAGCTGATGCCAATGCAAGTGATGCAAATGCAGATGCCTGCCCCTCGACAACCCAGAAAAACAAGGAATCAAAAAGAACACTTGCCCCAGTCCCGGGACCTCAGGAAGTTATCTTCACCTGCAAAGTGAAGGCAATGCTCAATGAACCACGGGGTTTTTTGCAGGAATTGAGGTAATGAACGCAAAATGTTAGCAGTGCTGGGTACACAGCCAGACGTAAGTGTTATTATTAACTAGTAGTTGACAACCCCATTCACAAAAGGTTACATTCAGCTAAGTAAGTGGCTACTCACATAACAGAATGAGAGAACTCAAGACAGCTCTGTCTTTTGAAAGAAAGAAGAATGTGGTGAAGCCTCCTCTGTGCCCCCCGCCCATCCCCACCTGTCCCAGAGGGTGTGACCAGGGCACTGGGCAGGAGGGGCTGAAGGAGAAGACACGCCAGCAAGTTCCTGCCAAACTCCGACATTCACAAGGAAGATACAAGGACTGTCATGAAAGCGGCCAACACTGAGGAGTTACGAGCGGTCAGATCCAGAAGGTATCTCAGCCTCCACCACAATCTACCACATGCGTTTTGCAGACAGGAAAGTGCTGCTTAAAGACACTTAACAGTCACACAGCAGGACAGTGGTGCGGCCAGGCCCCGGCCCTAGGGCCCAAGGCTGGGGCTGCCACGAAGGAGGAACCACTCGAGACGCAGCTTGAGAAACAGAGCTGTCAAAACAATGCGCGACCACCAGGCATAGAGCCTCCAGAAAGGCAGCTTCGGGTGACCCGAGCAAGGATACGCAACCAGGGTTCTTCTTCTTCTTACAGTGTATCACCGCACTGCCTCTTTGAGACGGAGCCCTTCAGTCAATCAAGGCCAGGGTGCTCTGGTGTCCAGGGACTCCGAGTTTCTGCTCCCCAGTCCGCATCCTGCAGTGGCACCTCTCAGGGAGCGGTGGCCCACAGAGCATCTGTGAGTCGGCCAGCACTACTCGACCTGGCATAGGGACTCACTGCAGACAGCAGGGGAACCTCAGCCTAGTCTCTACCAAGAGTCCAGAGCTGCGGGACAGAGACCCAGACCTGAGGATCCAGGTGGGCAGGTGAGGAAAGAGACGCTCACTGAGGCTGTGGAAAAGCACAGCCAAAAGCTGTCTACCTGTACACGGGCCGGCTCCGCTCCTTGGAGCTCAGCCCCGTGCACCCAGCTCCAGGCACAGAGCAGCTGCTCAAGAGGCTCTGCGGATTCGAGGCCCTGTGGCAGCCCAAAGGGACGTGACACCCCCACAAGGATGGCAGCGGGGCTGCAGGGAGAGCCCTCCAGCACCCCTCCCCTTAGACGGACAAAGCTCCCAAAGCGGCATTAAAGCCAACATTTTCACAATGGCCTACATGGCATCCGGTCCCATCACTGCATGGCAAATAGATGGGGAAACAATGGAAACTGTGACAGACTTTATTTTGGGGGGCTCCAAAATCACTGCAAATTGCAGTGTGATTGCAGCCATGAAATTAAAAGACTCTTGCTCCTTGTAAGAAAAGTTACGACCAACCTAGACAGCATGTTAAAAAGCAGAGACGTTACTTTGCCAACAAAGGTCCAACTAGGCAAATATGGTTTTTCCATTAGTCATGTATGGATGTGAGAGTTGGACTATAAAGAAAGCTGAGTGCCGAAAAAGTGATGCTTTTGAACTGTGGTGTTAGAGAAGACTCTTTAGAGTCACTTGGACTGCAAGAAGATCCAGCCAGTCCATCCTAAAGGAAATCAGTGCTGAAAATTCATTGGAAGGACTGATGCTGAAGCGGAAGCTCCAATACTTTGGCCACCTGATGCAAAGAACTGACTCATTGGAAAAAACCAATGCTGGGAAAGATTGAAGGCAGGAGGAGAAGGGGACGACAGAGGATGAGATGGTTGGATGGCACCACCGACTAAATGGACATGAGTTTGAGCAAGCTCTGAGAGTTGGTGAAGGACAGGGAAGCCTGGCATGCTGCAGTCCATGAGGTCGCAAAGAGTCAGACACGACTGACTAACTGAACTAAAACATAGTAACACAATTAAGATTCTCTTTCATAAAATATTTTCCAAAACAATAATTTAGCCATTAGACTGACAACGTCTGACTTAAGACAACTGGGCTCCCACGCCTGTTTCCTCACTCTCTGTCTGCTGCATAGATCACGCAGCCTCTAGAAAACCCCACCATACACTTGTGAGCAGACAAGCCCCTCCAGCCTAGCGTTGCCGTGAGAGGAGCTCTCAGCTCGTGGACCTCCTGAGACGGTCCCCGGAGCCCACACCCCTGACCTCGCCCTCTCACTTCTCCTCCTGTGGCCCCCATGCCCGGCCCCTCAGCCACACGGGACTCCTTGCTGCCTGCAAGCCCTCACTGCCCTCCCATCTGAAATGCTCTCCCCCAGGTCCAGTCGTGCATGCAGAGCACACTACTGGGCAGCCGCTGCGTGCCGAGCACTGTGTTAGGTCCTAGAAGCGCTGTGGGAACAGAGGAAAGCCTAGCTCCGCCCGGGCGCCATCCTCTGAAGGGCCGGCACGCATGTGACGCACCTTCACCACCCTTGGCTGTTATTCGGGTGTTGCCTCCTGGTGCGGCCCTCCCTGACCCGCACCGGCTCATCTTCTTTCTGTTTCCCCCCGAAGCTCTCACCGCAATGTGACGTCCTGGAAATGCTATTTACTGCCGGTCCTCCTCGCTAGAATGTGAACTCTGTGAGAACAAGGACTTTTGCCCTTTGCTCCCTGCTGCACCGTCGCACCCAGAACCCATTCCTGACTCAGAATAGCACACAAGTACCTCTCGGATTAGTGCGTGGACGAGTGGCCCCAGGGGTTCAGGCAGAACTCTGCTGGGATGTGAAATGAAGAAGAATCAAATGAAAATGCGCTCAGAGCCACCGGGTTGAGAGCAGGAACATGCAGGCCTGGGGTCCTATGAGGGGTCCTACGAGGGGACCCAGGCCTTCTCCAAGGCCACACCTGCTCACACGGGCCCCACTCAGCAGGAGAGGAGCCAAGACCTGGAGGCAGCTGTGTTCTCACAGCCAAACAGTTTCAGAGTAACTGAACCCCCGCCCCCATGAAAGAATCTGGTTCCACAGAAGAAGAATTTATCAGTGTCAGGAAACGCTACATGGCAGCTCCCAGCCTACCTGCCCCAAAAGATAAAGTGAAGGACCTACAAGCTTTCCAGATCCAAGTTGTGTGTGTGTGTGTGTGTGTGTGTGTGTGTGTGAGAGAGAGAGAGAGAGAGAGAGAGAGAGAGAGAGAGATCTGCCTCAGAAATCCACGCTGCTGTCATAAGCCAGGGTGTCTGCAGCCCTCACTTGGGGCTGACGACAAAGGGGAACAGCACCGCCCACCAGCTTGTGACAAGGTGCCCAGGGATGAGACGGAGAAGCTGGAGGGGTGCCGACAGACAGCCAGACACCTGACACCCCAGCTTCAGGAGTGGGGTGGGGAGGCGACTCCTCTGAGCTGCAGCAGGAAAACAAGCTGGCAGCTCACACTGACCCGGCCACAGAGCCGGGACCTGCAGCCTGGGTGGGGGCAGCGCCAACACGGATTCAGGCCCCATCCACGCCCACCTGCCCATTCTCGGCGCCCCTGCCCGCAGGGGCAGAGGCAGCGCCTTCACCTCTCCGCCTGCACTCACTCCTCACTCCCCTCGGGATGTCCCTCCAGTCAGGGGCTCTGCGTTCTCCTCTGAATCTGGCCCTAGCCATGATCGAACGTGTTCCCCTGTCAGGCCATCCTTACATGTGCAGCTCAGGGCATCAGGTCATTCACATCCTGTGTGCCCGCCCATCCTCCCCACTCCCGCCCTCCCGCACCCCTGCCCTGTGCACATCTCCAGCTGTGGCCCCTCCCTTCTGCTGCCTCCCCGTCTTCCCAACTCCCCTCTAGCCGCCTGTCCCCACCACTGGACCCCTTGACGAGGCCCTGTCACCTTCCCCTGCCTCTCAGTCTGGCTTCTATCTCCATCACTCCACCAAGGGCAGCGTGAAAGGCTGACACTTCAGTCCTTATCTCACTTATTCGCTTTCTGGAGCTCTTCCTGGAAACCCTCCTCTCCCTGGCTCGGCCTCCTGCTCTCAGCCACTAACTGGTCTCACACTGCTCAGCTCCTCGCACAGCTACAGCTGTTTCAGCTGCCCTCCTCTCTTCATAAACTGGATGACCCCCACCCTACAACACTTCTATCTTTGCTGACCTTGCTCCTGATCGCCAAACGCTACTGGACCTCTTCATGTAGACACTCCATGGGGTCCCAGACCAAGCACACGGGACTCTGTTCTCTTCCCCGGTTCTCTCCCCCTACGCACTCAGATGCCACCACCATCCGCCCAACAACGAAGACTGGGGGTCATTTCAGACCCTGCTCTGTGTCCACCCCTCAATCCAATCACCTCAGAGCAAAGACCTGTTGATTCGAACTCTCTAGGACCGCTGGGTTCCAAAGCATCTCCTGATTGTATTCTAGTGGAACACCTGTGGTCTCCAGCTTGGACCATTACAACTGCCTCTCAATCTTAAACTCCCCACAGGAGTGCTGGGTGCACTTTTCAAAGAGAAAACGTGATCTCTTTCCTTAAATGTGACCTGCTACATCCCCCCCAGTCCACTGTTTCCAGGGGGTAATCCAAAGCCTCAGCAAGGTTCACAAGGCCCCAGAGGTCTAGCAGCCGCCTCGCCTCCTGTCCACACACAGACCGCTGTCCTCAGGCCTCAGTCATTTCCCGCACGCAGCACGGCCATCACTCCTGCCCTCCACCCCCGTGCTCCTGCTCAGCCGGGCCACCCCTCCTCCCCTCCACACTCCCCACTGCTCCCGGGTAAAGCCCAGGTCTGCCTCCCGGCAGCTCAGGGGTGCTGGCTGGCAGGAAGAGGCGCTCATTTCTGTACTGCACTCAGCACACATGGCAATGGGAAGGAGAAGAGTGAGAATGAGAGGCTCGTGTGGGCCACAGAGACTACTGTCACAGAATCCAGAAAGGAGAAAAAGGACACGTGACAATCCGTCTGCTACCACCTTGTTATTGACTTAAGGGGTGGAGGGCAGGACTTGGAAGTGGCCAAAGGGAGTACCTGAGCCAGCTCTGGACAGTTCTCAATGAAGAAAAGGACTTTTGCCTTCAGTTGCCATTTCAGGACCTCATTTACAGCTTCTTCAGACACCACAGCGCCCCTGGTCACCAACACGGTGATGTCTAAGCTCCCCGGGGGATAGACGGTCTACAGGGGAAGACTCACCAGCTGCCCACAGGGTTCTTGGAGACAGAAACACGGAAGGAAGGAGGAGATAAAGCAGGTGTTAAGACTGGTTGTAAAACAGGAGTGGGATGACGGAGCTGTTTCAGGAGGCCAGCAGATAAAGGAGGAAAAAGATCTCTCGCATGTCGACGACAACCTCTTCACCTCCACCCACACACCAGGCAAACTGACTGGATCTGCCTCAGCGCTGGGCCTCGGGAGAGAGTGCGGCTAGCTGCTCCTCTCAGCTGTCATCTCCAAAGCAGAAATTAACCAAGGGGGCTAATCGAAAAACATTCTACAGAGTATACTTTCCCTTCCCAATTAGCTTAAGAGGGCATGGGACTGGGATGTCCCTGGTGGCTCAGTGGTTAAGACTTCACCTTCCAATGCAGGGGGTAGGTACAGGTTCGATCCCTGGTCGGGGAGCGAAGATCCCACACTCCACGTGTCTTGTGGGCAAAAAAACAAAACAGAAAACAGAAGCAACATTGTAAGAAATTCAATAAAGACTTTAAAACTGGTCCCACATTAAAAAAAAAAATTCTTTAAAAATGCGGGGTTGGGGGACATGGGGCTTAGGCATAATTCCCCAGCAAAACACAATCTTCTCTGGATCAGACACTCCTCAAAGCCAGCCCTCTCATCCTACTGACTCCACTGAGCTCTGACCTTCGACAATCACTCCTGCAGCTACAGCCCAACTCCTTCATGAGGGAAAGAGTCCATCTGGTTAGAAAAAAAAACCCAGAAAAGGTGGGGGGCGGGTAACAACAAACTTCATTTCCTTACACTTAAGGAATACTGTGAACTCAAGCTGTACTCTGGCAGGCTCCTGAAAGGGCACAGCCCACAACTCCTCCTTACTTACGCCACCCCTGCCCTAGGGATGACCCCCATCCTGTCTCGTGGTGGGGCGGAGGGGGGAGGTGCTGAAGTATAGCCAAGACTTGAGTTTCTTTTCTCCCAAAGACCAATTGCCAAAAACCAACTGCCATGAGACCTTTGGGCTCCAAAATTCCAACTACTCTGGGCTCAAGGCCAACACTTACCAAGGTTTCTCCACAGAGGACTAATTAATCTTCACTCAGTTCAGCACCACCAACGTTAGGCAGTGAGGCCCCCCAGGGCCTGAAGGCTCGGCTCCACATCCGCCCACGTCCTAAACACCAGAAGCACCCCACGGCCGTGGGGGGATGGCCGCCTTCAGCATCCTGCTCTGGTCCAGCAGCGGCAAGCTTCGGGTGACACGATATTCCCTGACCACCGCTGGATCTTCTGAGACGCTGAGTCACTGGGACTTGACGTGCTGCACCGAGTGTGCCCTAGGGGTGGCAGTAGGCACGATCTACTGCCCAACCCTCTCACCCCTGCGGCTGAGGCAGGCCTGCCTCCAGGAAGCCCTCTCGCGAGCTGGGGGACCTCAGCGCCTCAGCTGAGACGGGACCACTCGATGCCGAGCATGACCAGGCCATCTGGGAGCATCTCACTCTGAGGTTCCCCCTTTTGGGTACCAACTGCGTATTTCACCTTCAGAAATAGCACTCCCTGTGGGCAGGGAAAAGGGACTGTATCTGTTCCGCTAATTACACATCTGAGGCAGAGACTGGACATCAGACACAAAGACCTTGTTAAAGGGCCTCAACTAAGCAGCCTTCTGTCTCAAAAGACCTCTGACCAGAAGCCCTAGAGTCTTCTGGTATCACAGCATGAGCGAAGCAGGATGCAGTAACTGCCACGTGAGGATGACCCCCCCGACCCCGGCCAAGGGAAGCCTCTCTCTGTGCTCACTGCCTACCTCCTGTGGGGCGATTCACACCGCCTGTTCACACTGAGGCCACGATCCCGGCTACCAGCAAGTGCGCTTTTTAACAACAGGCGCTGACAGTTCGACAGTGAAGGTGGGCCAGGTCTCTGCCATCCTGAAGTGCCCGGCTCCTGAAGAGGAAGTTAGTGTTAAGCAGGTGGTGAGCCACGTCTGCTTCGTGCGCTGCAGTCCAAACGCACAGAGCAACACTGCGGTGAAGCAGGGAAATCTGCTCATCTCCTTTTCAATTAGCTGGGGAATGTGGAAAAGAAGGCAGGAGACGATAAGTAGTGAGAAAATATATAGCCACCTCTCCCTTCAAATGGAACTGCTGAGAAACAGTCATACTGTAAGATTTTAGTTTCACTAAAACTCCTGCTCACCCTGAAATCAAGTGTTAACAGAGCAATAAAATGGCCAAACAGCTAGAGGGGGGAAAGTGATGGGATCCACATAAAGGACTAACTGGGTCACAGGCCTCTAGGTTCCTCCCCTTCAGCCCTGAGCAAGAAACAGACGGGTGAGGCTTGCTCCCAGGCTGGATGCTCCAGCCAGGTTAGGGGCTGGACGCCCTGGCACAGCCAGAGCAGAGGAGCCAAGGTAGGGCCCAGGCTGTGCCAGTTCCTCACTCAGAACCTGCGGGGCTTGGCCAAGAGCCGTAAGAGCTCTGTGCGGGCCCCCACTGCCCACGAGAGCACACCCAGGCAGGCGCGGTGCAGCGCTCAGGGCCGGATGGAGTGGTTCTCTAAACAACTCTGACGTATAACTTACACACCATAAGAGTCATCTGTTTTAAGTGTATGATTCAATGGTTTTTTAGTAAATTTACCGAACTACGCAACCACTGCCACAACAGTTTTAGAAGGACATTTCCATCAATCTCGCAGTGTTTTTAATAACTTCCCAATCTGAAGACGAGTCTGTTTCAACAGGTGTTAGGCTGCTGAATAGGAAGGTAGTACCCTCTGCTGTTGCTGCCAATTTGCCCATTCTAGGTAACTCACAAAAGCAGAGTCATGTAATATCTGTCCTTTTATGCCTGGCTTGTCTCGCTTAGCACAATGTTTCCACGCTGATTGGCGCTGTTTAACATGACTGAAAACTGTTCCACTAATTACACACTGCAGGTATGTGCTCATCCACTAATGGGACACCTGGGTCATGTCCACTTTCTGATTAACTGTCAATAATGCTGCTATGGACATGGGTGTATGAGTTTGTAGACCCCACCTCAACTCTGTAATCCAATTTATATGTCGTGTTTCTTCCAAAGTGGTCTTTCTAAGCAAATCTCATCATTTTGCTGACAGACTGAACTCCTTAGCTGCTAGTAGCAGCCTACTCTCCACTCCCAACACACACCTATCTCTATCTATCTATCTGCTGCTTCAGGAATCTGCCTCACTCTTCCCTGCGCGGCGTGGTTCATGGTCAAGGACACGTTTCCCCACCGCACACACACACACAGTCAACCCCCTCAGGTCGTCTCTGCACAAGGCCGACCACAGCCGTGAGGCCACTCACCACCCATCAGGGCTTCGGCTCCCTGTCCCATCTGAGACCCTCTGAACACCTTCACTCCTCACTTCCCTGGGCACAGACCTTTCCTCTGTTCCCACCCGGTGCTCCTGGAGGTAGCAAGTTTCTCTCAGGTTTCTACTCCCAGAATTTAGCAGAATATCAGAGCCATGATAAACATTCAGTTCCCTATGGAATGGATTTTTGGTTTATGAGTACATACTTCAAGAGTTCAAGATAAGTTCCATTTTTAAAAAGCAGTAGAAATACTTGTGTGTCCAATATTTTATTTTTAAAACCACAAGTGACGTGAGCTGCTAACATCCAAACCTACAACATATTAGTTCCCCAAGAAAGGAGCAACAAATAACCACATTTTTCCCAAAGGCTTCCTCTCTCAAACATGCCTGGACCCTGATCTGTTTCCAGTTTATGAAGGAACACACTACATTAAAGCCAAAGGGTTACTTGTAACCAAGAAAAGCCTCATATCCAGAATATTTAAAGGATTTATACAAACCCATAAGAAACCAGCAGATACTCAATGAAAAATAAGCAAAATACCTGACTAGGTATCTCACAAAGGACATCCAAATTGCTAGAAAGCATCTGAACAGGTACCCAATATTATTAGTCATCAATAAAATGTCAGTCAGAACCACAGTGAGAAACCGCTGCCCACTCATTAGAATGACCAACAACTGGACACTCAGAATATAAGCTCAACAACCAGCGTGTCAACTTACAACCACTTTGGAAAACTGTTCAGTAGCAGTTCCTAAGTTGAAGAAACTCTACCATAAAACTCAGACATTCTACTCCTGGGAATACTTCTGAAAGAAATCTATGTCTATACTATCCCAAAGACAAGTACAACAATGTTTATGGCATTACACAGACACACGCATTTATTATGTATAGCATTATAGTTCACAATACTCTAAAATGCAAGTCACCCAAATACAAAACGAGAAATAAGCAGCAGCAATGGAATCCTACTACGAACTACTGCCTCAAGCAGCAACACGGACGACGAGCACAGATCAGCGGAGAGCACAAGAAGGCAGACGGACCCGGGAGCGAGCACAGGACCAGGCTCCTCTCTGTAAAGACCAAGGACAAACACAGTTCACATCTGCGGACGAGGGAGCTCCCCGGCAGTCCGCTGGTTAGGACCCTGTGCTCTCACTGCTGAGGGCCCAGGTTCAATCCCTGGTCAGGGAACTAGGAGCCCACAAGCCACGGCCAAAAAATCAAAAGCAAAACCCCCCAAATCTATGGAGTTGAAGAAGTCCATCAAGAATAATGGCTGGGGCTGGTGGGGTGGACCACTGTCAGGGAAGGGGCAAGGGGCGCCAGTGAGACCCTGAGCTGGACGGTGTCACGTAGGTGGCCAGGCAGCGCTGTGTCAGTTTGGTTCAGCTGGGAACTATGTTTCCCGGAACCCCCAGAGTTCTGAGTTAGAACTGGTCGGAAACGCGACTCGTACAAGATTTGGAGGCCACACCTTTCCAAAGGTCTCAACAGTCGGATGTGCGGATGAACAGAGACAGAGGCGCCGGAGTTCCAGCCCATCCTCGCTCTCCTGCCATTCCACCCAGCTCTCCCTTCTCGCCACACAGCAGCCCCCACCAGCACCAGACCCCGGTGAGCCGCACTGGGCAGCAGGTCTCGGGGAGCTCTGACCTGTCCACCCACACCGATGCCTTGGGCAGACTGAAGAGGGACTCCCCTGTGACCTCCAACCCCTCATCTGGACCATCACTGCCCCAACACCTCCCACGGCGGGGAAGGTTCGACTCCTCTAAGAAATCCGTCTCCCAGATTTCATACTGATTGGCTCCCAGCTGAGTGACGGACACATGCAGAGGTGTATACATACATACACACCTCTCTCTCTCTGTGTATACACACACATGACTTGTAATACTTAAGACTTGTGCACTTTAAGAACATACATTACACCACCATTAAAAAAAAAAAAGTCAAGAAACAAACAAAACAAGGACATTTTTGGCCATGTCCTGAGAGAACAGGACTCTGGGCAGCGCACGCCACTGGAATCTGCGCTGCACCCCCCACACCAGCGAAGGATCTGAAGCAGCACTGCTGGCCAAGACCGAGGGCAGCCCAGGGCACGGCCAGAGCCTAGGGGTGTGTTTCTGGACACCAACAGAACGTGTGCTCCCTGCCTGGCAGCCGCCAACTCGCTAGCACCAAGTTCCAAGGTCCAGAGGGGGCTTCCCTTTGGAGAGGGAGACTCACCACAGTCCCTGTGCACCCGGGGTCTCAAATGGGCAGGAAGGCATGGGGACAGGGGGTGCAGAGATAAGGCGGCAGTCCAGCCTGTCCAGAACCGCACGCTGGTGCTGCTACAGCAGTCTGGGGTACCACACAAGAATCAGTCCCCAGAGTCACTGTTTGCCAGATGACCCACAGGTTTTGCTGACTTTTACTCCCTCATAGTTCAGTCAGTAAAGAATCTGCCTGCAATGCAGGAGACCCAGGTTCAGTTTCTGGGTCAGGAAGATCCCCTGGAGAAGGAAATGGCAATCCATTCTAGTATTCTTGCCTGGAAAAACCAATGGACAGAGGAGCCTGGCAGGCTACAGTCCATGGGATCTCAAGAGGCAGACATGACTTAGCCACTAAACCAACCAACCAGCTCCATTCATGAGTGGTATATATCAGGTCTGACACTTGGCTTTGAAATTACGAAGGTGAATAAAAATACGGTGACTGTCCCTGTGGGCCTCCCAGTGGCTCTCATGGTAAAGAACCCACCCGACAATGCAGGAGACATAAGAGATGCAGCTTTGATCCCTGGGTGGGGAAGATCCCCTGGAGGAGGACATGGCCACCCATCCCAGTGCTCTTGTCTGGAGGATCCCACGGACAGAGGAGCCTCGTGGGCTACAGTCCATAGAGTCGCAGAGTCAGACACAACTGAAGCAACTTAGCGCACACATATGCATGCCTGCTGGGCTGGATGAAGCACAAGCTGGAATCAAGATTGCCAGGAGAACTATCAATAACCTCAGACATGCAGATGACACCAGCCCTACGGCAGAAAGCGAAGAACTAAAGAGCCTCTTGATGAACGTGAAAGAAGACAGTGAAAAAGGTGGCTTAGAACTCAACATTCAGGAAACTAAGATCACAGCATCCGGTTCCATCACTTCATGGCAAATAGATGGGGAAACAATGGAAACTGTGACATACTTTATTTTGGGGGGCTCCAAAATCACTGCAGATGGTAACTGCAGCCATGAAATTAAAAGACACTTGTTCCTTGGAAGAAAAGTTATGACCAACCTAGGCAGCATATTAAAAAGCAGAGACATTACTTTGCCAACAAAGGTTCGTTTTGTCAAAGATACAGTTTTTCCAATAGTCATGTATGGATTTGAGAGTTGGACCATAAAAAAAGCTGAGCGCTGAAGAACTGATGCTTTTGAACTGCGGTGTTGGAGAAGACTCTTGAGAGTCCCTTGGACTGCAAGGAGATCCAACCAGTCCACCCTAAAGGAGATCAGTCCTGGGTGTTCAATGGAAGGACTGATGTTGAAGCTGAAACTCCAATATTTTGGCCACCTAATGCAAAGAGCTGACTCATTGGAAAAGACCCTGATGCTGGGAAAGATTGAGGGCAGGAGGAGAAGAGGACAACGGAGGATGAGTTGGTTGGATGGCATCACCAACTCGATGGACATGAGTTTGAGCAAGCTCTGGGAGTTGGTGATGGACAGGGAAGCCTGGTGTGCTGCAGCCCATTGGGTCGCAGAGAGTCAGACACAACTGACTGAACCGAACTGAATTAATGCATGCCTGCCCTTGTCTGCTGGGGGATACAGACAATAAACAAGTAAGAAAACAAGCACATACAGCTGACACCTTCACAGTGCAGGTCTGAACTGAGTGGGCTCACTTACACGTAATGTTTGAGAACAGTAAATACTGCAGAGCTACACAGTCTGCAGACGGTCAAACCCATAGATCCTGGGACTTCCCTAGCAGTTCACTGATTAAGACACTGTGCGTTCACTCCAGGGGGCGGGGCTTTGAGCCCTGGTTGGGGAACTAAAGACCTCATACGCTGCATGCATACATGCTAAGTCGCTTCAGTCATGTCCAACTCTTTGGAACCCCATGGACTGTAGCCCGCCAGGCTCCTCTGTCCATGGGGTTCTCCAGGCCAGAATACTGGAGCGGGTTGCCATGCCCTCCTCCAGGGGATCTTCCCCACTCAGGGATCGAACCCACATCTCTTACATCTCCTGCACTGGCAGGCGGGTTCTTTACCACTTGTGCACCTGGGAAGCCCCATATGCTGCACGGCATGGCAAGAGAAAAACAAAACAAACCAGTAAGAACCTGCAGATACAGAGGAATCACAGATCGGAGCGCCAAATATAAATTATACACAGATTAACCCCGCATCGTTCAAGGGTCAACGATAATTACAAAATATGACTGCCAGGAAGGAAATGCACAGGTTATGGTGACTAACAGGAAGGGACCTGAGACAGGCTGGTCATGGGAACTTTTCTGAGCAAGTGACTCACAGCAGAGTCGACAGGACAGGAGAGAACAGCTTGGAGCCCCCCGCCCCCACCACTACAAGCTCCTCTCTGGAGTTCTTAACACAGCCCTCCTCCAGAGTGGACAATGTCCGTCCCAGACTCTCTCCACTTCACATTTCACAAGGCATTTCCACACAAGTCATCTTTCTCAGACTTCTTTCTCACACAGTCTGAGCACATGCCACCACCTGTCCCGAGTCACATATGAGCTATCAGCGGCATCGTGATTAACTTCCCTCCATTGCCTCCCTTCCGTTTCCTTTCACCAGCACTTTTGTTAGAAACTCTCCAACTACAGGTCTTTCCAAGGACCCATCAATCCGCTAAGGATATTATTTTAAGTGGGAAAATGCCAAAGTCTAGCTTTCCCACATCTACTTCAGTCCCACACTTATTGTAAAAAGACAATTTCAGTCCAAAGTTGGGGTGGGGGGGGAGGATGACTACCATCAAGAGGTAAAGACGCACCACAGGGACGTCTACACGGTGCCCGCAGGTTTAATTACACTCCAGGAGCCGGTTTACATGATCATCCCCAGATCTGTGAGTCCCTAGGGGCAAGGTCCACGCCAGATCTCATTCCCAGGACTGTAAGTGGTCAAGACATCAAGGAACCCAACAAGCCACTTAAAAAACAACACTATTCTCTTTTCTCTCTTGTAAACAGTTACAGCAACTAGATTTCAAACTAAATGCAAGACTCTACAATCACTCTCTGTTTTGGAAGAAGGTTCGAGAGACTTTTTGGCCATCTCTTATTGACTGTAATAACTATTACCATTCACTGAACTTCCCTATGTGCCAGGCATGGTACGGGCAGGTCACAACGATCTTTACACTTAGTCCTCACACTGTCCCACAAAGAACTCTTATAATCTCACTGTGTACATGAGAAAACTCAGCCTCAGACAGTCAGGAGCTTGCCAGCTAGGAAGCTGAAAATGACAACATCTAAACACAGGAGTGCCTCACTCTAAAGCCCAAATTACCCCACCCCTTCCCAAAGGACTCTGATGTGTCCACAGGAGACCAGACATCCGATGGGAAAGGCCAGCATTCGGAGCCTTGGATGCTCAGTATCTGGCTTATCACTAACACACCACTGAGATCAGCAGGCTCAGCTCTGCACCAGCAGTTCCGTGCACTTCTAAGGAACAGACCTGGGACTGAGCAGGGCTCCTTTACAACGCTGCCCTTGCCAACATTACACCTGGCAGATAACTGTGCTGAACTCTGGTGCCAAGTACAATTTTGCACAGAAGATCTGGGTGTCGAGAGGTTTGAGTTCCTTGGTCTAAGACAGTGCTCTGATGACCAGAATCTGAAAGACCTGAGTCGAGCTGAGCAGAGGGTGGGGCTACTTCTCACTTGTAAGGTAAGTGGACTGTTCTCCCCACCAGTGCCCCGGCTTTGGATGGGCAACCAGTTATGCAGGACAAAGACACATCCGCACAGGCGCTGGAGCCCATGACTCTGGACGGAGGCTACCTCCTGCCCTAGCCCTGGCCACCACGTACGGCAGTGCTAGCTCCCAGTGAAGGGGAGGGCTGCACCGGCTGAAACCCACACACCTGGCAAGCAGCAGCATCCACACAAAAGGGGGGTACACAGAGGGGCTAGCAGAGAGGACGGCCATGCATCCCTGCCAACTGAGGCCCACGAGCGCTGTCTGGATCGTAGACAGTGGGCTCAGCCAGGGGAAGGGCTCTGACTCACTCTGTGCACCTTGCGAAGAACCAAGCAAAAACTAAAGAACAAACCCAGCCTCCTGTCTATGCAACTCTGAAAGGTGGCATCGGACAGTCATTTCCACACTTGGAAACGGAGGCCCTTCCCGGCTGGAGAGTGACTCGGATGCCAGGATCCCATCTTCATACTACACTAGGGCAGCTGTGCTCCTTTAACGCAAACAGTCCCATCACTACTGCCTGTCGACAGGCATGTCCCTCAAGGCAACGAGGAAACCAGAGACACTCACTGCAAAGACACCAGGAGCCGCCGACCCCACCACACACACTGATGGTCAGAGCTCCGTGAGGCAGACCCAGGGGTGCGTGCTGCAATTTCCTGAAGGACTAACACTCCTCCACGTGGCCCGACGAGTCCGGGCATCCCAACCAGCGGTCCTGCTCTGTGGCTTGGCAGAGACTCCAGTCCAGTCCTGTCCCTCTTATCAGAGCGGTGAGCCCTTTCCGGTCAAGCTTGGTGAAAACGGTCATTAAGGTCGGTGCTAATTCATGTCTGACAGTGAGTCTGAAGGGAGAAAAATGGGTTGGAAAAAAATGTGTCCTGAAGTAACTTTTTGGGTTCTTTGGCTGTGATCATATGAAAATCTCTTAAGACAGGCTTCCCGATGCTCAGAGACAGGCAGCAACGGACCCCTGACGAAAAGGAGAACTTCACTCAGGGGCTCCGCTCACCAGAGCCATCGGCTGCAGAGAGCCCTGAGGGAGGCTGGCCTCTGCACCCAGACGCCGGAGCAGCTGGACATGGCGAGCGCCCTGCAGTTCCATCAATCCTCCCCTCCGGCCAGTATGAGGCGAGCCCAGCCCAGTGTTCACCAAGGCAGTCCTAACCACCCGGGCCCACTCTGCTGGAAGCCCAGTGGCCCGCCTGCACCACAGCAGGCCAGAAGGTCCAAGGGGAAGGCCCGCCCCATCAGGCCCCTACGAGTAAAGTCACAAGTAACCTTTGCTCCCCGGGCTCTTTAACCAGAGGCGAAACTCTGGGGCTGCACCATCCCCTTAATGCGCACGTCAGCACTGGCGCTCTAGATAAGTTTTACCTCTATGACGAACGCGTGCTGACAGCAAGAGTCCTTCATCTCTATGAGGAACCGAGTGAGATTTTTCCAATTCCTGTGTATTCTTCTGAAATTAACTCCTCTTCCTACGCTTTCTTGGGCCACTAGAATAGGTTCCTTGAAAATGCCTCTATCCTTCCTTTATCAGAGAAGATTAAGGCAGAAAGAACAAAACCCCTTCAGTGCAGAAAGCACTCTGTGCGCTCATGAAAAACAAAGGCTCTTTCCAGGCACGAGGAGGCTCCCTACTCTGGGCCTGGGCTGAGCCTTTGGAGTAAATCAGAGCTGTCTGCAGCCTCGGTTCTGCCCCAACCTCTTTCTCTTCCCTCTGAGAGCATGAACTAGAAGTGACAGAAGAGCCAGAGCTCTGCAGCCTGCCTTCTGGGGGCCCGTCCCACCGCGAGGACAGGCAGCCTGCACTTTGTGCCATGACATCGTCAGCCACCATCAATGTCGAGAAGGCCAGGTTCTGCCTATGGAACCAACCACCCCGAACTGCAGAAGACTGTCAACCTGCAGAAGGCAGTGCAGGTGTGAGAGGGGGCTTTCTTTTACCCTGTGTTCGCTACCCAGAAAGTGAGAAGGGGGGAAACCTTTTTTGTGGGAAAAAAACAAAGAACCCCCCCCCCCACTTCCCTAGGTACCAGCACAGCCCACACAGGACCCCGTACCTGGGCCAGGAACGACAGCAGACGCCTTTGTCTGTGAGGTACTGGATGGAATCTTCCCGGGGCCCCTGCCAGGAACACAGCCAGAGGGTTAGGAAAGTGTCTGCTTTTTTCTTTAAATTTCCTTTTAACCTGAGCACGCGCACATGTGCATGTTTTCAAATAGGGTTCCAAAGTAGTGAAGGGAACGTGGAATAAAAAAGAAAACACTTTGGTTGTCCAGACATTAATTAAAAAATCTCTATCCAGAGACTAAACGGTTTTGACCCGTGCATCACGGCTGGTTCTTGATACTTGGTTATTTTCAGTCCATTTTCGTCCCAAAAAATACTGTCTAGCTCACGAGTAAAGCCGTTTAACCAAGGTTAGAATATGCGAGGAGACGGGGGTGGCAGAGGACACGGGGCTCCGAGAGTGGGGATAAGGAGCAAACTAACAGAGCAAACATTGTCTGCAGCCGCACGGCCCAGCGAATGTGCTCTCTCCGCCTGTTTGAGCAAATTATTACATTAAGTCCCAAACAATCACATCAAGGCAGGGAGAGTGGCCGACCCAGCCTCCGCTTTGCGGGTGACACCAGGGCCACATTCCGTGCGAGTCCGCCCCAGCGATGGTCCATGCCAACAGCTCTCCTGGGCACCCACCGTGGGAGTGCTGGGTACAGCCAGGCGGCGGCAGACAAGCCGTCGTCCTGGATTAAAGGCCGAAGCGACCGGGTTTCCAGAGGCGGACACTGCACCCATACACATACTGCTATGTGAGAAGGTGCGAGGCAGGTGTTTCAAGACACATTTTTCAATGAAACAGGGTGTGGCCGCACACGTCAGGGGAAACACAGGCTGCTGGGTCTCGCACAGTTCACTGCTGACCGGGTCACTGCTCCCTCCGAGCCGCTGCACGTCGATATAAATGATACACACATCAGAGGCCAGGAAACATGAACGCCTCGGAAGACTGGGACTCTCCTTTCTTTTTAAACAGCATGACTAGATGTAAAATTCAGATTAAAGGGTAAGCCCATCAGTACATGAGCTTCCCTGGTGGCTTAGCTGGTAAATAATCCGCCTGCAATGCGGGACACCTGGGTTCGATCCCTGGGTTGGGAAGATCCCCTGGAGAAGGGAAAGGCTACCACTCCAGTATTACGGCCTGGAGACTTCCCTGGACTGTATAGTCCATGGGGTCGCAAAGGGTCGGACACGACTGAGCGACTTTCATCAGTACGTGCTCTGATGTTAGTCGGGCCAGAACTCCCCTGCTCCCCTCGGGATGCCCTGCCCTCCCCTCTCCCTGAGCGGCTTCCCTGGTACCGACAAGCCAGGAGCTGTGGAGGGGAGCTGACAGCCCAGGTCTGAGAACCACACTGTGTTTCCCTGTCCCTCGCCCACTGAGGGACACGGAACGGACATTCAGAGGACTCCCTGGCCCCAGCCCGCCCAGAGGTACACCCTGCGGCACACAGTGAGCCCCAGGCAGGACAGTCACCTGTCCTCCGTCATTTATACCCCACAGCTCCCCAAGAAAGCAAAGCAAGATCAGCAGAAGAAACTGCTCCCTTCTACCCGACAAGCCACTCCTTGAGGCTTGAATGTCGAGGGTAATGTGGACCCCTCTGCGCAGGGGGAAGAGGGGCTCAGAGAGCAGTGGCCCCCCTCCCAACAAGCCCATCACGTGGTCCCCACCCAGCCAAGAATACTGTTCCAGCCCCGCCCACCCACACCAGAGGCCACACTTCACTGGCTGACCAAGATAAACGGGTGACGTGAGTCGGAGAAGCCAGGCACCCGGCCAGCTCCCCACGACCCCTCGGGACAGGGGAAGGCCTGGCCACGAGCCACGCCAGGGCAGGGCCAGGGCCAGGGGCAACTTTGGAGAGAGCACAGCTACTTTCTCAGGTCAGAGGGATACACAGCAATACCTTATGAAGTTGTCAGGATCTACTCTGACAGGACAGAAAGTCCTCCCCAGTAAAGAACGTGCTGCCGGTGAGAAGGAAGCCACAGCTGCGGGTGTAGCGGACCTGGGGCGGGTGGCAATCAGGCCGCAGGTCTGCCTTGGAGGCTCCTCCGGCCTCCCTGGGAGTGTGGACAGGAAGTGGGACCTTCACCGGCTCTCACACAGCAGCGCCACTTCCATCTGCTCTAGCGCCTGCAGGCAGGGAAGACTCGGTTTTCTGTACTTTGGTGGGGGGAACTCTTACTTTGAACAAAAAGGGGAATGAGGCAGCTTGTCTAGAGTATCACAAGAGCTGGCACCAGTGGCTTTGACCCTGGCTCTGCAGCTGGTACGCCTCCCGTGTGAGCGAGGGTCCAGGCTGGGTATTTACTGCACAAATAAGACCAAGGGAGCTCCTTCCACTTAGGGCCAAAAGAGCTCCTTGTAAATGGGACACACAAGTCAAGAATCTCTCGAAACACCTACCGGTCCCAGAACATCTCAGCACCTGGCACAAGGAACCATCTGAGCGTCACACATGTGGACACACGCACGCACATTCACGCGCGCCCAGAATCACCAGGGGACAACGTCTAAAACCCCCGGGGCAATTTGGGAGCGCTACTCTTATCTGGGAGACGGACTAAAAGCCTACATTTTGTGGTGATGTCTGTTTCTTTCTTCCTTTTTATGAGGGTTGATTTACTTTCTCTCCTTTGTTCCAAAAGCAACACTCCACTTCCAGCCCGGTTATCAGAGGAGGACCACATCTGAGCTGAGGCAGCAATAAACTAGTTCTTAGAAGCCGCCTATTTTTAACCTCTGGTCCTTCCTGCCCTCTTCCCAAGGGAGTGCCCCTCCCTCTGCCCTCCTGCAAACAGCTCTGCCAGGGCAAAGGGCACTCACACCATGCGGGAAGGGGGGTGGGAGACCTGGAGCTGCCCCCACCCAAGTCAGACAGCAAAGAGGTGGACGGAGGAGCCTGGCGGAGGAGCAGGAGGGAAGATGTTTTTTAAATCACAAAGAAAAGTGGGTGGCAACCTACTCCAATGTTCTTGCCTGGGAAATCCCACGGACAGAGGAGCCTGGCAGGCTACAGTCCATGGTGTCACAAAGAATCAGACATGACTTAGCAACTAAACAAAAATAGTTGAATTACAGTGTTGTGTTAATTAGCACTGTACAGCAAACTGACTATACATCTACACAACATATACAGACATTCCTTTTCATAGTATGTTCCATTATGGTTTATCACTGGATATTGAATATAGTTCCCCATGCTGTACAGTAGGACTTTATTGTTCTATTGATTCTACATATACCAGTTTGCATCTGCTAATCCCAAATTCTCAACCCAAACCTCTCGCACCCCCTTCCCCCTTAGCAGCCATCAGTCTGTTCTCTATGTCCCTGATTCTATTTCTGTTTCATAGACAGATTCATCTGCATTGTCGTATCTTTTGACTGACCTTTCTGCTTTTTTATAAGGACCCTTGTGATTACATTGGAACCACCTGAATAAACCAAGATAATCTTGTCTCAAAGGAAGAGACACACTATACCAAAGGTTGCCCTCGCCTGTCTAGGACTGGAGCACTACTCTGGGCCACACAGTAGGCCTGGACGCCTGTCTTCTCTGTCTCTCAGGCATGGTAATCTTGCAGCCCACAAGCCCTCTTGGCGGGCTGAACCAGGCAAGACAGCTCCTCACCCTGCAGAGATCATGCCTGCCCATGGGCATGACCACAGCTACCCTGAGACGGTAAGCCTTCTCACTTTACCATATAGGGGACACAGGAAAGAGGCAGACACCTGCCTCCCTCTAAACTCCAGGACATGCCTCTTTTCACGAGACCTCATGGTATTTCATCCCATCACTGCAGATGGTGACTGCAGCCATGAAATTAAAAGACGCTTGCTCCTTGGAAGAAAAGTTATGACCGACCTAGATAGCATATTCAAAAGCAGAGACATTACTTTGCCAACAAAGGTCTGTTTAATCAAAGCTACAGTTTTTCCAGTAGTCATGTGTGGATTTGAGAGTTGGACCATAAAAAAAGCTGAGAGCTGAAGAACTGATGCTTTTGAACCATGGTGTTGGAGAAGACTCTTGAGAGTCCCTTGGACTGCAAGGAGATCCAACCAGTCCATTCTGAAGATCAGCCCTGGGATTTCTTTGGAAGGAATGATGCTAAAGCTGAAACTCCAGTACTTTGGCCACCTCATGTGAAGAGTTGACTCACTGGAAAAGACTCTGATGCTGGGAGGGATTGGGGGCAGGAGGAGAAGGGGATGACAGAGGATGAGATGGCTGGATGGCATCACTGACTCGACGGACATGAGTGAGTGAACTGCGGGAGTTGGTGATGGACAGGGAGGCCTGGCGTGCTGCGATTGATGGGGTCGCAAAGAGTCGGACACGACTGAGCAACTGAACTGAACTGTCACAGAACTGCCAACCTCGACTGAAGAGTGAATTCTGCTAATTCTGGTTTTCCACTGACCTGTCATTGTAAATTACTAAGTATAGGAAGAAGTCTCAGTCCCCTCAAAAGTTAAATTTTTTAACATGACTCGGAACAAGGTTCAAACGAAGCAGGTAAAATAGATCCAATGCATAAGACAAGGTAAATCCTCTATTTTATTTTATAGCAACAGTAAAGAAAATGAGGAAAAGAATCTGAAAAAAATGTGTGCATGTGTGTGTTTGGAGGAGTCACTTCGCTGAGCACCTGTAAGTAACACAACGCTGTAAATTAACTATACTTCAATTTAAAAATGGAGGAAGAAGAAATGAAATCACTTTTTTTAAAAGAGCCTAGAAATGATAGTCTAGCTGATAAACTCAGTGACTTTCATCTTCAGAGAGACTGACATCTGTGAATTTACCCACACATGTGCTTACACCCTGCCTTGCGAGGGGCAGACAGCCCACGGCCACCAGCGGACAGACCCGGATCTCCACGTTCTCTAGCCTCCGCTCCAACTCCGAGTACCATACGCACCGCATCACAGCAGGTCCCAAAGCCGAGCCCCCGATGCCTGTGCTACACCTCTCCCCTCTCACCACCTGCCCTGCAGTTAGAAATCTTCTGGAACCTGCCAAGTCCCCCTGCCCCTCCCTGACCAGAGAAAGTGCAAGAGCTCGGGGAAGGACGGTCCCCCGGGAGTCACCACTGTGCTGACTGTCTAACTGCACTTCTGAGAGTCCCAGGGCGGCCCTCTAGGTCAGGCTGCACTGTTCAGGAGTTCTGCCCATGCGTCTGCAGCAGTGTAAACCCTGGGTGGCGGGGGCCACGGGAGCATGGTGCTCCAAGGCAGCTGCTCCCTCCAAACCTCACACCTCAGCCAGGCACCTCCCTGAGAGAGGTGTTTTGGGGGACACGGAATACACAAGACAGGAACCGTGTCCCCAGAGCTTAGGGCACATCCTGGAAACCAAGAGACAACAAGGGGGCAGATGGAAAACGATCCTTGGAGAGCTGTCTCCATTCCAGTCCTTTTGCAGAACAGGGGACCACTCAGAGGTCGCCAAGCAGCTTCAAAACTCACAGCGACTGGCAAGTCCATCAATGATTTACTCTGGACCTTCTGGCTGCCAAATACTAAGCATACTGAGCAGACACCGGGGCACGCTTCACCTACATTATCTCCTCTTATTTTCAGAATAGCCCTAAAAGTGTGACGCCCTCACTTTAGAGATCAGACAGTTAAACTCGGGTTTGAAGGGATTACCCAGGTCACACAGGGGAGGGCTGGGAGACCATCTCCAGAGGGCTGGGTGGTTCCAGTGCCAGTGCCCCTTCCACGTGATGCATGCAAATTTACCGTGTACCCTCTTAGTCCTCTTGCTCTTAAAGCAGCACATTTTTATGAGCGTGCATGTCACCCCTCATACAATTTCCTACATGCTGACAAATCTCTTAAATGAAGGGCAACTAACCAGCCCACCCACAGGTATTGAGTAGTGCCTGCTCTGTGCTATGATCACATCAGATACTGCCAAGAGATCAAAGAGAAAACAAGATAAATTTGTAAAGGGGAGGAAGAAAGAGCAAGACGGTTACTATTAACACACGGTGACAAACACGACAGGAGGCCCGCGAGCAGGCGCTCGTCTGCACACGCCCATCACCCAGGAACCGTCAACACAGGCTCAGGTGCCACAGCTCTGAACAAGGTCCCTACCAGCAAGGGGCCAAAGAATTCCGAAGGCTGAGTTGCGCTGGAGTGCTCTGGAAAGGTAAAGAGGCGAATCAGAAACAGCCTTTAGAGTCAGAGGAATGAGGAGAATTGGAGAAGTTTGGGATACAGTGTTGGGATGAGAGAAAACAGTACTTTAAAAGCAGCAAAAAAAAATTCAGGCAAAGGAGAATCGTGAAACACAGGTCATTCAGAGGACAGCCGTCTGCGTAAAAAAGGTGAAACTAGTCCTAAACTGCCTGACCACTGAGGTGACGAGGGTTATGAGACAACTCTCTGGAAGAACCCTGAGCGACCTGAGAGTAAGTTTGCAGCAGGGAGCGACTTCAATGTACTGGTCCAGTAAAGGGCAACACCCTTGACCACATCTACAGAAGATGGGCCCGGCCACTCGGCTACTTGGTGACTGAGGTTTACGGCCATGAACTTGGGCACACACCCAGGCACCAGCCAAAGAATGTTCATGAGACATTTTTAAACACTTTCATCCCATAATGAACAGGAAAGGAAATCCCACTGTCAGCTCCACCCTATGTCAGCCTCCTAAAAGAAGGGCTTCCCAGAAGAAGAGCCAGGATAGTGGGCTCCAACTGTGCCATCTGCTGACGTGGCCCCACTTCCCGGCTGGGTCACTTCCTCTGCCGTCTCAGACTGAGTGGCTCTGCATGCCCAGTAAGCTCCTCAGCAAACAGATGTGAGTGCCCAGATGCAGGAGAGGTCACCAGGCATCCTGACAGCACGCACACTCTGGACAGGCAGGGCGGCCCAGTGAGAGCTGCGCTCCCCTTCGGGAACAGGGCTGTGTGACACAGGGCTCGTTTTATAAGTAACACAGCCGCTCTCAACCCACCTGGACAATTTCAAAGTGGAAGCCACAACCCAAGCCCTACCCACCCTACAGTGCTTATCAATTTCAGCAATGTCTGGGAAATGCTTCATAAGCTGTGAAGTACTAGAAGAACACAATTCTTCCTCTTAGAGCATCTGAGAAATCAGAGGCCCTTTACGACACTCCTCCTTTCTTGTCAGCACCCCACTGTCCTTATCTGGTATTTAATATCCTTTTCACCACAGCAAAAACTCAAAGCACAAAGAAGAAACCACAGACTTGCTCAAGGTCAAACACCAACTACATGACTTTGGAGGAATGAAAGCCACGGCTCAAGGTTGTCATGAAGTCAAACATCTTTCATTATGGGAGAATAACAGAGATAAGAGAGCCATCTCCTAATTCACCACTAGAGGTTCAACGTTCTGGCCCTTCCTAAAGGTGCCCTGCAGAGTCATGCCCCAGGACGGCACTGGCGAGGCTACCCAACAGCCTCAGTGGCAAGCACTGCGGGGCTGACCCAACGGCTCTGTGGGCCACCCCAGCTGTGCACACAGGAGGCAGCTTCCTTTTCTGTAAAGACAGGGCCAGACTAGCTTTGTGATTAGACCTCCTGGAGGCAGCCAATCCCCACATCCAGAGCGGGCGAAGCTTAGGCCAGCAACCCTCCTTGCAGACCCTTCAGACAATCGTGCGTCCTCATTTCCTTAAAGCATCACCAAGCCCAGCATCTAGACGAGAAAGCTCTGGAGCAGGTGGGCAGCTCCACCTGCCCAGCAGCCTCCTCCAGTCCCCCGCCACACTCTACTCTCCCAGCCTTTAAAGTCTGCCCACCTTAGAATGGAGAAGGCAGAATTAATCCACCCTGGGTCCATGTGGGGGAAACGGAGGGAGGAGTGGAAACAGAAAGAGCGGAAAAAAAAAATCAAACCACCCATCAGTCAGTCTACCAAAAACCCCAGAGCTTTCATGATTTGCTGTGAAGGAGAGGAGCCTGCACACAAGCTGGCACATCCTGCGAGGCAGGTCCACACCCAGGGTCCCGGCAGAGCCCCCAGCGAGCAGAAGGCACTGCCCTGCGGGCTTGCACAAGACCAAGAAGCCTCAGTTCAACCCAACTCTGACCCACCCCATCCATGTGACCCTAGGGGAGCTTCTTAGCCTCTGTTTCCTTAAGTAAGGCTGGGACATACATAAAGCGCCTCTTACAGGGCCAGACACACAGCCAATGCTCGATAAAGGCTTCAGAAGACAACACTGCTGGTGGGGACTCTGCCTCCCAGCCTTACATCGGGAAGTTGACAGCAACATCAAATTCCAACACTTCCATTCAGGAGACCTCGTTAGTGCACCGTTCTCAGAGGAAAGCAGTCCTCTGACATCTTCCCTGCTCTTTCCTGGGAATTAGGTCTGAAGGCTGACAAAAACATCCAGTTAAATTTCTCGTACATCCACAAGGCCTGACCTAGACTCCAGCAGAAGAAAATAGGAAAATGACTGGCTAAAATAAACTGAACACAAGAAGCTCTCCGAAACTAACTCTCAAGAACAAGTAGAGGAGGGGACATAAAGCAACTCTACACAAGCCAAGAATACCTCTCCCCAGGAAAGAAGGGACATGACAGGCCAGACCCCAGGGATGCGTGACCTCCCGAGGAGCCCCCAGGCCTCCGATGAGGCACTCTATCTTAGCCGTCCCTATAATTACTATGACGCAGGAGCAGGGGGTGGTAGGGATCAATATTCCAATATCCAACAAACAAGAAACCCCTAGTTTCAGTGTTGAGAAAAAGAAGAGTCATTTAAAGAAAGAAACAAAGTGAAGTCGCTCAGTCGTGTCCAACTCTTTGCGACCCTGTGGACTGTAGCCCACCAGGCTCCTCCGTCCATGGGATTCTCCAGGCAAGAATACTGGAGTGGGTTGCCATTTCCTGGGAAGTACAATGTTTAGACAAAATGCTGTGTCAGGAAACTGACTGTGAAAGGAGGTGGGAACTCACCTCCTGCTGTAACACAAGCTCCACAAGGGGAAAGAGTTTTATCTGTTTGGCCTGCAGCACCTAGAACCGTGCTTGGAACTTAGAGGCACTCAGACACTTGTTGAGTGAACAACAGGAAGAGAAAGTGGCATCTATATGACATGATTAAGGGCACAGACCGTGATTCAAACAGAGTTAGATTCCAATCCTGTTTGGTTCTGTTACTTAAGTCTCAACCTCTCGGAAATTCAAAACCCCCATCAGAGGATTTTTGTCAGGGATTAAATGACAATGTGTTTAGCCACTCAGAATGCCTAGCACACAGGAAGCTCTTGGTAAATGGTAGCTCAGCGATTAATATAATCATCTCCTCTCTCCCGTCCCACTCCTCAAACCCCCTGGTCGGAGGGAGGAAAGACAGGCAGAGTATCAGAGCACTGGCCTGGGGCCTGCTCCAGCCTAACCCGAATCACAGTGTGTCTGCCCTGTCCCCAACAGCCTCTCCGCCCTCCTGTTCCCATGAGACCAGTGCCCACCCGTCCCTTCTCCACAGGGAGCGCCTTCTGTCCCGAGGAGGTGGACATCAGCACAGCCAGACAGCAGGCACCCCCAGCCCCACCCCTGGGAGAAGCCAGCGCAGCGCAAGAGACAGACGTCGTCTGAAAAGGCTCCCAGCCGAGACCCCACTGTGACTAAGAGCCAGGACGGCCTCCCACCACTCACACACGGATCCCCCACCAGCGGCCCTAACACGCTAACAGGGTTTTTACAAATTAGCACTTTATCAAGCTCCTAAGACCACCATTTCCTAAGCTGAGCCGCACAATTCTCCCGACAGCTCCAAGCAAACGTGTGCCATAGCTCAAGGTGTCAGGGAAACTTGCCGGACAACTTCAGCTGGGCTGAGAGGAAGAAACATCTCCTGCCCAAAGGGCCCCCAGATGGCATCTCAGAGCTGCTGAAAATTCGAACTGGAAAAAAGATCTGAGAGATCCTCAGTTAACTCACTGAGCTGAGCATAAGATCCAGGTTTTCTAACAACATACGTGCAGAGAATCTAGGAATTTCAGTCTTATAGTCCAAGCCAAAATCCTGGACCATTAGGTGGTGTTTGTGAATTTATACGTGCCAAAGGGGAAGGAATGAGCAGGAACCTGACTCCTGCGTGTGTCCTCTGCACTGCTGACCTCCCAGGAGACACAGCTGCAGAGGGACACACGTCAGCTTCTCACCCTAGCAACACCGCACCCTCTCATCCAAGGTCCTGACAGACACTGCACTCTCTCGTCCAAGGTCCCCAAACCATACTCTCTCATCCAAGGTCCTATAGCAGTCAGTGAAGCAGCAAAGCCGGGGGCAGCAGTGGGGGGCGGGCGGAGTGCACACATCAGGATCACAACTTCTGAACAAACGGCTCAGGGAGGAGAGGAGAGCACAAGATGTGAGAGGAGCAGCCCCCCAGGTGTGCTCAGGCCTGCCTGCCCTGCCCCTGCTGCCAACTAAGATATCCCCTCCAGAAACAACACACCCCTCCACCCACCGTGCTGCCAATTGACTCCCGCACCTGGATTATCATCAACTGGAAGGAGAGATGCAAGGACAGGCAGTTAGTACCCGAAGAAAGAATCAGTGACCGTCTCTATGCACGTGGGAGGCAGGGCAGGCGGGGTTGGACCTGCAGGGAGCAGGGCACACTCGTCATCAGCTCCAGCAAAGAGATCAGACACAGGCACTCACCGCAGAGGCCTTCTTGCTGAGCAACAGAATCCCAGCTCCACCAGGGCCAGCAACGTTACAAAACCCCACTGCCCAGCCCTCCTCGAAGCTGGCTGTGACCATGTGTTCCACGTGGCGGCCAGCAAGACGTGGGCAGAAGTGTGTGAGCCTTCCAGAAAGACTGCTTTTGGGGAGCTTCTCACCTGGAGCTTCTCCGTCTCAAAGAAGAGCACCTTTTTGTCTTTCTCTCCATTTCCTCCCTTTTGTGTTTTTCCAAGAAACAGAAAGATGATGGCTGGAGCTCTGGCAGCCATATCTGACCAGACATGGTAACCTAGAGGAAGGCGATCACGTGTCAGGGCAGCGGAGTTAAGTCCGTTACACTCTCACCTGGCGATCCACGGAATGGACCACATGCTGCAGCTAAGAGGGCCAGAACTTCTCTCTTTTCAGACAGAAGGAGCCAATGTCCTGATGACCATGGAAATGGCTACTGGCTGAGCCTCCCATCTCCGAGCTTCTCTACATTTTGGAGAAAACCTTCTTACACATTCAGGCCCTATTCTGCACTGACCTTTACAGGACGGGCTCTGACTGGGGTCTGCTTACACAGAGCAACCTTGGCTGGACATTCCTAAGTGGAAGCCCTGCTACTAAAAAAGGAGCAGAGCTTTTCTTGGCATTAAGTGGAAGGAAGCTTCATCCTCAAGAAACCAAACATTCCACATCACCCATAACTGAACTCTCAGAAGAAACTGACCCACTGAGGGGGCATGGATTTGATCTCTTGGGTGATATTAACCTATAGCTATTCCTCAGCAATTAAAATATTGCAAACCACATGACCACCAACTTCTAATGCTTTCAGGCCAGCTTATCTCCTACCATCTTCTGCAGAAAAGCCTCACCGTCGCAGAGCCAGCAAACCTCGAACCCTTTCGTTAACTCACCAGCTAGCACACAGCCTTCCTCGGGGTAGGGCTCCGTTCATGTGCTGCTCTGTCCGCCAAAATGCAAATGCCTAACAGGGGCAACAGGGCTGGAGGCAGTTATGGAAGAAGGAAATGGAACTGTCCTCCCCGCAAAGGTGTCGCCCCTGCTGGCCCAACCTCACCCTCTTCTCCTGCTAAAGCAGGAGCAGACCTACTTCTCTGCCCCAGAGCCAAGGTCAAGTTGAACTGTCCAAGAGTGAGAAAGACCATACTACGGCCACACTGCAATCAGCAGGGCCAGAACAGGCCAGAGAATGGGGCTCAGGCAGTGGTGGGTGGCCCTGGGGCCTGTTTTGTACCATGTGTGATTTACAATGACTGCTCACCCTTTAAAGAGGAGAGGAGAAGGCAGGAGGATTTTTTCATTTCAAATATTAAGTAGGTTAAGGAAATAAATTCCCCCAAGTAGGGACAGAATCCTTCTAGGGCAGAAAAACAAACAAGGGAGGAAAAAAAAAAACTGGAAAGGGTACAGAAAGAAAAAAAAAAAAAGGTGAACTTTATGTAAGACAGACCTTATAAGGAAAGGTTACAGGAAATAGAGTCATTTGACATGAAGATGAAAAAACTCAGGACACCTTCCCTGCCTTCAAGATCCACTAGTGTTCCAACGCCTAGAAGAGCACTTTGCATGCAAAAGGGCATTTGCTGTTTGTTGTGCGCGAGTGGGTGCTCATCGTGTTCGACTCTGCGAACCCATGGACTGCAGACTGCCAAGCTCCTGTCCATGGGATTTCCCAGGCAAGAGTACTGGAGTGGGTTGCCATTTCCTCCTCGAGGGGATCTTCTGGACCCTGGGACTGAACCCGTGTGCACACACTGTGGGCCTCAGAGCCTAGTTCCTTGAACATGATGGGTGCAGAACAAATGGACATGAATGACGCCAACCCGCATTTGCTGTTCACGCCCCATGTGCGTGGCACCGGGACCAGAGTGAACAAGAGACACACCCCTGTCCTCAAGTAGCTTTCATCCTGGGGGAGAGAGCATGCAGGCAACCCCACGTATCAGAGGGAAGCACGCGCCACGGAGGAAAACGCAGTGTGGGAGGGGACATGCCGGCCGCGGCAGCTGCTGCTGTCACTCGGGCAGGTCCGGGCCCAGGACCACTCTGGCTATGACAGACACCTGGGGCACACGGGAGGAAGCAGGGAGAGCAGTTTGGAGGAGGCAAGGAGGCTAACTGCAAAAACCCAGGGAATGCATGACCGTGACTTGGCTAAAGAACCATCACTGCAGACCGTCGGCAGATTCTGGACCAAAATACACGAGTGGAGTAGACAGAATACGCTAATGGGTAAAGTGTGAGGGACGGGAATAAGAGAGGGTGACCCAAAGAGTTTTGGCCTGAGGAGGTAAAAAGATAAATGAAGAACAAACTAACCGAAGAACAAACACAACTCTCTTCCCGCCAGGCCCCACTGACGGCAGATGGAGTAACCCCTGGGCCATTCACACCATGCAGCTGCCTCTGCCCCAGGGAAGCGGGTTCTCTCCCACACTCCAGATCTGACCAGGGTCGAGGGTATCTACCTTCAGATCCAGCCTCTCACCCTGCCCCCTACTTCACTTCCGACACTCTAGGCCCCGTGACCCTTCGCTAAGTGTATGGGCACGTGGTCTCACAGCCAAAGAATCTGCTCCCTTATCAATGCTGAACAGGTCCAGAACAGTTCAGTGCAGCTCTTGATAAAAAAGGTCTACATTCTTAGCACGTTCACCAACTGCTAGAGTTTCCTCCCCACACTTTGTGCCACCTAAGGAGGCGACATCACCTCCAACATGGCAGGAGGTGGCCCAGACTCGGGAGTGGAGGTAGAAGAACAGGAGACAAGAAAGGGAAAACAAGAGAGCCTGGCACGTCTGCACCCCAAACCCATACCCAAGCTGTGCCTGCCCTCAACCATTCAAGAGCATCTCTTGTTCAAGGGAAGGCCTCCAGTCCCCACACACACTTGCCACCACCACCATCACCAAATCACCCGTCAAGACCTAGCCCTCTCCTCTTCCACCCAACTTTCCAAAGAGCAAAAGAGTATTTGGCATTTCCATGAGATTCAGGTTTAGAAGTATACTGTTTGGAGTTTCTTTTCCTAGCCAAACCCATATAAGCTATGTCCTGAACATTCAGCCTGAGAAAGTAAGACCGACAGAAAAAAAGAATTCAAAATGGGGCAAAAGTAGGAAAGTGCTTCTTACTGATTATTTTCTAGGCCAATGACTGTAAGTCATGCTAAGTGTGTCAATGAAGTGTTTGCTGACTGCTCACGAAGTAGCCAACAGACAATGATCCCTGGGAGAGACACGGAAAAAGACAGTATTCCTACCCTCCAGAAGCTTACAATCCAATTAAGGAAGAAATAACCACAGGCACTACAGCAAACAAGCAAACACTGTCTCCCTGTACTGGGGGGGCCAGGCAACCGGAGCGAGGATGATTGGGGTTTGGGTGAGAAGACACGGAGGAGGCGCAGACAAGACTGGAGGCACAATTCCGCACAGCACGTGCAGGGGGCTGGGAGCAAGGCGACAACCGCCCGTGGACGGTCACAGCCAGGTAGCAGAGCTGACTGGGGCCTTGCAGGGAGCGGCCCAGCCTTCCAAGCAGAATGGCTTGGCCGCAGCCAGGAGAATAGTACCAAGGAGGATGGGACTGCAGCCAGGTAATGTCCAGGAGGCCTGAAGAACCACTTGAGCACGGAAAGAAGGGAGAATAGACTAGAATGACAGCAATGGGAACTGCAATTTTAAAAGGAAAAGTTCTTACAGTACTGAGCACCAACTGTGCAGGTACAGTTTTAGATGCTGGACAAAAGCAATTTCCAAAGGTAATTTGAACAAAGAAATAACAACGCAGATTAGCTATAGTGGGTATACAAACCAACTGCTGACTTCACTACCTGCAACCTGCTCAACGGTGGGAAGGCTGACAAATACTTTATACCCCGGTCAGTGGCTTAACTTTATCTACAACTTCCCTAAAAACAGAACGTTTAAGATGCCTTGGCTAGGGACACACATGCATGAGATGAAAGGACAGCCATCGTTAATCCTTCATGGAATTATCAATATTTTTGCTCCCCTGTGTTTTACATAAGTTTGGATGGAAAGATCTGAAAATCCCCATCTTCCAAGCAGTAAAGCAAGGTTGCTGTTACCATGCGATGGGCCTCCATCACTGTTCCTCACCCTGCCACCGCCAAATCCGCCAAGCTCACCTTCCCTCTGCAAGAGTCTGAGGAGGTGGGGCTGGAAGACCTCCGACACCTGGTGCTGAGGGAGGCTTTCGCTCATCTGAGCCCCCTTTCACCCCCAAAGCACCCCAGAAGCCTCAAGGGTCATGAAAAACCCGGTACTTTGGGCCTCGCTGAAGACACGCACTGGGGGCCGTGAAAATGTCTGCTGTCATCTCTCATCCTAGCCCAAACCCCGAAATGCCACAGGCTGAACAGAAGCCTTCAAGGTCAGATGCTCCAGCTTCAGACAACCGATGCCCAGCTGGGGGTCAGATACCTCGCAGTGTATTGCAAGGACGTGGCCCCTCTCTTGCTGCATTTACAACACGGCAATTGCAATTCTGAGCCCCTCAGAGACTCTTCAGCACAACAGCAAGGACAACTGAGACGCTAGCAGAGACTCCTACACACCCCTGGGCAGGTGGAGGCATTTTCCTAGCCCCAACCACAGGACTCTATACATGGAGTACATTCAAAACGGTATGACCGCTGGAGCTGCAATCCTGTGCCCTAACAAGAATGAAGAAGCCGAAACACCAGCCTCTCCTCCGCAGCCCCAGAGAGACTCAAGGAGGGCAAGGATGGCGGAAGAACAGTCTGTGGCCTTCACTCCGGTTGACAGCACCTAGCCCTCCTCCGACAGGCTGTCCTCCCGCCACATCCTTCTGGCAAGTTCCTCTTGCACAGCTGCAGCCAAACACACACAAGCCCAGTCTTCTGGCGACGCACAATGTGACTGCTAATGGAGGGTATGGCTCCACAGAAGACATCGCTGTCCCCAAATGAGGCACCTTCTATTTGATCATCTGCCCGTGTGGCTCATGCGTGCATCTGGGTCTTGTTCTCCAGCTCTGCATATGGCACATGTCCACACTTATTACCGACTGTAATGGGTTGGGGGGTGGGGGGAGGGCGGGGGAGTCGAAGGGATTAGCTCCACAAGACTCTGACCCTACTGAGATTAAAGTCTTAAAACCAGACTCACACACCTCTGCCAGCCGCCACCCACCTCAGTGCCATCGCAGCCTACACCGGAATCCTGCAGACACCAGGTTCCATGGACAGGGAATGTGAATCCACAAATAAACTGTCCCTTTAAAGATCCTCAGCAACCTAAAAGCAGCTGGTTTCTGGTATGAACCAGTCCTCAAAAAGCAACTCTCACTTCATCCATAAAGAACAAAGTCCAACAATTTGAGTTTTGTTTTTAAAAAAAATTAAAGGAAAAGAAATAATTGCTCCACATAGATAAAGACTCGGACACAATCACTGGTTCAAGAACAGGACTTGGGGGTTTTCAAAGCGGCTAGAAGGCAGGCAGTTTTTGCTATGCTAACACCAAACACGGCTAGTCGAGGTCTGGGTGGAGTGGAGGGAAATGGCCCTAAGCAGAAGCCCTGGACTGCAGCGGCACAAAGCAGATGCAGCGCTCGTAGTGGGGCCTCCGCACCACCAGGGCAGACCAGACCCAGCACAGCTGACCTCGCCCGCACAGGGAGCAACTCCCACCCTGCGGTAGCAAGCCCTCCAATGTCGGAGGAAACTGTGGCCAGAGGAAACCCAGGCGTCCTCCTCTCTCCTTTCCCTCCCTCCTCCTTTTTATTTAAAAGAGAAGGGCAGTATTTCTGTGCCTAAGAAATGTGATTATAAGAGTCCTGTATCAGAAAACAGCGACTGAGACATCGTTCCGGCAAAATTTCCAGTACTATCACTTACCTGCTGAGAGCAATCATAAAGCCTTCCTTCTCTTGGAAGAAAAAAAAAAAAAAACGATGACTACCTTTTTTAAAGGATTTCAGTAATACCTGGGATCTCTAAAAGATCCTTAAACTGGCACAAGATGGTTATAATTTCAGTGTTTAAGGGAAGCTCTGAAGTCACATCACTTCTACCCAGTGATCAGAGCTAGTTTCTTACCATATATTTGGGAGGCTTTATGTTTTGGTCTCCTGCTTCAAAGAAAGTACCACTCTAAACCAAGTATTAATACTGTGATGACAGTAGTAACGATACTACTGAAAATAGCAGCTGCAATTTATTAATCACATTACCACATGCCCAGGCATATCTCAGAGCCAATTATCTACCCTTCCTCATTTAATTCTCCTTGCGAGGTAGGTACAATTTTATCAGGCTGATTTTACAGATGAGAAAAGGGAAACACAGAGAGGTTAAGCAACTTGCCCAAAGTCAAACAGTAAGTGAAACAGCTGGCACTTAACCCCAGGAAGTCTGGAACCACCAGCTGAACAGCCTCTGTCCTTGTATCTGCTACCATCTTCATCCCGAAACAGCCCTTTGAGTCATCACTGTCATCTGCAAATTACAGGTGGGGAAAAAGAATGAAGAAAGGCCAAATGATCTGTCCAGCTTGTAAGCTACAGGGTCAGGAGTCTGCTCTGGATCTCTGAACCCCCATGGTCTACACTTTCCACTTCCCCACAGTCCAGGGCAGTTTGACGAACCAACACAGGACGTCTGTAGAGACAGCAGTTCCTAGGACCAGAAGAGGTAACACTGGTCCCGAGGGCATACAAGCAGGGAAGAATGAAGAACCATCGTGCCATAGGGAATCTGCTGTCTACTGTCCACCCCATGGCTCTTAAACAAAACCTACTCTGTCATACCCTGCTCACGACTCACAGACGTGCTTATTTCCCATGGTATCTCCAGTGTGGCATGACTTACCGAATCTCATCTCCCACTCTCCCCGAGAAGCCCAGCCCTCCAGCTTGGCCACCCCGCCCCTTCCCCACAGCACCGCCCTGTCACTCGGATGGATGGACCTGGTTTGGCGGTTCCTGGCACCTGAACTCGCCGGTGCCCTTCTCCCTTCCATATTTGAGACCCCCTCACCTCCTTGAGTCCTGCCTGAGCTCCTCCAACTTCTGAGCGCCTTCGCACTTCCAAACAATTTCACACTTATTCACAGCCAAGCAGCACTGTTTGCCATTGTTTCTGTTCCTCCAATGGAAAATTCCTTAGGGGAACAGCCAACCGTGCAGGGCCTCAGGAGGCACAGCCACCAGAAGGCACAGGCTTGGGAGTCAGGCTGAGACTGGATCCTGACTGCCCTGCCCAGCTGTCCAATCCCCAGTAAGGCGCCTATAAAATGCAGGTGAGAACAGAACCTCCTTCAGAGTACTTCTAAGAAGTAAATGAGAGACTGCATCTTGACTGTTTTCCACAATGCTGGCAAAAATGCTCAATAAATAATTTCTTCAACAATAACACATCCGGCAGAGCCTGGCCTAAGACTTGCTGAGAGTGCAGCTGGAGTGTGACAAGCAGCATCAATCCACTGACAGGCGATTCCTGAAGGTTAGGGGTTACTCGTTAGAACTAGACAAGAGAAAGAGGGAGCTCCAGGAAGTAAAACAGTAGAGCAGAACAGGAGAAATAGGATCCAAGGATGAAACCAAGTTGGTAAACACCTCCTGGGTACCGACTGTGTAAGCACTCCAAGGGGGACACGGGCGTGTAAGACAAAGGCCCCCACTCACAGGGCTTACCATCCAGCTAAGCACTTAAGACAACGCATAAAATAACTAAAAACACAAATAAGTGCATAACTGCTAAACAAATGGTACGGCCGGGATTCCCAGCTTTTTCCCGTTATGATGACTTCTTTTACCATCAACTATTATTTCTGATCATTATGTGATATAAGGTATTCCTTACAACACCCTGTTGACTAAAAAAAATGCCTAACAATAAAAACAATCTACTCTTAACATTTTTCAATGAATTTGTATTTTGTTAATTACTACAGCATCTATGTGCACTGCAAAAAAAGGAGAACATATATACATCATTAACTCAAGCTCTGATGTGTGATGAGTCTACTCAACAGATTCACAAGCCTGGCCGATGGGCAGTAAAGACAGACAGACAGACAGACAGACACACACACACGCACACACACACTCTCTACCCAAAGCATGGGGAATCACTCAAATAAATTTACTGATAACAGTTCAGAAGCTGGTAGAGACTAGATGACAAACTTCTAACAGATGCAACTCAATGAAAATTTAGCTAACTTAATTACCACAAACATTTAAATACTATAATGAATAAGAGATAGTGGAGGAGGGATGGGAATGTGAGCAGTGGCCCAGCCTGAAGCCTTCTCAGCGGCCCACTGAGAGGAGGGAGGAGGTGGTCGTAACCTGAGCACAGAGTCAACCTGCCATCCGGAAGGGACACACCTGCTCAAGACACAAGCAGGGCAGACACCAGGAGCTCCCGTACAAAGAGCACGGGCTCCAGAGGCCATGGGTCTGGACTTGAACCTGGGACCCACCTCTCACTGGGTCGGGCTAGTGAGGGCAGGCTCCTAAGCCCAGTCTCTGCTATAAAACAGAGACCAACACTGCCTGCCTCACAGGGAAAGAGGGGTTTTGAAGTGAGGCTAAAATAAGTAACCATCATGAAGAGAGCACAGTGGCCCAGAAGCAGATAACACCACGCTCTCACGACCGCACCAGAGGGAGTGAGTGAGAAGGTAAGACCACGCCCAGCGTCCCTCAAGCAGAAATCTACAGAAGAGTAAAGGAGCTCAAGAGGCACGAGGCACGCAGACCAGCACGGGACGGCAAAGCAGAAAACACCTAAGGATCCAAACTGTGAATTCAGCATTTTGGGTAAATTCTTAAACTATTTTATTCATTTATTGTGTATTAACCACAAATCAAAAGGTCTCATGCTGCAAAATTGTTGCAAAAATGACTGGTTTTTAAAAGCTTTATAAATAAAATCTCTCCCTACCAAAAAAATGAGTAAAATCCAATCATCTTAAGAATATGTCTTACTTTCCTCCAGATCATTTCATAACAGTCCGTGTGCTGCTTCAGAGTGGGGTGTGGAGCTGAAACAGAGGACAAGATAAACAGGAACGATAAGACACAACAAGTGCTGTTCTACACTTGAGTGAACACTGATAAGCTACACGGTTTAGACAGGACAGCACTGGGAGCCTCTTCCCACCGCCCCCAATGTAAGGCCTATGAAAACGTCTATGGTGTACCAGGAATACAACAGGCATTAGGGGACAGGACATCTCGGGAGAGAGGATGGGACACAGGAAAAGGCAGGGGCGGGAAAATTATCAAATTCTGTTCTGAATTTGGCCTTTTTTAAAAATTTGGATTTTTTAAAAAATGTATATATGATATTACTATAGAAATCAAATGCTTTTTCAGAAGTGAAAACTAAAACTTAAAAACAAGACAACATGCCACTGTAGTGAAGAACACAGTTCTGACTGCAGAAGCTTCTCTATCTGTCCCCCAAAAGGGGGCTCCAACAGCGTGGCCTGGGGTGAAAGACGGAGACGTCTCAGGTGGGCGCCACGCCGGTGAACTGCCCCTCAAGGACGCAGAACTAGGCCAAAGTCCACCAGATGATGAGCAGGAGAGCCGCCCCTCCCTATGGAAGGCAGCTGGAGGTCCCATGGGACCAGGGCCCTGTCACACAGCTGCCCAGCATACCGATGCCAGGCCCCTGGAGCGGCGGATCTGTGCCACCCAGGCCACTGTGCCAGGGGGGCAGGAGAACCAGCACAGGGACTTTCCGCTGCGGATCCTGGGAGCCTGAGCACCAACAGAAGGCAAACTCAGGGCAGAGAAGAGGACCAAAGCAAAGCCTGATTAGCAACTACACTCTGAGTTTACACAGCGCCTCTTTCTTCCATCAAGTACTTTGGAGACACTACTTGACCAGGCTCTTCAGGTTCTTTACTTAAACATTTTTACAGCAAGTCACAGACATCTCAAGCACCCAAGAAAGCCTTCAGAGTGGGGTGGATTAGCCTTCACTCCTGGATTAGAAAGGGCCCACACACCCATACCAGTTTGCTGGCGGGGAATCAGCAGAGCGCCAAGCCTCAAAGCACCCCTGCTCCTTGCTATTCTGGCCAGGAGCACAGGTTGCTTCTCAAAAAGGATTCTGAGATTTTAGGGAAAACTGAGTATCCCACAGGTCCAAAAGCAAGCATCTAGAATGACAAAGAACAGAGTCACAGTCCTGCCTCCCCACAGCACAAATCAAGAGCCCAAGGGGCCTTGAATTATCGCTAAAACAAAACCAGAGAAGGGATACAGGAGAGGGGGAAACAGAAGGAGAAGGAGAGGAAGAAAACAGCTCATGCGTTGTGCTGAGGTCACAGCAGATCTCCTGAGGTCCACTTTTATCTCAAGAGAGGGGCACCGGGTGATGCCACAAGCCTGTCCACTGCAAGCCAAGCAGAGCAGCAAAACCTGGAGGATACCCCGCCAGTCATTTTACACTCTTTCTATACGAATACTCGATTGCTCTGCGTTGACTACAAGTCTACAAATACCAGGCATCGTGCTGGGTCTGAGCACAGAAGTGAATAAAACGTCTCCCACGCCCCAGAGAAGGGAATGCAGTGGTGGACACAACTGTCAGGATAAAACATCAGCACACAAAGGAGTTCACACTTACCCAGTGTAAGGAGGTCTGTGGGGGGAGAGAACAGAGATGGTAAGAGGAAATACCAGAAGGGCCCCCTGGGCTGGGTGGTCAGGTGGTGGGGCGCTATCTCACCCGAGACTAGAGGAGGGAGCTGAGGGAGGGTGGGAGCTCTTTGCAGGGGCCGAGGTGGCACAGGTGCACAGCCCCCTGGGTTTGGAGCTCCCCAGAGAGGACAAGCAGGATGGCAGGGCTGGCAAGGCCACGTCATGGACAGCCAGGCTCGGCCTCTTGAGGAAAGTGGATTTAAGGACCTTGCTTCTTTCTATGTCCCTCAGAGTTCTCGGCCCAATGCCTTCCTCATGGCAGACACTAAGAGCACACATACTTCATTATAAACCGCTGACCATTTAACAAGCAATGCAATCACTTAAAATCTTGGCCCTCAAGATCTTCTAGAAAAGAAAAGAAAAAAAAAAAAACAGACCACCCCTCCACCGCAAGGAACAAATGTTCCCGAGACAACAAGAAAAATATCCTGAGACAGCATCTGATTAAACACCCAGTGAAACATTCAGGTCGCATGTCGGTCCCTGGAAGGGAGCAATTTTAGGCCTCAGTAGTGACAACAGGTCTCCCAGAGAAGGCAGGACTCCAAGGGGAAACTGAAGCTTGGGAGAATTCAGCGGAGCCAGCTGGGAGGACGTTCCAGGCACACAGACGGGGTAACCTCCAGGGCACAGCTGGACACCCTGGACACCTGGACAGCAGTCCAGCCGAAGCCTCTCCAGTCCAGCCAGCCCAGCCTCGGGGGCCTTGCAGGGAACAACAGGAAGGTTCCCACAGCCTGGCACCAGCTGGTCTCCTGCCTGGCACACTCCGGGCGAGCTGCCGGGACAAGAATGTGAGTGAGACTGTCTGCCTCAGGAGGAGACAGGAAGGCAGAGTGATGGATCTCATTCACTGGGATTTAAAAAAAAAATCAAATGCCAAGAAGGAGAGTGAGAAGAGGAAAAAATCCAAATTGTTGTAGAATTATGCAACTGAAATTCCATGCATAAGCCAGGAAATTCAAAGGTCACAGTTCCCACAGCAACTGTAACCTGAGCCGCCGGCCGTGTAGTCTTTGGCAAACCAGGCCAAATGTGAAGCGCCCAACCGTGTTCAGTGCTCAGCCTGCAGGCCACAGGCCACCAGCGGTACCTGCCGCAGTCCTGGGCCGCTGCTCCGAGGTCACCTGCAAGGCCACACTAGGCTGCAGGCCCAGATTCTCTGGATTCTTTGAGGCGGAGCTCCACCGTGACCCTGTGCCCACTCAACTCTTCTCTGGGTTGAGTGACCTTGAGAGAGCCAGAGTAGAGGGTGCTCAGGGGAGGGGTTGCGCCCCTTCCCTCCTAGGTCTGAGCATCCCACGCTTGTAAAACCTAACCAACTGGGAGACAGGGCGGGGCCAGGGCAGCAAGGGAATGTCAACTTCAAAGGACACCATCAAAGTGGTACAAGGATAACCCACAGAATGGGAGAAGATTCCTGCAAGCTATTCCCCTGACAAGGGCCTCATCTCTAGAGAAAATGTAACTGAGCACATGTTCCTTCCCCAGAGAGGCAGGGCCAGGCCACCCGAGGCCCTGCCGGCATCCTGAAGCAGCCTGTATCCAGACAGCGGAGGAAGGACCTGAGCTCCCCTTCTACTCTCCCCCCGCAGCCTGGGGTCAGGCCAGGCTGCGGGTACCTGCCTGTGGGTGGACAGAAGACCAACAGGCACCTGGTGATCAGGGGCCTTTTCAAAGGACAAGGGTTCCTGAGGCTCTTCTTACCGTTCCACCATCACGACAGAACAGACACACCCTTAGAAAGCCGACATCCTGGAAATCGCTCCTCTCTTCAGGTGACGTCATACGTGAGCAGCTGAAACCACAGGCTCCGGGCAAAGGATGACTTGCCTGTTCCTGTGGCTGCCAAGGCGGCCACAGACAAGAAAAGCATTGGGGCTCTGCCCCCAGCAGCTATCTGACCTGAGCACGGCCCTCCGTGACGTCACGAGAGATGACGGGACTAACGCGGCTAAGGGCCACGCTGAGGCCCTAACATACAGGAGCTCAGCACGTGGGAATCACTGAAGTGTTGCTATTTCTTCTCACACCCAACCTGATGACCCACTTCACTTACAAGAGCTGGGTCTAAACTAATGATGTGGTTGCTTCAGCAACCAGAACAGCAGCAATAACTGTGGCTGACTCTAGCATGTGCTGCCTCTGTGAAGAACTCCACACAACATTTCACTGATCCTTACGATCACCCTATGACACAGATGTTATCATTCAGGCTTTGGGTGAAGAAACAGGACAGTAATGTACTCGAGGTCACATAGTGCTAACTGGTAGAAGATGGAAGCAAACCCAAGCCACTTGACTCTGCAGCCCCACATGTGACCACACCGTAGCCATCTTCAAGCACCTGCCTCATCAAGGACAAAGCAGGCAAAGACCTTCCAAAAACACCCCAAGGGTGACTTCTGTGAAAGAACTGCCAGTCTCAGGTCGATCCAGTGATCGCAGAACCATGTGGAGGGTTCTCTTCTACAGAAGAGAAAGGCCAGAAACAATCCAAGATACAACCATCGCCTACTGATCACAGGTAGCTCTGCTGAAAGTGGGAATGCGGGACTAGGCTTCATTTCACAAGTACACTTGCTGTTCAGGAATCCAAGCACTCCAGTGCCTCACAGGTGACACCAGCAAACGAGTCTGGGAATTTCAAACTGCCTCACACACTACTTGTTATTGCTGTTGTTCAGTCCGTGTCCAACTCTATGCGACTCCATGGACTGCAGGACGCCAGGCTCCTCTGTCCTCTGCTGTCTCCTGGAATTTGCTCAAACTCATGTCCATTGAGTCAGTGAGGCCATCCAATCATCTCATCCTGTTTCCCTCTTCTCCTCCTGCCCTCAATCTTTCCCAGCATCAGGGTCTTTTCCAATGAGTCAGCTCTTTGCATCAGGTTGCCAAAGTATTAGAGCTTTAACATCAATCCTTCCAGTGAATATTCAGGGTTGACTTCTTTTAGGATTGACTAGTGGGCTGCCATCTATGGGGTCGCACAGAGTCAGAAACGACTGAAGTGACTTAGCAACAGCAGCAGCAGCAGCAGCAGTTTGATCTTGTTGCAGTCCAAGAGACTCTCAAGATCTTCTCCAGTACCACAGTACCAAAGCATCAATTCTTTGGTGCTCAGCTTCTTTATGATCCAACTCTCACATTCATACATGACTACTGGAAAACCATCACTTTGACTATACAGACCTTTGTCAACAGGTGATGTCTCTGCTTTTTAGTATGCTGCCTAGGTTTGTCATAGCTTTCTTCCAAGGAGCAAGCATCTCTTAATTTCATGGCTGCAATCACTGTCTGCAGTGATTTTGGAGCCCAAGCAAGTAAAATCCGTCACAGCTTCCACTTTCCCCCTTCTATTTGCCATGAAGTGATGGGACCAGATGCCATGATCTTAGTTTTTTTAATGTTGAGTTTCCAGCCAGCTTTTTCACTCTCCTCTTTCACCCTCATCAAGAGGCTCCTTAGTTCCTCTTCACTTTCTGCCATTAGAGTGGTATCATCTGCATATCAGAGGTTACTGATATTTCTCCCAGCAAAATCGATTTCAGCTTGTGATTCATCACAAGCTACTTGATTCCCACCCTATTTCATAAACCCCACAACTGTCCTGCATTTGGACAAACAGGACTTCTGCCTTCTCCACTATCTTTACCCAGGTCTCCTCTCCATCACAGGCCTGTTCCTATGCTCCATACTCTCTCCAGACCCCAGCTACACGGTTTATACCTACTTGTTTAGATTACATGCAAAGGACAAAAAAAAAAAAAAAAAAAAAAAACCACACTCATTTACCTCAGCTTAGAAATGGAAATATCCAATTAAGAAAGGGATACAGAACAAACGAGGCACTGGAATACCACATATGCAAGTAATCCCAAGTATGTCCCCCCAAAGAGACCTCAGCATTCCCACCGACTGGGAAGGTGATCTTGGACAAGGAACAGCCCACTTCCTGAGCTGGCTGGCTCACAGAGGGGACATACTCCTTACTGCTACAGGCAGTAGGGGGCATGTGGTTCAGCCAACACAACACTGTCATGGAAGTCAGACGCCTACTTCTTTTCGGTCTTGTCTGAACAACACTGGGAGAACGTAGACTGCTAAAATGTCTTGCAGGATCAGGGTAGGAGACAGTTCACATTTTTCATTACGGTAACTTACCTACATAACCCAGATACACCTCTAGTTATTAAATTCTATGGCTTACACTAGAGTAAATAGAGCTGAAAATCTCATTAGAGAACACGAGAGAGTTAAGGTTACAATGGGAAGGGACACTGCTCTACTTTCCTGACTTGTGCTTAAATACAACCTCAGTATACCGTGTTCAACCTTAAGCTACTCCCAGAAGCCTGGTCCCCACTCTGAGTGTTTAAGAGCCATCAGCTTATGGCTGTTTTTATCAGCAACATGATTAGTAAAATGCTATGAAGAGCCTATATCTTTGCTTTCATAAGATTTCAAGTTTCTAAAAACTAAAACAAAGTCACCAACATAAGAAGTGCTATGCTTAGCCACTCAGTCATGTCCAACTCTTTGCAACCCCATGAACTGTAGCACGCCAGGCTCCTCTGTCCGTGGGAAGAAAGTCTGATTAGTAAAGGCTATGAAACTGGTTATAGACTATTCAGCTGTAGAAACCTGTCAAATAAAACAGGAACACCTAAACACATAGAAATTTGTCATATAAATCTGAGTTTACTCAAGAACTGACTGCAAATTTGACTCATCAAAATTAACAACTTTTATACTTCAAAACTATCAAGAAAGGACAACCCACAGAGGGGATAAAATGTTTGCAAACTATCTATCTCATTAGAAACTCATATCCAGAATATATAAAGAACTCTGACAACCTGATAAATAAAAAAGTAACCCAAATTTTCTAATGGGCAAAGGATTTTAAGAGATATTTCTCCAAAGAAGATACACAAATGGTCAAGCACACAAAAAGCTGTTCAACGTCATTAACTATTTCAAAAACGCTCATCAAAACCACATGGAGCTACTCCTTCGCACTCACTAGGACAACCGGAACCAAAGGATAACTGCAAGAGCTAGCAGGGATGTGAAGGAGCTTGAATCCTTGGACAGTGAGGCTGGGAGTGGAAAACAGTGCAGCCACGTTGGAAAAGTTCCGCAGCTCCTCAAAATGTTAGACACAGTTATTACATGGCCCAGCAATTTCACTCCGAGGTATGTATACATACAAGAGAAGTGAAGACACACACCCACTCCGAAACTTGTACGTGAACGTTCATCACGACGTTATTCAAAACAGGCAAACGCCAAATGTCTATCAACTGTTGAATGGATAAGGAAAATGCAGTAGATCCATAAAATGGAATATTATTTGGCCATAAGAGGAAATGAAATTCTGATACAGGCTCCAACATGGATGAACTCTGAAACATGATGCTGAGTGAAAAAAATCTAGTCACAGAAAACCACACACTGTATGACTTCATTTATATGGAATGTCCACAATAACAAACCTGGAGACAGAAAGTAGTCTAGTGGTTGCCTGTGGCTCAGAGGAGAGAGACTGGAGAGAACAGAGTTACTGCCATGGGGACAGGGTGTTTTCACAGCATGATAGAAATGTTCTAGAATTAACTGTATTGATGGTTGTATAACTCTGTATACTTAAAACCAGTGAACTTACACTTTAAATGAATGAACTCTATGGTATGTGAATTACATAATAAAACGGCTTTGAGCAGTACCATATCATGTCTTTTGTGTCCTTGTATTCTCATAAGTAACACAGCCTCTGGCACACAGTAGGTACTAAGCAAATGTTAAAATAAAGAGAACAGAAGTGCTGAGTCTTTTCACCAAAGATTTCATCAGAGGAATTCCGCCACCACAGTAAGGGACCTCTGTGAGCCAGCCTCAGCCTAGGGGAGACAGGGAGTCTGCTCCAGCTCCTGCTCCCAGCCCAGCATACCCCTAAAACATCAGGCTGATAGTTTCCGTCTAAGGTCTCTTCTAAACCCCTAATTCTAGGATGCCTTACTGGTGAATATAGAATATATATATATATTATATATATATGTAATATATATATAATATATATATATATCTCTCTTTGAAAGCACATGAGCTATTGGTCAGGTACCACGAGGAACAGCCCCCACCCCCACCCCCTCAGCAGTCTGGTTATACAAGCAGAATCAGCATTCATGAAATAATCAAAGACTTCAGGGCATTTATCCCTAGACAATGGGGATAAATCAGGAAATAAAGACAGTAAGGGCTTTTAGTCAAATGCAGGGACGCTCTTCCAGGGTTCCCCAAGCAGATTACTGAAAACTACTTCCCAGCTTTGTCTATATGGCATTCCTGCTCCACAACCAGAATGAACTGCTTTTTGCACAGCATTTGTTCAAAGTCATCTTATGTTACAGTTCACTGTACATATTTCTGGCTCTCCTACCATGTAACACATTCCCATAGAACACATTCCTAATGGACATGGACAACGTTAACAATTTATGTCTCCTTGAAAACCGTTACCACAAAGTCTTGCACACAGGAAATAGATTATTTGTATGTGTTAAATTTAAGTATCAACTTCACAAAAACATTATTAATACCTGTTTTCTAAAGCCAAACATGCCTGTAGCAGCTAAGCAGCCAATCGGCCTAAAAGCAAGATCCTTGACAGCTAACACGACCTTCACATGACCTACAGCAGGCGGCCTCCAAAAGCCCCGCCTGCTTCCTTCCCATCACTGAGCACCCCCTAAGCCCTCAAAGTCCTCCCTGGCTCCCTAGCATCTGGTCAGGCCCCTCCATTCCCCAGCCTACAGCTCTGGCCAGACTGAGCACCTCGCCAGTTTCCCAGGCCCTGCCCTGGGCCTCCCTCCAGGCCTTTTGCACACTTACACATGTCTGTGATTTATGGCTCATCTATACTAAACTGTGAACTCCGTGAAAGCAGTGTTTAACTCACTATGGTGTTGTGCAGGTAAATGCCCAACAACCTATTCTCTAAACCATTTTTGTGTTATTTATATGCATGTACATTTATTATAAAATTTACTGATATAAAGTTGTATACCACCCTTATGGCAGAAAGTAAAGAGGAACTAAAAGCCTCTTGATGAAAGTGAAACAGGAGAGCGATAAAGTTGGCTTAAAGCTCAACATTCGGAAAAGGAAGATCATGGCATCTGGTCCCATCACTTCTTGGGAAATAGATGGGAAACAGTAGAAACAGTGTCAGACTTTATTTTTGGGGGCTCCAAAATCACTGCAGACGGTGATTGCAGCCATGAAATTAAAAGACGCTTACTCCTTGGAAGGAAAGTTATGACCAACCTAGACAGTAAAAGCAGAGACATTACTTTGCCGACTAAGGTCCGTCTAGTCAAGGCTATGGTTTTTCCACTGGTCATGTATGGATGTGAGAGTTGGACTGTGATGAAGGCTGAGCGCCAAAGAATTAATGCTTTTGAACTGTGGTGTTGGAGAAGACTCTTGAGAGTCCCTTGGACTGCAAGGAGATCCAACCATTCCATTCTGAAGGAGATCAGCCTTGGGTGTTCTTTGGGAGGACTGATGCTAAAGCTGAAGTTCCAGTACTTTGGCTACCTCATGTGAAAAGTTGACTCATTGGAAAAGACTCTGATGCTGGGAGGGATTGGGGGCAGGAGGAGAAGGGGACAACTGAGGATGATATGGCTGAATGGCATCATGGACTCAATGGACATGAGTCTGAGTGAACTCTGGGAGATGGTGATGGACAGGGAGGCCTGGCGTGCTGCGATTCATGGGGTCGCAAAGAGTTGGACACGACTGAGCGACTGAACTGAACTGAACATATAACAGCAATAAAATACATAATATTAATAAATATTTGGTAATGAGTAACAGGGTAGAAAATATATAATAGTAATATATATATAATAAGAAGTGGTGGTGGTCGTGGTGGTTTAGTCACTAAGTCGTGTCCGACTCTTGTGACCCCATGGGCTGTAGCCTGCCAGGCTCCTCTGTCCATGGGATTCTCCAGGCAAGAATACTGGAGTAGGTTGCCATTTCCTTCTCCAAGGGATCTTCCTGACCCAGGGTTTGAACCCGGGTCTCCCACACTGCAGGCAGACGCTTTACTGACTGAACCACCAGGGAAGCCCACAGTAATAAGTAATAGAGCATAAAATACATAATGCTCTTTAGTCCATATAGTCAACTGATTCTCAAAGTTTTTGTTTGTTTAATTCATATCTATGGCCAATCCACAGAAAGGCCCTTATGGCAGAAAGCGAAAAGGAACTAAACAGCCTCTTGATGAAAGTGAAAGAGGAGAGTGAAAAAGCTGGCTTAAAATGCAACATTCAAAACACAAAGATCATGGCATCCAGTCCCATTACTTCATGGTAAATAGATGGGGAAACAAGGGAAACAGTGACAGACTTTATTTTGAGGGGCTCCACTGCAGATGGTGATTGCAGCCATGAAATTAAAAGACACTTGCTCCATGAAATTAAAAGACGCTTACTCCTTGGAAGAAAAGTTATGACCAACCTAGATAATATATTCAAAAGCAGAGACATTACTTTGTCGACTAAGGTCCGTCTAGTCAAGGCTATGTTTTTTCCACTGGTCATGTATGGATGTGAGAGTTGGACTGTGAAGAAGGCTGAGCGCTGAAGAATTAATGCTTTTGAACTGTGGTGTTGGAAAAGACTCTTGAGAGTCCCTTGGACTGCAAAGGAGATCCAACCAGTCCATTCTGAAGGAAATCAGCCCTGGGATTTCTTTGGAAGGAATGATGCTAAAGCTGAAACTCCAGTACTTTGGCTACCTCGTGCGAAGAGTTGACTCATTGGAAAAGACTCTGATGCTGGGAGGGATTGGGGGCAGGAAGAGAAGGGGACGACCGAGGATGAGATGGCTGAATGGCATCACGGAGTCGATGGACGTGAGTCTGAGTGAACTCTGGGAGACGGTGATGAACAGGGAGGCCTGGCGTGCTGCGATTCATGGAGTAGCAAAGAGTCGGACACGACTGAGCAACTGAACTGGAACTGCTCCTTGGAAGAAAAGCTATGACCAACCTACACAGCATATTTAAAAGCAGAAACATTACTTTACCAACAAAGGTCCATCTAGTCAAAGCATGGTTTTTCCAATAATCATGTACGGATGTGAGAGTTGGACCATAAAGAAAGCTAAGCACTGAAGAATTGATGCTTTTGAACTATGGTATTGAAGAAGACTCTTGAGAGTCCCTTAGACTGCAAGGAGATCAAGCCAGTCAATCCTAAAGTCAATCCTGAATATTCACTGGAAGACCTGATGCTGAAGCTCCAGTACTTTGGCCACCTGATGCAAAGAACTGACTCATTGGAAAAGACCCTGATGCTAGGAAAGATAGAAGGCAGGAGATGGGGACGACAGAGATAAGATGGTTGGAAGGCATCACCGACTCAAAGGCCAAGAGCTTGAGCAGGCTCCAGGAGTTGGTGATAGACAGGGAAGCCTGGCATGCAGCAGCCCATGGGGTTGCAAAGAGTCGGACACAACTGAGTGACTGAACTGAACTGAAGTGAACTGATGGCCAATCAACAGATTCAACTGATAAATAAGTGAATTTGGTTATCATCATTTACCTTAAGGAGTAAAACAAAACGGGACAAGTGAGAGGGTAACAGGCAGGAAGGCAAGGGGTCTCCAAACCATGGAAATAGCCTGCAAGTGTCAAGACATTTTTATCTCACTTAAGTGGCAGGCGGAAACAAACTAGCAATATTCTTTCCTTATCTATACAAATTTAAAAGGAAGTTTCTCTTAAAATTCTGTGTTGCCATAGTGACACCTGGTTTCACCAGAAGTTAACCAATGACTTTTTCTTATGGAAATGTTTATCTTAAGCTATGCTAATATACTATGCATTTACCCCAAACTCTGTCTTCAAGTCGGTTCTGCCTTTTGGCTCAGAGCCTACCTGATAAACCAGTATGTTATACTCAGATATTGTTCCTCTAATCTATGTAAATGAAACTATTTGTATGGTGATCTGCCCTTCTTCAAGATTCAAGTTATCATTTTATGGCCCGAGGTGAATCATTTGGTGCCAAGATTATCCCAAAATTCATCTTATGGGTGAGGGGCCTGGTGCCATTCTCAGTTTTAAGACATTCCTTTCTTTCATTAACAGACTGCTGGTAACTTAATAACATCCAGCTGAAGACTTGCAGGGGGGTACTCTTTCTGCCCCCTTCTGATGCCTATGTCAGAAGCTTTCTCTATCTCCTTTATACTTTAATAAAACTTTATTACACAAAAGGTCTGCGCGATCAAGCCTCGTCTCTGGCCCTGGACTGAATTCTTCTCCGGGGGCCAAGAATCCTGGCGTCGTGATTCAACAGCAACCTTTCACAAGAAAGATATATATCAGGACTTCCCTGGCAGTCCAGCGGTGAAGACTTCATGCTTCCTCTGCAGGGGGGCAATTTCACCCTGGTTGGGGAACTAGGCTCTATGTGCTGTACTTAATAGCCAAAAAAAAGCTGTATCAAACATGACATAATTAACTTCTCTCTGAACTGGACCCTAGCTTTTCAAATACTAAAAGAATTATTTCCTCAATTTTTTGTGCTATTCACAATATACTGGATATGGACACAAAACATTTTTAAGTTTAAAAATGCAAAATGTTAACATTTTTCCATCACTTTCTTAAGACAATGAACAAAACAACAAATCAAGCCCCAATGTGTAGAGTCTGTTGGTTTCTATGGTATAAATACACCCTCCATGGCCAAGTTCAAGCTCTGGACTTGACATCTCTGAATACAGAGCTGGGAGGAGATGTACCATAGTTCGTAATTATACAGTATTTCCACCATATGTGGGCAAGAGTTCTGAGAGCATAGTTCACGCTAAAATAACGAGGAAGGAATGAACTTTGAGAATATATTACCCTTGTTTCCACACAATTTATTTAACTATAAGCTTATAAACTTAATTTTTAACAACAGCTGAATTTAACAACCAACTTGCAAAATTTCTGAAAATTTAACCACAAGGTATGAGCAAGCTCTGGCAGGCCATGGTTCACTCCTACACTCCCAATGTTTAGTACACAAAAGATGCTCATGCATGTCTGTGGAAACAAAGTATAATCCTGCAGTGACTTCACCCCTAAGACTCCAGAGAGAATCAAGACTTTCCTATGACAAGGTTTTCCCAGAGCTGGGAATTTTGAAAGCCAGAGAGACCAGCACAATCTTCCCTCTAACACACTTTTCACAAAGGGCAGGGTGCGGATCTTTTAATCCTTATTATAAGGGTTTGGTGGCTCAGATGGTAAAGCGTCTGTCTACAATGCGGGAGACCCGGGTTCGAACCTTGGGTCGGGAAGATCGGCTGGAGAAGGAAATGGCAATCCACTCCAGTACTATTGCCTGGAAAATCCCATGGACAGAGGAGCCTGGTAGGCTACAGTCCATGGGGTCGCAAAGAGTCGGACACGACTGAGTGACGTTCCTTTCCTTTCCTTGATCCCTGGGTCAGGAAGATCCCCTGGAGAAGGGAATGGCAACCCACTCCAATATTCTTGCCTAGAGAACTCCATGGACAGAGGAGACTCGTAAGCTGCAGTCCATGGAGTCGCAAAGGGTCAGACATGACTGAGTGAGTAACACTTTTTCACATAAGCTCAAATCTATGACACCAATACATTTATTCTCCCTGAGGTATTTCTTTCAGAACACACTCAGCAGTGGGAGGCTAATTTTAAACCCCTCAGTCTGATCTGGTTTAGCATCCTGGGTGGCATTGTTCACAGGGCATTCCTTAAAGCTCTCTTAAAGTTCTGGCTCTCACACTGGAAAAAACAGAGCCAAACAAGCACCCACTGATCCGGGTTCCTGGAGCTCGGTTTGGCCCTCTCCCTCCCTCTCAACTGTCTCTGCTCTGCATGTCTCTGCCCGGTTCCCTGGGGGTCCTGCCCAGCTGCCTTCCCAAGAGTGGGTTTGGCCCCCCATGCTCCCCGCTTACGACCACCTGCCTGTCACTAAGGACTCCTTGGTCTCCATCAGACCTCACCCTCACCCTAACCTGAACCCTCCTCTCTACCGACCAGCTTCGTGACAAAGCCTGAAGAACTGTTCCTCCAAAGATGTAGCAGACTCCAGCCCCACTGGCCAGCAGCTGGTGGGCCTTTACCCTCCACAGACTGCACTGTGAATAAAAGGGGAGAGAGACGTTTCATTTTCCCAAGTATAAACTAAAGTTGAATGCGCTTTTTCAACTATCCGTGCTGCTCTCCTCCCCAGAAAGCAGCACAGTTCCCCCCACCCTCTCCCTTGTCCCAAGTCTCCTGGGTCTGCACCCCTCCCATTTCTGGTCAGTTTGCCCTCATCACCCTGCAGTGAAAATTATTCCAAACTGCCTACCCACAGGGCCCTGGCCTTCAGCCCATCTTCCCCAAGTATCTTCACACCATGCCACATCCCTATTTCAGAACCTCAGGCTCCCTATCACAATCTGAGAGGGTATCTCTGTTCCTAAGAAACAAACACTCCAGTATTTAGGGCTTGATGTCCCTAGTTTATAAAAAGAGAAGGAAAAAATATGAAAAAGCAAATTGGACAAAAGACAATGGGTGCTTCTGGAACAAGAGCTCCTTGTACCATTCTTGCCTTTTCTGAAATTATATCAACATAAGGTTACAAAAAAAAACCACAAGAAGCCCTAAGCCCTCATCTTAGTGTCAAAGTTTGATAATAAGAGCTCCTTCTCACAGTCACATCTCTGATGTCTTGTTTTTGTCCCTCTCTCCACACCTGGACTCAGGATTTCCCCTGCTCCTCCCAGCTGCCCGCTTCCTTCACTGACTCACAGCTTCCAGGGGGACTGAGGAAGGAGAGGGACTAACACTCGCCACCCATCTGCTGTCAGCCAGGCGAAAGCACCCTCGGTGCTCGGTGCGCATTACCCATCCAATCCGACTGAGGGCTCTACTAGGGAGCCGACAGTCTCTGAGACCTACAGCGACGAAGACGCAGGTCCAGGACTCCACAGCCCCTAAAGGCAGAGCTGGAATGGGAACCCGGGTCGGCAGAGGGAGAATGACGCAGCAAATGGGACCAAGTGTTAAGTAACAAAATCTCATTAACAAACAGATTAGGGAACAGATACAAAGGAGCCACCAGCACTGCTCTCACCACTTCTCTGTAAGTCTGAAACTACATCACGTTATCCAAGAACTACACTTTTCCTGTGCCCCGACACACAGGGGGGCACACCAACCCAGTGAGGCCCTGGGGGCCCAGGCAGCTCAGGTGTGCGGCACAGAGATTTCACGTGGAGGCAGCCAGCACGAGGGCTCGCTGTCTCTGGGGTATTTCTCCAGAATCACGCCGTATTTTTGGCGCATGGAAAAAGTGAAGTCGCTTAGTCGCGTCTGGCTCTTTGCGACCCCATGGATTGTAACCTGTCAGGCTCCTCCGACCATGGGATTCTCCAGGCAAGAATGCTGGAGTGGGTTGCCATTTCCTTCTCCGGGGGATCTTCCTGATCCATAGAACCTGCATTACAGGCAGATGCTTTACCATCTGAGCCACGAGGGAAGCCACCAGGGCTCATGGAAAGTAAGATCAGTTTTACCAGAAGAAGGGCTGGGAAGACACGAAACCTGACGCTGCCATGCTACCTGGGTCTCTCCCCTCTCCTTATCTCCTCCATCTAATCAGTGTCTCCTTTCCAAAATGTCTCTGGCATCAAGTCCCTGCCTATCTCCATCACCAGCATCCTGTTCTAGTTGGTCATTCACACCTGAATTATCACCATGACCTGTGGGCCAAACCCAACCTGCAAGTGAAGGACTTTTACATGTTTTTAATGGGTGGAGAAAAAAATCGACAGATAACTATCTTGTGACATGTGAACTCAAACTTGGGGGGTGGGGCATAAAAGCTTTACTGGCACACAGCCACGCCCATTCATTTACCAATTATCTGCTTTCCTACCTGTAACAGCAGCCACGTGGTTGCATCAGCTATCATATGGCCCACTGACACAGAAAATATTTACTTTCTGGCCCTTACAGAGAAAAACCTGCCAACTTCTCCAATAGCTGGTCTTGCCCAACTTTCATCTTCCCCCATTCCACCAGATTAATCAACACAAAACACAACTTCTGTGCTGTTGCTCTGTGTCCACAAGCCTCTGATGAACTAACTTGATTATAAACGTCAGTGTTTCCTGGCATTCATCAGACCAGGTGAACAAACTTGCTTTGAGTAAGAAAAGCCCACAGTGCCATGCCTTTTTTGCTCATGCTGTCCTCTGCCTTTCAGAAACCTCTTCTTTGTCATACTGAGTAAAGTCAGACACAGGAAGACAAATATCGTATGATGGTGCTTATATGTGGAATCTAAAACTCCAGGTACAAATGAACTTACTCACAAAAGAGAAACAGAGGTAAAGATGTAGAAAACAATCTTATGGTTACCGGGGGAAGGCATGGAGGGAGAAATGGGGGAGCAGGATTGACAGACACACGCTAATATATATAAAATAGATAACCAAATAAGGACTTACTATGTATAGCACAGGAAACTCTCCTCAGTACTCTGCAATGGCCTAATGGGAAAACAATCTAAAATAAAAAAGTGGGTATATGTATAACTGACTCACTCTGCTGTACTGCAGAAACTAACACAACATCGTAAGTCAACTAAATGCCAACAAAAATTTTTTTTAAAAAGGAACAAACAAAAGAAAATTCTTATTGCCCTCCATGGCACACTCACCGTTAACTTGCCTTTTAAGACCCTGGGAAAGAGCGTTTCCCAGTTTCCTCTCCTCTGCTCCCCAGCACCCTATACTTACCCTCATCACAGTTCCCACCACACTACACTGCAAGCATCTATTTGTGTGTCTGTCTCCACAGCTACAGGAAGATTCCAGAGGGCGAGGAACACATCTCACTCATCTCCCAACACCCAAACCAGATGGGGCTCCGAGGCCCATGCACCCTGAGCTCAGCTCCGACGCTGCCGAGGCCCTGGCACACCACATTCACTCTCGCTCCAGGCATCCCTGCACCTCACGGGGGCTGAGACACAGCCCACACAGGCCCACGCGTCAGCAGACGAGGGTCCAAATGCCAGCCTCCTCTCACTCGGCCCTTGGCCGAGACACCTGGGTGTCTGTCTTCACCTGCGGAGCAGGGGCGAGAGCAGCATCCGGAATGCAGGGCTGAGGAGGCGTGCAAAGCATCTGCACCAGCGCTGCGTGCATAAGAGCTCAACGGCAAGGACCTGCGTTCGTCTTCCCCAAAGGCTGGAGGCGCCTGCCCGTGCCGTCTGGCATCTCACTGCCATTCTTCTCCCTTCACCCAGCCGTCTCTTCTGAAGCAGGGACGTTGAATGCCCCTGGAACTTGGGCCCTACCTGGTACCCACTGCAGGACAACATGCAGAGAAGGGGCCCAGCAGATGACGAAGTCATGAACAAATTACTCCAGGAAGTCCAAAGGGGTGCTAACAGGGGAAGCAAGGCAGAGCCAAGGAGGCAGCAGGGGGCACTGAGACCCAGAGTGCGCTGGGCTGCATCGGGTGCCTCACACAGGTAAGTGTGGGGCCAGCCAGCTTCAACCGAGACGGCCCCTTCAGTCAGCCGCAGCACCAGCGCCACGCTTGGCGTTCACTGCGGCTTACCAAGTGTCGGCAGGATTCTCAATGCTCACATCCGCACCAAGCACAGACAACTGTCATGCCATCGCACAGATGGAGACACTGAGGCTCATGGGGGTTAAAACACATGCAAGGCCACACACCCTAGTACATGATGCACAAGAAGTTCCCGAGTTCACGCTCCTTACCACTGTACATTTGTGGGGGGGGGGGTGTGGACGCCCCTTACCACTGTACATTGGGGGGGGTGTGCACTCTCCTTACCACTATACATTTGGGGGGGGGTGAGAGACAGAGAAAGAGGGTGTGCATGTGATAAGAGGAGGGGTGTGTGTCTCTGAGAGGGCGTGTGTGTGAGTGTGAATGAGAGAGATAGTGTGTGGCAGAGAGAGAGGATTTGTGAGAGAGGGTGTGTGTGTGTGTGTGTGTGTGAGAGTAGGTATGAGTGTGAGAGATTATGTGTGAAAGAGAGGGTGTATATAAGAGAGAAAGGGGTGTGTGTGCAAGTTTGTGTGAGAGAGAAGGTATGTGTGTGAGAGACAGTGTGTGTGTGAGAGAGTGTGTGTGTGTGTGAGAGATAGTGTGACAGGGTGCAATGAGACAGAAAGGGTGTGTGTGTGACAGAGAGTGTGTAAGAGAAAGGGGGATGTGTGTGTGCGAGAGTTTGTGTGAGAGAGAAGGTATGTGTGTGAGAAATAGTGTGTGTGTGAGAGATTGTGTGTGAGAGGGTGTAATGAGACTGAAAGGGTGTGTGTGTGAGAGACAGTATGTATGTAAGAGAAAGGGGTGTGTGTGTGAGAGAAGATATGTGGGTGAGAGAGGGTGTGTGTGCAAGAGTGTGTGTGAGAGAGAGGTATGTGTGTGAGAGTGTCTTTGTGTGAGAGACAGATGTGTGTCAAGTTCACCTGGGAACCTTTCTGAGGACTGTAGCCGGGGGGACAGCCTCCCCGATAGCTCAGAGGGCCTGCTCCAAAGGAGAAAGGATGGAGCCAGGATATGCATGAACTTTTTTGCTGAGAAAAACATGCAGTCAAGCATAAAAAGATTACTACCACTCACAAAGAAGAGACATCAAGTTCATGATTTTAGTGCTTTTCTACGTACAAGAAGAGGCAGGAATCTGGGCTCACTGAAATTCTCCCTCAGTACCCAAGCTATCCTCACTATCCTGGGGCCGGCATGCCCAAAGCACAGAATGCTTGTTCTTCTCCACTGTGAATTCCTCTCAGGCTGCACTGTCCGGGGGCAACTGCAGTGACTAACGCCTTGATCCTTGTAGAACTGGAATGGTGGCAACATTTTTTTCCTTTGCAGAGACACGGAATCCAGGAAAATGTCACTCCTTTCTTTTCCTCTTCCTTCGGATTTCTTTCTCAGGAAGACTATTCAGGCAATCCCTGAAGCCTAGGTGTAATGAAGCAGAGCTAGGTCATGAAGCACAGGCACGAACCAAAAAACAGAGACTCGATCCCACGTTCTGGGTTTTAATCTAATCTGGCACCACCCTTCACCAGCCAAGAGATCTCAGGCAAGCCACCTAACCTCACTGAGCCTCATGGTTCCTAACCAGTTAGCTAGGTGGGCATCATATATGAAAGACTCTTTTGTAAGGCTTAAAGGAGGTCTTGTCATACAGTGTACTGATAAAGCACGCTCCTGATAAATTAGTTCCCTTCCCACCTTTCCAATACCTCAACACAAGCAAGGTTTTAAGCCAAACCCCTTACCCTCCTTTGTGTCCTACCAGGGAATAACCTCTACCCTATCCTGGGTTTTCCTGCCTGGTTGGTACCTATGCCCACACATCTGGGCTTCATAAAAGCCTACAGAAGCAGCCTGGAAACAAGCACAAGGAAAGCAACTACATCCAGAGCAAGGGAGGTAGCAACAGGTGCAGACGGTCCAGATGGCCCCAGGGTGCAAATGGATACTGCGTGGGGAGAGGCTGGCCGGCCAGGCACTGCCAGGACACGCCCTGACCACAGGACAGCGCCTGAAGGCCTGCAGAGGCAGGGCCTAGGACTGTGTACAGCTCTGAGGCTGCACCTATGTGGGGCATGGAGAGGGCAAGGCAGGTAAAAATGACGGGAAGCCACTTCCACCAGGAGTGGAAGAGGAGACTCATCAGGAGAAGCTGTATATAGAAAAGCAAAATTCCGAATTCCTCAAGAAGGAATTCTGTTGCGAAACTCCTATTCTATGGAGAATTCAAGAAATACAGACACACACAATTATACTTTGGAGGTCACTCCACATTTTCATACACCAACTTTGCTTGAAGCAAGGATATCTTTAAGCTAATGAACCCTTCTCTGAGGTCACTGGTCCTGGACACAGGGAGTTTCATTAGCAACATGTGAAAGGGTCCTAAATGTTATTACCAAATGGAGCCAACTCAAGTAACACAGCAGGGAGCAAAGGGGAAGATGCTTAACCATTTCCAGGAGACGCAACAATTTCTATCCGATACATTTGATCATAGTGATCCAAAGGTCTTATTAAATAAAAGATTAAACATAAGCAAAAACCATGTCTCACTGAGCATATCCAGGAAGAAGTCCTAACAGGCCTTTTCCATGATAGATCAGCTTCCAAATACAGTATTTGACAAAGAGATACTCAAGGAAGGAGGAGTGGGAGAGCTGCCGGGTACCAGTACAAGGTGACTATAGAATTCCGAGGTTGGATAAAGTGGCCTGATCTAATTCCCAAAGCATCGGTTAAGCGCCTCCTGCTCAGGTTTGCTCCCACCCATCAGAGCACCAGGGAAATGGTAGTCTGGAGCCTGGTACCTCCAAGGCAAGCAGCACAGGCCACAAATGGCAGTGGCATTGAGCTGAAGGGCAGCCGGCAGGAAGAGGAGGTGGGCGCAGCCTTTCCTGCAACCAAGCTGCCTAGTTGGACCTCAGAGAGCAGCAGCAAAGAGATCCTCTGTTTGCAAATATACAAATATTACTGAAACAATAGCCAGGGGGGTAAATTCCAGAAATTCTCAATCTTACCTGCACAAAATTAACAAAACCAAATGGAGAAAAAAATACTTTGCCTGATAATATATATTTTCTTACCACTCCATGTCCAGGGCTTTCTGGCCAGTGGAGTCGCGAATCACAACATGTTATAGTTTTCTGCATCTGTGCCTACTCTCCCCACCCCCACCCTCACCCCAACCCCCGCCCCAGGCTGCTTGCAGGCAAACAGCATCTTATTGTCCGGCACTCACCTTACATACAGTAGTTGCTCCATAAACACATGCTAAGAAGCAGCCCCAGCATGAAGTCAAAGCTCTCAGATTCTGGGCCCTCTGTCCCCAGGCTCCCTGAGGGTGGTCCAGTTAGCAGCATCTCTGGGTCCTGCTCAGCCTACTGAGGCACACCAAGTCCAGGGAGCCCTGGAGGCCCAGCCATGCTGCCATCTCACCAATCTCTCTCCCCTGCCCTTTACCGTCCTTTTCTTCCTTGTTTCCTCTTCTTTTTGCTCCCTCCACACATCACCTCACAGCAAGTGATTAAATGCACAGGATCTGCAGTCATCCAGCCTCCGCAGAGTATCTACGGTTCTGGACCTCAGCCTCTCTGGAAGTTTTCCGAATGGGAAGCAGGAGACTAGAAGTGGTGTGTGCTCACAGGTGCTCAGCAGTGTCTGGCCCACAGTGAGACTCACTGAGTGATAGCTGATCCTGTATAACTGCCTATGGAATCCACTTATCTAAAGGTGCTTAAAATGCCAAAGGCAGAAGGTTGTTTTTTTCCCTACCTATGCAAGTCTGGTTTTGAGAAGAGCCTCTCTGCTTTGGAAACAAACTGAAACAGGTCCATGTCATGAGTTCAAATACTTCCTATTCGTTTTTCATAGGGAAACAAATGACTCTGACCAGGCATGACCAAACTGGGTAAAGGGTTCTGTTCCAAACAGTGGTTAGGATCCCACACTAGTTCGTTTAAAAACAGAATAAAATAAAAAGCATCCATAAAGTAGTTGAGCTAGGACAGTGATAGGGTTTGCGCGAGTTCTTGGTTTTAGGGATCAGAAACCCACGCTAGGCAAAAAAGTATAGGAGGGAAGGGGACAGGTTTCCTGAGCTTTTCAGGGAGCAGACTTTAATCAACACTCTTTCCAGATCCCACGGCCCAGCCCGAGGTCCCTGAAGACCCTACACTGTGCTAAGTGTACCTTCTGGGGCACCCACAGGTGTTCCCCTCTGGATGCTTCAGAGTCATCTCCTCCAACTCTGCCGATTTTGACGGAATACGTCAGTTTAACCTAAATGCACCTTTCATAGACCACTTCAAGCAGGTAATGCAAAAGTGAAGAGAAGGACAACGTGAAACAGTGCAGGGATGGTTGGAAGAGAGAAAGGGTGGCCACCAGAACGGAGGTAAGTCCACCCCAGTCAGTCGCCTTTGACTGGTCCGTGACAGCACAGCTCTGGACCCGAACGCCTGAGTCTGAAGCTGAGCCCACCGTTCCCACCGGGGCCATCACTGAGCTCTCCACCTCAGGGTCCTTGCGCAGGAGACAGGGCGCCATGAGGACTGAGTGTGCAGCCCCCACCGAGCAGCCACTCAGAACAGGCCCAGCACACAGCCACCCTCCTCCATGCACTCCTGCAGAGACCGCCATCAAGGCACTGCTTACCCACTTCTCCTCCTCTCCCACTCACAAACCCCAACAACGCAATCACAAGGCAGCTGGAGGGGGTGAAGTGAGGGAAGGCACGGAGGGGTGTCGCTGGGACCTTAATAGGTGAGCATTTTGTAGGCCGGGACAGCCTGCGGCAGTGTGTTGTCATAACCCAGGGGGTGATGGGCTAGAAAAGTATCGTCCACCCCTGGTCCTGACTCTGGGGTGCTCTGCCCCTGTCTTCAAGCTTCAATGCTGACATATCAGCAACAGAAAAGAGGCAGGGGAAGAGACAGGACGAAGCCAGACCAACCAAAGTTTCACGCTGCCTTTTGTGTAGTTAGGTGTTTCAAGATAGTAAAGAAAAATCAATAAAAGCTACTAGTCAACCACCTGACAGAATGCTGCTCCCCTCCTTCCAGAGCCCACCAGAGCAGATCCTTCCCTAGATACACAGTGAAACAGACCTCTGTAGACCGACCTAACGCAAGAAGACCCTCTCCTGGCCTTCTTTCACACACGCACACACGCACACACACACGCCTGCTCTTTCCTCCTCCCCACAAACAGTGAGGAGGTACCTCTAAGGACTGACCACTTAGCAGATGCTCCTGCCTTTCCTCTTCCATCTTCCTCCAGGGTTCAAACCAACAATCCTACTTCTCCCTTCTTTAATCTGATTATTACCACTTTATCCCTTTTTTTTTTTTCTTCCAATTGTGGCAATTTTTTCTTCTCTGTGAAGACTGACACTGACAAAAAGTGAATAAACTGCAGAGTTTTTAGGGCAACAGTTTCCCTGTCCTCCCTCCCCAGTTTCTTGATTCTCATAATAAGCCTTAACACCAGAAGACAGCTAAAGCCCACACCAAGAAAACAGCAAGTCACATGCAGCTGAGCCCCAGAGGGAAGCGATGTTGTTCTGTCCCCTCCACCACCCACTCCACAGGATTAGAGCTGAATTCTGAAAAGTGGAACCAAAGGTGACAGAAGGGTGCATGGAGGCAAGGGAAAGCCCAAAGAGAGTTTAGGTAAATTTCTGAACAATATCCCCACCACTCCCAGTGCACCACATTATTTGTAGAAGTTAGAAACCAAAAAGGAATCAGATTTTCAACTCTGCCACCTAAAGTAGAAACTGAGAGTCTTATTTACTGCACAGATTTTAGCCCAAGTGCCAGACCTCCAAGTTTACAATTTCAATCTGCAGCTTAAGTTTAAAAGCCTGGGCACTAAAGGAGTTGCCTGGGTTAGGATATCACACATTTCTTTCGTGCCCAAACCCTTTCAATTGTCTCCCTCTCTATGTTCCCCATTTGGCCTCATAAAACATTTCACGCCCCAAATACAGATATTTTTTCAACTCTTTTATTTTTTTCTAAAATAATGACCTGGCTAAAGAATGCTTCTGGCCCAGGAATAGTCCAGAATCTTTTCCACTATTATACTTCAATGAAAAATGAGACCCCTGGACAAGCACAGCCCATCAGAGCCAGGCAAGCAGTGGCAACAGGTGTCAGGGACTCTGCTGTCTGCTCCTCGTCTCCACTGACACCCAGGGAGGTTAGAAGCACACACTTCAGAATCAGCCCAGCTTTAAGCCCTGACCTGCCTTGTCACTGCCTTGACCTGCATCTCACCAAACCCTAGTTCATCATCTGTAAAACCAGGGAAAATAACATGTCCTACCTTGTAGACTGTCTTGGGGAACAAATGAGGTAATGCACGTGAAGAGCCTGGCACACATAAGCCCCCAAACATAAGCACCCAGCAAATGTCAACTATTCTCAGCTCTCTAGTAATCTGAAAAGCATAATGGTTTGGTGTCTTTAAGTCTTCCAGGTTTCAAAAACAGAGGGTTTTTTTCCCTTATGAAAGTATTAGTGAAATTCCATATGAAGGAAAAATCAAAGTCCAACTTAGCCGTCAACTCACAACTTAGAACAAATCATGTCCCCCCCCATTTCTTTATCCATAAAGTCGGAAATAATATACTGCACTAAACCTGATGACCTCAGACAAAAAAGAATCAGTGAGATAACAGGCGATAAAAAAGCTTTCGCTTCCTCAAAGAAAAGCAGTAAGGAAATCCAGAGTATGATTATTACTGAAACGTCACATCCAGTATAACGGGACATACATAAACCACTGATGTTACTCAGGCTTTCAAGAACATTAGGTCTGATAGCCTTTTAATCTGGTCATAATGAACCTGGTACAGTAAGAGAGGGTACATGGCTGCTCCCTGCAAAGCCCAGTTCAGAGGTACAGCCCATCAAATCTAAGAGTGTGCCCTGTTTGCTGGTCAGGTGTCATCCACCCAGGCCATTTCTTAGATGCCAATGCTAGGAGAAATTAGGAAAGGCTTATGGTTCCACCTGGACAGGTTAAACCAACAGCAACCAAAATCCTTACCCACGGGAATTTTCAACAGACCCAAGAAAGGGTCCACTCTGACCCTTTATTCTCCTGTGCTGAGTGAGTAAGATCTCGTCTACGGTGCGTACCATCCTTTCTGGAAAAAAAAAAGCACATGTGAGCTAGAAGGAAGAGCTCAATTGTTGCTTGTTTGATATTTACTTCTAGGTTCAGAGGTCTGAGTTTCATTTTTAACCGATCATAAAAATTTTGGTGTGAGAGCTAGAGGTTAGGATGGGAAGAAGAGTGGGGGGATTGGAGGGTTAGTCTTAACTTAAAAGGGGAACATGCAAACAAAATTGTGTCCAATTTCATCATCCACAGGTCTCCCAAACCCAAACAGGAAAGAAAAAAAAATTACTTATGGTTATTAAACACTTACTATGTATGTGCCAGATATACTTGCATGGAGTATTTGGTACACATTACTCTAGAGCCCATTTTCTGCCCCACACCTAGAAACACCATGATCACCTGAACCATACCAGGTGTGGGGTGGGGGGACCTCGCAATCTAGCAGTCAAGTTCTAGACATTTCAAAGGCTAGCATTGTGAACACAAAAAGGCAGCTCGGCTAGGAAACCAGGTCTAAGTTCCTACAGATTCTTTGCAAGAAGTCCATCTAAACCCTGTTTTCCCTATAATTCTGGAATTAAGCCATGGTGTTTAGTATCCTATCCAAAAAGTAAAAACAATTTAACATCCTGGAGCACAAGGAGAATTCACTCTAGGGCCACAACAACCTGAGCCAAGTTTCTGACCAAGTCCACTTGACTATGAAGTAAGACATGTATACAAGCCTCTGGAGGGCCCTTTACAGAGGCGCTCGGAAAAGAGCCAGCACCAGGAGCTGCCATCTGCGTGGCCAGGTAAGGAGGGCAGGGCCTCCCCGCCGGCCCAGCGCAGACGCGGAAGGTCCTGCTTACTGCAAAACCCATCGCACCTCACCCGCACCTCCGGGGTACGAGCCAAACGGCTGTCTCCCGGGCAGAATGTCAGATGGGACTCGCCAAATTTAAACGCCATCTCCCCATCCACGTCCCAGAAAATGAGAAGGTGTAAGCCTCGAGGAAAACACTGCTCACAACTGGCTTGCTTTTCTCAGCACTAAGCACTGATGTCACCGTAACCGATGCCTGCGGTAAACAGCCGCCACCTTAGAGCTCACGGGCTGTGTGCGGGGCTGCAGACGCCTTCCCTCAAGTGAGTCTGCGGGGAGTCGGGAGACCAGGGCGGTCCGTGAGCCTCAGGGGACGGAGGGACACGGGGACAGGGGGCACATGGGGGATGGGAGGACCCGAGGTTGGGCGACACGGGGGAATGGGAGCACAAGGAGACAAGGGGACGAAGAACATGGGGGGAGAGGACAGATGAGGGACACGGGGGAAGGGGAGACACGTGGGGACCTGAGGGGACAGAGGGCCACCGCAAGAATGAGGGAGTCGAGGTCCCGCCGCGCCCTCCCTCTCCGGCGCGGCTCCTCAGCTGCGCGTCCGCTCGCGGGTCCCCTCGTGCCCGGCCTCGGCGGCGCCCCTGGCAAGCAAGTCCAGCCTCCCGCCCGCCGCCCGCGGCCCTGGACCCGGGCCTGCCGTCCGCTCCGGGGCTGCAGCGGCGGCCAGAGGGAGGCGCCCGGCCCGCGCGGGTCCCGGGCCAGGTCCGGAGCCCGTCTCACCTCCGCCTCATGCCGCGCTGCGCCAGCGTCCCGGCCGCAGCCCACAGCCCAGACCTTCGGCCGCGGCGTCCGGCGGCCTAGCCCCTCGGCGACCCCTGCTCGGGCAGGCGCCTCAGCCCCGCAGCCGCCCCCTCAGCAGTCGGCGTCCCGCGCGAGCAGCACCGCGGCTGCTGCTGTGGTAGCGGCGCTGCCGCCGGGTGGGGCGGGCACATGGGAGGGCGGGGCTGCGGCCCCTGGGGCGCGACCACCGGACCCCGGCCTCGGGGCGCTGACCTCAGCGCGCCTCCAGAACCCGCTCTGCCGCCCGTCCCCAGGGTCGCCGTCGCGACCCTCTGGCTCAGATTTTGCCAGAAGCTCATAGTTCTATGCTGAAGGTAAACGAGAGGGCCGCCTCCACACCCTTCCTTCTCTCCACTCCCCCCGCAGGTTCAGTGGTATATTCCTCAAAGCCCGCCCCGAGGGACCAGGGAGAAGCTGATTGGTTGAGAACCTTGGACGGGGGCGAGGAACCGCGCGAAATGACCAATGGAAAAGCATGGTGGGCACATCAAAGCCGGCCAGAAAGGGAGGAGAGAGGATGCGATTAAAGGGCACGTTATTTGTTGTGCTCTGTAGCCGCCACACAACACACCTGGAATTTTCTATCTGATCCAATCCAGACAGGAAACAAAGAGATTGGGGATTCTCAAATTTTGGAGTTAAAAGAACGAAAAGAAAATATGGAGAGAACTGAAGAAGATATCTGCGTGTGCCTTTCCGCCGTCCCGTTGTCAGTTGTCTCATCTAATCCAATAAGGATATTGGAGTAGTATTGATCTCTCGTAGTCCTTCTCATACTTTGCAAGTCTATAATCCTTAGCTTGGGATCACCAGTGTTTACATATGTTCTTCAATTTGGGACATCAGCTAAAGAACTTTGATTGAAAGTTGACACCAGTTCCTTTGTTCAGACAGTATTAACCCCAGCTTTTGTGAAGACAAAGTCAACATCCTTTCTGACTCCCTCTCTGAAAGCAGAGCGTTCTTTTCATATGTGGAGGGCCTCACTTTGCCCCATAATTTCTACTCTAATTTGACTCTACTAAGAGTCACCTCCTCATCCTCTCTCTTCCTCCACATAATCAGACAACACCTCAGTTAATAATTCATTTGCCTGTTGAACTGTCCAGAGCCACTGGCTTCAGCAACAGGTCTTGCTGGTCAGGCCTCATCAGAATAGCCAGAGTGCTGGTCACTATCTCAAGTCTGTGGCAGCCATTTAACTGAACAAGGACAGTGAGCTCTCAGTCTCTCTGCCTGTCAAATTCAAGACCTGAAAGCATCCTGAAAGGGTCCCACCTACGTTGTTTCAGAGGTTTACACGGGCAGCAGGCCTGCACTTTGGTAACAACCCTTCTGACAACTCCACCTTCTTTCTTCAAAACTCTTTGACTGTGCCAGGTCTTAGCTGCAGGACCAGGGATCTTTCCTAAGTTGCCGCATGTGGAATCTAGCTCCCTGGCTAGGATAGAACCCAGGCCCCCTGCATTGGGAGCCTGAAGCCTTAACCACTGGACCACCAGGGAAGTCCCAAAATTTTTCAACCTCTCTACACCCCTCAACCCTCTTCCAAATTGTATCAAGTGTCTGGGGTACCCTTAGTAGCTCCACTCCCCAGCCAGACAACACGTCTTCCAACTATTAGGCAGAGTTCGAGAAAGTCCAGTTCCTCCATGAAGCCTTCCCAGTTTGATGAACAGAAGATTCTGACTTATAGAGTTCCTATTTCTACTCTGTGTTCCCCAAACCCTGATTTTCTGCCCTATACTATGCAATTTTTACTGACATATTAACCTCTCTCCTTCATTTACAGCAGCAGCTCCTGCTGCTTACATTTAGCATTAATAAATGCTTCCAATATGCTGGGTACTGTTTGGAAGTGCTTTGCATGTATCACTTCATTTCAGCCTCAGACAGGCTTAGAGAAGTTGACATGCGCAAGGCACACACGGTGGAGGTCTAACTAACTACAGTGCCTACCTTCACATCCCCCACAATGCAAGGCTATTTCCTATTTCTTCAGAACCAACTGGATTCCATACAAAAGATAATGTGATGCACCTATATCGTATTTTACATTGATCCCTGTACCTGTAGTATTTTAGCCTCAAACAGTCACGTCAGGAAGGTTAGGAGCAGTTTGTTACAGGCAAAGCTGCAAGTGGCCTGATGCACTTGCCTCCTGTAACAACGCTGTTGAATAAGGCATTTAGTTTTCCAAGTTGTGGAATGGCCCCTGCAACCCCTGCTCCCTAAGTGCACACAGACTTTTCATATGTAGCAAGTAGAGAGCCTTATAAGCAACAGGGGAAGAAATACAAAATAGCAACAATAACAACAAAAAAACCCACACCATGGAACAGAGATGGTACAGCAAGCGCTCTCAGTGGACTTCTGTAAACTGGGAGAAACACCTTCTACTTCACTTTACTGGCTTATTGTTCATATGTTGTCAATGAGATTATGTCTTTGACACATCTGGCAAATTCCACAGAAAAGGGCAACAAAAACTGCAGCCCACTCCCTACAGTGCCTGGAGGCAGAATCAACCCATGCCCGTGACAAAGGGGCTTCCCTGTGTGGGGTTGCTGATTCTAATTCAGGGAACTTCCTGATTTGCCATTGAGTGAAATATCCTGCTCCACTGACAGTGGTGCCACAGCTTGAAAAAATAAGCTGGGCTAATGATTTCATTCTTTTTAAACAGGCTAATGATTTCATTATTTTTAAGCTGCTGAAATCGTTACAGGGATGGGCAGGCCAGCAAAATGGCATGGAAACCAGTAAACTTTAGATATCAATTGAGAAGGCTAAGCATGACCATCCTGGAGTCAGTCTTTCCAAGCTGCTGTCTGCCCGATCCAGCCCTTACCCATCCAGTTAATTTTCACCCCCATAGCGCCTCTGTCTTTTCCCATCCGCAGAGAGCTCTAAAACGCCTCTGCTTACCTGGGTGTTTTATTTATGCATCCAAGCATTTCTTGGGCACCTACTATGAGCAAAAAACTGCCAGGTTGTGTGAGTTAATCCTGATGGATCGCCCAGGAAGCCTGCACCTACTGATTAGATGAATGTGGAAAACATCAGACCCCCTTGGTGAGGAGCAGATCAGATCAGCAGGCGCCAGGACTCTACCCCTAGCTAAACATACAAGCTGCCATTAGACTGCCCCTGGCCCAGGGCAGGAGGAGCATGGGGTAGGGGGTGGGGAGAGGGCCTGTGTTGTGTTGGGGAAGAAGGTGGAGAGATTGAAGGCACCCAGGAATACCTGCACATGAACCAAACAGAAGGCAGGATGATGTCCATCCATAATTTGGCCACTGAAAGAATTGTGGTGTGGCCTGTCTCACTTTTAAGAAGAGGAAAAATTCCTGCTTTCCAAAGTAATACATGTCCATCATTTTAAAATGTCCAATAGGGAAAATTACAAAAATAATAAAATAAAATCTAGCCATTGCTCTTACCAGCATATCAGCATTACAATTTTGATATATGTTTTTCCCATACTTTTTTTGTGTGTACATGTGTACTTTCTTTTTTGTATATATCTCCCCTGCCCCAAACCAGGGATCCAACCCATGCCCCCTGCAGTCTTAACCACTGGACTGCCAGGGAAGTCCCCCTGCGTATATCTTTTTTTTAATAAAAATTGATCAAACTGCTTTGTAATCTATTAATACTTTCTCCTTAACAAGACCAGGAATTTTCCCATGCCATGTAGATTATTCTAAAAGATGATTTTAAATGGTTGCATCATATGCCTCTACCTTAAGTTATTTAATTCTATTTTGGGGCATTAAGATTATTTTAAATTCTTCATTATTATACATAGCTTCAAGGAGTATCCATATATGTAAATATTTATATATTTTTACGATTATTTCCTAATATTTCTAGAAATAGAATTGCTTGGTCAAAATGTATGTACTCTTTTTCCTTCTTTTAAATTTATTTTAAATGGAGGCTAATCACTTTACAATATTGCGGTAGTCCCTGCCACACATCAACACGAATCAGCCACAAGTGCACACATGTCTCCCCCGTCCTGAACCCCGCTCCCACCTCGCTCCCCACCCCATCCCCTGGGCTATCCCAGATCACCCGCTTTGAGTGCCCCACGTCATGCATGCAACCAGCACTGGTCATCCATTTTATGGTAATATACATGTTTCAATGGCACTCTCCCAAATCATCCCACCCTCGCCCTCTCCCACGGAGTCCAAAAGTCTGTTCCTTACATCTGTGTCTCCCTCACTGTCCTGTATATATTTCTAGAAATGGAATTGCTTGGTCAAAATGTATGCACATTTTTTAAATGTCTCACACTGAAGTGGTCTTTCGGAAAGTTTACAGCAGTTCTATCCTCACCAGCCATCTATGATGTGGCTATTTCTCTGAATCCTCGCCAATCCTGGACATCTCTTTTGTAATCCTTGCCATTTGACAGATGAAAAACAATATCTTGTTTTTTTGATTATCATGGTGTATGTTTAACCCATCAAGGTGATAAATATGTATCCTTCCTTCCAAGTTCCCTGAATTGAATAGCGAAATGAGTGCTTCCTTTTCTCTCCACTCAACCACTCTTCTCCAGAATCTCTGAGGATAGAGAAATCAAGAGTAAAATCTGCTCAAATGACGAGACAAACTCAGGGCCATGGCACCTGACCCAGTAAAGAAGGCAGTGGAACAGACGGCTCAATAGAGCACATATGCCCTAAATTACAACTCTGAAATGGGTAACACGTCCTTACATAGAAACTTTTTTAGCTATAAAAGGAGATGAGTCCTCTGAGTTATATTTAGTACTGGCTAATACTAAAATCATTTGCATTTCTTCAACAACACCCAGTTCTGTGATGGGGCAAGTCCACGACGAGCCATCCTCCATATCGAGTGGCCAAGCCACCCAATATGACTCTCAATTCCTGCCTAACTTTCTGGTCCCCTGGCTTTGTTTTTGTCTTGTGGCTTTCTCCACAGCCTCTTATCCCCTCCAGCTGTCAGTATCCTAATTTCCCACTGAAGAACTTATCCTTCCCCCATTCCCAGCTCTGTTTGGTCAGGATTGAGTCCAACCCCTCTCTGGACTTGACGTGGGATGCAGGAAGCTCTGGGAGCTGCTAGCAGCCATCCTGGGCCCTGAGGTTGAACCTGCACCAGAAGGACAGGAGTTGAGAGAGCGAGAGGGGAGCTACATCAGGTCAAATCTGTGAGCCCTGATTCAAGTCTCTTGGGAAGCCTGTGTGTGAAACAGTACCTTCCCTCTTTCTTTAAAAAACTTAAACCAGTTTCGGCCAGCTTTCTGTCATGAGCCAAGAATCCTGACCGAAACGCTGCCTGTGGATGGATTCTGTGGTGCAGTAGGAACTCAGTCCGTTCAATTCCATTGTTCTCAACGTCACTGCCACTAGTTCAGCTCATCATGACCCCAAGAGTGTTCTGATACAAGGTACCACCAAGGAAAAACCAAGCCTACAGGTTGCCTTGGACGGACTCAGGAGCCCGCCATCTACCCGTAGGATGAGAGTCAAGGGGGGAGGAACAGGAGGTGTGGTACAATTTGATTCCTGGGCAACCGTCGCTGTCATGTGGACCTACTCAAGACAAGAGGGTCTGAAAAGCTTGATGTCCTGCTTCTCTTCTACACTGAAGCCTGATTTGAAAACAAGCCAGTCTTAGGACTTCCTTGGCGGTCCAGGGGCTAAGACTCTGCGCTCCCAATGCAGAAGGCCTGGGTTCAACCCCTGGTCAGGGAACTAGATCCCACACACTTCAACCAAGACCCAGCACAACTGAATAAATAAATAAATGTTTAAATTAAAAAAAAAAAAAAAACAGGACATAGGATCTGCCCTCAAGGAGCTGACAGTTGGGTACAGATAGGAAAGGATCGTTGCCAGGTGGGAAGTATTATCTTGTGAGATTGAGAAGGGGCCCATTCAAGACGTCAGGGGAGGTTTTGCGGAGAAGGGGCCGAGTGGCCTCTCAAGAGAGAGAGAGAGAGAGAGAGAAAGGTGTTTTAAGAGTTGAACCTTTTTAACTTGTCCTGGTTCCCACAAGCAAAGAACAAGCAGAGTTCAATACCCAAGGACCATCTCACTGCCCCAGGGGCAGGCAGGTTGGTGGGTTAGGAAGAAAGGGAATTTGAGAGGGAAAAGACAAACATGCTAACATCTCAGTGAAGACAGGGATGGGATGGGGAGTCTTTGAAATTACCTTCTTTGGCTTATTTGTGCTCTTTCATTTTGGGAGAAAATGGACTATGGAACCTCCTTTTGTATTTTTAACATAATGAAAGTGAAAGTGAAGTCGCTCAGTCGTGTCTGACTCTTTGTGATCCCATGGACTGTAGTCTACCAGGCTTCTCTGTCCATGGGATTTTCCAGGCAAGAGTACTGGAGTGGGTTGCCATTTCCTTCTCCAGGGGATCTTCCTGACCCAGGGATCGAACCCAGGTGTCCTGCATTGCACGCAGAAGCTTTATCATCTGAGCCACCAGAGAAGCATAATAGACTTATGGTCTCTGGGTCCCAGTCCCCCCATAAGCACAGGTCTTTAGCCAAAGCTCACCTGCTCTGAAGCCCAGGCTTGACATGTCAGCATGGTGCCCTCGGAGATTATGTTACAGCAGAACTGCCGAGGAGAAGCCTGTAAATAGTCTGGGCCCCTTGGGCCAGACACTCCTAACCTTATTTAGAGGAGAAGTTACCCTGGTTTCCTGGAGATGTTTAATTCCTGACCATGAAAGCCCTATCCTGAGAAACAGTAGGGACAGGTGACACCTGACCACTCCCTGCCCACCTGCCTGGACCTTCAGCTGGGACCAGGCAGGGCAGAGCTGCCCCCGGGGGTTGATGCCTCAGCTCTCCCGGGTGGTAGACCCACCTCCTGCAGGAGCACTTGAGGGCCCACCCCAGGGTGCTATTCGATGCCGCCTTCCAGGGTGTCCCAGCCTGATGCACGTGGAAAGCACCGAGGCCCCATGGTTCACAGGTCCGGGCCTGCTGTCCCACAGGAGGGCTCCGGGTAGACATCTGTGGCTCTTGCCAGCCCAGCGTCCAGGCCCTCTCATGGGGTAACGGCACCTACAACCTCTTTTGCGGGTGGCCATGTGAGCAGGGTGCCCTCTCTGGAGGCAGTCCAGGCCAAGCAGGCTGACTTCTCCCCCTGGAATCTGAGTGTTGAGCAGAGAGACACACACACTGAAAATAACCGGAGCTGATTCATCCAGTCGCGAGTGCACTAAAGAAGGAAACCAGTGTCTCTCTGCTCTCTGAGGCCCCTTAGCTGCCTGGGTTCTCATCCTTCCCGAGGCCTGGCTGTTTACTTTTCATTCCGTTGTGTGAACTAATTCCTATTCTTCCAGTAAATGTCCTCACCCTTCCCCAAAGTTAGCCCTAAAGCCTACTTCCATTATTGGAACCCAAAAACCCCCAAAAGGTATAAGTTCTAACCCTCGTAACAACCTCATTTGTCATTATTATCCCTATTTTAATGTAAGGTAGTTGAGCTTCACAGAAGTTAAAAGACTTGCCCAGGGACCCACAGCTCATGAATGCCACACTTGAACGTGAACCAAGTCATCTGACTTAGAGGCACAACAAGAGGGCGATTTTATCATGAGACTAAAATGAGCCCACTTCCCTGGTTTCTGCAGAAAACTCCTGATCACATCAGTGTCGCTGAATAGAGGAATCCTCTCCAAATCAGAAAAATGGAGAAAGTAACACTTCACAGAGTTATTGAGAGTTGATATTGGCCTTCTGAGTCGACCCAAGTACAATGTTCTCTGTGTGTGTGTCTCTCTTCTCTTGCCCTTTGGGGCTCTCCCATACATCTCTATCCCCTCCTGTGTCCTGGTATCCTGTTCCTGAAAAGCCTATCAAGAGAATGCAGGAAAAAGAAAAGAAAACCCAGACATCCTCCAGGAAGGAGTGCAAGGGGCACATAAATATGCATAAAACCTAAACCTTCCACTGAATACGCCTTTGGAAAGAAGAGAGCAAGAGTTTTCATTCCTCTCAGGATGATGGAAACACTAAGACACCAAATGTTTACGTTGAGGTTACACCGCAAACTCAGAGGTAAGGTGACCCAGGCCAGCTGGTCTGAAAATTCCAGAGAACAGGTGTCCCAAGTTTCTGGTTTGGAACCTACCCAATCCCTGCTTCCCCTCTTTCCCTACTCTCTGTCCCAATTCCAATAAATCATTTACACGTCCACGTTGGGCAGATTTCTAACAAAGTTTCCCCAGACCTCTGTCCATCACACATCTTACCTCTCCCTTCAGGGTTGTGACTTACTTAAACTGTACTTATAACTGTTTGAATGGGGGGAAAGTTCCCAAAGTTGTATTCCCTATGCTGGAAAAATTAAAGTTCCCTTAGAAAATACAGTTAAAGACAGAGCGCTATTTCCACTAAGATTTCTGATGCTTCTTTAGAGACAAATTAAAGTTTTCCCAGGACTGCGATTATAAATAGCACATATAACTAAAGGATCAACCAGTCAGAGTTGCCCTGGTGGCTCAGTGGTAAAGAATCCATCTGCCAATGCAGGAAACAAGGGTTCAATCCCTGATCTCGGAAGATCCTAAAGCAACTAAGACCATGTGCCACGACTATTGAGCCAGTGCTCCAGAGCTTGGGGACCACAACTACTGAAGCCCCCTCACCCTAGAGTCTGTGCTCCACAACAAGAGAAGCCGCTGCAAGAAGCCTGTACACTGCCGCCAGAGAGTAGCCCCAAGAAGCAACGAAGACCCAGCACAGCCAAATAAATAATTATATTATAAATATATATATATTATATACACACACGTGTGTAAAGATCAGTCAACAGCTATTCACAAACTATCTGCCATAAGCAAGGAATTTACCAAAATTGACACTAGCTTACAAGTAAAAAAACCCACACAGCATGAAGTTATTCCACATAATTTTGATTCTTGTGATTTTTCTGGTTTCTAGGGCCAAGAAAACAAATTCCCAGATAATTTCTGGGATTTCTTTTCTTCTCCTGTACATTGATTCCTTCCAGTCTTGAAAGTTTTACACTCAACAGCAAATGAATTTTTAAAACCATGACCCATCACTTTAGCAACTTGCACACAGGCATTTATTTTCCACAAACACACAGATTATTTAAAGTTACAAATACGGTGTGCTTGCTAGTTTATATTCTCTTTTTCGTTTTACAAGTCTTTCCCTGTGTCTCTCTGTACGTGTCTGGATGTAAGCTTTCACTGAAACACAAAATATTCCATTATACAGATACACCACAAAAATTTTAAACTGTTCCTCTAATGTGGGGACATTTCAGTTATTTCTATTTTTTTCTATTATAACTAACACAGTCAAGGATACCTTTAATGTATTTAGAATTTTAAATATCTTTATTAAATAATTTCATTGGGAAAAATTCCTGGGTATAGTACTTTTATAGCTTTTCCTAGTATCATGTTGCATTCCTCCCCAATTTTACCAATTTACATGCAACCCACAGTAAAAAGCGCAATTTTACAGCACCCTTAACAGCATTAGATGCTATGTTTTTAATTGTTACTCTCATTAGCAAGAAGTAAAACAGTTGCTATGATCTTCACTTTTGATTACTGTCAATGAGGAACATTATCTGTGTATTTTTTCTTATTCATTTACTCATCTGAGTAAATTTCTTATTTCTTTCTTTGAAAAAAAAAAATCATTTATTTACTTGGCTGCACCAGGTCTTAGTTGCAGCATACTGAATCTTTAGTTGCAGTGTGAGAACTCTTAGTTGTGGCATATGGGATCTAGCTCTCTGACCAGGCCCCCTGCGCTAGGAGCGTGCACTCTTAGCCACCAGACCACCAGGGAAGTCCCTTGTTATTTCTTTCTAAAATGCTGGCCATGACCCACCAAACTGATTTCATGAGCCACTAATGAGTCATAATCCAGTCTGAAAAAATGTAAAACAGGGTTTCATTTCACACTGCAGTCAATGAACTGATACACATGGATTAAGCCAAATCAGCTGGACACCTGCCCCCAGTGGCCTGTGAAATAAATCGCCCATTTTCAGAGACTCGATATTGGTGGTCGTGGATGAGCAGGTGGCAGCGAGAACCAAGATGTGGTGATGTTGTTGCAAATGTCCATCCGGGGGCTGGCTGCCTTCCCAGGGCTGGCCTGGCCTACCCCTGAGGTGTAGCAGCTCTGTGGTATCATGTTGGGAAAGGGCATTTGGGCCTGAGGTCGCAGAAGCCCCTGGGGGCCATCCTTCATGTGGACTAGCCCAGAGCATCTCCAGTCCAACCGAGAGGCTAGAGCAGCGGGTGAATTATCCCCACAGCCTGGCCGTGCCAAGTGATTACTGGGGAGCCAGAAGGAGGCCCAGGCTGGGTAAACAAAGGCATTGTCTCAGGAGGTCAGGTCACTCCAGGAAGAGACACGAAAATGCTTCGTGGACCAGGCAGGCACTGGGAAGGGGCCCCTCCAGGTCAGCACCCAGGGACGCTGGAGGGTGAGTCCAGGCAGGAATGTGGGAGAGCTGCGGTCATCCTGGGGACGCCCAGGTGTCCCCCAGCCACTCCCACGGCCTTCCTAGCACACAAGTTTTGTGATCCACATGAGGTGGCTGTATGACCTTTAGACAGGTCCTAATTCTCTTGCCTATGGATGAGGGGAATGACCAAGCCTTGCCAGGGGTCTCAGAAGAGACAGTACTTTTATGCCAAGCCATCAGGGAGACCATAGCCAATCTCTATCAGCCAAAATTACAGCAAGCACCTTGAGAAGCTGTGACTGGTGGAGTTCTGGCTCCAGGTCAGTAAATTATGCTTTCTAGTGTGTCTACATTTCTAATGTCTCATGTTCAGAATCTTCCGGCCTTACCTAATTTCCTTGAGCACCTTAGGCATTGCAAACTCAAACTTGCCTTCCTCCCGCTTCACAGCACTTATGAATATTCATGAGCTGTCCTTAGCCGGAAAGCACTGGAAAAACCTGTTCCGAGAGGTGGGCTCTCCTGTGGGCAGTCATACCTGCAGAGAAAAGGGGACCCTGGCCCTTAGATATTCAGGGAAACCCCTCAAATTCAGGGGGAGTTCAAGCTATGCTGCAGGGTTTCAGGCCTGAGAAAGATAAGAATTGCTAATTTTCAGGTGTTCTCAAGTTGCTTCTCCCTTCTTCAGAGTGGCTACCACATTCCTATTTGTGGTGTCCGTCCTTCTAAGTGTCCAGCCTCCTTGCATCAGGGGGGAGATCTACATGTGACCCTGACAACTACTAACAGGAAGTCATCACCCTACAAGAGGACACAGCTCTCAGCCTGCAGACTTGCAAAAGCATGCTTCTCTTCCCTCGCTTTCCCTGGAATACAAATCAGAGCATTTCATTTAGTAAGGAGAGAGACCTGTTCTCAGAGAGATGCGTCCTCCTTCCTCTGAATCAGCACCTTCACCCCGAGCCTCTCTGAAGGGCTTGAGAATGTGGACATTCACAGCAGTCACACACCTGCCCCACAACAGCTGCTCACTGGAGAGAGAAAGCCACAACAAAGCTCACCTGGGAAAACACCATCCCAATTGAGCAGAATGGTGGATTGCAAACTTAGCTCGTTAGAATCACCCTGGAGCTTAAGAAAATTGGCTGTATAAGCCAGAATCTCTGGAGATGGGACTCAGGCATCAATATTTTATTCTATTTATTTTACTGGGAATTCCCTGGCAGTGCTGTGGTTTAGATGCTGTGCTCCCAACGCAGGGGGCATGGATTCGATCCCTGGTTGGGGAACTAACCCCATGTCTCTCAGCTGCACCACTCGGCAATAAATCAATATATATATAAAATATTCCTGGGCTTCCCTGGTGGCTCAGTGGTAGAGAACCCGCCTATCAATGCAGGAGACAGCGTTTGGATCCTTGACCCAGAAAGATCCCACATACAAAAGATTAACTAAGGCCGTGTGCCACAGCTATTGAGCCTGTGCTCTAGAACAGGGGGACTGCAACTACTGAAGCCATACGCCCTAGGGCCTGAGCTCTGCAGCAAGAGAAGCCACTGCAATGAGAAGCCTGCGCCCCACGGCTAGAGAATACCCGGCTCTTCCCAACTAGAAAAAAGCCCTTGCAGCAACGAAGACCCAGCACAGCCAAAAATAAACATATAAAATTGAAAATATACACATTAAAACAAATGGAAGTATAATTGACCTACAACACTATCTTAGCTCCTGGTGCACCACATAGCGATTCGGTATTTCTATATATTACAACATGACCACAGCCAGGCGTCAGTACCTTTTAAAGCTCCCCAGGTGTTCCAACATGCAGGCCGGGTTGAGAACCGCTCCCAACGGTGCAGCCTTCTGTTGATCTCTCATTTAGCAAGACTTCACCCTTCTCTCGAAAGGAACATTTATAACAGCGAAACCTCTAAACCGTTGATCACAGTAACAGACCAATAAGAAGAACTTTGGGGGTGGGGGGATGGGATGATGGGCACTTACGAGCAGACAAGGAGAGGGCTTTACATCCAGAGGGCATTTTACCATGGAATCACAATCCTTGGATTCTAAACAAAGCCAGTCTCCAGGAAGGCATTCGGCCCCTGCCTCGCTTCCGGAGCAGCTGAACTTCACACCCTTTGTCAGAGCTCTCCAAGAGAAACACCTGCGCGGCAGCCACCGCGATCCCCGGTGCGGTCACGCGCGCCGGGTCCCGCCCGGGGCTCCGGGCTTGAGCGCGCGGCCTCCGCTGGCCAGAAGGAGACTCCGGGGTCGGGGGAGGGGGCACGGCCTCACCACGGAGGTGATGGACACGCTGCCCCCAGCGCCGGCAAGGGCATCCGGCAGCCGCTGTTTGCGCGGAGGCGGCTGGGAGCCCAGCCCCGCGGTCCCTCGTGTAGGTGGAGGGGCGTTTGCGGGGACCCGCGCTGTAGGTCGCTGTCAGTAATGGAGGCCCCGAGACGGCGCAGCTACGCTAAAAGCGCGTTTAGGAGACGAAATAATAATACCAAGATGTCAGAAACGAAAAGCCTTCCCGGCCACAGGCGATTTAAAGGTGTGACTTTTGAAGGCAGCAACAGTCCAGACAGCGCCCGACCGTGTGGTGCGGAGACCCGCCCCGGAGAGGACAGGGCGGCACTCACCCGCGGGCCCTCGGGCCGGCGGTCCTCGGCGCGCGCAGGTGCTCCGGCCGTTCCCGTGCCGAGCGCGCCCCGCCGGCCCCAGGCCCCGTCCACGCCCGGCTCCGGCGGCCGGAGAACGCGACCCGCGCGGCGCTGGGAGGAGGCCGGGTCCTGCCGCAGCCTCCTCTGCGCCCGGCTCCGCGGTCGCTATGGAAACCAGGCGCAGCCCGAAAGGTGACACAGAGAGGCGCCCCCGGCCCTCCCGGCCTCTGCGGGCCCGGGCCAGGTCTGCGGTAGTGGGGCTTCCCGGGCCGCACCCTCATAAAGTCCCCTCCACCCCCAGCCAGACCCTCCCTTCCTCGTCCTCCCGGCCACCTCCCTCACCCCCTCCCCAGCCCCACCTCGGTCCGCTCGGTTCCGTGGAAATGCCGGCGCTTCTCCGCTCTTCCACTCGGAGACCCCGGGCGCTGGGCTGCTCAGCGACCTGTGCCTCTGCTGGGGTCCGGACCGCGCCTCACTCTGCACGAGCCCTGGACTGCAGCGGCTCGCGGACTGGAAAGCAATCTGCCAAGCCCTAAGGAAGGCAGATGGAAGGCTGGAGAGCTCGGAATAAATTCCTCAGCATTTGCCTATTATAATCGGAGCAGAAGGAAGCCTTAGCGATGATCGCCTCTTCAAGGATCGTTGGCTTCAGTAAGACATCCATCACGCTGAGCAGCGGAGAACAGAGCGACTCCAGCAGCACCCTCAGGACAGGGCTGATGCCTCCAAGAGCCCCGCGGCTCCTGCGTGTCTCTGTTGCTGCCTAGTAATCCCGCCGTCCCTACTTCTTTTTCCTTTTTTTTTTTTGTTTCATAACACCTTCTATCAGATTCCCTGGTGGCTCAGACGGCAAAGTGTCTGCCTGCAATGCCTGAGACCCGGGTTCGATCCCTGGGTCGAGAAGATCCCCTGGAGAAGGAAATGGCAACCCACTCCAGTACTCTTGCCTAGAAAATTCCATGGATGGAGGAGCCTGGTGGGCTATGGTCCATGGGGTCACAAAGAGTCCGACACAACTGAGCATATTCACTACTTCCATCAGAGTATGTTAACACCTCGGGCCTTTTAAGGTCTGCATAGTATTCTGGAGCGCAAGTGTCCTCTTTAATATTTATTTTATCTTTTGGCTTTACTGGGTCTTCCAAACTGCCAGCCCTGGCTTAGCCTGTGGGATCTTTGTTCCCCAACCAGGGATGGAACCTGTGTCGCCTGCTTTAGAGGGCGGATTCTCAACCACTGGACCGTGGGTGCAGTCTCCCTCTCTGCCGCCTTGACGCTTCTGTTGTCCACAACCGTTAATGTGAGTTGCCCGAGCTCCAGGATCCCTGTGTGGCTCGCAGGTGTCCCAGCTTATCACCCGGGGTCCTTTCTTCGTCTCAGCACTCGGCCTCCATGTCTGCTCTACCTCAGTCTGCAGGTGTTTTGCTCCAGTTCCAAAATAAGGGAAGGAAACACACTTTTATGGAGCTCTGACAATGTGCCTAGGCTATTCGTGGGTTATTTCGTTTAATCCTTGGGTCAGCCTGTGAGATTTTACATCACTGTTTTATGAGCTAAGAATGTAAGAACAGAAAGAATTTACTTAATTGTGTAACCTACATAGCCAGATCAAGGTAAAGCTGGAATTCCCAGCCAGTTCTCTCTGACACACAGAACTGACACAAAGTTGAAGGCAGGAGGCCATCTGGGGTTGGCCCAAGTGGGTATTAGGGAACTTCCTAGAATATCTAGAATCCCACCTTTCATTCACTTATTTATTTCCAGTAAAGGCCCCCAGCTAGGGAACAGCTGCTCCAACAGCTCTGCAGCCTCAGGAGCCACAGGAGCAGAGAGACAGGGACCCATCTGCGGTTCTTGGTGCTGCCCACGGCAACTGGGGCCATCCATGTGGTACAACGTGGACACTGGAGTCCATCCACCAGAAGATGGAGAAGGCCTGAGCTCTGCTCCCAGGGATGAAGGGCTCAGCAGCTGTTCCAGTTTAGCTTGGAGACTTCTGCTGTCAAATCTCTGATGGACTGTCCCAGGGAGGAGAGGTATGTGGCCCTCCACAGGGCAGGAGCAGGGCCACTAGGGACGCAGGTCAGTGGAGCCAGCTCTCTGCTCAGTCTGAGGATTTCCCATCACTGCTGGCTCACAATAGGGTGATCTGCAAGTGAGCTCAGGAAAATGCAGGGTCCACGCAGCCAAGGGCTTGGAAGAGGATACCCTTCATTCTCCAAGGCCATCCTCCACATGTATGACCCAAATTGACGTGGGGGGCACCAGACACCTGCTTTGGGAAATGTTGACTCTGTGACTTCCAGTTCCCTTTCACATCAAAGATTCTGTGACCAGTCAGTGTCTGTTTTTCTTGTACTGCTATTTCACTCCAGTAGATAATGTTTTTAGTGCTTTTGACTCTTTGACTCCCAAAACAATTCAGAATGGTTCTTACTATTAGAATGCATATTTTTTAAAAAACAAAAATTTTAATGAAAAAATTGAATCCAGAGGATCCCTGGGAAAAAGTGAGTTGCTACAGAATTCAGGCACTAAATTTAAAGCAAAGTTTGTTCCAGTGAAAGTCGCTCAGTCATGTCTGACTCTTTGCAACCCCTGGACTATACAGTCCATGAAATTCTCCAGGCCAGAATATTGATGTAGGTAGCCATTCCCTTCTCTATGGGATCTTCCTAACCCAGGGTTCAAACCCAAGTCTCCTGCATCGCAGGCAGATTCTTTACCAGCTGAGCTACCAGGAAAGCCCAAGTTTGCTCCAAGTCTGGGCAAATAGAGGCAAGTGTGATGTTATTGGTTCTCACTGTTCAGGAAGGAGATGCCCACACTCCACTGGCCTCAGCTTCCCACTGGGACTAAGAAGCCCAGAACAACAGGAGCAAGTTCTTCCCTTCATTTTATTTAATTTTTATTAAAACTTTTTAAAGAATTAAAGATTTTAAAATTTAAAAAAAAAAATAAAAATAAAAAAAAAAATAAAATAAAACTTTTTAACATTTACTTTTATTTATTTAGCTGCACTGGGTCTTTGTTGTAGCATGCAAGATCTCTTACTTGTGACGTGGGATCTAGTCCCCTGACCCAGGATCGAACCCTGGGCCCCTCCATTGGGAGCTCATAGTCTTAGCCACCCCCATGGAAGTCCCCTCCTCTACCTTTATGCCCTCCCCTTCAATAACATGCAGGGGAACATTTTATACAGAGTTGGTGCTTAGTGTGTTCTGATTGACTTGACTTACTTTTTTTCGCCACACCATGAGGCTTGTGAGATTTCAGCTCCCGAGCCAGGGATTGAACCTGGGTCACAGCAGTGAAAGCCCAGGATCCTAACCACTGGGCAACCAGGGAAATCCCTTTTTTTGTTTGTTTATTTTGTTTTTTATTTTCTTTTTTTTCAAAATTTCTGTATTTATTGGCTGTGATGGGTCTTTGATGCTGAAGGGCTTTCTCTCCAGTCGCGGCAATCTGAGGCTGCTCTCTCCTTACGGTTCTCAGGCCTCTCATCTTGTGGCTTCTCTTGGCTCTAGGGCACTCGGGCCTAGTTGCTCTGTGGCACGTGGGATCTTCCCGGACCAAGGATCAAACCCGTGTCTCCTGCATTAACAAGTGGATTCTTTACCGCTGAACCATCGGGGAAGCCCCTGTTTTTCACTTTTCTTAAAGATGGAATATGATGCTTTCTCCCTGGGGCCTGGTAGAAGCAGTGTCATGGTCAGGCTCTCAGCCGTGGCTCTGAACTCACATGACACTGCTCCGGGGGAGGGTGGAAGGGGGGCTGGACCTGGCCTACAGTGGGCCCCAGGCTGCCGTGCGTGGCGCCCACTGGTCCCTGCTCATGTCTTCCAAGCAGGTTTCCATCCTCAGTGTGACTGTGCTGCAGAGCACAGCTGCTCCACACACAGGTCTGCTTCCCTCTGGGGCTCTAACCCAGAGTTAGAGCTCATGCCCAGCAGTAACAAGAACCAACACCGCTATTTCTCTTGCTTAGAACACAAGGCCCCCTGTTAGGTGCTCATCCTGCTGCTGCTCTGTTAAGCAGTTACTTACTTCTCAGCCCTTTTTCCAGGTGAGGAAACGGAGGCACACAGGCTCAGGGACCTGCTCAAGGTCACAAGCCCCACAGTGACCTTAGCGTTCTGGCTCTAGGTCTGTGCTCCCAACCACATACCCCCTGCCCCTTGGGAGGTATCTGTATGTCCTTAATCAAGTCACCCAGGGACCAAGGTCCAAAGTGAGATTTTCTTGGTGAAAAGACTCCTGGTGCTGTGTTCTCTGCCCTCCTCTTTCCAGGCTCCTCTCTTCCCTGGAGACAGGCGCTGAGGTGGCCCTGTGTTTCCTTCCCCACCCAGCTTCCTGGGAGGGCTGCTCTCCAGCCTGCCCCTACCTCTGCTTGGCTCAGGGCTTTGGAATGAAAGACGCAAGACTGAGCTCCTAGGAGTGACTCACCTCTGCTTGGAGGGATTACTCACCTCTGCTTGGAGGGCTTTCATGCCACTTAGCCATTCCTTCTCCATTTTTCCTAAAAATGCCAGATGGTCTATATTTTATTTTAAAATCAGCAGGGGGACTTCCCTGGTGGTCCAGTGGTTGAGAATCTGCCTTCCAATGCAGGGGATGTGGGTTTGATCCCACATCCTACATGCCACAGGGTAGCTAAGACCATGCACCACAACTAGAGAATCCCCCCAGACACAGCAATGAAGACCCAGTGAAGCTAAAAGAAAAAAAAAAAAGAAAGAAAGAGTAAATAGACTTTTTCATAGAATTTGCTTTGGATGATTATCAGCACGACCCGTTCCTTCACCTCCTTCCCTCCCACTGTCCTGGGATCATTACAACTACCTGGGCAGGTACTGCTGACCCTAAAGGCCTGGGTCGCTCTCCACCTGTGACCTGTAGGTAGACACTTAATAGGAACCTCCTGATCCCACTGTCTCAGGCCATCTCAGGTCCAGTGGAACGGGGCCAGGATCAAGCCCTGGGTGTGGCTTCCAGGCCTGGGTCAGCAGGAGCAGGTCTGTGCCGGGCATCTCCTGCTTCTGCTCCTGGTAGACTCACCTAAGCCCAAGGGCAAGAAGACACAGAGGGTGTGCCCACAGGAGGCGCGCCCTCTTGTGCAGTTTCCCACACAGCCAAGAGTCAGCCCTTTCTTCCACTCAGACCAGCCGAGTCACTGGCACCAAGCACACTGTCTAGAGTTGTATGAATCTCATGCCCGTGAATGTTCTCTGTAGGAGGCTCCCAGGCTTGAAGCAACAAACAAGTCAATACTCTTCCCACCTGGACACAATGGGCCTGCGGGCCTGGGAGCAGCCAGGCTCCCCTATGGACTCTGTCAAATCTGCTGAGACAAAGGCCAGATGGAGGCCGGACTTCAGGGGTCACGCAGAGAGTATCTGCTCTGTTACAGGGTCCTCTGAACATGGGATTCTCCAGGCAAGAGTACTGGAGTGGGTAGCCATTCCTTTTCTCCAGGGGAATCTTCCCGACCCAGGGATTGAACCTGGGTCTCCTGCATTGCAGGAAGATTCTTTACCATCTAAACTTCTCTTTACCAGAGAAGCCCCATTGAACAGGTTACTTCACCCAGGTTACTTCAAAAATGTCTTTAGACCTAAACTGAGAAGGTCTGGATTTGAGTTCCAGCCAGATTATCTATTAACTGCATGGCCCTGAGCAAATCAATGAGCTTCTCCAAAGCATAAATTTCATTATCTGTTGAATGGGAACAGAAACATGTTTCCTTCACACAGGAGCACGTGAGGATCAAATAACAGCACACATGAAAACATTTTGTAAACTGTGATGTGCTCTGGAACTGTCAAGGGTCGTATAAAATGCTGTTTATTGCAGTTAACAATGATAGTTTAAGTAGTTTGTTCCTCTACTCAAGTTTTGACCAGAACAGTGTGAACAGTAAAAAATGGTGAGCTTTGATTTTCTCTCACTTTCTAGTCCATGTTCTGCCCCAGGCAGGCAGGAGCAGCAGGGACTGGGGGGGGGGGGGGGGGGGGGGCGGGGTTGGCACAGTGCACACCTGCTGGGCAAACAGCAGGTAGAAAAGAAACACGTACCTGTGTACTCGTTGTGGTCGGGGCTGGATGCTGACAGACTTTAGGGTGGGCTGGAGGGGGCCAGTCCCCCGCAGAGCTGACCACCGCTCAGTAAGAAGCACAGTGGATGCTGACCCGCTGACAAGCCTCCCTACCCACTGGGCTCCCTGCCCTGGGCTTCTCAGAAAACCCTGGTCACCTCTGCTCTGGACCTTGACTGCAAGGACCTTGGAAGCAGCTTACTGGTGGAGTTGGGATCTCTTCAGTATCCACAGCCCTGGTGTTTCCATTCAGATTCCCAAGCAGGCAACACTGGATCACAGAAAAGGCTACATTTTAGGTATCAGAAACCTCATCCTTTGTGCATCCCAGTGCCTTTGTGTCCGGGATGAGAGTTCTAGCAGTAAGGATGCTGCTGTTGCTGTTACCGAACAAAGTTCATGCGCATAGTAAAGGCAAATAGAAAGATTGGAGTTTGGAGCAGAGGGATGTTTATTGCAGAGCCCAGCAAGGAGAACAGATGGCTTATGTTCAAAAACACTGAACTTCTCTATGATTTTGGGGGGGAAAGTTTTGGGTTTTTTTTTAAATATTTATTTATTTGTATTTGGCTGCTCCAGGTCTTAGTTATGGCATGCAGGGTCTTCGATTTTCATTGCAGCATGCAGGATCTTTTAGTTGAGGTATGTGGGACCTAGTTCCCTGTCCCTGCATTGGGAGTGTAGAGTCTTAGCCACTGGACTACAGGGAAGTCCTGAAATGTATTTCTTAAATACTGAGACTTGAAAGTCATGATTACACCTTGATCCATGGGCTGTAGGATGGATGTTGTGTTAGCAGGCAGGAAAACAGCATTCAACTCATTGTACATCTATCTCCATCAGAGCTCCTGGGTGACCAGGTTCCTTGTCACTGAGCAGTAATATTTTTGAAAGGGATCTTTTTTTCTGAGCAGTAGGTCCCCGCAGAGGATTTAAAATATTAATTGAACCATGCAGTAAACAGAAGTGCTGTCATCCAGGCTTTGTTGTTCCATTTGTAGAGCATAGGCAGGGTAGATTTAGAACGGTTTTTAAGGGCCCTAGGATTTGGGGATTGTAAATGAGCATTGGCTTCAAGTCACCAGCCACAACAGCGCCAACAAGAGAATCAGTCTGAAAAAAAAAAGAGAATCAGCCTGTCCTTGAGGCTTTGAAGCCAGGCACTGACTTCTTGCCTGCTGTGAAAGTCCCAGATGGCGTTTTCTTCCAGTAGAGGCTATCTCATCTACATTGAAAATCTGTCGTTTAGTGTAACCACTTTCATGAATGATCTAAGCTAGATCTTCTGGGTAAGTTGTTGCAGCTTCTACATCAGCACTTGCGGCTTCACATTGCACTTTTATGTTATGGAAAAGGCTTCTTTCCTTAAGCCTCATGGACCAACCTCTGCCAGCTTCAAACTTTTCTTCCGCAGCTTCCTCATCTCTCTCACCATTCAGAGTGTTAAAGCTTTACTGTGGATTAGAGTTTTATTAAGGGAATGTTGTGGCTGGTTTCATCTTCTATCCAGACCGCTCAGACTTTCTCCATGTAAGCAGATATCATATCAAGTGTTTTCCTTACTTATCATTTGTGTGTTCACTGGAATTGCACTTTCCATTTCCTCTAAGAACTTCTCCTTTGCATTCACAACTTGGCTAGGACTTCCCTGGTAGTGCGGTGGATAAGAATTTGCTGTCAATGCAGGGGACACAGGTTGGATCCCTGGTCCAGGAAGATTCCACGTGCCTCGGAGCAACTAAGTCCGTGCAGCACAGCTACTGAGCCCGTGCTCTATAGCTCACGAGTCACAACTACTGAGCCTGCATGCAGCAACCACTGAAGCCCAAACCCTAGAGGCTGTGCTGTGAAACCGTAGAAGCCAGCAGAGTGAGAAGCCCAAGCACCACAAGAAAGAGTAGCCCCTGCTTGCTGCAACTAGAGAAAGCCTGCACACAGCAACAGAGACCCAGAACAAACAAAAAACAACTTGGCTAACTGGTGCAAGAGGCCCAGCTTTCAGCGTATCTCAGCTTTCTTGCTTTCTCTTTTTCTGTTGTTCATGCCACATGGCATGTGGGATTGTAGAGCCCCACCAGGGGCTGAACCCACACCCCCTGCCGTGGAAGTGTGGAATCTTAACTATGGGCCCACCAGGAAAGTACCCCCCTCTCAGCTTTTGACATGCCTTCCTCACTAAGCTTAATCATTTTTAACTTTTGATTTAAAGTGAGACGAGTGGCCTTTCCTTTCACTTGAACACTCACAGGCCTTTGTAGGGTTATTAATTAGCCTACACTCAATACTGTTCTGTTCAGGGAACAGGAAGACCGAGGAAAGGAAGGGAGAGGAGGGAACAACCAGTTAGTGGAGCAGTCAGAACACCCACAACATTTATTGATCAAGTTCATAGTCTTACACGGGTGCCCCAAACAGTTACAATAGTACCATAGGTCACCGTAACAGATATAATTAAAAAGTTTAAATTATTGTGAGAATTGCCAAAATGTAACACAGAGACACCAAGTGAGAAAGTGCTGCTGGGAAAACGGGGCCAATGGACTTACTCAGGGCAGAGTTGCCACACACAGGTCATCAATTTGTAAAAACCACAGTATCTGTGAAGTACAATTAAGTGGAGCACAATAGAACAAGGAATGCATGCATTGCTAGGTTGTCAAAATTAAAAGGAGAGAATTTTAAAAGCAGCAAAAGAAAAACAGCTTGTTCTAAGGGGACTTTCCCTGGTGGTCCAGTCGCTAAGATTCCATGCTCCCCATGCAAAGGGCCGGGCTCCATAGATCACCCATGCCACAACTAAGACCAGTACAGCCAAATAAATAAACAAATCTTAAAAAAAAAAAGAAAAAGACTGTGTTGAGTCTGATGGCAGCAGGTAACTCTGCAGAGGAGAAAGTGCAGCCTTAGTGAATAAGAGAATGGAGCGCATGAACTCACACTGAAGAAAAGGCAGTATGCACAAAGGTGGTAAAGCTTTACAGTGGTGCAGAAAAGGCCAGGGGTGAGTGTGTGTGTGTGTGTGTGCACGCGTGTATAAATTGCCAGAGACACTGACACTTTCTGGAAAAAAAAAGACAAACTATTTATCCAACAGTGATCGGGGTGGTAAGAATGTTGATTTTTCTTTCTGGAGGTGAGATTGTATACACACACATCCTCTGTGTTGTGTGTGTGTGTGTGTGTGTGTGTGTGTGTGTGTGCATGCTCAAGGATGTGGTTGGAAGCCCCTGTGCAAAGGGCAGAGGCTGGTTTGAGCGTGAAGAGTCCAGAATTGGAGTGAGAAGGGTTTGCTGTGTAACCAGGGGAAGGGTCAGAAAGAGATTGCTCGGAAGAGTCTGAGCAGAGCGAGTAGACTCTCTCAAGCTTGCGGTCTCAGGAACAGAACAGGCCGTCTCAGTCTCTCCCGCACTCTCCTCCCAACAGCTGTGCAAAGACCAGCACGTGACCCTGCAAGCACAGCACTGCAGCTTCTGACCGCACCAGGAGAAGGGCAGGGAAACAAAGGCCACAGGCACAGCCACACCAGCTGCCAGGAGCCCCAGTCCCCACGGTGACACAGAAGAATAGTCGTGAGACTGCATCCAATGTCACTCTCCACCGGGGACCTCCCAGCCCCCACCCCGGGACTGAAGCACCAGGCCCAGGAAACAGTCCACTCCTCTGTCTCTCCCTGGAAGGTCCAAGGGCTGCTCCGGCTGGGCAGGGGGGATTCCTGGGGACCTGGGGTGGGGAGGTGGGTGTTCAGGGAGCTCCATGACAGGAGCGCAGGGCCGGCTCAGCACAGCTCGTGTCCACCTCTGTGTGACGCCGCGCCTGCCCCTGGGCTGGGTTCTGCCAGCAGGATTCCAGGAGAGAGTAGACCCATCTCCTCCCTCTCCTCACTTCTCCAGGTCAGCCCTCCACCTCTCCTTTCTGCCTCAGGTCCTACAGAGAGACCTCTGCTTCGATGACTTCAGACCCACTACACACAATTCACAAGTTACCTTAAACCAGAGTTTTAACTTTGCTGGGGCTTGATTTAAAACAAACAAAACTTCTACCTTCTCTTTCTCTCAAGGATAAAATGGGGTTTAAAAAGTAGCTAATGAGGACTTCCCTGGTGGTGCAGTGGACAGGAATCCTCCTGCCAGTGTAGGGGACACAGGTCCTGGTCCAGGAAGATTCCACATGCCACAGAGCAGCTAGCCCTTCCACCACAACTGCTGAGCCCGAGCTCTAGAGCCCAAGCGCCGTAACTGCTGAGCGCGAGTGCTGCAGCTGCTGAAGCCTGCGCGCCAAGAGCCTGTGGTCCCCAGCCGGAGAAGCTTGTGCAGCGCAGCAAAGAGTAGCTCCCGCTTGCTGCAGCTAGAGAAAGCTTGTGCACAGGAACAGAGACTAGCACAGCCAGTAAATACACGAAAAATAATTTTTTTTAAGATGGAGACTCTTTTTCAGGAGGTTAGTCACTCTGCTGGGCCCTCACAGGGGTGCTCAGGAGACCAGGGTCTCCCCAGAATGTCTTGATTAACCCTGACAGTGCTTTCCAGCAGAGAACACTGATTTCAGCATTAAGCGATACAAAGAGCACAGGGCTTCCAGGTGGCTCCGTGGTAAAGAACCCGCCTGCCAATGGAGGAGATGCAAGAGATGCTGGTTCGATCCCTGGGTCAGGAAGATCCCCTGGAAAAGGAAATGGCAACCCACTCCAGTATTCTTGCCTGAAGATGGACAGAGGAGCCCGGCGGGCTACAGCACATGGGATTGCAAAGAGTCGGACACAACTGAGCGCACACACATACGTAAGAGCACAAACTTGATGTTTAATCCTCCTGATCAAAAGGGAGATGATAAATTATTTGTTAGTCTCTAGTCATGTCCCTTGACCCTCCTAAAACCCATTCTTTTCCTAAGGAGAGTCGCTGCCTCTGTCCAAGGCAAACAGATGGGCTTTAGGCCCTCTTCCATCCACGAGCCAGGTGGTCACCATGTGTTCTCAGATCAGGCTGCTCCCACCTGCTCATCCCCCTCCCCGCCCCGCAACATACCCCCATCTCCTTCCACTCACCTGCCTTCTTAACCTTCCAGTCGGGTCCATCTTATTACGCCTTTAATGGAACCGCTTCCTATCCTCCCTCATATTCCAGGGATTTCATTGCTTCATGTTTTCTAGGGTTTTTTAATCCACTCTTCTTTTTCACTGCCACCCCTTGGCTTGGGGCGTCACCTCAAGTGTGCCGACAGAGAATGCCAGGGAGGCGGTGTCTGGAGTGAGGTCGGTGGCCAGGTATGGCTGCACAGCTGGGACCCCGCGTGCAGACCTACGGAACCCTCATGGGCCTCTCTCCTTCCGGTTCTCAAATCTGGGCAAATGAGACCTGGGTCCCCGTGAATCTATCTTTCTTGTAGGCTGTGACAAACGTCTGTACTTTGAGTGGGTCGCAAACACTAGGAGGACACAGGCAGGGCAGCCACATTGGTCTGACTTTCAAGAGATCAGACAGAGCAGTGACAAGGAGCCGAGATAAGGCTGGACCGCAGGGCGGCAGGTACTGAGGCAGCCTTTTGGGAAGTGACTCCAGGAAACCCTGTACCAGCCTGGGGTCTGGAGATGTGGGCTGTGGGCTGTACCGTGTGTAGCTGAGCATCACTGGGGAAACCTCCCAAACACTCCATTTTCTTCTGGAGGGGTTGTGGGTGGCCGAGTGGGGAGGTAAGGGACTGAGATGGGGGAGTGGACCAGGGAGTCTGGAGAGACTATGACAGCACCCAATGGCAGAGAGCCACGGCTCCAGGAAGGGCAGCAGGAGCCAGAACTGGGGCTGCCTTTTAGGGAAGCAGCCTTACCAGCAATTCCAGTTTAAAAAATAACTTTGCCAGCGCAGATCAAGTCTTGGCTCCTTCTGCCTGGAACTACGATGAGGAACATGTCTTTGGGGTTCAGCTACGAGTCTCTCTGGCCCCCTCTTAGCCCACTGGTTACTGGAGACAGCAGAGGCTCGTGGGACCCTTCAGTTGGGGAAGGTCCCAAGGGCCTCCGTGGAAGTCTGGCCTCAGAGTTGGACGAGGCTGACAATTATTGATAACAAGACAGACTGTTCCCTGGCGCAAGAGCAGGAAGAATGTGGCCCCACTGCCAGGGAGGAAGCTGTGGCTGCCTTTCAGCGTGACCTTCCTGGTTGTCTTCCCGCCAGAATCTGTCCCAATGTGCTATCTCACATGGTATTAGGAAGACCGAAGCCAATTAGGATGCAAGGAAACCTCTTGTTTCAGAAGACACATTCACCCCACCCCACCCCTCTCCAAAAAAACCTAACAAAAATCCAAAAGTCCAGGGACTTCCCTGGTGGTCCAGTGGCTAAAACTTCAAACTCCCAATGCAGGGAGCCTGGGTTCAATCCCTGGTCCGGGAACTAGATCCCACATGCGGCAACTAACACCTGGCATGATAAAATAAACAATTTTTTTTTTTTAAAAAAAGAGCAGGCATCTCAGACTTAATGCACTGGATTGCTTCCCACTCTAAAGCAACTGATTTCCTTGTCTTATTCAAATCACTGAAGGAAAACCACTATTTACCAAGTCACTCAGGACAAAAGCGAGACGTCACTCTTAATTCTGCCTTCTCTGTGAATCCTTCTCTCCGTTTCACCTTCAAAATGCGTTTCACAATGGACCACAGCTAACTAATCCACCACCTCCATCAGATCTAAACCACCATCCTCTCTCTGCCTCAGACCACAACCCCTGCCTCTCTTCCTGTCTCCAACCTCGGCCCCTTTGGCCTGCTCCGTCCTCCATTGGCAGCCCAAGTGATCTTTCTAAAACAGATACTGCATCATGTCGCTCTTCCCTTTAAAGATGTCTCCACACTCCAGATCCGTATCTGTCCGCATCCTGCCAAGCCCTGCTTAACTGGCCTGTCTGCTCCCCGGGCACCTCCTACTCTCCTGTGGTCCACAGGGTCCCACCCACCTACTGGCCTTCCTCACATCCTCTCAACGTGCCCAGTGTGCCCAGTACTTTCCCTCCCTGGACACACTCCTCCCGGGGCTCGGTGCCTCCTCAGTCTCCGGGTGGCAACATCTCCTGCAACACCTCCTCAGACGTGCCGAGCCAACCAGCCCCTCTAGTCACTCTGCCTGGTTTTATGTGTGACTCAGAGCATTTGTGAGCACGTGAAATCTTCTGGCATGTTCATGCTTTCTCTGTCTCCAGCTGCCCCATCTCCCACCACCACTCCAAACAGAAGTTCCTCCAGGAAGGGACCTGTCCGTTCACTGCGGTCCCCAGCCTGGAACACAGCTTGGCCCCTAGTAGGGGTGGACATCGGGGTGAGGCCCCAGCCCCCTTCCCATTCCTGCCCCTACGGCGATCCCTCCAGAGAGGAAGGGGGTCCCTGGGAAGTCCTTCTCCCCGCTAGGTCTGCTTCTATGGCCTCCTGCTTCCTCCTGTGTGGACCCCATTTGCTGGGTGTGGATAAGCCACCAGCCCCCTTATGGCTGCAGTTGAGGGTGGCTGCCAAGAGTAGGGGCCAGCACTTCAGGGAAAACACAGGCCACAGCCCAGCTCTACAGCATCCCAGCCTCATGACTCCAACTGCGTTTCATTAAAAGTGGGCTGGCTCCCTGGAACCCAGACCCTGTGGCCAGTAGTCTGATTTCTGCCTCATTTTTGTTCTCCTCCAAGCTTCAATTAAGGGAGCAACAAAAGATCTCTATCATGAGCCATGTGTGATGATGATCTCATCAGCTAAGACAAATATTTTTTTCTGGTTGTATTTATAGAACCTTTCCTTGTTTCCTTGGACAGCCCTAGCTGCCATTATCTTGTTCGCTTTCTTTCCATCCAGATCTGTATCTGTGGGGGGCGGCTTTTTATCTGCTGTTCTTTGCTGCCTTGGATTTCTAATTCTTCTGTTTTGCTTCTCAGCTTTCATCTGTGGGTCTCTTTTAAAATCAAACAGTTTGGAATTTCCAGTTACTAAGACAGTAACTAGAATTAATTTTTTTAAAAAAATAGACACCATTGGCTATGGGTGAGCACTTGGCGATGGTTTCTCTTAGCAGTTATCTCAGTGCCTTTATGGAGGAAAACTTGGTTCTCCTTTCCCGGTTCTGCCAGTCACATGTTTCCTGGCGACGGGTTTCCCTTCAGCCCCCCTGGGTGGAAGCACAGCCCGCCCCTGGAGCCCTGTGGACACGCACCCTCTGCGGCTTGGAGATCTATGTGCCAGCAATGTTCTGGCTTGCTCAGGGGCCCATTTAACCTGGGTCCTGTCAGGGCCAGGAGAACGAGACAAGACCCTGGCAGCGGAGAGAGTGAGGGGTGAGGAGACTCCTGTGCAGGCTGGAGCCTGCCCTACTGTCAGGGATGCAGAGGGCAGACAGTCTGCCCAACAGATCTGCCCTCGGAGCTTAACTCTGGTGCCGCAACTTCTTAGCTAAAGGTGTGTTTGCCCTGTGGGGCAGAATAGTGGCTTCCCCATGTCCCACTCATGGGCGATGTTACCTTCAAGAAGTGGGACTGCTTCTCTGGTTAGGGTCTGATTTGTGGGATTTTTAGTTCCCCAATCAGGGATCGAACCTGTGTCCCCTGCACTGGAAGGCAAATTCTTAACCACTAGCCCACCAGGGAAATCCCAAGACCTCACTATTTTTACTTATAGAACCCTGATAATCATACAGCATGCAAACAGGTATACTGTGTATCTACGGCACTAAAATTTCTTTGGGGGAGAGATGATCAGCAAAAAGGTATTTAAAAACACTGTTTTAGTGTTTAAAGATACTGACACAGAGGTTGAACAACATCATCTTAATCTTAGCGCTTGCCTTCCTCTCTCCTAATCAAAACTTGTCTTTCAGCAAAGAATCTAAAACACATTCCCTCTCATTTATGTCTGATAAAAGTTTAAAATAACATCTCTCACAGGGATATTTGCTTACTAATAGCCCCAACAACGCCTTCTGATAAAAAGCCATGAAGATCTAGTCATGGAATTGTAGCCTGGGCCAAGCAGGAGGAGGCTGCTTTCTGAGAAACTTGGATTTATTTATTGACTAGCTTTTTAAGTAAAAAAAAAAAATTGGACAAACTGTCTGCCAAAAGATCTTGTTTATAATCAATTTTATATGTAAGAAGCTTCTTCCTGGGTATGCTTTAGAAATAGAGACATAGCTTCAGCCATAAAAAGGAACAAAATTGGGTCATTTGTAGTGAACTGGATGAGCCTAGAGTCTGGCATACAGAGTGAAATGTCAGAAAGAGAAAAACATAGAGTGTATATTAATGCATATGTATGAAATCTAGAACAATGGTACTGATGAACCTGTTTGCAGGGCAGGAATAGAGACCAGATGTGGAGAATGGACTTGAGGACACAGCTGGGGAAGGAGAGGGTGGGACGAATTGAGAAAGGAGCATTGACATAGATACATAGCCACGTGTAAAGTAGCTAGTGGGAAGCTGCTGTAGAGCACACGGAGCTCAGCTTGGTGCTCTGTGACGACCCACAGGCAGATGGGTTGCCCAGGTGGGAGGCTCAAGAGGGATATGATATGTGTATGCATACAGCTGATTCGAGTCGTGCAGCACAACATTGTAAAGCGATTATATTCCAATCAAAAAATAATAAATAAAATATAGCCAGTTCAAAAAAAAAAGAAAGAAAGAAATGTTGCAACTTTTAGATCTTTTAATGGTCTTTCTGAAGTCAAGATAATTCTGAAAACTCCAGGGCTTATGATCACCTAGACCAAGGCCTTCTCAGTGTCCCTAAAATCAGAGCTTCCGGATTTGGTCACTTTTATTTTGCAAAAGACTTTACTAACCGGGTTAGATGGGAGGGCAGAGGCGGTGCTTGCGTGCGTGGGAAGGGGAAGGTGGCGGTGCGTGTGCAGCAAGAGGCAGGGCTTTTCGCAGCCTTTCTTTCACCCCGTGCAGACCTTGCCACATGTGCACGATAGCTGGATTTTTGTCCCTGAGATTCCCTGAATTAGCTGACTTCCTCAGAGTCACCCTCCCACAGTTCTTGGCTTTAACTAGAATCTTAGTAGTGACCTATGTCCTGTGTTGGCTTAAAAAGTAAGAAAGAGACTGGGAACAATTAGATAGGGTCCACATAAGAACAAATAGAATGACTGGAAAACAAATCCTTTGAGCTGAGGGGTGACGGGGTAGACAGATAGGAGGACGTTTGAATGGATGGATTTCACAGGTTTTATGATTCAAACCTGGGAATCAGTATCGGTCAACACTGACAGCTGGAAATACCTTTGATCAAGGCCTAATGAACAATTTATCTAGCTGCAGAATGCAGCTAGAACTGTTGACCTTGGACTAGGAAGGGCAGAGAAAGAAGTTATTTTGCGGGGACGAGTGATTAACCCTTCTCTTTCTTCTACCTTTTTGGATACTGATGGGGTATAAATAACATTCTCACTGCTGAGGATCAAATACAAGAAATCAGGCTTGATTTTGCAAAGCAGAGACATAGAGTGAATACAAAGGAAAAATCCCTGTACATCGTTAGACATTGGTCCTTAGAGGGCTTGGTTTTGTTTCTTTTTCTGTAAATGTAGAAAAGGCAAGACATAGCAGGGATGGTTTTCGAGAGTGGAGCGGGACTGTGATTACTAAGTACATGTGAATTAGGACCTTAGTTAAGATCCTGTGGAAGCCAGAAAATGTACCCTCCCTGTTTTCTGAAAGGTCCTGATTTTAGGGCCAATTACTCTGACTATTTTCATTTCTGATGGTTAAAGGCATCCTGGTGAATGAGTGGGAGGAATGTGAGTCCTGTCCTAGACTCTCATTTACTGACCTGCTGACCTCAGACAACCCACAGCCTCCTCACAGAGTCACGTGTGATGACAAAGGCTTTTCTTCTTAAGTTGTTAAGAGTGTCAAGAGAAAAAAAAAATGACAGTGTTCTTTCAGAATGTTCAATGCTACACAAATATAGCAACTATTGTTAATTTGGATAAATTGTTCATTAGGCCTTGATCAAAGGTATTTCCAGCTGTCAGTGTTGACCGATACTGATTCCCAGGTTTGAATCTCAAAACCTGTGAAATCCATCCATTCAAACGTCCTCCTATCTGTCTACCCCGTCACCCCTCAGCTCAAAGAGTGCCACTGGGGGGCAGTTAGTGACGGGACACGGCAGGGCACAGGCAAGATGTGGAGAGGGCGGGCAGCATGGTGAGAGCTCTCATCAGGCCAACGGTGCCCAGGATGTCCCTGGAGGGCAGAGGGAGGGACATGTCCCAGAGAGCCTGGGTGCCAGTCCAGGCTCGGGCAATAGGAGTTAGGCCCACATAACAAGAGTGAGGAGGGGGAGACTCCAGGCCGAGACTCAGAGCAGATGAAAGCTGGTAAACTTGGGGAACTGTAGGCACACTTAAAGGACAGTCGCAGGGGGTGAAGGTTAGCCACGAGCCACACCCAGTGGGCTAGTCTGCCTGGCTAAGGGCTTCCCCTCTGGAGGAACAGAGAGCCGCCGGGGGCGTGCAAAGAAATGCGGACGCTTCACTCCCGGTGCAGCCAGCCGAGGCGGGTGTGGAGGGGGCAGGGCTCCCAGGACAGAGGCGGTGCAGCCCCGCAGAAGGAAAGAGCTGGGGGCCAGGGGCAATGTGAAGAAGTGGGGGTGTCAGCGCAGCAGGAATCAGAGAAGAGAAAGCCAGAGGTGGAGGCACAAGGGTGCGTGGACCAGAGGCAGAGGCACAACAGTGGTGACCAGTTCCCGGGGATGGCCCTTGAGAAAGCGAGCTGAAAGAGAATGGGGTGACAGTCTCCAACAGCGACAACCTGGGAGGCTTCCCCTCAGTTCAGTTCAGTTCAGCCGCTCAGCCGTGTCCGACTCTTCGCAACCCCATGGACCACAGCACACCAAGCCTCCCTGTCGATCACCAACTCCTGGAGTTTATTCAAACTCATCTCCATTGAGTCAGTGATGCCATCCAGCCATCTCATCCTCTGTCATTCCCTTCTCCTGCCTTCAATCTTTTCCAGCATCAGGGTCTTTTCCCCTACAGCATCTTAAAAAGGACGAAACACACAAAAACTAAAATCTACCCACGTCGTCATTGGAGGTATACGGAGAACCCTGGGTATCCCGCTGCCCTCATGGCTGTGGCTGTCAACCAGATGCTTCATCTTCAGAACTGAAACTCTGTCCCCACTGAACACAGACTCCCCACCCCCCCGCTCCCACCAGGACCCCGGTGGCCACCTGTCTGAATGTGACCATTTCAGCTCCTCACATAAGTGGAGTCACACGGTGTCTGCCCTTTGTCACTGGCTCATTTCACTGAGCACAATGTTCCCAAAGTCCATCCACGCGTAGCCTGCCTCACACTTTCCTTTCCTTTTAAGGCTGAATAGCATTCCTTTGAATATGCTCTTATCTCTCTGAAACTTTCAATCATGATCCATAACGCAATATTGCTTCTGTTTTATGTTATGGTTGTTGGTGGGTTTTTTTTTTTTCACAATGTATCATGTGGAATCTTAGTTGCCTGACCAAGGATTGAAGCCATACCGTCTGCGCTGAAAGGTAAAGTCTTAACCACTGGACCACCAGGGAAGTCCCCATGGTCCGTAATAAACAGTTTATTCGGTGTCATGACCTAGTGCACATGTGTGTATTATGTTACTGAAATGTTATATTTTTAGCATGTATCATTTATAATAATACACAGACTAATAAACATTTTTACCCCCAACCTACCCTTCCTATGTGTGAAATACTGATATTTTGTTTCTATTCGGTTTCTTAAATATAAAGATTCTAGTCACAGTGCTCCAAATCAGTCTCGTGACACACTAACCGGCTGTGATCCCGGGTCTGTGAACGGTTGGTCTGTCTGATGCTGACGCCAGCAAGGCTCCGTGGAGAGAGCACTGGGAGCTCAGGGCCAGAGCCGCCAACGCCGGAGGCCAGGCGGAAACCGGCTTCACCCATTTGTCTTCGTGATTGGCCTTTATTTCCGGCACAATCTCTCCAGCAAAGGTCCCAACTATTAGTTTATTTCTGGTGTAAATAGGGTAATTCATGAATTTGCTGCTTTTCTTCCCGTGGTTGCCAGCTGGCATGGGTTTTTGCTCTGGTTTATTCACAGCCAGTGGCCATTCCACTCCACTTTTCTATCCCCTGGGAGGGGGTGGTGGTGGAGTAAACTGCCCCTCTTCACACCCGACCCCGCCCATCTGATCTGGGAATCGGGAAGGCTGGACTTTGGCAGCAGGTGAGCTTCCAGAGGCGCAGCTGTTGCACAGCTGCAGGAAGGGTCCCCTGAGGAAGCATCTCCAGGGGAGACAGGGGTCAGCCTGCAGGATGGACGCTGGGGACTGCCTGCCAAGAAAAGAGAGGAGGGTCCGAGAGCAACGGACATCAAAGGTCAGGCCTTCCATGGTGTATTTGGGTAGGACTGCGGCAGCTGGCTATGGCGATGCTCAGAGAAGGCCCCCGGGTTCCACTCCAGTCTTCCCACCATTCCTGTTCTGCACTACATGCCAGGAAAGCTTCCCTCCTCCCACCTTATTAATTAGCTAATCTCTCTTGAGTTCCCAAAGGATGAGATCAGAAAGATCTCCATAGCAGTGAAAACGTCAATGGGATGGGAGAGAAATCAGAGGGAAGTTCGTGTATTCCTGAGGTTCACTGAGCACCGCTGTGTGCCGTTAGCTATGAAGATGCTGTGTGAACAAGTTGCCTCTAAGCGTGCCCTGAGGATGTGCGGTGGGGGCGGGTGGGGGGCGGTGTGACCAGACAAAGGACTGGAAGTTGAGGACACAGACTCTGCAAAGGTCTGGCAGAGCTGGGCTCTTTCACTTTTCAGGAAGTGGAACTGAGGTTGTCCATGTCAGAAGTATAGAACCAGTCAAGGGTTTGATGATCTTGGGCGATTGGGCCAGTGAGAGTCACAGAGAAACTAAGATGCCTCAGGACTTAGGCTGAACCGTAGAGCACCAGAAAATATCTACAAAACACTCTGAGCTGGAGAGTCAACTAGATAAGAACTTGGGACTTTTATAACATGACTATATATGGTGCCTTATTTATTCAAGGTTCTATTACATCAGTGATTCCATTTCCTCTTTGTAACCTAGTGAGGTCTGCCCAGTGGGCATTCACTTATCCTAATTCCTCTCTCCCACCCTACTCCCTTTCCTTGATAAAGGAGCTGAAGATCAGAGGGTGAGTGACTTGTCCTACATCAACCAGAGAAAGAATCTGAACACCCTGACCCAGACTGGGGCTCTGTCCACCACCTTGAGTCACCTCTCCAGTCCAGACTCTCCTCTTGCCAGGCTTCTGAATGCTGGCCCTGTGGGATGACCTGTAGACGACCCCACCCTGGGATGGGGTTGGAAGAAAGGACACCTGGGCTTCGCGTGAGGGTCCTCAGAGGCCTCTGGATGCCACACAGTGTGACTGCCGGGCACCGAGAGCTCAGTCCTCCCCCATCCATCCCCTGCCCTCCCCGGGGTCACTGGCTCTGTCCCTCTGGGAGGGGCCCTCAGACATGGAGTGTGTGGTGCAGAAGCTTTGGTGTCGATGTTTACGGTTTGAATTTTGACTCTGGCACTTGCTATCTGGCAACCTCAGGCAAGTTTCTTAAACTTTCTGAGCCTCAGTCAAATGGGACACCAATAAGCAACCAGCATGATGGCTGGTGTGGTTAAGCTTGGGTCATGGTCTGGCCTCAGGAAGGGGAGAAGGAATTCACAGCCTCTGCCGTTTCATCTGTGGGTCCTCCCTGCCCTCTCTCTGCTGAAGGCCCTGCAGAGGTTACCCCTGAACCCAGGGCAGCCAGAACACTGTGGTCCTTGTTCTAGGATCCTGGGGGCTTGCGGTATGCCTCAGGGCATCCTGTCCCAGTGACTCACCTCCTTCAGAGGGAGCTGTCCCAGCCTCCTCAGACTGGCCAACTGACCGCACAGACCAAAAATAGCCCCAAATGAATGGAACTTGGATCCCAGGAAGCCCACAGCCAGCCCTGAGGGTGGAATTCCAGGGCAGGAAGGGCTTCCCAGGGTCTCGCAATCAACCCTAACCCTGACCCCACACAGACACTCCTGCTGTGAAAGTCCATGAAAACCTTGAGCACATCAAGAAGGCACTTGTGTGGAAGCTCACTTCCTTGACCACCCCCCACCCTGCCTGCAAGAGCTTTCCAGGGCAGGACTGGCCCGAGTCACCCCTCTCCCTCCAAACGCTGATCTTCTCAACCTCTGTGCTTTGCTTTTACAAATCTTATTTCTCAAACAGGGTTTATTTCTCGCCCCTAGACCGTCTCTGAGGTTTTGTAGCCCCTCCTTGGTTCAGGGGGATCTGGGGTAGACACAGACAAGCCCCAACGGACATGATTTGGTGCGGTGCCAGCCGTCAACACTCTCCTCACCCAGGAGAAGGAAAAAGGAAGGCCAACATCCATGGACACGGGTGCCCTCTTTTTGATAATCTGGAAAGTCACTAGTATTTTCTCAGCCAAACTGGTCCGGAAGGGGAGCCCCAGGGTAGGGAGTGGCAAGATGTGGGGGTGATGACTGGGTGGGGGCGGGGAAGGAAGAGGGAGCTCTGAGAGTGTGGGTGAAGTCAAGTTTCCAGGAGGTGAAGTGTTAGTTGGCCTAGAAAACCGAGATCCTGCCTTACTTCTTTTTCAAAAATACTTATTTGGCTGTGCCAGGTCTTAGTGGCGGCATGTGGTATCTTATCTGGTTCCCTGACCAGAGATCGAACCCAGGCCCCCTGCACTGGGGGCAGAGTCCCAGCCACTGGACCGCCACGGAAGTCCTCTTCCTTAGTTCTTTACTTGACCTCACTCGTTAGGCCAATGGACCATGGCCACTAATTCATTTGACAAACACGACCACCTCATTGGCTTTGTAGTTGGAAGTACAGAAAGGAAAAAACCAACCGGGCTCTCTACCCTGGAGTTAATTGTTTCTGTGGGGGACTCACAGAAGTGAACAGATGGCTTGTCAGTCTGATACAGCACAGGCAAGTCAGACCGATACAACAGAGGCAAGTCTGCTGAATCTATGCGAGGCTGGGTTTGGGGAGGCAGAGGGATTCAGGAAAATCTTCCCGGAGGAGGTAACAACTGCGCTGAACCCCGGGGATGAGCCTGTCCAGGAAAAAGAAAGGGCCCACAAGAAGAGGGAATAGCTGCTCTAGGCCCAGGTTGGTGAGAGCAGGGTTGGTCAGGAAGCCGTCTTGGAGCTGGGTGTGAGAGCTGAGGCTGAGGAGGTGGGCGGGTGGGGGGGGGGCCCTACAGGTGGTGGCAGGCTGCTTCTGGCAGAGGGGATGGATCCACCTGGCAGTCAGGAGTCTCCAGTGAGGTCCTTGTGTCCAGGGACCAAAGCCCCCATCATTGCTGCACCCGGTCCCAGAGCTCTGGTTCAGAGGCAGCTGGGCCATCGTGCGGCAGAGGGCAGAGCTTCTCCACTCAGACAGCTTGGACGCAGAGGTCCTCAACCTTTCTGTCACCGAGCACTGGTTTCCTGGAAGACAATTTTTCCCTGGACGGAGGGGAGGTGGGGGGCGGGGGGAAGGTTTCAGTGCGTTACATGTGCTGTGCACTTTATTTCTACCATTATTACATAAGCTTCGCCTCAGATCATCAGGCATTAGATTCCAGAGGCTGGGGTCCCCTGGAGAAGGTCAAGGCTTCTTACCATATACTGAGACCACCACTCTGAAGTCAGGATTTCTTCACTGTTCTTGACAGTTGGCATCCGCTGGGCGGGGCAGGGCCTGCAGGTTGGCTCAACCTGGAGGCAGGTGGCACTCAGGGCAGGAAGTAGGGGGCAGCCCTGATCCAAGCGCAATAACCATGTAGCTGGGAGGCAGGGGACAGGCTGGAGGAGATGTGGCTGGGATTCAGGCTCACGGTGGACCTGCTGGGTCTCCCACGTCCCAGCAGGTGAGCAACCTCTGTGTGACCGCTTCGTCCTATCTCTGAGAATAAAATGATCCGATATTCCTTCCTAGGGAAGCCGCTGCCCCTGATCGGACAGGTGCCCTGCTGCTTGCTGCCACGGGCTGGCTGGGACTCCCTGCCACGTGCTTTGAGTGCATTCCAACCTACCAGGGTTCCCTCAGACTCCAGTAGAAAGGGAACGGTTGGGATGAGTCTCTTCTGAGGTGCTCACTGTAGGTGTACAGCTTGTCCTGCTTTCTAGAAACTGGTGGTTGGGCCGACTGACTGTCTTGGGGGCAGGGTCTTCAAGAGCCCCCGGGGCAGAGTGTGGCTCACAGCCAGCTGCCTTCCTGAGGCCCATAGACCTGCAACGCTGCACCAAGTCCATAAGGAGGAGGGCAGTCCCGGCTTCTGGGACCACAGCAGACCCCCAATCCCCGCTCCCCACCCTCATGCTCTCCTCCCTTCTCATGTCTCTCCCTGGCTGCCTCTTTCAACCCCTCTCTTCCATCCTCCACCCCACCTCGCTCACACCCTCCACACCTTTTCCTCTGCTTTCTCTGCAGCCGCTCACAGGCTGTGGTGTTAGAGGCGCAAGAAGCCCCTAAGCACTGTGTATCGCCTGGTGACTTTCCCATGCTCTCTCCCCCGGAACTTGGACCAGCCCCTCTGCTGGGCACGGCCCTGAGGGCACCGTCCCCCTGCGGTTTGTGTCATTTGATGGGGGTGCCTTTCAGGTGTAAAGAGTGCTCTCGGGAGTCACCTCAGTTTCAACGTGGGACTCAAAAGCCTTCAAAGCAAAGAGCCTTTTAGGGGACGATGCTGGTCCCTGGAGGAGACCATGTCCTGGACTGGACTCTGAAGCTGACACGGGAGGAAAACGGGCAGGGAACAACCTTTGGAAGAATGACACAGCCACAGGACACGACATAAATGGGCAGAACCAACGAGGCCCAAGATGGTGGGTGAGACTTCCACGAGACCTTGAGAGCCTCAGAGTAAGCTCGTCTTAATACATCAGCAAGGGGCGCCATGACAGTTCCAAGACCAACCGTAAAAAGTCAGCAAGTGGGCCCATGGCCCAATTCCTGGAAATCCCCACCCCTTGCCCAAAATAGCTGGAATACCCCTCCCACCCATTAGCATATGAAATTACCCAGCCCTAGGAAACCTATGTACCTGGGTGCTGCTCTTGCTTTCTGAGATGGCCCACACTCTGTGGAACGTGTTTCTCTCTAAATAATCCACTTCTTACCTAGCAGCTTGTCTCTTACTAAATTCTTTCCGCAATGAGACATCAAGAACCTGAGCTTCCCTAAGTCACGAGACCAGGTGCAAACGAGACCAGGTGCAAACTCAGTTAAAAGATCCTGAGTTCAAGTCCCCTGTAACTGTGGGTTACACAGTTTCAAACCTCGTGGATAGAGTCCATATCACTGAGCTCCAGAACCTTCGGACATGGAGACTGGAAGTCTCCTTCCCTACAACCTCACCATCTACTACCCCCACACGACCACACCTGTGGCAGGCTGATGACCCGAGCACATCAGTTTACCAGCAACTGAGAGTTCTCCCATTTGCCCGCTGACACTCAGCTCCCACCTCTGCTGGGAATCCTTCCCTGTCACCCAACTCAGGGACACCTCTCCTCGCCTCCCCAAACTCTTTTGGAAGTCTGTTCTCTCATCTGGCTCTTTACATCACATGACATCAAACCACTGCTCAAAAACAACAGCTCTGTTAGGACTGGAATGAAGTGCATGCTTCTCATCCTTAGACAGCTCTTCGGGCGTGACTCGACCTGGCCTGGTTCTTGGACTTGTTTCTTCCTGCTCTTGCCCTCACCCGGTCCCTTTCAGCCTCACCAAGTCCATCTCAAGACCCTGCACCTGCTGTTCCCTCTGCTCAGAGGACTTGACCCCCAGACAACCAGAGCTCCCAGAACGTAAATCTACGAGACCAGAGGCTTTGCTTTTGCGGTCCTCCCCATCAGATTCCGAGCGCCTGGCACATGGTGGGTGGTGGGTGACAGTATTAGGTGTAACCCAGCAGTAAATAATACGCAGCCTGGCACCATACCCTCGTGTGACTGCCCTCCCCCATTGTAGCATCCTGCCCAATGTCCAGCCCAAGTCCTCCTGCGGGGTTGCTTTTAGAAATGTTTGTGGACAGAACGGGAAAGAGTCCTTTCATGCCTTTCCCACCAGGCAGGCTCGGCTGCCTCTGGGGCAGGAAAGGAGTAACCCTCGTCCTCCCGGCTCATCCTGGGCCTGGGCGGTCAGCCCAGTCCCTGGAATGTCGCTCTGGGGCAGCAGAGCTTCCTCCACTCAGATTCCTCTCCCAGTGCTGCCAGCATCGCCTCCCAAGCTGAACGGACTCAGGGAAAGGGTTCTGAGCTACGGGGACATCTGCAGGGATTTACCGAGGCCATGGCTTTGCCTGCTGTGTTTCAAGCCCAGGCAGACGATTAGGTGATGGAGTTAAATATTCCAAAGTTACCTCATCCTCCCCCTCTCTCCCTCTCTCAAGGGGGAACATTTGGTTCCTCCTCCCCAACCCAGTCCTTCTCCATATTTGGGGATCTGGAACGGGCACCAGGGGCACGGCCGTCCCCTCTCGGTGTCTGCCGGGAGCTGTAGTTTCCTCACGAGTGCCGGCCAGTGAGTGGGCTGTCCCTTCTCAGCAAGGTGCCACTCGAAGGCTCACCTTCTGGCCTCAGGTCTCTGGAGATGGTTTCTGTTGTGGTTCCATCTCCCCACCTGTAAACTCAGATAATTATCTCTTTCCCTAACTGCCAGATTGTTTGTTGGGAGGGGTAATTAGCCAGCATTCAGTAAGTGCTTTGAGCTCATGCCAGCAAGGAATGCTTTATAAATAAATATTGTTATCTTTAAAGACGAAAACACTAATTTCGATTGCCCAATTCCCTCCACAAACCAACCCTTTGCCTACACGCCAAAAAGATGCTGTTTAATTCCTTGTATGAGCCTTCCACCTGCCCCGCCCTGCATCTCAATACACTTTGTCTCATCATTTCTAGTTTCATATCCCCGAGAATAAATGCTCTCGCTCTCTCTCCTCTCTGAAAGGAGCAGAGGAGACAGACAGCTATGCCCTGCTCTGAAAGCACAGGAAAGTCGCCACAGAGGGGTGGGTTGGGCCCACTCTGAGCTCAAGACTGCTGCCTGAGCATGATGGCGAGTCCCGTCTCTCTGCCTCTCTGGACGAGACCAACCTTTGCTCCCTCTGAAGAAGGGACAGAGGTTTCAATGCAGCAGTAAGGAGTTTTTAAAGGTGGTTTTTGTTTTTTTTTTGTTTTTGTTTTTTTTTTTTTCGGTTGTAGCACTTGGATTGCAGAATCTTACTTCCCTGGACCACTGCAGAGCCCTAACCACTGGAGCACCAGGGAAGTCCCCGAAAGATCCTAATAAGAACCCCTTCTCCAGACACTTGAGAGAAGACCTCTTCTGCCCAGGTGAGGGACTGATCCCATCAGGGTGGCAGTTGCTTAGAGCCAATGGCTAGAATCCTGGCCCTGGGACTTGAGGCAAGTGGCTTACCCCAGCCTTGGTTCCTTCCTCCGTGAAGAGGAGATGACACCGAGGTCAGAGTTTTGTCAAGTGCTGCCCAAGGGGAGGCTTGAGCCAGGCACGTCTGGACTAGAATCCGGCCAGGGTCTGCTGTGGACATGTGACTCCTCTGATCCTCAGGCGAATTCTCTCTAGATGGGGATAATGAGACCATGTGAGGATCTTGCCCAGAGCCCGGCACAGAGCTTCTCAGTAAACACCACCGTGACTGGTATTACTGCCTTGCGTACGCAGAGTCCTGACTCTCAGCACTCTCTCATCGCACTGTGATTACTTGTCTCACTCCTCATCACCCCATTTTGTGATAACAAAGTACCGTAAAGGTGCTTCCCAAGCTGTATAGTACTACACTTTACAGCTTAATAACGAGGAGTGATTAGAACTTAGCCTACAGAGAAGGGCTCTGGACTCCTCGGAGCTCTCCTCCTAGCCTCAAGTTTCCGTGACATCAAGGAGGTACAATTGCTTTCTAGTACAAAGAAGTGCAAGCATGTAAACTGTCAGCAGGATTATTTATTTCTTGCTTTACATATGGGTAGTAACAATGTCCTCTCGAAGAGTAACAAGGACTCCTGTAACGCACAGCACACCAGCTCACGAGGCAGCACGGTCACATCTAACCATACATGAACACTGTGTGTGTTTATGGAGGGTGGTCATTAAATAGTTGGAAGTTTTCACTTACAGGTGGTGGGATTTCAGATGATTCTCATACTTTTCAGTCTTGTTTGAATTATTTTTACTCTGTATATGTATCATTTTTAAAAATAACTATTTATTTGTTTTTGGCTGTACTGGGTCTTTCCTGCTGCCTGGGTTTTTCTCTAGTTGTGGCAAGTGGGCGCTACTCCACACGGGCTTAGTTGGGCTTCCCAGATGGCTCGGTGGTAAAGAATCCGCCTGGATGCAGGAGCCGCAGGAGATGGGGGTTCATTCCCTGGGTGTGGACGATCCCCTGGAGGAGGAAATGACAACCCACTTCAGCATTCTTGCCAAGATAATCCCTTGGACAGGGGAGCCTGGTGGGCTACAGTCCATGTGTTACAGAGAAAAAGCCAACCTTGACTCCATGTTGGAAACTTTCTTTGACTTGCTTTTTGTTGCTTTTGTTGTTATAATCATACTTAATAGCTTGCCTCAGAGGACCATGCCTCTCTGCTTGATTGTAAACTAAAGTACCTTTGTTCAGCTCAAAGAGAGAGAGTTTGTCCCTGCCCACCTGTGAATAGAAGAGATGAACCCCCCTTTCCAAAGGCTGACCCTTCCCTTGGAGACGTTTTGCAAGACTGAATACCATTTCTCTCTATGCTCCCACCGCCTCTCCCTCTCTATGCTGCCTTCTGACTCTAGCTCCTCATTGTTTCTTTCCCTCTGACTCTACAAAAGAACTTGGCAAACCAGACCCTGACAAGATGGCTATTTTTGAGGCACTACCCTACCATCTTCTTGGTCAGCTGGCTTTCCAACTAAAGTCCTTTCCTCGCCTCAACACCTTGTCTCTCAGATTCATTGGCCTGTCATGTGGCAAGCACAGTGAGCTTGGACTCAGTAACACGTGGGGTTACAAAGAGTTGGACATGCCCGCGTGACTCCACAGCCTGTTGGATCATCTCAGATCAGGGATGGAACCCACGTCTCCTGCATTAGCAGGAAGATTCTTTACCACTGAGCCACCTGGGAGGCCCCCTGTGTGCGTATCATTTTAACAAAAGCAGTTAAAAGAACAGATATATAACAATCAGATTGAGTTCAGTTCAGTTCAATCACTCATTTGTATCTTTGAGCTCAGGTGGCTCTATGCCACCCCATGGTGGAACGCCAGGTTTCCCTGTCCACGACCAGCTCCCAGAGCTTGTTGAAACTCATGTCCATTGATTCAGTGATGCCATCCAACCATCTCATCCTCTGTTGTCCCCTTCTCCTCCTGCCTTCAATCTTTCCCAACATCAGGGTCTTTTCTAATGAGTCAGCTCTTCCCATCAGATGGCCAGTGTATTGGAGTTTCAGCTTCAGCATCAGTTCTTCCAATGAATATTCAGGACTGATTTCCTTTAGGATTGACCGGTTTGATCTTCTTGTTGTCCAAGGGACTCTCAAGAGTCTTATCCAACAGTTCAAAAGCATCAGTACTTCAGCACTCAGCTTTATAGTCCAACTCTCACATCCATACATGACTACTGGAAAAATCAAAGCTTTGACTAGACAGACCTTTGTTGGCAAAGTAATGTCTCTCCTTTTTAATCTGCTCTCTAGGTTGGTCATAACTTTTCTTCCAAGAAACAAGCGACTTTTAATTTCATGGCTGCAGTCACCATCTGCAGTGATTTTGGAGCCCAAAAAATAGAAGAATAATTAAGCCGATGCAAAGGGCAACTGTAGTTCCTCTTGTTTATTTTCTAGTAATTACTTTTAGGCCCTAGACCCATGGGACAATGTTGGGCAAATGTTTGTTTTACTTGCTGCGGTTGGCTGAGTAAGAAACCCAATTTTAGGACTGAGTGAGGTTGCCAGAGCTCAGAAGGCTGTCCTGCGCTTCTTTGAGCTTCTCACCTTCCCTCTCCATTCTACTGCCCTCACCTGGGCCAGGTGTGAAATGATGATTTCTGGAAATCCTCCCCCCTCCCCAATCTTCCTCCTCCCCCACTACCCATATACCTGAATCAGGACTTGCTGACCTTAAGTTTCATTTAAGAAAATAACTTCCCCAAATAACTTGGGACGTACAGATTCTATCAGTGGTTCCTAAGCTTTTAAATACAAGACACCACTTTTAAAAACTGTTTTTATTTAATTTTGGGCTGCCCTGGGTCTTTGTTGCTTTGCAAGGGCTTTCTTTAGTTGTGGAGTGCATGGACTGCTCTTTGTTGTGGGTTCACCATCCAGTGGTTTCTGTTGTTGCAAAGCATGGGCTCTGGGCGAGTGGGCTTCAGTAGTTGCGGCTCTTGGGCTTAATTGCTCCGTGGCATGTGGGATCTTCCCAGACCCGGGATTGAACCTGTGTTCTCTGTATTGGCAGGCAGATTCTTATCCACTGCACCACCTGGGAAGTCCCCAAAGACTACTTTAATTGCCCCTGCATCAATCCTGTTTTGGAATATTTCTCTAGTAAATAAAATCTATTGACTGGTAACAATTGCAGCATTATCTCAGATAAATACACAACTTCCTAGAATATTACACTATGTTGAGGGTCCTTCCATCAGTTTTCCCCTCCCAGGGTTGGCCTGCTACAGGAAACCATAGGTTTTTGGGAACCAGAGCTGTTCTGGGAGGGGAGGAAGGGAGCCCTGGGACAGGGGTGGCTGTTCTTAGCCAGGATCTGGGCATGAACAGCAGCTCTGGATGCTGCGACCTACCCCAAAGCTTGGGAATAGCTGGGCTGGTGAGGAAACATTTTAAGGCAGGGCGAGGTCCTTCCTCTCTGGCATGGAATGGGTCAGGGGTTCTGTGGCCTTCAGCTGGGGGACAGTGGCTGTCGCTTCCCCTCCCCAGCCTCAGCTCAGCTCCAGTATAAGACCCTGTTCAACCCTGAAATTCTATCACTTGGGGTGACTGAGTTTATTAGATTATTTCCTAGGAAACAAGGAAGAAAGCACAGACAAGAAGGCAGGTGGGCGTCCCAGGATCTGGAAATACCACGTGTCTCTCTTTTCTCGGGGGCTGCGTTGGGACATGATCTCCTCGGCTTCCAACCTTTCACACAGTGTTCACCAGTGGGCATACCTGGAAGTCAAGATCAAATGATGCAGAACAGCTCAGGGCAGGTGGGTCCCTTGGAGTAGCCCACACCTAGCACTTTGCACCATGCCAGATGCCCAGGGATCCTGAGATGGGGGCTCCTGTCCTGTCCTCAGGAAGGGCATGGTTGACTAGGGGAATGACACAAATAACTACAAGAAAAATGGATGTTGGGAAGGACCCACAAGAGAGGCATGAAAAGAGCAAAGCACAGTGGGGGGTTTTAAGAGAGGAGCGATCAGCTTGAATTGCGTGGAAGCAGGACAGATTCCGAAGGGCCCAACATCTTTCCACCTGAGCAGGGCTGACCAGTACCCAGGGAGCATCCGTTATTCACTTCACATCACGCCTGGTCTGGCATCATGAAGATTTTCTCAGGTGCACCCTCTGGCTCCCAGGGTGGGTGGGAACATGTGGAAATTGGAGGGCAGGTTGCCCAGGGCAGAGGGTAGGGGTGGTACTGGTCACCTTGAGAGCAGAGGAGGAGAAGTCACTTCTGGCCATCTGGAGAATGTCCTGGCATGGGCTCTGGTGAGAAATCTCCAGTGACTCCTCCAGCTTTGTCACTGAAACCATGAATTCTGAACTCAGACAGTTTCTGAGCTTTACTTTCCCATCTACCATTAGGAACACTAACATATCTGTGTTGTTTTGCTCAGTTTTGTCATCAAGTTCGCACAGGATGAGTGAGAGCGCCTTGTACAGTCAGAATTATCAGCTTACAAGAAAGGCTTGAGCCACACTGCCCTGTTAAAGTCCCAGCCCCGCTCTGCACTCCTGTGTGACTACCTGTTGCCTTGGCCTCTTCATCTGCAACGTGGAGGTAACAGCAGGACTCTTGTCCCAGGGTTGCTGGTGATTAAGAGGAGCTGGACGTACAGTACCTGGAGCAGCACCTGGTTCTCTGAGCCACTGTTACTATGTTGTAAGTGCTGCACGGGACAAGGAGGAGGACAAGGAACAGGCCTTGGACGCAGAGGCAGAGGGAGGGCTCTGCTGCGTCTACATGGAGGGGAGGAGCCGGTTCAGTTCAGTTCTGCCCTGAACTCCAAGTCCAGGCTTTAAAAAAAGGAGCCATAAAAATGCCATCTCACTGACGAAGGTCTGGAGCCCTTGACCACCCTGGAAAAACATCACCTCCGCCCTGCCAATATTTATCTCTTCGGCTTGCTTCTGGCCAAAGTCCACACCAGGCGTGATTCTACTGCCTGCAGAGCCATACCACTGACGTCCCTGTACTGAGGGTCTCCGACTGGAAGAGATAAGCCCAGAGGGGCAGCTGTGTGGATGCAGTCTCTTGTCACTAAGTATAGAGCCAGCTTGGAAAGGGCAGACAGGCTGGGCTGGCTCCAGAGGTTGGCATCTGACCTTTGTAAGGAAGAGTCAAGAGTCAGATTCCATGTCAGAAAGTTAAGATTACAGAACTCTGAGGAGGAACTGGATTCTTTCTCCTCCTTACTCACCTCCCAGTGTATCATCTCACCTTGTTTGGCCTGAACTATTCCAGTGATTTAAAGCATTCTTGGCGCTGTCATATGACCTCTTCTGATCCTCACAACCACCCCACACGGCAAGTGTTGGTGTCAATGTCCTCAAATGAGAAAACTGAAGCTCAGAGGACTCATCTGACTTTGCAGAGGTCCCCAGGATTCTAGATGGCATAGCTCATCTCCTAGACTGGAGCACTTTCTGCTACAGAAACACAGACTCATCACCTGCTCAGAGCAGATGAGCAAAGAGCAAATCGACACCCTCAGGACCCTGCTCAGGCAAGATACACTGAGCACCCTACAAGCAGAAGGGGGAGCAGCAGGTCCCAGGGCTTGGGTGGGCTGGGGGATGGATATCGTGTGAGTTTTGTGTCTCACTTACTCTACTAGTTTTCCCGAAACGATTCCACTGATACAAATATTGACATGACTCAGGCCTTACAGATTGAGAGAACTGCCTTGTTTCTGCTTTTATCCCTAGGGGAGGCTAGGTGGTTTGCTTATTTTAAAATACATTTATTTGCTTATTTATGGCTGCCCTGGGTGTTTGTTGCAGAGCACTGGGTCTAGGGTGCATAGGCTGCAGCAGTTGCAGCATGTGGGCTCAGTGGTTGTGGAGACTGGGCCACTGGGCTTAGCCGCTCCGCAGTGTATGGAATCTTCCCAGACTGGGAATTGAATCCACATCTCCTACATGGACAGGTGGATTCTTAACCACTGGGCCACCTGTGAAGTCCTGAGGTGCTTTCAAAGCTCTTGACTCATGAGCCCCAAGTCGTTAAGACATCTGTTCACTCTAATTCAGGTGGAATAAATTAGGATTGCTGTATCTTAGCTTGAGAAGTTCTGGATACATTCAGATGGAGCTAGGGAGTATCACCGAGCTGGTGTTCAGGGATCGGTTGGCGGGCATAGCAGTGCTAAAGTTATGTGATGAAAGACCACTGTGCGGCCCCGCACAAAGATCGGATGAAACACGGAAACAGAACACAATCCTATTTTTATATTATTTTTTGCAAGCTTCCACTTCCTTAAATATCTTGACCTCATTCTGGCAGCCACAGACCTACCTGCTGGCAGGTCAGCTTCTTTTAAGGCTGTGCTGCCGTCTCCTGGAGATGCCTGGGCATAGCAAGAGCCTTCTCCTTAGGGATTAAGAAAAGGACCTTTTTCAGGAGGCACTCCTGAGGCCAAGGCTTGACTGTGCTAGTCCCAACTCGCCCAGGCCTGATCACATCTGTTTCCTGATGCTACTACTGCTTCCCTGATTTTACAGGAATGACGTCTAAAACCAGCTCTAAGAAACAGGTTTTTTTTTGTTTGTTTGGTTGGTTGTTTTAAGTCCAATAATTATGTTATTTCTACTGATCTTCATTATCTGCTGTGAGACCCCAGGCATAACTGATAACACATCCTGGTAACTTCAGCCTTGAACCGATCCACACCTCCCAGAAACCTGCTTGCCTCTGGATTTTGCTACATGGGAACAAATACTGCCTGGAGATGAAGAGGGATTTAGGGCAGACACTAAGTACATGTTGGTCCCAAGGGCAGTGAACCCACCAACAGAGGCCAGTCTGAGCACAGGGCCAGGTTCTCTCTGCTCTTCTCCAGCCCCGGATTTACCATTAGAAAACAAAGTTAGGTGTCATCAGCGTTGTCACTCTCAAGTTCTCCTCTCTATTTTGTTTATTTGTCCTTAGTATTTATCACCATCTGACATACTACTTATTTTTAATTTTGCTTCCTTTCACTATATGGAAGCTCCACAGAGGCAGATATTTGTCTCCTGTGTTCACGTGGTATCTTCAGCCTTTAGAAGAAGGCCTGGCACTTACAGGGTGCTAGGTATATGCGGAGTGAGTGAAGGCCTGGCTTTATGGCCTTATATGGTTATGGCTCCATACTCCTCATCCGCAGAGTCTGACGGATCTGATGCTTCTGCCTCAGCCTTCAGGGAGGACTTTATGTAGAGATGAGGGCCCAGGCTGGTGACCAGAGAAGGCGACGCTGGCGCGATCAGGTGCTGACTTTGCGCCTGGCCTGACTCGTGTAATCAAAGAGGAGTCGCTTCAGGAGCCCTCAGGATAGGAACTGGGAAACCTAGGGTTTAGTACAAACTTAAGAAGCCCCGAAAACCCTGAGTGAAGCACAGTAATAAACGTAACTTGTGTCTGCGTACAACCACTTAATAATTACTATTACAGCCATAACGTAAGGAATACGTGCTCTGTGCCAGGGCTTTATTGCAAACTGCATCACACACCGTACGGCTGTTTTTCACGAGATCTCTATTTGGCAAGAGGTTTGGAGTCCCACTGTGGACTGACCGTGAGCACGACGGGGGTCCGACGGAGGCGGCACACGGACTGCCTTTACTGGCCGCTGACGGGGCTGCATCCTGGAGACCTGGGGCGCAGGTGCCGGAGGCCCACGCCTCCACTCGTACCCGGGTCCACGCCTTCCGTCGGCGAGCTTCCTCTCGCCGCAACAACTTCCGGGGCACGGCCTGCCGGGGCTTGTAGTCCGAAGTCCCTCGCCTGCCCGGGAGGACGACAGCTCCAGGAGCGGAACTACACCTCCCAGAATGCCCTGCGCCTCCGGGCACCGAGCGTCGGCCGGGCCTGCGCGCGCAGGCAAGATGTCGGCCCCTGTGTCCCCGACCCCGCGGCGGCGGCCCTGCACCTGAGACCACGGGCGGCCATACTCCAGCCGGGGTCCCAGTCCTTGTCGTGGGACCGGGTGCCCAGGGACTCAGTGCTGCACAAATCCGAGGGCGCCAGGCTGTCCCGTGCCAGAGCAGCCTGTGAGGACCACCCCTTCCTCCTCCCCAGACTGCACCGCACACCCCGCGCCCCTAGAGGGCTGCGTCCTGGCGCGCACTCATGAAGAGTGACCCCGCGACCTCCGCAGCCCCGCTGAGGGCGCTCGGGGGCGCCCTGCGGAGCAGCGAGCCGGTGCGTGCCGTCCCGGCCCCTTCGGCGGCCGCGCTTCTGCTGGAGGAGGCGGCCGACCTCCTGGTGGTGCACCTGGACTTCGGCGCGGCGCTGCGCACCTGCGAACGCGCCTGGCAGGGCCTGGCGGAGGAGCCGGCGGGCGCGTACGTCAGGGGCTCGGTTCGCCTCCGGGGACAGTGGGAGGCCTCCAAACGCCAGCACTCCGGCAGTGTGGTTGCTTGTGTGATCCTTATGCCTTGTTTTCCTCGCGATGCTTTTCCGCGAGGCAGGGACTCACCTTGTGCTGGTTCTCCGGGGAGGAAACCGTCAAGACGTGAACGGGGTTTAGTGGGACCCCACGATCAATTCTTTCTCCCTATACCAGGGTAGAGTGGTCTAATGGGAAGATAGAATTGATGTGTTAAATTACTGCAGTAAGCTGGTGGCAGACGTCCTCTCCTTCCACCCCTCCCCGAAGTAGTCCCCCTCACTCCTCGGGTTGGGGTTCAGAGCAGGAGTCGTGTTCCGGTCCTCTTGTAGGACTGGATCAAAGAATTGAAATCTTGGTCCTGCGTTGCTCATTGGATTAGGTCGCACTAGGGAGGGCGTGGGTAGACTGGTCAAAGCTGGCCCCAGAGAAGGATGAACTGGGGAGCCTTCGCTGAGTGTTTGGGGGTCGGTGAAGACTGAGTGCTATAAAGGCTGAGGGTGTGATTCTGATGCTGCGCTCTGGCGGAGACTGCTTCTGCCCTTTCTTCACTAAGCGAACTCTTAGGGCTGGTCCTCTTTCCACCCACATCTGTACTGCAGCTGTTCTTTTCCCCTTGGGAGTAAATGAACGCTTCCTGTTGGTTAACCCTGACTTTACCTGGATACAGAGACATGTGCTGGTCAGCAGCTGATTGGCCTTTAGATTTATAGAAACGTTTAGCTCCTGGGCAAAGAGCAGTTTTCTCTTGCTGGGGCTCATGAGAGGGGTCATAATTGTGAGGCCCTCTTGAATACTGGGGATGGGGGGAGGTGAGAGGTAATGGTTACTGACTTGGGAGCTGGTAAAGAACAGTCCCAGGCTAAAGGTGGGAATGGCAGTGCAGGGGAACCACTTCTGAACTCAAATTGGCTTTTTTGCTGACAGCTCCTTGGAGGTGAAATGCTCTCTGTGTGTTGTGGGCATCCAGGCCCTGGCAGAAATGGATCGGTGGCGGGAAGTCCTGTCCTGGGTTCTTCAATATTACCAGGCTCCTGAGAGGCTGCCCCCCAAAGTCCTGGAACTGTGGTAGGTCCTTAGGTCCTTACTGCTTCCCCACTGAGTCAGCGCAGGAGCAAGAGGGTTTTCCCCTGGGTCGGGAAGATCCGCTGGAGAAGGGATAGGCAACTCACTCCAGTATTCTTCAGCTCACCTGGTGGCTCAGACAGTAAAGAATCTGCCTGCAATGCGCGAGACCTGGGTTTGATCCCTGGATTGGGAAGATCCCCTGGAGGAGGGCATGGCCACCCACTCCAGTGTTCTTGCTTGGAGAATCCCCATGGACAGAGGAGCCTGGCGGGCTACAGTCCATGAGGTCACACAGAGTCCGACATGGCTGAGCGACTAAGCACAGCACACCCCTTCAGTTCTCATATCTCCTCTTTTTCTTTCCATACCATTCCCTTTAAATCTAATTCTTTCCCTTTCCCCCATCCCCTGTCCCCCTGGCGCCCTCCAGACTCAAAACATATGCATGAAAAGATGAAGAAGAAGGAATTTAGGAGTGGGATAGGGAAAAGAGGAAGGGATGGGAGACATGAAGTGGGGTGACAGAAGTGGGGGGTGCCAGAGCTGAGAGTTGCTTGCTGCTTCTAAGAACTCCTGATTCTTACCGTGTCAGTGTCCCTTAGGGAAGGACTTGAGGGCACAAAGGAGGGGCTGGGTAGGAGGAGTTTAGTGGTTATGAGAAGTTAAACCGTGAAGCATTGACCACTCTTTTTCTGGGATTGGATTATTTGGGGCTGCAGCGTTCTTTTATACAGCAAAATGCAAGAGCCTGGAGCCGTGCTGGATGGAGTCCGTGCTTGGCTTCAAGACCCTGACAACCAGGGCCTTCCAGAGTATAGATCCTTAGCAGAACTTCACCTGCAGCGAGTGCTACTTCCTCTGGGCCTCCTGTCAGAGGCTGAAGAGCTGGTGGTGGGCTCTGCAGCCTTCGGCGAGAAACAGCGGCTGGACGCGCTTCAGGCCGTGAGTGCAGCGAGGCAGCAGCAGACACATGTGCACTCTGGCTCTGAGGAGACGCGGACACTAAGCCAGGAAGGTGGGACATTGTCCTTCTGCAGCCCTCTGTGCAGAAGCTGAGGGCTTCCTCCTGGACGTGGGGTCCATCATGACCTTCCTGGGCCTTGGGAACAATGCTTTGAGTAACTTCCAGATTGCGGGATAAGAAATCTGTTGAGGTGCTTCGAAAGCCCAGCCCCTCTGCAGTTGGCTTTGGGAGGCAGGTGGTGCAGGTCTCAGAGCCTTACTTTTGTCTCCTGAAAGTCATCTCCTCCCTGGGCTCCTGTCAGTAGACCTGCCGCCACTGTGCTGGCCTGGCCGGGATGTTACTTCACCGTCTCCTGAAGCAGTGCCTTTCAGCTGTGGAGGGTTGTGTGGGGAGGTTCTTCCTGATGCTGAGTTGCAGTTTTCCTCCTGGTAGTTTTTAACCCCCTGATCTTTGTTTTCTCTGTTCGTGACACATAGAATAGGCATACACGGAGGACCTTCAGCCCTCAGGAGACTGATCCTGCCTCTGAGGTGTTTTCTTCGTGTGCTTGAGAGCAGGGACCTGCTGGGGCAGGGTCACGTCTTTGCAGGAGGTTGTTGGCTTCAGGGACGCCATGTAACTCCACCGACCCTCTGCCTGTCCAGTGCCGGGGAGGAGGCGCTCGGCTGGCGAGTCCAGGGTGTCTTCAGGGCTTGGCGGTGTCGTTCATGTTTGTGCTCAGTCCAAGGTGGGATTCTTCACTGTGCCTGTGAGGTGCCCTTTGTTTTCTGCCTTTACTGATCATCAGGAATTATTGCTATGTAACTGTGCGTATATCTTAGGCCAGAATATGAAGAATACTGTGAAGCTGTTAAAGAAACACCAGATGTACCAGGTTCCCCAGCTAAGTTGACATTTCTGTTGAAGTCCTGTCCTACAGAGCTGGTGTGGTGATGTCAGAGTCCTTTTCTACTGAGGTGGTGACTGGTGACGTCAGAGCCCTCTCCTGTGGAGCTGGTGTCTGGTGACATCAGAGTTCTCTCCTGTGGAACAAGTGTCTGGTGACATCACAGTTCTCTCCCATGAGGCTAGTGTCTGGTGATGTCAGAGCCCTCTCCCGTGGAGCTGGTGTCTGGTGATGTCAGAATCCTCTCCTACAGAGGTGGTGTCTGGTGATGTCACAGTCCTCTCGGATGGAGCTGGTGTCTGGTGACGTCGGAGTCCTCTCCTGTGGGACTGGTGTCTGGTGACATCAGAGCCCTCACCTGTGGAGCTGGCGTCTGGTGATGTCAGCCCTCTCCCATGGAGCTGGTGTCTGGTGACATCAGAGTCGTCTCCTCTGGAGCTGGTGTCTGGTGATGTCAGAGTCCTCTCCTGTGGAGCTGGTGTCTGGTGACGTCAGAGCCCTCTCCTGTGGAGCTGGTGTCTGGTGATGTCAGAGCCCTCTCCTCTGGAGCTGGTGTCTGGTGACATCAGAGCCCTCTCCTGTGGAGCTGAAGTCTGGTAATGTCAGAGCCCTCTCCTGTGGCGGTGGTGTCTGGTGTCGTTACAGTCCTCTTGGATGGAGCTGGTGTTCTGATATAATCAGTGCTGAAGGCATCTCTGGATGCCTGGGAGCTCCCTTCCAACCATTTTGTGGACTGCATGAGGAAACCAGTCTTGGCTCGACTTACACTCAAAGCTCAGAGTTGGGAAACTGCTTCTTTACTGAAGTTCTACTCTTGTCTCCCCACCAGGCTCCTCCTCCTACAAGTTCCTGTCTCTGCTGACGTTGCTGCGCCAGCTCTGGGACTCTGCAGTCAGCCACTTCTTTTCTCTGCCCTTCAGTAAGAGCCTGCTGGCCGCCTTGCTCCTTTGCCTCCTGGTGTTGAGGTTTGATCCAGGTGAGTGAGGACACCTGCCTCCCCACCCACCCTCCCAGGACAGGGCGATTGACCAGGGCTGGGCCTGGGAGCCCTCCTGGGGGTTTTGTTACTGGACCTAAACTGGAGCCAGCCCACCTTGAAGGAGAGACCAGTCCTGGAGAAAGTCCTCTCTGCCTTGTCGACTCCGGACTTCTGGGGTGAACTCTGAGTAGAGCCTCAGGGTTTGTTTATTTTGTTTTTGGCTGTGCTGGGTCTTCGTTGCTGCACGCAGGCTTTCTCTAGTTGTGGCAAGCAGGGGCTGTTCAGCAGTTGTGGTGCCACACCCAGGCTGTGGAGCATTCGGGCTCCAGTAGATGCAGTGTATGGGCTTAGCTGCCTTGCAGCGTGTGGGGTCTTCCCAGACCAGAGATCAGACACTAGCAGGCAGATTTTCAACCCCTGGACCACCAAGAAGTCCCCTCAGAATTAAAAAAGGAAAAAGAAAGCTTCATCATAATGTGTTAAAAAGTTACATTAAATTAAAACATATTATATTGTAGAAATACAATTACAATAGGAAAAATATATTTTAGAGAATATGGAAAATAGAGAAAAGTATAAAGGAGAAAACAAATCACTCTTCAGTCAGCTGCTGTAATCGTTAGTCTTTTTCTGGATGTAGATGCAGTTTTGCTTGTTGTTAAATATTCTTTTTTTTCTTCTAGTTTTATTGAGATATAATTGACGTTCATCACTTTAAGTTGTAGAGCATAATGATTTGACTTACATACATCATGAAATGATTCCCACAGTATGTACAGTGAACATTTATCCTCTCATGTAGATAAAAAATTTTTTAAATAGAAAAATAAATTTTTTTCCTTGTGATGAGAAGCTCTTAGGACTTTCTTAACTTTGGTATGTAACATACAGCAGTGTTAATTATATTCATCATGTTGTACATTACATCCCTAATACTTATTTATCTTATAACTAAAAGGACTTTTTGACAGTCTTCTTCCAGTTCCTCATCCCCCTATAAGCATTCTTTAAAACATGGCTTTAGGGAATTTCCAGGCAATCTAGTTGTTAGGACCCCATGCTTTCACTGCTGTAGGCCTGGGTTCGATTCCTGGTCAAGGAAATAAGATTCTGTAAGCCATGAATTGTGGCCCTCCCCCCACCAAAAAAAAAAAAAAGGTTTTAAAACTTTACACGACTAAATAATATTCCAGCTTTCAGTAACTTCCATAACTGATTTTACAGTGCCCTGTTTTTGAACAGTTCAGTGATTCCTTGCTGTTTCTTTGTGTGATTAATCTTTATTGCAGCGCAGTTGCTTTCCAGCGTTGTGTTAGCTGCTGATGCACAGCACAGTGAGTCAGCTGTGTGTGTACATACCCCCTCCCTTTGGCCCCCCTCCCATTCAGGCCACTGGGGCGCCGAGTAGAGCTCCCCGTGCTGCCCAGCTTTGATTCTGCACATGGTATTGATAGTATATGTATGCCAATCCCATTCTCCCAGCTCCCTCCCGCCTTCCACCGTGGCACCCATGCATTTGTTTCCTACGTCTGTGTCTCTAGTTTTGCTTTGCAAATAAGGTCATCTATACCACTTCTCTAGATTGCACAATATATGTGTTAATATACGACACTTGTTTTTCTCTTTCTGACTTAACTTCACTCTGTGACACCCGCTCGGTTCATCCATGTCTCTACAAATTTCGTTTGTCCCTTTTATGACTGAGTAATAGTCCACTGTGTGTGTACTGCGTCTTTGTCCACTCCTCTCTCAAAGGATCTCTAGGTTGCTTCCATGTCCTGGCTGTTGTAAACAGTGCTGCTGTGAACATTGGGGTGCACGTGTATTTTGAATTATGTTTATTTCTGGATATATGCCCAGTAGTGGGGTTGCTGGGTCACATGCTAGCTGTATTTAGTTTTAAGGAACCTCGATACTGTTCTCTATAATGGCTGCACCAATTTGCATTCCCACCAACAGTGTGGGAGGGCTCCCTTTTCTCCACACCCTCTTCAACATTTATTGCTTGTAGACTTTTTTTTTTTTGGCGGGGGGCGGGGAGGGGGGACTTCCCTGGTGGCTCAGATGGTAAAAGCGTCTATCTACAGTGCGGGAGACCCTGGTTTGATCCCTGGGTTGGAAAGATCCCCTGGAGAAGGAAATGGCAGCCCAGCCCGCTCCAGTATTCTTGCCTGGAAAATCCCATGGACAGAGGAGCCTGGCAGGCTACAGTCAATGGGGTCGCAAAGAGTTGGATACGACTGAGTGACTTCACTTTCACTTTTGATGGTGGCCATTCTGACCAGTATGAGGTGATACCTCTGAACATTTTGATGATTTCTTGCTGTTTTCTACTGTGCTCTTTCCCGAGGGTGAATTCCTCAGACCTTGTGAGCACTGGGCCAGAGGTTAGGAGCTCACTCATGAACTTTTCTGTGTGTGGCTTTGTGTGAGTTATAACCTAACCTCTTCTCATGAATTTAGACTTAGGGTTGCATAACTTTCAAAACTGAAAGGAGAACTGGAAACCCTTCATTCAATCCCTTCACTTTGGTTTTCTTTTTCGGTTGGGAAACCTAAGACCCAGAGAGAAGTGACTGCTCCAGGGTCACGCAGACGTTCTGTCTGCTGCTCTTCCTTTATCCCCAAATCCTGCTGCATCCCCACTTCCCTTTTTCTTGTCCGGGGGCTGTTTCTGCACAGCTCAGCTTGTGCCTTTGACCCCATGGCTGGTACCAAGCAGGAGATCCCTCTGAACAGCTCCGTTTGCTTGAGGAGAGAGTCACTGGTTAGCCCTTTGGAAAGCTGAGGAGTTTGTGTTCAGTCCTGTCCACCCTCTGACCTTTTACTTTATTCCAGAGACTTAGTAAAAATTAGAAAGATTTTTGTGGTTCTTAGGAGTCCTTCAGTCTCAGAACCCTGGTCTTCTGAGTAGGGATGGCAAAGGGCTGTTCCAGGAGCACTCAGGACAGTCCATGCAGGTTGGTGAGAGCCCGGGCTGGCTGCAATTAGAACCTGCCCAGCAGGACATGAAGAAGGTGGACTGGAATAGCTTTCTTAAAAGTAACATACTTCTTTTAAAGAAGGAAGAAAGTCTGTTAAAAAATCAGTAATTCAAATAAAGAAAAACCAGCCAAAGCCAGCTCAGCTCTCATTCAAAAGAGGCTATTTTTACTTTTATTGTTAATATAATTAACTTATGATAAAAAGAGGTACTATTGTGGCTTGGCTTCAAACTTGAAAGGTACAAAGAGGAATGCAGTGAAAAGTCTCTTCCCAAATTCATTTACATATAGGCAGCCATCATTACCAGCTTTTTAGTATTAAAAAGTTAGATTAAAACATAATAAATTTGGATCTTTTTCTCAGCAAACTGAAGTTTTCTCTCATCCACATAAAGAAAATACAACCCAGAGATTATATTCTGGAGAAAGGGAAGTTCTCTCCTGTTGGGAGAGGAGGAGGGGCAGTGGCATGGTCACTCCCCAGGTGGGATGGTTTTGGGGGGAGGAGTGGCCGCGTGGGGGGCAGGAGGGGTAGGGCGGGCACTGACTGGCCTCTCCCTGCAGCGTCTCCGCGCTCCCTGCCCTTCCTCTACAAGCTGGCTCAGATCTTCCAGCGGATCCGCGAGGCTGTGTCTCCTCCTCTCTGCCGGCTTCCCATCCAGCACTGAGTGGTCTTCCCTGCTCGCCTCAAACCCCTGCACCTGAAGCCTGCCGGAGGAGCAGAGTCGCTCGTCCTTGGCAGCCTGTTTCCTGCAGCTGGATGAGCCCTGCCAGCGCGGCCAGCCTAATTCCAGGGGCACCGTGTCAGGCTGCCTCAACACCCTCCCCTTTGTGCCCCGCTCTGGTGGGCCTGGCAGGTGTTGTGGAGACGCACAGCCCTGCAGAGAAGGGGTTGTGGGAAGAGAGTGCTTCCTCCTTGGCATTCCTTGACACGATCCGTCTTCCTGCAGAGGCAGGGGTTGGTCTTTCAGGCCAGAAGTTCACGCAGCTGGAAATTCAGAGCAAGGTCCTGGTTGGGGGACCTTGGCCTTTCACTTGCATGGAACACTTAGCTCTGAAGGTGGTTCCTGGGACAGGCTCCATAATCTAGTCTGGCTTATCACTCCCCACTCCTTGCCCAGCCCCGAGATGTGCCGTGGGCTGCCCTCTGCTCACACTGAGCGTGGCTTCCTGAGCCTCAGGTCGTCTTCTAACTGGGTAAGGGGATCTGGCAGCTGCCTCCTGGGCTGAGCTCAGTGTTCCAGCCATCAGTGGCCAAGCGGGGCTGTGTGGGGAAGTGTCTCTGCCCTCTCCCGCCTGCTGCCCCCCGCCGCCCTCAAGGTGATGGAGCGTGCTCTGCCTCGCTGGTTCCTTCACCAGCTTTGCTGCATCCCTGGCATGCCCTGTTGCTGGCTCCCCCCTTTCTGTGTCCTGTTCCAGTTATGTTCTGCTGTTCGAATAACACACAAGTGTTTCTGCTCCTCTGTCCTTGGAAAGTAGGCCAGCCTCCAAAGCTGATGCACTGAAAATGGAGCGGATAATCAGGGGAGCTGGAAGGATGTGTGGAGGGGGCTGGGCAGAGGGGAGGCTTGGGAGGCAGTGAACGATGTTACTCCTCGTCTGGGGGCGGTAGACAGTAGGGCCCTGCGATTGTGCAGCTGAAATGTTTCAGTGCTTTCTCTCAGTGGCTGCAAGAATCCTCCCTGTCTTTGTGCAGGGACGTGGAGGCCATTGCTGTGGGGCTGGGGGTGGAGGCGCCTAGCAGGCCAGGAAAACCAGGGGCTTATGAGCTTCGCATTAAGACCCCCAGGAGCTCTGGGTCAGCGGCATCGCTGTCATAAAATGATGGAGTGAGTAAACTTCAGGCCCTGGGAGGTTAAGTCCTAGGGTGTCGTAAAACATGCTGAGAGAAAGGGAGCTGATCAGGCTTGGGGATTTCTCCTTTACAGTGATTTTTAAAACCTGGTCCTGTTCGTGCCACGGATAGAACTCTTTAGCGGCTTCCCCTGGCCTGAGGGTAAAACCCCAGTTCTTACGGAGTGTAGGGACCATGGGCACTGGTTTTGGCCAGTACCCGCTCCTCACATGGGGCCTGACCCAGCCGCTGGCCGTCCCGGATTCTGAGCACCTCTGCCTTCTGTGCCTGCTGACCCTCTGGAGGCCCAGCTCCCCTCTTGCCTGGTGGGTTGCCTCTGGGAATCTTCTCCTGGCCTGTTGCATATGCTTTCTGCAGTGGTGGCCCCATGCCTTGCGACTGGGATTCTGGGGCCTCTTTGAAGCTGGGGTGTGTGACTGCAATGTTGAAGTGGGGGCAGGCTGCCCTCCCACCCGTTGGGGTGTGGCTGTTGGGAGGTGATTTAACTTCATTTCTAAGGTGATTCTCCTCTCACAGGAATTTCTGGGTGAGTTGGGTGAGTAAATGAGCCTCCAGGGCAGTGTTAGCAGCTTCCTGCTCCGGGTAGGAGCCCCATGATAGGTGGCTGTGTCCTCACTGCCCAGCTGAGGGCCGGGGGTTAGAAGGTGTTCAGAGGCATATCAGAGAATGAGTAGATGTAACTGACGTGACAGCAGCTTCTGCTTCGGTGTGGGGGAGGGCGGTTGTGTTGTGGAAACCCTGACATCTGTCGCCCCAAAGCCTGTGTGACCCTGCTCCAGGCCTCTTGGCTTCCTGTTCGCCTGGTGCTCTGCAGTCTTGTCTGGCATTCAGCCCCAGCTGCCCTCCTCGTCTGGCAAGGAGCTGGACCCGCTGCTCGAGTGGCTGGGCCTTACCTGGGAATGCAGCTGCTGCTCCTGCCGGCCTCGGCACAGAGCCTGATGACATCTGAAGCGAAGGGCGGGCCACCTGGTCACTCCAGCAGCGGTGCTGACCAGGGAGGTCCCCACCAGCTTGAGCCGCCTTTCAACCCTTCAAGTGTGGCTGGGCCAAATCAAGATGTTGTGTAAATATAAAAGATACACTGATTGCAAACACATAGAGCTAAAAAGAATGGAGATGATGATTTTTATATTGATGGCATATTGAAATGATAATCTGCATATATTGGACTAAATAAAATGTTACTACCTGTTTTTTCCACTTGTTTTGTGGGGCTCCCAGAATGTTTCAGCTTGCACAGAGAGCTCGCATCGTGTTTCTGTGGGCCTGCGCTCAAAGCACCCAGTACACAACGCGTCCGGAGAAGTGGCCATGAGGTGGACCTGCCGGTGTGTGGTCTAGAAAGACTCCCCCATTGCAGCCCCTTCTTCGTTAAGGAAATGGAGACCCCAGGGTGAAGTGACCCACAGGCTACAGCTTGCCCAAGACAGGAGCCCCTCCACAATCCACATCCCTCACTGCTCACGGTGCCCCTCATGTACCCAAAAACCAGCCACTGGAGCTTGCCGTCCTCGCGTGTGCCACCCCAGCCCCAGCAAGTGGGTCGCTTCCACTGGTTCTGAGATACAGCTGGGTTCTCGGGGCTGAGAGGCAACTGGGGAGATGGTGAGGTAAGGAGCAGCTGGGCTGTGTGGGCCGTCACGGGTGGGGTGGGCAGTAGGGGGAGGACACAGTGCTACCTCTAGAGGGGCTGAGGGCGTATTTCATGGCTTTGTGCAGGTGACACCATGGATATGTTTGCTCACGTGTTCATGGTCTTAAAAACGATGTTTTATGTGTCAAACGGAAGGCACAGAGGGTGTCTGTGAACGAGTGTCTTTCCCTCCTGCTCCGCACCCCTCACTCCCTGCCCACCACTGTTGCCACCTGGATCCTCCCATGTAACTTCTGATGCTCAGCTCCTCTTTCTCCACGGATGATGGCGTGCTGCACATGTGCGCCATGCTTTTAAACCCAGTCTTGGATGTTTGTCTGCGTCTGCTCTTGCAGAGCTGCCTCACTCTGTTCAGCTGCCCCGAGCTCCCTTCTGTGATGGGCTCGCAGTACAAGCCCCACAGCTTTCCCTGTAATGCCGTGGAGCCGCTCCACCCTCTTCTGAGCCCAAGTCTGAGAGGACCAGATGGGCATCACACCTCTGCTGCCACTTCCTGGCAAACGTAGCCCTCTGTCCAGCCTGCCTGGTACCTTCCCAGCCACAGGGAAGCTGAGAAACAGCCTTTCACACTCCCAGACACTCCACTTCTAAATCTGGGGTGGCACTGCCTCTGCCAACCACTTAGCCAGCCACAGGAAATGGCAGAGAGAGGCCTGATGTGAACTGCAGAGAGGGCGTCTATCCATCTCTCCCCTCTGCTCCCTGGCTGGAGCGGCCCCGGGCTGGTGGGCTGCTGTGTCTGCACCCAGGAGCGGCTGTGGGTTGTCATTCTCTCATGTTCTCTGCTCAGGCAAGCTTCCCTCCCTAGGGTTCCCTCACTACCTGCCAGCTCAGTGCTTTGGAACTTGACATAGCAATTGTTAATGAGGAGGTTGCTTCTCTGCCTCTGGAAATCTTGGTTCTTGGATGACAAGGAGCTGAATTAAGAGCAACGGACATGGTACTTGCTTCAGGAGCACGTATGCTAAAATTGGAACGATACAGAAGATTAGCATGACCTCTGTGCAAGGATGACACGAATTCGTGAAGCATTCCATATTTTAAAAAATAGATAGGGCCTACTGTGCAGCACAGGGAAATCTACTCAGTGCTCTGTAACGGCCTATATGGGAAAAAAACCCTTAAAAACCGGCTATATGTATAGCTGATTCACTTTGTTGTATTAACAAATTAACAACATGGTAGATCACCTATACTCGAAAAAAGCAGTGGACATGGGGCCCTACTGAAACCTTTATGTGTGCCATTCCTCCAGGGTTAAAGTGGGATCCAGGTATTTTTGGCCAGCCTCCAGGCCACTTGATAAAAACATTAAAAAAAAATTTTTTTTAAGCAATGGTCATGTATGGATGTGAGAGTTGGACTGTGAAGAAAACTGAGCGCTGAAGAATGGATGCTTTTGAACTGTGGTGTTGCAGAAGACTCTTGAGAGTCCCTTGGACTGCAAGGAGATCCAACCAGTCCATCCTAAAGGAGACCCGTCCTAGGTGTTCATTGGAAGGACTGATGCTGAGGCTGAAACTCCAGTACTTTGGCCACCTCATGTGAAGAGTTGACTCATTGGAAAAGACCCTGATACTGGGACGGATTAGGGGCAGGAGGAGAAGGGGACGACAGAGGATGAGATGGCTGGATGGCATCACTGACTTGATGCACGTGAGTTTGGGTGAACTCCGGGAGTTGGTGATGGACAGGGAGGCCTGGCGTGCTGCAATTCATGAGGTCACAGAGAGTCGGACACGACTGAGTGACTGAACTGAACTGACTGATATATTTTATAAATTTAAAAAATTGTATAAAAGCGAATTTGGGACTTGAGATCCTATGCCTCTGAGATAACCACTGTAATGTTGGTGGGTTTTTTTTTTTTTTTCTGTTTTATCTTTCAAACATCCAGCCCTCTTGGTAACCCCAGTACTTGAGAACCTGTGAAAAAGTGGCTGCAGACGAGGTTTGTTCAGGAGAATATTAGCTGGCTGAACTGCAGGCTGGCAGAAGGGCCTTGCAGTCAGTGGGCGGGTGGGTAGCCTGGCAGAAAGGCTGACGTAGAAGAGGGGTTGGGGCCACCAGAGCCGCTGTCCCTCCCCAGGCGACCTGGCAGGGCTGGGTTTTATGACCCACTTCTAATTTTAATACTGACCCCCAGCTCTCATTTCACACTGTTGCCAAGCTCCTCTTTTTCAAGCACCTCTGAAACTTTTCACATACCTTTTCTACCATCTGAGATGGGGACTGACAAGCATCAGGTAATATTTGGAGACTTGGTTGAAAAACCAAAGGATTTTTGCAGAAATCCTTTTAGAGAAAAGTCACATTAACAGTAGCATCAATGTTGACTGACGGCAGAAAAGTTAAGCAATCTCTCCCTATAAAGAGAAGCTGACTCTGCTGCTAAATTGCTCTGTAACTTTGCAAAAGTCGTTTAATCTTTAGGTCTCTATTTTGTTTTTTGTTTTTTGTTTTTTTTTTAATGCCAAAAATATTTTATATTGAGGTACAGCTGATTAACAATGTTGTGGAAGTTTCAGGTGAACAGTGAAGGCATTCAGCCATACATATACATGTATCTGTTCTCACCCAAAATCCCCTCCCATCCAGGCTGGCATGTAACATTGAGCAGAGTTCCATGTGCTATAAGAAAGTCTTTATTGGTTATCCATTTTAAATACAACAGGGTGTACATGACCTCCCCAAAGTTCCGAACTGTCCCTTCCCCCTCAGCAACCATAAGTTTGTTTTCTAAGTCTCTTCCTGTTTTGTAAGTAAGTTTATTTGTGTCATTTCTTCTTAGTTTCCACATATAAGGGGAATAGGTCTCTATTTTCTTACCTTAAACATGGGGATAAAATTTTTCTGCCTTATTTTCTTTATGATACTTTTGTGTCACATGAGCAAAAGTCTACTAAAAAGACTGGAAGGTGGTTTTTTTTTATTTTTTTATTTTTAATTACAGTAGGTTTACAATATTATCCTAGTTTCAGGTGTACAGCACAGTGATCAGTATTTTACAGATTATACTCTACCAAATGTTATTGTACAATAATGGCTATAATTCTTTATCTGATACAATATAAACTTGTTGCTGTTTTATAAATAGGAGTTTTTAATCTCTTAATCCCATACACATAATTTGTCCCATCACACTTCTCCTTTGATAATCATTAGTTTGGTTTCTATATCTGTGTAGTGGCTAAGTCATGTCCAGCTCTTTGAGACCCCATGGACTGTAGCCTGCCAGGCTCCCCTATCCATGGGATTCTCCAGGCAAGAATACTGGAGTGGGTTGCCATTTCCTCCTCCATGGAAGGTGTTAAATGATTCAGGGAATGGAGTATTTAAAGTACTACAAAAGATTTCTTATTATAGGATGGTTAAGTCTTTTTGATAAAATCCACTTAAAATATTTGAAATAGGTGCATGAAGTAGGTTAAATAGACATGGACTTTGCATATGGGCACGTTTAGTTGGATTAAGTAAGACTAATGGTCCCTGAGGGATCTGCGTCTTGTTACATAGGCAAATGCAGGTTAACACTTTCTTGGGGCTGTTTAATCAGGACTAGGTCAAGAAATGACATGCTGTTTGCCTCACCTTTTTCTTCGGGCTTGTGGAAGGTGGGGCTGGAGAGTGGGGAGGCGATGGGGTTTGTGAGAGTATCTGGTAAAGACACAGGCAGGGGACTGTGGCCCGAGAGGGGGTTACTCTGTCTCAGGGAAGCAGGTGTGGGAGGACACTCAGAGTTTAGTGGCGGATCTGTGAGGTGGCATGCTGGGGTCAAGATTGCAGAGTGGAAAGCAGCTTGGTCCTGGGGTGGCTGTCCTGCCACACGGGGTGACCAGACCTGTATTTTCAGGGTTGTGAACAGGCCACATTACTCATTATATTTGTAAGACGTGAAATGTGTTCATTCAAACAACCTTACTAAAAAAAAAAAAAAATGCATGAAAGCAACATCTTCTCTACCTTCTCTTCCATATGCGAGCATATTGTATGTCATAAACGTGTATCTAGTGCTTGCTACGTTCTTACTATCTGTTCAGTTTTCAGCATTACTGCTTCTCCACTATACACATTTGTTTCCTGGGGTTGCTGAAGCAAACGACCAGGAGCCGGGGGGGCTTCAGACCATAGAAGCTTACTCTCGTAGCTCTGGAGGCTGGAAGTTCGCAGTCAAGGCGTCTCTCTCCAATGGCCCTGGAGAGGATCTTCCTGTGTCCTCCAGCCTCTGGGGGTTCCTGGTATCCCTGCACTTGTGGCCGAATGTCTCCCACCCCTGCCTTATCGCATTCTGTGTTGCTATGTCTTATCCTTTTCCATCTCGTTTAATGTTGCTGGATTTAGGAAGCACCCTAATCCAGGTGCTCTCATCTTGAGATCTTAATCACACCTACAAAGACCCTTATTCCAAACGAGGTGACAGTCGAGGTTCCAAGTTCTCCTCTTAGCAGCCACATAATCCTTCCTGCTGGTGTGCTGGCCCTTCTAGTTCTTTCCGACTTTTTGCTAGTGTAAACAACAGCTCTGAACAGACTGTGCAAAGGCCATGAAATGACATGGTTATTTTTCCTGAGATAGTTTTCTAAAGTGGATTTATGATGTGGATGGTGAGAGCTGTTTTCCAGCTCTTTTAACATACCAGCAGGGTATGGTCGAGAAAGCCTGGATCTCTGTGATACCCATAGCATTCTGTGAAATTTCTGGAAAACAAGAGAACCCAGCAGTCCTTCTGAAAGTGAAGCATCAACTGCATGCAGAACACCAAGGCCTGAGGGGAGACACTGACCTGACCGCCTTATCTTTCCTGTGGTGCTGCCCGTTTGGTGCTTTTAATAGGACTGGCAGCTGCAGGAGGTGGTCGCAGGGTCAGTAACAGAGCCTTAGGTGGGTGAGGGCAGGCGTCCACTGGCCTCTGACCAGCTTGCCCCTATTTGTGAAGCAGGCGAGTTTTCCTTCATCCCCTGAGCTCAGTGTTCTCTGCATGTCACCTGTCAGCCCTTGACCCCCAGCTCTAAGTGCCCACTGCCTCCTGTCCCCTCCATCTCATTTCCTGTGATTGGCAGGTGAGGGCCTAAAGGGCTGCCCCCACCACCGGCTCCCACCCAGGAAGCTGAGCTTAGCCAGGATCAAAGGCAACACCGTGGGAGTGAATGCTTTGAAAGCTCCCTCTTCTGACGTCAGCCAGCTGGCAGGCAGGGAGCAGGGGAGAAATCAGAACCGTCAGGAAAACGCTGCTGTCCCCTGCTTGAAACAAGGCCACCCAGACCCTCCTCCACGGTGGGTTTAGGAGGGGACTCGCCTGGGAGCGGGGCTGCCTGGGCTGTGTGCCTCCACCTTTGTGCAGCGGTCAGCCCTCAGAGGGGAACCAGTGCGCCTGCGATTCTGTGGCCATCAGCGCCCCTGCCCTTTCAGCACCTGCAGGGCTGGGACACAAGCAGGGAGCCCAGCAATCAAATGCAAGAGGTCTTCAGGCAGGCAATCACCCATCACCAGAGTTAAGTCCATGTGGCAAGTGCCTAAATCTAGATAAACCTATTATAAAATACAGTTTCCTCCTGGAACCTCGAGCATCCCCTAGCAGCGTGGGTGCCTGGAAGGTACAGGTCTTCCTCCAGGCTCTGGTCTCCCCTTGGCAAAGTAAACTCCATCTTTTCTTTATTATTATTTATTTATGCTTGGCTGCATCAGGTCCTAGTTGCCACATGTGGGATCTTTCATTGTGGCACGCAGACTCCTCTCTAGTTGTGGCGTACTGGGTTTAGTCCCCTGTGGCATGTGGGATCTTAGTTCCCCAACCATGGATCAAACCAACATCCTCTGCATTGGAAGGCAGATTCTTAATCAAAGGACCACCAGGGAAGTCCCTACTTCACTCTTTTTACAAGAACGAAATGCTGGATCCTAGTTGGGTCCAAATCACCTGCTTTTGAGGCTAATTTTTAAAAATCTCTACAGGGAGCAGGGAAGTTCCGAACTGTCAAGAGCAACATTGCTCTTCTCTGTGAACAGCCTGTATCTGATTTCAGTTTTTCCATCTGCAAAAAGGGGCACCGTATTAGGGTTCTCCAAAGAAATAGAACCCATAGGAGACACACATACACAGAGAGAGAGAAAATAGGGAGCTGGCTTGCATGATCATGGAGCCGAAGACAAAGTCTTTAAGTTGGATCCAGGAGAGCTGCTGGTGTGAGCTCCAGATCAAGGCAGGAGAAGACCAGGGTCTCAGCTCAGCAGCCAGGCAGGCAGCTGGTCCCTCTTACTCAGCCCTTTCATTTAATTCAAATCTTCAGCTTATTGGATGAGGCCCACCTCATCCAATGGGGAGGACAATCTGCTTTACTCAGTTTACCGATTCAGATGTTCATCTCATTCAGAAACACCTTCACAAACACACCCGGAATAATGCCTGACTGAATGTCTGGGTGTCCCATGGCCCAGTCAAGCTGACACACAAAATTAACCATCAGAGGGACTGAAAACACAGCTCCTGCTTTCATTCCAAACTTCTACTCAGGGAGAAAGACATAGAATGCAGGTGGGATCCAGGTTGCCCCAGACCCAATAGTTGTGAAACAGAGGACTTAAAAACCAAAAAGTCGATGTTTTTTACTTTTAAGACTCAAGCTACTATGTTAGTCTTCTAAGATGCCACACACTAGGTGGCTTAAACAACAGAAATTCTCTCACAGTTCTGGAGACTGGAAGTCTAAACTCATAGTCCATTTCTGGTGAAGCCTCTGCTCCTGGCTTGCCAATGGCCACCTTCTTGGACAGCCTCCCTCTGTGCATACACTCCTGGTGTCTCTTCCTCTTATAAGGCCATGAATCCTACTGGATCAGGGTACCACTCTTATGACTTCATTTAACCTTAATTACCTCCCTAAAGGCCCCAAGGACCCATCTCCAAATAGAGCCACATTGAGGGTTAAGGCTTCAACAAATCAGTTGTGAGGGAGAGCGGACGCAATTCAGTGTATGCCAGCTACCCTTCTTTTTATCTCCCTGGAATCAAAAGATGCCATGTTCAGCATTTATGGCATAGACATGGCTCCTGCCAACCCTTAACCTCATAAAGGTGAAAGATCTTAGGGTCAAGGAATCATCATGATGAAGGCTGCTGAATACCATCATAATCACCAGTATTGTCATTATCATGTTTACCCCCCAAACATTAAGAACCTGTTCAGAACTTATTTGGTAATTTCAAAGAAAACTCAAAAAATCAATTTACTCAGCAGTGTTTATTGTGCATCTTTGAGGCACTTGACTAGCTACTTGTGAGAGAGAGAGAGCACCGAGATGAATAACACCCCAGACTTCAAGGTGTTCCATCCAGTTTTGTAGAAATAAACACATGTACATATATATATATATACATACCAAGAATCCAAAGTAGGGACTTCCCTGGTGGTCCAGTGGCTAAAACACTACGCTATCAATGCAAGGGGGCTCAGGTGTGATCCCTAGTCGAGGGGCTAGATCCCACATGCTGTAATGAAGATCCAAATAAATAAATATTGAAAAAAAGATTCCAAAGTGAAGAGTGATAAATGTCATGGGAGTGATAAAGTGATCAGTGATCTATGTGAGTTTCAAAGAGAAATAAATACATAGTTAATGATAGTCATCATCCTTTATTGAGCATTTACCATGTGCTTGGCAGTTAGTTTAATTATGATTCTCAATTTTCAGGATCTTTATAGACAATTCAATTCATAATTTATCAAGCACTGTATGTATCAGTGTGTAAAGCATTGTCTGAGATGCTCTAAAATACAAAGATGATTAAGACATGTGCCCCCGGAGGACTTCCCTGGTGGTCCAGTGGCTAACACTCTGAGCTCCCAATGCTCAGGGCCCAGGTTCGATCCCCAGTCAGGGAACTGGATCCACATGTCACAACTAAGACCCACTTCAGCCAAATAAATAAATGTTCAATAAGACACATGTCCTGCCATCTGTCCTCCAGAAACTCGCAGTACAGGTCGGACAACATAGCAATGGATGCTCAGCAGAACAAATTGCTACAAAATCACGTTCTCACTCTCCACCAGCCGGAGATAGACAGTCAGGAAGGGAAGGTGGATCTGTGTGCTGGGACACTTGGAGAGTCATCATGTCCTGCCAGGACAGCTCTGTGTGGTGGCACCTTGCAGAAAAGCTGTGGATTTGCCTGGAGTCACTCAGGGTTTGGTGGGCGGGGCCTGAAGAGAGCTGGAAAAGAGACAGGAGTGCCTTACCGTCTCAGCTCAGTTTGGACTCTGGTGGGGAAGTTTGCAAGGCTTACAACTAAACTGGGGAGGGGAGGAGGGGAAGCAAGGGAAGTGTAATCAATCGCACAGCCAAAATCTGAAATGTGAAGAGAGGGCCAGACCCATTGTCCCCACCCTAACACCCCCAACCCAGGGGAGTGGGGCAAGGCCCTTGGCCCTTCCATATCACTTGCAGCCCCCAAGAAGGTCTTAGCAAAGAGGCAGAGCAAAGAGGCAGCTGAAATCCTGAGGTTGTTCTGCACATTCTGGGCTTTAAAGTAGGAAGAGGGAGAGATGATAAATGGATGGAGAAAGAGACTTGAAAATAATGGTGGAGGGGTGGTGTCCAGGGACAGGGGAGTAGAAGCGGGAACAGAGACGCACTGATAAGTACCTCCTGGGGCGGGGGTCTCACCATTATCTCAGTGAATCCCCCAACAGCCAGGCCAGCCTGGGGCAGGTGCAAGGGCTTCAGACCAGAGGCGGTGAGCAGCCCCAGAGCTGAGCTTGGAGCCTGTCCCTCCCACGGAGAGTCCGGCTCCCACCCTGCCGCCCCCTCCTGGGTTGGTGGTGTCTGCGCACACCGAACCCCAACCAGTTGCCTTTCCTGCCGCAGGAAGAGGATCAAAGTTTGGGAGCGTGAACACTTACTCAAAGAGCACTTTCCATTTCCTTCCTGGGCGGCTGGGGTCACAAAGTATGACCGGTACAGAGCATAGTGCAGGAACCAGCCCCTCACCCTACCCTCTCGCGCTGCTCCCCTCGCGGAGACTGAGCCGCCGGAGGGCCGGTGGGGCGGAGCGATTGTGACCTGTCCGGTCCCTCCCTCCCGGCTCTGTGATGCTGCAGGGCAGCTGCTGGCCCAGTATGTCTGTCCCCGGCGCCCTCCCTCCCGGTGTCACAACAGCGGAGGCGGCTGTATCTGGAGCAGTTGGGGTGGGCAGGCCCAGGAGGGAGCGAACGGGCTACTGGAGCTGCCGCGATGGTGAGCCTGCGGGTCCGGGGTGCGGGGGGCGCTGGGCCGGGGATGGGGAGGGACAAGAGTGGCAGCGCCCACCCCAGAGCCTCTCTCCTCCGTGGCTGACAGCTAGCGCTTTGGATCCCCGGAGCTCGAAGTCTCCTAGGGGTGTCAGTTCAAGGTCGAGGGGTTCATACCCTCGCGCGCGGGGGCGGGGGGGACACCCACCTGGCGTCAGTGGCCTTTTCCTAGAGAGAAAGTAGAGACTGGGGCGAGTTGCGCCTAAAGGGAGATTTGTGCACGCAGGTGAGGGGAAGGGGACCAGGGGCCGCCTGCGCAGAAGAGGTTAGGTTCTGAGACATCGCCGTGGGGCAACTCAGGGACCCGGTGGGGGGCCCGGGGCCGGCGGGGTGGGGGTTGGGCAGGCAGGCCCGGGATTCCCGACTTGGGGGTGGGGGCTGCGGCGGGCACTGGGTCAGGTCCCACCAACCAAGTGTGACAGAGCTCCAAAGGTCAGGGGACTTAGGGCCACACACCCCACGCTGGAGGCTTCCTTCTTTCCCACCCTCCAGGCCATCTGGCTTGGGTCTGGGACACTTCCACCTCCAGCTCAGCTTCCCAGGCCCTGGCACCTGCTTCCAGCTTCCCAGTTTTTCAAGCGGGTCAAACCCAAAGGACTTTGGCACACAGAGTTTCAGACCCGCTTCTTTCCTTTCCTATCCTGGTCGCGGTGCCCGCCCCATCTGTCTGTCTCCCTCTCCTCCCGGACTGGGATCTTACTTGCTGGAGAGGTTCTCTCCCAGCGCTGCAGTCCCACCAGCCGGAGGCCCTCCCCTCGCCCCCTGAGCCCTGGGGTGGGTAAAATTTGCTGCCAGTCCGCTTCACTCCGATGCCTCAAAACACAGAGAACCCAGAAATCTCGTGGACTGGAGGCCCCGCTGTCTGCGGCTCCGGGAAGGTGGCAAGATTGGGTGGGGGAGGGGCGGCGTCAGCTTGACTGGCAGGCCAAGGTCAGGCTGTGCTGGCACTCTTCCGCCAGTGTCAGTGGCCAGCAGGACAGGTGAGAGCCGCCCTCCTCCTCATCTGGAAAGTGCCCAGGGCCCCTGGCTCTGTCCCGGCTCTGCCCATTCCAGCTCCAGGCCTGCTCCCCAGAGCAGGCTCCTAGGGAGTACTGGGACAGGGGCCAGAGGAGTCGGCGCCTGCCCGAGGCCAGGGGTCACAGGGAGCCCAGAGCCAGGAGTTTCTGGAGTTTTTGGCTCCTGGCTTTGCAGCTAGCTTTGTGACTTCAAGTCACTTAATCTCTCTGAAGTAGTTTATCTCATCTCCAAAATGAAGAGGGGTTATGGTTCAAATTTTCAAAGCTCCACCTAGCTTTACTATTTTAACCTTTTCATTGCAGAGAAATCCAAGCATATAGAAAATGAGCGCATTATAATGAAGCCCTGTGTATGCCTCAACCAGTTTCAACAATTATCTACTTAATGATGGGTCTTACTCCATTCACTCCCCCTCCCCTTCCTCCCTGTTATTCTGAACCACATCCCAGGCAGCTTACTCAAGATCTGATATTTAATATTTATAATATCCAGCACATAGCTAGTGCTGTGTAATTTTCAAAGTGCTGCCTCTTACATGTTCTAATTCTCACCTAAAAGCTGCAGTGAGTCTTAGAGGGGATCCCAGGACCCAAATCCAGCTCTCCGAACAGACTTCCATGTGCACTCAATAGGCAGGTTTCTGAAAATAGCTAGTAAATCAAAAAATGTAAAGTAAAAACCTTGTTTTAAATATGCTAAAGAATCTGAAAGATATTTAACTGAAAATCCATGGCTGAATGTTTTCGAAAGAGACTCTTTGTTTTGAAACACTGCATTTTATGTGACAGGTTCTATTTGGAGCATTTATATACATGGACAGCACTGTCTTGATGGGAAGACGTTTTTTTGGTTCACTATTTCGCACTCACAGAACCTCTTTTTTTCCTTTTTTTAGAGTGTAATTGCTTGTCAATGTTGTGTTAGTTTCTGATGTACAACAACATGAATCAGCTATATGCATATATATATCCCCTCCCTCTTGAGCCTCCCTCCCCCCTTCCCCCACCCTCCCCCATCTTCCATCCCACCGAGCTGAGCTCAGCAGCTTCCCCCTAGCTGTCTGTTTTGCGTATGGTGGGGTGCATATGTTAGGGCTGCACTCTCCATTTGTCCCTTCCTCCCCCCACCCCCACGCTCACATGTCTGTTCTCTATGTCTGCATCCTATCCTTGCCCTGCAAATAGGTTCATCTGTACCATTTTTCTAGATTCCACATGTATGCATTAATATACGATATTTGTTCTTCTGACTTACTTCACTCTATGACAGACTCTAGGTTTATTCACATCACTACAAACAACCCAGTTTCAGAATCTCTTTTTAAAAATCCCTTGACTTGTTCCTAAAACCCTAGGATGACACCCCGGCACACCCAGCCTCAAAGTCCCACCCGTGCAGAAAGGACTTTCCTTCCCCAAGTGTCTGGACTCCCCTCTGGAGGGCTGGGAAGGCTGCCCATGTCGAGGATGGGCTCAGCATTTCTTAGGTTCTAAGTGAGGATTTTATAACTAACTCTGTAACTGAGCGTCCCAGTCTGCTCCCAGGGTCCCTCTGGCAAGCAGTTCTCCTGGGAGCCAAGGCTGTGACACCTGTCTCGGTGTCAGTGACTCCAGGCCTCAGAGAAAGTGTGGCTCAGAGGGGACGAGAGCACAGCCTGCTCACTGCTCTCCTCCTGGGTTAGCAGCGTGCCTGTGCATTCTGGGGGGGAGCTGACATTAGAAGGCAACAAAGAGCCTGTCTTCCTGCAGAGCTGGGAGGCTAGAGGGCAGAGGGTTCTGGGGTGAGATGGACACTGCTTCTAGCGTCCGCAGGTCTCTGTAGACTTCCCTGTGCAGGCGGTGTGGCTGAGCGCTGCAGAGCCCAGTCGTGTCTTCCAGCTCGGCACCTGCGGGGGCTGCAGCCACTGCACTGTTCTCCCTGCCCATCACTAAGTACGGGTCCCCTGAGGTCCCTAGGCACGTCCTCTGGGCAGCGGTGGAGCCCCCAGCCCCCAGGCAGCGTGTCCATAGGAAGCATCCAGGCTTCGGTTGGGCCTACACAGAGCCCAAGGGTGATGCTCTGTCCTCTCCGAGGGACGTCTCCGTGACCTTGAAAGGAAGAGGGAAAGTTAAAATAACTTGAGAAGGAAAGAGCTGACACGTACAGGGCTAGTGATGGGGTGGGTGGGAGGATGTGGCACTCTGGGACGGGCTGGACCGCTGCTTCTTGCCTTTGGCCACCAGGGACCGACAGTGCTCTCCGTGGTCTTTGAGGCCTACGTCCCCCGTTGGCGTCTTCCTGTTAGAATTTCTCTGTGATGAGCTGCGTGTGGAAGAGACCGGGAGGACAGTGGACACCACGTTTGGCTGATTACAGCTTGCTTGCTCTCTCCTGCTCCTGACCTGATTGTTGGCTGAAGCTCGAGGGCCTTTGGCCTCGTAGTGTCTAGAGAGTCCGGGAGTCTGCAACCGGCCTGGCCGCTCCCCAGGCCACCTGCGGAACCTTGTTGTTGCCCAGCTGCGGCACCCGCCATCTGAGACCTCACCTGATGTTAACTGAGGCCGACTCTGTTCCTGCTGTCGCCAGCTTGCTCCCTGTTCTCTGAGTCCAAATGCGATCTAACTGAAGGATTTTGAGAAGAGATAGCGCAGCCTCCCAGGAATCATGTTGTCCTTGCTTTAATCATCCCTCGGGAACCCTGGCTCTACTTTTCACCCGTTGCCTCTGACCTGGATCCTGGCATGATTCCTCATCCCAGCCTGACAACTGGAAGTACGTGGGCCTAGGAGTAAGCTTCCTGAAGGCAACTGTGTGGCTTGACACACAGGTGGTCGGGGTATGCGGCCTGGTCCTGGGTTTTCACTGGCCCTCACTGCTGGCCTGTCAGTTCCCTTCCAAGATAATATGCCAGTTTTACTGGCTTGTGCTACTTCAAAACCGTTTTTAAAGCTCCAGAGCCTCCTACAGAGAACTGCAATTAGCGGGTCTGAGTTCTCTGAGAACAAATGAAAAGGAAACGATTAATGTTAAAATAGAAATCGTATAAGGTTGACACAAGGAGAGATTTCTGGCCGTGGAGCACCGTCAAGGTCTGGAGCACATTTTTTCCTACTGTTCTGCAGAGCTGGGCACCCTCTCCATGGAGGATGGTCATGGGCACACGGCCTCCACCAGCCTGCACTTCAGACAGCCTAAGCAGTCCGTGGGACCTGCCCTAAATTCTCCTGCTCCAAATCCAGCTGAAATGCCCCAGATCCTACCAGCCTGTCTGAATTTTCCACACAGCCTGCAAATAGTCCTCCCCCCCAGGAAACCAAGCCAGAAGCTGTTTTTGCTTCCTTTAGCGTCCACTGCCTGGCAGGCCCTGGCCACCCGCTCCTTGTTAAGCAAGGTTTTCATTCCAGTCACCCCCGAATTTATTGAGCATGTGCTGTATTCAAGCCTCGATGCTGGAAATCTGGCAAGAAAACAGGGGCTCCTTGCTGTCCACCAGGAAAGTCAAACAGTGAACCATTAGCTAGGAACATGCGATATAGTGCTAAAGGGGAGGTGGCCTGTGCTGGTGTGGGGGCTTCCAGCTCTCCAACAGGAGAGGGCGATCAGTGAGCACGCTGAAGGGTGAGTAGGAGTCGGCCCAGCCCCTCTCGATGCTCTTTTGCGCACTTGACTGAAGATCTGCTGCAGGGGCGGATAGAGCAGGGGCGGATAGAGCAGTCACTTCTGTAGTCACTCAGCACTAGGACTGGGTAGGGTGTCACACTCCGCTTGGGGAAGGGAGCTCCCGTGTTACATCCCTCCATCTCCCTCACCTCCACCCCTGGGATGCTGGGCCGAGAGGGGACCCCTTTCCTCTCACAGGGTCCCAAGAGCAGAGAGCTGGAGTCAGCCCTAGAGCCCAGAGTCAAGATAGACTGGGGGAGGAGCAGAGTGAGAGAGAAAGCTTGAGCTCTCCCGGCCAGAGAGGGAATCTGAACCAGCCATGAGTTTGGAGCAAACACTTGATGTAAATACCGTCTGCTGGGTCAGCACCCCTCTCCCTCTCAGCACACACCAGCCCCGCCCCGCCCCTCACCACCCCCGTCTCCTTCAGTACACACCAGGCCCGCCCCCACGCCTCAACACACACCAGCCCCCATGCCCCCCCCCAGCACACACAGCACCCTCCTCAGCACACACCAGCCTCTCACCCACACCCCTCTCCCCACCCCCCCAACACCAGGCCCTGAGCACAGTCTTGGTTCTTCCAGGAAGGGTGGCCTGTTTTCTGAGGCGCCCACACTGAGCCGTTCTCTTCTGTTCTCTCTGCAGTGGAGCTTTTTCTGGTCTGGAGTGTTGTTGTACGAGCTTTCCTGGGCTTCAGCTGTCAGGCTTGGGCTGCAGTGGGCGTGGGGGCTGCAGTGGGCGTGGGGGCTGCTGTGGGCGTGGGGGCTGCAGTGGGCGTGGGGGCTGCAGTGGGTGTGGGGGCTGCTGTGGGCGCGGGGGCTGCTGTGGGCGCGGGGGCTGCTGTGGGCGTGGGGGCTGCTGTGGGCGTGGGGGCTGCAGTGGGCATGGGGGCTGCTGTGGGCGTGGGGGCTGCTGTGGGCGCGGGGGCTGCTGCGGGCATGGTGAACCACTGTGGGCGTGGGGGGCCGATGAGGGGCTGGGGGTCTGATGAGGGCGTAGGGGGCATGACCCCTGGGCCCTGTGGGCTCAGAGTGAGAACGAGGCAAGGGTCCAGGGTAGTGTCCAGGAGAGGACTCTGCAGAGGTCAGAAGGTCTGGATTTCGGCCCAGGCTCTTTCCTTACAGACCTGTGAAATTCCCAATCTATCCTTTACCTGTCTGAGCCTCAGCCTCTTCATCTGTAAAACAAGGGCTGGGAATCGTATTAGATGACCTGTGAGGCCGGCCTGGCTCGAGCTTCTGAAGGCTCTGAGCTCACAAAACTCCCTGGTTACCTGTCTTGGGCGCGAGAGCCCACCCCCAAGGCCGTCAGCACTGGACTTGCTCCTGGCTTTTCTGTGTAGAACCTCCAGGCAGGAATGAGGGGTGGTGACAAGTAAGAGTCGCTGGAGGAGCAGGTGGGATCCTTGTCCCCTCAGGGCAGGTGCAAACGGGGCACAGATGTTAGCACTGGGGGTCTCGCCTAACTTCATTTCACTGGTGATTTCCTTGTATAACTTTATTTTATTTATTTATTTATTTTGGCTGTGCTGTGAGGTTTGTGGGATCTTAGTTGTCCAACCAGTAATTGGACTCTTGTCCCCAGCAGTGACAGCACCTGAGTCCTAACCACTGGACCGCCAAGGAATTCTCCCTTGTGTAACTTTACAGTTCTTGTTTGCCCAACAAACTGGGCTCTTGGTAATTGTCAGCTGAATGAATGGCCAAGTGGAAAGGGACAGGACAGGCCTGGCCCTTGTCGATGGGTTGCTATGTCAATGCGCCCTTGTCGATGGCCCTTGTCGGTGGGGCCTCACCTGGACCTCGCTGTCTCCTGGCTTTAATGTTTGGGTTGTCAGCATGAGAGCTGTCAGCCCTTCAGAGAAGCATGGCAGTGTGTCGCCCGCATGCCCATCGTCCAGATTTAATCATTGCTATTTTTCTGCCACATTTATCTGCTGTGCTTGTTGAAGTCAAGTCAGCTGTAGATGTCATGACATTTTACCCTAAATGCTTCAGAAGTGACTTTAAAAATAAGAGCTTTTCGATACTTAACTACACTTTCATCATCATGCTTAACAAAATCAATCCGTTTCTCTATTTATCCCCCCAAATATTTTGATTTGTTCAAACCAGAATTGAGTTAAACTTCACCCACTCCATGTGCATGTTATGTTTCTTAAGCCCCCCTTGATGTGGGTCAGTCCCTCCCTCATCTTTGGTTTTCATGAGTTGAGAAGATCGGGTGAGTTGCCCTACAGAACTTACCTGCTTGTGGAGTCGTGCTCGTAGTGTCTCTTATCCCTGGACGCCTGTGTTTTCCGTAAAGTGGGAGCTACTGGTAAAGGGTTTAATACATTAAGGCTGAGTATTTAAGTTTTTAGCAAATTTTATTTTTTTATTGGAGTGTAATTGCTTTACCGCGTGGTGTTGGTTTCTCCTGTACAGCAAACTGAAGCAGCTACGTGTGCACGTAGCCCCTCCTTCCTGAGCCTCCCTCCCAGCCCGAACCCTCCCCCACCCCCATTCCAGCCTCTAGGTCATCGCAAAGCCCCGCGCTGAGCGCCCTGGGTTGCACAGCAGCTTTCCATTGCCGCCTACTTTACACGCAGCAGGGTGTATGTATCAACGCTGCTCTCTCAATTTGTCCCATCCTCCCATCCCCCTCTGTGTCTACAAGTCCATTCTCTACATCTGGGTCTCTACTCCTGCCTTGCAAACAGGTTCCTCTGTACCATTTTTCTATATTCCATATGTATGTGTTAATATACAATATTTGTTAAGGCTGACAAGAAGCTTTCCTGGGAGGTGTGTGTATCCTACTGCATTACATTGATTTTCTCGCTGCCGTGGGATCATGATCCATCCTAGGGTCAGAGGTTACAATCCATCCCAGGGTCAGAGGCTGGTAACCATTGAAGTTAACTTCCCTTTGTGACCTGTAAGTAACAGTGATTCTTTGGCACTCTGTGAATATCTAGTTCCCCTTCAGTCCTTGTCCAAATCAATTGTATAATTAGAAACTATCGTATGCAATATTTCTTAGTATATTATTCCTTCCACCCTGACTAGCTCACAGTCTTCTGTTAAAAGAAGTGCTCTCCCTCGTCAACAGGGCTGTTTGGATAGGTAGGTGCGTTTCTCTCCCGTGGGTTTTTTTCGTAGCAACATGAAGGACCTGTGGATTTTTGCCTGTCCGTCCTGTTTCGGTTGACTACTGCTGTTCCTCTTTCTGACCCTCAAGTTGTTTCGCCTTTGGCCAAGGGAGCCTCTTATGGTTTCTGAGCCCTTTCTGTGCTCTTGGGCTCCCCATGGTGTTCCAGAAGGTTCTCACAGGGGATCATCCTGTGTGTTCCTTGCCCCAGACCTGGAAACCCCCACCCCCCAGGGAGCCCTGCTTTCTGCTGGTGGAGACTGGCGCTGAGAGACCGCCCTGGAGGCATCTGTGGGCCCATCAGTTATTTCTGAGTCTATCTTATGCCTCCAGTTACTCTTGTGAATTAGTTTAACAGGGAAACCAGCTCCTTCCTCCTGAATGTTGTGTGCCCATGTGTGAGGCTGAGTTCCGCTATGGAGAGTGGCGTATTGACTCTCATGAGGTTAAAGGGATGTGAAAACATCTACATCCCCACCTTGGTGGTCTTCAGGACCTCAGATCCTTCCATCTTCTTCTCTCACCTTTGATCTTCCTGAAATACCCCTGTGTCCTTCCAGAAAGGCCCAGAGCACCCATGGGGAGGGGGTGCCTGGAGATGGTTGGGGGTGGGGCCACAGGACAGCATGTGGGGCCAGCTCCTTTCGGGCCTCTCCAGGTCCCCTCGCTCACACGCGCCACCCCCAAGGAGGCCATGGCTTCCTGAGAAAGTGTGGTCCAGTCGAGAGCTGCTGGATTTGGGGGTTCTTGGGGAAGGATCCTGCTTCCTCAGGCCTGAGTCGAGTCCTAAGACAAAGTCCTTTCATTGTAAGAGGAGCGGCAGCCTGAGGTCTCCGGCTTCCCACGGGTGCATCTTCCAGGTGGAGCGGAAGGCTACAGGGATGAAAATGTGTAATGATGGTGCTGAAGAAAAAAAAATGTGTAATGATGGTGCTGAAGACAAGGGTGACCATAGCAGAAGTGATCGTGGTGACTTGTGCTTTTCACACACAGGGAGGTTATGTAACTCAGCCCAGCCCGCACAGCACAGCTCGTAACTTGAGAGGCAAGATTTGTGAGCAAAGCCCTTTCCTGGCCTCCAGGCTCACGGAAACATGGCCGGTTGTATTCCTGGCCAGGCCTCTGTGACACCCAGAGGCCAAGCAGCACAGAGACCGGCGTGCGTCTTGCACAACAGCATTAGGGCACCGGGTCCTGATGCCTCTGACCACCCCACACCCACACCGGGAGAGCCCCAGGGTCCCAGGAGTCCCATACCCCTTGCCCTGCCCCAGTCTCTGGAGGCTATACTCCGCGCTTGGGTTCCCTGGAGCTGGAAAATGCCAGCTCGGGTCACGGATAAGAATAGAAGGCCACACACCAGGCACATGGTTCCTGGCCCAGCTCTGTCCCGGGCACAGAGGCTCCTTGTGAGGCCAGTGCTTCCCTGGAGGGGTGTGGGGGGGTGATGGCACACCATCCCAACAGAACCATGACACACTCACACATACTCATGTCTGCATACGCGTTCGCACTGCCACTCTCAAGCACACTCACGATCACACTCTTACAAACGCACACCCACACATTTATCATTTCACACATTCAGACACACGCACCCCTCCCCATCCCAAGCTGTTAGTACCAGAACCAATCATGTAATTGTGGCTTCACACCATAACATGGAGAAGGACCCTCTGAAGGTCAGCTTTACTTGGCTCTTGGCCTGATGGGTGAGGGAATAGGTTATGGTGGCCACAGATGAGACTTGGCTTGCCTGTCCCCTCCCAGCCCTTCCCTGCTAATGTGCTGATCCTGTTTAAAAAAAAATAAATGTTTATTTTAAATATTTATTTATTTGGCTGTACCAGGTGTGAGTTGCAACATGTGGGATCTAATTCCCTGACCAGGGATTGAACCCAGGCCCCCTGCATTGGGAGGGCAGAGTCTTAACTGCTGGGACCCACAGGGAAGCCCCTGTACTGACCCTTTCTTATTCCTACATTTGTACATGAAACAGTAATGACGCCCATAATACAGACTCCAAGACACAGTCCTCCCGTGAGTGTCTCTCTGCTCTGTGATGGGGAGATGGGGAGTATGTGCGTGTGTGTGAGAGACAGCGTCCAGGAGACTGGCTGATGCAGGAGCATGATCAGTGTACCGGGCATGGCGGTGGATTCGAGGATGGATTCTGCTGTTCTCACTGGCTCTTCCTTGGGCAGGCTTCACTGGTGCAGGAGTCTGTCCGTGGTTGGGAATTTCATCTGTTTCATCTGTGCAGCTGGCCCTCTCTCCTTTTCTTGACACAAAGGATTAAGCATGGAAAGCCACTCTCACAGCAAACCATGGAGCTGGGGTTCTTCTTTGGAACCGAGCCTTGATCCAGATGCAGTGGGGCCTGGAGCCCGCCTACTGGGCATGGGCAGGGTGTCCTGCTTGCCGAGTGCCAGGGAGGGACACGTCCTCAGAGGCCTGGGTAGAGGCTGGCTGGGGCTCTGACTGGCCTGCTCTCTGCCTGCAGCGGGAATGCATATCCGTCCACGTGGGCCAGGCTGGAGTCCAGATTGGCAATGCCTGCTGGGAGCTCTTCTGCCTGGAGCATGGCATCCAGGCCGATGGCACCTTTGGCGCCCAGGCCAGCAAGGTCCATGACGACGACTCCTTCACCACGTTCTTCAGTGAGACCGGCAACGGGAAGCACGTGCCCCGGGCCGTCATGGTTGACCTGGAGCCCACAGTGGTAGGTGAGTGTGGTCCAGGATCCTCCTTGTGAGTGTGGTCCAGGATCCTCCTCAGGAGCAGCACCAGGCTGCAGAGGCCGTCGTCCACCATGGTCTGCCATGGTCCACCATGGTGCTGCGGCCCACTTTGGTGTCTGGGGAGGCTTGGGAGGCTGACCTCTACGTGGAAGGATGACCCTGCAGACGCCCACCCTCACCCCATGTGACTCTTGGTTCCTGGAGCCCTCCCCAGTCTCGGGGTCTCAAGTGGGGATCAGAGGTCTCTGCTCTTCCGTTAAAGCTCCAACCTGATGCTCTCTCCCCAAAACTGCTGAGGCAGGCCAAAATTGCCACAGATTTTTCACTAAATACTAAGAATCAAAAATACCAGTAATTCCAGAAATTATAAGAAGCCTTCACATAGTCAGTTTCCAAAGTGTATGTTTCCAGCTCTGCAGTGATTACAATCCATCCTGGTGGGCCCAGTGTAACCTTGCAGCCTCTCGCACATGAGACAAAATAGCAGCAGGCACTTTCTCTTACAGCCCAAGGTGATTGAGGTTAGAGTGAACCTCGTCTGAATCTTAGGGAAACAGGAGTACTGACCTGTATCCGGGCAGGATTCTTGTTCTCCCTACCACCAAGCCCACAGCACCCCCATGTCAGTCCACACTCTTCATCAGCATTTCCTAAGCTTCAAAGCCTGCTCACCAGCAAAGATGGATGAGTCCCCAGGGATGTCTGGGCACTGTCTTTAGGGCCTGAGCACTGTTTCTGGGGCCACAGACTCCAGGCCCTCCACCTTTTGGACACTTGTACAAATATAGAAAGGACAGATGACCTTCCTGGGCCACTGCACAGATGGGTGCTTCCGCTGGAGAAGCAGAGGGGCGCTGTAGAGGAGAGGGGATGGCGGTGGGGCCTGAGGCACCCTGGTCTGCTGTGTGTCCACTTTGGAGGACCTAAGAGGTGAGCAGAGCCCCCAAGCCACTGAAACCACTCTCGGGCTCGGACTCTTCTGGAACCTGGAACACAGCTTTGCTTCAAAGTCGTTCTGAAATATCTCTAATGCCTGATGTGTATTGTTGACTCCAGAGGTGGAGGTTAGGGCTGGGACAGTCCCGGGGAAGCCTGGGAGCAGGTCATTCTGAATCTTTCCCTGTGTCCCTGAAGCATCTGGAGGCGAGTGAAGGTGGTTATATTCTGGGGTAAATTTTGCAGCATGAAGGAAAAACTGGAGGGAAGCCTTGGGGATCCAGGGGAACAAGGCAGTCAACCTTGGTATCTGCTCAGCTTTGTAAACAAACCCAAGGCTCCCTAAGGTCCTGCCAGCAGAGCAGCTGGCTTCTCACTGCTGCTTGAGTCCCAGGCTTCTGCTCTATTGGAGCCTGTGTTCCCCTGGAATTCCCTTAGCCTTGCAGATGTATTCTGGGATTGTCTGTTCCACCTCAGTGGAGTTTAGTAGATAGGGGTGTCGAGTGTTCTTGTAGGATGGGGGTTTCTCCTCTGGGAACCAGGTGTAAGACTGATGGTTGCCCTCTCTCGGTAGATGAGGTTCGGGCCGGAACCTACCGCCACCTCTTCCATCCAGAGCAGCTGATCACGGGAAAAGAGGATGCAGCTAACAACTACGCCCGGGGCCACTACACGGTGGGCAAGGAGAGCATCGACCTGGTGTTAGACCGCATCCGCAAGCTGGTACGTGTTTGCAACGGTGGAGAGCTGGAGAGCCCACCACTGTTGACAGGCTGGTGGGAGGACGTGGCCCCCGGCTGCAGGATAAACTCCTGAGACTTGGGAATTTCTGCTTGTGTTCTGTAAGCAGCATGTGCTGGGTTGGCGCCCCTTCCTCCGCCTGGGCCGTGTGGGCTGCCCTCCAGGCTGGTGCCTGGTAGCACAAACGGATGCTCTGCGGTGGTGTTGGGGAGAAATCCCAGGGGTGAGGAAGGCAGAACTCTTTGCTGGGTGGCAGCAACAGGTTAACAAAGTATTTTTTTTGTTTTATTTTGAGCAGGTTGAAAAGGTGAATTTATTTCACTTAACAAAGCATTTAACTTGGAGGAGAAGAGGAAGACTGTTGATCTAGTTCAGCACTTTACAGATGCTATTACAAATGTCACATACGTTCCTTTGTTTAATCCCCTAAACAATGATACAAAGGCGATCTCGTGCCTGCACTTTACAGCTGGGGAAATAGAGAGCCTGAGTGGTTCAGTGACTTGGTCTGGGTCCCCCAGCTAGAAAGTGGCTGAGTCAAGATCTGAACTGGGTTGGCTTGACTGGGAAGCTCAGGGAGTCACTTGTCTGTTTGAGCCCCTTTCTTAATCTGTACAGAGGAGAGGCGAGCTTGATCAGGGGCTCTTGACTTGGGAGCTAAGGGTGCCGAGTTTTTGCGTGTTCACCTTTCCTGTTTAGAGCAGAGTTCATGGAGGTCATCAGTCCCAAAGTCATGGGCGATCCCCAAAGTTCAGAACATCCAACTGAACACAGTCATAGATCACATCCAGCAGGGAAGTTCCATGACTTTTGAATTCTCTTAGTTCTGGTGAGAGCTCACTGTCCTTGCTGAGCACAGTAGGACTTCTCACTGAACGATCACAGTAACCTTATTTATGAGAGGAATGTGTTTATTGTCCACACTTTAAGAAGAAACGTGAGTCCAGAGGGTTCAATAACTTGCTCGAGTATTTACAGCTGGGAAATGGCAAAGTTGATGTTAAATCTCAGGGTCTCTGACCCATTTATCTCTCTGAAATTGGTACCCTGAGCCACCTTGCAAGGTCGGGCTGGGCTGTGTAAGCCTGCAGTTTCCACAGAATCAAAGGACAGGGCCAGGGAAATGCACAAGGAGCTGGGGTCCACAAGGGGCAAAGTCCTTAACCACCGTGATTTCGGAACCTCATTCCTGGTCCAAACAGGCCACTGGGCTGGAAGCTTCATGGACCTGGAGGCGAGAGCGTGTTTGCTGCCCCATATTTTAGCTGTTCCTCCCAAGAGCGCTGCAGCTCCTATGTGTTTTCTGACTTCTTCAAGGACGGTTTGATCTCACCCACTTGAAATTGTTGTGGGATGGAGCGGGCGGACAGCGAGGGCCGCCTGCCGGTGCCCACGCAAGGGTGTCCTCAGAGCTTTGTCCGTGTCCCCCTCTCCCAGACAGATGCCTGCTCGGGCCTGCAGGGCTTCCTCATCTTCCATAGCTTCGGGGGCGGCACCGGCTCGGGCTTCACGTCTCTGCTCATGGAGCGGCTCTCCCTGGACTACGGCAAGAAGTCCAAGCTGGAGTTTGCCATCTACCCGGCCCCCCAGGTCTCCACGGCCGTGGTGGAGCCTTACAACTCCATCCTGACCACGCACACGACCCTGGAGCACTCGGACTGCGCCTTCATGGTGGACAACGAGGCCATCTACGACATCTGCCGGCGCAACCTGGACATCGAGCGGCCCACGTACACCAACCTCAACCGGCTCATCAGCCAGATCGTGTCCTCCATCACGGCCTCCCTGCGCTTCGACGGCGCCCTCAACGTGGACCTGACTGAGTTCCAGACCAACCTGGTGCCCTACCCCCGCATCCACTTCCCACTGGTCACCTACGCGCCCATCATCTCAGCGGAGAAGGCCTACCATGAGCAGCTGTCCGTGGCCGAGATCACCAGCTCCTGCTTTGAGCCCAACAGCCAGATGGTGAAGTGCGACCCTCGCCACGGCAAGTACATGGCCTGCTGCATGCTCTACCGGGGGGACGTGGTGCCCAAGGACGTGAACGTCGCCATTGCCGCCATCAAGACCAAGAGGACTATCCAGTTTGTGGACTGGTGTCCCACGGGCTTCAAGGTGAGAGCGGGGGACACGATGGAGACAGACAGCTAGGGAAGCAGAGGGAAACCGAGGATGGGGAGGAAGGTGGGGACTGGGGGCCTGGGCTGACGCGTTCCATGGGAGCTTTGGGACAACACGGGGAGAGGGGCGTAGGCCAGTGTAATGCTAATCTCATTCATTCATTCATTCGTTCAGGCACTTGCTTTAGGCCTGGAGAGACTGGGAGGGGCGTGGTTACTGGAAGAGGGGAGGGGCATCCCACTGGATGGTCTGCAAGCATCTCAGAGGTCTGGCAGGAGAGAACTTAGGCCAGTGTGTGCAAGTGGGGTAATCAGGCCGAGGCGGGGGAGGTAGCCCTGATCTGACCACAGATCAGAGAATGCAGTGACCGGATTATTCAATTGCCAGAGAAGAGGTGCAGTTCCCTCCTCTAACAAAGGATGTGTCCTTCTCCCCAGTTTGTTTTGAAAAATTGTTCACCTTGTATGTTTTCATCAATTTAGGGTAAAGATAAGAAATTGTATGGTTATTATATGGCTGTGATTCACTTACATTATGAAGCCCTGACATTTCCACTAAGCAGGAGTGAGCTGGGAGCTGGTTGTAGGTGTGTGTTCTGTGGGTCATTGGGGGAATAGAAGACCCTGGCTCTCAGGACCGAGGATGCTCTTGGGAGCCACCCCTCTGAGTTGCCCTGGCTGGACAGGCAGCTGCCTCTGCCCAGGGCCTCTCATGAGAGCTCAGCGTCACAGCAACTGCCACGCTCACGTTAGCTAGTCCCCTCCGGTAGGCCTTTAATAATTCAGAGGTTTACCGAACACCAGAGGAGGCAGTGCCAGTTGCTGGAGACAGAGTTCATCGTCTCAGTTTCCCCTGGGGGGACTTTCACAAGCAAGGCACCGCATGCCAGGCTCTTGGCCGAGCTGCTGATGGGCGAGCAGTCTCCACACGGCTCTGCTCCCACCTTTGGCCAGAATCCTCTGCCCTGGACTGCACCTGTCCTAACATGGCAGTTCTGGTCACTCTTGTGAAAACGTCCACGATCTTACCCCAAGTTGTTGTTATTTTCTCTTTCAAACAGAAACGACAAAACAAGCAAGTAGTAAAAAAAATAAGCAAAAAAAGGATGGTCGAGAAATCAACAAAAAAGCGATGCCCCCATAGTCTCATCCTTTTATTTATTTTTTAAAGTCCTTATTGAATTTGTCACAATACTGCTTCTGTTTTACATTTCTGGTTTTTTGACTATGAGCCATGTGTGATCTTAGCTCCCCAACCAGGAGTCGACCTGGCACCCCCCGCATTGGAAGGCGAAGTCGTAACCACTGGACCAGGAAAGCCCCCTCAGCCCTCCACTTCTAGCTGAAGTTCGGGGTTATGACCAGAAGGATAAGGCAGTGCTAGAACCTTTAGCTGCTTCTCAGAAAAGCACATGCCATGGGGGTGGATGGTGTTGAACTTCACGCTGTATGTAGCACACTCCCCAGGATGCTTGTCACTGACAGGGGTCCAGGGGTGCTGCTGTTGAAGAGAGAGCACAGCTGGCTGGCCCAGCGGACACGTGATGTGGTACTGCCTTCGCCTCCTCACTTTGACCCTCTGCCCCTGTCTCAGCATCACTTCCACCCCCAGGATGCCGCTTCCGTCTAAGAGCAATGGTAGACCATTCTGGGTTAGCCGCCTTGGCTCTGTAGCCTGATGCCACTCCCACCTCTGCCTCTCAAGAGGACTTGTATTTTAACGCTGTGAGTTTAAGAGATTGGCAGTGAAGACCCAGTGGCCTAGGCAGGAGAGGCATTTGGGGAGCAGCTCTCGGTTCTCAGTGTCCCATGAGTATCGTCACAGTGGTCACCTGAGGCCACTTCCAGGTCCCCAGAGTTCTTGGTTTGGGATGTGTGTGGGAGAAGGGAGATTTCCAGGATGGTAGCCCCCCCTTCAGCTGGGCTGGATCAGCTTGGAGGGCCCTCCATGCTGCCAGAACTTGGGGGATCCACTTGTCCAGCAAGACTTTTTAACTGACTTTCTTTTAATTAAGCAGCTGCGGCTGTGCTGGGACTTCGTTGCTGTCCCTGGGCTTTTCTCTAGTTGCAGTGAGCAGGGGCTGCTCTCCAGTTGTGGCGCCTGGGCTTCTCATTGCAGTGCCTTCTCTTGCTGCAGAGCATGGCGTCTGTGATGCAGCCTCAGTAGTCGTGGTGCACCGGGTCAGCTGCCCCGAGGCGTGTGGAATCTTCCCATGTCTCCTGCGCTGGCAGGTGGATTCTTAACCACTGGACCACCAGGGAAATCTTTCTTAGATTTCCATGCTTTTCCTCCAAGAAGCCTCACACCCCAGCGGCAGAGGGCCTGGTAGATGCAGACACCATCCCCAGAAGCTTTTGCACCTCTTCATTTATTTATTTAATGTTTTATTTTATTTATTGGACACACAGCATGTGGGATCTTAGTTTCCCAACCAGGAATCGAATCCATGCTCCCTCCACTGGGAACTCAGAGTCTTAACCACTGAACCACTAGGGAATCCCCTGTACCTCTTTATTTATTGCTTGAGGATATCTCTGTGATCTTTTAAACACCACCCTTCACCCTTGGCGGGGCTTCCCAAGTGGCTCAGTGATAAAGAATTTGCCTGCCAGTGCAGGAGACCCAGAGTCAATATCTGGATTAGGGAGATCCCCTGGAGGAGGAAATCGCTGCCCACTCTAATATTCTTGCCTGGAGAATCCCATGGACAGAGGAGCCTGCCAGGCTACAGTCCATGGAATCACAAAAAGTTGGATAGGACTGAGCATGCACTCCTGCATGCAAAATTCACCCTTGGCAGAGAAATTGCCCTAAATCTATGGACAGCATAACTAAGAGAAGAACCTGAAATTCCCCTGGAAGGCGTGAATTCACAGTAACTTCCATCTCCGGGCACTGCACACCCCGCCCCTGCCTGACCCCTGTTCCGGACCCTCGCTTGTCTGCTTACATCTCCTAGGAGCATTTCTGCCAGCTCTTGCCCTCCCCTCAAGTTTCCCCACCCAGTCCCGCTTACTTCTGCTTTCTCTTCCGCATGCACTTCTGCCTGCCTGCCCCCACCTCCTGATCCCCTCTCTTCACATCCAGGCCTGCTGCCCTGTACTCGCCCCACTACATGACCAGGGTGCCCCAGCTTGAGTTATCCACTGACCACCACGTTTTGGTCCTCTGTTCCCAGGTGGGCATCAACTACCAGCCCCCAACGGTGGTCCCCGGGGGAGACCTGGCCAAAGTGCAGCGGGCCGTGTGCATGCTGAGCAACACCACAGCCATCGCCGAGGCCTGGGCCCGCCTGGACCACAAGTTCGACCTCATGTACGCCAAGCGCGCCTTCGTGCACTGGTACGTCGGCGAGGGGATGGAAGAAGGCGAGTTTTCCGAGGCCCGGGAGGACCTGGCTGCCCTGGAGAAGGATTATGAGGAAGTGGGGACTGATTCATTTGAAGAAGAGAATGAAGGGGAGGAATTTTAAATACAGATGTTCCTCCTGGCTGTGTCTCTTTATTCCTGCTACCCCTCCAAGCACGTTAACCCAGACTGGATCCTGACACCAGTGCCCGTGGGTAACGAGCCCACACAGACGCTGAGCTCTGCCAGACCCTCATGAGGGGATGGCGGCTTTGTGTCCCCAGAGGAGACCAGAGTCACTGTTTCTGGGTCAGGGTGCAGGCCAGCCATGCCTGTGTGGAGGCCGAGGCAGGATTTAAGACTGTAGATGCCGGCTGGCCCCACCCCAGACACAGCCTCCTGGCTGGGAAGCAGGCAGTTGAGACCTGGGCTTAGGGAGGGCTCTGGAAAATGAGTGGCTCTGTGGTCAGGGCTTGAGGAGAAGCAGGAGTGCGTTTCTGCCCTTGTAACACACAGACAAAGCAACGGGGTGACCGCAGGCAGTTCAGTGCTGTGACCGAACGGTGTAGTTTGGGTGGGGAGTCAGAAATGACCTCGTGGAGACCCGGGTGCAGCCCGTAGCCGCCCCTGAGGTTCTGGAGTCAGAGGGCGCCGGGTGGATGTGTGAAGAGCAGGAGGGAGGGCAGGGCACCCAGAGGATCGAGGGGAGGGATGCTACCGAGCCACGCCGGGTCAGGGGCCATTTGGGCCACTCCTGGAGAGGAGGTGAGGAGGTCAGTTTCCTCTAACCAAAACAGCATTTGGAAGGCTTTATGCAGAATGTCTCCTGTGCACACACCCCTTATCTCTCACCCCCAGCAGTCTCAAGGGCTCCTCCTCTTGTTTTATGCATGAAGAAACTGAGGTGCAGAGAGTGTATGTGCTGGAGGTGGGAGAGCGGAGCCAGAGGCGCAACCACCATCTTCTCTTGGTGCTCCGCACCGTCTCCACCCTTGGGATTTGTGTCCTGTTCCAATAGCCGCCTCATGAGATGAAGGGTGGGGAGAAGCAAAGTCCACTTATTACAAAAGAGAGGACAAGTTAGTGCGTCTTTCCCTAAAGTTGGCAGCTCCAGTAGGATTGGGGGGAAAATCGTAAGCCACCCTGATTAAACTCATGATGAGACCCCCAGGGTCGGGCCCACAGCAGGTCCTGATGCAGCTCAGCGACTGCGCACTTTCCTTGCTTGTTTCCATTCTGTATCCCTTGGAAGCCCCAAGAGAAACAGAATGAAACGTCCTAGGGAAAGGAAGGTCAGGCTCCCCACTCGTCAAGGACTGTTTCAGAGAGACCACCGTGGCGGTGCCCCTCTGTGATGGAGGCCGTGCTGCCGAGGAGGCCAGGTCTGCTCGCGTCCGGACCCCCTTGCCTGAGGTCATCCCACATCAGTTCCTGGGGGGCTGCAGGGACCCAGGTCAGGAGCTATGGTCCATCTCAGGAAGGGGCGTTTTCTACTGATGGAGGGGAGGGACCTACCGATGAGTTTCAGATAAGCCTCGTGTGTGTGACTGTGACCTAATCAGGGAGACAAGAAGAGACCTCCAAGGCCAGAGTTTAGGGGGTGGTTGTGAAAGACACAGAGGGGAAGGGAGGGTGCTGGAGGGGCGAGGGGCTGGTGCGTGCTAAGTTGCTTCAGTCGTGTCTAACTCTGTGATCCTGTGGATTATAGCCCGCCAGTATTCTCTGCCCATGAGATTTTCCAGGCAAGAATCCTGGGGTGGGTTGCCATTTCCTTTCCCAGGGGATCTTCCCCACCCAGGGATGGAACCCAGGTCTCCTGCTTTGGCAGGTGGGTCCTTTACCACTAGTGCCACCTGGTCATTTGAAAAGACCCTGACTCTGGGAAAGATTGAAGGCAGGAGGAGAAGGGGACAACAGAGGATGACATGGTTGGATGGCATCACCAACTCAATGGACGTGAGTTTGGGTAAACTCCAGGAGTTGGTGATGGACAGGGAGGCCTGGTGTGCTGCAGTCCGTGGGGTTGCAAAGAGTTGGACATGACTGAGTGACTGAACTGAACTGAACTGAACTGAACTGAGTGCTGCCTGAGAAGCCCAAGTGGGTCAGGGAGAAGTTAATTTAAATGAGTGTTTGGTTGACTCCTGCAGAGGTGACATTGGAGCTGAGAGGGAGCCAGCCTTTCTCACTCATCTGGGAAGAATGTCCCGGGCAGAAGGCACAGCAGTGCAAAGGCCCTGAGGCAGGAGGCTGGGGACCTGAGGGAGTGGGATGGAAGGACTTGGTGAACTCTGCAGGGCTGTGCACTTGGGAGGAGGGGTCACTCCTGTGACTGTCATTATGTCAGGACCGGGGAGGAGACAGGGATGTCAGGCAGACAGGCCCCAGCTGAGAGCTGCCCTGCATCGCTTCCTGTTCATGTACTCCACCTCAAGAATGCCCGGCCGGCTGGCCAGCCAACGTGCCCGGGTCCTTGAGCTGCAAAGGGCGTTCACTCAGGCCAAACTCGTTTGTTTCTTTGATCCTCCCAGTAGCTGTGTGGTAGGGCTGGCCAGGCTTATCTTCGTTGCGTCCATTCGATGGACAGGGAAACTGAGGCAGGGGTGCACACAGGATGGTGGCAGCGGCTTGCTGAGATCACCTAGCTCAGTCATGGTGACGCTAAGCCGCACACACGCTCAAGAAGCTGGTTCTCGGGCTGGTCCACACTCCAGCCTCACCCCAGCATCTGGCCCAGCACCCACAGACCAGCACACAGCCTCCACCGGGAGGTGCCAGCCACCCCCCAACCCAGGCTCCAACCCAAGAAGAATGCAGCCTGACCCTCCCCGTGGGAGCTCTGGTCAGCAGGCCTTGGCAGGAGAGAGGCTGGCTGAGTTAACAAGAGGCTGGCAGGGGCTCAAGCTGCCCACTGAGGTGGAGTCAGGGTCCTAGAGGGGCGGCCCACTCCCACTGCTCACTGTCCGTGAGACCCTCCCTCCTGCTGCGCGCCGGCCCTGTTAACCCCTGCAGGCCTGGCAGGGGAAATGGCCTGGTGAGAATCAATTGATCAACTACCCTGCAGAAAGGTGCTGTGGGACCTCGGGTAGGTCACTTCACCTCTCTGGGCCAACTTCCTCACCTGTGAGATCCTTTACTTACCCATGAGGATGGTGTCAGAGTCTTTATGAATTAATAAAGATTACTCTGCACAAGACCCTGATGCTGGGAAAGATTGAAGGCAGGAAGAGAAGGGGACGACAGAGGATGGGATGGTTGGATGGCATCACTGACTCGATGCACATGAGTTTGAGCAAGTTCCGGGAGTTGGTGATGGACAGGGAGGCCTGGCGTGCTGCAGTCCATGGGGTCGCAAAGAGTTGGACAAGACTGAGCAACTGAACTGAACTGAACTCTGCACAGGGCTGCCCAGGTGGCACTAGTGGTAAAGAACTCGCCTGCCAGTGTAGGAGATGGAAGAGCCCCCTGGGTTGGGAAGATGCCCTGGAGGAGAATATGGCAGCCCACTCCAGTATTCTTGCCTGGAGAATCTGAAAAACTGATTTGGATCCTTATATCAGGAGTGAGCCAGGAACAGGAATGCAGCCTACATAGAGAAGTACTTCTATCTGGAGAGAGGCTTAGAAAGAGGGGAGAGTGCCTCTGGCCTCTGGCCTCAGTTTACCTATCTGTAAAATGGGGCACAGAATTTCTGACTCACAGAGTGCCTTACAATGAGCTAGCAGAGACAAAGTGGCACAGAGTAGGAAGTTTCCTAAGTTGTGTCCAGCTCTTTGTGACTTCATGGATTGTAGCATGCCAGGCTTCCCTATCTTTCACTATCTCCCGGTTTGCTCAAATTCAAGTGCATTGAGTCAGTGATGCTATCTAACCATCTCATCCTCTGCTGTCCTCTTCTCCTCCTGCCCTCAGTCTTCCCCGGCATCAGGGCCTTTTCTAATGAATTGGCTCTTCATGTCAGGTGGCCAAAGTATTGGAGATTCAACTTCAGCATCAGTACTTCCAATGAATATTCAGGACTGATTTCCTTTAGGATTGACTGGCTTGATCTCCTTGCAGTCCAAGGGACTCTCAAGAGTCTTCTCCAACACCACAGTTGGAGTACTCCACCACAATTGGAGTGCCTACCCAACTACAGTAGGTACATATAGTTGTAGTAGGTGATAGGTACAACACCATATTTGTAGTAGGTACGTATATTTGTAGATTATCCAGTCTCATCATTGAATAGCATTCTGTTTTGTAATACTGTGTAATGGGCATCTGGGTAGTTCCTGTTTGGGAGCTATTACAGATACGCTGCTATGAACATTCATGCTCCTTTCTAATAAACATGTTTATGCCTGTCTGTTGGATTTGCAGCCAAGAGTCGGCTTGCTTGGTCCTGGGGTTGGCACATGTACAGCCTCAGTGGGTCTGCCAAGCAGTCCCGCCACATGCTTGACCATTTTCCACTCCCACTGGCGGTGTGTGAAAGGCCCACATGCTCCCCCACACTTGATGCAGGCGGTTTCATTTTACTCAGTCTATCGGAGGTGAAGTGGAAACCAGTTTTCTGAATGAAATCTCCGTACAAGCCATCATTTCTAAGACAGATCAAAGGCGAGACACAGTGGAAGCCAAAACTATGTACAAGGGGGAGTCTACTGGGATATCTTGCTATTGTGTTAGTTGGTTTTGCTTTATTTTGTACTTTTAGAGGCGATTACATATTGTTAAATTTAAACGTAAAGCAGTTATATGTGCCCTTAAAAAAAAACTATGAAGCCCTTTCTGCTGGCGGGCAAGTAGCTAAGAGGCAACGCTAAACAAAGGAACTTGGGATTTGCCTGGTGGTCCAGGGGTTAAGACTTCGTGCTCTAAGTGTCAGGGGCCCAGGTTCAATCCCTGGTCTGGGAACTAAGATCCTGCCTGCTGCACAGTACAGCCAAGAGGTAAAATTTTTAAAATATATAAATAAATAAACGAACTCAGAAATGGAGTAGCTAAGGTGAGCATGGAATCCACTTTGGTAGTGGATTATAATTAACCAAGTGAAGAGGAATTTGGTGGTGGTCCAGTGGCTAAGACTCCACGCTTCCACTGCCGAGAACACAGGTTCAATCTCTAGTTAGGGAACTAAGATCCAACAAGCAGCACGGGGCAGACAAAAAAAAAAAACACAAAACTAAGTGTGTGAAGAAGTAACAGTGAAAAAACCCGAATTTAAGTGCTATAAACTCCAACAAAGCAAAAAGAATACAAACAATAATAACTGGGAAATGGGCAGGAGGGGAGTGAGAGAAAATGTCAGAGAGCGAATTCATCTTTCATTTCAGAGAACTGATACATGATGATTAAATTCAAACATGCAGTCTTTAAAAAGTACTCCAAATATTCCAGTTGAAAGATAAAGATTGTCAGGATAAGATAAAAATAACAAATTCAACTCTATCCTACTTACAAGAGATATAAGTATAAAAACACAGAAAGGTTGAAAATGAAAATATAGAAAGAGATATACCACACAGACAAGAACCAGAAAAATCTGCTATAGCTGTCCTGGTGTTACAGAGTGGACTTGATAAGAAGCAGTTCTGGAGGGACTTCCCCTGGTGGTCCAGTGGCTAAGACTCTGCCCCCAGTGCAGGGGACCAAGACCCACTACAGCCAAATAATTAATTTTTTAAAAAAAGAGTATGTGGTTAAAAAAATATATAAGCAAAACTTAATGGAACTAATAGGAGGAAGAGACATGTCTGTAATCATGGTAGGAGACTTCAGCACACATCTCTCAACAATTTGTGTGAATTTAGCAAAACTAGAAATAGGGTCAAAATCAACTATATTTCTCTCCACTGGCCACAAATATAAAACAGTTTAAAACTGAAACTATTGAAGTCCTGAAAGATATTATAAGAGAAAATTTAGATGACCTTGAGTTAGGTGATGAATTTTTTGATACAACATCAAAGACATCAAGGATGAAATCATTGATAAGCTGGACTTCATTAAAATTGAAAACTTGTAAAAGAAACACTGTTAAGAGAATGAGAAGACAAGCCATGAACTGGGAGAAAATATGCTAAAAGACATATTTGATAAAGGACTGTTACCCAAAATATACAAAACTCTTAAAACACAAAAAACAAGATGAACAACCTAACTAAAAAAAAGAGACGAAGCTAACCATCTGAACAGACACCTCCAGGAAAGATGGCAAACAAGTATATATAAAGGTGCTCACCATCATGTGTCAGTAGGGAATTGCAAATTGAAACAACAGTGAAATGCTACTCTGCATCTATTAAAATGGCCATAATCCAAAACACTGAAAACACCGGATGCTGGAGAGGATGTGGAGCAACAAGAACTCTCGTTCATGGTTGGTGAGAATGCAAAAGGGCGCAGTCACTTTGGGAGACGGTTTTTTATAAAACAGTTTCTTATAAATTAAACATACTCTTATCCCATATGATTCAGCAATCCTTTACTTCTTAATATTTACCCCAAAGTGTTGAAAATTTAAGTGCACACAAACACTCGCACCTGGATGTTTATGGCAGCTTTATTCATAGCTGCCAAGATTTGGAAGCAACCGAGAAGTCCTTCAGTAGGTGACCACTTAGATGCACTGCGGTGCACCCAGACAAGGGTATAGTATTCAGTGCCAAAAAAGAAATGAGCGCTCAAGCCGTGAAGAGACACAGAGGAAAATTAAAAGCATATTGCTAAGTGAAAGAAACCAGTCTGGAAAGGCTGCATACTGTGTGATTCCAACTATATGACATTCTAGAAAAGGCAAGACTACGGAAATAGCAAAATGATTAGTGGTTCAGGGGAAGGAAGGACGGTAGGTGGAGCACAGAGGATTTCTCAGGCAGTGAGATTATTCTGCACGGCACTACAATAACGGATGGATGTCATCATGCACTTGTCAAAACCCATAGAACGTACACCATCAGGAGTGAACCTTATGTAAAATACAGATTCGGGGTGACGATGTATGATAGTTTCATTGATTAAAACAGTGGGATGATGATAGTGGGGGAAGCTATACATGTGAAGGCAAAGGATAGAGGAGAATTCTCAGTACTTTCCTCTCAATTTTGCTGTGAACCTAAAACTGCTGGAAAATAATAAAACTCTAGTTTTAGAAAATGAAGCCATCTATAAGAGCATCAAAAATATAAACTTCCTAGGAAGAAATCAGACAAAAGGGGTGCAAGAATGCGACGCTGAAAATGACAAAGTATCATTGTGTGTTAGTCATTAGGAAAATGAAATAAAGACCACCGTGAGGCCCCATTTCACACCCAGTAAGACGACTATAATCAAAATGGCAAACAGTAACCAGTATTGGCCAGGATGTGGAGAGAGTAGGACCCTGTCACAACCCTGGTAGGATTATGAAATGGTGCAGCTGTTTTGGAAAACAGTTTAGCAGCTCCTCAAAAAGTTAAATCTAGAGGTGCCCTATGACCCAGCAATTTCACTCCTAGATACACAATACCCAAGAGAATTGAAAATATATGCCCACACAAAAATGTATACATGATGTTCACAGCAGCATTTCTCATACTGATAATGGCCCAAAAGTGGAAATAACCCAAGTATCGATCAGATACTTGGATGGATAAACAAACAATGTATATCTAGACAATGGAATATTCAATTCAGTCGCTCAGTCATGTCTGACTCTTTGTGACCCGATAGACTGGAGCACTCCAGGCCTCCCTGTCCATCACCAACTCTCGGAGTTTACCCAAACTCGTGTCCGTCGAGTCGGTGATGCCATCCAGCCATCTCATCCTCTGTCGTCCCCTTCTCCTCCTGTCTTCAATCTTTCCCAGCATCAGAGTCTTTTCGAATGAGTCAGTTCTTCACATCAGGTGGCCAAAGTATTGGAGTTTCAGCTTCAGCATCAGTCCTTCCAGTGAATATTCAGGACTGATCTCCTTTAGGGTTGGACTGGTTGGATCTCCTTATAGTCCAAGGGACTCTCAAGAATTTTCTCCAACAGCACAGTTCAAAAGCATCAATTCTTTGGCGCTCAGCTTTCTTTATAGTCCAACTCTCACATCCATACACGACAACTGGAAAAACCATAGCTTTGACTAGATGCACCTTTTTTGGCAAAGTAACGTCTCTGCTTTTGAATATGCTCTCTAGGTTTGTTGTAGCTTTTCTTCCAAATAGCAAGCGTCTTTTAGTTTCATGGCTACAGTCACCATCTGGAGTGATTTTGGAGCCCCCCAAAATAAAGTCTGCCACTGTTTCCATTGTTTCCCCATTTATTTGTCATGAAGTGATGGGACCGGATGCCATGATCTTAGTTTTTTGAATGTTGAGTTTTAAGCCAACTTTTTCACTCTCCTCTTTCACTTTCATCAAGAGGCTCTTTAGTTCTTCTTCTCTTTCTGCCATAAGGATGATGTCATCTGCATATCTGAGGTTATTGATATTTCTCCCAGAAATCTTGATTCCAGCTTGTGCTTCATCCAGCCTGGCATTTTGCATGATGTACTCTGCATATAAGTTAAATAAGCAGGGTGACAATATACAGCCTTGACGTACTCCTTTCCCCATTTGGAACTGGTCTGTTGTTCCATGTCCGGTTCTAACTGTTTCTCCTTGACCTGCATACAGATTTCTCTGGAGGCCGATCAGGTGGTGGTCTGGATCCCATCTCTTTCAGAATTTTCCACAGTTTGTTGTGATCCACACAGTCAAAGGCTTTGGCATAGTCAATAAAGCAGAAGTAGATGTTTTTCTGGAACTCTATGCTTTTTTAACGATCCAGTGGATGTTGGCAATGTGGTCTCTGGTTCCCCTGCCTTTTCTAAATCCAGCTTGAACTTCTGGAACTTTATGGTTCACATACTATTGAAGCCTGGCTTGTAAAATTTTGAGCATTACTTTGCTAGCATTTGAGATGAGTGCAGTTGTACAGTAGATTGAATATTCTTTCGCATTGCCTTTGGTATTGCCTGAATAATGGAATATCATTCAGCCATGAAAGAGAGTAAGTGCTGATACATGCTTCAACATGGATGAACCTGGACAACATGATGTGAAGTGAAAGAAGCTATACACAAAAGCTCATATGTTTTATGATTCCATCTATATATTTAAAGCCAAGAATAGGCACATCCATAGAGACAAAAAGAAATTAGCGGTTGCCGAGTTGAAGGAAGGGGCATGTAGAGAATGACTGCCAATGGGGATGGAGTTTCTTTGCGGAGTGATAAAAAATATTCTGGAATTAAACAGTGGTGATGATTGTACAATTTTGTAAATATACTTTAAAAAACATCCACTGAGTTGTACACATTTTCATTTGCCACGCTGCATGACTCATGGGATCCTAGTTCTCCAACCAGGGACTTGAATCCAAGCCCTCAGCAGTTACAGTGCAGGATCCCAACCACAGGACCAACAGGGAATGCCTTGTACACCTTTTTTTTTTCCCCTTTGGCCACACTAGGTCTTTATTGCAATATATGGGCTCTTCATTGCATGTGGGATCTTAATTCCCTGACCAGGGATTGAACCCATGCCCCTTGCATCAGAAGGCAGATTCGTAACCACTGGACCACCAGGGAAGTCCCACCCTATTTTAAATGAATGAATTTTTTGGTATGTGAATTATATCTCAATTTTTTATTTTTTATTAACATCATTATTTGAAATTAAATACGATCTAAATAAACTGAGAGCTATATCGTTTTCATGGATTAGAAGCCTCAATATTATAAACATTTCAATTCTTCTCAAATTAATTGCAAGATTCAACACAATCCCAATTCAAAAATCCCAGAAGTTTTTCCCCTGAAACTAACAAATGGATTCTAAAATGTATATGGCGATGCAAAGGAAAAGCCACTGATACAAAAAGAAAAAATTAAGAACAAAACCACAGAACTTACTGTACCAGACATCAAGACCTATTGTAGGAACAGGAAGTTAAACAGTGTGGCATTGGTACAAGAGCAGACAAACAGACTAAAGGACGATCTTTTCAGGAAACGGTGCTGGGTCAGCTAGACAGAATATTGTGGGGAAAATGCCTCTTGACCCCTCTCATGGCTTCCTGTGGCTGCTATAAAAAATTACCTGAAACTTGTCACTTAAAACCACAGAACTTTGTACCTTCACAGTCCTGGAGGTCAGATGTTCAGAATCAGTATCACTGGGCCAAAATCAAGGTGTTAGCAGAGCCAACATCTTGGGGGCCACCAGAGAGAATCTGTTTTTTGCCTTTTTCCATCTCTGGAGCTGCTGCCAATGATTGGTTTGTGGCTACATCAATCCAGTCTCAAGGCAAGCAACTTCCAATCTATCTCTGTCTGCTCCATCCTCAGAGGGGCTTCCGTGTGTGAAATCGCCCTCTGCTTCCCTCCTACAAGAATGCATGTGCTGCATCCACTGATAGACCTTGAACAGTCTGCAGTTGTTCCTATGGTTTGCACTAGGATGCAAAAGCAACATCCCCGCGCTTTCTGTCTGTCTCTGTGTGGCAGCTCGGATTGAATAGGGGAGTACATCTGAAGAAGAAAAAAAAAAAGAAGAAAAAAAAAAAAAAAAAAGAATGCATGTGGTTGTAGATAATCCAGAATAATCTTTCTTGCTCAAGACCTTTACCTTAATCACTCTGCAGACACTTTGACGTAGAAGGTAACAGTTCCAGGAGTTAAGAGGTGTGTGTCGTTGGGAGACCGTTTTTCAGCCTAACGTAACCCCTACCTCACACCATAAACAGAAGTAAATTCCAGACCTAAATGTGGAAGAGTAAAACAATAAAGACTTAGAAGAAAGCTTTAAGAGAACATCTTCATGACCTTGAAACAGGCAGGCTCTTTTTAAACAATAAACAAAGTAGCTAATAATTTTTTACTGGACTATATCAGAATTAAGAACTCTCCTTTAACAAAAAATAAATTTTGAGGAGTTAAAAGATGACCCAAAAAGTGGAAGAGGACATTTCTAATGAACATTATACAGCAAAAAAACTTCTGCTTGAAATATCCATAAAACTCCTACAAATCAATACAAAAACACCCAACATGAAAAGACATCCTAATAGCAAAATAAATCAACTATACGCCAACAAAAATTTTTAAAAAGAAAAATAGGCAAAAGACTTGAACAGATCAAGGAGGATATCCAATTGGCCAATAAATACATGAAACAGTGTTCAACTTTATTAGTAATCAGGGAAATGCAAATTAATAGCACAGTGCCATAGCACTATACAGCTACCAGAATGGCTAAAATGAAAAAGGCAGAAATATCAAGGGTGAGTGAAGATATGGAGTAGTCAGAACTGGTGGGAACTTCAACTGTTACCATCACTTAGGAAACCTTTCGGCAGCTTTGGCTGAAACAGAAGGCACGTGGGTGCGTGCTTCCGTCACTCAGTCATGTCCAGCTCTTTGCTGTCCCATGAACTGTAGCCCACCAGGCTCCTCTGTTCATGGGGTTTTTTTCCAAGCAAGAATACTGGAGGGGGGTGCACTTCCTCCTCCAGGGGGTTTTCCTGACCCAGGGATAGAACTCGGGTTCAAGTCTCTCAGGTCTCCTGCTTCTGCAGGTGGATTCTTTTACCACTGAGCCACCGGGGAAGTCAGAACAGGACACATGTCGACCTTTGACCTAGAAATTCTGCCTCTAGGTGTCGATCCAACACGTTCACCAGAAAGACACATAATGCTAGAATATTCAGAGCGCACAATATGTGATGGGCAAAACCCGGAAACTATCCAACGTCCATCGACAGGAGAACGGATGAAATAAAGCGTGGTGTGGTCACACAGCGGAACATCGCACAGGGTGAGGACAAGTGATGCGCAGCACAGGCAGCAACATGACGGGTTCCCACAGACGGAGTGTTGAGTGAAAGCAGCTGCCGACAAAAGAGGACATGATGCCATTTACACGGGAATAAAACGTCAAAATCTCAGAGGTCAGAACAGTTAGCTGCAGGGAGTCAGAAGGGGGCACCGAGGAGACTCATGGGGAGCTGGTTGTGTTCATGTGTTGTGTGTGTGCGTGTGTGTGTTCATGGATTTATCTTGGCACTACCTGCCTGTCGTTTTCACCCTGTATACACTTATGATATAGATACAGCTATCTGGTGGTTCAGATGGTGAAGAATCTGCCTGCAATGCGGGAGATCCTGGTTCAACCCCTGGGTCGGGAAGATCCCCTGGAGAAGGGAATGGATACCCACTCCAGTGTTCTTACCTGGTGAATTCCATGCGTAAAGGAGCCTGGCAGGCTACAGTCCATGGGGTGGCAAAGAGGTGGACATGACTGAATGACTTACTCACACACACACACACACACACACACACACACACACACACACACACACCATCCTGTGGATCAAATGTGAAAGCGTCATTAAGTGACAAAAGAAATGCAGAATGTTGATTGCTTGCCACTGTTTTTTTTTTTTCTAATGGGAGTGTGTGAATATACATTCAAGGGCGTGTATATGTGTATGTAGACATACATATATATATATATATATATATATATATATATATATGCATATACAGGGGTCATTCCTGAAAGCATGAGGAAGAAGCTGCTGCCAGCTTATTGCCTTTCAGAGGGGAACTGGAAGCCTGCATTAAGTTTTTAATCCAGTAAGTATATTTTTTAAACTATTAAATAGTTCACACATGTGAAAATGTTTAGAGAAGAACAATAAACACCTAATTGTTTTCCTTTGTTTTTTAAGACCAATGTTTGGAAAGCATGAAGCAGCAACGAGGTCCACAGACTATCTGAGCAAAAGGCTGAGTTCTGGGTTCTTCAGGCTTCTCTGCAAGGTGCTGCCTGGGGGGCTCAAGTGCGTCCTCTCCCCTCTTGCATTTGGGCAAAAGTAGACCCTGAAAAGCCTCGCAGCCGCCGGGGTGGACAGGTCCCGCCCCCAGCCCGGTGTATTTGCTAGTTTGTGCGGTCAGACGGGAGTGGAAATTGTGAGACCTTAGCAAGTCACAGCCTCTCTGAGCCGAGGTCTTCTGGTCTGAAGGATGGAGGTTATGTCCCCCAACTTCACACTGAGGCTAGCAGAACCCACGTGTGCGGAGCTGAGGTTCAGCCAGAGCTCTGTAAGTGGCCGCACCGCTCCACTTGTCCGCGGTGCAGGGACCGGGCTGGAGCCTCGGACTGCACTGCTCCAAAACGAACACAGGGTGGCGCTCACCTCCCACAGGTCCAGCCAGGTCCCCACCTCTGAGGGCGTTGCCTGCTGGAAGAAGTGAGGCGGGCAGGCAGCTACTTCTGCACACGTGTCCGTACACTTCTGGGCCCTGGGGATGGAAGGGTAAACAGTGGGGCGTCCTGCCTGATCCAGGAGGCACGACTAGAGGGACTGGGAGCCCCGAAGCAGGGGAAAGACGAAAGACTCTCCATCTGGCAGGAAGCACTGGAATTAGAGTTTACGACCTTGTGGTGTGTTGAATGGTAACCCCCACGCCCCAAAAGATAAGACCACCTGGAACCTGCGGGCGAATTTATTTGGAAAAAGAGTCCTTGCAGATGTAATTAAGAGAAGGATCTTGAGGTGAGATTATCCTGGATCATCCAGGTGGCCCTGAATCCAATGACAAGCGTCCTCATAAGAAAAGATGCTGAGACAGAGAAGGTTCTGTGGAGACAGATGCAGAGTTTGGGCTCCTGTAGCCACAAGTAAGGAACACCTGGAGCCACTGGAAGCTGGAAGGCTTGTGAGGGATCACAGCCTTGCCAACACAGCAGTGAGAGAATAAAACACTACTGTTTTAAAGCAGAGTAACTCAAGGCACCCAGGTTGTGGTATTTGTTTCAACAGCCGTGAGAAGCTAACAGAGATGTTGAAATTCTCTTCCCACTGCTCTGCCTTCTGACTCTCCCCGAACCCCAGTGGCCTACAGATGACCCCCAAGGCCCCCCGACTCCTGAACCCCACTCTTTCCTCCCCAAACCCACTGCTTTCACACCTTCTGCTTTCGGTTCCATCTGTCTGGGCAGCCCTTCCCTCATGTGTCCCCTGGACAACTCCTATGCACCCTTCAAGGCCCTCCTTAGGTACCCTCTCCTAAGTATATTAGTATATTCTGAATCAGTGGCTCCCAACACACCTGGACTCCTCCATCTCCCCAGCCCACAGTGTCTATTCACTCATTGTATTGATGATGCGTGTGTTACTCGCTTAGTTGTGTCTGACTCTTTGCAACCCTGTAGACTGTAACCCACCAGGCTCCTCTGTCCATGGGATCTCCCAGGCAAGAATACTGGAGTAGGTTGTCACTTTCTTCTCCAGGGGATCTTCCCAACCCAGGGAGATCAAACGTGGGTCTCCCGCATTGCAGGCAGATTCCTTACCATCTGAGCCACCACGGAAGATTGATGATGTTAGATGTCACAGAAGAACCCAAATGAACTTTCTGGTCAACCCAATGTCATCGCGTCAGTTCAGCTACCCCCTGACACTGGTCCTCATCTCCAGGTTTTTCCATCCGCATGGCTACTGTGCTCATTCAGGCTTCCCCGTGTCTCACCAAGACCCTGGTGCCGCCTTCTCACTGGTCTCCCTGCCCCAGTCTGGCCTTCCAGCCCATCACCACTCTGTAGTGCTCAGATCTGGCGTGTCACTCCTCTGCTCAAAAACCGTCTGTAGCTCCCCACTGCCCTAAGGAAGGTGTCCACAGGGAAGGACAGTACTTCCATGATCCTTCCCACCTCTCATTCCACCCAAGAGATGTCCATCACACCCACGTGCAGCACACCCCTGGGCCTTTGCATAGACAGCAAAGGGCTTCACCAGAAAGCCCTCTCCCTGTCTGCCAGGCACTCTGTGAGCCGCGTGCTGACCACACACCAGGGGCTGTTCTAAGTGCTTTAACTCTTAAAACAGCCCCAAGAGAAAGGCTCCATCAACTGTGTCCAGGTCACAGATGGGAAAACAGAGGCCCAGATGGGAGAGGAACCATTCAGAAGTGGCAGAAGGATCTGATCACAGCCCACACTGTCATTTCCCCAGCGTGGGCTTCTGAACTGCCAATATCTCAGCCCGCCCCCCACCCCATCCACAACCACGCACCCCAAGATTAATGTCTCTCTCCTCTGTGGATTCTGGATTTTGTAAACCCGCGCCTCACTGCGCTGTGCAGGAGTTAGCTGATCACACAGTAATCTCCGTACCAGGAAGCTTCTGGATAACTTCACTTTATTTCTCTGGGCCAGTGGTAACTGGCACAGAGTAAGGGGTTCAGTAAACCAGAATGAATGAGTGAATGGTTTCCCAGGATGTCAGGTCCTGAGGCTTTCTCAGCCTCCTCAAAGAAAAGAATATATTATGCAAAGTTTCTGAGGCCAGACCTCTTCCTTCTCTCTCCCCTGCTCCCTCCTCCTGCCCCCCTCCCCAGTTTCTGGGAGGGCATTGAGCTCTCCAGAAAATGCCCCAGGCTCTCTAGTGGTGTGTTTCCTGATTACTGATGAAACCAGGGCTTAAAGCTGATGAATCATGAGCCACCGCCAGCCAGGGCATGTTGGAGTGCCAAGCGGGAAGGGAGAAGCCAGGCTCCCCACCAGCCCCTCTTCCCCTGTGGCCTCCCCCAACCTCTGAAGTCCTGGTGACACCAGCTGGAAAAGGACTACCCCTGGGGGCTTCCCTGGAGGTCCAGTGGCTAAGATTCTGCAGTGCCAGTGGAGGGGACTTGGGTTTGATCCCTGGTCAGGGAACTAAGATCCCACATGCCATGTGAGCAGCCAAAAGGTTTAAAAACAGAAGAAAGGAAAGGAAAGGGCTAGCCCTGGAGGTAGGTGACTTGAGCAACTCCTAGACTGTCCCCACTCCTCCCACACCCCCACCTTGGCCAATCGCAGCTCCAGAAGAACCCACAGCCCAACGGCTCATAAACCCCCTCCCCATCCTTGATCTCCTGACTTGATGATACCTAGGGAGGTGCTGCAACCCCCTTTAGAGGTAGTAGAACCAGCTCAGGGAGAGAGAACCACCAGAGACCCCCCCAGAGGAAGTAAGCCTCGCACAGGGAGTTGAATTCCAGTTTCCTGCTTCCCAAGGTGGTTTGAAGCAGGACTGGCCATTTCTTGATTCAAAGGTCACACCCTTAGAGCAGGGGTTTCCAACTTCCCCGGTCTAATGCCTGATGATCTGAGGTGGAGCTGATGTCATACTCATAGAAGTAAAGTGTACAATAAATATAATGTGCTTGAATCATCTCCAAACTATCCCCATTCTTAAACCCCATCTGTGGAAAAACTGTCTTCCATAAACCAGTCCCTGGCGCCAAAAAAGTTAGGGATTGTTATCTTAGAGGGCAAAGGAGCAAAACGTATGAACCCCCAGCTCTGACCCACGACACCTGGAGGAATCTTAACAAACAGCCCAGGGACTGGAGGCAGGTGGGGAAGCTACAACCCAATGGTTAAGGGCTTAAGTCCAGGTTCAAGTCCCAATCTGACTCTTAACAAGTCACAGAGTTCCTGCAACCTTGGACAAGTTTCCTCGTTTCTGTAGGCCTCAGTTTCCCCATCAGTAAGATGGGAACAATTCTGAGTACCTACACATCACAGGATTGCTGTGAGGATTGTCTGAGTTAACACAGAAAAGGCTTAGAACAGGTGAGGCATATTCAATAGACAGCAGTCTTTTTAAAGGCTGTTTTGAAGGAACTGTCTCCCCAAGGAGGAAGCACTTAGAGTGAATCCTTGTCATCAGAGAGGAATGTTCCCCACACCTGCCTGATAGAAGATCCAGGCCTGGGGCCTCCTTACAAACCCCAGGGCCTGTGTTACCCCAGACCTGGCAGGTCAGAGACTAGGGATGGGAAGCCAGTGTTTTTAAAATAAGAGCCCCAAAGGGTTGCTTGGATCATGCAAGCCTGGGAATCCCAGGGGCTGAGCACCATGTCTTTTTTTGTAGACTCTTCTGGTAAAATACCTGCCACCCACCTGTCATCTTGCCCTTGGGGGAAAACCAATTTTCTCTTTTTCTCAACTAGCAATAATGTTTAGCTGGTAGTTAAGACTCACGGGGGACTTCCCTGGTGGCTCAGTGGTAAAGAACCCACCTTCCAATGCAGGGGTCTCAGGTTCAAACCCCAGTTGAGGAACTAAGATCCTTCTTGCTGCAGGGCAACTACTGAGCCCTCATGCTGCAACTAAGACCTGATGCAACCAAATAATTCGTTTAAGAAAAAAAGATTAACTAGCGCCAGGTCCTGTGTTGGGCTTCCTAGGTGGCGCTGGTGGTAAAGAACCCACCTGCCAATGCACTAGACATAAGAGGTGTGGGTTCGATCCCTGGGTCAGGAAGATCCCCTGGAGAAGGAAATGCCAACCCACTCCAGTATTCTTGCAGGGAAAATCCCATGGACAGAGGAGCCTGGCAGGCTATAGTCCATGCAGTCTGAGAGTCAGACACAACTGAAGCGACTTAGCACACAGCACACACAGTACCAGGTGCTGTGCTGTATGTGACACTCAGTCGTGTCCGACTCTTTGCAACCCCATGGACTGTAGCCCGCCAGGCTCCTCTGTCCATGGGATTCTCCAGGCAACAATACTGGAGTGGGTTGGCATTTCCTTCTCCAGGGGATCTTTCCGACCCAGGGTTCAAGTCTCCTGCATTGGCAGGCAGGTTCTTTACCACTGGCACCACCTAGGAGCTATGCTAAATTAATTCCATTCACCAACAGCCCTCTGATGCAGGTCCTCTCTTTAGCCCCATTTTATAGAGCCCAAAACTGAGGTCAGGGAAGTTAATAACTTGCCCAAGGTCACCACTGTGGGCAAGTGCCTAGATGCTCTGGCTCAGAGCAGGTCTATCAGGAACTGGAAAGTCTTCTGTCTTTTGGGGGCAGCTTTGCAGAGCTGAGGCCAGGGTTCCTGCCCCCGGCCCCAGCACTTTGCCCTCACCACATAACAACACTGAATCTATCTCAGTGGTTCCTTTGCCTGACTCCCTTCCACCTTCTGGCCTGGGGCAAAAGAGGGCGCTCCAGAGCCACAGAAAGTCCAGGCTTTGAGGCCCTGAAGACTGATCTCATCCCCCACCCCACCCATAATCGCCCCCGGCTCACTCTTCTGCACCTTTTTCCAGGTCCATCATGTGGCTAGCATTTCTCTGGAAATGTCATGCCTTTGATCAAGCTGTTTCCATGGCCAGGCACATCCTTCCTAATTTTAGGCTTCCGTGTAGAGAGGGTAGCCTCCTCCAGGAAGCCCTCCCTGACTGCCTTCTCTGGGTTAACTGGCTCCTGGGGCCCCCACTGCCCACTAGGGGATGGCTGCCTCCAGCACTAAGGACGTTGTGTCCTATAGGTCTGTCTCCAGGTTCTCTGAGCTAGAGAGTGGGATGTGGGGGAGGCGACGTAGAGGACAGGAGTCACTGACCTCCTTCTGGGTTTGGTGAGAGAAGAGGACAAGGTCAGGTCTCCCTCTGCCCAGCCTCTTCACTGGCCATGACCCTCAGGCCCTAGGTCAGTACCTCCTATTGGGCAACCACAGGTTGGATTGGCTGAGACTGCCTGGAGGTGAGGAGGGCAGGAGCTATTTGCTTCCTCACCCAGAACACTTTGGCCGGGCCCCACCTCTGTCTGCCCCCACTTTCAGCTCCTCGAACCTGGGGCTTTGAACTGAGGGTGATACTTCTTGAAGGTGTGAAGTGACATCTTGGTCTCATTTTTCTCAGGCTGGTCCCAAGCCCCCTGGGGGCCCTGCCCCATCCTCCCCACACGGAGGACTCAGGGGAAACAATGGTGCATGCAAGACGAAGCTGATGGAGTAACTGGCCCATCACCCCCACCCAGAGCCGGGCACTGAGGCCGCCAGAGCCTGGTCCAACCAGAGCCGAAGACCTGTGGCCCCGCCGGGGCGGGATGAGACCTAGCCTCCTTCGTCCCCAGCTCTTTCAAGCCCTCCCACCGTCAAAGCAGGGGAGGGCCTTGGAGATGGGGAGGAGAATGGGGTGGGGCATTCAGACAGGGAGGAGTGGGGCTGGGTCCTGGAGCCAGTGGTGCTTCCTGTGGACACTGGACACTCGACTCCCACATTCCTGGCTATTCCAAAGACGCAGTCCTCCTTCCTCTGGCCCTCCCCAGCAAGGCGGGGAGGGCAGTGCCTGGGTCTGAGCTGGCTGTTTGGGGGCCCCTGCAGGGAGAGACTTGGGATCTAGACTAGAGGGGCTGCCCGGGACGCCTGTCCAAGGCACCTCCCTGGGGGTCCTTCGGATTCTCATAAACAGGAAGTCCACCTCCCCCACCTCGCCTCCCTGTCGACAGGCCCCTGTGTATGCAGACACTGGACTCTGGAGGCCCAGTGGCCCTTGACCTCTCCGGCTGCTTCCTGTTAGCCTGGCCAGAGGAGAGAGAGGCAGACAGAAATGGCCTGAGATGGGGGAGAGGCCTGGGAGAGTGTGAGCGCAGAGGAGAAGAGCCCAGAGAGGCTGAAAAGAAGGAGGCCAGGACAGGCCTGGCACATAGTAGGCGCTCAATAAATCATCCGGCTTGAGGTTGGAGACGGAGGAGAGGGTAGCGCCGGGGAGAGCAACATGGCTGGGAGAAAGAGAGGCTGGAGGGTCTCAGCCCGCGGTCCCTGAGGCCTGGCACATAGTAGGCGCTCAGTCAACATCTGGGACGATGTTTAGGATAGGCGCAGAGGAAGTGTCCTTGGGAAGGCAGCACTGTTGGGGGGGGCAGGAAACAGTGGGCTCCCCTGGTCTGGCTGCTCCCTGTGGGTGGACAGCCCCCGAGAATTGGCATCCCATTGTCCCTGTCTACCCCCCACCCCGCCCCACTGCTGGCTGGGCCAGGCCACTGTCTCAAGGCCCTTTATTTTTAAAATCCCTGCGGTGTTCCCACCCCAGCCCGAAGGAGCAGTGCCAGCCACAGATCCGCCTGCGGCCTGGGCTTGGGGCCCAGAGGCGCCGGGGGTGGGGCTTCCGGCCACCCCACAGCTGCTGCTGCAATTCTGGGAGGGCTACGAGGCCAGGCCGGCTGGCCAGCCAGCCTGCGCCGGGTAAGGAGGCCCCTGGCATGCCCCGGACACTGGCCCAAAGGTGTTAGCCCAGGGGCCCGCTAGGGGAGCAGCCAGAGGTATACGCTGCATCCAGTGGCCTGGGCTTCCCAGGTGGCTCAGTGGTAAAGAACCTGCCTGCCAAGCGAGTTGGATCCCTGGGTCGGGAAGATCCCCTGGAGGAAGAAATGGCAACCCACTCCAGTACTCTTGCCTGGATAATTCCATGGACAGAGGAGCCTGGCGGGCTACAGCCCAGGGGGTGGAAGAATCAGACACGACTTAGCAACTAAACAATAGCAAAAACAATCCAGTGGCTTAGTCTTCCGTAAAGAGAATCAAAAGCTTCGATCTTATAGACTCTTCAGAATCTTTCCCCACATCCCACCGAACAAATAAGTGTGCAGTACCCGCCATGCATAAGGGTGGAGGCTGGGGTGGACCTCATGGGGGTGACCGATGTGGAGGAGGCAGGCAGTGCAGTTGTGGGGCCAGTTCTGGAAAAAGCCCCCTGACCAGCTCCATTTCTTCCAGGCTGTGTGACCTGAGACACACCATTTGACCTCTCTGAGGCTCAGGTGCCTCACCTGAAAGAATGGACAGTAATAGCCACCACGGAAGGCTGTGGTCTATCTCCTGGTACTGCCGTGAACCAGGCTGTTCACTGCCCCTGCCCTCATGGAGCCAAATGTCCAGGGGAAGAAAGACACAGAGGGGAAGGGGGGTGCTAGGGGGTGAGGGGCTGGTGTGTGCTAAGTCGCCTCCGTCGTGTCTGACTCTTTGCAACCCTGTAGATGGTAGCCCGCCAGGCTCCTCTGTCCATGGGATTTTCCACGCAAGGATACTGGAGTGGGTTGCCACTTCCTTCCCCAGGGGATCTTCCCGACACAGGGATGGAACCCATGTCTCCTGCTTTGGCAGGCGAGTTCTTTACCACTAACTCCACCTAGGAAGCCCAAGTGGGTCAGGGAGAAGCTAATTTAAATAAGTGTTTGGTTGACTCCTGCAGAGGTGACATTGGAGCTGAGAGGGAGCCAGCCTTTCTCACTCATCTGGGAAGAGTGTCCCGGGCAGAAGGCACAGCAGTGCAAAGGCCCTGAGGCAGGAGGCTGGGGACCTGAGGGAGTGGGATGGAAGGACTCGGTAAACTCTGCAGGGCTGTGCACTTGGGAGGAGGGGTCACTCCTGTGACTGTCATTATGTCAGGACCGGGGAGGAGACAGGGATGTCAGGCAGACAGGCCCCAGCTGAGAGCTGCCCTGCATCGCTTCCTGTTCATGTACTCCACCTCAAGAATGCCCGGCCGGCTGGCCAGCCAACGTGCCCAGGTCCTTGAGCTGCAAAGGGCGTTCACTCAGGCCAAACTCGTTTGTTTCTTTGATCCTCCCAGTAGCTGTGTGGTAGGGCTGGCCAGGCTTATCTTCGTTGCGTCCATTCGATGGACAGGGAAACTGAGGCAGGGGTGCACACAGGATGGTGGCAGCGGCTTGCTGAGATCACCTAGCTCAGTCATGGTGACGCTAAGCCGCACACACGCTCAAGAAGCTGGTTCTCGGGCTGGTCCACACTCCAGCCTCACCCCAGCATCTGGCCCAGCACCCACAGACCAGCACACAGCCTCCACCAGGAGGTGCCAGCCACCCCCCAACCCAGGCTCCAACCCAAGAAGAATGCAGCCTGACCCTCCCCGTGGGAGCTCTGGTCAGCAGGCCTTGGCAGGAGAGAGGCTGGCTGAGTCAACAAGAGGCTGGCAGGGGCTCAAGCTGCCCACTGAGGTGGAGTCAGGGTCCTAGAGGGGCGGCCCACTCCCACTGCTCACTGTCCGTGAGACCCTCCCTCCTGCTGCGCGCCGGCCCTGTTAACCCCTGCAGGCCTGGCAGGGGAAATGGCCTGGTGAGAATCAATTGATCAACTACCCTGCAGAAAGGTGCTGTGGGACCTCGGGTAGGTCACTTCACCTCTCTGGGCCAATTTCCTCACCTGTGAGATCCTTTACTTACCCATGAGGATGGTGTCAGAGTCTTTATGAATTAATAAACATTACTCTGCACAAGACCCTGATGCTGGGAAAGATTGAAGGCAGGAAGAGAAGGGGACGACAGAGGATGAGATGGTTGGATGGCATCACTGACTCGATGCACATGAGTTTGAGCAAGTTCCGGGAGTTGGTGATGGACAGGGAGGCCTGGCGTGCTGCAGTCCATGGGGTCGCAAAGAGTCGGACACGACTGAGCGACTGAACTGAACTGAACTCTGCACAGGGCTGCCCAGGTGGCACTAGTGGTAAAGAACCCGCCTGCCAATGCAGGAGATGGAAGAGACCCCTGGGTTGGGAAGATCCCCTGGAGGAGGACATGGCAGCCCACTCCACTATTCTTGGCTGGAGAATCCCATGGACAGAGGAGCCTGGCGAGCTAGAGGCAATGGGGTTGCAAAGAGTCCGACGTGACTGAAGCAGCTGAGCACATCCTCATGTACTCTGCACATAAAACTATACAAGCCATTGCACCTCCCCTCTGCAAGCTGCGGTGCAAATTCCTCAGTCCAGAGGCAATGGCTGTGCCCTCTTGCCAGGCGCTGAGGAGTCACTTAAAGAGTGCTTGCTATGACGTGACAGTTCAGTTCATGAAACATCCCGGAATAATACAAACATCCTAAACACCTGCAGTCATTATGACACACCCCCAGCCTGCGTTTGTAAAGCTTCTTTCCCAGCCATCTTCTTTGATCACAGGTGTTATTACTCACCTGTTATTACAGGTGAGAAAACTGAGGCATAGAGAGGCCAAAGAATTTACCCAAGACCCACAGCTGGGACTGGTTGGAGCCAGGTCTTCTGATTCCTGGCAGACGTTTGGAAAGGGGAACTTCAGGGGCATCTGGGTGCAGCCCCAGGAGGTGAGGGAGAAGCAGTGAGCAGAGCTTGTGGGGAGCTGATTTCTGCTCCATTTCAGGAGGGACCTCCCGGTCACCAAAGATATAAGTATAGGGAACATCCATCAGTCAGGGAGGCTTCTGAGCAACCCAGCGCCAGGGGGATGTGAGTGCGACATGTAGGGTTCCTCCCCACGTCCTCACACTGGGAGGAAAGCCCCCCTTCATGGGCAGCAGGGAACTGTGGATGCCACAGACCGAGGCTTATATCCAGTGGGGCTACTTCTGAGCCATGAGAGGTTGAGGAGGTGATGTTATATCCTTGGCGTCAGTTTCCTTACCTGTATAATGGTGTTGTGAGGATTAAGGCCAATGCCAGTAAAGCACCAAGCCCAGAGTTCAAGCTCGCATCTGGCACTAAGCGGGGGGCTTAATTACCACTCCCTTCCATTCTGTGCTTCATTTATTTATTTATTTTTGGCTGTGCTGGTCCTTCGCTGCTGTGCCGGCTTCGCCCTAGTTGCAGCAAGCGGGGGCTACTCTCTAGCTGCGGTGCCCCGGCTTCTCATTGGTGGCTTGTTTTTTGGAGCCCAGGCTCTAGGGCAAGCGGGCTTCAGTTGTGGCAGCACATGAGCTCAGTAGTTACGGTTCCTGGGCTCTAGAGCACAAGCTCAATAGCTGTGGCGCACGGGCTTAGTTGCTCCATGGCGTGTGGAATCTTCCCAGATCGAACTCGTGTCTCCTGCATTGGCAAGCAGATTCTTTACCACTGAGCCACCTTTGGAAAGCCCTCCTCTCCCTTCTGATCATCCTTCTCTTATCATCCGTGCAGAAAAGAGAGGAGGAAACCAGGAGCTAAGAAGCACTGTGGGAAGGGGATCATGGGATGAACCCAGGATTCAGTGCCCAGGGTACCGGGTTCGACTCTAGCTCTACAGACAACAGGCAGGGCCCACAAGCCAGTGGGAAGGGCTTTCCTCCTCCATTTCTGCATCCATCACACAAAGGAGATCATGTTTGTACAAGCCCTGCATCCACCGAAGTGGGCTGGCTTCTGTTAGAAGAAAATGGATGGACCCATGGATCCCGGAATGAGTCCGTAGTTGTGGGGGTGAGGAAGGAGCCCCCTGCTCCACCCAGGCAGGACCACGTGCAGCCCCAAGCGCGGGGCTGGGCTGGAGGAGGCCATGCTGGAGATGGTCAGGACAAGGCAGGGCTGGCCTCCAGCCCACCGGCCTATCTCTCAGGCCAGGCGGGGCAGCAGAGAATAGGCCATTGTTTCTGCTCCTCAAACACTTTTCCTGTCTCCCCGCCCTCCTCTCCTTTCTCCATACCCACCCCTCCTCATGTTGAGAACAAAGGTCTCCTGGAGGACCCCACCCCCACCCCAACACTACCCTTCCATCCAGGTCTCTAGCCACCTGTTCGAGCTTTGAAGAAGCCACCCCATCACCCCTGAGATGACAGGGGCACCCGGCCCGGGCCCCTCTGCTATCCCTTGCTGCCCCCTGCAGCTCCAGGCACCTCAGATGCCCACGCCCCCCTCCATCCATCCGACTGTCTTCCTCAGGGGTGGGGCTGGAGGAACTGACCCCACATCCTTCCTTAGCTCCCCCCCACCCCCACCCCCCGCTTCCTCCAACTTCTTGTCCTGTTCTCCAGGAGAAAGGGAGCCTGTGGGGGGAGGGGGCTTCCCCTCCCCCATTTCCCTGAGGAGCAGTGAATAAGGAACCAGGGCTGAGTTGGCCTGGAAGGCTCCGGCTGAGAAAACTCTTCCATGTGGCCAGTGCTTTTCCCAGAGCCTGGAATTCCAGAGGCGTTTCCGGCCCTGACAGCTGCCTGCTTCTGGGAGCCATGCTCTCCCTGTAGGCCTCACAGTCCCGCCCTCTAAAATACCCTTGGGATTAACTCCCATCCTGACCCTGCTGCTCCCAAGAAGCCACTGACACCCAGGCATCACTTCAAGAAGCAACCCAGCAGGGACAGCCAGGGACTCATCTGTCATCACCCAGCCCCCAGGCCGGTCCCCGGCGCCCCAGCAACTCAGTCATCACTCCAGCTGACACCCTCATGGCACACACACCCATGCCAAACACACACACTCGGTGTACTCAGCCTGCCTCTCACACTTTCTGGTTTTCACGTCTGCGTAGAGCCGTGTCCCACCTCCTCCAGGCAGCCTTCCTGGAGCCCTGCCAAGTGTGTGGTCTGTCTGAGCCTTACTCTCTGTGACCCTGTCTGCTTCGTCCTGTTAGGCTGGGAGCCGGCATGCAGTAGGAACTCAGCAGACACTCCCTCACGCTGAAGGCAGCCATGGGGTCTGCAGTGGCCGGGGACTCCGCTGTGCAGCCCTGGCAAGTCTCTGGGCTTCAGCGTCCTCAGAAGTCCACTGAGGCCCTGAAACTTCCCACCAAGTGTTGACTCTTGGGGGTCTGAGTAGGAGGAAGGAACTAGAACGGAAGGCTTACGCTTCCTTCCAGGAGGGTCTCCGTCCCCTGGCTTCCCTCAGAGCACATTCCTATCCTCAACGTCAGCCAGGGGAAAAAAAAAACCTGGGGCCAGCTTGCTGCAGACCTCTGCTAATGAGAAAGCCCAGGAAGGATCCCAAGACACCCCAGGGGTCTGTGACACCTGAGGGCAGCCCCTGCAGAGGAAAGGGCAGAGGCCCAGGCCAGCCCACACCACAGAGGGCCAAGGGCAGTGTTCAAGGCCTCTCTCCCATCCTCCACAGCAGACCATCTCCAGTTCATCTGCTCCCTTTGTGAGACCAACTCTCTCCCAAGCTCACCTGTGGGCACTCTTACCCCAAAACACAAGGTCCAGATCAAATGCCACCTCCTCCAGGAAGTTTCCCTGGACCTCCTCAGGCAGTCCTCTGCCTGCCTGGCCCCTTCTACTGCTGTTTTGGCCCTTCTGCTGCTAAGTCACTTCACTCGTGTCCGACTCTGTGCGACCCCATAGACAGCAGCCCACCAGGCTCCCCCGTTCCTGGGATTCTCCAGGCAAGAACACTGGAGTGGGTTGCCATTTCCTTTGGCCCTTCAGCCCCCACCAATTCCTGGCCTTGATCTTTCCCACCAGACCAGACAAATCGCTGAGGGCCAGAAGTGCATGTGGCCTGGCCCACAGCAGGCACTTACTTAATGTGTGTTAAGTGAAACTGTCTCCTGGGGAAAGAAAATTCTAACAATAGTAAAACTATAGCTACCCTTCCTTGACCATCAGCCACAAGTCAGGTCGTGAACTTGACGGCTCATCACACATGAGGCCCAGGTAAGGAAGTGGCTCGTCCAAGGTCACTCTGCTAGGGCAGCGGTCCCCAACCTTTTTGGCAACAGGGACCAGTTTCACGGAAGACAATTTTTCCATGGATTTGGGGTGGGGAGAGTCGTTTCAGAATGATTCAAGTGTGTTATATTTATTGTGCACTTTATTTCTATTTTTATTATATCAGCTCCACCTCAGATTATCAGGGATAAGATCCCAGAGGTTGTGGACCCCTGTGCTAGTGAGAGGCAAAGCCAGGATTTGAACTTGGGTTGGTCTGATTTGGAAATGCATGCTGGATGCTAGAACTGAGAAACATGGGGATGGCACCCTTGGCCCCACTGCCAGTCTCCCCAAGCTGGGGAACTAACCCACAGCACAGATCACTTGGAGAACACAATGCCGCCCACTTCCCTGCAATGCCCAGGTCTGTCTGAGCCCCTGCCAGGATTCCAGCCCATAGAGAGTGTTCCTGGAGAGGTCCAAGGAGGGGTGTACCTGCCCTTGTGATGGTGCAGACCAGTTGGGGTGACAAGTACCTGCTTCTTATGCTGGCCATAGAGAGGTGATATTGCAAAGCAGTTTTCAAGGATGTTTTGCCTAAGGGTGACCCACTGATGAAGGTGAGGGAGGTGTGTGCCTGTGAGAAAAATAAGGACATATTCAGAAACTCATCCCGGTCAGCAGAGGCCAGGTGTGAGCTGGTATAAGGTTATCATAGGATGGAGAGGCAGATGAGTGCATGAGGCCATGGAGGGACAGGCAAGAGGTAGGCGGCGGGGGTTGTTGGCAGTAGAACAGGATGCTGGGTGGATAGGTGGGGGAAGATATATGGGTGGGTAAATGGATAGGGGTGGGAGGAGGCACGGGCGGGTAGGTGGATGGATCGGTGGGGGCAGATAGATAATGAGTAAGGGTGTAGGCAGTGGGTCAACTGAAGATTAGTAAGTAGTTAGGTGACTGGATGAAGGAAATGGCAACCCACTCCAGTGTTCTTGCCTGGAGAATCCCAGGGACAGGGGAGCCTGGTGGGCTGCCGTCTATGGGGTCGCACAGAGTCAGACACTACTGAAGTGACTTAGCAGCAGGTGACTGGATGGGTGTGAGTGGTAGGTTAACAGACGGATGGGTAAATTGGTGGTTAAACAGATGGGTAGATGGGTGGAGTGGAGTGTGGGTGGTGGATAGATGAGTGGACACTCAAAAGGTAGTCCTCACTGGGAATTCCCTGGCAGTCCAGTGGTTAGGACTTTGAGCTTCCACTGCAGGGGCATGGGTTAGAACCCTATCTGGTTGCAGAATTAAGATTCCACATACTGCATGACATCTCCAAAAAAAAAAAAAGAAGAAGAAGAAGACTGAGAAGACCAATCGAATCGGTCAGTGAGCAGATGCATAAGCTGACCAAAAGCCAAGCCAGACTGGGACGGAAAGGATGCACCCTCTAGGGAGCGGCTGGGATGCAGGCTGGAAGATGGGGCCAAGGCTCCCCCGCCAAACCTCACTGGAGCCTGGTGGGCAGCCACTGGCATCCCTGGGTCCCCAGAGGGGAGGCGACCCCGTTAGCTGTGCCCTGCCCCCTCCACTAGAGCACCAGAGAGGACTCCCTGCCCAGAGACCGCCTCCTTCCCATAAGCCCCGTGCCTCGGCCCACCCAGCCTGCAGGGTGAACTGAGGGAGCAGCTGAGCTCTGTGATTACAGTCCAAGGGGCCTGGTTCCTCAGGACAGGGGAGGAGAGGGGGGCCTCCTGAACTCCAGGCAGCCAGTCCCACCTAGCAGCTCCCAGTCCCCAGCTGGGAGGCATTTGTTCTGCGTTCTGCACGGTGATTACAGCTCTGCCAGGGTTAACCCCTGCACTCCTGGGCACAGTCCCTTGACAAGGGAAAGACGGGGACCACAGGAAATTGGGAGAGGAGAAAACCATGGGAAATGCACATCCCTGCATCTTTCACAAGGATGCCCAGACTTCCCCCTTTCTCCCATTTCCATAAAGAAAAACTGAGTTGGATCCTTCAATCAGGAGTGGAGCCAGGAACAGGAGTGCAGCCTACATAGAGAAGTACTTCTATCTGGAGGGAGGCTTAGAAAGAGGGGAGAGTGCCTCTGGCCTCAGTTTACCTATCTGTAAAATGAGGTGCAGAATTTCTGACTCACGCAGTGCTTTACAATGAGCTAGCAGAGACAAACGACTGGCACAAAGTAGGAAGTTCGCTAAGTTGTGTCCAACTCTTTGCGACCCCATGGATTGCAGCACGCCAGGCTTCCCTGTCTTTCACTATCTCCCAGTTTGCTCAAATTCATGTGCATTGAGTTGGTGATACTATCTAACCATCTCATCCTCTGCCACCCTCTTCTCCTTTTGCCTTCAGGCTTCCCCAGCATCAGGGTCTTTTCTAATGAGTCAGCCCTTCACATCAGGTGGTCAAAGTATTGGAGGTTCAACTTCAGCATCAGTACTTCTAGTGAATATTCAGGGTCAATTTCCTTTAGGATTGACTGGTTTGATCTCCTTGCAGTCCAAGGGACTCTCAAGAGTCTTCTACTGCCCCGCAGTTCAAAAGTGTCCATTTTTTGGCGTTCAACCTTCTTTATGGTCTAACTCTCACATCCATACATAATGACTGGAAAAGCCAAAGCTTTGACTATACAGACCTTTGTCGGTGAAGTGATGTCTCTGCTTTTTAATATGCTGTCTAGGTTTATCATAGCTTTTCTTCCAAGGAGAAAGTGTCTTTTAATTTCAAGGCTGCAGTTACCATAAGCAGTGATTTCGGAGACCAAGAAAACAAAATCTGTCACTGCTTCCACTTTGTCCCTTCTATTTGCCATGAAGTGATAGGACCTGATGCCATGATCTTAGTTTTTTTAATTCACTGAGGGCCTCTGACATCACACCAAACTGCTTTCTTTACCAGATGCTCTGGGCAATCTTCTGACTAGAGTGATGTGTAATTTATTGTCCAACCAGGTCATCTTTGAGAGTGAAAGGAAGTCTTATTAATAATTATGCTGGGATATTGGGCATCATGTGGGACTCTCCTGGGAAAACCAGGAGATATGGACAACTTGCCACAGCTGGAGGCTTTGCAAAGTCATTTTGCTTCTCTGCAAAATGGACATGATGGCAGTATCGTCCCTACAGGGATCTCATATGGATTCAATGATGAGCAGGTGAGGGGCGACAGGGCCTGGTTGTTGTTCTGATGTTGTTGTTTAGTTGCTAAGCCATGTCTGACTCTCAGTCCTACTGTTACCTCAGCAAGCACTGGAATTCTCTAAACCTCAGTTTCCCCATCTGTCCTGCTGGGGAAATAACCTCCTCCCTTGGTGGCTAGCATGTGCATTCTGGGAGCCCAGGTGGAGCTAGTGGTAAAGAATCTACCTACCAAGGCAGGGGGCTTCCCTTGTGGCTCAGCTGGTAAAGAATTTGCCTGCAATGTGGGAGATCTGGGTTAGATCCCCAGTATTATGGCCTGGAGAATTCCAAGGACTGTATAGTCCATGGGGTTGCAAAGAGTCAGACAGGACTGAGCGACTTTCACTTTCACTTCACTTTCACCAAGGCAGGAGGCATAAGAGACTCCATCCCTGGGTTGGAAAGATCCCCGGAGAAGGAAGTGGCAGCCCACTCCAGTATTCTTGCCTGGAGAATCCCATGGACAGAGGAGCCTGGTGGACTACAGTCATGGGGTCGCAAAGAGTCAGACACGACTGAAGCAACGGAGCACGCACATGAAGGAGGTGCAGCCAAAAAACCTCCTCTTTCCACGTGTGTGTAAATACGGCCCCTCCTCCTCCAGCCACACCTGCCTCCTGCATGCGGATCCTTAGTTCTAAGCCTTTGCTTGTTCTGTCTCTTGCCAGGTGTGTGTGCGTTCCCACTGCCCTTCCCTTTGCTGTGTGTCCTTTACAGCTTAACTCAGGTAACACCTCTTCCAGGACACCTTGCTGAGCCCCGCCCCTCTCCTGCAGACTATGTTATGGGGCTGTGTGCAAGATCTTCCCGCTTGTCCTCAGGAAGCTCACGGTCCCAGAGGAATATCGTTCCTGTTGTTTAGTCTCTAAGTTGTGTCCAACTCTTAGGGAATGTTGAAACAGCATAAGCTGGGGATCAGAGATCCATCTCCCCTCCTTGAGGACAGCACAGAGTCCTGTGCCTGGCTGATTCCCTGACCCTCGTGGGTGGAGTTGAGGAGTGCTCAATGAAGCTTCGGGAACCCACCCATCCGAGATGTGACCTCATGTAATTAATTGTTCAGCAAGTCTGCTAGGTGCTGACACAGCAGAGAACACTTAGCCACATAACATTTTATGCCTGCTGTTATTATCCCATTTTACAGTTGGGAAAACCAAGGCATGGAAAGGATAAGCAGCGATCAGCACAGGATAGGAAACCAGGCTGTTGGGTTCCAGGGTCCACAGCCTTGACCACAACACCACACCACTCTACCAGCGGCCTGGCCCCAGTGTGGCTCATGTCTGTGTTCTGGTAACGCGGGGTGGGGGTGGGGGTGGGAGAGCTGTACTGGAGCAAAAAGGAAAGGGGGGTTAGGAGAAAGGGAGTGGGTATCCCAGCTTGTAGAACTTAAGGTTTAAGCAGGAGTCGTGCAGGGCCTCGGAGATCTGGCTTCCAGGTTCCCCAGACTCCTACAGGGTGCGGCTGGAGAGCCCAGCAAGCGGAGTTGTCAGGTCAGGCACCCCAAGGCCCTGCGAGGAGACGGTGGGAGAGGGTTTGGGAGTTGGGGACCCGAGTCACCTCTCCCGGGGAACCCGCACGTTCCCGGTTCCCCCTGCCCAGGGCAGCCTACAAGAGCCTGACCTGGCGCCCCCTCCAGCTTTCACAGTCGCCGCTCGGGGCGGCCGGATCGGTGCCCGGGACTGGGGGCCCCGCCCCGCCCGCGGCCTGGAGCAGAGAGGCGGGAGGAGGGAGCGCGCCCACACCCCGCCCCCGCCCCCGGAGCCAGCCCGCGGAGCCCGCGGCCAGGGCGGCGCAGACCGGCCCAGCCACTCGCCAGGGCTGCGCGCGGGGACGCACTGCCGCCGCCGCCGCGTCCGCCCTTCACCCCCGGCTCCCGGGGCGCGCGGAGAGAAGGTAACCGCGAGCTGGCCCGCTGGTCGTCGAGCCCAGGGTGGGCGTGGACGCGGGCAGGGGGATCGCGGCGCCGAAAGATCTTGGCACCCCCTAGGTTCCTGGGGCGGGGGAGGGGGCCAGCCTGCCAAAGTCGCCCGGGTGCCAAGGGACAGGTCGGGATCGCCGGCCGCGGGAGCGGCACCGGACGCTCCAAGTTCTCGGGTGGTTTCGCGCTGGTCCCGGCGAGTAGAGGGCGGCAGAGAATTGGAAGGTAAAGCGGGTTGCGGGAGGAGGGGGCGAGCCGAAGGCCGTCTACGCTCTTTCCCGCTCTGGGAAAGGAAGGGAAGGAACGGGGAGGGGGGCATGTGTCGGAATGTCGGGCCCCTTGGCGAGGCCGGCGGGGAGAGCGGGAAGTGGGGGGGACCGCTGGGGAGATGGTCCAGGCACCCTGCCCCCTCCCCAACCGCCGCATTCCAGGCCCGAGCAGCGGGTGAGGTCATCCCGTCCGGTTCCCCTCGGGCCAAAGCAGCCGGCTGCCCCCTTCCCCGCGGAGCGACGACCCTCCAACATTCTAACCTCGTTCCTCCCAGAGGGAATGTTTTCTGGCCGAAATCTTTCAGGGACTTCCCATCCCCACCGCCCTCGAGACTGTTCTGTTCTCGCCAAGCCATGCGAGACTCACGAAGTTTGAAGCCCCTTTTCTGGATCGGGAAACTGAGGCCCAGAGTGGCCAAAGGGCTGGCCCGCGGAGGCCACAGCTGCGCAAAACGCGGCGCAGTGTCTGGAGACCCTGCCCTTAGGCCAATCAGCCTCGTCGTCAAAGGCTGATTCGGCTTTAACTTGGGGTCCATGGTGCTCCCTCCTACTGTCCCCCTTGACGGCCTGAGAACAACGTGCTATCCTTTTTCTCGCCTCAGTTTCTGCCTCTTGAAGCGGCTGGACTTTGAGGAGCTTGAAAAGGCAGCCCCCAGGGAGTTAACCCCTTATTCTGGGAGGCTAGAACAGCCCTAACGGAGACAGGGTCCCTCTGTCCAGCGGTAAGGATGGTGTTACTACCCAGCTGGACCCTGGCGGGCGGGGTGCTGTGAGCAGGGAGTGGCTTCCAGGATGAGAGGTGGTGCCCCCTAGGGGCCTGCGCGTGACTCCCAGGTGAGCCCTAGGGTGCCGCCACCCCCACCTCCGCCTCACCCTTGCCTCTGCCCCCTTCCCCACAGCCATCAGACAGCCCTTGGCCTCCAACCACATGCACTTCCACAGCGGCCCCTGTTGGCCTCTCCTAACCGCGAGGTCCCTACTTCCGGCCCCAAACCTTGTCCTTGTGGTCACCACTGCTATTGAGTAAGCTCCTACCCCAGTACCCGGGCCTGACTATCTGTAGGGTAAGCTGAATCTGCAGGGCTGGGTCTCCTGCCTCCCTGGCCTGCCCTGCTGTGCTCAGCGGCTGGGCATCTGCTCAGCACTCCTGGAGCCTTCACCCACTCCCCTGACACTCACTGCTGAGGCTGGTAGACTCCTGACTTTCCCCAGTGGCTCAACAGGTGAAGAGTGCACCTGCAGCGCAGGAGACCCAGGAGGTGCAGGTTTGATCCCTAGCTCGGGAAGAGACCCTTGAGGAGGAAACGACAACTCACTCCATTTTTCTTCCCTGGAAAATCCCATGGACCAAGGAGTCTGGTGGACTACAGTCCATGGGGCCACAAAGAATCAGACAAGGCTGAGCAACTAACAACAACAGTAGAATCCTGGGGAGATTCCTGGCTACGCCTCTCTTTTTGCTCTCCAACCTGGGACAAGTCAGTTTCCTTTCCATGTCTCAATTCTTCCATCTGTAAAATGGGTGTTTGTGAGCATTAGCAGGTAGTATTTCTGGGTTGGTGAGCAAAGAGAGGCCACATACCTGGACAGGCAGAGCCCTGCTTACTCTGGGGCCAGGTGGGGCACACCTAACCACCAGCGATACCTGATGATCAGCTTCAAGGGCCAAATAGGCTACATTGAGGTTGGAGCCTCTCCGTCTCTCCAGAATGAGAGACATTATTAGTGTAAGAATGTTGGCTCTGAACCCAGCCCTGCTTCAGGATCCAAGGGTTTAATTACAGCACCTTCCACTCTTAAAACTCTCCTGGGAGAGGACCAGCCTTGTTTTGCACATGGGAAAACAGGTCCCCAGCAGCAGTGTCCTGTCCTTGGCTGAAAAGTGCCATGGTTGTCCCTACAACAGTGGGCAGGGTGGAGAGCTTCTGGAGATGCCCAGAGGCATTTGAGACATAGGCTTATCACAAGACTTGGGCAGAAGCTGGTGTCTCAAGTCAAAGTGGCCACAGTGGTGGGGTGGGGACCAGGACCCCTTTTGCTGAGAAGGGAGGGGCTGGGGAGAAGTAGGTGTGGCCACATGACGGACATAGTGACCTCTCCTCATGACATTTCAGAATGACACTCCCCCCCCCGCCAGTTCCCTCCCCTCTGCCCCCAGATTCAGTCTTCCCCAGAGCAAGGAAATGGCTCAGGCGAGGTACCTGCCACGTGACCCTGGCCAAGTTCCTTCTCTCCAAGCCTTGGCTCTTCCTGTAAAATGGGCTAACCTTCCAGCTTCAGAGCTGTTGGAGAATCAGATGACATCATGCAGTGGTTGGCCAACTGCAGAGTGCTTCATTACTTCAGCAAACATTCCACGAGGACATCTTGGTGCCGGGGGTGCCAGGGAAAGGAATGATTCAGATACGCCCCCCCGGGTGGGGAGGAGTCAGGGTTGGGGGAGGATCCCATGGTGGGAAGGAAAGAGAATGCAGTCAGAAAAGAAAGCAAGCTTTGTCTTCTTGCCTCCTTTGTTTTTATCTTGTTATTTAACCTATTTTGAATTTCAAATAACATTTGAAGGGCAGTATTGAGATTTTTATGCTTGGAGGTAGCAGAAATTTTTTATTTTTATTTTAAGTTGACACTCAGATCTAGGTGTTAAGAATCTATCATTATCAAATTTTATCAGCTCGGGTCCCAGGTCTGGGCAGGTAAATAACTTGCCCAAGGTCACACTGTGAGGCCACTAAATCCTCTACCTGCCCTCACTCAGTCGGTGGCAAGGGTGAGCCTTTGGCATGAAGGTATCACGGAGAACTCCTGGTACTGATTGGGCACTTGGCCGTGTGCAGAGCCCAAGCTGAGTGCTGGAGGGAGGGAGGCAGGAAAATCCAGGCCCCACCCTTAGAGTGTATTTCGATCTGGAGAGACAAGACAGGGCTCCACGGGCCACTAAAAGCCATGTGAGTCAGAGGCTCTGAAATGACATATCTACTCGTTCTCTTGATGTGAACTTGAAGAAGCTTGGCCTCTCCAGGCCACAGGAAAACCAAATATGGGACCATAGGTTCATAGGTGTCCTCCAGTGCATACTCCTAGGGTACTAGAAGGGGTGATGATGTCAAACCAAGGGAAGCTTAGAGAAGATTGGGATGGAGGAGGAGGGTGAGGAAGAGATCAGAACAGAAGGGAGTAGGCAAAGAACAGCTTTTGGCACCAGCTGAGCTTTTTCCAAAACTTGTTCCCTGGTAACAAGGCTTTGACATCAGTTTGAAAAAAAATAATGTTCTTCCTGCGGGCCTTCTCAGAGCCTTGAATGTGCTCAGACATGTAATAAGCAGCTGGAAAAACCACTTTTGACCACAGGATCCTTTTTCCAGAAAGCATTCAGAAAGCGAAGGGTTCTGCTGGTTACACAGCAGTTCATAAAGCCTTTGCCTGTCACCTCCTAGCCTCTGTGAGGGGAAGACAGTTTAACACACCAAGAAGGGAGGTGACTTAACTCCACCTGCCAGCAGGAGGCAGTGTAGTTTGGGGCTCAAGGGCTCTGGGGTTGGAGGCTCCGCTTCACCATTGCCTACTGTGTAGCCTCAGGCAAATCCCTTCATTTCTTTGGGCTTCCGTGTCTCCTCTGAAGCCTATAGTGCCTCCCTCAAGGTTAAATGAGTGATGAACATAAGCCATTGGCACTCAGTAGGTGCTTCATCAATGGGGACCATATAATGACCATTCATAGGTTTTAACCAGTATACAGTTGAAGAAGAGTACAGCTCCATGAATTTTTTTGTTTTGTCGTTGTTAGTTGCTAATTCGGTCCGACCCCATGGACTGTAGCCCTCCAGGCTCTTCTGTCATGGGATTTTGTTTCACCTGCACTTAAATTTCCTGGATGTGGAATCATGCCACGTGCCCTCCTCTGTGGGTCTGTTCAGCATTTTCTCCATGATCCTCATGTATTCTCTTCAGCTGTTATTATTGGACCAAGATGCCCCCAGACCCTCCACTACCTTCTTTCTCTTAGGTCTCCGCTCCTGGGCAGGAGAACTGTCCACATCTGAGGCACATTTGGTGCCATCTGCGTCCTTGGCCAGAACATCTGCAGCTCCTTCCACGGGACTGGGAGCCAGGCCTCAGGGCAGACAAGCCATGGACCCCCCACAGCCTCAGCATGTGGGGGCAGCACCTTAGCACAGAGGGGCAGCTTCCTTCCACCCCCTCCCACCAAGAAGGAGGGAGCTGAGAAGTGAACCCTTCACCTAGCCTAGCGCTCTCCCCAGGCCCCGGTGAGCATGGACCAGCAGCTGTGAACAGCCAGAGCCGATGCCGGGCCCCCAGGGGGCCGGAGGAGCCCCGACCATGAACCTGGGCAAGCTCTCACCCGTGGGCTGGGTGTCCAGCTCGCAGGGGAAGAAGCGGCTGACCGCGGACATGATCAGCCCCCCGCTTGGGGATTTCCGCCACACCATGCACGTGGGCCGCGGTGGGGATGTCTTCGGTGACACCTCCTTCCTCAGCAACCATGGTGGCGGCTCAGGGAGCACCCACCGCTCGCCCCGGGGCTTCCTGGCAAAGAAGCTGCAGCTGGTGCGGAGAGTGGGGGCCCCGCCCCGGAGGATGGCTTCTCCGCCTGCACCCTCGCCTGCTCCACCAGCCATCTCCCCCATCATCAAGAATGCCATCTCCCTGCCTCAGCTCAACCAGGCGGCCTACGACAGCCTCGTGGTGGGCAAGCTCAGCTTTGACCGCAGCCCTGCCAGCTCCACAGATGGCCACTCCGCTTACGGTGAGGGCCTGTGCTGTCTGCCTATTTTTCAGGGGCTGAGGTGCAGCGGGTTTGATGGTTCAGCCAACCCTCCAAGTGAGTTCTTCCCCACAGTAGTTTGGTCTCCATGGAAGTCAGACCCAAACCTGAGATCGTGAATGGCAAGGGTGGGTCAGAGGGTGGGAGCCAGTTCACTCCCCACAACACTGAGGTTGAGAGGTGAGGAGGTGGGGTTTGAGTTCTGCCTGCCCCTAAGCTGCCTCCCCTTCTCTGGGCCCTCGGCTAAGCCAACCCACCACCCTCCTTCCCCTATCCCTTGCCTGCTTCAATGGAAGCAGCTCCCTTGTGTCAGAACAATACAGGGGAGAGGTGGAGAGCCAGGGCCCTGGATTCAAATCCTGGTTCTGCCTGATTCTCAGTGAGCAAATTGACCTCTGTGAAGTCAAGTCCTGACCTCTATAATGGGCACTTAGGGCCACTGCTAAGATTCAGTGAAATGATAACACATATTCGATTGTGGCCTAGAATCTCTCACACAGTAGGTGCTCAGGACACAGGAGCTGTTGCTCTGTTGTTATTTGAACAGAGGTTCCTGTAACTTGACAGATTTGGAAAACCCCTCACATGGACAGACACCAGAGGCCCTTCCTGCCAGCGTGGGGAGGGGTGGGTGTCACTAGGCGCCTCTGGACAGCTCACTTGTGAACTGGGGCCCCTGCTGCCACCTGGTGACCATTCCCTGCCGTGCAGCTTTGCCCAGCACCAGAGGCTTCCTCTGGTACTCCCTGTCCAGGGGTGATGCTCAGAATCCCACTGAGGACTGGTCCACGGTCCCACCACTATGTCTCAGGCCTGGTAGTCCTGGAGCCAGGGTCTGAGACAGAGGGCGTTTAGAAGGCATTTGTCTGTCCTTTGGGTCTTGACTTCTATGTTGTCACACTGGCGGCTGGTTCTATCCTGTGCCCACAAACCAGTACATGTGCTGTGGATTCACGGCAGGGGACCAGGGGTCATTCAGGTTCAGTGTTGGGCCTGAGAGTCAGGAGGTTTGAGCTCCAGGCTCAGCTCCAGCCCATCAGACTTTGTGGCCCTGGGCAAGCCTTTCCCCTTGTCCCAAACTGAGCCTCACTTTCTTCATCTGGAAAATGGGAATGAGGATTATGTCGATTTCCAGGGCTGACAAGATTACTCAAGAGACTATAGAGTTCACTGTATTGGAAAGATGGAGGAAGCTGCAGTCAGATTGGGGGGTGGCTTGCTAAAGGCCACATAGCAAGCAGGTGTTGGTCCTGGCTCTGCCTTCCCCAGTTCCTGGTTAGGGCCTCCAGCTCTGACCCTGGTCCCTATTTGTCTTCTAGGCCTGGACTCCGGGTTCTGCACCATTTCCCGCCTGCCTCGCCCTGAAAAGCCTCGTGACCGAGACCGTGATAGCTCCTTCCCCGCTGAGCCTGAGCTTCGCCGCTCTGACTCCCTCCTGTCCTTCCGCCTGGACCTTGACCTTGGGCCCTCTCTCCTCACTGAGCTCTTGGGGGCCATGAGCCTCTCAGAAGGCTCTGCAGCTGAGACCCCCGCCCCGGCTCCTGCTGCAAGTCCCCCAGCCTCTGTTGCAACCCACCCGGCCCCTGCCTCAAGCCCCTCACCTCGTGGACGCTGCCTCAATGGGGTAACCACCAGGTTGGGCCCAGTGGCTGAGGCGAGGGCCAGTGCGGTGGAAGAGGGCCCCCGTGCGCCTGCTGACGAGGGCCCCAGCAGGCACTGGGGAGCTGTCTCGGGTGGCAGCCAAAGCCACCGCCACTACACTGAGGTGGATGCTCGGGGTGAGGGGTTGGGGGCGCTGTCCCAGGCTCGGGCCTCCTGGGGGAGTCTGGATGAAGAGTGGGGGGCATCCCAGGCAGGCAGCAGGACCCCCGTGCCCAGCACAGTGCAGGCCAACACCTTTGAGTTTGCTGATGCTGAGGAGGACGACGAGGTCAAGGTGTGATTGGCTGGGCACAGGCTGAGAACCCCGGTCAGCCTCCGGGCACTGCCTGCGAGGAGCCCAGATGCAGCCCCAGCCCCTGGCAGCTGGGTCTTGCCAGCGACAGACAGGAGAACCCAAGTTGTCCCCAGGCCCTTCCACACCTCTGCTGGACAGACATGGGAGGGAGGCCAGGGGAGACCAGCCTTGTTCCAGGACCCAGGTGTTCCCCTGGGCCTGCTCGGCCACCCCGCCTCCCTCCACTGCCACTCCGGACCTCCGGACACAGTAGCTATTCCCTGGGCCCACCCTCCACCCCAGGCCCCCAACCCGCTGGAGGGCCCAGCCTCACAGTGTAGCCTTTGTGTTGGGAAAGCTGCCCTTGCTGGGTGGGGGTGGGGAGCCTACCACATAGAGCCTTTGTCTCCTCTCCCGAAGAGACCCTCGGCCCCAGCTCATCCTGGAGTTGCCCCCAGCAGGGTCCCTCCTGCCTGTTTGAGAGCCCCTACAGCTGCCTCCCCAACATTCCCACCACCAGCCCCATGTCCCAGAAGCCTCAGAAAAGTCAGGTGTGACTTCACTGAGAAGGGGGAGGGTCCCACCTTCCCGTGCACCCCAGACCTGCCTCTAGGTCCTGATTAAAAAGGCTTTTTTTGATAAAAGGTGTCCCGCGAGATGCTTGAGGACCTGGGAAGACCGTGTCTGCACCACCTGCTCGAGTACCTTCAGCACTGGGCTTGGAAAGCCAAGGACATCCCTCTCCCCAACCAGGGCCCCCAGTGAGGGGAGGGACCAAGCCAGGGGGTAATGAGTAACCAGACTGGAATGAATAGCCCTGAGATAAGAAGCCCAGGTGGGAGCCCTTATCTGCAGTTCCGGGAACAGCCCCTGGCCCAGGTGCCTGGGACTGTAATCCCACAGAGCAACTTGGCACTTGTCCTGGTGACAAAAGGGCACTAGCAGGCAGGACCAGTGGCTTTGAGGTGTTTGGAGCTTATCCCCCACTGGGCAGCCTCAGTTTCCTTGTCTGTATCATGAGGATGCTAGGAGCATCAAGATAATGGAAAACACAACAGTTGGAAAGACTATAAAGGTGGATTCTTTTGTTGGTTCTGAGCCTTGAGGGCAGAGGATTAGGAACAGTAGGTGCATGGCTGATCCCACATGAAGAGCAGCTCTGGGTCAGGGATCTGCTTGCAGGGGTGGGTCTTGCTCTCCGGTGAGGTGCTGCCTCACTCCAGCTTGAAGGAGGAGACGAGGAAGTTCTGCACACCCAGGTAGCTCAGGTGGCTGTGGCCCAGCCTGTTGGGAAAGGTCAACTGGTGCCCATCTGGCAGCTTCACCTTGAATTCATTGTTCTCGAAGGTCACAATGAGCTGCAGTGGGAGGGAGGGCATCAGGGAGGCAGGAGGCACCCTGGAAATGGGCCAGGGCCATGCCTGGTGGCTCAAACAGTCCCAGCACATGTCTAGGCCAGGGTGCCCCCACAATCTGTGCTCCCCCCTTGAGATCTGTTTTCAGGCCCCTTTCCCCTTTGACCTCACCTTGACTTCTGACCCTGGGCTGAAGCACATGTGATTGTCGCGCTGCTCCGCCCCCCAGCTGTTGCCATCACGCGAGTTGCAGACGATGGTGGATTCACCAAAGCGTGGGTTGAAATGCAGGTTCAGTTTATCCGTCCCCTGGCCCAAATTAATCACAAAGCTGCCAGAGAAGGAGTAAGGAGTGAGGATAAGGGGCCAACCCTGGGTATAACAGCTTGGGGGGCAGCGTCTTGACCATAAAATTGGTAGAATCACCAAAGGTTGTGTTAATTGAGGTTTGTGCCTTAAAACAAGGGAGGTGACAATTTGATCGGACTTGGCACTGGAGTATCACATTCCATTTAGAGCACAGACTAAGGCTCCTGACAAGTTAACTAACAGTGACATTTCAGGAAATGAAGGTGTCTATCCTTGGGAAAAACTGCTGTTCTTAACTATTTCTGAAGACCCATTAAGTGTGGCCAAAAATAGTTGTATGCCTAAGGTAGTGAGGTCCCTGTCATTAGAAGTTTGCCATCAGGAGCTGTGTGATCTTTTAGAAAGATCACAACAGGGGCCTTGGTTAGCCCTTCATGGTCCCTGAGAGTGGGACATTCTGAGTCACGGGGTGTCTTCATTGGGAGGACTCAGGCCAGAGGTATCCCACATCTCTGCAAACTTGAGGGACCCAAGTAGGAGAAAGAGGTGATTTTTCTCTTGGCTCCTACCCAATGCTTCTGCCTGCCCCTCCCCAATCAAAAACTGATTGAGGTCAGTCTCAAGAAATACTGAGACTGTCCTGCACACAGGACAGCCTAACGCTGACCTGTAGCCCCTGAGGTGAGAAAGGTCTCCGGTTCCAATGGAGAGGGTACAAACCAGACCACTAGGTGCCCCCTAGTGGCTGCCCCTGGTTTGGTGCTGGTTGTAGTGGTTGTAGTGGCTAAGTCTGACTTTTGCGACATCATGGACTGTAGGGCTAGGCTCCCTGGTCAAGAATACTGGAGTGGGTTGCCATTTCCTTCTCCAGGGGATCTTCCCGACCCAGGGACTGAACCCTGGTCTCCTGCATCACAGGTGGGTTCTTTACCAACTGAGCTATCCCTGGTTTAATGCATGTGAGAGGCCAGTCCCTGGTCCTTCAGCAGTATCAAGAGGGTAGTGTCCCCGGGGGTTGGGGCCTTCAGTAGAGGCATCTGACTCGCAGAGACCTGGGCAAAGACTCAGGGATTTCTCACTTGCCCCTTCTGTGTCTGTTGGGGCCAAGGAATTGAGCACATGGCGTCCCATGTGAATTCTGCAGGTCCCTGAACCTGGCCTCAGATGTGAAAGCAGCCCACATGGAGCCAGCAAGGGCGAGGGAGGCATGCGAGAGGAGCAAGAATGTACAAAAGGCCCCCTGGGCAGAGGTCACTCCCACTGTCCCAACATCTCACAAGGCTGCCTTGCCTGCCCCCATCTTCCCAGCCCATGCCAGGTCTGTGGCCGCCCCCTCCCCGTCCTGCCCCACCCGCCCTCTCCCTGGCTCACCCATTAGCCCCGTCAGCGATCTTGCCCTTGATCTTCAGGCTTGACCCCATCTTCATGTCCATGTTCGCAATCTCAAATTTCCCCTGTGCCAACAGAGAGACATTCCACACAAATCAATCACACTCTTCTGCTGGTAAAGCCCACTCGCCAGCATCCTCCCATCCCAACCAGGCCCCAGGCCCCCCTCTCCCTCTCCCCACATGAGGCCTTGGAGCCAGAAAGGGAAAAAGCCAGAGAGCTCAGATCAAAGATTCCTGGAGCCTCCTCTTGCCCTTTTTGCTTTACTCTCATCCACCCCAGCCTGAAGAATAGCTGGATCTGGAGACACAGGGCCCAGCTGAGGGAACCTCCGTTTGCCCATCTATAAAATGGGTAGAGTGACCCCTGCCAACCCCACTGTTCCCAAATGTGGTCAAGTGATGAGGCACAATGCCCTCGGCAAAATTCCACAAACAAGGGTACATTTATTTCTTGCACAAACTTGGGAGTCAGTAAAATAACTGTATTAGGACTTACCTAGTGGTCCAGTGGTCAAGACTCCACATTCCCAATGCAGGGGGCCCAGGTTCTATCCCTGGTCAGGGAACTAGATCCCACATGCTGCAACTAACAGTTCGAAAGCCCCAGCTAAAAGATTCCATGTTCTGAAACTAAGAAAGATCCCATGTACCACCATTAAGACACACTGTAGACAAATCTTTTTTTCATTTTTTTTTAAAAAGAAAATAACTGTATGACAGGCAAGTCTAGGACCATCCCAAACAGAGAATCTGTAAAACTCCATCAGTCACACGTCTGAACATGTCCATCAAAGTCCCTCTCTAAATCCCACACTCCACATCTGTCAAATGGGCTGGTTTGATTTATTCATTCAAACCCAGTTCCCAAGCACCCTTGTGACAGATGCTATCGGATGCCCTGAGGTTAACAGCACCTTCTTCACCCTGGTTTGGAGGATGAGACCTCCCATTTGTGAAGCCCCTCAAACGGGACTTGGCACAGACTAAAAGCAAATCGAGGGGCTGTGGTCATTAGGCTTACTTATTGCTACTGTGGTATCCTTCTGCTTCCTATTTTTCCACAGGACCTGGGCAGCGCCTGACATCTATGCTCTAGTTAGAAGGGAGGTTCTCGAAGCTGGGTTTTCAAACCTTATGACCCAAGCCTGAGAAAATGTCCAATTATCCATGATTGGAGGGTGTGAGGCTGGGCCAGACAGGATTCAGCAGCCACAAAAGACTTAGAACACTTAATGGGGGAACACATTTATATTATAGGATTTCTGTTCACTGATGTCTTCTTTTTTTTTTTTTTCTGGAGGGAGCTCACTTGGGAAGCCTTGAAACAAGTTGTGGGACTGGAGTGCTTTGCTGAAAGTCAAGGGCACTGTCCGTGAGGGGTAGATTAGGACTTCCCCGCTGGCAGCTGCCTCCTTTCCACCGAGGGGGAAGACAGTCCTTGGGTTCCTACACGGGTGTAAGGTTGCCCAGTTCTCTTGGTGGTGGTGGTTTAGTCGCTCAGTCGTGTCTGACTCTTGTGACCCCATGGACTGTAGTCTGCCAGGCTCCTCTGTCCGTGGGATTCTCCAGGCAAGAATGCTGGAGTGGGTTGCCATTTCCTTCTCCAGGGGATCTTCCTGACCCAGTGATGAAACCTGGGTTTCTTGCATCTCCTGCATTACAGATGGATTCTTTACTGACTGAGCCAGCAGAGAAGCCCTCTCCTGGAGTCAGTACATTTTAAAAGGAGGCCTGGGGACATCCCTGGTGGTCCAGTGGTTAGGACTCTGTGCTTCCACGCAGGGGCACAGTGTCCATTCCTGGTCAGGGAACTAAGATTCTGCCTGCTGCCGGCCATGGCCAAAAATAAAATAAATAAAAGGAAGGCATGAAAGAGGCCACGCCAAGCCCAGGAGGGTGGAGCATCATGGCACGTTGGACCCTACGATGCTTCAGAGCAGGGTTTTCCAGGCTCAGCGCCCTGGACTTTCCGACTGAATCATTCTTTGTTGTGGGGTTGTCCTGTGTGTGTAGGAGGTAGAGCCTCCTACACACCGGGTCTCTAACCACCGGATGCCAGTAGCACCCTCCCCCCAAGCAGTGACAACCAAAAATGCCTCCGGATGTCCCCTGTGTGTTAGTCACTCACTCCTGTCTGACTCTGCGATCCCATGGACTGTAGCCCACCAGGTTCCTCTGTCCATGGGATTCTCCAGGCAAGGATACTGGAGTGGGTTGCCATTTCCTCCTCCAGGGGATCTTCCCAACCCAGGGATTGAACCCAGGTATCCTGTATGACAGGTGGATTCTTTACCGTCTGAGCCACCAGGGAAGCCCAGATGTCTCCAGGGTAGGTGGCATTTCACTGCTCTGAGAAAGTGGCGCTTAGAGGCCTAACCCCTCAGATGGGTGCTTAATGTAACACGTGGATCACCAGCCAAACTGGATTAAAATCCTCCTTCAGCCTCTCTTAGAAGGACAGAGAGCAGACCCCCTGGAGAGGTTGTCCCGTCCCTCCCAGAGGAGCATGGGGGTCCTGCCAATGAGCAGCCCTTCACAGTGTGTGCCCTGCAGCACCCACAGTCCCCACCAGGCGTCACGAGGAGTCTCCGGTATCCTCCCTGGGATGGTTAGGGTGAGACTGAGGTGGGGAGAAGCACCCTCGCCTCACTGCCTAGCTCCTGGAGGCTGCCTGGCTCAAACAGAAGAATCTGAGCCCCCAGAGCTGCTGCAGGGCAGGGGTGAGAGGAAGGCCGGGCTCAGGGGTCCATCTGGGCAAACAGGGATCCCCACGAGAGAGGGAAGGCCTAGTAACCTGTCCCCCCTCCGTAAGGTCTGGAGCACAGAGATAGACGGGGATGCAAAGCTGGGTGGAGGCAGGTGTCAGTGGTCAGGTGACTAACTGAGTGACTAGGGGCCAATGGTGCCCCTTTCTGGACCTCGGTTCGCCCATCTTTTTTTTTTTTAATATTTTGACCTCGCCTCTTGGCATGTAGGATCTTAGTTCCCCGACCAGGGTTTGAACATGTGCCCCCTGCATTGGCAGAGCAGAGTCTTAACCCCTGGTCCACCAGGGACGTCCCCCTCCTCTCTCTTTACTGTAAGACATTTGGACTAGGAAGTCTCTGAAGGAGGAAAGAAAGGGGAGGGTGAGATCAGGGGAAGGAGAAGTCGGGCACAAAGGCCCTCCCAGAGAGGCAGAGGGTGGGGAGGGCACCATGCCGTCCACGTTGGACCATCTAGTCACATCCAGGCCCACATCCCACCTGTGCTGACTCTCCCAGAAAACTATGCCCCCCTGGAGCCTGTGAATGGGACCTATTTGGAAACAGGACCAAGTTGAGATGAGGTCGTAGTGGTTTAGGGTGGACCTCAAACTCCATATGACTGACATCCTTAGAAGAAGAGGAAATTTGGATCCCAGAAATACAGACATGCAGAGAAGCTGTGTAAAGGCAGAGGCAGGAGTTGGAGGGAGACAGCTGCAAGCCCAGGAATACCACAGATTGCCAGCAACGAATAGAAGCTGGAGAAGGCAAGAAAGAACCCTCCCCTAGAGCCTTCGGAGAGAGCAAGTTCCCACCAACACCTGGATTTCAGACCTCAAGCCTCCAAAACTGAGAGAGACTAAATTTGTTACGGCAGCGGCAGGAAAGCATCACACCAGTCTCAGAAGATGCTGTCTGTAACCCAGTTCCCCAAATACAGGAGACAGGCTCAGAGAGGAGCAGTGATTTCTCCAAGGCCACACAGCAGGCTACGGCAGAGCAGAGTTTGGAATCAGAGAATTGGGGAGAAACCTTGAAGGAGATCCACTTGACCCCCTGCAATTTATAGATTTTGCTCTGGGGCAAGTTAACCTTCCAGTCTCAGTTTTGTCATCTTTTAAAGCTCAGGAGGTGTTAGTAGTTATCATTGTTGCCGAGATTAATGTTTTTGAGAGGAAATCCCCTGGCTGTTCAGAGCTTAGGACTCCAGTGCTTCCACGGCAGTGAGCCCAGGTTTGATCCCTGGTTGGGGAAATAAGATCCTGCGAGCCGAAAGAGATAGGCAAAAAATAAGCAAATAAATTACTGATGAGAAAACCAGGCTGGAGGGGGAAAGAGACAGACTCAAAATGGTGGTGGGGGGAACAGAGAGCCTTGATGCTAAAGGACAGTGGAGGCGATCTGTCCAACTTCCTCCCTACACAGATAAGGAAACCAAGGCTGGAGGGGCAGCGATGCTTTTTCTCCAGCATCCACCCCACCCCCACTCAGGTAAAGATTCGGAGCTGGCGTTCTCACCGACATGGTAGCGGCTCCGGACAGCAGCTCTGGGTTGCTCCTGGAGGTCTGGGCTCAGGGTCTCACCTTGCAGTCCAGCTGATATCCTAGAATATTACACATTAACTCCCCCCAGGCCATAAATGGGGACTTTGGTCCTTCCTGCCAGGATGTCTCTCCACCCGCACCTCCTGGTACCCAGAACAAATAGGCAGAAGGCTCATCGCCCCACCCCAGCCTGCCCAGCCCAGAGCATCCTCCTGGCCTCTCTCCAGCTCAGCCTCCCGCCTCCTTCCTGAGCCCTAGTGGATGTGACCCCGGAAGCAACGCTGCGCTGGGCGCCAGGAGCTGGCACAAACCATGTGAGCATGGCAGGCCACCCAACAACCCTAAGCCCCACTTTCTCATCCTCAAACAGAGAGATTTGCTTTGTAAAAACCTCTATGCTTCTATGATGTCCAGATTCACTTTGAGAATCTTTTGTTTTCTCTCCTCACCCCATGCTTTTTCTGATTGTACAAGTAAGGTTTGGGGGGGGTTAAACATTTTTTTTGTACATCTAAGCTTTAGAAGCAATCCATGGTGGATTTAAAGAAAATACCTAGAAATATCTACAACAAACTAAATAAAGAAGGGAGTAGAGGGGCTGGGGGTGTGCTGTGGGTAATGGAATTTCAGTGCTTTGCCCTTTACTTCTACTATTTATATAACTGACATGCTTACCATATGCAATGGGAGCTATTAAATAAAAAGAAAAGCAGGGGGCTTCCTTGGTGGATCCGTGGTAAAGAATCTGCCTGCCAAAGCAGGAGATGCAGGTTCAGTCGCTGGTCCAGGAAGATCCCACAGGCTGCTGAGCAACTAAGCCCGCGGGCCATGACTGTTAAGCCTGAGCTCTAAAACCCAGGAACCCCAACTACTGGGCCCTCGTGGCACTGATCCTGAAGCCCACACACCTAGAGCCTGTGCTCCACAGCAGGAGAAGCCACTGCAAGGAGAAGCCTTGCACAGCAACTGGAGAACAGCCCCTGCTCGCTGCAGCTGGGGCACAGCCCGTGCAGCAGCGAAGGTCTAGCACAGTCAAGAAATTAAATAATTAATCAATTAATTTAGAAAGAAGCAAAAACAGGGCTTCCCTGGTGGCCCAGTGGTAAAGAATCTACCTGCCAATGCAGGAGACCCAGGTTCGATCCCTGATATGGGAAGATCCCATATGTCCCAGAGCAGCTAAGCCGGTGCACCGCAACTATCGAGCCTGTGCTGTGGAGCCCATGTGCCACCACTACTGAAGCCCCCGCTCCCTCGAGCCGGTGAGAAGCCACGACGATGAGAAACCCATGCACCGCAACTTGGGAGTATCCCCTGCTCGCCACAACTAGAGACAAGCCTGTGCACCAGTGAAGACCCGGCACAACAGCTCCCCGGCCAAAAATTAATGAATGAATTAAAAAGTTATGTTGCAAATATACCACCTAAAATGTCTGTTAAAAAAATAAAAGAAAGAAAATAATCACCCAGAATCCCAGCTCCAGGATAGAATCTGCTTACTTTATTGGCACATTTCCTTCCATGTGGTTTTCAGTGGATTTGTATCATAGACGCCCCTGTATCTTACTCAATTGTTGATTCTGCTTCATCCGGTTAACTCCAAAGCCCATAAATCTATATTTCAGAATGATACCTTAGTGGCAGTGAAATAGTCTGCCTTTCAATGACTAAATTTATTCAACTAATTTCCTTCTGCTGAACACTTACATTAATTCTAAGTGTCTGTTATTAAAAATGCTGCTGCATTCAATTATTTGCACACAAAGTTTGGCAGCATCATGAGAACTTATTTAACGCGGATTCCCAGAAGTAGAATTTTTCTAGAGCCTTGGTTTGGCGAGCTGAAGGGTTTTCCATTAGAGCTGACGGTGGCCACTCTGGGTGGGGTGCTGGGGGACCAGCCTGCTGAAGGCCTTTCGGTGCCAGGAGCGGACAGGTGGCTCCCTGCCCAGCACTCACAGAAAACACCGCCTTCAGTTCCGCTCCCTCCCCCGTCCCCACCCCCAGAGGAGAGTGATTTCCTCATTTTACCCATAAGGAAATTGACCCGTGATCCTTTCTTGATCTTTTTCCCATGGCCATTATAAAACTCAAGCAAGATAAGGATTTTGCAAGTGCTTTATCAACGGAAACTCTCTAATCAACAGAAACTACACCTTGCAGAGGTGACATTTTTATGACGAGAGTAGTAATTCTAGCTCACTGTGGAAGGTTTTGGAGAGTGCACAAAGTAAAAAGAACTTGAAAGCTCACTTGGTTTAGAAGAACGCTTAAACACAGGGGATCATGACCACATTTATGAATTGTGCACTTTTCTATGTCTCTGATAGCTCAGTTGGTAAAGAATCCTCCTGCAATACAGGAGACCCAGGTTCGATTCTTGGGTCAGGAAGATCCACTGGAGAAGGGATAATCAGCTACCCACTCAAATATTTTTGGGCTTCTCTTGGTGTTCAGCTGGTAAAAAAACCTGCCTGTAATGTGGAAGGCCTGGGTTCAATCCCTGGGTTGGGAAGATCTCCTGGAGAAGGGAAAGGCTACCACTGCAGGATTCTGGCCTGGAGAATTTTTTCTGTGTGTATGTTTTACATCAATGAAAGATTTTTAAAATACTAATAAGAAAGAGAAAAAAAAAATCACAGACACTTGAATCTCCAACACTGTTCTCTTAATAATGCCTAACTTCTGAAGGGTAGTTTATACCCACCCCTCATCACAATAAACTCAGTAAATTCTGAAGGTGATCTTTGTTATGACCCCATTTTTCAGATGAGGACAAAGGTTCCCAGGCCTCACACAACCAATATGTAGCCGAACTTGCCTTTTCTACTAACCCATTCCTCAGATAACTGCCAAGGCAGTCACTTAGCAAAAAGAATATTTGACTTCCAGGAGGCATATGATCTTAAAACCTGTGTGTGGTGGCAGCTTCTTTGATGGCCCCCAGTGATCCCTACTCCTGGTGTTCATACTTGTGTATAATTGGCTACCCTTGACTGTGGCTGGACCCAGTGACTCAATTTTAACTAATAGCATACAGAATTCTAGAAGAGAATACTAGTAGATTAGGTTACAAAAAGCCTACTTATAAAAAGAAAGGTTTCAAAAAGATTGTGCTCTCTCACTCTCTCTCTTTCCCCTCTAGCTCTGGGAGAAGTGAGCCATGTAGTCAGCAGTCCTATGGAGAAGCGCATGTGCCAGGGAACTGATGTCTCCAGCCAACCAGTGACGCAGACCTGAGCCCTGCCGATACCCATGGGAGTGAACTTGGCAGTGGATCTTCTCCCCTTTGAGCCTTGGGATGGCCGGTGTTGCCAACACCTTGACTGAAGCCTTGTAAGAGACCCTGAGCCAAAAGGCACCCAGCTCAATCCTATCTGGTTTCCTGGCCCCAAGAGCTATAAGAAATGTGTTTCTTACTTTAGGCCCCTAGGTTTTGGTTAATTGGTTACACCGCAATAGAGAGCTAATACACTTTGCCAAGCTATTGTTATCAGAAGTTTGGTGGGAGAAATAATATTCATGAAAGCCTCCCGACTAAAGAATCCGCAGTTTGCACATGTCCCTAGACCTTCTACTACCTCGGTCTTTTCAAAGATCCAGCTCTCATTTTTTTTTCCTTTATTATTTTCTGCTTTTATGCTAATTTTTATTGCTCTTCTTCTAACTTCCTGAGTTAAATGTTTAGTTCATTGACTTTGCATCTTTTCTTCTTATTAACTGGGGCTTCTGAGGTGGCACAGTGATAAAGAAGCCACCTGCCAGTGCAGCTGACACAAGAGACATGGGTTCGATCCCTGTATCAGGAAGATCCCCCGGAGTAGGAAATGGCAACCCACTCCACGATCCTCGCCTGGAAAATTCAAAGGACAGAGGAGCCTGGTAGGCTACAGTCCATGGAGTTGCAAAAAATGTTACATGACTGAACACACATATTTCTCATTAATAAATATATTTAAGGCTATATATTTTCCTCTGCCTACTACTTTGACCAATTCTCATAGGTTTTCAGAAGTTCTGCTCAGTACTCCAAATGTTGCCCTTGAATCAAGCCAGATGATCAGAAAATTGTTCTCAGCACTTAGTACATTCTTAAGAATAAGTGTTTATTGACTGAATAGCAAACGTCATCATCACCATTAGGGAAGAATTGGAAAGTGAAACATCAATACTGTGCGACTGGCTAAGTGTATGGTGCCACAAAAATATAAATGAACTATTATGCAGTCATCAAAAATCACATTTTTTGAAAAAAAAAAAAAATCACATTTTTGGGAGACCCTTGATGGCTGTGGTTCCCTGCTCATGGTACAATGTGAAGTGAATAAAGCAGCTACAGAAGCGAGTTCCCAGGACTTTGTGATGGGACCTGAGTGATTTGCTTGCACTGAATGGTACAGCAGCCGCCAGGCTGCACTGAGGGGCTGAAGTGAGGAGCAAGGCCCCCAGGAGGACAGGCTTGGCTGGCCACACAGGGTCTCTCCAAGAGACACAGGCACAAAGGACTTGATTCAAATGCATGGGAGTGAGGGCCTCCGTAGAAAAAGGTACAAAATAAAGCCAGGCCTTAAATGAGGCCAAGTCTTGTAGAGAGACAAGCTAGGGCACAGGAAATGACTGCAAATAATTAATGACATCCCAATAGAAAGCTTCAGAAAGTCCCAGATTCCTGGGGTCAGGGAGGGTTCTCGAATGTCATTTTGAAGCCAGCACTAGAATCTGAGTTCTAACCTGAGTTCAGTCTCCTCCTCTGTAAAATGAGAGCAATAATATGGTGAGAATTAGGGAGATAAAGCCTGGCACTTCGTTAATAGTTAACAGAAAATGTTTGTTGTTTTTATCAGGAGCCCAGTGCCCCACCTGTGTCAGCTGGAAAGGAGGCCGCTCACCCCCATCTGGTGGCCAAGTCTGAGCCCCAGGCTTGTGAGGAAGTTCTCCTTGCAAATTTCCAGGGCCCCATCGTGACTTTTGTGAGCCTGAGGTGCAGATGTCCTCATGGGCCCCTTCCTCCATTAGAAAACATAGATGATGGATGTGCTCATTGCTCAGTAGTGTCCAACTATTTGCAGCCCTTTGGCTGTAGCCCGCCAGGTTTCCTTGTCCATGGGATTTCCCAGGCAAGAATATTGGAGTGGGTTGCCATTGCCATTTCCTTCTCCAGGGGATCTTCCCCAGCCAGGGATTGAATCTGAGTCTCCTGCACTGCAGGCAGATTCTTTACCAACTGAGCTACCAAGGAAGCCTCGTATTATATATACACAGACATAAATACTACACATAGATATAATTTCATGGCTTCATTGAATAAATGGATCAATGTTATATATTGAAATATTTTCATCTACCTAAAAATTCACTTTTTTCTTCTGATTTTACATGATAGTAAAACATTTTGGTGGGCCCCAAGAGTGTCTGGGCCTGAGCCTCTGTCTGCTGCGCCTAAGGGAGAGTTTGGCCGGTGGCTTCCAGTAAGTATCACCCATCGGCCTCCTGCTGTTGGGGGACTTTGGTCCTGAGGTCTGTGGTATCTCTGCTCATCTCCTCTCCTGTCCTTCTCCTCCCAGAGAACAAACAAGTCAACTCATCAGTGATATCTCTCTGCATCCCCCTCCTTGCTTGTTTCCTCCCCAGCATCCTCTTTCCCGGATAGGGAAAGGTGCCCGAAGTGTGGACGTATGGGGAGCACTGAATTTTGGGCGTCAGATGGGACAATGGTGCATCCTAGCTCTGTCGCCTACAAGCTGAGGAGCCACGTCAAGTCACTTCAAACCTCAATTTCTTCATCTGTGAAAGGGAACTAATAATAGCTTCTTCACAAGCTGATTATAAGTTGTTTTGCTTGTTTGTTTGTTTTGGGTGAACCACATAGCATGGGGGATCTTAGTTCCCTGACCAGGGATCAAACCCATGCCTTCTGCAGTGGAAGCGTGGGGGAATTCCCAATTGTGAGAATTTTAAAAGATCTTTTTAAATTAAAGAAGTGAACCTATATAGCAGGTGGCGTGCATATTAGATGCTAAAGAATTAAATAAATAAGCAGATGCCTGCCTTCCTTGCTTTGAGGGAGGATCCTAAATGGGCAGAGGTTTCATCTGAGACGATGACGCCAAGTATCCAGAGCAGTGGAGTCAGGAGAAGTGAAGTTGCTCAGTCGTGTCTGAGGAGCAGCATCCAACAGCTTGGACCCAGGCTGGTGAGCACATCCCTTTCTGTGCCCTGGAGGACAGGGCTCCTGAAGAAGGCAGGGTCCGTCCTCCCAGAGCCCAGGGAGCCTGAGACCAGAGCCTGGGGAGTGAGGAAGATGCTGAGACAGGCAGATGAACCACCTCAAGGAGCCAAATTATCACATCAGCAAGTTAGGGGCCCTATTGCTACTGAACATATCTGGAAACCCATGATTCATGATTTCCAGTCTCTGTCCAGAGAAAACTCCCTCTTATTCCCACAGTTTTGTTTTTTTTTCCCCCAGGTGGGTTAGTCTCAGGCACAGGGAAGTCTATCTATAGCTTCACATAACCTCTCTGGGCTCAGCTGGTCCATCGGCAAAATGGGATCTGTAACTGTCACAGCTTATAGGGTAGATGTGAGCTTTAAGGGAGAATACGTGGAGTGTTAAGCACAGTGTTGACCTCTGTTCAGTGCTGAATACATAAATGTTTGCTGTTATGAAATATCATCAGGCCTGTTTGGCTGTCCCGCCATGCTTCTCCATCTCTGACCGGCTGACTGCTTGCTCTTCAAGGGACATCCACAGAGCTCTTACCTTGTCTGGTCCAGGGATCTTCCTTGTCTAACCTGATGGCCAGGTTCTGTGGCCTCACCCTGAGCCCCAGCTGCCGGGTACACCTGGCAGCACTCAGCGGGCATCGTTCCAGGGCTGCCTAGATCTGCTGGAGCTCTTGGGTCATCCTCACCTCACCTGGAATTAGGGAGGGTCCTTGAGGGAGGAAGGGATGGGTCGCTGTCTCTTAGCTACTCCCCTGATCTCTGCTCCTGCCCCCAGAATCCTTTCACCACTCACTGTGGTCTTGGTGAAATGGAAATAACAACGCCCCACTGTCCTGCCCAAAACCCTCCAGTGACTTCTCACACTTGGAACAAATCTAAAATCCCCTGTTGGCTGACCAAGTCCCCCTGATCTGGTCCCATCCACCTTGCAGCCTCATCTCATCCCAGTTGCTCCCTGGCCAGGCTGACCTGTGGGTTCACCAAGCTCTTTCCAGCCTCAACACTATGTCCTTGCTCTTCCCTCCACCTAGAACTCTTCCTCAGCTCTTGGCTGGACCTTTTCAGGTTGGCCTTAATTCAAAAGGTGGAGAGAAAGATGGCTGGCTGGCTGGCTGAGTGAACGGAGGGATGACGAGGAGAGTAGGTGGTTGGCCAGGTGGGGGAGGGATGGATGGATGGATGGGTGGTTGTATGATGGAGCAACAGCTGGAACCACTCATCACAGAGCTGAGAGGGGGTATTTTCAGGGGCTCCAATCCAGAGATGCATTGCCTCTTCACTTCCTCTTCCCTCTGCCCCTCCCAGGATGTTACCCCAGCCCTTTGGACTGGGGAGGCTCAGGGGCACACCCACCTACGCACATGTGGTACTGAGTTTGTTTACTTAAGAGACCATGATGTCCTATAATGATGATGTAAGAGACCATGATGTCCTACCTCTTATAAGTGGCAAGAGGAACATTTTTCCATAGAGAACATCTCTCTAGAAATGAAACAATACAGCAAGCTGTTTCTGTTACTTGGATGGTCCTCAAGTACCCTTCTGGGGGAAAGAAGACCCCAGCCCTGAGCCTGGTTGGCCCTCCCAGGTCCAGGACACCCCAATCTTCCTGTGGACAGTGGGGTCTCAGATGCCTCAATGGCCTGGTCACAGCTGATAAGGCAGATGCATGGGGTATGGAATCGACACCTGTATTACAACCCCCAGCTGAGAATTCCCACTGGCTCCCAGCTCCTGATCAGCATGTTAATTCTGTCCCAATAAAGCTATTTTAAAACCAAAGATTCCATAAGGTCCTAGAGTCCATAATGACAACTTATTTTCACTTATTTTCCTTTTAAGACTCCACGTGGAGTCTGGGTTCCAGCCACAGGGCACAGCCATGGTGTTTCCTTTTCTATTTTATTTTTTAATTGTAATGGGAGGATAATTAAATTTGGGAGGATAATTAACTCTGCAATATTGTGATGGTTTTGGACACGGCATTTTCTGAAGATTGTAGAAGAGGAAACCTCTCCCTAAGAGAGAGAAAGCATTTGCCTCCTCCTGCTGGCCACTAGGAGAATAGTCTAAATTAGGAAGAAAAATAGCTTGTCAACTGCTATAAACATTTATCTCAGAAAAGAAAGAAAAGAAAAATCGACACATATGTGATTTAAAAAACACTTCATAAAGTTCAAAAGGGTTTTACTGGGAAAAGCAAGTTCCTCATCCAGTACAGTCTCCCCAGCCACTCAGAGGCAAATACCCTTCTCCGACTTCCTTCCAGAGATACCCTACACACCACACAGGTAAAAGTGTGCTATACTTACTGTCTTGTAGCTTGGTTTTATTCTCTTAATGTTCCTGGGAGATTGTTTCACATCAGTAAGATATTTTTGTCTTTCCAAAGGCTGTGTCTGACTTGAGTGAGATGCAACTAATGGGAAACTGACCTGGGCATACATTTAGTTTGAGCTTACTGGGTTACGGTTACAAGGTTCACAGTCAACTTCTAGAATATTTAGATGATTGCCAGTATCCTAGTGTAGGGAATGGTTCCCAGAAACACTCCAATTACCCACACCCACTCACCATGCCGATTAACTTGGTGCTCTGACCTACAGGTGGAGGGACACAGGTCAGTCACTATGTCACCATGACGTAGGTCCCAGGCACCTGGCATGGGAAGATGTGAGCAGTGGAGGAGAACCAAGATCTGCATTGTACAGAGCCAGGAGCTCGTCTATGGAAAACTCTCCCAATCCTCAGACGTGTAAAGTTACACGTGGAAGATTTAATTCCCACTGATCTAGTTACAGCAGATGTCCTTGCCATTGGGGATACGATTAATGACAAAGCATACTTAATTACAAATGCACCGTATGCTATTTTCTGTTTTTGGAGGGCGTTGGGGATCACACGCAACAGAACTGATCAGACACCTCTGTTGCAGGACACCAACTCCGAACAGTACTGAAATAGCAAGCACATCTGCGTATAACTTTGAACGTTTCATATATCACAACACATGGCGTTGTATCTCACAGGCAACACGTTTTGTTCTGACAAAATCTGCCATTCCTGGTGAAACAATATAGAAAATTTGTCTTTCGCAGATCTGACAAAATTAAACATGTCAGGTTTACATGACATCGCCAATAAAAGATTGTGAAGCTGAGAAAAACTTTCCTAAAATAACAAAATAAAAAAGATTTTTGATCAAACCTGTTAGAAGGCTGACTTTTCTTTCTCCTTGTAGAAAAGAATAGAAGAAAGTCACTGCTGTATGAAAATCATGCAGTCTAAAATAACCTTAAAAATTACAAATAAAGGTATTAAAGTGACATGTCAGGTCGTTAAGTAAAAATTTCTTGTTGTCCTGACTTTGTGATTATGGTATTTGTCAGATTTTGAAGTTTGTAATTTATAGGAATTCATTTTCTAACACTAAATAAATACCTGATTTTGCCTACAAAATTTTACACATATATTTTTAAGAAGTCCCCCAACTTTACCAACTGCAGCCTCCGCAAAACTTGAGTTCACTTGGTCATGGTGTAAAGCACATTTCTTACATTGTATCTCTGTCCCCTCTCCCCAAATAAAAAAGGTTGAAAAGCTCTGGACGTGATATGTTATCTCGAAGCTTTCTCCCAGCTCTGGAATTTTCTAAATCAGCGGGAAGTATATCCAGTTCCCTCTCCGCAGCAGCTGCAACTCTGACAGAAAGACAAGGAAGTCCTTTCTTGGAGTTTATCCACGTCTTTCCTGCTGTACTTGGAGTCCTTGTCCCCTGAGGCAGGGAATCAAAATGCCAGTGGGCAAAGCTCCAAGGGAGAGAGAAGGGAAGACAGAAAGTCTGAAGCTATAAGCTTTGGGGAAAAGGGAGAAAAGAGGTGTAGGACCAAAATTCTAAATCTAGGGAACAGAATTGAGGGACTCTCCCTATATGACAAGAGTGGTCACCACTCGGAACTTTCTTCAGCATTTATTGAGTGCACCTATATGCTATGTAGTCTTCCCAGGTGGCAATAGCTGTAAAGAACCCGCCTGCCAATGTAGGAGACCTAAGAGACGCGGGTTCGATCCTGGGGTAGGGAAGATCCTCTGGAGGAGGAAATGGCAACCCACTCCAGTATTCTTGCCTGGAGAATTCTAATGACAGAGGAGCCTGATGGGTTACCGTCCATGGGGTCACAGAGTCAGACAGGACTGAGCGACTAACACATACCAGTTTACTAGAATGCAAGTGCCATAAGGGCGGCGCCTGCCCCTGTTATTCGCCTCTGTATTCCCTGACTCAGGACTTGGCACAAGGTGGGAGCTCAATAATTGCTTCCATGTGTAACCTCTACCTCAAAGCTGCGCTCCAAGCCGCGTCTCAGAACTCAAGAATGAATGGTACGCATCTGTCCATCAACCAATTAAGGCAGGGCAATATTTGCATATTGCCTCCCTATTGGTGAAATCCACGGTCCCTAGTTTCCTTCCAGCCAGTAGAGGGAGGGTCATAATATCGGCCTCTGTGGCCACAGTTCAGTTGCGACCCCATACGCCAGGCTTCCCTGTCCATCGCCAACTCACAGAGTTTACTCAAACTCATGTCCATTGAGTCGGTGATGCCATCCAGCCATCTCATCCTCCGTCGTCCCCTTCTCCTCCTGTCCTCAATCTTTCCCAGCATCAGGGTCTTTTCAGATGAGTCAGTTCTTCGCATCAGGTGGCCAAAGTATTGGAGTTTCAGCTTCAGCATCAGTCCTTCCAATGAATATTCAGGACTGAATTCCTTTAGGATGGACTGGTTGAATCTCTTTGCAGTCCAAGGGACTCTCAAGAGTCTTCTCCAACACCACAGTTCAAAAGCATCAATTCTTAGGCACTTAGCTTTCTTTATAGTCCAACTCTCATCCATACATGACTACTGGAAAAACCATAGCCTTGACTAGACAGACCTTTGTTGGCAAAGTAATGTTTCTGCTTTTTAATATACTGTCTAGGTTGGTCACAACTTTTCTTCCAAGGAGTAAACATCTTTTAATTTCATGGCTGCAATCAACATCTGCAGTGGTTTTGGAGCCCCCCAAAATAAAGTCAGCCACTGTTTCCATTGTTTCCCCATCTATCTGCCATGAAGTGATGGGACCAGATGCCATGATCCTAGTTTTCTGAATGTTGAGCTTTAAGCCAACTTTTTTACTCTCCTCTTTCACTTTCATCAAGAGGCTTTTTAATTCCTCTTCACTTTCTGCCATAAGGGTGGTGTCATCTGCATATCTGAGGTTATTGATATTCCTCCCAGCAATCTTGATTTCAGCTTGTGTTTCTTCCAGCCCAGTGTTTCTCATGATGTACTCTGCATATAAGTTAAATAAGCAGGGTGACAATATACAGCCTTGACATACTCCTTTTCCTATTTGGAACCAGTCTTTTGTTCCATGTCTAGTTCGAACTGTTGCTTCCTGACTTGCATACAGATTTCTCAAGAGGAAGGTCAGGTGGTCTGGTATTCCCATCTCTTTCAAAATTTTCCACAGTTTGTTGTGGTCCACACAGTCAAAGGCTTTGGCATAGTCAATAAAGCAGAAGTAGATGTTTTTCTGAAACTCTCTTGCTTTTTCCATGATCCAGCAGATATTGGCAATTTGATCTCTGGTTCCTCTGCCTTTTCTAAATCCAGCGTGGACATCTGGAAGTTCATGGTTCACATACTGTTGAAGCCTGGCTTAGAGAATTTTGAGCATTAGTTTACTAGTGTGTGAGATGAATGCAATTGTGCGGTAGTTTGAACATTGTTTGGCATTGCCTTTCTTTGGGATTAGAATGAAAACTGACCTTTTCCAGTCCTGTGGCCACTGTTTAGTTTTGCTGGCATACTGAGTGCAGCACTTTCACAGCATCATCTTTTAGGATTTGAAATAGCTCCACTGGAATTCCATCACCTCCATGAGCTTTGTTTGTAGTGATGCTTTCTAGGGCCCACTTGACTTCACACTCCAGGATGTCTGGCTCTAGGTGAGTGATCACACCATTGTGATTATCTGGGTTGTGAAGATCTTTTTGTACAGTTCTTCTGTGTATTCTTGCCACCTCTTCTTAATATCTTCTGCTTCTGTTAGGTCTATACCATTTCTGTCCTTTATTGTGCCCATCTTTGCCTGAAATTTTCCCAAGTTATCTCTAATTTTCTTGAAGAGATCTCTAGACTTTCCCATTCTATTTTTTCCCTCTATTTCTTTGCATTGATCACTGAGGAAGGCTTCTTATCTCTCCTTGCTATTCTTTGGAACTCTGCATTCAAATGGGAATATCTTCTCTCCTTTGCCTTTCACTTCTCTTCTATTCACAGCTATTTTTAAGGCCTCCTCAGACAACCATTTTGCTTTATTGCATTTCTTTTCCTTGGGTATGATCTTGATCCTTGCCTCCTGTACAATGTCTTAAACCTCCGTCCGTAGTTCTTCAGGCACTCTGTCTATCAGATCTAATGCCTTGAATCTATTTGTCACTTCTACTGCATAATCGTAAGGGATTTGATTTAGGTCATACCTGAATGGTCTAGCGGTTTTCCCTACTTTCTTCAATTTGAGTCTGAATTTGGCAATAAGGACTTCATGGTCTGTGCCACAGTCAGCTCCCAGTCTTGTTTTTGCTGACTGTATAGAACTTCTCCATCTTTGGCTGCAAAGAATATAATCAATCTTATTTTGGTATTGACCATCTGGTGATGTCCATGTGTAGAGTCTTCTCTTGTGTTGTTGGAAGAGGGTGTTTACTCTGACCAGTGTGTTCTCTTGGCAAAACTCTATTAGCCTTTGCCCTGCTTCATTCTGTACTCCAAGGCCAAATTTGCCTATTATTCCAGGTATTTCTTGACTTCTTACTTTTGCATTCCAGTCCCCTATAATGAAAAGGCTATCTTTTCATTACTGGTTGGGGCATAGACTTGCCTTGGAAATGAACAGAGATCATTCTGTTGTTTTTGAGATTGCATCCAAGTACTGCATTTCAGACTCTTTTGTTGACTATGATGGCTACTCCATTTCTTCTAAGGGATTCTTGCCCACAGTAGTAAATATAATGGTCATTTGAGTTAAATTCACCCATTCCACACCCTCCTGTAAAAACCAGTTCTTCCTACCTGCTAGTAAAGGGTATGGGTTTAGAGGGATGAGAGCGGGGATGGGGCTGCTCAGACCTTTCAGTCCCCAATCCCTTATTCTCCAATCTTGTTGGCACACAACTCAGTCACACAGCAAGTGTGACCCTATCTGGTATATCTGAGCTCTGAGCTGGGAGATGCTGATGTTACCAAGAGCTGGGGCAGGGGGTTGTAGGGAACCAGAGTCTCACTAAGTTGCAGCTGATTGTCCACACTGCAAAGTCAGACCATCGGGATGGGTCTGTGTTACCCTAGACGGGCACATCTTGGATCTAAGGTCCTTGAGGAACCAGAGCAGGCAAAGGGGGTTCAGGGAACAGGGGGTGAACTGAGCATCAGTTCAGTTCAGTTCAGTCGCTCAGTCGTGTCCGACTCTTTGCGACCCCATGAATCACAGCACGCCAGGCCTCCCTGTCCATCACCAACTCCTGGAGTTCACTCAGATTCACATCAATCGAGTCAGTGATGCCATCCAGCCATCTCATCCTCTGTCGTCCCCTTCTCCTCCTGCCCCAATCCCTCCCAACATCAAAGTCTTTTCCGATGAGTCAGCTCTTCGCATGAGGTGGCCAAAGTACTGGAACTGGAACTGAGCACACGATAAGGCTAACTTTGGAGTACAGATTCCTGGGCCACACACCCAGAGTCCTACTTAAACTGCCCAGGAGCCTGAATTCTGCATTAGCTCCTCAGGGGATTTTGACAGGTAGTCACCTCAGGGAAAGCAACAGTTGGGTTAGTTATAGCTGTTTCATGGACAACTCAGGTCTACTTGTCCATCCACTCCTAGGGGTTCCCCAGGTCACTCAGAGGAACACATTTGCAAACGGCAAAGATGAGGACAGCTGCCAAAGGCCCAGTTCCTGCATTTCCTGTTTCCTGTGTTGGTCCTCCTTCCTTTCACCATCCTCAGATCCTTCCTTCCAGACCTTCTATGCTGACTCCCCCTCCTCCAAGTCTGGGCCCAGGCCTTACCTTCACAGTCACTTCCTGTCTCCCTCGCCAATCCTTGCTCTCCAGGACTTAGTGAGGCAAGCCTAGAGCCTTCATTAAAGGTAGGATCTGTTTTCCCTCACACACACGCACACACACACACACAATACAACACACACTCCCTGAGCAATGTAGAGCACATTCCTGCACCCTTCCATCCATAAAGCTTATGAATAATAGTTTCAACTCATTCACTTATTCAATGGGTGTTGATTGAACACCTATGTGTCAGCTACTCTTTCAAGCCTTGAGGATACATGGGTGAACCACATAGCTGAGATTCCTCATCCTCACAGAGCTTACATTCCAGTGGGGGGAAAAGACAGAAAACACAACGAGAAAAAGGAAATAGACAGTGGAAATAAGTGCTAAGGAGAAAAGTTCAGCAGAGAAAGTGGTTGGAGAGCATGTACTGGGGATTCACTTTGCAGACACCCATCCATTGAATTCTCACAACCAAGTTTCAGAGGAGAAGCCTGAGATCTAGGGAGTCTATGTTACTTGTCCTAGGTTACACAGTTTAGAAAGCAATCAAGTCAGAATCTGAACCTTGGTCAGATCTATGCCATCTTTAAAAAGTGAGTCTTGACAGCGTGTGTATACCGTTAAATCAATGTGGTAAGTGCGGTTGCATTTTATTTCTGTAATAATTCATTTCAGTAATAAAAGAAACAAAGGAAAAGAGCTCTAAGCACATTTTATGTTACAGCTTTTATTGAGGAATGCAATAAACATACGTATCATTTTCCTGTACAATTTTAATGGCCTGTGGGGGAGAATCTTAAAAAACATCCCAGTCTGCTGAATGGTTGAGTTTAGGGGAAAAACTGACCCAGCACATGCCTCGCAACTCCCTGATGAGGTCACCGTGGTTCGGCAAGGTGAATCGAGGTCGCTTGCCAGGGCGACGGCCAAGCAGAACCGGAATCGCCAGATTCCGTTTCGGTCTCCGCTTTAACCCTCCGAAGACCGGGAGGCTTGAGTGGATATCATGGGTCAGTTCCCCGACGGGCCGCCAGGGGACGACAGACCTGGATGACCCTGGAAACCGGGCTCCCTCCGGCCGCGGGTGGGAAAAAACAGATGAAGAGGGTCTGTGATGGAGAAACGGCAGAAAAGGCACCGAGCCTAGGAAGTCTGTTCATTCCGCCCTCCTTGATTTCAGTCCAGCACCGGTCACTGTCGCGCCTGGATCTCTCTAAAACAAAAGCCTGACTTTGTCATCACCACTCGTTGAAACTCTTTAACGACACCCCCAGCATAGTTTACAAGAAAAAGCTAAACGCAGGACCTGCGTGATCTTGCCCCAACCTATTTCCAGGCCAACAACTTCTGGAGCCGTATTAAGCTATTCTGAATTATTTGACCTCATCATCCTCTTTCTATCCTGTGAGTCCTGAAATGTTTGGTTCCCCCCACCTGGGGTACCTTTCCACACCAGGTTTACTGGGAGAATTCTGTCTTTCAGCCAAACATCACCTTCTCTGTGGAAACCTCCTGACAAGACACCCCCAATCCCCTATCCCCGCCCCAGTTTGGGGTAGGGAGTCCCTCCTGTGTTGCCGTTATCCCTGGGCTTCCCCCATCTTGTTGTGTAATATCTGGCCTTGTCTTTCGGTTTCAGCGCCTGTCCCAGAGCAAGACGAATAGAGTGCATGAACTGACTGCAGAATGAATGCAGGAGATAGCACAGGGTTCAGTCTCGGCCACTTGTGTGATCTCAAACTATCTGGTTCACGTTGTGAGAAATAGCAAATCATTAAAACAGTACTTAAAAACAGTGCCTGGAACACTGTAAGCACTCAAACGTCATTTTCACAGCGGCCAAGATGCCATTGCCCTTTTAAGGACCCCTTCCCCACTTTCGCAGCTAAGCGGAATATCCGCTCAGGGATCCGGAAGTGACCTCAGAGCCCCTCAGAAACATGGCCCCGGAACGTTCTTCCGGAAGCGGTCATAGGCATCTCCGTGACGCACAGCGATTTAGAGCGTCCCGCAGGGTTTCCATGGTGCAGCCCTCAGTCCCGAGTACCTCGGCTTTCTCTCGTTCCCGAGCGCTCTGAACAAGGCAGGAGGCGAGTCGCTCTCGCGACGTTGACGCCGCTTGGAGGGGTTGGGAGAACAGGTGACGCTCTAGGCAAGCCCGTCTTCATCTCTATGGTGCCGAATGCTCTTGCGCGCCGCTCCAGCTTGTCGGGACGGACGTTGCCCCTTTAATCGGCGGAGGGCGGTGCCAAGGAGGTCCCGCGAGAGCGGCGGGGGGCGGGGGGCGGTGCCGAGGCTGGGGGCCTGTGGCCGATGGAGCCCGCGATGGAGCCGGAGTCTCTGGAGGCGCGAATCAGTGAGTGTCCGGGAGGGGCGCGGGCCGGACCGGAACCGGAACCGGGGGCATTAGGCGGTCCCCTTCCCGACGGGGGCGGGGTACAGGGCGCCCCCTCCTCACGCTCCGCCCCCGGCCCGGTAAGGGGCGGTGTCCCAAAACCCAAACCTCAGACCCTGCGGTGAAGGAGGGAAACCCCCACCAGCTGCATGGACCCGCAGTGGGAGCAAGTGCCTCCCATCCTTCCGATTCCTGGGCCTCGACCCCCGGGGCCGAGTGAGCTGCCCCCAGCTCGGCGCCCAGAACGCCCGGGATGGAGAGCGCAGCCTACAACCTCCTCGGGCCCAGAGTTATCCGCGGAGCGGACACCCAAGTCATTCCCTGGACGCTCGGCGAGCGTCCCCGAGGGCTGCACCACACACCCAGGAGGGAGGGACCCTGTTCCCATTAAAGCCCCGAATCCTCCACTTTCTGGCGGTGCCTGATGGGACTCCCTCCTATCTGTTCCTTGAGCTTGCAACTCATATTGGGCTGTTTCCCCACCCAGGAAGGCAGGACTCATTAACCCATGGAACCCCCCCCCAAGTTCTGGCCACATAGAAACCCCTGAACTCCACAGGCTTGGGAGGGTCCCGTCTCAAACTCCAGAAGTAATTTCAAGTTCTGTATCACTACCCTCAGTCCAGTCCCTCAGATTTCTGCACCCCCACCACAAACTCTTTTTCTGCCTTTCACCAAGTTTCCTCCAAAGGCCCGTGCATCCCTCCCTGTGTCACCTCAGACCCCGCTTCCCTCTCCTTCGGCTTCTGAGTGCTGGCCCCTCCATGGTCCATCTGGCCTCCCTGTCTCACACTGCAGAAGATCCTCCCCTCTCATAACCCACTCTGGACTCGGCTCCTCAGAGCAAGGCTTGCTTCTCCCTGGACTAGTGACAGCTCTTCCTTTCCACTCACGTCTGCACCAGGGCTGCAGGGAAGCCTCTGGGTCCAACCTCAGCTCAGCCCTTTGGTCCCAGGCACACCAGGGAGCCACCCAGGGTGATTTGGGATTATGGACAACCCCTTTTAAGCCAGTCTTGTGCAGCGTTGAATCTGGAGGTTGGTCTCAGAACCACACCATCTCCAGGGATGTTTCACAGTCAGTCTGGCCAGTGGAGGGGGTGGGCATGGAAAGGAAGCACTCAGCGTCGATCGAGATGGTTCTGGAATGCCACAAGTGTCCAGGTCTCCACTATCACTTGGGGGTGGGGGATGGGCAGGGCCCTGACTGACAGATCTGACCAGAGGCAGGCCTTGAGCCATGGGTGATACAGAATGGTGTCAGGGTTAGCAACAGTGGACTTTCTGTGAGAGGCCAGGGAGTTTCGTCTCAGCAGGAGGCTGAACTCTGATAGACTGGAACTGAGGGTGTTTTCTCTTTTTCTTCCTGTTGGTACCCTGGCAAAATTGTAAGCTCTTTCCTTGCAGTTGACTGGGGGTGAAGAGTAGCTTTTGTTGGGTAAAATATGACATTGTCACCACTGTAAAGTGACAAAGTGGAGTCACGCCCTGTTGTGAAACACCTCCTTCCCTGGGTGTTCGGCGCTGAGGCCTGCTGGGGGAAGTGTTCCCCCCAGGTAGAGCTAAGAGGGCTTGGAGTTGAGGGCCAGGCCCAGACAGGTTGGTCAGATCTCCTTGGACCCAGAGGCCCTTGCTCTGAACCAGAGACAGAGAAGATGTCCCGCGATGCCACTGCTTCATCCTCCCTGGCTTCTGACTTAGGAGCAGACTCTGGAACTCACTCAGACTCACGTGTCTCTTGACACTTTAAGAGACTTCCTGTTTTAGGTTCCCCCAGCTGGGTGTCACTGAGTAGGCAATATCCAGCCCCATGCTATCTTTCTGACTGCAGACTGATGTTACCCAGGCTCTGTCCGTGTTGCAGGACTGGGAGGCAGAGCTGATGGCTGGGGGGGTGGGGGGAGGGCAGCTATTTCTGGCATTCCTGAGTGGTCAGCAGGGGCTTCGTTTCTCCCCGGGACTGCAGGGCTCTGCAGGGCTCCAAGAACAGAGACGTGTGCACAGGGAAAATGCTTCATTCAGGTCTCCGCTCAGCTGGACCTCTGAGGGCCATCCCAGAGAGCAGCAACCCCCACAAACACACACATGCTGTCTATACCGTCTCTCTGCTCTGAGTTTCTTTTCCTTTTTTTTTTAATGCTGTTTTTCTTAACAGCACTCTGCAGCAGTGTACAGCACCCTGTGTGGTGGCTTGTCTGAGCAGTCAGTGTTTCCTATGCTGAGCCGTTGAGTTCCAGGAGGATGGGGGTTTTGTTCACTGCCACAGCCCCACACTCAAAATATTTATTGAATAAATATGAATTGAATGATTGGTTGCCTGGCTCTGAGACCCTAGGGCACCAGGCCTCCCACCACAGCACAGGACCCCAAATAGGCAGGCGCCACACGCTGAGTCCCCAGCCTGCCCCTGGCCACAGCTCCTGTGTCCCACCTCCTGGGCTGTTCCCTCCACAGCCCCCGCGCAGTCCTCAGGCTGGGGTGGAACTGACCGGGACAGGCTGGGAGGTGACAGAGATCCAGCTCTGGCTGCCCCCGCCGCTCCCCCTGGGTAGAGTATGTTGTCATCCCAAATCATTCCTAATTTTGCCGCAACTTTACAAATGGGGAGATGGAGGTTCGGGAAAGTTCTGACGGACTTAACAGTTTGTGTGTGTGTGTGTGTGTTTTTTCCTTTTATTGAAGGATAGCTGATTTACAGTGTTGGGATCATTTCTGCTGTTCGACACAGTGACTCAGTTCTACCCATACATACATTCTTTTTTATATTCCTTTCATTATGGTTTATCCCAGGATATTTGAATGTCCTTTGCTGTGCTCTACAGTAGGATCTTGTTTGTCTTTAATTGTTGTTTGACCGACACTGGCGGGGGGCGGTCAGGCGGCTCTGTCTGGCCTTGTTTATCACCCCTTCCTGTTGGCCCTTTCCTAGCAACCACCCACTCTGGATTCGAATTCCCCCGGAACCTCTCCCTGCCAGCCTGCCGCCGCGCCCGTGTCCATTCACTCGTTTACTGGGGGAGACCGATGGGATGCGACGCAGTGGCAGACCTGGGCCCGCAGCGAGGGTCAGGTCTGGGGGTCACAGGCGCACGCTGCCCTGGCAGTGCTGCCCCGGGCAGGTATGACCTTAGATAAGGAGGAGGCATACCTGATCACGCCCCTCATGCCTTGCCCTGCGCTGTTATCCACAGCTCTTCTCACATGCAGCCCTTGAGCTGTTCCAAGCCATGTTATCCCCAGCCTGGTACTCCCTCTTGTGCTGCCCCTTCCGGGCAGCCTCCCCTGAGTCCCTTCCCCTGGTTCCCAGTTCCCATGACCCTTTTGCCTCCCTCTGTCACCTTGTACTAAGAACCTAGCTGCCCTTGGCCCACTTCCCAGCTGCGAAGCTCCTTGTGTTTGGAACCGTGGCTGTTTTTCCCATACCTCTAGATCTCCTCTGAGAGTGAATTCCGTGAGAATTACAGGGACATTTTAGGAGCAGAATCAGAGGAGGTGTGGTTGGATAGGCTCAGAGGCTTACAGCAGAAGTGACAGTAAGGGAATAGGCCCTGAGCACTCTCCCTCGACTTGGGGCCCTTTGGGGAGAAGCTGCGAGGGGATGCCAAAGGCCAGCAGGTCCTCTGTGCTGTGACCTGATGGACGTCAGTGCTGGGTGCTTGGGGCCGTTGGGGTAGGGAGTCAAGGAGAGGCCTTTCCGTGTGCTCAGAGGTACCCCAGGGCAGGAACTGAAAGAGGCAGGGGTATCCTTTTGCCAGATTGCACTAGCCCTCTGTTCTCCTCCAGACAGAGCCACAAACCCCCTGAACAAGGAGCTGAACTGGGCCAGCATCAACGGCTTCTGTGAGCAGCTCAACGAGGACTTTGAGGGGTAGGTGACTTCCCTGTCCTTTGCTCATGTGCTCAGCACCTGCCGTGCACCCTCCAGACCTGGCCTTGGGCAGAGACGAGGGTGGGTTGAGACCCAGTTTGCATTCTTAATGAGCTCCCAGATTAATGATGGCAGCAGGCGCTCTCTACCACCCTCTGAGGTAGGCGTTACTGGACCCATTTTACAGGTGAAGAAACTGAGGCTCAGGGAACTCAGCAGTTGCCCTAAGATCTCACAGACCTGATGAGGCTCAAGGCTCCCTGACTTGTGCCCAGGCTTGTTTGGGGAGGACCTGCCAGAGAACTGCATACTTCCCAGTTGGGGTACCCTCTGCTCAAGGCAGAGCCTGAACTGCCTGCATGAAACCCACATGGTGTACTTGTCAAAACTGTCCATTGGTGGTGCGTCCAGGCTTGGACTAGACCACTCGGCAGGGAGCTTGAGGGGGATGTTGTTAGTGGGCTCCCAGGTGGTGCTGAAGTTCGAGGAGCGCAGCCCAGCATGCTTCACCTCCGCTGCACCCCTCATAAGTGCAGGCGCTCCGCTCAGGATGCCATGTGGACCATGACGTGCGTGGTCCCCAGACCAGCTGCTCGGGCCTGATCCTATCCCTTCAGTTAGGGGGTGGCCTGGGCGAGTACTGGATGCCTCTTACCCTCCATCTCTGCAACTGTAAAGTGGGCGTGATAGTGCTGCCTGCCTCAGGGGGCTCTTAGGAGCTTAGGCAGGAAAATGGAGGTGAGTCGCCTTGCACATGAAGCACTCAGTATGTGTTAGCTGTTGCTGTCACTGGTGACAGTTAGGATCTGGTAGGTGATGTCACCATTCTCCCAGCAGAATGTTCTGGGCACATTGTCGCGTTCTGCTCCCTGGCTGGGCCCCTGTAGACCGTGGGCATGTCTGTGTTAGGATCTGGTAGGTGATGTCACCATTCTCCCAGCAGAATGTTCTGGGCACATTGCCGCATTCTGCGCCCTGGCTGGGCCCCTGTTTCGGTATTTGTCTCTATAGCCACCCAAGGGTACGCGAGTCATAGTTCTCAGTACAGCCAGCCAAGGAGCTGAGCTGGTGCCTTTCAGAGGCTGCCGCCCTGTGCACCCTGCCAGGACCTGCCCTGTTGTGCCAGAGTCTCTGGCCCCAGTCAGTCCAAAGAGGGAGCTGGGCCTTTGCATGTGCCCTGCAGGAGCCTCTGCAGACTTCAGGTCTGGGGGAAAGAGTGGCAGCACTCTCACGGTGCCTGGGGCTCTGTGACTAGTCTGGCTCTTTGCTCTTCCTCTCCCCCAGGCCTCCACTTGCCACTCGGCTGTTGGCCCACAAGATCCAGTCCCCGCAGGAGTGGGAGGCAGTCCAGGCCCTGACGGTGAGAAGGAGAAACAGTGCCATCTGTCCCCTGACCACGTGGATGGCACCAGGGGTGGGGTTGGCGGGGGAGACTGAGGTTTTTGGGGTCCCGTCAGGCTCCTCTTTAGAGCCCAAGGGAATTGTGCCAAGATGGCCTAGAGTAAGGGTGTGTGCCAACCTTTGAGCACGCCATGGCAACCAGTGAACCAGCTGGCTGGCCTCCCATCCCAGACCCTGCACAGGTAGGCCTCTTGCAGGAAGGAAGCCCTCAGTCATCTGGTCTGGGGATTCCCAGCTCCAGCTGTCCCTCAGATCTTCTGGAGGCTGACTCAGGGCCCCACTCCAGACCTGCTGACCAGCACACCTGTCGTGTGTGCATCCAGGAATCTCCGTGTTTATAGAGCTCCCGGATGCGTTGTGGGGCCCGACAAGGCCAGCCTGTCGATGGCCTCCAGACACAGCAACACCAGGCACCCTGTTAATAGTTCGGTGTTTGTTTTAACATGTTAGGGTTTCGGTGTTTTTTTTCCTCTCCTCACATGTTAGTTCTCTGATTTCACATATGTATGGCTTAGGATGAGGCTGAGGTTGATGGTGCCTATTTACGTTTCAAAAAAACCATCAAAGGAAAATAGTAAGAAAATAATTTGCAAGTGGTACTCAGATGTGGCCAGGCCATGAAGGGACTAAGTTAGTGATGTGAGTTGGGTGTCACCAGGCTCTCAGAGTGGCCCGGCCCTGTCTTCCAGGGGTGGTGATCAATCTCAGAGGTCTCTGAACCTCAGAATCCCTTTTTTTCCTCAAATCATTTTCTCCCTTCTCACGACTGGTCTCTGGACTTCTGGGCCCTGGCTGAGATGTAGGAGAGAGGCTGCCTCCCCTGACTCACCCAGGGCCCCCCGTACCTCACACCTTCCCCCCCAGGTGCTGGAAACATGCATGAAGAGCTGCGGCAAAAGGTTCCACGACGAGGTGGGCAAGTTCCGCTTCCTCAACGAGCTCATCAAGGTTGTGTCTCCCAAGGTGGGTGTCTCTGCCATATGCTCAGACCTGTGCTGCCATGGAGGGTTGAGCAGCGAGGATCCCAGATCGAGAGAGGAGGGTGACGGCCCTCCTCCTGACCTGGCACAAACACAGACCCTTTCTCGAGGGTCTTCACACAGCTGAATTCAGGACAGCTGGGCTTCTAGGAAGAATATCCCAGGCTGCCCGGTGGCTGGCTGACTCTGGAGCGGCTCGGCACTTAGGGAGGAATGACTGCAATGAAAGACAGCTTCCCCAGTGCGGGCTGCTCGGGTCTGAGCTCTCTCCCTGCAGACCTAGCCATGGCAGGTCTGGGCACCAGGGCGGGGTGCCCTGGTGTCCCACCTAGGTGTCTAGTGGAGGGTCTCCCTGTCCCCACTTACAAGAGTGGCCTCCTGAGGCCTCGGATCTGAGGCCCCAGAGTCCTCCCATAGGGCACGAACAGGTTTGGAGCCCCTTGTTGGGTGGGTGAGAGCCCATCCCTTTCGCCCATCCTCACTCAGGCCCATCCCTTGGCCCGAGCAGCTGAATGACCCAGCAGCTGTTCTCAGGAGTAGATCAGTGTGAAAGCTAGTTCCCTCAGCCGACTGTACTGCTGGGAAACTGAATGGGGCCTGGGGCCAAATGGTCCCACGCCTGCTCCTTCCCTGGTCAGCCAGGAGCCTGGTGGCTCCTCCTTCCTGAGGTCACAAGGTTAGGGCTTCCATGAGCCGACTGTGAGTAGATGCTGGGCTCTGGGCCTTTCAGCTCTGCATCCCCAGTGTGGTCCCGCTGCTGTCACCTTACTGAACAGGTGGGGGACTGGGACGCCCAGGGCCGGCTCAGCTTGGGAGCGGCAGGGCCTGGAGCTCTGCCAGGCTGGTCGGGTGGGACATGAGGGTCCTGTAGGCTGAGGTTTCAGAGGGAGTCCTGGGGTGGCAGCCAGGTTTGGGCTGGGGTTGGGGCTGCAGTGAGTGAGGCCAGCCAATGCAAAGCCTCCTCTCCCCTCCATCCCTGAAGTACCTAGGTTCTCGGACATCAGAGAAGGTGAAGAACAAGATCCTGGAGCTTCTCTACAGCTGGACGGTTGGCCTCCCCGAGGAGGTGAAGATTGCAGAGGCCTACCAGATGCTGAAGAAGCAGGGTGAGGCCCCAGAGGTGGGGGTGACCACCCCCTCTGTTCTGCCCTGAGGCTCCAGCAGCTTCAGGGCCCTGGCAGCAAGATCATGGGTGTGCCCTTTAACTGCTCAAGACCGCAGAGTCAGTGGTCTTTATGGCTCTGCCTGAGGCCAGATGGGCTGGAGGGAACATGGGTTTGAGTCAGCCTTCCCTTCAGAGAGTGGCCCCCCGTGGAATGGTCTCAAAATAGAGGCTCCTAACTACGCCCTCTGCCGGCTGCTATTTGGCATGGTGGTTCAGGAGCAAGCCTTGAGCCCTGAAAGGCAGCACCAGTGCGCTGGAGAAAGCCTGTCCTCCATGCTCCCTCCTACCCTTGCCTGCCCCCCATACCCCGTCCCGCCCCAGCCCCGAGACAGTCTCCCCACCACCCTCTGCTGCAGGGATCGTGAAGGCCGACCCCAAGCTGCCAGATGACGCCACCTTTCCTGTTCCTCCACCACGGCCAAAGAATGTGATCTTTGAAGATGAGGAGAAATCCAAGGTGAAGCTTCAGGGAGGGCCAGAGGAGGACCCCAGGTCCCTTGAGGGTCAGCGGATCCCAGCCCCTGGCGGCGCTGTCCCTGGATCGGAGGCTCACACTGAGTGCGGCTGCGTGGCGGGTGCAGGCGCCAGGTGTTAAGCCCTTACACGTGCTGATGCTGCCCGCGCGGTGCCGTCACTTGGTACACACAGGCCTGAGCCTGGTGGCCGGGGGGTTGGTCTGAGGGCATTTCATAGCTTGATCAGCAGGTTGCCTATCTTTATGTCTGTGACTCTCTCAGCAGTAATTTTGCTAGCTTTTTGTTAAAGAAGCATGTGCTCATGGGCAAGAACTTAAAACAGCCCAGAGGTAAGATAAAAAAAAGCTCTTCTCTACCCAGTCTAGTCCCAGAGGATAACTGCTGTTGAGTTTCCTGTACTTCCTTCCAGAAGAGTTCTCTAGCAATATTAATGTAATTTTTCACGCCATTTGTGGAGAACCTATTTCTGCTGGGCACTGTGGGAAGCACTTATTTGCAGTGTGCCACTTGTTCGTGGCTGCCACATAATATTAAGATGTCAGTAGGTTCTTTAAAAAAAAATACAGGATTCATTTATTTTATTTCATCAGCCTGTCGGCATGTGGCATCTTAGCTCCCTGACCAGGGATCGAACCCACACCCCATGTGGCGGAAGAGTGGAGTCTTAATCCCTGGACAGCCAGGGATGTCCCCACTCTGAATAGATCCTTGCCACCCCATGGAGAGCTTAGTGACTTATTCATGTCCCGCCTCCAGGAAAAGGAGCCAGCACAGGACCCCAGGCCCAGAGAGTGCCGTCCCAGCGTGTCCCTCTGTCTCCACAGATGCTGGCCCGCCTGCTGAAGAGCTCCCACCCCGAGGACCTCCGAGCAGCCAACAAACTCATCAAGGAGATGGTGCAGGAGGTGATAGCTGAGCCCAGGGCTCAAGGCGGTGGCGGGAGGGGATGTCGAGCTGGGCCACCGAGGGGAGCTGTGTGTATGTGTGGAACTCTGCGGTGACCCAGCTAAAGGGCTGTGACAGCACAGAAAGGGCTGACCGAGTCAGGGGACCCTGTGGGCAGAGCCAGGGTCAGTAAGCACAGAAGAAAGCATTTCCCAGCAGCCGAGCTGACCTGCGCTGGCCTCTGTGAGACTGACTACCTCTTCTATAAAAGTTAGAAGGAAATTAGCTCTTACTGTACTGAAGATAGAGTATGTATACAGAGAAGGAAGAATATACGTGTATTTCATAAGGACGTATACCTGTGTTGGGGGGCCGTGCTGAAATCTTTTTTATTGATAAGGGTAAGTCATTAAAAGTATGCAGTCCAGATACACAGAGGCAGACGTTCTGGGCTATTTTAGGGTAAGCTGTGTGCTCTGACAACCCAGAGAAAGTCAGGGCAGCCCCTTTCAAGGAGGACGACTGTGTCAGACAGCACAGCACAAGCCCGCCTTTCATTCCGCAAGGGAGTATCGTGCGGGGGGAGCAAAGCAGGTGCAGGATAGCAGGGTCCCTTCTGCAGCAGCCTTTTAAGGCCGTGAGCTCCCCGCCACTTGCCACACACTGACAGACACCTCACGGGGTGCCGGCACTAGTTTCTCTGTTGGTGACCACTCAGGTTCCCTTTCCCTCTCAAGTACAGGCACCTCCTTTCAAGGGACAGACACAAGGAGCGGGAGGGTCGTGGAGAGCCACAGGTGTGGATCTAGGCCCCAGGCCTCCAGCATCACCTGGCAAATGTGCTGGACTCACAGATTCCTGGGCCACCCCTGCAGATTCTGCTGAGCTTGTGCGCCTAGGGTGTTGGCGAGAGGAGAGGAAAAGTGAACACAGGGTTGGCCAAGGGCTTCTTGGACCAGAGTGCCCTGTCTGGGGCCCGAGGGGCTCTTCGCAGGGGCTGATCCCACACCCAGTGGGCGCCCTCCAGGGTGGTGGGGGGCAGCATCCTGGCTCAGGTCCGGGCCTGACCCGGGCTCTCCGGGGCTGTTTGCCAATGCCTCCCCAGGACCAGAAGCGGATGGAGAAGATCTCGAAGCGGGCGAGCGCCATCGAGGAGGTGAACAACAACGTGAAGCTGCTGACTGAGATGGTGATGAACCACAGCCAGGGTGGCGCGGGGGCCCGGAGCAGCGAGGACCTCATGAAGGTGCGCCCGCCCCCACCTGGCTCCCCACCCCCACCCCAGTGCCCCCGCCGGCCCTGACCTGCTCGCCCTGCTGCCCCCAGGAATTGTACCAGCGCTGTGAGCGCATGCGGCCCACCCTTTTCCGACTGGCCAGTGACACGGAGGACAATGACGAGGCCTTAGGTGAGCTGCAGTTAGAAGGAGCTACCACTAGGGGCCCCCCCTTCTCCAGCAGTGATCTTGGGTTTCTCCACTTTGATGAAGAAGGAAGTGAAGCTGAGGGGCTGACCCTGAGAGACTATGGGCCAAGCCCCTCCTTGGCAGACATCTCTTTTACTGCCTCTAAGCTGCACAGGAAGGGGAATTGTTCCTTTTTCACAGCTGGGGTTCAGGGAGGGAAGTGGCCTGTCCAGATCAGGGAGCAGAGCGGTGGCAGGGCCAGGGAGGACCAGAGGCTCTCCCTCCAGATGCTGCCTCCTGGTAAGGGTGAGCTTGAAACCACGAGCAAGTCCCTCAGGCCTGAGCGCCTCCAGAGCTGGGCCCCGTGGCCACACGTAAGGGTCTCATCCTTGTTCTATGCCACCACACGAGCCACGCCTCCCCGACAGTGGTCTGGGTACCATCTCAGCCTCCATTCGTGGAGTTCCTTGAGCGCCTCCCACGTGCCAAGTTCCTGGTGCACCCAGGAGGCTCGCCCCTCAGCTCCCCCTCAGCCCTGGCCCTGGAGGACCTGGTTTGTGCTGACACTGTTCTAGGCCCGGGGCTATGGCAGTGACCAAAGCAAATAGAGCCAAATCCCCCAGGAGCTCTTCCCCCTGAGAGGAGACAAGGAACTGGGGCTGTGGGCCTGGCAGTCTGTTGGGCGGCGGTAAGGGGCATGGAGGAGCGCAGGGAAGGACCTGGGGTGTGGAGCTGGGGTGAGGGAGGGCCTCCCTGAGGTGACGTGCGTAAAGACTGGAAAGCAGGAAAGAGTGAAGCCCTGTGGAGATCCAGGGTCTCCAGACAGCAGGGCCAGTGTGTGGGCCTGGAGGCCAGGGCCTGCGTCTGTGTTGAGGGGCTGGCAGGGGCAGCCAGGGAACTGGATGAGGGCCACGAAGTGCCTGAGGCAAAGGAGTCAGGAAGGGCTGCCCCCAAGCCCCGCCCCTCCCACGAGGCCTGGGATGCAGGTGGGGCACCCCTCCCCACCAGAGGCCCCCACAGTCCTTCAGCCCAGCCCCTCCCCTCCTGCCTGTTCCAGCGGAGATCCTGCAAGCCAACGACAACCTTACCCAGGTCATCAACCTGTACAAGCAGCTGGTGCGGGGCGAGGAGGTCAATGGCGACGCCACCGCCGCCTCCATCCCCGGTGAGGAGGTGGCGGGAGAACTGGGAGGGCCCATCGGCCAGAATCCAGGGTGGGGCACTGGTCCCAGAGCTCAGTGGCCCCTTAAGATGGGGGAGCCCCCCACTGGGTGAGCTGGGGGAGGAGTCTGTGCCAAGCCTGCAGCTGCAGGGGAGGAAGTCTGGATGCGGGGTGGAGGGGAGGGGGCTGAGGGTCTGGCAAGGACAGGCTGGAGAAAGAGGGCCTCCCTTTCATTTGACAAATCTGACGCCTGTTGTACGGGCCTGGATGGCATCCCAAGGCTTAGTTTAATTAAGTGCACAGGGAGGGCTTGACACATAAACATCGCAGCTCAGCTCCACTCCGGGTAAAGCGACAGCAAGGGGAGGCTGGAGTGGGCCCTGTTGGGAGAAGCTGGGGGACACTACGCGGAAAGAGTGGAGTCTAAGAGGGGCCTTAAAGGACAAGAGGCAATCCGCCAAGTACGAGGGAAGCAGGAAGTACGTTCTGTGCAGAAGGGACACCACGTGCCAAAGAAGGGGCCTGGCAAGCAGATCCCAGGCAAGGGTGATGGGGCCAGGTGGGGAGCTTGCTGCTCCCCAACCCCAGGGACTCTGCGTGTTCTCCACCCAGGGCTGGCCTGACTCTCCTTTCCCACCCCAGGGAGCACCTCGGCCCTTTTGGACCTCTCAGGCCTGGATCTCCCTCCGACAGGCACCACCTACCCAGCTGTGCCCACCCGCCCTGGCGACCAGGCCAGCCCGGAGCAGCCCAGCACCTCGGTTTCCCTGCTTGATGATGAGCTCATGTCTCTGGGTGAGGAAGGGGCTGGGGCCAGGCCCGGAGGCTCAGCTGCAGGTGGGGGGAGACAGCCCTGGCACATAAGGCAGCTTTCAGAGTGTGGTCAGGTCAGCCTGTTCCTCCTCCTCCTCTGAGTCCTCTGGAGGATGGGGGATGGGCATCAGGCCCATTTCATAGCTGAGGAGGCTGAGGCCCAGAGAAAGCAAGGAGATCCTGCCAGGTCCTACTGTCAAGGGTGAGGCTGGCCCCACCTCTGATAAGCCAGCCACACCTAGGCTCTGGTGGCCTAAGGGAAAACAAAGGGACTTCGCTACAGCAGGTTAGAGCCTAGAATTGGGGAGCTACCCAGGCAAAAATCAGTAATCTCCTTGCCCCTGAGAGGAAGAGGAGGGGAGCTCTAGGCTCTGAGCACCAGAAGCTCCAGGGAAGCTGAGCTCTGTGACTCCCGCTGGTCCCAGACCAGGCCTGCAGTCACTACGGGATGGGTTGGGGCTCCTGAGCCTGGCGGGGAAACGGGCTCACCCTGGGGCAGAGCAGGGCACGCAGCCGGGCACACAGTTTTCGAGTTCCCAGCTTCCAGGGGCAGCCACCCCATCAGAGAGCGTCAAAGCACGAGAGCCTAGCAGCCACCTCCTCACGGTGGCCCTGAAGTTATGGCAAAATTGAGGTAGGTGGTCGGGCTCTGTCACAGGAAACCTTTCCCTGTCACAGGCGCCTCAGAGGATATGTTAGGAAAGTGACTTGGAAGCCGAGTCAGACTGAGTTCTCCCGAGTTGGTTCTGAGGTAAAACCCATACCTGACAGACTCCAAGAAGCGACGGAGGGCTGGGGTCCCAGCGGGGGCACCCCTGACACACCATGCTGCTATCGTAGCCCCACTCCCCTCAGCCCAGGACACAGTGAGGCCAGCACCCCTGGTTTACAGATGCCAGAGCCAGGCTCCGAAAGCTGAGCCACTTGCCCAAAGGGCCACAGGCTTTGGGCAAGACCCTCCGATTCTGAAGCCTCCCTGGGAGCCTCTCTGCTGCTCTGACTCGGCCATCAGCCAGGACAGGGAAGCGAGGACTTGGAGTGCGGAGGGGGACGAGGGGGATAGCAGACCAGGTTGAGGTCCCCTCTGCGGGCCGGTCAGCCAGCACTCCTTCCCTGGGAGGCTCTGACCACAGTGCGTCCTGAGGCCTGCATTGGAATCCCACCTCCTGCCCCCTTTGCCTTTGGAGCCAGGGGAGACTCTGAGAGAACCGAGCCCGCGCTGGGCAGCAGCTACCTGACCTGGCAGCGGGCATGTGAGCCCAGCTCCCACCCCACCCCCAGCCAGCGGCTGCCGCGAAGCCACCTCCCTGTGAAAGGCTGTGTGCTCCGCACTTCCTGTCCACCCCCCCCACCCCCGTCACTTCAGCAGAGCCCTGAGCCTCCAGCTTCCTCTGCTTGCTGCTCAAAGTGAAGAAAATGTGGGAACCAGAACCCGACGTGGCAGGGTAGCAGCCGCCCAGCTCCCCCAGCTCGGGGCAGTGGAGGAAGCCTGGGACCACAAAGGGGGCTCCTCCTGAGCGGTTCTCTGTGGCAGGAAGGGCGCGGGGTGGGGGTGGGGCGGGCAGCGCAGGCTTCCCGCCTGCCCGGGAGGGCGCCCGGCGCCTCTGCGTCTGAATTGTCCGATTCATTAGCGACAGCAGTCCTCAGAGGCAGATGCTGTTGTCTCCGGAGGCGCAGGAAGGTTGTCACCAGCCCGAGGTCACAGCTGAGTGGCAGAGCTGTGTCTGAACGCCAGTCTTCGGGCCTTGCTCTGCTCACGTCCAGACTCTGGGGTTTCCAGTGGTGTGACCGTGGGCAGGTTGCTTAACCCCTCTGAGCACCTGCTTCCTCATCCCTAAGGGAGGCGTGAGAAGCCCACACCCACCTTTGAAGATTGCCTGAGGATTGAGGCCCGTGTCTATAGTGCCTGCCTCAGGTGTGGGAGCTGATAGTCTCCATTGTGGGCCTTGGTCTCAGACGTGCCCAGACGAGGAGGCCCCGCAGTTGCAGCCTCCCTCACCTCTGCCCGTCAGGTAGCACGTCAGCCCGGTCGTGTCCAACTCTGTGACTGCCCTTGGACTGCAGCATGCCAGGCCTCACTCTTATTCAGGCTTTGCTACAAACAAGACAGAGGTCAGACTGCCTGGTGACCTACCCCCCTCTACTGACGAGCAGGCAATGAGCAGGCCCTTCCAGAGGGACCACTGCCCTCTTTGCCCCCGTCAGCCAACCTTTTTGGCACATGTCAGGGCAGACAAGGCCTTTTATGTCTGCCCTGGCCATCATCCGCATGCTGTGCTCAGGGCCCCTGCGGTCCAGCCCAGGGTTGCTCAGAGTCTAGGTCGGGCCTGGGCCTAGCGCCCTTCTGATGCTCAGAGGGTATCCGTCGAGTCAGTCATTGGGCGGGCACAGGATGCTGACTCCTGCTGCCTGGATCTGTGAGAAAACAGACCTCACATAGTCTCCCACCCCCTGCACCAGCTCCCACCTGCCCACTGTCAAACAAAGGCGACCTCAACCCTGCCCTTAGTGGTTGAATTGGCCTCTGAGCGGCAAGAGAGGAAGCGTGTTTGGGCCAGGGAATAGGCCCTTGGGATCTTCAGTTTCTGCTTCTCTCTGCTGAGATGGGGAGGGGGGTTGTCACCTTTGAGCTGAGCCTCTTGGAAGAGGGGGCGCAGGGGGAGGGTGGAAGCCAGGAAACCCTGGCCTGACACAGAGTCCCCCCAGCTCTCTTGCCTCTGCTCACAAACCCATCTCCTTTACCTCTGTCTCACTTCCTTGTAGGCCTCAGCGACCCCACACCCCTCTCTGGCTTGGATGGTGCTGGGTGGAACAGCTTCCAGGTAGGAGGGGTGGGGTAGGGCAGCTGGGACAGGCAGCCTGAGGAGGCAGGGACGGGAGAGGTGGGCAGGAGGGGCCCACGGCAGGGGTGGTGGGGGTGGGGAGCACCCATCCCTGGATGGAGGGAGGTGGGCAGGCCTCTCCTCACTTTCAGCGCTTTTCCCTGGGGTCTCAGCCTTGGGTTGAGCTGGGGGCTCCCCGTTCCTTTCTTGTGACTCTGAGGTCCTTGAAATGGGATGTTTTCTCGAGTGGAACCCCAGATCAGACTTGGCCACCAGTGGCCTTGGAGTCAGGGGCTCAGGCCCGCGGGGATGTCGTCTGCACCTCTGCTGCCGCTTCCCCAGATACCACCTGCCAGGAGGGGAGGGGGCCCCAGGGCAGCGCCAGGTGCCCGACACCTTTCAGCGCAGCCTCACCCCCTGCACCCTTTGTACACCCGACAGTCGTCCGATGGCACGGAAGCCCCAGCCCTGACTCCGGCCCCCAATGTGGACAGTCGGCCCCCAGCGCAGACACCCCCGTCCGCGAGCAGTGGTCTGGATGACCTCGACCTCTTGGGGAAGACCCTCCTGCAGCAGTCGCTACCCCCGGAGTCCCAGCAAGTGCGGTGGTGAGGGTCCGCCCTGCCCAGACCCTCCTCTGCCCCGGACCCAGCAGAAAGAGGCCCGGTGCTGGTTTGCTCAGTGAATGGCATGGCCAGAACACCACCGCATGCCAAGTGCTGCCCAGGGCTCGAGGGACATAGCAGTGACCAGGGCAGACGCAGGGCCCATCCAGCAGGGCATGGAGCGTATGAGAGATGGGTCCATGCCCCACCCACACACCCTCCCCCAGGCCTGCTGGCCCCTAAGAAAGACCCAGAGAGCTGCCAGGAAGGAGGGCGCTGAACCCAAATGGGTGGGGGAGCACGAGGTGCCTGCTCTAAGGCGAGGAGGCCAAGGCCAGAGAAATGAGGTGTCTGAGCCAGCCGTCAGGGACCGCGAGGACCCCAGCTGCTCCTGTGCCCCTCATCTTCTGGGCCCTGAAGATTCACCTCTCAATGCACCATCCCCCCAATAAGGGAGAAGCAGCAGCCAGCCCCCCGGCTCACACTCCGGGACCTGCAGAATAAGAGCAGCTGCAGCTTGCCCAGCTCCAGTGCCACCAGCCTGCTCCACACCGTGTCCCCTGAGCCCCCCGGGCCTCCGCAGCAGCCCACGCCCACCGAGCTCTCGCTGGCCAACATCACTGTGCCTCTGGAGTCCATCAAACCCAGTGAGTAGGGCAGCGGCACGGCAGCGGCCGGCCCGACTGGGGCAGCTCCCTGCCTGCGCATCCCTCCTCTCGCTACCTTGTGCTGTTGGGAGCTAGATCCGGGGCAGCAGGTGGGAAGATGGGCTCCCCTCCCAGCCCTGCCCAACTCGGTGGGGGACTCTGGGTAAGACGCTTCCCCTTCCTAGGAGTCAGTTTCCTCACCGGTCCTGGAGTGTCACAGAACTGCATTCGAAACTCTAGGATGGGGAATTCCTTGGCAGTCCAGTGGTTAGGGCTTGGCACTTTGACTACCAAGGGCCCAGGTTTAATCTAAGACCCCACCAGCCATGCAGCATGGCCAAAAGAATAAATAAACTCCAGGGTGGCTCCAGGGGACTTCTCATGGGTGGCCCCTGCATCGCTCCCCGGGAAGGGCAGGGCCAGGACACAGGGAGGTCTGGGGGGGCGGTCTCCCCAAGACCACAGGGATAAAGACCCAGGTCCGAGCCTGTGCTTCTGCCCAGGAGCAAAAGAGGGGCCACTTACAGCACCAGACTATGACCCAGACAGAGGAAGGCTGGCCAGGCTTCTCAGCGCTGTCCATCTCGATGACAGGGGCAGTCCTTGGGAGCTGGTTAGTGGTGCCACTGTCTTGGCCTGGCAGACCCTGCACTCAGAGGAACAGAGTGACTGTGCCTGGGTCACACAGCGAGAGCATGCCCACAGCTCCTGCACAGCCCTTCTACTCCAGCATGCCAGGAGTGGCCACACGGCACTGCGTGAGCCCAACTAGGACTCAGTTCCAGGGTGGGCGTCCTGCCTCCACCATCACGCTAGAAGTCCACCTGCCCATCTTGGCCCCAGACTATACCCCTGACTGCACTGCTGCCCAGGGTCAAGGCAGCACGCTGGGTCTGGGTCTTTTCATTCTTTCTCAGCAGAGCAGCGAGCACCTGGGGTCAGCCGGGTGTGAGGGGCTGATCAGATGTGCTTGGGCTCAGGCTTGGCACCCCGCCTCCACCCCCTGCCCCCATCAACCTCTCCCCGTCTCCTCTGCCAGGCAGCATCTTGCCGGTGACCGTGTATGACCAGCATGGCTTCCGGGTCCTCTTCCACTTCGCGCGAGACCCGCTGCCTGGGCGCTCCGACGTGCTGGTGGTGGTGGTTTCCATGCTGAGCACCGCCCCCCAGCCCATTCGCAACATCGTTTTCCAGTCAGCTGTCCCCAAGGTGACGTGGGTGTGCCTCTCTCCTCAAAGCAGGGTGATTTGGGGCTGGATGTGGAGTCAGCTCTCTGGGGCAGGGGGTAGGGCCTCTGTTTCTCTCAGGGAGTCAGAGGATAGAAGGGAACCCAAAGGCAGGGCCCTGGGGCCCTCAGGGTGGAGCGGACAGGAGGCTGGCTTTGTTCCTGAGGGACTGGGGACAAGAAGCCAGGGCTGGCTGTCTCCAATCTGCCCTCTGACCTTCCACAGGTCATGAAGGTGAAGCTTCAGCCACCCTCAGGCACGGAGCTGCCAGCATTTAACCCCATCGTCCACCCCTCAGCCATCACACAGGTCCTGCTCCTTGCCAACCCCCAGAAGGTGAGTGAGGGGCCCGGCTGTGACAGGGCGTGGCCGTGGGGTGGGGGCAGCCTCTTCTCCCGCTCTGACCCTCTGCCTTCACCATCTCTGCTTTAGGAGAAGGTTCGCCTCCGCTACAAGCTCCTTTTCACCATGGGTGACCAGACGTACAACGAGATGGGGGATGTGGACCAGTTCCCCCCACCAGAGACCTGGGGGAGCCTCTAGAACCGAGAAGGCTGGGGAGAGGAGGGGCCTTGGCACTGGCTGCTGCCAAGCCTAGGTGGAGGCCATGGCGGCCTGGGTGTGTTCCCACGGCCATATTCCCCTGGGTCTGGTGCTTCTCCCCTCACCCCTGCAGCCCCCGCCATCGTTGCCCCCTCCCCTGCGGAACCAAACCCAGCAGGAGGCTGGGCCTGGGTTTGCACTGGTGGGGACTGTCATCACAGGTGGGAGCCTGGAGCAGGGAGGGCCCACACGGCCCCGGAAGGACTTGCAGTCGTAGGGGAGAAGCATGGCTGTCGGGCAAGGGCTAGGGCCTGAGGCCTACTCCAGACCCTAGCCTGGGGAGGGGTCCTCCCTGCCTGTCTCTTATGCCTTATGGGAAGGCCCAGCCATAACTCGGGGCCGTGCTGGAGCCGGGACCAGCTCAGGCCTCCTCCATAGGAACCGGGTGACTGTGGGGGTGACGCCCGCACCCCCATCCCTTTGCACTCTCGGGTTTGTGGTTTGATTCTCTTAGCTTTTCTCTCTGAGTGGCCCTGTGGTCACCATCTCAGGGGGCCAGTGTGGGGAGACCCCTCACCTGTCCCCCACTCCTGGGGATCTCACTCTAGCTGCCTGGCCCCTTTGCTGTCAGGCCTCTGGGTGGGGGGACTATGGGGGTCATGTGACTGCTGGCCCAAAGGTAATGCCCCAGGCGGTGGCCCCAGCTGAGGGCTCCTGGGCTCCTGGCCAAGGGAGGTCCTACACTGGAGTTCTTGCGTGTCTCTTTCGTTCATTGGGCTTTGTTCACCCATCTATCCATGGGCAGAAGTGGGGTCGGTGCGTGAGTGAGAGCAGGAGTATTTATGGAAATAAAACGTCCTTTTTCCTGGACCAGCTGCTCTTGTGGCCCTTCTGAGAGAGGGAGTCAGGAAGGATCCAGGCGTGCGAGGTCCCCAGGGGCTGCCCCGAAGACTCCTCTGCCTCTCCTGGGAAATCAGGCCAGGGTTCCCCTCCTCGCCTCAGATCCCGGCACCGGAAGAGGCCCTGCTCGGGGGCCTGTGGCCACTGCTGAGTCATCAGAGAGGACCCGCAGGGCTGTGGGGGCCCAGAGCCATCCCAGCTGGAAGCGAGTGGCTGCTTGGGCCTGCCAGGAGCCCCAGCTGCTGCAGACACTGAAGGGGAGGCCCCTGGCCACTCACGACTTCCTCTTGCTGCACTCAGCCCTGAAAGCACAGCTGCAGTGCAGCGCCGCCTGAGGCCCCTGCCTCAGCTTCTCCCTCTCTCCAGAGGCAGCTCCCAGGGCGCAGGCGCCACCAACCGCAGCCTCTTTCTGCAGGGGCCCCCTGCCATTCCCGGGGACAGCACACTCCCCCTGGGTTTTCCGGGTGTTTCTCTTCATTGGGAGGCTGGGGTCCCGGCCTGGGGCGTGGCTTAGAGACTGGCAGCTGAGGGAGCCAACCAACATGCAGCAGAGCCATTGAAAGGCATCCCCCTGCAGGCCTGCCTATGGCAGGGAGCAGGCTCTGTGTGCCCTCTGCCCTCTGCTAACAGGCATCTGGGGAAGCCTGCCCGCCACTTCTCTTTCCTAGAATATGGTGGGAGTTCTGCTTTGAAGATGCGAGTTTTCACTTTTGTCTAACCCAGTGTTTCCCAAGTCTGAATTTGGGCGCTGAACACTGTCCCTTACATACTGTTGGGAAGGGCTGGAGGCCAGTCCAACCTGTGTGCTCATCCAGCAAATGACAGCTCTTCTCTGTGCCAGCCAACACTGGACGCGCAGGGCAAGGGCTTCTCAACGGGGAGGGCGTGCTGTCGAGGGCACAGGAGAGGGAGCAAGGCCTCTGAGTCGGCATCTCCAGCTCCTCACAATCAGGAGCCTCCTGTCAGATCCGCCTGGTGTGACCACCATCCCACATCTGGGCCTGCAGACACCCTGATCTCAGGCTCCTGGCTTCCTTCCTGTTCACCTCCCTACTCTCTGGGCCGGACTCTGCCTAAACACTTAAATGATGCCTCAGAAAGATAATCTCTCCTTGGAATGTTCTTTAAGAAGAATGTTATTCTTTTACATGAGACAAAACCGTGCTCCCTGTAGCATGCCCCTAGGGTCCCAGAAACTCCCTCTCGGAGCATGTGTTCCACAGGCCATGGAAGGGTTGTTGTGGGCCTGGGCGCCAGCGTGACTGCCAGCTGGGAGCCTGGGAGCTCTGGTGGGCTGTGTGACTTTGAAGAAGGTGCTTCCTTCTCTGGCCTTCAGTTTACTTGTTTGAAAAGGTGGGAGGGACCCAGTGACCTGTAAGTCCCCTCTGAAGACTCCTTGGGCCAAAGGGCCCCCTGGCTGTCAACTTGCAGTGACCACAGGGGCAAGAAGATCTGTTCAGTCTTTTAGACCACCCTCGATCCAGTCTACCCATCCAGCTGTCTGCCTGTCCGTCCTGCCACATGCCTCCTGAACAGCCCCGTCCTCAGACCCCTGAGCCAGGAGCATGGCCACCAGAAGCTGGAGGTGGACGGGAGGTGCTCCACAAGCCTGCATCTGTCTGAGGGGCCATCAGGGGTGCTCTAATCAGAAGAGAGGACCCTTTGCCTCCACCACCTGTTGCATCATTCCCAAATACGGGGTGTCAATCTAGACAGGTCCAGAGCCTCCGGAGCCCTCGGGCTGGGAGAGAGGGACACAGGAAGTGTTCTCTGCCTCCTCAAGGGTGACCCCCACCTCCACCCCAGGAGCAGTGGGACTTCCCAGGCCTCGAAGCCACACTTCCACTTCTGTTTATGCCGCTGGAGGCAGCTGCTTTCCTAAGAGCAAGCACAGGACACTGCTTTTCCCTTCATAGCAGCCAAGAGACAGAGGCTGCCACTCACCCAGAGAGCCTGTCTCTGCTGTTCCCTGATGCCCCTGCCCCCATCCTCCACAGGCCTCCTGGCAGGGTTCCAGGCCAGCAAGGTAGATAAGAGGGGAGCTGGCCTAACCTGGTGCTGCGCAAGGCCTGGAGCAAGCAGCCCCTCCCTCCAGCCCCGTAAAAGTAAGAAACTTGAGGCTTGGGGAGCTTATCCAGTGCCTGCAGGCACATGTTAGGGCCCAAGTGTGACCAGCAGTCCTGGGAAGTGACCACACTGACTGCACATCACCACCCTCCTCACCCCCCGGCAGGTGCTGTCCCCCAGGGCCAGGGTTGAGGACACATGCTCTCCAGGGCTGTAGGGACTGTGGTGTGTCCCTGCCCCAGCTCCACCCAGGATTTCCTGGGAAGTCCTTTTGGCTTGAGGACGTTTTTGGAGCCACAGAAATGACTGCCACCCGCCTAGCTGCTTCGGGCAGAAGCCTCCACATGGACGGCAGCACCAATCCGGCCACAAACACTTTGTCAAGTGTCTAAAAGGGGATGTTTTTGCTCGGTTCTGCGGCCCCACCGCTGACCCCTGCTACCACCACCTTGACGCCAGCCGCTGGCCTCCCTGCCCACATCCTGCTGGAGCTTCAGCAGTGGGCGCTTCCCATGCCGTTGCAGGTTTTTGCAGACAATCTGCACTGAAGCTGCTGGGCCTCCTGAAGCAGCCACGGGGATTAAGGCGGGAGGCGGGGGCCGGCAGGGACCAGCATTTCTGGAGTCTCCAGGCAGTGCCATCTGGCGCAGCAAGAGAGCACGTGGCTGTTTTGGAGCCTGTCGGATTTGCTTCCTAACTTGGCTTCTACCATTTAGCCGCCCAGGGACGTGGGCCAGGAGCCTGGGTCTACTCACCTATAAAACCCCATGATCCCAACCTCACTGGAGAAGGTGCTAGAGTATCTGACAATAAGTGCCATTGTCCCCCTGTAGCAGGATACAGAGGGCAAGGGGGCAACTGAGGCAGGAATGGGGGTTAAACGATCTTTCCGTTCCTGACTCTGCAGGCTGAATAATAAAGTCAGGCACGGTCTTAAGCATTTTACATATCAATTTATTTAACACAACACCCTATCAGGTAGATGCAACTATTATTCTCAAGTGAGCAAAGGCTCAGGAAGGTGAACTGCCTCAGTTCAGGTCACCCTGCTAGTGAGAGGCTGAGCCCAGCTAGTCAGCTCTGTCTATACCAGTGAACTCTGTTCCTGCTGCCTCTGGGCTGGAGATAAATGTCCTCTGATGCAATGTCTTCACTTGCCATTCAAGTCAACTGTTTGTTGAGCTCCTGTGACTGTGGCACGTTGTTCAGCCCCTGAATTCGGCATGAGCCAGACAACACGCAGGCCCTCGTCAGGAGGACACTGAGCAAGTCATTGCCTGGTGACCTCTGCAGTCCCACATATGCAGTTCTAAAACTATGATCTCAACATTCACTGATTGAAACCTCTGTGTCTGAAAGTCTCTGATGACAACATCCTTCAAAGGAACAGCTTATGCTCCACCTACAAGGGCTTCAAACCTTTATATGATTGTTGATGATCTGAGTGTGCTCAGGCTTAATTATATCCTAAAATACACCCCTTACCCAGCTAAAAGGTATGGCAGTGCCACCCAGGCTGGACACAGAAGAGCCAGGTGCCCTTCCTGCAAAAGCTCTTGGGTTTGGCTGGAGGGAAGTCTGAAGCCCAGAGGGGAGGCCCAGAGTTCAGATGGCCTGATCATGTGGCCCAGTTGTCTCCACAGCAGCTGCTGCTACAGTCCACATGGACTGAACCCTCCTTAAGCTGGAGCTGGGGGCTCAGACTCAGGCAAAACTGGGAAGGACAGAGGTACAAGCCAGGACTTGCCCTCAAGTCCCTTCAGAACAGCTGGGGAAGTGATCAAGTCCAGGCCAGTATGGTCTGGGCCAAAGGCAAGGCTGGAACAGGGTGGGGACCTGGAAGTTTCCCATATGCCAGGACAGTGGCACCTGGTGTCACGTTGCTGCCTCGGGAGTCTTCCGTTTCCTGATTCTTCACACAGCTGGTTGCGACAACTGCAGAGACAGGGGAAACTGAGTCACCATGAAGTCCAGTAGCGAAGGTAGAGAGGCTAGAACTAGAACCCAGACATTGCAAAGAGCAGCCCCACATCTTAAGAAGCCAAGTCTACATTGGACCCTGATGTCTCTTTCCATCAAGGCATTCATCAAGCCCTGCCTTCCTCAAGAATCCCTCCTGGGGGGCCTTCCAGCTGGGAGAAGGGAAGTGGGCAAGGAAACCTAGCCTGGGATTGATCCCCTCATCCTGGCCTGAGCCTTTGATCCAACAACTTTTCAACTTCCGGCCAGGATTCCGCATTCAGCTTCCCTTCGCAGCCCCTCCACACCCTGCTAGGGCCTGCCTGCTCTCCCTTTAAAGAGTGGAGGGGCAGCCAGTGCCCAACGCATGCCCAACGCATGCCCAACTGTGTGCCAGGGCCCATGCTGGGCACTGGGAATGTGTCAAGATGTCCAAATCGGAGGCTCTACTCTCAGAAGTCCCCAGTCTGCCCACTCATACACAGTAGTAGGTGCTCAAGTAACCCTCAAAGTGAACTGAAGCTCTAACAAGGCAAAGAGCAGTGAGTGAACCAGGACTCTACCTCAGGCCCCCCGCCCCCTACCCTCGGAACTCCTGATGCCCAAGGGGTGCAGAGGTTCAGAGTAAAGAGAGCCTACTGTTGCCCAAAGGCTCTCATTTTGAGTTTACTAGCAGTTACGGAGCATCTCCCCGGAGAAGGCCATGGCAACCCACTCCAGTACTCTTGCCTGGAGAACCCCATGGACAGAGGAGGCTGGTGGGCTACAGTCCATTGGGTCACAAACAGTGGGACACGACTGAAAAGTGACGCACGCATGGAGCATCTACTGTATGTCCAAGTCTGTTTTGGGTGGAGGCTCAAAGAAATAACTACTGCTGAGTTTGGGGAGGTCAGAGCATCAGCCACATCACTGCCTCACAAGAAGTTAGGGCAGGGACTGAGGAAGTCCTCCCAGTGAAGGGACTTCATAGATGGAGGAAACTCCATGTTGAGGCCGGAAGAGAGCAGGATGGTGGAGAGCGTCTGCCGTGGCTGAAGGAAGGTGAGTACCCCCATGAAAAGGGAGATGCCAGCAGAAACGGGTGCTACAGGAGAAGGCAGGGGTATCTCGTCCACTCTGCCAGGTGGGCAGGGTTGGGACAGCTGACCCACAGGCCATTAGAGGCAGTGAGGCCAGAGTTCCAGGGCCTTGTCCCAGGGCACACGGCAGCCAGGTGCCCCAGGACGCCAAAGTGGCCAGCCAATCATCTTCCAGCAGGGGCGAGGAGGCTGACCTTTGGCTCCAGGTGGCCAGGGAGTCCTTTGGGGAAATGAGTGGCAGGACAGCATCCTTTTGGGAAACCTGGATGGACCTGTTCTTGGCATCTGACTCCTAAGCATGGAACCCTGTGTCTCCTTTAAGAGGGTGCTGAGGTTATTTATACCTTGGCCCCGCAGGCCAGTGGGTGGGGCAGGAACCCAGGAAGCCAAGCTGGGCAGGCGCGGCGGCTGGAACGGGCTTACCTGCTTCCCGCCACCGGGGCTGGGCGGGGCGGAGAGGGGAGGAGGGGCCGCACACACAACCTGTGAATCGCCGGACGGCCGGCGGACCCACACTCGCCGGGACCGGCGGGGGACAACGAGGGGCCCGGAGGGGACCGGAAGACGCGAAAAGAGCGAGAAAACAAACTTGGGAGAGAGGAGTGACCTGGGGGCCGGGGGCGGAGTCGCCAGCGGGGGAGGAGAGAGCGAGCCGCAGCCAGAGCGCGGCTGGCCCAGGAAGCGAGGAGCACCGCCCACCCATCCGGGGCGAGAGAGGCGCCGCAGGCCGAGGCAGGCTGGGCCGGGGGCTGCTGGGCCCTCGACCCCCACCGTGACCCCGCGGCCTCCAGCCTGCCCCCAAGATGATGAAGAGGCAGCTGCATCGCATGCGGCAGCTGGCCCACACGGGCAGCCTGGGACGGTGAGTGTCAACTCTTTCCTCCCAGCCCCATCCTCACCCTGGCAGGACCCTGGGGAGGCCAAGGACAGCTGGACAGCCACCTTATGACTGGCCACCTCTCCTCCTTCCCCCGAAGGCCACCCCCACCTCCAAGGCAGGAGGAGCAGGCCCTGGCCTTTGGGGCAGGGGAACCCCCAGCTCTCATTGGAGGGTGGGTGGAGGATCAAGGATATTGGGTCTTAGCTGTCTCTAGGAGCCCTGGAGTGGATGGTCCTCCCTGACCTCACTTGTCCCCTCTGTACAATGGGGATGTTAACCATCCCTGGTTGCCTAGGGGAGGTGATGGTCGCTTAGGGACCCAGACCTAGGGGGAACAGAAGACACCAGGTGCAGGCAGTGATGGAAGGAGGGGCTTGCCCTTGTCCTGCCCTGCGCCTCTTCCTGCCACCACCAGCCCCGAGGCCTCCTGCTTCTCTGTCTTGCTTCTGCTTTTCGTAGCCTCAGGTGGAAACATCCCCAAGTCCACAAACCTCTGGGCTGGTGGGATGGAGGCCGGAAATATAGGGAGCTCCCAGAGCCTGCCTTCTCTCCTCTTACCCACTGGGCCCAGGGAAGGGGTCTGGGTGTCCAAAGACCCGCACAGACACCTGTGCAAGCGTGGGCAGCCAGGCCACCTTTCTCTGAGCCGCAGTGTCCACCCATGTCCTGGGCCCCTGCCGGCCACCACAGTCCAGAGTCCTGTGTGACCAGCAGCTTGGGAGTTTGAGCTTGCACACTTCCCGTTCTTGGGGCCAGCCCAACCCTCCTCTCCCTGGGTCAGCAGAAGAGAGACTCCTCCAGTCACCGCTTCAGTTTCGTCCGCCCTGTCTCAGGACACAGCCCTGGGTGGAGGAGGAAAAAGCCCAGTATCCCATTCCCACCCTCACGGAATGTGTTCCGACTGGGATCGAGTGGGCGGGCCACCCAGGGCGGCCTGACTGGGAGGGGCACTGGGAGGAACAGGGGTTCAGGTGCCCTGATTGGGGAGGGGGGCAGGAGGAGGCAGGGGGTTTCCTAACTTGGGCCCACTCAGCAGAACCTCTCTCCCCACTGCAGCACCCCGGAGACTGCAGAGTTCCTGGGTGAGGACCTGCAGCAGGTACGTGCCTGGGCCGGCAGCGGATGGCAGGGCAGGTCCGTACAGGCTGTCCGCAGAGGCCCAGGAGGGGATGCCAGTGGGGGCCCCCGAGTTGAGTCATTCGCACTCTGTTGGCCATGGGATCCCCGGGAGGAGCGAGAGAAAGATAGTTTCTGCTCTGGAGGAGAAGAGGGCAGTGGGGCACGGGGGATGACAACCCCCCATGATCTATAACCCCCGGACCCCCTCCCAGGTGGAGCAGCGGCTGGAGCCAGCTAAGCGAGCAGCGCACAATGTCCACAAACGGCTGCAGGCCTGTCTGCAGGGCCAGAGCGGGGCGGACATGGACAAACGGGTGGTAAGTGGGCGTCCCAGGGAGGAGGGGCTTGGGCAGGACATCTCGGTCCAGTGGGACAGTGAGGTAGGGGCTGGGGTCACCCTGCTAGTCTGAGTCTGGCACCAAGGGGGTGGAGGTTGCTGTGTCCCAAGGCTCTTCCGGCCCCTCACTCATGAGGTCCTATTTCTTCCCCTCCCCTTCTTGACCCCGCCCCCTCAGCGCCAATCCTCTGCACCAAAGCCAGGCCCCTGACCACCTGAACGGCTCTGTCCAGTCAGCACCCAGAGCAGGTGCTCTCAACTCCGCAGCCTGTGAGGGCTTCCTGAAGGAAGCGGCATTTGAACTGGATTTTGTGTTACTCACTAGTATTAATCAGCAGCCAGTATTTATGGACTGATTACGGCTAGTCTGTTGCTAAGATATGTCTATGCCTTGCCTCACTGAACGCTGACAACAGCCGTGGGAGGAGGCTGCCTTTATTAGCACTGTCTGCAGGAGGAAATGGAGATAGAGGGGTAGAGGGACTCGTTCAAGGTCACACAGCTAGTACGTGGCAAAACCGAAATTTGAACTCTGGTCTCCCTGATCTAAACTGGTGCTCTCCACAACACTAGCTAGGGACGTGGGAGGCATGTTTTATAATCAGACAACCATTCAGTATGGCCAGAGCAATAGGGAGCCATGGAGGGTTTCGAATTCCTCAGAAGCTAGGTCAGCTGAGGCCCTGCGGCAGGGGTAAGGGTCTACTCCAAGGCTGTCTTCCTGGCTCCCCAGTCTCCCCTAACTGTGCACGGACCTCAGGCAAGCTCCTTGCGCCCTGTTCTTAGTGTTCCATTCAGTGATGGGACTTGGTCTTTCCTTTTTACCCATTCAAGTGGCTTCTGGGAGGGGGCAAGGGGGCCTCAGGTGGGCCGGGGCTCTGCATTGTCACGCGGAGATGCCACCTCCACTGTGCCTTGTCATTATCTCGCTTCTACTCTCACCTGTCGCCGTGGCCCTCCTGGGTTCCTGCCGCTCGTGTCCAAGCCCAAGGCCTTGTTGGGGTTCTGCCACCAAGAGACTTGCCATGTGCTCAGACCGGTGGAGTGGGGGCTGGGAGGGTGGGGAAGGGTTGAGGGAAGCCCAGCAAGCATGCGTGTGTACTCACACTCACGGCCACCCCTGCTTCTCCCTGCAGAAGAAGCTTCCCCTCATGGCTCTGTCCACCACGATGGCCGAGAGTTTCAAGGAGTTGGACCCCGATTCCAGCATGGGGTGAGCATGGACAGGGCCTTCAGCCCTCACCTGGAGATGCCGAGGAGGGATCTGGGCTGGGAGAGAGTCCCGATCAGAGAGGGCACCCACTGTGGAAGGCTGACCTGGGTGGGAAGAAGGCCCGGGCTGGGAACAGTGTCCAGAGGTCAGTGAGGGCAGCCAGGCCTGGGAGGGCATTGGGCTCGGTGAAGATGAAGGAGAGACAGAACAGATAGGAGGTTGGGACTTCCCTGATAGTCCACTGGTTAAGACTCCATACTGCCCATGCAAGAAGTGCAGGTTCGATCCCTAGTCTGAGAACTAAGATCCCACATGCCATGCACATAATCAAAAGAATTTTTAAAAAAGAGACAGGAGGTGATAGGGAGGGAAGAGGCCCTCAGTCTCTCCAGAGAGGGGGTGAGGGGCTGTGGGAGCCCGGGCCCACTGGGTGCTGTGTCCACAGGAAGGCCTTGGAGATGAGCTGTGCCATTCAGAACCAGCTGGCCCGCATCCTGGCCGAGTTTGAGATGACCCTGGAGAGGGACGTACTGCAACCACTCAACCGGCTGAGCGAGGTGACCCCTCCACACACACCTTCTGCCCCCAGCTCCCCCAGCCCCCACCTCTGCAGCCCGCTGAACCCCCACCCCCACCTCCTACCCACGCCTGCCCCCAGGAGGAGCTGCCAGCCATCCTCAAGCACAAGAAAAGCCTGCAGAAGCTGGTGTCTGACTGGAACACGCTTAAGAGCAGGTGGGAGCCACAGCCTCTAGGGGGGTGGTTCACGCCTAGGTCAGCCCATGGATGTGGCCGCAGAGCTTCGAGACCACCCCCCCCACAACTAGGAGGATGCTGCAAGGTCCTTAGGGATATAGTGTGTTTCTTTGTGCACACACCTGGGGCTTAGGAAGACATATGGTAATGGTGCATGCGATGGGGCCTCTCTGCACATGCTTGTGCCAGCTGGAGGTAACTTCAAAACCTGGGAGAGCCATCAACAACCCTCCAAGAACCCTGGAGGGCGCCCACCCTCCACTCTGGAGGTGGATGGCTAGGATCACCGAGCCCGCCACCAGGGGGGCGCCCCAAAGCACTGCTCATGCCGAGCCGAGACCCCAGACCTGTGCCGCCCTGGGATTTGCGTCTATCAACCCCCAGAATCCTATGGGGTTGGGCCGATGGGGGGCACTTAGCTCTGAATGTGCCATGGGAACAGTGACCATCCCACCTTGGGATGATCCTCAGGCTGAGTCAGGCAGCTAAGAACTCCGGCAGCAGTCAGGGCCTGGGCGGCGGCCCAGGCAGCCACACCACCACAGCCAACAAGGTAGAGACGCTGAAGGAGGAGGAGGAGGAGCTGAAGAGGAAGGTGGAGCAGTGCAAGGTGAGGGGCACTGGCAGCTTCCTGGGGGTGGGGGTGGTGGGGTGGGCGCTGTCCCCACTGCACAGGCCGTGTGGCTAGGAAGCAGCTGAGCCAGGATTTGAATCCGGGCTGCCAGGCTCTGGGGTCTGTGTACTCAGCCGTTACCTGGTAGCTGCTTCTGTCTGTATCATACCCATAACACCTGGGCAGGAGGGGACAGGGAGGAGGGCAGGAGGGGAGAATCTTGGCGTGTTGGCTGAGTGAATGAGTGAAGGGTGAGTGAATGAGAGAGTGGTGAGGGTATATGGACACAGAGGAGAGGAACAGGAGAGCCCCTCAAGAGCTTGGAGGGGTTCCCGTGGGCTGGCCCAGGAGCAAACCTTGGCAGAGCGAGAGTAGAGTGGACTCCAACCCTCCCATACAACTCGGGCAAACCTCTACCTGCTCCAAGCTTCCCCAGCAGGCCCCAGCCTCCCTGGTACAAGCCCTGCTCTCTTTGTCCCCAAGGACGAGTACTTGGCCGACCTGTACCACTTTGCCACTAAGGAGGACACCTATGCCAACTACTTCATCCACGTGAGTCCAAGACCAGACTCCAGCCACCTGGAGCTCGGGGGCCACTGAGATCCCCTGCAAGGTGGTGGGAGGGAAGGGTCTGCGTTTGTGGCCCCTGGAGGAGACTCAGCTTCCCTCACTTCCCCCCGCCCCCCGGGGTGGGGGGTGCCCCCTTGTCCCCACAGCTCATGGAGATTCAGGCCGATTACCATCGCAAGTCTCTGAGCTCGCTGGACACGGCCCTGGCTGAGCTGAGGGAGAACCACAGCCAAACAGGTGGGGACCTGACCCCCACCCCTGTCCCCCACCCTGCTCAGGGCCTGTTAAGAAGCTTGCACTCCATCCCGAAAGGCACTGGGGAGCCCGGAATGAGTTCTATCCAGGGGAGGGCTCAGTGAGATTTGTGATGGAGAGATTGCTCTGGCGGCTGCATGCAGAATAGAATTAAAGGGCAGGATGGAGACCTGTTAGGAGGCAGAAGGGAAGTGACGGAGGCCCAGGCTGGGGTAGAGGCAGTGGAGGTGGGTGGTTTGGAGAGATGTGTGGGATGGTTTCAGGATGTGTCCTGTGGGTGGTCAGGAGGGTGGTGGAAGCCCCCTGACCTGGCTGCTTAGAGGTGGGAGGACCCTGGGCCGCTGATCTGTCTCGTCCCTGCAGACCCCTCCCCTTCGATGACGGCCGCCCCCTTCTCCAGGGTGTATGGGGTGCCTCTGGGAATCCACCTGCGAGAGCTGGGCCGGGACATTGCCCTGCCTATTGAGGCCTGCGTCATGATGCTGCTCTCTGAGGGCATGAAGGAAGAGGTGGGGCTCGCTGGGGCAGGTGGGGAAGGAGCACGGGCCCCTCATCTGGTCCCACCCCTCCCACGCATGCCTGTGCTGGGGTGTAATCCCACCATTAGCGCCCAGGTGCCAAGAGAAGGCATGGCCTCCTGCAGTTGAACTGATGCCACCTCCCCCTTAGTGATGCTCACATGGACCAGGCCCTGTGCTATCAACCCTTTGCACACCTTGCTCCATTGCATTACCCCAATAAACCTTGCAGGGAGCCTTCCATTTTTGCAAGAGGTAGACAGAGGCCAGTGGGTCGGCGTGCCCAGTGGCAGGTGAGAAGGTTGGTGGAGAAGCCGGGGAAGCCACGTCAGTCTCGGCCCCGTGCTGCCCTCATCCACCCTGCGCTCCTCGGTCCTGCTAGCACATCGGCTGCTTTCCTGAGGGCAGGCCTTTAGGAGGTGGATCATGCTTCAGAGACAGACCTAGGCTTCAGGACAGTCCTGCGGGGCCTCTTGTCTTTCCTCCACTCCCGTCCAGACTCCAGTCTTCTCATGATTTTCCCAGCTCCTCCCAGGCTTCTCGTTTTGCTCAGAATCCTAGACCTTGAGAGTCGAGAGGAGCCATGGACACAGTAGTGTTCGCTCTGCCCACCAGCCCATGGGGCCCCCGAGGCCCCCTTCCCCTGGGCCGGGAGTGGACCAGTGCCTCCTAGGCAGGGGGTCCTGCCCCTACCCTGACCCCTCTGTGACTCCCACTCGCCCCCTCTTGCCCCTCAGGGCCTCTTCCGTCTGGCCGCTGGAGCATCGGTGCTGAAGCGTCTCAAGCAGACCATGGCCTCAGACCCCCGCAGCCTGCAGGAGTTCTGCTCTGACCCCCATGCTGTGGCAGGTACCTGCACCGAGGAGCCCTGGGTAGAGAGCCTTCCCCCAGGGCCCTCCCCTGAAGCTGCCTGAAACGGACCCACAATAGTTTAGCTTAAGGCCTGATACTCTGCCAAGAAGACACCTGAGGAGGCATAGGGGTCCTTAACGTGGGGTCCATCGTCAGCCCCCTGAAACACGTGTACGTTTTTCTGGGGACAAGATCACTAGTCTTCATCGTTTTCTCGAGAGCTTGTGACCCAAAGAAACGATTCAGTTCAGTTCAGTTCAGTCACTCAGTCATGTTTGATTCCTGCGACCCCATAGGCTGCAGCATGCCAGGCCTCCCTGGTGCTGCTAAGTTGCTTCAGTCGTGTCTGACTCTGAGACCCCATAGACGGCAGCCCACCAGGCTCCCCTGTCCCTGGGATTCTCCAGGCAAGAACACTGGAGTGGGTTGCCATTTCCTTCTCCAATGTGTGAAAGTGAAAATTGAAAGTGAAGTCACTCAGTGGTGTCCAACTCTCCGTGACCCCATGGACTGCAGCCTACCAGGCTCCTCCGCCCGTGGAATTTTCCAGGCAAGAGTACTGGAGTGGGTTGCCATTGCCTTCTCCAGGCCTCCCTATCCATTGCCAATTCCCAGAGTTTACTCAAACTCATGTCCATTGAGTCGGTGATGCCATCCAGCCATCTCATCCTCTGTTGTCCCCTTCTCCTCTTGCCTTCAATCTTTCCCAGCATCAGGGTCTTTTCAAATGAGTCAGTTCTCCGCATCAGGTGGCCAAAATATTGGAGTTTCAGCTTCAGCATCAGGGTTAGACCTAGACATGTTAGTATGAACGAGAGCTACAGGTTCCTAACATGGAGAGAGCCAGGCACTGGGGGTAAAGGTAGGGGCTTTGGGGGCTGAATCTAAGTCCCTGCCACCACTCTAGGTGCCCTTAAGTCCTACCTGCGGGAGCTGCCAGAGCCCCTGATGACCTTTGACCTCTATGATGATTGGATGAGGGCAGCCAGGTGAGGATGAGGGGCATGTGCTGGGGAGGACTAGGCTGCAGATAGGCCGTCCAGGACAGCTCACCCGGTCTTTCCTCCTCCCCAGCCTGAAGGAGCCAGGAGCCCGACTGGAGGCCCTCCAGGAAGTGTGCAGCCGTCTGCCCCACGAGAACCTCAGCAACCTCAGGTAAGTACCCAGCCCACCCCGCACCCCACCACCCCCACCACCCCCTCTGCCCTGGCCTCCCCAGCCAGAGCCCAGCTGGCCCTTCAGGGCCCTGGGCTGAGGTCCTCCCGCCTTGTACTAGGCAATATTTCTGAAAATACCTCTTTGATGTATTAGCCATGTGTTTTTAATACTAGACGTTGAACTGAATATATAGCTTGAACCCTGAAGCCATCCCACCCAGTGGCTTTGGATCGCTCCTCTGCCACTCTGTTATCCCGGGCTAGAAATTTAATGCTCTGTGCCTTGGCGCCCTCACGTGGAAGACATGGAACATAACAGTCCCAGTTCTGTAGGGAGGCTGGGGGTTCGCAACTTAGCGCCCGCCATGGAGGTGGTGTTCAGTAGGTCAGCTAACGTAACTAGTGAAAAAAATGTTTAAATGTCCCATATGGTGTCTTTGCTGCTCTTTGGAAACCCTGGGCTGGGAAGGTCTCAGGCCTTGGGGGCGTCCATGGGTATTCATGGCCTAAGATATCCGGCCGCTGGTCCAAGCCTCCTTCCCACCCCCCAGGTATCTGATGAAGTTCCTGGCACAGCTGGCTGAGGAGCAGGAAGTGAACAAGATGACACCCAGCAACATTGCCATTGTCCTGGGGCCCAACCTGCTGTGGCCCCCTGAGAAAGAAGGGTGAGGGGCTGTGGGTTGGGGGAGGGTGGCAGTCTTGCCCCCTGTTTCAACATCTGCTTATTTTCCCCCTGGGCCCCAGTTTCTCCATCCTTGGAGTGGGTTGAGCAGCTTCTGTTGTCAAGGCTGCTGTGAGGATCATGGGATCATGGACCCCACTGGGCTTCAGAGATAGACATTCTGGGTAATGGCTTTAATGGGGTGCTTGGTGGCCTGTTGCAGGAGCCAGAGATCTGGTTCCAGCCTCACCCCTCCAACCTTCCAGGGATGAACCTTATAAAGTCACTCTGGACCTTCATTGAGAAACTAGACAAACATTGAGAATTTTTGCTTTGGGAATTTGATGAGATAATAAATAGAGAAATGTGTTATAAACTGTAAAATGTGGTGATACGTGAGGGGTTGTAATTCACCTGGCCACAGATGACAAAAGGATTGATCCTTGTGTCCCCGGCACCCAGCACAGGCCCAGAGAGTTGGTCACTAGACTTTGCTAAATGATGACTCACTTTGGCTCTCTTTTTGTCCCAGGGATCTGGCCCAGTTGGATGCAGCCTCGGTCTCATCCATCCAGGTGGTAGGCGTGGTCGAGGCTCTGATACAGAACACTGACACCCTCTTTCCTGGAGGTAAAACTCCTGTCTTTATGAACTATCCACCCAACTTGGCGCCCTCCAGACTCAGTTTCAGTCCCTGGCAGCCCCGCAAACTCACCAGGAGGCCTGGAGGAAGTGGCTTCTCCCCCGTAGCCTCAGTTTCTCATCTGTAAAATGGGGATGATTGTGCCTGCTTTGTGGGATTGCCGTGAGGCCCACCTGGGAGTGGGAAGGTGAAACAAAGTCTAGATAACATCAGGATAAAGGGAAAGTGGTCCTGACGCCTGCCAAGGTGGGGAGGCCGGTGGAAGCTCTGAAAGTTCATACCTGCTCCCTCTGTCTGCAGATATCAACTTCAATGTGTCGGGCCTGTTCTCAGCGCCTGCCCCCCAGGACAAGGTCAGTGACAGGCCAGCTTCTGAGGAGCTTCCATCGATTCCCACACCTACCCCAGCCACTGTGCTGGCTCTCGGTCTGGCCCCTACCCTGGCCTCAGTGGCTACCAAGGAAAGGTAAGGACTGATGGGTATGAAGGGCCCCGTCCTGGCCCCAAGATGCCCAGTCAGAGGCACTATCTCTCAGGGCATCCAAGAGCATTTTAGGAAATATCATTATTATATTTTCCTCCCAAATACCAGGTTTCCCAGTTTGGAGTGGGTGGGACTCAGGCATATTCTTCTCAGCCTCTGATATGTTCCCTGCTATGTTCCATAGCTCTTTACTGAGCACCTGCTCTGTGCCAGGCACTGACTCAGGCCCTGGAGATTTAGGGAACTGAGCATTTTGGAGTTTGTAAATACCGTACTTTCCAGTCTTCTCTTTGATCCTTTAAACCGGAAGAAGGGCTGCGTGGTGCTGTACTGTCTCCTTAGCCAGTGGGTGTTGTTTAGTTATCACAGACTGCTCGGGCCCAGAACGTGAATTTCCTTAGATGAAGAAGACAGACACGTGCTGCCGTTAGGGCTTGCATTCCATGGGGTGGGAGACAGAATCAACCAGAACACCAGTATAATGTCAGCCAGTGATGTGTGCTACGAAGAACAGTAGAACAGGGCTGGATGGTCGAGTAGGGAACAGGGATCAAGAAAGTGGGGGTCAGGAAGGGCCTCCCCAAGGAGTGGCCAATAAAGCAGAGCCAGGAATGAGCCATGGCCTCCTCTGCTTCTCATCCGCTCTGTGGCTTCCAGTGGTCGAAACATCCCATAAAGATCACATGGAGGCTGGGACTTCCCTAGCAGTCCCGTGGTTAAGAATCCACCTTGCAATGCAGGGGACATGGGTTCAAACCCTGGTCGGGGAACTAAGATCCCACATGCCACAGAGTTGACTGAGCCTGCGAGCCACAACTTGAGAGTCCGTGCACCACAGCGAAAGATCCCGAGTACCACAGCTAAGATCCGACCCAGCCAAATCAATTACTTTTAAAAGCAGGTCGCATGGAGGCTGAGAGCTGAGACTTTCTGCCCCCACATCCTGGCCACATGGGGGACCATGGACACTGTCACAGTAGCACACAGCAGCCAGGCCTCAGTGGACGCAAACTCTGGCCAATGCTAGAGGATCTTGTCAGACCCCAGGCCCGGCCACAAGGTGGTGGGGAACAGCTCCAGGAGGACCCAGACTCAGCCTGTTGGCTGGGAGTCTCCCCAGATGCCTGGAGACCTCTGGGAGATGCCATGGCTGACCTTGACCCTCTCCTTCCCTTGCAGGGCAGAGTCCGAGGCACCCCACAGACCAACCTCCCCCAAGGTCAGTCGGAGCCCCCCGGAGGCGGCCGCCCCAGCAGAGGAGATGGCTCGGAGGAGTGAGTTGGCCGTGGGAAGAGAAGGGGCAGAGGGTGGGCAGGGAGAGGGATCAACAATCCCATACTGCCCCATGTTTTCAGACAGTCAGGGGAGGCATGGAATCGAGGGGGCTAAGGGCCTGGGTTTGCTGCCTGACACTCTGCGATCAGATTCCAGCTCTGTGACCTTGGACAGATGACTTCACCTGTCTGTGCCTCAGCTTCTTCCTCTGTGTAATGAGACAATAACTGCACCTACCTTGAAGCTGTTTAGAGAATTAAATGGGGCTACCTGGCCCATACTCAGCACCCAGTAAATGCTCCATAAAAGTCAATGACTGTGAGTGTTGAGGTCAGTGGAGTCCAGTCCCTCAAGAAGTCCCAGGATCACGGAGTACAGAGGGAGGTGGGGTCTTCAAAGCACAGTGAATGAAGGGGTGGCAGTGCTGGTGGTCAGCTGGTCTCCTCCCGTGCCTCTGGTACAATTACATGTTGAAGTGGCCTAAAGTCAGGCAGGTGAGAAGGTCAAGGGTTCAAGTGGAGAATCTGCCAGGGTGACAAGGACACTTGAAAGGCCCAGCCCAGGAGGCGCTAGAGTTTTCCACCTGGATGGCAGTGGATGGAGCAGAAAGCTCTGGACCGGCTGGAGCTGGCAGGTCACACAGGGACCTTCTTACAGGAGGGGGCATCTAGCCACTTTTCCCAGAAGGGGTGGGGACAGATGGGATGTTAACTCACCAGAGGACAAGATAAAGGACTGTCACCTGGGCTCATCCTCACGGCAGCCCTGGGAAGTCAAAGCCGTCACCCCATCTCAGTGATGAAGCAACTGAGGCTCCGGGGGGCAAGTCCCCCAGTGGGTGGAGGCAGAGCTTGGAGCAGAGCCCAGCTGTCCTGGCCCCACCCAGCCCCTCGGCTGCCTTGCGAGGCTGGACCGTGCAGACAACTCTGAGGTGGGGCAGCCCTAGTGGGCTTCTGAGCGAGGGGTGAGGAGGACCCAGCTGGCCGGTGGGACAGGCGGCATTTCTTTATCCAACAAATATGTACTGAGTGCCTACTCTGTGCCACCCATGTGCTGTGCCAGCCAGCTGGACAGAAGATGGCCTCACTTAGTTTGTGTTCTAGTCAGGGAGACAAGAAGTAAGGGAGCAAAATTAAAACTGACAAGATCATTCCAGAGGACGAAGTCCCCCATGAAGAAATTATGACTGGAAGATATGACAGTAACTGGGGCCGGGTCAGGGAGGGGCCTTAGAGCTGAGGACAGATGTGGACAGAGGCCTGAATGGTGAGCAGCCAGTGTGGACCCTGTTCCCTGCAGAAGGGACAGCAGATAAAAGTTCTTGTGGTGGCATCAAGCTTGGGGGTTTGCCCCAGGCACTATAGACACCTAACCACCCCTTTCCTTCCTCCACAGCCAAGCGCCCAGCACCCGCCAGGCCCACCATGCCGCCCCCCCAGGTCTCCGGCACCCGCAGCTCCCCTCCAGCGCCACTGCCACCCCCTGGCTCTGGCAGCCCTGTGACCCCTCGGGCTCTGCCCCGCCGTCTGGTTGGCAGCAGCCTCCGGGCCCCCACGGTGCCACCCCCGTTGCCCCCTGTTGCCCCCCAGCCTGCCCGGCGTCAGAGCCGGCACTCACCAGCTTCCCCCAGCCCAGCCTCCCCAGGTCCGGCCTCTCTCAGCCCAGTTGCTCTGAGCTCACCTGCACATGTGGACCTGGGGGCGGCCACTGAGGAAGGAGAGGGCCCTGAGGCTGCAGGCAGGGCCCCCACTGCCCCAGTCATCCCCCCTCAGGCCCGGCCCAGGAGCCTCGCCTCAGAGACCAACTGAGCCCACAGCTCCTCCCCGACACCCCTCAGCACCCCTTCCCTCCCACCTCGTCCGCCCAGGACACAGCCCTTACCCCTCCCAAGGGGGCGGGAGCCTCCAGCCTTTGCCTAAAGTGCCTTGGTGCCCGCTGGGTCGGTCCCCAGGGCAAGAAGGACTCAGGACAGTCCTCCATTTCCAGACCTTTTCCTCTTGGATCACCCTGGGCCTCAGGGGCCCCTCAGCCACCTCCCTGCTCTCTGGCAGGATCCCAGGGGAGCCGCCGGAAGGAAGCAGAGGCTTGCCTGCTCCCACAGGACTTTTTTTTTTTCTCTTGCCAACATTTTTTTTTTTTTTTGTAAGGCTGGCAAATAAATTATTTTGGACAAAACTGGAGCAGCTACCCAAATGATAGTTCTATTTTCTGTCCTTGAAATAAAGAAGCCACTTTAATAAATGGGGAAAAAATTACTTATTCTTTGCCTGCTTTCTTTTTTCTTGTCTGAAATAGTAACAGCCAACATTTTTAGTGCTTACTCTTTACTACACATTGTACTTTTCTACGCATGAGTTCACTTAATCCTATTTTGGGGAAGTAAATCCCATTACCTCTTAACAGGTGAGGAGACTGAAACTCAGAAAGTGACCAAGGTCACATGGCGAGTGAGGCATGGACCTGGCCCAGGTCTGCTTGATTCCAGAGCCTGTCCCTCACATCCTGAGCAACTGGAGTTTCCTTTTCTTCAAATGTGAAATTACTTTAACAGCTTCCACCACAGAGATGTTGTGAGGATTAAATGAGACACTTGTAAAGCCCGAAGCACTGCCCTTGCACACAGAAGTGCCCTGCAAGTGATGGCTGCCGTCGCTGTTTTCCCCCACCTGTGGTCTCTGTTCCCAGGGAAGGCTTCCCAGGGAGCAAGGATGAACCTGTCCTCAAACATTCCCTGACATGCTCTGTGCCAGACTCTAGGCGAGGTCCCAACTCAGCCCAATGCCCAGGGAGAAGGGCAGGAGAACTGACAATTAGAATCATGTATCATGGGAGTTTCCTGGTCCAGTGGCTAGGACTCCGATTTCACTGCCAAGGATGCAGGTTCAATCCCTGACTGGGGAACTAAGATCCTGCAAGCTGTGTGACAGGGAAAAGAAGAAAAATTAAGTGTCATGGCACCAGGAACCCATGAGAGCCCACTTAGGAGCAAGCCGTTTAACCCACTTCCTGGAGGGGGCAGTATTGGAGAGGCCAGTCTTTCCGGAGCTGGCCAGGTAGAGGAAGAAGGAAGAACATTCCAAGTGAAGGAGACCACCTATGCAAAGGTCAGGAGCAAAAGCCAGGCCAATGAGAAACAAAATATAAGCCCCAGAGGCTGAACGGTGTGCCTTTTCTCGGGTCTTTGAAGCTCCAGTTGCTCCTGGGGGTCAGACCAGTCTTCAGAGTCTTCTCAGAGGTTGGCAGACAACCTTAGAATTGTGGCACATTCCTCACCAAGTAGGGACCAAGCTGCCTCTAGCCCAGTGTCTCTCCATTCTGGCCTCACAGTAGAATCCCTGGGTGATTAAAAAACAAATCAAAAAAAGCCAGGGCTCACCCAAAGGAATTAAAATCAGAATTTCTGGGGCCCTATCACACGTTTTATAAGGCATCGAACTATACACTTAAGATCCACACATCTTACTGTATGTGAATTATATAATTTAAAAAAAATACGTTTCCTTGGGAACTCTACTGCGCAGACAGGGTGGAAAACCAAAGGTCCAGGCCAAGGGCTCCAGCGTCTGAGGGGACACCATGTGCCTCTCTCCCCAATCAACCACACTGCATCCCAGGACTTCTTCCCAGGGCTCCGCTCGGAACTGGAGCATCTAGGGTTAGGAAGGCAGTGAGAGTTGACCCGAAGATAACATCTCCTTTAGTATTTGTTTTCCTCCTAGCAACCATCTGTCTTAAGCTTGTGATTGGCTGGAGAACGAGGAACGGGCCTTATTTTTCCATTCGTAACTCCTTATTGGTCAAAAAGGTCAATCCCTCTCCCGGCAGGCGGCGAGTCGGAGCTGATGCTCTGCGGCTACTGGTCCAGAGGAGCTAAGAGGCGGGACGAAGGACCAGGCTAGGTCTTCATTGGTCCCCCTTCCCTTGGTGGCGCTCGAGATTCCGCCCTTTTCGCCAGGCTCGTGTAGCTCCCAGCCCCCCGACCGCTCCTCTCCGAGACTCTCCCTCCCATTGGCTGCAGATCAGGTCGTGGCCCCGCCCCCTGGCCCTTCTGGCGCGCCGATTGGCGGGTGCCCGCGACAAGCCTTCTGCGGGCGAGCGCGCTGTGCCCGCGGGAAGAGAGCGGGGCGGCTCCGGTGTTCGGGCAGCCAGCCGGCTGCATGGCGCGCTGCGAGCGGCTGCGCGGCGCGGCCCTGCGCGACGTGGTGGGCCGGGCGCAGGGGGTCCTGTTCGACTGCGACGGGGTGCTGTGGAACGGCGAGTGCGCAGTGCCGGGCGCCCCCGAGCTGCTGGAGAGACTGGCTCAGGCTGGCAAGGCGGCGCTCTTCGTGAGCAACAACAGCCGGCGCGCGCGGCCCGAGCTGGCCCTCCGCTTCGCACGTCTCGGCTTCGGGGGGCTGCGCTCCGAGCAGCTCTTCAGCTCCGCGCTGTGCGCCGCGCGCTTGCTGCGCCAGCGCCTGCTCGGACCTCCGGACACTCAGGGCGCGGTGTTCGTGCTGGGCGGTGAAGGGCTGCGGGCCGAGCTGCGCGCCGCCGGGCTGCGCCTGGCGGGGGACCCCAGCGAGGACCCGGGCGCGGCCCCGCGCGTGCGCGCCGTGCTTGTGGGCTACGACGAGCACTTCTCCTTCGCCAAGCTGAGCGAGGCCTGCGCGCACTTGCGCGACCCCGACTGCCTGCTGGTGGCCACCGACCGCGACCCGTGGCACCCGCTCAGCGACGGCAGCCGGACCCCCGGTGAGCGCGGGGAAACAGCTGGGGTGGGGGGCGGCGCTTTCAGCTCCATGCCTGGGGGTGAGGGCTGGGGAAGGGGCGTCTCCAGGCGATAGGAGGGGGACTGGAGGGATGTGCGGGCGGTTCCCACCCAGCAACAGCCCAGCATGTCTTCATGGCCACATCTGGTATTTCTTGCAGCTTTCTTGCAGCTGCCACCCTGTGAGGGGCAGAAGTGGGGTCCGGTTGGACAGATGAGGACACTGTGGCTCGGGGAGTCACAGGTGCAATCCAGGACCCCGACTCCCAACCCTAGCCTTCCTGAACCAGCCTCCATGACTCCTGTCATTTTCTCCACCCGCCATCGGAGTGAGGTGGGAGAGTTGGGGACAAAGCTTGCCCTCCCCCCCCCCCCCCCCGCCGAGGGTTGGAACAGGCGTTTCTGGCGGCAGATTGAAGGCAGGTGTGCGGAGAGAACGGGCGGTGGATGGAGTTTGACCTGAGTTCCCAGCTGCAGGGCTCTGTAATCTTGTTAAATTACATAACCGTGGAGCATTTCCTCTCTGGGGGTAAAATGGGAATACTAACCATGTCAGCTTTAGTTTCGCTGAGGAGAGAGTGATCAGGGCAAGCGCTTGCTCTGTAATAGGTGCTGAGATGATGTAAATTGTATCTGAGCCCTCTCCTGTTACAGAGCTTTATGAAGCACCTTGGTGTATTATTTAGTTTCAGAATTATTCTGGAGGTGGAAGTTATTGTTCCAAGTTAAAGCAACTAAGGCTAAGAGAAGGGGCGTGAGCTACCCCAAATCAGGAAGACCTGAACTTGGCTCTTGAGACCACCTTATCCCCAGCCTCTAGACCACACCCCCACATCCAGGGCACTCTTCGCTGCTGTCCTCTGGGAATTTCCCATCTGCAGAGGAGGCGGGAGCAAAGGAGGCTCCTACATCTTGGAGGGTTCACAGTAGACAAGAGCAGAGAGTAGCAAAGGCTAACTGACAGCAGGGACAACCCATCAGTCGGCTGAGGGAGAGATCGCCATCACTTTCTCCCTGCTGGCGACTGACTGTATCGATTCCAGATCCTAGGAGGGCAGGGTGAAATTGATGGAGTAGATAGAGTATTATGATGGGTGGCAGGGAGGGCCTAGGGCTGAGGAGACCTGGGAATGCTTCCTGGAGGAGGCATCTTGCAGGACAGGGCTCTCAGGAATGGAACAGGGCTTGGGCCATGGCAGAATCAGTTCCAAGCTGGGAATCTTAATAGTTCTAGGCCTGTCTTGGCTTTGCCGCAGACCTGCTTGCTGCATGACCACTTCAGTGTCCCCATAAATCCAAGGGGAGAGCACTGCTCAGGGCTCCCAGCTGCCAGCGGCTCCTGCCTGCCTGAGGCCATGCTGTGAAAAGTGAGTTTCTCCAAAGGCCTCAAAGCTCAGGTGAAGGCTGTGGGTTCAGAAGCTCGCCCAAGGGCTCAGGAGGGATGGTGCTGGGGAGAGACCAGGTCCTGCCCATGTGTGCCCCTTGAATCTCAGCAGCCACTTGGCTGTGCCCACCAGCTCTGCTGGTCATTCCCACAGCCAAGAGGGGGAGACAGAGCTCAGGAAATACACCACTGCTGTCCTGTTTGAGCACGACTGAATCGTGCAGCTTTGTAAGTGGATAACATTTTAAATAAAGACCCCAGTATGCATAAAATCTGAAATAATGTGAATTTCACCCCAGTTTCCCCTCCCATCCCCATGTGTCTGCTTAATTGTGTGTTTATCTTGTTACCACGTGGCAGCCACTTGAGCCACTTGAGGCGGCAAATAGAAAGGCCTGCTGTCTTAGGAATACGTCACGAGCAGAATATGCAGGACTCTTGCCTGACAGGATGTGGAGAAGACTGGGATGTGATGGTCTGAGGGCAGAGTTGCGTTCAGACGCCGCTGCTGGGATGTTTGCTGCCCCAGAATACGGATCTCTGTTTCCTTCACTGCTCTGTCCCTGGCGCCTGGCACATAGTTGGGCCTCAGTAATACTGGCTGAGTGAGGTGGGACACGAGGGGCCGAGAGTGATAGGCTCAGACCTGGTAGGAAAGGAAGATGCTAACAGAGCGATGGTCCTGGAGCCGAGAAAATCCCTTTAGCCCTTCTCATTCTGGAAGGCATTTCTAATCAAAGGGTGAATGGCTTTTCCTTCTGACCCAGTTCTTAGGAAACTGAGTAGGCAAGTTCTAGGTCAGAAGTCAAGGAGACCTGCCCCACAGGGTCACTCTGGGCCAGCGCTGCCTTGATCCCAGGGAAGTTCCTCCTCCTCCTCACAGTTGCTGTTTGTGCACCTTCTGTGCCTTTGGCTTAATCACGTTGAATGTCATTCATTGTGAGAAGGGAGACAGGAGGCCCAGAGTGTTTGGGGTCAGACCAGTGGTATACTGATAAATCTTTAAGAACCCGAAGAGCCTTGATTTACACTTTTGCCAATTTCTGTGGTGTTCGTACTCCCCCCGGTGGCCGATTTCAGCCTACCAACATGAGGTCACTTCCCATCATGGGCTTGGGAAGAAAAGTAAGTACACATCATTCTGTAATATTTTCATCATTACGGATGTAAATAACCTCAAGAGCATAGATACTGGTAAAGTAATTAGGCACCGATGAGTTTTGAGAATTTATTACCTTTGTTTTAAACATTTTATTTTATTTAAGTTCATATGAGTTGACTTTAAACAGTGGCTTTAACTACCAGCTCACAGAATTCCTGAAAAGGAAACATTCAGCATTCCAGAGCCAGTACAGGCCGGCCCTCGTGTGTCTGAGTCAGACTTACCTGAATGCATCTCCTTTATCTGCCACTTACTAAGCTGTGGAACCCTGGACAAGTTACTTAACAACACTGAACATCAGCTTTCTCATCTGTAAAATGGGTATTCACGAGCTCCCGCACAGCCCCTGGCACTTTAGAATGTGCTTAGTAAATTGTGATTATCATCATTTGTTCAAGGACATTAGTGTAAAGGTAGAACATTCTGGCACAGAGACGTACCGCTGGGACGGGCACAGTGGACTCATTGTATGGGGCAGGATGGTACTGGGCTGAGAATCAGAACCGTCCTTTTCTCAACAGCCTTCCTATTGTTCAATACTTGGGTGTGTTCCACAATTCTGCTTATTATAGTTACTGCAGCCACGGACATCTTCAAGCATGTAGCTTTTGTCTCCAGTCTGAATTCTCGCCTTGTGATCACTCCCAGCGGAGGCAGACTGGGTCAGAGGTGCAAACATTTCTGTGCCCTGCTGTGTTCCAAAAGAGCTGGTGCCAATTTCCGATGCCAGAACACATTGTTGTAGCAATAACCACAACTGCCGTTGGTTAAATGCTTTTCCATTTCCAAAGCACTTGCCCCTGTGGTGCCCACAGCACCTCTTTGAAGGCAGGCATCACTTGGATCCCTCTTTCCAGTGAGTCCAAGGAAACTCAGAGAGGTTGGCTTGCCCAGAGGTGTATGGCTGCCAGGGTGAAATAGCAAACCATAGGCAGGACTGACTGAGCCAGGCCTGGTTATGTGCAGTGGCTCCATATTCGAGATGGGAAAACTGAGGCACAGGGAGGTTAATAGCTTGCCCAAGAAAAGTGGAGATGGGATGTGAATGCAGGCAGCTGGTTGCAGAATCTATGCCCTTAACCCCCACACCAAGACTGGGGAGCAGGTGGCCTTTTCACTCATTTCAGCCTGATTTAACCCCCGTGCCAAGCTGCCTCTGAGGATTCCAGTTCCCAGGCCTGGATGGATGCCTTTCCCGCTGCCTCCCGCACTGACCAAGTGTCTGTGTCCTTGCAGGCACCGGGAGTTTGGCTGCCGCCGTGGAGATAGCCTCGGGCCGCCAGGCCCTGGTGGTGGGCAAGCCCAGCCCCTACATGTTCGAGTGCATCACAGAGCACTTCAGCGTGGACCCCAGCCGCACACTGATGGTGGGTGACCGCCTGGAGACTGACATCCTCTTCGGCCACCGCTGTGGCATGACCACCGTGCTCACGCTCACGGGCGTTTCCCGCCTGGAGGAGGCCCAGGCCTACCTGGCGGCCGGCCAGCATGACCTCGTGCCCCATTACTACGTGGAGAGCATCGCGGACTTGATGGAGGGGTTGGAGGACTGAGCCCACTGACATAAGCGCAGCCACTACCCTCCCTTACCCTGTTCCCGTAGGTGGAGGTGATGGGCCAAGAGCTGCACTAAGGGCTACCGGCTCCTGCACCCCAGTTTCTACCCGGGTGGGACTGGAACCCAGGGAAGGAGTCAAGGTCCCCACACCCACTCCCAGGTGCCCCCTCCCCTCTTACTGGTTCACCCCGGCCTGACCCAGCCAGGTGGCCTTATATCCCGCCCTGTGACCTCCCCTTGTTTCAGTCTGGGCCCTGCTGCCTTGTGAAGATCTCCCCAACCCTGAGCACCTAATTCCCCACTTCCGCCCTGGGGCCCCTAGAGCTCTTCCTGGGTCCTGGCCTGGGATGCCTGTTGACCAATCAGAGGTCTAGGTAACCAGGAATCATTATTGCCCTGAGCCCTGAATGGACCAATCAGAAGGCTAAGTGATGGTGATGCATTGCTGTTGGGTCCTGAGTGGACCTGTTGGAAGCCTAAGTGACAGTGACCCTCTCAGGTCCTAGGTCCTGGGTAGACCAATCAGGACCCCAGGTAGTAATGAGCCATTCGTCTCTTGGATCCTAAATAGAACAATCTAGAAGTCTGAGAAGACAGTGGCCTCTCGACTATCTGGGTCTGACTGGACCAGCCAGGGGTCTAGATTTCTGTTCGTAAAGAAGGGTCCAAGTGCTGAAGACGCCTCTCCTCCACAAGGGGGCCCTAGTGACTCGGGAGGCTTCTGTAGTGAGGGCCCCACCCCTCCCTGCTCATGGTATCAGACCAGTGCTGATGGTGGCCACAGCTTGGGAGTGGGGCTTTTGTGCCCCCGCCTTGCTATCAGTGTTTGCTGTGCCACCTCTCTCCCGTGCCCACCCCAGTTATTTATTATCGTGTGCCACTGATGGTGGGGGTGGGGGCTGAGCCTTCCCCCGCCTCCTCTACCCCTGTTGTAACTAGTCCTCCCGTACTTAATAAAGTGCGAGTAGGAGTGTCTGTGTGGGTTCAAGTCTGTGTCCAGGGTGGGACGGGGGGAGGAGCCCCTGCCTGAGCCTGTTCTCCCCAAAACTGGCCCATTCCCTCTGTGAAATGATCCACCCCAGTTCCAGCATGTTCTCTGTGTAGAGTGGTACCTTAGCTTAATAGCACTTTATGCCTCACTGAGTTTATTTTTTAAAAAAAATTTTGGCCATGTCACATGGCATGTGGAATCTAGTTCCCCGACCAGGGGTTGAACCTCCGCCCCCTGCACTGGAAGTGCAGAGTCTTAACCACTGGACCACCAGGGAGCGTCCGCCTCACTAAGTCTTTGTATAACAATATGTTTCAGTCCTTTGGAAAATCCAGCAAGCTTGCATTACTCATTCCACTTTACTCCTTGGGGAACGAGGATCAAAAAGGTGATGTTAGCTTACAGAAGGGCACACACCTAGAAAGTGTGACCACCTGAGTGGGGCTGAAACTTGTGTTGACTCTGAGAGGCTGCAGCCCCGCTCTATAGAGACTGAAGGGGGAGACAGGTCCTTGCCCTCCTCCAGGAGCTCGGGGGAGATGCAGTGCACACCCCTCCACGGGATTTCACGCATCCTTCACACCTGGGCTGCTGCTGTGACTGTCTGCCCTGCTGGCCTCGAGATTTCCCAGGGCCGCCTCCAGAGCAGGTGCCCAGCCAGAAGCTGGTTGATGGGCAGGCCTGACTGTCACTGATACACTTATCACTTGAGCTTGCACAAGCCCCTTGCCTGCTCAGCCTGTTTCCTCATCTGTAAAGTGAGGGATGGGACTTCGAGGTCTGGAAAATTCTCTTCAGTGTGGTTCCTCTTGGGAAGATGGAGTGCTTGACTGAGTCTGGCTGCATCAGGAGGTAGGAGCAAATGTGCTTTTCTGGTGACTTTTGGTTAAGGCATAAAGGAGTTTATTGGCTGCCCCGTGAAGTGGTCCAACACCCTCCAGGTGCATCCCCCTCATCCTCTCACTCTTACGGGCTTTGGATGTGGAAGCGGTTGCAGCCATTATGTGATCACAAGGCATGGCCCAGTATATTTCTCTGCTCTGTGACTCTGCTTCAGGAAAATGGGAAGCACTTGAGGGTATTTTCCCTAGACCTCTAAAGGTTGCAAACCATCAGAAAAAGTCTAAGAACAGCACAATGAATACCATATGGTCTTCACTAGATTTCTAGCTAATATTTCAGGAAACCAATGACACCGATTGATGAAACGACTCCTTCACATTACACCCCCTGGTTTCAATAGTTTCCTAGTTTTGCCTCACCCCACCCCCACCCCTGCCTGTTGACTACTTTCTTGGTGAACAGAAGCCTGAGAGGGACCTTCTGTTGTTCCTGCCATAATTTTTCCCCCTGGGAGTGGCTTTGAGTTAAGGGCCAAAGTTCAGACTCGCTGAAATAAATCTGAGCTTAGTCTAGCATCAGAGTCCCACACAGCACTCCCTTTTGATTTCATTTTATCTATTACAGTTAATCATAACTACAGGTCTATAAATTTTACTTTTTTCGCAATTCCTTATGCATCCATTTAGCTGACTCCCCAGGACTTGGAGCCATGTCTAAATTCCACTGGTAACATTTACCTTTATTTAATTAAAAATTTTGAAGAAGGCACATAATTTTTTTGCTTTTTGCCAAGCTGCGTGGCTTGCAGGACCTTGGTTACCCAGTCAGGGACTGAATCTAGGCCCTGGGCCATGAAATTGCCAGTCCTAACCACTGCAGTGCCAGAGAATTCTAGGTTTACTTTAGAGGCAAGGCTGCACTGCTGCTTGGAGCATGGATGACCACATGACCACCTAGGAATCAAAGGTTCCTCACCCTTGCCCTTTCATACTTTCTCTTTTCAACCCACACATTTCTATGAGCCAGGGCCTTTGTAGCAAATCCCACTTCTCTGACACCAACTGAAAGGGAAAGCTGTTTACCCACAGGATACAGTACTTCTGACACCAAAATGTGCGAGGTTTCTACATCAAGCAATTCTCCAGTTTTCTGCAAATACCGCCTGGATGTCCTACAACCTAATTCAATTTCAACACTACCTGGAGTCAGTGTAGACCCCACAGGTTAAGGGCTCAGCCCCCCTAGACTTTCCCCTACTTCAGTGCCAGGCCCAAATGCCAGGTTCTTACCTGTACTCTGATCAACCGGCTATAAATCAGAGGTTCCCACAACCCCCTTCTCAGGTTTGATCATTTGTTACAATGGCTCACAAAACTCAGGGAAACTATGATTATGAGTTTATTCTATAATAAAGGATATGACAAAGCATTCCAGTGAACAGCGAGATGAAGACCTATACAGGGTGAGGTCCTGGAGGGTACTAAGAGAAGAGTTGCTGTCCCAGTGGGGTTAGGGTGTGCCACCTTGCCAACATGTGGGCGTGTCCACCAACCTGGATGATCTCCAAACTGTGTAGCTTGGGGATTCCTATGGAGGGGGTTTATCATGTTGGCATGATAGATCATTAGTCTCTAGCTCCTCTCCCCTTCTTGGAAGACGGGTGGCAGAGCTGAAAGTCCCAAGCTTCTGAACACTGCTTGATCTTTCTGGTGACCAGCCCCCACCTTGAAGCCATCCAAGTGCCCACCAAGAGTCACCTCATCAGAACAAAAAATGCTCCTATCACCCAGGAAATTCCACAGGATTTAGGAGCTCTAGGTCAGGAACCAGGGTCATAAACCAAATACACGTTTCTTACTATGTCACACTCCCTCAGTTGTTTACTATTTATTTATTGACTGCACCAGCTCTTACCTGTGGCATACAGGATCTTAAGTTGCAACATGTGAACTCTTAGTTGTGGCATGTGGGATCTAGTTCCCCAACCAGGGATAGAACCCAGGCTCCCGGCATTGGGAGCGCAGAGTCTTAGCCACTGGACCACCAGGAAAGTTCCTAATTTATAAAAGTTTCAAACCAACAGAAAAGGTGTAAGTGAAAGTGAATTCGCTTAGTCGTGTCCAACTCTTCGCGACCCCATGGACTGCAGCCTACCAGGCTCCTCGGTCCATGGGATTTTCCAGGCAAGAGTACTGGAGTGGGGTGCCATTGCCCTCTCCTAGAAAAGGTGTAAGAATGGCACAAGGAACACTCATGCCCTTCATCTACATTCCCAGTTGTTTTCTATTTGTCCTGTTTGCTTAGTTGCTCTGTATGTATATTGACATTTTTAAACAGGCTTGTTCGAGAGTATGTTACAGATGTGAAGACAGTTCATCTTAAATCTTTTACATTGTCTGTCCTAAAAGCAGGGGCTAACTGTGGATTGTGGTTGTGCAGAAGAGTGAGGACTCTCTATATGGCCATAGTCCATGATCATACAGGAACCCAGATCTTGTATGATTTCATTGAGCCACTGAATTAATCTGCTATGGAAACCTCCTAGCTCCAGACTGCTTGGTATGTGAATTTTTCTTAATTTTAAAGCAGTTTTTCTTGAGTTTTCTGTTACTTGCAGCCCCAAACTCTCCTGATACATCGGTCCCAAGCATTTATAGAAAACATTAAAATGCATCCACAGCCCCCATTAAATATATTTATGGGGGGGTTACTATACTTATCCAAATAGGGAAAGGAGTACATCAAGGCTGTATATTGTCACCCTGCTTATTTAACTTATATGCAGAGTACATCATGAGAAACGCTGGACTGGAAGAAACACAAGCTGGAATCAAGATTGCCAGGAGAAATATCAATAACCTCAGATATGCAGATGACACCACCCTTATGGCAGAAAGTGAAGAGGAACTAAAAGCCTCTTGATGAAAGTGAAAGAGGAGAGTGAAAAAGTTGGCCTAAAGCTCAACATTCAGAAAATGAAGATCATGGCATCTGGTCCCATCACTTCATGGGAAATAGATGGGGAAACAGTGGAAACAGTGTCAGACTTTATTTTTTTGGGCTCCAAAATCACTGCAGATGGTGACTGCAGCCATGAAATTAAAAGACGCTTACTCCTTGGAAGAAAAGTTATGACCAACCTAGATAGTATATTCAAAAGCAGAGACATTACTTTGCCAACAAAGGTCCATCTAGTCAAGGCTATGGTTTTTCCTGTGGTCATGTATGGATGTGAGAGTTGGACTGTGAAGAAGGCTGAGCGCCGAAGAATTGATGCTTTTGAACTGTGGTGTTGGAGAAGACTCTTGAGAGTCCCTTGGACTGCAAGGAGATCCAACCAGTGCATTCTGAAGGAGATCAGCCCTGGGATTTCTTTGGAAGGAATGATGCTAAAGCTGAAGCTCCAGTATTTGGCCACCTCATGCGAAGAGTTGACTCATTGGAAAAGACTCTGATGCTGGGAGGGATTGGGGGCAGGAGGAGAAGGGGACGACCGAGGATGAGATGGCTGGATGGCATCATGGACTCGATGGATGTGAATCTGAGTGAACTCTGGGAGTTGGTGATGGATAGGGAGGCCTGGCGTGCTGCAATTCATGGGGTCGCAGAGTCAGACATGACTGAGTGACTGAACTGAACTGAACTGAACTATACATATCTCCAATGATTTTTATACTTTCATTTTAGAGATTATTTGGCTATGGGGATCTAATGTAAGAGTGATCAATCTCTAGGAAGGCTTGGACATGCTTTTGAAGAAGAAAATTCCACCCACAAAATTGTTTTCAAAGGTAATACAGTTTTTATGACTAGCAAGGGTTAGGTTTGACCAAAGTAAACATTATTAACTTCAGCTCTGCAGTCTTAGTATTTGGGGGCCAACACATTTTTTTTTTCTTCAAGTCTCAAATATTTTCTAAGCTCTTAAAAAGCTCTTAGCTTCCTCTGAGTCTATAATTATGTCACCCGCCCCCTGCCCACATACACACACATACCAAAGAACCATTAAAAAAAAAATAAAGACTCATGCCTGAGCCCTGGAGGATAATGAAGGACAGGGTCTGGACCTCACCTAGACCTCATACGAGAGGAGAGGTGATTCTCCAAAGGCAAGCTGGGGCCTGTGTTCAGAGAGGGACCAACACTAGGTGGGAAGGCAAAGTGACAGAGCCCCCTGTGTTTGGGGAGATGGCTGGCTGAGCACATGGAGCAGCGCAAGCAAAGGCAGGGAGCTGAGAAAGGATGAGCAGGCAAGTGAGGAGGTGGGCTTCAGCACAATCTGCTTGGGAAAGTATCTGAAGTTGGGGGCATCCCCCAACTAGTCCTTCCGATCCTTCATGGAAAGATCACTTTTGAGGTCCAAGAATCCCAGCATCACACTGTTCTACCCTTGGCTCAGCAGATGAAAGCACTGCAGCCCAAGCTCCCCATGTGACCCTGGCCAAATGGCCACCCTCTCTGGGTGGTCTCCAGATCATTAAATGAAGGAGCTCTGGAGCTGGCCGGCCAGGCTGCCTGGGGGTGCAGAGGGTATCTCAGGGGGTCTGGTAGCCCTCCCCACCACGGTCAGCTGGAGGAGCCACAGCCTTCCTGGGGGCTGGGTGGGAGCCGGCAGCCTTGGAAGAGCCATGCTGGCCTGGATCTCCTGTCTGGACAAGCTCAACTCATTTCTCACAGCAGCAGCCAAGGTCCAGCCCGTAGGGCCAGGCTGCAGGATGGAGGAATTCCAGACAGCTGGCTGCCTCCACTGCAGTGAGGCATAGGAGAGTCTCTGCACGGGGAGGGGCTTGGCCTTGGAGAGTGCAGGAGAGAGAGCTGACTTTCAGCCCCCCTCACATCACTCCTATAACACTCCAGGCAGATGGGTAACATCCCCACTTTCCAGGCCTGGATACAGGTTCAGGGAGTACAAGGACCTTGGCTGGAGTTACAGCCCGGTAGCCCCCAAATCAGGACTTGCCCCTCCTCTCCGATTCTGATGTCAGCTTCGCTTCAGGGCCCCAGAGCAGCTTCCCTGTGCAGAAGTCCGACCCACGTGGCTGCTTCAGGAGGGAGGTGAAGATGAAATGAGATAACGTACGAAAGCGAAGCACCTGGCACAGGGTCTAACAGATAAGTGGACGCCACCAGCAGAAAGCCCTGAGACTGTGGGTGGGTGGGTGGGTGGGGTATAAAGCAGCTTGTCCCTGCCCCCCACCCCCAGAAAAACAGTCCCTCTTATTTATAGGGGACACTGGACTCTGTAGAGACTCCCACCAGAGCCTGGGGAGAGGGGGACTACCTAGGGATGACGTGGGGGTGAGAGGGTGGGCTCCCAGAAATGTTGACCCAGGAAAGTGAACTCAGTCTGGAAGAAGATACAAGAAGGCAAAACCCTTCTGAGACTCTATGAACAAAAGAATCATTTATTAAGGATATACAACAGACCTGAACTCTACCTTGCGCTAACCTTGTGCAAGAGAGCAGGGCTGCTCATGCCCAATTCACAGACAGGCAGACTGAGGCAAGCAGGGAGAAGCAACTTGCTGGGATGCCCTGGGAGGGCATGACAGGGCTAGCACAGGAACGTGAGTCTCCAGACTCCCAGAGGGGCCTTCCGGGGCCCTCCACCCCATGTCACCGTCCCATTTCGTCTCCCTACAAGTCCTCAGCAGGCCAAATGCCACAGAGGAGTAAAGCAGCCCTCATCCAACAACATACACTTCCTGGTGCCGAACCCCATCTTCCAGGATGGGGGAGGAAATGAAGGAGCAGCTCCTGAGGCCCCAAGAGCCCCAGCACTGGGGAGTAGCCAGCCAGGCCCACCTGATGGCTGTCACAGCAGGGACTGCATCTGAAGCATCTCTGGCTTTGGTCCAGGGCTCCTTCTGAAATACCCTCATTCCTTGTCCAGGCAGAGAGGGTGTCTGTGGGCCTCAGAGGGGAAGCACAGAGGAAAGGCAGTGGGCCTGGGCACCACCCACCCCTGCCTAATGTGGAGGTCTGGAGGGAGGCCCTCGAGGAAAAAGGGAAGCACTTTTGCTGGTTGGTTTCTGAGGCAGTTGGCTTGGTCTAGAAGGGGTGAGGGGCTCACAGGGGGGTGCCACCCAGCCTCTCTGGGCCTGCCTCTCAGCCCGCTGCCCTCCCCTCTCCTCCTGTGCCAATGTGGGCCTCCGTCTCTGGAGGAAGATGGGGGCTGGGGAGGCAGTGAGCTTGGGGCAGGGCCTCTAGATGTGAGTCACCCCTGGTCCACATCTTAGCTCTTCAGTGCTGGTAATTTCAGAAGGGGGACAGTGATGTGAAGGAGGGCCTGTTGGTACCTCTCTTAGCAAGCCCCCCACTCCACCCGCCCAGGGCTCCCCGTGCTCCTCTCTCTACTTGGTTTCTGAATGTGAGGTGAGCACCCCTTGAACCCACCCTCAAGTCTGTTGCTACAGTGGTTTTCCCTGCAGTCTAAATCTGGCCTCACTACTCAATCTTCATATAACTTTCTGTGGCCTACCCAGCACCCTCAGATCAAACAATACCCAAACCCCTCCGTGAGGCCCTTCATGATCCAGTACCATTGGCCGCCCAGCCTCATAACCCCATCTTTCCCTAGCACCCTCTAAACTCCAGCCATGCCCAGATGCTCACAGTTGCCCAGATGCTCACAGTTCCCCAGACGTGTGCTGTCTCATTTCTGTGCCCATGCTGGAATGCCAGTCCCTGCTTCTTCACCCATCCTTGAAGACTGACCTTCTAGGACTTCTCTGGCAGTCCAGAGGTTAAGACTCTGCCCTTCCACTGCAGTTGGCACGGGTTCAGTCCTTGGTCAGGGAACTAAGATCCCGCATGCCACGTGGGGTGGCCAAAAAAAGGAAAGACCCACATTCTTCCCATTCTGGACCACCCCACTACAGTGCTTTCTCATGACTTCTCCCAGAGCCAGCATCGTGCTACTTCCTAATTAGGTTCACAGTCAAATTCTGCCCCCAACAGAGAGCTACTTGAGAGCAGGGACTGAGGGCTTCATCTTTGAATCCTCTGAGGCCAGCTCAGGGCCAGGCACATAATAGGTGCTCGGTAAAATACCTGCTAAACGGATGGGGAAAAGAAGTTGTGCCTGGTGTCAGAGGGAGAAATGGAGGCGGGTGCACAGACCCGGGACCCCAACTTTTTATGGCCTGGCTCACCGTGGGCCTCCTTCCAGGCCTGACCCTCTTGGACAGGCCAGAAGCTGTTAGGCAGGGGCTCCTGGAGGATCCGCAGCAGGGCCCTCGGGAGGGCCAAAGCCTGCGGCCTGAGTCCCGAGTCTGGGCGGCAGCCTCAAGCCTGGCACCAGCCCAGCCTTTCTTTAGCGCTAGTGAAGAGCAGAGCAGCAGCCGCAATCCCTGTTTCCGGAGGAGGCAGGGCTTTGTGGTTAATGGGTCCTGGGCCCTCTGCAGAGGCGCCCAGAGTGGGCCACGCCCTGGCCCCTGCCAAGGAACAGAGCCTCTCGAACCCCAGATCTAATTCTCGAGGGACCCTGCACCCCTTCAGCTGTTTTCTCTGGGTATCCCCCCAGCTCAGCCAGCTAGCCCTGGCCCTCTTCTCGCTAACTCTTGGACCTAATTCATCCTCAAACTATTTTCCACTGGCTTCCCCCAATCCTTGCCACAGCACAATTTTGGGAAGGGGTAGGAGAATTGGGATGTGGACCCTGGACCTTGTGGGAGTGGCTAAGAAGGAATGACGGGGGAGGGGGGGTCTCCACTCCGATTGGTCATCTCTGCTTCAGAACTGGCTTCAAAATTCCATTAACTCCGCCTCCTGTGGCCCCCATCCCATTCCTGAGTTACAATTGGCTCAGCATCCAGGGGGCGGGACTCACCGGGGTCTGGTCCACTTAAAAGAGTGGGAGCGGCCCAAAGCCCATTTCTCCTGCAGAGTCTTCAGACAGCTGGTGCCGAAACTCCAGGAACATCCTTCTCTCTTCAATCATGGCTTGTGTGAGTATGCGGACCCCCCTACCCTAAGGCCCAGAGATGGTCTGGGGGCTCAGCTGGGGAGAGCTAGGGTAGATCAGGATCTGGGTTCTAGTTCCCGTGGTGCGGCCTTGAACAAGTGTCTTTTCTGGGCTTCAGTGGCCATGTCTGTAAAATGAGGGTAGGGCCACAGTCCCCCAAGGCCTTCTCTGGCTTAAGAAATTTCTGGATTCCTCCAGAGTCTGATAGCACAATTATTTCTGCCATGGTCTGACTTACTGCAGCTCTTTTGAGAAGTGGGAGTGGAAAGGGTGTGGCCGACTGGACATGGGGGCGGGGGGAGCATTTTCTTAGTGCCCAGGACACTCTCCCTTCCCCCTCCTCCACCCCATAGAAACTCCTCTCCCTTCCCCCCTGCAGCTGTCCCCAGTCCCTGGGCCAGGGCAGAGTCACCCTGTGCTCCAGAGAGCTCTGAAAAGTGGCCAGGATCTGAGCCACACTCCCTGGGGGTAGCCTGTATAGGTTAGCCCGCAGCAGTGGGTGATTCTGTCCAGATGGTCAGATGAAGGTTAGGGGAGAGTGCCCTACGACCCTTTCCTCCAGGCTAGGAGGGGTGTGTCTGTGTGATAAGGGATATCAAGGAGGAAGCTAGAATATTCTGCAGGCCCCGAGGGACAGGATTCAAGTTTTTGGCAGGAGGAACCACTCACACCAGTTAAGCTTTGCATTTGCATTTGTTAACCCTGAACCAGCCAGGGTGCAGGCTCCTACCCCGGGGCCCATTCTCCCTTCTTAGAGGGGTCTAACTGTGCTCCTTAGGGGACTCCTCTCCAGCCCCTGTCCCTCTCTGCACAGAGGGCCTTGAAGGGGATGGTGGACACCGCCCAGCTCCAGGCCTCTTCCTCTCCCTCTCCAGCAGATGTACAGACAGCCTCACTTGCCTTCCTTTGCCCCTAACTCGCAGAGACCATGTGGAGGTTGACTCTCTCCATCTATTCAGCGAGGCAGGCAATGGAGCAGGCTAGACATGGCATCTAAAATCCCCAGGCTAAACGGCAGAAACTTCTAGATCCTGTCTTCTTAGACTCTCAGTCCTGTTACAGACAAGAAATTGACCCAGCTGGGAGTAGGGACTTGCCCAGGACCACACAAAGATGGAGAGCCTAGAACTTGCAGCCGGGTTCCTCAGGCTTCAGGTCGGCCTGGTCAGAGCACCCTAAAAAGGGGACGACCCCACCCCTTAATCCCCACCCACCTCTCTAGACACCCCCCGCCCCCGCCATTGCGTCCTCTAACCCGGCTGGGCGGGGTCTCGTCTAGCAGGGTCTGGTCGCCAGCAACCTGAATCTCAAACCTGGGGAGTGCCTCAGAGTGCGGGGCGAGGTGGCCGCAGACGCCAAGAGGTGAGGGGTACGAGGGCTGGGGTGGCGGGCGGCAGGGGCGGGGGCTCAGCTCGAGGGAGGAGCCGGGCCCGCTGAGGGGCGTGGCTGGCTGGGTCCGGCCCCTCCCTCCGGCGGGGGCAGGTTTCAGGTCCGCGGCCGCTGAGGCAGTGTCTTCTGGATGAGTCACTTTCTCCGCGGGGTCTGGACGCCCCCACCATTGTCTCATCCTTAAACTGAACCAGCTGCGGCCTCGTCATCTACCTCGACTGGCCTTCCTCCCGCCCCTTTTGTGGGCGGGGCCTGAGGAGGCGGGGAGAAGGGAAGAAAGGGCGTCACCCTTGCTGCCCGCCTTCCGAGATCCGTTTTTTTTCTTTCACTTCTTCCTGAACTCATCATTCTTTCGGCCAGCTGGCCTAGTTTCTCCGGACTCTTGTGACCTTGCATCAGTCAACCCACCGCCTTGACCCTTATTTGTTAATCAGTTCATGGAGGGGGGAGGTTGCTGTGTGAAGGTGAAATGCTGGATCTCTCGGTGACGATGATGACCAGCTGACCGTATAAAAGAGCCGCAGGTTTCACGCGCACCACTTGTGCCATTCTTTCCAAACCCTCAGAGATAGGCATTGCTGTTAGCTCCACTCAGCAAATGTTCATGAGCCCCGCAGTTATTAAGCATCTACCTGCTGTGTGTCACGCTTCGTGCTGGGCACCAGGGCTACAGATAGACAAGACGGCCAGGACAGTTGCCCTCCCAGAGGACGCCATCTGGAGGGAGTCTCTGACCTTGATCAAAGGGGCTGGGACACACATTCATGTCTGCAAGAGTCCTGGCTGTCAGCATAGCAAGACCCTTAAGAGATGCTCTTTGTGCAGCCTCGGCTGTGTAGATATGGATACTGAGATCCAGAGAGGGGCAGGGACTTGCTCAGGGGCACAAAGCAAGGAGGAAGCAGGGACACAGCTAGAATCCAGGTTTCCTGCTTCTCAGCTCAGTGAGTTTCCCCAGCGAGGTGCATTCACACGGACTGGGGGGCACAGACTAGAGGGTCTGAGGGGGCTGTAGCCGGTGGAGGCAGCCTCAAGCCCACCTGTTACCCCCTAGCTTCTCGCTGAACCTGGGCAAAGATGACAACAATCTGTGCCTGCACTTCAACCCTCGTTTCGAAGCGCATGGGGACATCAACACCATCGTGTGTAACAGCAAGGACGGTGGGGCCTGGGGGGCTGAGCAGAGGGAATCTGCCTTCCCCTTCCAGCCTGGAAGTGTCGCGGAGGTGGGCTGGGGCCTGGGGGCGGCAGGGGATCAGGGCACTGGGTGGGCTGGGGCAGAGCTGGGTTGAGTGGCTAGAGACCTAGGTCCCAACCCTCCAACCCCGGTCCCCCTTCCTCTCCCTTCCCAGATCCCTGCCCTTCCCTCACTAGTTGTGTGATCCTCAGTGAGCAATATCCCCTTCTCCCAACCTCAGGGCCTCACCCATGAAGCAGGGCTGTTGTCAGGGCCGAGTGAGGAAAGGGCTCTGGGAGGGCCTAGGACCTGCATGCTGCAGCTGTGGCCGTGGAGTCAAGGGTCTCTGTGGGGTCCACATGCTCACTGCCCTTCTGCATCCCTAGGTATGCGTCTCCTTCAACGAGACAGACCTAACCATCAAGCTGCCTGATGGATACGAATTCAAGTTCCCCAACCGCCTCAACCTGGAGGCCATCAACTACCTGGCTGCAGGTGGTGACTTCAAGATCAAGTGTGTGGCCTTTGAGTGACATATGGGCCCCAGCCCATGGCCCCCAATAAAGGCAGCTGCCTGTGCTCCCCCTGATCCAGCCTCCTGTGTGTGTGGGTGTGGAAGAGGAGGGTTCCACCAACTCCCCCAAGCCCTGTCTCTGCCCTTTCCTTCACTTTCATTCACTACCTTGATGCATACCTTTTTGGGGGGTGGGGCTGTGCTATGTGGCTCGTGGAATCTGAGTTCCCTGACCAGGGATGGAACCCAGGCCCATGGCAGAGAAAGCATCTAACTGTTGGACCCGCCAGGGCACTCCCTTGATGTTATACCTCTTAAGTGGGCTTCCAACCCACTCCAGTATTCTTGCCCGGAAAATCCCGTGGACAGAGGAACCTGGCAGACTACAGTCCATAGGGTCGCAAAGACTGAAGTGCAGGCATTCCTCTTACGTGCCACTGACATCTTCTTCCCCTGGGTCCCCTGGGCTGAACAGAAAGCTCAGTACCCAGTAGTGAGCTCAATACTAAATAAGCCCGTCATTACCCTCAAACAGTTCGCAATTCAGGGGACCCCAGCACACAGTAGATGCTCAAAAGGTGTTGAATAAATGAAAACAGGGAGAGAGGCAAGAACAGGCTGATTCATGCCATGGTATCAGGCAGCACAGAGGGAGGTAGAGGGAAGAATACCTGGGGCCCCCTCATTTGTTTTCATAAACTAAGAAGCCGTCTGATTTCAGACAGTGCAGGGAAACCAGCTGTGTGCCCTTCTGGGCCTTAATTGACCTCACTGAGCCTGTTTCGGGGAGGATAGCACGGAGCCTCTCACGGGATTGTTGTGAGGATGAAATGAGGTGTGTGAAGGGGGACAAGCGCAGGGCTGGCACATGACAAACACGCAGTGGATAGTATACCCGTCCCTGCCCCACTATCGCTTGAGATCTTATCCCCTGAATCTGAAGAGGAGGAAATGGGCTCTGGGTGGTGACTCCCTAGTCTGTACCAGGCCCAGCTGAGCCTTCTGGGGCTCCCCAAGCTCCCCAGCTTTGTGGTGCCTGGCCACACCCTTGAATGCTAGAGTGTAAGGGCAACCAGGGTGCCAGTCTGGAAACTCAGGACCCTTAACCCAACAATGGGAAGGTGGGCTTGGGCGATGGCCCTGGCACCACCTGCTGCCCCATTTCTGATAGGAGGAATGGGGGAAGGAGAATGCTAGCCCCTGCAAAGAGCCTAGAAATAGAGGCAGGTAGGCCTCCTGCTACACACAGCCTCTTCTTCCCTGCAGAGCAGAGGAGTGCAGAGGACTCACACAGCTTGTGATGAGGCCTCCATGAGCCCTTCTGCCGGTTTCCAGAGGATGTGCTTTCCAAGGCCAGCCATGCTGTGTTACTCTGGAGGGCAAGGCTTCACCCAGCTCCATCATGCTCATTTGTCACAAGGGATGGGACATGAACTGATTGTTGGGCAACCCTGCACACTGACCACGCCTCTGCCCCCTTTCCTTTCTGCTCCCTCCTGTAGGGCCCCTACCTCCCTGGGAAACAGCCCCTGGGGACTGGGCCAGTGTTCCCAAAAGGCTTAGAATCAGAACCTCAGCAGGCAACCCCCAAACCCCAGGGCAGCCTCCTGAGGTGTGTGTGGGGTGGGAGCTTGGCTAATTTCAGTCTCCAGAACAGCTAGCATCAGCTGTGAAACACTGGATAGGTCTCTTTCCCCCAGCCTTAGTTTTCTCACCTGTAAAATGCAGGCTATTATTTTCAACTGGCCTCTTTGGGTGGATCACTCCCATCTCAGTGGGTCCGCTGCAGGACACATTTCTATGTGGGCCTCGGAGGATGGAGCACACAGGCTGGGAGCTGCCTTGAGCCACACCCAATCTCCAGGCTCTCCTGGGGCACCCAAGTGGCCACCCAGAGAGAGACAGCTTTGGAAGTCTGGCTGTGGGTGGGGCGCCCTCTGCTGGACATTGGAGAAAGTGTCTCCTTGACTGCCTTTTTCTCGCCCTACTTACTCTCTCCACACTGGCTGAACACACAATATACCAGGACTGGGACTACAACCAGGCGGAGGAAAGCTCCTGGGGCAGATTAGGAGAGAGATCACTGACTGTGGAGGAAAGAAACTGGGCTTGGAGTCAGATAGACCTATGTTCAACCCCCAGTTCCATCACTACGTGCCCTTGGACCAGTTACATAACCTCTCTGAACCTGTTTCCTCGCCTATCAAATTGCATTAATACTAGTATCCACCTAGTGTGACTGTTGCAAGGATTAGCTGAGATAATGAGGAGAACTGCATTGTGCCTAGCACAAAGTAGGGGCTCTGTAAACATTGGTTCCCTTCACCTCTTTTCAGACCCCGTGTGTCCCAAGGGCCTATGAAACTGGGTCCAGAGAAACAATAAGTAGAGTTCTGTCTTTAGATGACAGGGCTCTACCCTCAGCACCTGCTCTTCTTGTCTGTGTGACCTTGGGTAAGTGACCACACCTCACTGAGCCTCATTATAATGGGACTCATATCTCAAAAAAGATAATCATTTAGGGACCGTGGCGGTCCAGTGGTTAAGACTCCACACTTTCACTCTAGGGGACATGGATTCCATCTCGGGTTGGAGGGCTAAAGATCCCACATGCTATGTGGCACAGCCAGAAAAAAAAAAAAGATAATCGTGCAAAGAACTAAATGGCAGCTGCTGTTAATTCTTTGGCTTATCACCTTCATCAGCATTTCTATTAAGAAAATGTGCCATCTCTTGCTGCGCCTGAACATAAAAATATGCTCAATGAACATAAAAATAATTACAAGGAGAAAGTGATCCAAAAGGGAAGTGTGTTAGACTGTGAGCTAACTGCAGCAAAGGGCTCTCAAGCTTTTGGAGTCTGGGTGGGGTTGCCAGTCCCACATCTATTTCCCTGGAGTAAAGGGGACCTGGAACTCCCAGGGAAGAGTTTGGAACAATGGCACCTGCCCGAGGTGGCGTGCTTCACTCTGCGCTGGGAACTTTCGCAGATGTGGCCTCCCTGAGCCCCTCGTGGGCTGGCAGCTCCAACTGGGTGGGCTGCGAGGGCCGACTGCACAGAGATCTAGCTGTCTTCTTACTCGGTTCCAGTCTCTGCACCTGACCGGACGTTCTAAGAGGGCAGAAGCACTCCACACACAGGGCAGCAATCGGGGGTGACGCTGCACACCACTTGAGAACGAGCTGACTTTAAGTTACTTCCCCTCTCTGAGCCTCCACGGAAGGCCTGTCGCCGGGCATCTTGCTGGGGGTAAGGCGGGGCGCACCACTGCAGCCAAGGCAATGCTTCTACCCAGTAGGGTGCCAAGGATGGCAAGCGGCATGGCCACTAGCGGCAGTGCAGGGCCAGAGAGACAGTTGTTCATCACCCTGTTGTTCAGCTGCGGGGAGTGGGGAACGTAGGGGCGGGGGCAGAGATCCCGCCTGTTATACAAGAAGAGAGGGACGGGAGGAACGCAGGGCGGCCCCTTTAAAAGGCGGGGTCCGGCGAGCGGAACGGCCGAGCGTCGCTGCGGAGCACTTCCGGGAGGCTGGCCGTCCTACAACCGGAAGTGTCTTTGGTGCGCGGAATCCTCGCCGCCGAAGCGTTCCTGCTATGGGCCGCAACAAGAAGAAGAAGCGAGATGGCGACGACAGGCGGCAGCGGCTCATCCTGAGCTTCGACGAGGAGAAGCGGCGGTGAGTGCCAAGGCTGAGCGGATCCCGTTCGGGCCGCCGGGCAAGGCCGAGGCCGGGTCTGTCCGCATACGCTCACGCGGAAGGCCCTTCCGGTCCCGCCCTCTCGGCGTAGTGCGGAGCCCTGGCGGGTGGAAGCCGCGGCTCTGGGCCCCCCAGCCCGGAGGGATGGAATCGTCCGCCCCGCCCTCGCGTCGCTTTTCTGCTCCCCAGGCCGCCTTGTGATGCTGTGTGCTCGGCCCGAGAGCGGGCTTCACCCTCCCCAACCTGGCGGTCTCGCTTGCAGTTGGTGGTGTTCAGTCTCTCAGTCCTGTCGGACTCTGCGATCCCATGGACTCACAGTAGACTCAGCTGTTTTGGATGAGTAATTAGCGAATGAAACAAAGGCCTCCGGACCTTTGAGTCGGTCCTCTAAGCCTTAGCGTCTGGTCTAGCCCCACTCAGAGTGCCACCTGGACCTATGGTAGTGGGTCAGCGAAAAGCCTGGTGTTGGGCCCCATAACAGATAGGAATGGTGCGGCCGGATCTAAGGAAGATGAGAGGGCCTGAGATAAGATGGAGCGTGGGGGAAGGAAGTGCTGGGGCATCATCAGGAAACTCAGGGAGGCATCAACAGGACCTACAGACGAGTCGAGGGGCAGAGTCCTGGGGAAATGGGTGTTGATCCAATGGACAGTTTGTGGAGGTCTGGGTGAGGGTGGCCTTGAAAGCCCCACTTGAAGCGGCCTAATTCACTGAGGAATAGAGTTTGCCAGTGAAGAAGGGACCCTCACCTGCTCTAGGTTCAAAGGCTCTCAGCCTATGCCCACCACCTGCCCCTGTTGCTGGCAACTAAGAGCCCAGGAGAGTGTCGAGTGGGGAGAGAGGCAGCACCTCCCTCTCTTTCCCTAACCTTACACTCTCTGACCCCCGTGGGCAAGTCATCTTACCTTTCTCTGCCTCATTGTCTCCCATCTGTGAATTGGGAATGGGTATCTGATTGAGGACAGGAGGAAAAGGGGGTGACAGAGGATGAGATGGTTGGGTAACATCATCGACTCAATGGATCTGAATGTGAGCAGACTCCAGGAGATAGTGAAGGACAGGGCATGCTGCAGTCCATGGGGTCACAAAGAGTCAGACGTGAATGAGCAACTGAACAACAGTAACCACCCAGTGTGCATGTTGTTAAGATTACATGAGTTAATACGTTTACATTTTTGGAATGGTGCTTAGCACATGGTGAGTGCAGTATTAGCTTCCCTGCTGCGCCCCCCCCCCCCACCCCCGTCCCCTTCCTGGAGTGAGCCCTTCTTTCCTTGTGTCCTGATTGTCTCTCTTTGCTATAGGGAGTACCTGACAGGCTTCCACAAGAGGAAGGTGGAGCGGAAGAAGGCAGCCATTGAGGAGATCAAGCAGCGGCTGAAGGAGGAACAGAAGAAGCTCCGGGAAGAGGTGCAGAGGGAGAGGGCAGGAAAGTGTCTCTGACTCCCAGGGGCCCTGCAGCCTCGCTGAGGGGCTGAGGGGAGGGGGCAGGCAGGCCTGGGGTGCAGTTTATGCAGATAGAGATGCCGTGGTCCAGGTGTGGGGAAGGTTCAGGGTAAGATCCCTTGATCTTTCCCTCCAAGCCATGGTCTTACTCATCCTGGAGGGGAGCAGTGTCTGGGTTGAGAGGCCATGTTCATCATATTGCCTTCCCTTCGGTTTCAGCGCCACCAGGAATACTTGAAGATGCTGGCAGAGAGAGAGGAGGCTCTGGGTAAGTCCAGTCCTTGACCTGACCTGGAGAATAGCCAGTCGGTTGAGTTTATTTATCCCTTGGTGGGTGGACAGGAAGGGGTACAAGACTGCAGAGAAGCTGACATCCCTAGCTTCAGGGATCTTGGTGGTGCCCTAGGAGCCAGGGGTGTCCTCAGGTACCTCTAAATGTCAGTCAATCAGAGACCAGGAGGAGACCCAGACCTCTTGGCAAACGGATCCTGAGCAGAAAGTCCAGTTTCTGAGGCCTGGAGGGACTGAGGGTGGCAGCAGCTCCTGGGGTCCAGGTGGGGACCAGGTGGTCTGGGGTATCCCTGGAGCATGAAGGGAGGAGTTGGGTCATTTCCAGCACTTGTCTGCTGGCCAGACTCTGGAGCCAGTGACTTCCGGGTGCCACTCTATAGAGTAGAGGGGGCCGTTACATTCCAGGGATGGAGTCAGGGGTGGGGTGTGTGCCGGAGCCTGCTTGCTTGTGTCCTGGGGCTGAGGCCTGGTCCTGTACCCACCCTGCACAGAGGAGGCTGATGAGCTAGACCGGCTGGTGACAGCAAAGACGGAGTCGGTGCAGTACGACCACCCCAACCACACAGTCACCGTGACCACCATCAGCGACCTGGACCTCTCAGGGGCCCGGCTGCTCGGCCTGCCCACGCCTGAGGTGGGGCTCCCTCCTAGCCTGGGGGAAGAAGGGACACAGGGTCAGCCTGGCTTATCAAGCGAGTCAGTAAGCGCTGGTCCATGTCAAGGGGCTGGTCCATGTCAAGGATTCCAGTACAAGGGGCTCTTTCCTCTGGGTAACCCTCCAGGGCCTGGACCAAAGCCCTGAACCCTGGGGCTTCAGAGGTCAGCTCTACCACGAGCAGCTGTGGAAGCTTGGGCAGGTTTCTCTGCCTCGCCTGCTTCTTCCTTTGACCAGTACATTGGGGGTCACTGATGATAGCAGCTGCCTTGCCGGGTCGCTGTGAGGATAAGGGTGGTCAGTCCACTAGAAGCCCTCGAGAGTGGCTGATTGTGCTTGCTACCCCTGCAAGACACATCTCTCTGCTCTGACCTGTGGGGTGTGAGTCATAGCAAGTTCCAACCAGCATTTAAAAAAAAAAAAGGAAACTATCAAAAGTGTCAGAAAGCATCCCAGCAGGTGTTGTCTTATGAAAGTATGTTTCAGTTAAGCTTGTGTCTGGGTTGTGTAGGGATTTATGCACATGAATGTGTATAGTTTGGAGAAGGAAATGGCAACCCACTCCAGCATTCTTGCCTGGAAAATCACATGGATGGAGGAGCCTGGCGGGCTACACCCCATGGAGTCGCAGAGAGACGGACATGACTGAGTGACTAACACACATATGTATAGTTAGTTACCAGGTAAACCACATCCCCTTGCGTGGGTTATAGTGTCTTTAAGTTCTAGAGCCACTGCTTTAATTACATCCTTTCTGAGCTCACACTTGCTTTGTGTTTGATGCTTATTCTTCTATTTGTTACCTGTGTGTGAAAGTTGCTCAGTTGTGTCTGACTTTTTGAGACCCCATGGACTATAGCCTGCCAGGCTCCTCTGTCCATGAGATTCTCTAGGCAAGAATATTGGAGTGGGTAGCCATTCCCTTCTCCAGGGGATCTTCCCAACCTAGGAACTGAACCCAGGTCTCCCGCATTGCAGTCTGAGCCACCAGGGAAGCCCTTTCTTCTGTCTGGTCTGATACAAAGACCAGTCTTGTCTCCATTTTAGAATTCTTGAGTTTGCGAGTGTTGGAGTGTGCCCACTGTGGGCCATGGCGGTGGAGGACTTCAGAACCCAGCTCTGCCCCATGTCATTCCTGCTTCAGGGCACACGTGGCCTTTCCCCACCTAGAGCCGCCTTCTGAGCGCCGAGCAGGCGTGGGCGGCAGCAGAGGGGTGACCGTTCAGGAGGTAGGTGCAGGCCTGTTGATCCGCCACTTCTGTTCTCTGCTTCTTTAGCAAGGGGCCGGGTCTGGGCCTGAGGAGGAGGTGTCATCCGTGGAGAAGCCGACCAGAGCCTTACCTAGGAAGTCCAGAGACCCTCTGCTGTCCCAGCGGTGAGCCCTGGCCTGTCCTCCCCTGTGAGCCTGCTCCTATGGCTGGCGTTGTGACAGTCACCTCCCGCTGGCCCATGGTGGGTGGTGTGGGGCAGAGTGCCTGGGGTAAAGGACCTTTGTAGCTGTGAGCTGAGGAGCTGGCAGGCCCTCTGGGACAGAGCATGCTGCCTTTAGAATGGGATTTGGGGCCTGTCCTGACTTCCTTTGCATGAGCTAGGCTGTCAGGCACCCCCCAACCCAACCTTCCGCCTATACCTTATTCCCCAGGGTAAACCGAGGCTCAGGCCTCACCAACCTTCCTCCCATAGGATCTCCTGTCTCACGGCCTCACTGCATGCACACAGTCGCAAGAAGGTCAAGAAGAAACGTCTTTGCCGGGCCCAGGACACCACCAAGAAGCCCCCAAGCGCCACTCGTACCAGCAAGACACAGCGCCGCCGGCTGACAGGCAAAGCCCGGCACAGCGGGGAGTGAGCTCTGAGACCCTGGCCAGGCACCAGCCTTTTCAGGAAGGACCTGTCCTGTCTCAGCTGGGCTATCTCATAACCCAGCCTGCACCCAGGCAATGACTACAGCCCAAACTTGGGAGGCCAGCACCCCTCCAGCCTGGGGTTCGGGCTCCAGAAGGTGTGGGCAGCTGAGAGCTGGCCTCCCCCAGGAGGAGCCTCCGGGGACCAAGTTTGGGGCATCTGCCCAAATGTGAAGCTCCCTGGACCTTCATCAGATTTGTGAAACTAAGCACATGTGTGGTTGGTTTGTCCCTAACCCTGAGGCCACACACCAAGGGCAGGCATTTTAGGCGGTGGAAACTGCTGGACATGGGTCACCCTCGCTGTCCGACAGTTCTCCCTGTGGGTGTGTAAAAGTGGTGCTAGGCCTGGGCCCCCTGATGGGGTGAAGCCCAGCGCCACCCCTGGCAGATGCAGAGTCTGCCTGCAGCCCTGGAACGCCAGCTGGTGGGTGAGCAGGGATGGCCTCTGCCTTTTCCTAGCTGGGACATTGGGCCTGTCCCTCCCCTTGGCCTTGCTGGTCTCCTCAGCTGACGTCAAAGGAGTGGAGATGGGGAGTCCTGGAGTATTCTCACCCCCAAACTTGGGCAGCTTTCATAGGTTTCCAGCAGCTCCCAGACAGCCCAACAAAAAAAGAGTGATAGTCATTTGTAAAGAAAATCTCTCTCTCACTGAAAGCGTGGCTGGTGGGTGCTTGGTGAGGGCTGCCAATTCTTCATACTTCTTCCAGGTGCGGCTTCAGAGCCGACAGAAACCAGCCTTGTAGCACACTCCCCGCTCTAGTGACGGAGCTGGGCTGGTGGCAGGGTGTAGGTCCGCCTGCTGCAGGTGGGTGTGGTGCGAGGGTGGGTAGCCCGAGCACCTGTTCTGGAGATTCAGACCCTGCCTGCGCTGACTGGTTCCTGTGGTTGTGGACGAGGGCCCAGGAATTTTGGGTGCTGCCCTGATTCGGGGAGCCATGCCCAGCCCTGACACCAGGAGTGCAGAGGGCTGAAGGGTGAGCTCTCGGCCCCTGTGAAGCTGGTGGGCTATTGAGTGTGTGTGAAGGGAATGCAAGTTCCGCCCCTGCACTCGGGGCTCCTGGAGGAAAGGGGGCAGGGATCTGGGGTCTGCAGGGCAGGCCTTCCCCTTCACTCACCATGGAGGGCCTGCTGGACACAGTCTTGGCCCTGCATTGGGCAGGCACTCTCCCATCACCATCAAAACCCACCATCGGGCTTCCCTGGTGGCTCGAGTAAAGAATCCACCTGCCAGTGCTGGGGACATATGTTCGATTCCTGGTCCAGGAAGGTCACACATGCCACAAAGCAGCTAAGCCTGTGTGCCACAATACTGAGCCCCTGCTCTAGAGCCTGCTTGCTGCAACTAAAAAGCCCGCGCAGCAGTGAAGACAAAAAAAAAACCACACCATCTGGTGCTGGCTGTGCATGTCCAAAGGCCACACCTGGCCATGGGAACATATGGCTGGGAGGCCCTGTGACCTGGCTTCTCTGGCTCCTTCCACCTGATCTCCCTGCTGCCTTCCTGTTGTCCTCCCCATGTGACTTAGGGTGGGGCCACTTGCCTCACTTGGCTGCCTCCATCCAGGGCAGAGGGCGGGGTCTGTTACTGGGCCATCTAGATGGTTCTGGTACTTGACCCAGGGCAGTGAGTCTCCTGACAGGCCCTCATGAGCAGGAGCAGAGACGAGCCTGGGGGCTTTGCACACGGCCGGGCTGGGGTTTGAGTCCTACTGCTATTACTGGCCCGCTATGTCAGCTCCCCACTGCTGACCTCCCTGGAACTGTTACCCCCCATGTAAAGTGTCATAAGACATCTACCCTGCAGGCCTGCCCAGAGGCTGAAGTGAGACCACGTGTGTGTGTGAACCACTTTCCACGGCTCCTGACCTTCCGTGTGTGCAGCTGCTTCTGACACCTGACCCTGCTTTCCATCCCCAGTGCCATAGGGTCTTTTCACAGCTTACAATCTACGTTTGTAATGTTGACCTGTATTACATTCTCATCTGTCTGTCTCCCACCTGTGCCCAGCAGACCAAGGAAGTTGAATCATAGTGATCTTTGTCAATCCTAAGATCGAAAGTGGTGGAGTGAGAACCCTCTGGAGAACTTCCCATGTTCTACCTGAAGTCTTCCTGTCACTGTCCATCTGTCAGGCCCTGCGGTTTGGGGCCTTTAGGAGCTTAATCAGGAACGGTTAGATTTAGCTACATAGAATGTGAAACAAGATTTAAAAATAACTGGCTTATATAAAACTAGAGTTCTCAGGTTAACAGAAATGGAAGGCAGTGAGCCTGAAGCTGAGAGGGCAGGCTTTTAGCTTTTGGATTTGTGCCGTTTTCAACACGGGTTCTACCTCGTGGTCTGAGATGGCTGCCTGAGCTTCAGCCATCATATCTGCCTCTCAGCTACAGAAAGTAAGAAGGAATGAAAGTCAGGTCCCTCCTTTTAGAAACACATGGTGCTTGTGCTACTAGGCAGGCAGCAAAGGCTTTAGGGCAGGAGGAAGAAGGAACTTCAAGCTGCCAGGAAGGCTGAGGAGCGTGGCTTGTTCTGGAGAACCATGTACCCCCCTAAGAATTGGGGACTGTGTTGCTGAAGGGGGAGTTGGTATTGGGGTGCAAGGAGCAGAGTCTCCTACAGGAGCCAGAACTGTAAAGGGCTGACGGGATCCAACCGTGGAACTAAAGCCATAGGAGAGGCTTATCGGTTCCTGTTACTACACGAGTTTCCTGATGGGTCAGGCCTGTGCTCGTAAAACAAAGCCATGGCCATAGTTACCGGGAGCCAGGCCTCGGCTCAGCAGTAGGCTCTGGTTTTGGGGTAGCCTGATTCTCCCTGGAGCTTAGGGTGAGGAGGCCAGGTGGAGCCGCCCTGTGGGTCTGGAACTGAGGAGGAGAGGGACTGGATGTCAGGGAAGCCTTAGCTTCCTGTTCCAAAATCCTCTGGATCCTGGGACTTGTCTGAAGGTCCAGTGGCTAAGGCTCCATGACCCCAATCAATCCCTTGTCTGGGAACTAGATCCTGCATGCTGCAACCAATACCCTGTGCAGGCAACTAAATAAATATGGGGGAAAAAAATTCCCTTGACCTTGATGTTCCCTAGACTTGAGCTGTTGCCCTTCCTTTGGCTATGTGGATGGTTCTGAGGAGAGGTTCCCAGTTCATCCTAGTGTGGGGTGCTCACTCCCTACTCTCGTGAGCAGATCCGTCTTAGCAAAGTCCTGTTCTGAACAAGCATCTGCCTCCTTCAGACACTATAGAAGCCCTTTCTTTAGGTGTTCACAGGCCGCCCTCAGCCTGTCCCGCTCTCCTTGGCTCTCAGTTGCCTCCTCTGGGAAGCCTTCCCCGACCCCTGGGAATTAGTCATTTCTTCATCTGGGCTCCAGGTATACTTTGTGTTTCTTCCTTTTAAACACCGATCATGTTCTAACTGGGTTCCCTGAGCAGAGTGGGAAGTTTGTGTCGGTCATTTCTGTGTGTCTACCCCCGCACAGGACTGGAGCCCCTAGGTTTTCAGCCAGTTCTGGCTGGATTACACTGAACTCAGTCCCCCTCCCCACCAGTGTTCTCATATAATCCTTGAAATAATCTTTTTGAGAATTTTCTTGGCCCTAGTGCCATGCTTGCCTGTCTGCAAGTTTCTAAATCTAGTTTTTGCTTCTCACCACAATCATCTCCCTCAGGCCTTTGCTGAGACCTTCCCTGTCCAGTGAACTTTGCTCTCTCCCTTTCTCTTAGTCACCATGACTGGCAAATAATCAGATGAAGGAGGATAGGAAACAAATTTATCAAGCGCCTCCAATGTGCTAGTGACATTATCAACTTACAACAGTATTGTGACATGGGTACTAGCTCCATTTGGCAGATGAGAAGACTGAGTCTCAGATTACCCTGTTAGAACTAATAAGACATGACCCTCACATCTCATGGGAGAGACAGACACGTGGAGGTCACCCTGGAGGTCAGGGTTTGATGTATAGGCCTGGGGGTGGGGCACAGAACAGTGAAGAGGTGACGTTGACATGAGTCTTGAAAGATGGCTTGGCCAGGTGGATGGGAGAGGGGATGGGCAGGCAGGCAGAGAGCCCTTGGGGAGCAGAGGTTGGGGAGGGGTGGTCAGAGGAGAGGAGAAATCTGCAGAGGCCTGAAGGGACCAGAACCTTAAGGGTCTCAGATGCTGAAGTAAGGATCTGGACCCTTATCCGGTGGCCGGCAGGAGTCCCTGAGTTGGGGAGGGCTTTCAGCCTGAGGAGGGTCAAAGTCAGGGATTCATTTGAGAGAAATCTCCCTGATGGCATGGTCAGGAAACACTGAGGGTGGGAGGAAGACTGGGACCAAGTATTTACTGAGCACCATTAAGGAAGTGCTTAGTAAAGTACTATTACACGCTCAGCACTGAGCAGAACAGGGTGGTCCCTGCCCTCAAGGGACTTATATTCCCTGAACTGTCTCTATGGGGATGGAGAGGAGGAGACTTGAAGAGAGAGAAAACATTTGTTGAGGTACTCACTGTTTAGCAGCCCCTCTTTACCTGGTTTAACTCACCAAGTTCTCATGGTAACCCCACAGGGTAGGCAATTCCATTGAGCCCATTTTGCAGGTGAGGCAGATTTAGGTGACCCCCACCCCACCCTGATGTGTGCCAGGACGTGGCTTTAGCTGAATTCTAACTATATTCACTGTCTGTTTGAGCTGGGACTTAAGCTGTAGGTGGTCTCTGGCTGGGCACATGTACATCTCCAGGGAAAGACCCAGAACATAAGTATGCCCAAGTCGTGGGTCCTTCCTCACATACGTCATGCTCTAGATACGTATACTAACACTGCCAGACTGGCTGAAGAAGGCCTGAGAAATGGAAAGTGGAGATCCAGGATCTTACCTCCAGGGGGCGCCACTCACGAGGTCGACAATGTGAAAGACATCCTAGGACCATCGGGAGTCGTGCCCAAGATCCTGGCAGAGGGAGCCCTCCCCCAAGTATGCGGTAACCAGGGAGGGCGTCCTGGAGGGGCTGGCATTTAAATCATCACTTCTTGTTGTTTAGTTGTTAGGTCGTGTCCGACTCGTTTGAGACCCCATGGACTGTAACCCACCAGGCTCCTCTGTCCATGACATTTCCCAGGCAAGAGTATTGGAGTGGGTTGCCATTTCTTTCTCCAGGGGATCTTCCCAACCCAGGAATTGAACCCATGTCTCCCGCATTGCCCACTCCATCCTGAGCCAGGATAACCTGTTCAGGGAATCTTTACCGCTGAGACACCAGGGAAGTCCTAAGTCATTGCTAATGGATGACAATCTGTGATTTACCATTCCAGAGACACTGCATGAAAAAGTCCTGAGGATTCATTTGGTTACTCACACAGTGTTTAAAAGCAATTTGACTTAGCCATATTTTAAAAATTTGAGGTTTCATCTAAATGTTCAGATTTTCAGCTTCTCCAGTAAAAACAAGCCTGGTGGCTTTGAATCACCACTTACTTCACAGGGTAGCCTTGGGCTGGAGCCTGCCCTGATGACCCCTTCAGAGATTCATGCCTTCCTGCCCATGCTCAGTTGAGTCACAGCCCCGTTCATCACTATCTTGCCTGCCGAGACCACATGATTCTCCAACAGGCTGGTGAGCCAGGAGGCCTGGGATGACCATTCCTGCTTGAATAGTGAGGAAACTGAGGCTCAGAGGGATAGAGGGGGTTAGAACTGTCACTCATTGCTCTGCTTCCCCAGATCTCTGAAGAGGTTATCTGGGCCCAGGGGAATGGTGTGAACAGAGGGCTGGAGGCGAGCAGGCACAGACTCTTCAGGGATCTGAAAGAGGAATGGGAGACTGGGGCGAAATGGTGACAAGAGGTGATGCTGCCTGGCCGCCACCATCATGCCCTGAGCCACCCCAGAGAACTCAGAGTATGTTTTTAGACCAGGCACTGTCATCGAGGAACCGAGTCTGAGTTTCCCGTCTATATAATGGGGCTGTAGCTGGCCTTCCCATATCAGGGCTGAAACTACCACTGTCCCCTACAGGAGGGGGCTTCCTCAAACAGCCCCCTTCGCTGCTCCCAACACACCCTTGGCTCCCCAGCCCCCTCCTCCTGCCTTCTTCTGGACCCTGACTGCTGCCCAACCCCCCACGGTTTCCCCTGTCTTGGAGAAGTACAACCAGGCAGGCTCCAGAGATACAGAGAGCCCTCAGAACAGCCCACCAACCCTGCCCACTGATTCTCCCCCACACCCTCTTATTCTTTCCACTCCAGCCTCGCTGCTTCTGTCCCCTCAGCCTGAAACACTCTTCCCTGGGACCTGTAGGCTCACTTGGCCTTGTCTTCTCCAGGTCTTAGCTAAAAGGTCACCGTCTCAGAGAGGCCTTCCATGACCACCTTATCTAAGAAGTGATGCCCTGTGTGGGAGGGAAGTTCAAGAGGGAGGAGATGTGTATATCTATGGCTGATTCATGATATATTGCTGCTGCTGCTAAGTCGCTTCAGTCGTGTCCAACTCTGTGTGACCCCATAGACGGCAGCCCACCAGGCTCCCCCATCCCTGGGATTCTCCAGGCAAGAACACTGGAGTGGGGTGCCATTGCCTTCTCTGACATGACGTATGGCAGAAACCAATACAACACTATAAAGCAATTATCCTCCAGTTAAAAAAAAAAAAAGGATAAAAATAAAAGTCCTTCCCCCCAAAAAGAAGTGACTCCCTCCCCACACCAGCCATTTCCAACCCCACCCCCACCCCAGCTTCAGTTTTCTCCTTAGCACTACCACCAGCCAGTACACTCCATATATTGCGTATTTATCTTGTCTGAGATCTGTTTGTCTGCACTAGAATGTAAGCGCCCTGAAAACAGGAGATTTGCTCTTTCGTGCACTGATGAGTCCTCAGCATATACAACTGACAACTCAGGGGCTCCGTAAGTATTGAATGAATTGAACTGTCAGTAGTGCCACCCTGAGTTGGCTCCTGGTTTTACTGCTTGATGGTGGGTAGAGGACCATATCTGAGCTTCAAACTCAAACCAAGCACCCACCTCACCCCCAGCTCAGAGAGATCAAGTAACTGTCTCAAGGTCACACAGCCAAGACGTGCTAAAGGCCGACTGCTCCCTGTTTTGCTTACAGTGATTGGGGCTGAGCAGAAAGATCATTATCCTTGTTATGAGATGTGGTTTCATTCACTCCATCCTGAGCCAGGACGACCTGTTCAGAGGTCCGTCTCTCCCACTAGTCAGTGGGTGTGCCCTTTCAGAAGGAGCCACACTTTGTTCACGTTACCATTTCCCTGGTGCCCAGCACAGGCCTGGCGTGTACCAGGTACCTGTAAGTGTCTGAAAGAATTAGTAACTGAAGATGCTCTGTAGTGACCAGCAGAGTCCAGACACACCAGGATTTTAGTCTTGGTTCTGCCACTTACTAGCTGGGTGACGCTGATGAGTTAGTTAATTTGTCTGATCCTAGTTGCTGTGAAATGAGGACCTTGGTACTGAATTCTTCAGGTTACTACATCCTCATAGATTTAAAGATTTTGGAATAGGAGCTGGCACACAGTGCAGAGTATCAGCTTTAAAAAGAAGGCATATTTTTAAAAAAGGAGGAACTGGGCATTTTATGAATGAGCTCCACATCAATGGAAGTGTGCAAATGAATGTGCAAACAGTTGAAAACTCCTGGGCTTTTCATTTCGTCCTCAACATTTACTACTTCCATTTTATAGATTAGAAAACTGAGGCACAGAGAGATTAAGTCTCTAGCCCAAGGTATGGGCTAAAGCCAGACTAGGGAACTGCGGCGGGAATGAACCGAAGGGAAAGAGATTAGAAAGATCCAGGCTCGCCAGTGCCAGCCGCCCCGAGAGCCCCCTGGGAACCCTGACGCCGCTGCTCAGGCTAAACGTGCGGCGGGTCCCGCACTCGGAGACATCTGGGCTCCGCCCGCCTCCGCCCCGCCTCCGCCCCGCCCCTTTCCCTCGGGTTGTCCAATCCCACACTCTTCATGTAAATGAAGCACCTAGGGAGAACCTATGCGAGAGCGGCAGAGGCGTGGTCTTCGCCCACCTCCCGGGCAACGTTCTGATTCATTGTTAAAATAGAGAGGCTGTGACCCTTGGCACCCCACCCCGGCACCCACTGTGTGTGGAAACCCGAGCCGAGGTTAGTACCGCGAGCGGAAAGGTGAGAAGGGAGGGGAGGCTAGTGAGGAAAGGTAGAGGAGTGAGGGACACGGGGAGGGACTGTCTGACTAGCTGGATGGAGAGAGGTCCAGGGATCCATTCTCCGGGTGGGGCATGCATGTCCGCTGAAGGTTTCTAATTGAATCCACACCTAAAGTGCATTTTAGAGAAGGGTTCTTAATTGGTTGGGGGTGGGAGGAGGACGCAGGATCGGTGAAGGGCACGTGTAGTTGAGCACCCCACACTCGCCCGCAGGGAAATATGCAGTGTTCTCGTCTGAGGCTCCTTTATGTGGCGGGATCAGGAAGGAACCGCCCAGACTGGGCAAGACCGATGCGTCCCCCCCACCTTCCACCACTGGGAGCAGGGAAGGACAAGGAGAGATAACGGCCCTGGGTGGATTAGAGACCCCGGGGCTAACCAAGGGCCAGTGGGTGCTTCCTAGCCCCCTCAGTGCCCATCTACTTCCCCAGGTCTGATGGTCAAGGAGCCAGGAATCTTCTCCCTGGTTGCCCCAGGGGAGGATGTGAAATCCCCCAGGTCTCCGCTGAGATTGGCAACTAAGGCCAGATCCCCTGGGACACTTTGGAGGAAACTTGACAGGTATGAGCTGCTGACCTGGGGGCACGGTAAGGTGCATGTGTGCTTGGGGATATGGATTACTCTCACTCCACCCTCCTTGATGGGGGTGTGAAGAGCATCTTCAAGTCACACTCTTCTAGTGGGGCTCCCCTGCCCCCCTGCCAGGGCATGGGGTTGGAGCCCTCAGTGGAGCCCAATGGGGAAAGCCCGGTGCTGCTCACAACTCCAGGGTTTCTCTTTGGCTGAGCTCTGCCAGACTTGCTGTGTGACCTTATGTTGTTCACTTTCATCCCTGATTTTGTCCTCAACTCTGAAAATACCTGGCTGGCCACTTGCCTCTCTTCCCAGGGTTTCCCAGGGGATCTGTGTGAGTGGACAGTGGGATCCAGCGTCCCTCATGCCCACCTCTGAGAGTGCAGGGAGACACACAGCCTGGGTTTGAATCCAGTTCAGCCACTGGGACTTTAAGTGAGTTATGGAATCTCTGTGAGACTTAGCTGCCTCATCTGAAATTGGCATTCATTTTATCTACAATGCATGTTAACTGTAAGTCAAGGGCACTGAAACTTTGGGGTGCATTGGAATCACCTAGGAGACTTGTATAAAATGCATTGTATAAATGCCTTGTGTGTCTTATCTCCAGAGATTCTGAATGGGTGGATCAGGGAAGGAACTGGGAATATGCATTTTATAAGCAGCTCAGCTGAGTCTAATGCAGGGTCCTCAAAATACACTTCGAGCAACACTGCAGTAATGAGTAGAAATCACATGTCAAACGCTTGGCAGAGTGCCTGGTGCTTAGGAGGTGCTTAATGAGTGTTTGTTGAGTGAATAAACGAACAGATGAAAGAATTGATGGATAACCTCATTTCCTTGGTCCTTGACCGTCTGGGATTAAACCAGGGCTGGAGTTCAGGTCAGTTGGTCTTTGCCTCCCCCTGCCATTCTTCCCAGGCTGCACCATCGGACTGAAGAAGCTGCCTTGGCCTGACTCAACTGATATGGAGGGGGTGGCTGGAAATGCCCCCTGCGAACACTTTGAAGCTGATGTGCTGGCCCAGAGCTGCTGTCAGGACTGCTGCCACCCTGAGGAGGCCCAGAGAGCAAGGCATCAGGTGGGTAGGCTTCCCAGAGTGGTTGGGGTGGTTTGGGACAAGGCAGTCTATGATGTGGGTGCTTGGCCAGGCCACTAACTTGCAGCTGAACCCAGACACTGACCTTCCTTGTGGTCAGAACCTCTGTCTTCCCAGTCTGTACAGTGAGGCGGTAGAACCATGCTCATGTTTCCTGAATGCCAGTTGTTCTCCTGCTCTGACCATTTTTTGCCAAGCCTCATAACCTATTTCTTGCTGTGTTGCCGCTTCAGTTGTGTCTAACTCTTTGCGACTCTGTGGACTGTAGCTCGCCAGGCTCTTCTGTCCATGGGGATTTTCCAGGCAAGAATACTGGAGTGGGTTGCCATGCTCTCCTCTAGGGGATCTTCCTGACCCAGGAATCGAGTCTGCGTCTTTTAAGTCTGCATTGGCAGGCGTGTTCTTTACCACTAACGCTACCTGGGAAGCCCATTACTTGCTGTATTATTCTTTAAATCCATGCCCTTTTTTAAACTTATACTAAAACAAAAGTTTACATCACCACCACAGATAGAAAACTAGGATCATGTCCTTCATATAGAAGATCAAAAGGAAAGAAAGGAAAAGGAAAAAGAAAGTCAGAAATGCCATTAAATTCTAACCAGGAAATATCGTTACAGGCTAAAGGCTCTGAGCTTGGGACTTCCCCAGCAGTCTTGTGGTTAAGACTCTGTGCTTCCACTGCAGAGGGTGCTGGTTTGATCTCTGGTCGGGGAACTAAGATCCCACATGCCAAGTAGGGTGACCAAAATTTTTTTCAAAAAGGGGTTCTGAGCCTGGGTCCTGCTGTCTGTCTGTTAAAAGGGAGATTGGTAGGTGTTAGGTATTATAGATACCCCATACCCACTGAGGGCTTTCTCCTTGAAGGTACTGGAGGAGTGAAAGGGGAGGCACTTTCTCACTTTGTGATGGATGAAGTTTTAGTCTCAGCCCTGGTCTGTGTAAACCTGGGGTTATAAGAAGCATGGGACCGTGACTCTTCAAAAGTGCTTGACGCTGACCTCCTAATGACTCTGCTATTCCCAGTGCCCCTCTTGAGCCTGGTGGCCGTCTCCATGCAAGCATTAGGCTCTGAGAAGTGGTCATTATAAGGGAGTTGCTATTCAGCTTTGGAGCCAGGCAGATCAGAGTTCCAGTCCTAGTTTGCCATTCACCTGCTGTGTGACCATGAGTCATTGACCTCTCTGGTTTCACTCTCCTGATGGGTAAAGTGGGGCAACAAATGCTTTCTCTCAGGGCATCCAGCCCTGCGTAGCCCAAGTCACATGTGGCTAATTCAGTACACACTAGTTTCCTTTCTTCCATCTTCCCAACCAGAAAAATAAACCTGGCAGATTCTTTTCTACCTGTCCTGATACTGCCAAAGATAGCTCCCCGGCCCTCAGCCCCAAGTTCAGGAAGCAGATGCTTGAAAGCCCTCTGAGTCCTTCTCCCCTGCAGATGACCTTCTCCCAGTGGGTGGGGGGATGTCAAACTTGGAACAGGAGAAGGAACCTGGGTTCAGACATGTCTGAGTGCTAGTCTCAGTCCTACCCCTTCCCAGATGAGACCTTGGGCCATCTCGTGTGTTCACATGTATTGAAGAGGTGCTTTTTTTCTTCTTTTACTTTTTTAATTTTATGGATGTACCACATGGCATGTGGGATCTTAGTTCCCTGACCAGGAATCAAAACCTTGCCTCCTGCAGTGAAAGCATGGAGTCTTAACCACTGTACTGCCAGGGAAGTCCTGAAGAGGTGCTTAAAATGTGTCAGGCATTATGCTAGATTTGGGGGAAAAGTGCTAAATAGAACAGACAGAGTTTCTGGTTCATGGGTTTGTAGTCAAGCAAGAGAAATGGAGACAAAGTAATCAGGCAAATAGTTCATGATGGCTGAGATAAATGTTGTAAAGGAACAGCAAGTGGCATGAGGATAAATGGTAGGGTATTGGGGAATGTTACTCCAAGTGAATATTTTAGCTGCCTGGTGAGGACTATGAGGGCGTGGCCAGTGAGGTTGGGGGAAGAGGAGGGAAACAGTGTGTGCAAAGGCCCTGAGGCAGAAAGTAGGAGGCACACTTGAGAAGGGAGAGAAGCCCAGGATGGAGAGTGGGGCGGGGAGCTGGTCTCACTAGCCTTGTGGGGACGCCAGACTTTTCCCTGAGAGGCATGGGGAACCACTAAAGATTTTAAACACGGGAGCGATGTGATCAGATTTGCATTTTCCAAGGTCACTCTGACTGCAGGACAGTGAATGGACAGCAGAGTGTGAGTGAGCCAGGTGACCAAAGAGGAAAAGGTGCTATTACTCTCATCAGAGATGACGGAGATTTGGGGATGGAGGCAAATGGACACATTTCAAAACTAACTGAATAGGAGAATGTAAAGGATTTGGCCGCTGAGTAGCGTGAGGGGCCAGAACATGGTTGACTGCTAAGTTTTTTCCTGGGGCAGGATTCCTGGGATAAGAGGTTTGTTTGGAGTTGTTTGGGGTGGTAAGTGCGAGGTGCCTGGGGGACACAGTGAGGATGAGGGGGCTTTACTTACTATAACGAGCTCAGGAACCAGACTCAGCGGAAGATAGAGGCTTTCGAGTCATCAGGATCTAGCGCTGATGAAAGCCCTGCTCACAGATGAACAGGTTCAAACATGTGGAGTCACAAAATCTGTGTGTTAAAAAAGCACCCCCCGGCATGGATGGAGCTGCGTATTTCCCAGCTGAATCCTTAATTACACTGTGGAGCAAACTCATCCCTGAGGGGCCTGATAAATGTATCACTTGGGGTTAGAGCCAGTTCTGACGTCTTCACCTATGTTGGAAAATGCAGGGACTTCCCTGAAAGTTCAGTGGTTAAGACACGGAACTTCCAAGTCAGGAGGCATGGGATCTGATCCCCGGTGGGGAACTAAAGACCCCATATGCCATGGGGCATGGCCAAAAATAGATACATTAAAATAAAATCGAGAATTTTTTTTAAAGGAAATGCAGAAATGGCCCCAGGCCCCAGAACCCTTTCCCAGAGGCTTACTTCAGCTCCCCTAGGCTGCTAGGCTCTGGATGCCTCTTTGCTGTGCTCTCAGCTGAGTCTCCCAGGCTGAAAGGTGCGGGCGGGCTTATCCCTGGAAGTCACACAGTCTTGACCAGGTCATGGCCAGGTTCTGGATGGAGGAGTGAGGGGCTAAGTGCAAGGGTCTTGCTGTATGTCAGGCTCCACGTATTCCTTTTCAATGTATCTATTCTTAAGTGTATTTAACATATCATTGATTTAACACTGATAAAGTTACATTGATTGTTTTTACATTGTTTATGATATTAATATGTACAGACCAGGCAGCGTTATAAGCCTTTTACTCATTAACTGATGTAATTCTCATAACACCCCTAGGAGGTGGGTCCATTAATTACCTCCACTTTATAGATGAGCAAACCAGTCTCAGAGAGGGAAGTCACTAGGCCGAGATCACTCAGCTGGGAAGTAGAGGCGCCAGGATTGGGCCTGATGTTTGTCTGAGGCCAGAAACAGAGCACGTGCTGACCCGCCAGACAGGAAATCAGAGCTGGGGACTAGCTGCTGGGCCTACTCGTGCGGGTGAGGGGTAGTGATGGGGCTGGAGGTAAAAGCAGGGAGCAGGTACCAGGACAAACTGGGGGTCCTGGTGGCCCCAGCTGGGCTGGGACCTCTTGACGATGCCCCAAGAGCCACTCCCTCTTCATTCACGTGGCAAGGTCCCCAGGGCAGCCAAGGCGCCAGGCTGGGCTGCAGTTCTGACACCTCCTGCCACCGGGCGCTGATCAGAATCTGGCTCTGGGGCAGGGGGTGAAACTGAACCTAGCCGGGCATTCTCTGGCTCAGCCTGGCTCAGCAGACACTCCAGCCCACTCCTTGGCACTGCCCAGGTCCCCGAGGGGTGGCCTCCCTGGAACCCAGAGACTCTGTGCCCACCCTGGGGCTGTAGCCTCCGCCCTGGTTCTGGGCTCCAAGGTCCCCAGGGAGCCCGTGCCCAGGCCCCCCACCCGCCCCTGCTCTCAGGTGAGCCGCGAGGATCGGGTTCCTGCGGTTTCATGTCCTGCATTGTTCTTGGCTGGGCCCCGGCTTATGAAACAGTAATGAGGGGCCCCTGCTCCCACAGCTGGGCCCTCTAAGGTTTCTGCTGCCTCGGCCGCTGCCGCCACGGCCCAGAGTCGGGGCCTGGGAGGGCGGCAGCGCGGGGGCCTGAGCCGGAGCCCCCCGGGGACAAAGGTGCTGACAGCCGACAGCCGCCACCGCCGGAGCCCGCCGCCCAGGTAACCCGAGAGGAGGCGGGGTGCAGAGTGCCGCAGCCGCTGTCTCCCCTACTGAGGGAGGGCCCTGCCACCCCAGGAGATGGGGAAAAATGGGGGGGCCATCCCAGAGGTGAGCAGCCGTTCCCCCCGGGTGAGCCCAGCACCTGCCTCCGCAGGTGTGGCCCTGCTTAAGGCTGGAGGCAGCGAGGAGCCGGTAGTTGGTTCAGGGACCCCATCCCCACTCCTGGGACCTTGACCTTCCAGCCCTGGAGCCCCAGACTCTCCTTTTGGAGGGCGTCTCTCTCCTTTTCTCCAAGGTCTCCTTTCCCATCTCTTCCTCCCTTAGACATTTTCCTACTTTCTCTGGTCAACTTGATCCTCCCCCTCCCCCTCGGTCCTCAGCCATGTCTCTTGGTGACAGAAGACCCTTTGGGATCCTTTTGTGTGCTTCACATCCTCAGGCACACACTCACACATGTGTGCCAACACACAGAGGCTTGCTTGTGTACACAAATCTAGTGGGTATGTTGATGCCTGTGTTTATAAACACGTATAAACAAACGTATATGCACTCTGCAAACAGACGCACCAACATACCCACTGGCCATGCACACATACGTGCACACGCGAATCCTTGCACACACCGCAGGAATTTACACGAACACATACCTACATACTTGTGCACATGCACACACCCTGTACCTCTGCCAGTCCCCAGCTTGGGTCCCCAGGGGCGCTTCCAGTCTGACGGACAGCTCTCCTTGAGAAGCGGAGATCCCCGAGGAGCTGTCTGGAGTCTTCCACACTGCCTGGTGGGGGGAGGGGCTGCGCAGGGGGAGGGGAGCCTCCACGTGGGCCGTGAGCTGCCTCCTCTCCAACTCTGTCTTAGGAGCCTGGGAGGCCTTCGAGCGCTGAGGTGCCCTACTGCGACCTGCCCCGCCGCCGGCCTGCCCCTGAGGACCCGCTCAGCACCCCGACCTCCAGCTGCCAGTCTGTGGTGGGTCCGGGCCGTGGGCCAGAGCCTGAGAGGTGGGTAGGACCCTGGGGCCTGAGGAGGGGTTCCCGGGGTAGGATGCCCTCACCCCTCCCACCCCGCACCCCTTCATGATGGCAGCCTCTGCCTGTGATGGCTGCTGGCGTGGGTCACATGGTCCGTCCACTTGGCCTGGGCACAGGAGCAGTGGGCACGTTCCTTTGGGGGATGAAGCAGCCGTGTACCCACCCTGCGTGGGCATGGCCCAGAGCCTGCTCACATCTCCTGGTTCCTTTTGCTTTAAAAGATTAAACAGTCTCACACCCAGGGGCACTTGTTATCAGGCACCTATCTGACCATGCACTGCTCCAGGCTGTCTCCACTCTGGGCCTCAGTTGGACTGAAGTCCCTCTTTGGGGCCATGGTGCCTTGGAGGGCATGGCTGAGAGTCTTGAAACCTGAGTTCTAGCTTCAGCTCCCTCCCTGATGGGCTGCGGGAACTTAAAAGCAAGTTTTGGCCTCTTTTTATACCTCAGTTTCCCTGTTTTTTTTTTTTTAAAGAGTTATTGAATCACATCAGCATTGTTTTGGGACTGTGTGTTCCTATTTAAAAACAAAACAGTGCTGAATTAAAATGTTTCAGAAAGTCTGGGATAAACAAATTTGAGTATCTTTTTTTGCAGGACTTGTCAGAGGTTTTAGTTTGCTAGCATGCATGTGCTTTTGGGTGGGGAAGGTAGAAGTATGTAATATATTTCAAACTTATTTGATCACAGGCCTCTTTTAAAGGTCGTCACCCTTTTCTATCTCACAGGCTGATCTGTGGGTCACTCTTTGGGGATAAAGCCAGCTCTAACCTACTGGCTTCTTTAAAGCAGGGCTTTCTTTACAGCCCCTCCCTGGTATCCATACTGGTGGCCCTGTCACTTCCCCTGGAGCCCTGCTACCTCTCAAAGCCCCGCATTAGCCCAGCACGATTCTGTCTGCTTAGTCTTACCGAGCTTGGGATTCTTTCTTCTGCTCCAGGGACATGGTTAGGGCTGGGGCCACAGCCCTGAGTCACAATGCTTTTCTGCCTTTTCCTAGCTCTGTGACCTTGTCCAGCCCCTTCACTTCTGTGAGCCTCAGTTTCCTCATCTGTAAAATGGGAATCATTACACTCACTTAAAAGGGAGGGTTTTGGAGCTAAATGAGATAGGCCCTGTGAAGGGCGGCGGAGCACAGACAGCCCTTGGTGTTAGCTTTCTCCTCCGCCCAAACATGGGCTGTGTGTGTACCTGAGCGGTGGTGGGGTGTTACTCCTTAACTCCTATTACTTTGAGGGAAAAAGTCATGAGTCTGTCTCCTCTCCCAGGGGCCCGCCAGCAGGGCTCCTGGCAGAGGGCTTCACAGCTGCCTCCAGGAGCCGGGAACCTGAGGCAGCTCCCTACTTCGAGGGCCTGGCCTCCTCCCCGTGTGGCAGCTTCAATGAGAGCCCTGACTCTGGCACCAGTGAAGCCCCTGATGATACCAGCGACTCATCATTGGTGGTGAGATGGGGGCGGGAGGCTAAGGCAAGAGCAGGTGTCAGCCCCAGGCCAGCCCTGGGATCCCGCCCAAGCCTCCAGACAGGGCTGAGCCTCTCACACCAGGGAGGGGAGCCCAGGTCCTCTGCAGACTTAGCCAGCATGTTGCACTGCCCATGGAGGGGCAGGGACTCTGCAGGGCCAGCCAAGTGGGGCTGAAGGTCTGGCTATGACAAGATGGAAGCAGGCATTTCAGCTCCCGGTGAATCACCAACGGGCTCCGGCTGCCAAAATCTCTCAGCTCACAGAGGCTGGGATGTTGGGTGTGGTGCCCAGAGCAAGAGTGAGACTGGCCCTGGGCCCTGCCCTGGTCACACACTGCTCAGCCCCATAACCAGCCCTGGCATAGATCTCGGAGGATCAGAGGAAAGAGAGCAGGCTGGGAGGCCTGGCAAGGGCAGGGTTGGGGGCGGGGGTGGTGGCCGTTTAGCCAGGAAAAGAGGAGACTCAGGGGAACTTCCTGGGACATTCAACCCTCAAAGGTCTGTCCTGGGCCACAAGAGGCAAACTGTCCATGAGAGCATAAGGGAAAGTGAGAAGATTCAGAATAAAACATCCCAGCCCGTGGGCAGTGTCCTGGGAAGTCTTACCACCCCTCTCTGAGGCAGAGACGTTCATGGCCCTGACTTGGGGCAAGAAATCTGAGTCTCAGAGAAGAGAATCGTTTTACTTGAGGCCATACATCTGAGAAGCAGTGGGGCTAGATTTTGAAAACACCTACTTCTCTGGGGACTCTGTAATGTCTCTGGGGTGGGGCCCCCATACCAAGGCCCTGCTATCACGTGGAGTCTGACTCCCCTGGGTACAAGTCTCCTCCCATATAAACGATTTCCCAGCTGTGTGACTTTGGGCAAAGTCTTAGCGCCAGTGGACGTACCTACTGCACAGGGTCGATTGAAGATCCCAGCACAGTCCTGAGTATATAGCAGGTGCTGTTTCAACGTCAGTTCCTTTCCCTTCCATCTACCCATCTCACGCGGGGAGTGCAGGCCCTGGGCTCTCTCTTTTTGCATTCCAAACAGACTTTCTCCTCCCCTTCTCGGGCAGGACTGGGACACTGTTGAGAGACGGGAGGAGGCCCCCAGTGGGGACAACTTCACCGTGATGATCCCACGGAAGTCGCAGGAGGTGCCAAGGGCTGACGGTGCCCGCAAGGCTCCTCCTCTCCTCACCCAGGCCCCTGTGGGAGGAGGAGACACTGCAGGCCGGAAAAAGGAGGGTAAGTACCTTCTGCCAAGCCAGGTTGGTCCCTGTGACCACAGGTGTGGTGATGGCCCGGGAACTTGGAGCCAGATAGCCAGGTTTCTGGTCACATGGTCCCCTGGTTACATCTTATTTTGACAGCTTAGATCAATAACAGTAACAGTTCCCATATAGTTATGGAGCAGACATAATGTGCCATGCAACTTGCTTTAAATACATCATCTCACAACTGGTGGGTCAGGATCTTCAGGTTGCAAGTGACAGAAACTGACTGAGTGAAAGTCTAGGGGAATGACTTCAGGTTTGGCTGGATCCAGGTGTTCAGACAGCATCAGAAATCTGGTCTCTGCTCTGCTTACTTCTGTGTTGGCTTCATTCTCAGCCAGATCCTCCCCTGATGATGACATACTGAGCAGCAGCAGTGCCAGGCTGTATCTTAACCTAATTTTCAACTCCCACAGTAAAAGGGTACAGTCTTCCCTATTGATGTAGCTGCGGTCCCAGGAAGGGTTCTCTGTGGACCCAGCATGGTTCTTATGCCCAAACTGGTGACCAGGGATGGGATCAGCCCCCTGTGCAAACCTCATGGTCTGAGAGTCAGGGAGAGGAGATGGCCTGGAGGAAATTAAGGTGATGTTTCCAGAGAGAAACAAAAGATGCTGGTCAGGCCAAGCCCACTGATGCCTGTGACACTGGTCCACCCAGGATGCTGGGCCCTCCATCACTACTCCACTGTGTTGCCTCCAGGCCCGTGTCTTCAGCATCGCGAGGATTTGGAGATGTGAGATAGGGCATCCGTGTCCTAACCCCACGGGGCAGTCTGGGCTTTCCACGGCCCCTGTAGCATTCAGACATCAAACATATGAGCACTAACTGTGCGTAAGACCTTATGCTGGACGCCTTGGGTGTTCAGGGGGAGATAGACATGGTCTCTGTCCCAGAAAGCTCATCATTCAGTAAAGCAAACAGACAGGAGATCAGAAGCCCAGGACACAGGAAGAGCAGAAACAGCTGCAGGGACAGAGGCAGAGCAGAAAGAGCTGCATTCCACCCAGGGAAGGACTCAGAGGAACACCTTCTGGACGTGGCGCTCTAGCTGAGGAAACTGCTGAGTACAGGCTAGGAGTGACGAGGGAGTATCCTGGTATGCGCAGCTTCAGCAAAGAGGGAGGTGTATAGTTGGGCCAAACCATGCAGGGCCTCGACTCGAGCCAAGGGGTTTGGACTTTCTTCTTCTCTCTCTCTCTTTTTTAAAAGTGTCTCTATGTCCTTTATTTTTTCTTTGTTATTTCTCTGACTGTGTCGGGTCTGAGTTGCAGCATGTGGGTTCTTCATTGCCTTGTCATGCAGGATCTTTCATTGTGGCGCACAGACTCTAGTTGTGGCAAGCAGCTTCAGGAGTTGCGGCATGCAAGCTTAGTTACTCCAAGGCATACGGGATATTCAGTTGCCTGAGCAGGGATCGATCCCCCATCCCCTGCATTGCAAAGCAGATTCTTAACCATTGGATCACCAGAAAAGTCCCTGGACTTTCTCCTCCAAGTAGTAGGGAGCCACAGAAGGTTTCTGAGGAGGGGAGTGATGTCATTGGTCCTGAGCCTTAAAAGAGTTTCGCCAGGGCAAGGATGCAAAAGATGTGGGGTGAGGCTGCAGGATGAGAAACCAGGCAAAGACACTGTCACGGCCACTGTAGGAATAACTGGTTCAGGCACAATCACTGGCAGACGCTAAATTCCTGCATGAAGGGTTGTTGGGGAACAGGATATTCACATGGCCTCAAAGTATCACCCCTCAGATTACACATCGATTACGAAGGGAAAAGACATCCTTAGGATGGGGAGATCTGGCAGACACCAGCTTAACCAAGTGGTCGCTCAGCATTCTAGCATGGGGCAAACTGGCTGGGTGCCCCTGCCTGGTGCACAGGGGAGGACACAGCATCTTTTCCCAGTTTGGCTGCTAAAAAAAAAAAAAAAAAAAAAAGAATCTATCACCTGCCTCTAATCCCAACAGAACATCAGACAAACCCAAACTGAGGGATATTTTGCAAACTAACTGACAGGATTCTTCATGAAAGACCAAAAAGGACTGAGGAACTGTTCTTGAATAAAAGAGTCAGGGAAGCGAAATGCCATGCGTATCAGGGCTTGGATCTGGGATAGGAAATAAAGAGCTATGAAAGACATTATTGGGATAGAGGGGAAGTTTGAATGTGGATTTTATGTATTATATCCATGCTGTACTTCCTGAGAGTGATGGCAGAAGCAGCCTGTCCTCACTCAGGAGGTGCACATGGAAGGGCTCTCTGGTGGCTCAGACAGTAAAGAATCTGCCTGCACGGCAGGAGACCCAGGTTTGATCCCCGGGTCAGGAAGATCCCCTGGAGAAGGAAATGGCTACCCACCCCAGTATTCTTGCCTGGAGAATTCCATGGACAGAGGAGCCTGGTGGGCTAAAGTCCATGGGGTTGCAACGAATTGGATGTGACTGAGTGACTAACACTTTTCATGGATGGCTTAGAGGTGAATTGTCATGAGGTCTTTTTAAAAAAATTATTTATTTATTTGGCTGCGTGGGTCTTGAAGCACAGAGGATCTTCAGTCTTCACTGCAGCACGCAGGATCCTTCAGTTGTGGCATGTGGGATCTAGTTCCCCGACCAGGGATTGAAGCCAGGGACCCTGCATTGGGAGTTCAGAGTCTTAGCCACTGGACCAGCACAGAAGTCCCTCCTTATGCTTTATGTCCAATCAGCAGCAGTTCTGGTCAGCACCTCCAAAACACATTCCAAAATATGTCTCCTTTTTGCCGTCTCTGTCACTGCTCCCTGATCAAACTAGGGGATATTGCTGGAGCCTCCTCGAGTCTCTGGTTTTGCCAGGCCCCTTCAGTCCATTCTCCCTCCAGCAGCTGAGCCATCTTTTAAAAACATTCATCAGATCTTGTCAGCACCCCACCCCCACTGCCCTGCCCTCTCAGGCCCTGGGGAGAGGGCTTGTGGAAGAAGTGCCTCCCCAGTGTGAATGGCCTGATCGTGGTGGGATTTTGTACTAGACATCTGCTTTCTTGCTCTTAAACACAGGGTAGGGGGGTGGGGGGTGGGGGAACCCTCACTATGTGACGGCAGTGACTGCCGTCCACCTGGTGGCAAGCTCACAAATTGCAGCAGGAGGCCACGGCCTGGGAGGAATCAGCCAGGTGCGAGATGCTGGGAATGCTTTGACATCCCTCTAGGGCTCCTCCCAGTTTGCAAACACACTGGATGGAGCAGGCTGTGCCGAGCCCCCGGCTGGCTTAGGGACAAAACACAGATGCCCTGACCATCTGCATAGTCTGCCCCGTGTGCTCAATAAAGGGGCTGCAGGAATGAAGTCAGATCCTGGTTGGGCCAGGCTCAAAGGATGCACTGATGAAGGGAAAGGGAAGGAACTGGGCCTGGGGTGCTAAACCAGCTGTGAGCCTCTGGGAGGGGCAGGAAATGCCGTCTCAGCCAGCACCCAGGCTCTCACCGGGCTGGAAGACTTCACGACGAGGCAGAGCTCGGAGCTGGAAGGTGGTGGTGCAACATTACTGCTCACTTATGGTGTACTAGGCACAGGAGACACAGCTGTAAGTGAAAAGGTGAGACCCCTGCCCACAGGGACCTCGGAGGCCAGAGGAGGTGGGCAGAGCCTTGCTGGCCATGGGAAATGCCTGGGTTTTATTCCAAGTGCAGTTGGGAGCCCCGAAAGTGGTTTGTGTGCTTGTTTTTAAATGTTTTAGAATAGTTGCAAAAATCGTACAGAGAGTTTTGATTATACTCTTCACTCGGGTTCCTCCAGTGTTGACATCTTACATAATTATAGCCCAATCATCAAAATTAAGAAATTAACACTGGTAACAATGTTGTTAACTAAACTACAGACTGTTGTTTTAAATGTTTATGTGTTTATTTGGCCGTGCTGGGTCTTAGTTGCCACATGTGGAATCTTTTAGTTGAGGCATGTGAACTCATCTACAGCACGTGGGATCTAGTTCCCTGACCAGGGATCGAACCTGGGCCCTCTGCATTGGGAGTGTGGAGTCTTAGCCACTGGACCACCAGGGAATTCCCACTGCAGACTTTCTTTGGATTCACCTTTTCCTCAAATGTCTCTTTTCTGTTGCAGGACCCAATCCAGAATCCCACTTTGCATTTAATCATTATGTCTTGTGAACTTTCTCCCCTTTGAGATAGCTCTCAGTCTCCTTGTAAGCTGGGGTGGTCTAGCTAGGTTTGCTCTTTGAAAGGATCTCCCTAGGTAGATGATGACCTTGTGCCCGGAGTGTACATGTTGGAGGACTATTGTAACCATCCAGGTGAAAAAGGAGGGAGGCTGAGAGCGGGGAGGTGGGAAGAGGTAGATGAGAGAAGGTGGCAGATTTGGAATGTCATGGGACGTCAGTCCATCAGGCAACAACAGGCAAAAAAATTTTCTCCTCGGGGGCAGTGCTATGCTGGCTTCCAGGATCCTAGTTCCCTGACCATAGGTGGAACCCGGGCCCTGGCAGTGAAAATAACGAGTCCCACCCACTGGGCCACCAGGGAATTCCCAGCAATGAAAACTTTAAGTGCCACTCTGTGTGTGGTTCCAGTCCCCTGAAGGGCACTAGAGACTCAGTGTTCAGTGATACCAGCTCAGAGAGCTTGGAGGAGGCAGAAGTTTTGAAGTGGGAGAAGAGGGATTCCTTTTTTGTTTTTTTGGCCAAGCCATGCGGCTTGTGGGATCTCAGTTCCCCCACCAGAGACTGAACCCTGGGCCAAGGCAGTGAATCCCAGCCACTGGGCCACCAGGGAACTTCCCAGAAAAGAGGACTCTGAAGCATGGCCTTTAGTGAAGGCAGTCATGGCCCCGTCAAGCTGAGGCCACAATAGTCTTTACTTCTCTTCTGAAGCACCAACCCAGGGACGTACGTGCACAGGGCTGGTGGCTACCATATGCTTGGGGACCAAGGGACTGAGAGGTGTGGACGGTGAGAGGCACCATCATGCTGCCCCTTCATGGGGATGGGGGTTGTGAGGGTGTCCCTCCCTGAATAGGGAAGTTACGCGAATCCCTTAGACTAAGGCTTCTTCAACTCTGGCGTGTGTGCAGATGGCCTTGGAATCTTATTAAAATGTGGATTCTGATGCAGTGTGCCCGGTGTGGGTGGTGGTGCTGAGAGCCTGCATTTCTAGAGACCCCCTCAGGTGAGGCCATTGCTGCCTGTTCACAAAAAGAAATTTCTAGAGCTATCACACAGGAGTCTCACTGGAAGGGAGGGAGGAAGTTCTGGGAATCCAATTGCAGAAAGTAGAACAGAAATGGAAAGTTGTTGGTAGCTGCTATGAGATCCAGCTCTTCCTCTCTGGGCTCACAGAGGCAGTTTTCAAAACTACTCTTGAAGAGTTTGCTTCTTTTCTGAAGGTCACTATGTGACCTTTGGCTCTACCACCCACCTCACTTTGATGGAGTCTGCCTGGTTTTCAACTTCAAATCCCTGACTTCAGCCTGAGAGGGGCGCCTAAGCCCTCCTGCAGTCTGCTTGCTCCGAGGGGCAGAGGTGTGTGAGGACCTCCAAGGAGATGGTATGGGGTCTGCCCCAGTCATCCATCCTAGGGAAAGGTAGGCTGTGGGAGCCGCCTGGACCTCTCCGCTTGCCTTGAAACTGCCTCCTCTCTCTAGGCTCTGGAGGTGGGAACCGAAGTGCTGGACAGCACTGGGCCAAGCTCCGGGGAGAAAGCGGGTACTTTTCCTTGGAGCGGTCCCGGTCGGCGCCGACCCCTGCCTCCCCTGCGACACCACAGAGCGGTCCGCGAAGTGCCACCTCCCAGGCTTCCTCTCTCCATCGCTCTGCTCCAAGGAACACTGTCCAGGCTGTTTCCCCACAACGCGGGGCCTCCCGAGCCTCCTCTCCCCTCCGAATCATCCAACGGGACAACACTGGAGCCTCACCTACTCAACAGGATGCCCCCAAGACCTCTTCCATGCAGCGGGACACCCCCAGAGCAACCTCTCCTTCAAGAGGTGCCCCACGAGACAACCTCAGAACCTCATCCAGCCAACAGGACACCCCCAAGACCTCTTCCACACAGCGAGACACCCCCAGAGCAACCTCTCCTTCAAGAGTTTCCCCAAGAGACAACCTCAGAACCTCGTCCAGCCAACAGGACACCCCCAAGACCTCTTCCACGCAGCGAGACACCCCCAGAGCAACCTCTCCTTCAAGAGTTGCCCCAAGAGACAACCTCAGAACCTCGTCCACCCAACAGGACACCCCCAAGACCTCTTCCACACAGCGAGACACCCCCAGAGCAACCTCTCCTTCAAGAGTTGCCCCACGAGATGACCTCAGAACCTTGTCCACCCAACAGGACACCCCCAAGACCTCTTCCACACAGCGGGACACCCCCAGAGCAACCTCCCCTTCAAGAGCTGCCCCACGAGACAAACTCAGAACCTCGTCCACCCAACAGGACACCCCCAAGACCTCTTCCACACAGCGGAACACCCCCAGAGCAACTTCTCCTTCAAGAGTTGTCCCACAAGTCAGCCCCAGAACCTCATCCACCCAGCGAAATAATCCTTGGGTTTCTTCTCCCCCAAGAGCCACCCAGCAAGACACCTCCAGAGCCTCTTACACCCAACAGGACAACCCTCAAACTCCTGTTCCAACTTGTACTCCCCAGCGGGGCAACCCCAGACCTTCTTGTGCTCCACAGAACACACCTAGAAGCTCTTCTGCCCAAAGGGACAACCCTAAAACCTCTTGTACCCAACGGGACAATCCCAAATCCTCTTCCTCACGGCGGGAAAACCCCGGAAGCACCTCCTGTCAGGGCTGCACCCAACAAGACAATCCCAGAGCATCCTCTCCCGATCGCTCCTCTCAGCGGAACAATCCCCGGAATGCCTCTCCCCACCGTACCAACAAAGACATCCCATGGGCCTCCTTTCCCCTCCGGCCAACGCAGAGCGATGGCCCCCGAACCTCTTCCCCGTCTCGTTCCAAGCAAAGTGAGGTTCCCTGGGCATCCATTGCCCTCCGGCCCACCCAGGGCGACCGGCCTCAGACCTCATCTCCTGCTAGACCAGCTCAGCGGGACTCACCCCAGTCTTCCTCTGGACCCACCCAGCACAACTCACCATTCCGGGCCACTGCCACCTCCCATAACCCAGGCCACCATGGGGCCTCCAGGACCTCCTCGCCTCTGCATCCCACTCCCCGTGGTGCACCCCAGACCTCTTCCGAGCTCCCCCAGCCTCCGTGTGCTGTGTGCATTGGGCACCGGGACGCCCCTAGGGCCTCCTCGCCTCCTCGCTATTTACAGCATGACCCCTTCCCCTTCTTCCCAGACCCCCACACATCTGAGAGTGAATCACCCCACCATGATCCCCCCTATATGCCCCCAGCTGTATGCATTGGACACCGGGATGCCCCCCGGGCTTCCTCACCCCCCCGCCACACCCAGTTTGACCCCTTCCCCTTCCTCCCAGACACATCGGATGCTGAGAACCAGTCCCTGCAGCATGACCCTCCTCAGTTCCCCCCACCTGTGTGTATTGGGTACCGAGATGCACCCCGGGCCTCCTCCCCGCCCCGCCAAGCCCCCGAGCCCTCCCTCTTGTTCCTGGATCTCCCCAGAGCCAGCACAGAGAGCCTGGTCCCCTCCATGGACTCTTTGCGCGAGCCTCCTGCCATCCCCACACCGGTATGCATTGGGCACCGCGACGCACCCTCCTTCTCATCTCCCCCTCGCCAGCCCCCCGAGCCCTCCCTCTTCTTCCAGGACCCTCCTGGGACGAGTATGGAGAGCCTGGCCCCCTCCAGCGACTCTCTGCGTGGCTCCCCAATGCTGCCCCCTCAGGTGTGCATCGGGCACCGGGATGCCCCTCGCGCCTCCTCCCCACCCCGCCACCCTCCCAGTGACCTAGCACTCCTGGCACCCTCTCCTCCTCCGGGCAGCTCGGGGGGCTCCTGGGGTTCGGCACCCCCAGGGGAGATCAGGCACAACTTGGAGAGGGAGGAGTACAGCGTGCTGGCCGATCTGCCCCCACCCAGGAGGCTGGCGCAGAGAGAGCCGGGGCCGCAGGGCAGCAACGGGGGCCGCACCCGCAGCCCCGGCCGCGCAGAGGTGGAGCGCCTCTTCGGGCAAGAGCGCAGGTGAGCCCAGGATGGGGGCGGCCAGGTGGGCTGGGGAGGAGGCTTGGCAACAGGCCAGGTGGAAAGTCTGCAGGCTTAGGTTCCAGATGAGGAAAGGGCTTAGATTCCCCGCCTGCTACTTCCAGGCTGTGTGACCTTGGGCAAGGCACTCCACCTCTCTGTTCCCAAGTGCTAGAGTTGTTTTTGACAATTAAATGATAATACACATAGCCTAGTAGTTAAGAGCAAAGGCCAGGGTCAGGCAGGCTGGGTTCAAATCCTGGGTCACAGCCATTCCCCAACCTATGTGATGCAGCAAAGTGATTTAACCTACTTGAGCCTCAGTTTCCTCATCTGTAAAATTGGGACTTTAATACATTTATTTAAATGAGGTCAAACTCTTCGTTGGAGAGTCACAAGTTTATTTTACTTTTTTCCCACCTTATGTGAGTGGGGAAGAAGAGTCCATTTTTTTTTTTTTCTGCTTTGACAAACAAGACTCATGGGTCCCATACATTTCAGAAAACAGAGATGTCAATTTAAAAGTATGGCCAGGGGACTTCCCTAGTGGTCCAGTGGCTAAGACTCTGTGCTCCCAATGCAGGGGGCCTGGGTTCGATCCCTGGCCAGGGAACTAGATTCCACATGCTGCAACTAAGTTCACATGCCACGACTTGGCACAGCCAAATAAATAAATACAAATAAATTTATTTTAAAAATATAGCCAGAGCCATATATCTTAAATAAGAGAACCCGCAGGATGGCAGACTTTTTGGAAGTTCAATGTCCCTTTTCTGGGATACGGTGACAGCACCTGAAGTCCAGGCATCACACGAATCTCCTTGGTCATCGGCTTCATTTACACGGGCATTTAAGACCCAGCAGAGCATCTGCTTTTCCACAACCTCAGGGAGGAGAAACATTCCCTCCGGATCCAGCTGAGATTTTCATCAGCAGTTCCAGCCTCATAGTCTTTAAGGGTCAGGGCTGGAATTAATTAGTTAGGGACCCAATCCCAGTTAGGGTCAAGAGAACCAAAAACATATAGGTCTGAAAGTCTTGAAACTTTCGGTGTAGAAGTCAATAAATTACAGCGTATTTACGGAGACCAAGTTGTACAACCATCAGCACAACCTAATTGTAGAACATTTCTATCGCTGTAAGGAGCCGGTAATATTCTGCATCCACAGTCCCTCTTTTCGTTGTCCCTTAGACAACATTTTCTCTTAGATTTGAATCTGCATGAAAAATCTTATCTCTTCCTCTTCAGATTTCCTTTCCCAAAAAGTTTTATCCATTTACTACCCAGGTGACAACCTTTGTGGGCTCCAGCCTCAGTTGTAAAATACACTTTTTGTTAGTTTTTTTTTTCTTTCTAGAAAAGTTTTAAGGGTCACAACAAAGTTGAGTGGAAAGTACAGAGATCTCCTGTGTAGGCCCTGTTCCCACAGGTGCACAGCTGCCTCCACTATCAACATCCCCGTGGTCCACTTGTTATGAGCCATAGGCTTACACTAACGCGTTATCACCCAGAGCCCACAGTTCACAGCAGGGTTTACTCTGGCGATGCACATTCTGAGTTCAGACAAACGTTTAATGGTACGTGTTTACCATCAGAGTATCACAGAGTAGTCTCACTGCCCTGCAAACCCCCTTTGTCTTTGACTTTTTATTATGACTCTTTTTAAAAAAAGATTATTTATTGTTTTAATCATTTGGCCATACCTTATGGCATATGGGATCTTAGTTCCCCCACCAGGGATCAAACCCAGTCCCCTGCATTGGAAGGCTAGAGTCCTAACCACTGGACCACCAGGGAAGTTCCATAACTCTCTTTGGTTTAATGTCAATTTGCACACGTTTGACTTTATCTGGTAACTCAGCAGGGTCTTTAAACCAAAACTGAATTTTCTTTCTTTTTTTTTTTTCCTACTGTGGTAACTTTTAGAGAGATAAAAAATTTGTTGCAGAAGTCTGGAATATGTTTATAGTTTGATTAACCATTTAATTGTTTCTACACAGATTCTTCATTTTATTTTGCTCCCTTTGAAGTAGATTATCTTTTTAAAAAGCTTTATTAAGGTGTGATTGATATATAAAAGTTGTATATTTAACATATATGTTTTGGTAAAGTAGATTATTTACCTTTTAACCAACGTTTTACAACTCTACTGAGTAATTAACATTTCCCCTCTTGTATGGTATTTTTTTCCAAGTAGGAAACCATTTGTCCTCTGAAGATAAAATTTGAAAACCTATTTAAGTATCTGTAAGGGACAGGCTGAAATTCATGAATGGGTGGCTATAAAGTGATACTTTTCTCTCATTTATTCATTAATATATTTATCCAGCATCTACTCTAAGCATCATTCTCACTGAGCCTGGAAAATTTTCCTTAAAGGGTTATCACATTAAAGCATTAGGAATTTTGGCTTGACATCTTCATTTCCTACCCTCTTAATGCCTTCGGAATCTTTTTTTTTTTAATTGAAGTATAGTTGCTTTACAATGTGGAATCTCTTGTCTTAGAATCATATAAGCATTTCCCAGTGTCTTAAATTCAAAACAGAGCCTTCACGGAATTTGCTAGACTTGACAGCTGTTGTTCTTTAATACACTGCAAGTGGAAGAGCCCATCCAAGCTTTCAAAGGAAATGTATTTCCTTTGTCACCCTTGGTGCAGCCACACCAACCCTCAGGAACACATAGTCCAAGGAGACACTGTTGCTTCAGCATCAGAAAGGCTGGGTCTCAGTTGAAGGGTCAGAACCTTCTTGATCTCTCCATCCCACATGGTGGGGGACATCTCAGAAGGAATACTCATTTAACACACTGGAGTTTATATGGAAAATGCCCTCACTCGCGCGAGAACACACATTTGCCTCACCAGCTGCACAGGGTCTTTCCTGCCATTCTCCCCACCTACTCAGCGTTGGGGTTTTCACTTCACAGAGGCTCCTGGTTCTAAGAGAAACTCACTCTAAGGTTCAGATCTCACAGAGCAAGGAAACTCTCTCACTTCAAATTGGATTAAAAATCAAACCTGATTAGGCAGCCTTCAAACTCAGAAACACTCCAGAGTGGGGAACTTCAGTTCCCTGTGAGTCACATGCCAAGAAGTGCTAAAACAGCAAATTAGTTTATGGATCTGATTCTAATGACATTGACAAAAGCCATAACACAGGAGCAAAGCCCAAGCCCATGATTGTTTTATTCTCAAACCTCTATAGAGTTTCAGCCTAGTCTCCAAGCTAGAGGCAGACTCCAGAGCACAGGGCCTTGCTCAGACCTGAGCAGAGATTCCTCTTCCTGTTTTGCTGGCTTGGTCAAGGTCAGCACCTGGTCATCTTTTCCAGGCTCCTCCTGATGTGGTTTAGCCACCAGAGACATAGTTTCATTTGTCAGTTTAAATGAAGTCTGACTTTCAAACCCTCTCGCAATAAATATCCTAAATGTCCAGTGGAGTGGTTAGGTCTTATATATGGGAGGGGAGAGATGTGCCCAGATTCTGTTCAGTGTTCCTACATTTCAACAGAGATGTCATGTTAGATGTTAATAGCCATGGCTACCAATTATTAAGACAGCTAGCTGCAACTAGGGACTTAGGGGTTATCTTTGTTGGATGTGGTGACAATGCCTAGTTTGGGTGTCTTATAAATGACATTTGCATGAATGCTTTTATGTTGGCCTTTCTGCAATTGTGGAGAAGAGGGGATATTTCATTCTTCTGATCTTGCTAAGAGCACTTGTACTGATAGCTAGGATGGCTGCAAACCTTTTAGTAGTAGGGGGAAAACAGGTGGGCCTCAGAAGTCCAAAATTTACCATATGGGCAGGAAGAAGGCAAAAAGAATGGGAGATGGTGGCATATGACATTATGCATCTCTGATCGCCTCCTCATGGCATGCAGGAGATGAGGTGAGATAGTACAAGTGCCTGGAACCCAGGAAGTGCTCCATAAATGTTTACCATTAAGATCATATGTGTGCGCAGTGCTTGGTACACAGTAGGTGCTGAAAAAATCTTAATTCCCACAAGGACCAGTTGAGATGTCTGTGGGTGAGCTGTGGGCCACTCATGGGATAGTGGCCAGAAGGAAGCACTGAGTGAGACAGGAGGGGTCAAGGCCGAGGTGGAGCCCCCTGCTTGTGCTCACCCCTTTTCTCACTGCCCCGTGAGGCAGGTAGACTACTATCCCCATTTTGCAGAAGGGGAAACTGAGGCCCCAAGAGGCTCCTCCCTCACTCCGGGCCCTTCACCTAGCTTGCAGTAGGTCCCTGAATCTGCCACTGGGGGTGGGAGTGGAGGAGCTCGGGTGCTGGGAGTGGGACAGACCCAAGGGCCCTCAGAGGGGCGGCTGCGTTTGCTCATAGGAAGTCCGAGGCACCGGGGGCCTTCCAGGCCCGGGACGAGGGGCGGTCGCAGTGGCCCAGCCAAGGTCAGAGCCAACTTCTCCGAAGACAGTCCAGCCCTGCCCTCGGCAGGGAGGTGAGCACGGCCAGCCTGCTGGGGGGCCCCTCTACCCCCAAGGGGTGGGCCATTGCTTCTCCTCTCCCCCAGATGCTGGGCGGGGGTCCTGGGAGGGAGGTTCTTTATGATCAAAGTCCCAATCATGGGTGTCCAGCTCCTCTCTCTCCCAAAGAGTCGGCAAAAATGAGGCAGACCCCCAGTTCACCCATCTTGAAGACGGCTGTTCCATGCTGCCCTCTTCCTTCATTAGGCATCTACCAAGTTGGGAAGTTTTCAGGGAAACCTCCCATGGGTCAATCCAGCTCTACAGGCTGTCTCTTCCAGGGTGGGGATTTGCGTGTTTAAAGTAGCTCTTAGGTGGCAAGGCCCACCCAGGGATAGGGCGTTGGTGGTGGAGATTCTGGCCCCTGAGAGCCCAGGTTGGAATCAGTATCTTGGGTGGAGGGGTGGTGGGGGAAACTGGAAAGTGAGCAGCTCTTCTTTGTGGAAGTGAGGAAGGTGGGTGAGAGGGAAGGGCTGACCCCCCCAGGAAGGGAATTCAGGGGCCCTAGGTACTCTCTGACCTGCTTTAATCCAGCCTGCTGTGAGGAGAGAGCTTGCAACTCCCCTGAGGCCTGGCTAGGACCCCAGCTGCCTGTCCTCCTAGACAGACCCCACCCAGCCAGGGGCCTGGAGCCCCACCCACCCCCTCACCTCATCCTCAGGTAACCAAGCTCCCCGCGAAGCAGGCGGAACCAGCCCGACGTAGCCGCACAGAAGCCCCTCATCCCAGGAGCCCTGAGAGGCGGCCTGAGGGGGACCAGTGGCTCCAGGGGTCCTCGCCGCCCCCGAGGACGTCAGCCAGAACTCCTGAGAGGGAACAGCGGACACAGAGACCCCTGGAATGTGGCCGGGTGGGCCCAAGACAGCCCCTGGGAGGGTGGCGGAGTCAGGAGGAGCCACCAGGATCCCGGGGCCCACACAGATGCCTGGAGAGAGGCTGGCGCAGCCAGGAGGAGGGCCCGGGCCTGCGAGGCTGGCAAGGACTCGGGGAGTCCAGCCGGGGGCCTGCCAGAGTCCCAGAGGGAGTGTGGAGGGGCCCTCCCAGGGAGTCTGAGAGCTGGAGCCTGCTGGGCAGCCTCTCTGGCCACAGGAGGCAGTCAGAGACCTGGGAGGAGCCCCCAGACAGGTCAGCTCGGCGTGGCTGGGGCAGCCTACAGGAGCTGTCCAGTCCTCGCCAGCCTGTGAGCCCCCCAGAGAACTCCAGGGCAGGCCCAGGGGAGTTCTCGAAATCCCAGAGGCCTGAGACGTTACCAGCCGTGGGCAGGGGCGCTGAGGAAGCCTGCCCACACTTGTGTGGCCCCAAGAGGCAAGCTGAGTTTGACTGGAGGGACCTGGTGAGCCTTCTCGGGGTACCCAGGGAGGGGATGTGGAGCCGCCCGGAGGAGCCTACACTCACCTCCCATCTTCCGAGGCTGGACTGGGAGGGCCTCCTGGAGCTCCTGCAGGCCCAGTTGCTCCACAAGGACCCAGCGGGACACTGGGTTGGCCCTGGCCAGGCTTCCCCAGGCACCAAGGATACCCTGGAGCTGGAGCAAGACCGACACAGCCAGCCTGAAGGAGGAGCAGGGGCTGCCCTAGTCAATGGATACGACCCAGGGCAGTGGCCCCAGAGCTCCGCTCAGCCGTCCAGCCCCACCAGCATCTCCACTCAGTGGCCGAAGACCAAAGTGACAAGCGGGCCAGAGTCCTCAGCTACAACTGGTCTGGAGGAGACGGGTCAGTTGGGGAGCAGGAGCCCTGCAGAGGGCCCCAGCTCGCCACGGCGGGAGGTAAGTCAGTCTCATTAACCAGGGACAGCCTGAAAGTCAGCCCCACCCGACACAAGTCTCCCGAAAGGTCACGCCTCAGCTCCTGCACACCATCTCCCTCCTGACCAAAACCTGTTCCTACCACCAAACTGCAGTGATAACACCCAGCCCTTTCTTTGAGCATTTACTAGGTGCTAAATCTTGATATGAATGTTTTATGGTATTTTCCTCATTTACTCTCCACGGCAATCTGATGAGAAAGGCAATATTTACAGATAGGGAGTCTGAGACACAGAGAGGTTAAGCCACTCACCCAAGATCACACAGCTAGTAAGGGCTAGGGTAGGGGTGGACCGCAGGTCTGATCTGTGCAGATCACCCTGAGGCCTCCCACAAGATGCTCTGACCAGGGCCTTCTCCCCTTCTGGCCCTACAATACTTGGTTTGTGTTGCTTTCTGGTGGCCTCTACCTGGCCCTGTCTGGGACTGCAGCCAATGTGGTCACGTCCCCTCCCCACGGCACTATTCCAAGTTCCTTAAAATCCAGGACAGCTTCACTTACCCCTCTCTGGCCCCTGCAGCGCCTCTCAGGCCCAGGGAAGGAGTTGTATAAATGCTTTTTGGTCTGAGCTCACTGCTGAGACGGCTGCTTCAGTGGGGGCCTGTATGGAAAGCAGGCCCAGTGCCTGGCACATAGTGGATGCCCACCAAGTCCCTGCCTTATCTCTTTGGCCCAGGGGCAGGGTCACAGAGTCAGTGCTGCCCCGAGCGTCTATGTGAAGATGGGAAGGGTCCTAGAGAACAGACCCCCGAAACCTGGCCTCAGCTCACCAGGGACGCAGCATATTTTGACACCCAGCTTCTCTTGGTCCCGGTCTTCGGTAGTGTGGGACCAACTGCTCCCCCGACAGGCACCACTGGGGCAATGTGGAGGTTCCTGCTCCTTCATCCAAACTCTCCTTGTCTCCATGATGTGCAGCCCCATGCTGCCTCCCCCATGGATGACAGGGGAGGGTTCACAGTGTGTCGGGCCCGGGGCTGGGGGCTTTACACACTTTGCCATATGTGCCTCAGATAGATACAGTGCCCAGATGCATTCAGTGTTTGCTGTGGGTCACACATATATGTGCTTAGTTGCTCAGCTGTGTCCGACTCTTTGTGACTCCATGGACTGTAGCCCGCCAGGCTCCTCTGTCCATGTGGATTCTGCAGGCAAGAATACTGGAGTGGGTTGCCATGCCCTCCTCCAGGGGATCTTCCCAACTCAGGGATTGAACCCAGGTCTCCCGCACTGCAGGTGGATTCTTTATTGTCTGAGCCACCAGGGAAGCTCATGTATAAGATGAGAGAAATGGGACCAAAGTATTGACTCCAAAGCCCAAGACTGTTTGTTTTTTTATAGTTGTTTTAGAGTGTTATGTTAATTTCTACTGTACAACAAAGTGACATAGTTATACTCTTTTTCAAAAGCAAACAACTCACTTAAAAATAATTTTTCTTTCTCTTTTTTTTGGCTGTGCTGAGGCTGTTGCTGCATGGACTTTTCTCTAGTTGCAGAGAGTGGGGGCTAGTCTCTAGCTGCAGCGTGCAGGCTTCGCATTGTGGTGGCGTCTCTTGTGGAACATGGGCTCCAGGACGTGTGGGCCTCCGTAGTGTCAGCATGTGGCTTCCAGGCTCTAGAGCCCAAGCCCAGTAGTTGTGGTGCACGGGCTTAGTTGCTCTGCAGCATGCGGGATCTCCCTAGATCAGGGATCGGGTCCACGTCTCTTGCATTGGCAGTAGATTCTTTACCCTTGAGCCACCAGGGAAGCCCTCCCTATATACATATATTCATATTCTTTTCCATTCTGGCTTATCAAAAGATCTTCAATACAGTTTTTCTTGTGTTATACAGTAGGACTTTGTTGTTTATTCTATACACAATAATTTGCCTCTGCTAATTCCAAACTGCCAATCCTGCCCTCCCCACCTCCCTCTCCCCTTGGCAACCACAGATCATGCCAGTGAGCCTGTTTCTGTTTTACAGATATGTTCATTTGTGTCATGCTTTAGATTCCACACATAATAGCATAATATCATGTATTATCTGTCTTTCTCTTTCTGACCTACTTCGCCTAGTATGATAATGACTAGTTCTATCCACGTTGCTGTAAGTGGTGTTATTTCATTCTTTTTTAATGGCTGAGTAATATTCCATTGGAGAAGGCACTGGCACCCCACTCCAGTACTCTTGCCTGGAAAATCCCATGGATGGAGGAGCCTGGTGGGCTGCGGTCCATGGGGTCGCTAAGAGTCGGACACGACTGAGCAACTTCACTTTCTTTTTTCACTTTCATGCGTTGGAGAAGGCAATGGCAACCCACTCCAGTGCTCTTGCCTGGAGAATCCCAGGAACGGCAGAGCCTGGTGGGCTGCCGTCTATGGGTTCGCACAGAGTCGGACACGACTGAAGCGACTTAGCAGCAATATTCCATTGTGTGTATGTACGTGTATGTTCCTTGTTCAAGTCTCGGATCAGGGGCCCTGTCTGAGATGCTTTTCCTAAATACTCACCCCACCCCTGGGTTGGTGATGTTTCCTTTCTGGGCTTGGTCGTTCTGCTACTCTTCACTGGGTCATGCTCAGTTGTTGCCATCTTCCCTTAAAAAACATGAGCTCCTTGCAGGCAGGAGCTGCACCTACTTTATCTCCATACCTCCAGCCCCTAGCCCAGGGCCTGACACAAAGGAGGAGCTCAGCTCAGTGGCTGGTTGACCAGTGGATATATGGATGCTTGAGGGCCTACAAGAAACACGTGGAGGGTGGGTAGGTCAGGGGGTAGATGATGAATAAATGATGGATGACAGATGTGTGAAAGGGTAACGGATAAATGATATGTGCTGGACAAATGAGAAAGAGATGTCAGATGGATGACAGGTGGGTGGGTGGTTGGATGGATGGGTGATAAATGGAACAGATGATGGGTTCAGGATAGACATCGCATGGATGGGTCAATGTTGTAGAATATGCATGATGGATGGTGAATGAATGTTGGCAGATGGGTAGATGGATGTTGGATGGATTAAGGAAAGATACACAGATATAGGATGGATGAATAGATGATGAGTTAATTGAGGATGGATATATTGGGATAACAGATGTTGGATAGATGAGTAGGTAGATGATGTAGAATAGATTTTGGTTGGTGGATGGATATATGGACCAATTGATGTTGGATTCTAGATGGACGTTAGATGGATGGATGATGAATGGATGGATAAGAAGTTGGATAGATGGATAGAACCTGGGAAGGGAAATACCATAATCACAGCTGTGTTCTTTCTTATCTCCAGTTCCAATCAAAGGAGCCTGAGGAATCAGAACGAAGCAGAGGCCAAGACTCACTGACTGATCAGAAGCAGGCCGACTCGGTAGTTGGGTCATTGGGTCATGGGTGTGGGTCATAGGGAGGGGAAGGGAAGGGAAATCAGGTAGGAGGTGGGCTGAGGTCCTGAGATGAGCTCTGGAGTCATCCAGACCAAGGCTGGCTCTGTCCTGGGGTCACTGAGAAGAGGGGCACTAGAGGAGCTGGGCAGCAGGGCTACCTTCTGGCTTGGAGATCTGGGTGGGTGGACAGTCCTGGGGTCAGAAGCCCAGGCCTCTGCTTTCAACTTGCTAGGATGCCCTGAAAAGGTCACTGCCCTTCCCTGGGCAAATGGCAGTTTGACTCTGATAGTCTCGGAAGGCAAGGTCCTCCTGGGTCTGGAGGGCTGGCCACCCTGGGAGAAAGGGTAGGCTCCCAGGAGCTGGAGCCAGAGAGGCACTGAGGAGGGCCAGGGAGGTGCAGAAGTCAGCTGGGCCTGGAGGATCTCCAGGGTCCTGGGCGGGAGAGATGTATGCAAGTGGTGGGACCCGCCAAGGCTGCTGGGAAGCCTGGCTGCAGCTGGAGCACACGCTCTGCCCCGCCCCTCCCCACGACCTGCCAAACAGACTGTTCTCATCACCCTCAGCCTCCAGAGCGGTGAGGTCAGAGCCGAGGGCCTGGGGCAGGGGGAGGCGGGAGAGGGAGACCAGGCTGCTTGGGGCCAATGCTTCTCTAATCCTGTTGTTCTGCTGTTTCTCATGCTGCCTCCTGAAAAGCCGGGTGTGACGGGGTGAGGGGTTGTCTGTCTGGCCTTGCTCCTCGCCTGAGCTGGGGGGATTCTGCCCGACCTGAGGGGCTGTCTGTCTGGCCTTGCTCCTAGCCTGAGCTGGGGGGATTCTGCCCGACCTCTGACTGTTGGGCAGAGGAGGAAACAAGGGGCAGGGTAGTCATCCTAGATCATATAGCCCACCGGTGGCGGGGCTCAAATTAGGACCTGGGACTCAGAACCCCTCACCCAGGCCTCTCCCTGCTCCCCCCGCAACACCGCTTCCCAGCTCTGCCCTGATTGTCTTCGTGGCCTCGCAGAGTAGAGGCAGCATGCTAACTGCTGAGTGGGCCGTCTGTGAAATGGGAGGTGATGGCGACTGGTCACTAAAGGTGCTTCCAGTTCTCCCAGGGACTCTGGCAGCTTTGCTCTTCCTCTTTCTGTGTTATTTCTTCACATTTCCTGGGGCCAGGGTTTTGCGAACAAAGAGGAAATAGAAATACAGGGGTCCCCCTCGAGGCTCCATGAAATGGGCCTGCCCCAGCAACCCAGAAAACCTCTCAGTCCACCCCCAGGAAGCGTAGACTGGACAGAATGACGACTGCGTCATTCATTCATTCATTCACTCACACACTTAGTGAGCACCTTCTGTATGCCTGGGTGTAGGCCAGAGGTGAGCTGGAGTGCCATTATGGAGCCCATGGTCTAGTGGTCAGGGCTGTGACGGGGATGTGGTGCAGGGTCGGGGCCGTCCTTACCCCCAGCATCCTTTGGACCTGTGCTTTGATGCTTCATGTCCCACATCCAGAGAATCTCTGGATGCTGGGGACTTGGGTCACCTGGGTTCTGTCCTGCCTGTGCCAGTAACCTCCTCTGTGACTTTGGGCAAATGCCTCTGCTTCATGGAGGCCTCATTTTCCCCAACAAGTGAAGGTGAAAGTCGTTCACTCGTGTCCAACTCTATACAGTCCATGGAATTCTCCAGGCCAGAATACTGGAATGGGTAGCCATTCCCTTCTCCAGGGGATCTTCCCAACCCAGCGATCGAACCCAGGTCTCCTGCATTGCTGGTGGATTCTTTATCAGCTGAGCCACCAGGGAATCCCCAAACAAGGATGACTCCAAAGAGGGTGCACTTGGGGGCTCTGCTGGATACGACTGTAGATGTCTGGGACTCATTCCTCTTACAAAGCTGAGGAGAGTAGGCAGACGGGGGACTCGGGATTAGGGGACACTTGGGTGACCCCTTGGCTCCAGAGGATTGTTGCCATGGGGAAGAGGGACCCAGAGTTTTTCCATCTTTAGATATTTCAAGAGAAGCTGGAAATATGTAGTTATGTGTTAACCTCTTGATTATTTAACACTGGAACCTAATGCAAAATAATCTGAAAACCCTATGTGGGCTGAACACACATCTGTGGTCTGCATTCGCCTCCCGCTGGCTCCCTGGGGTCCAACTTGAGGGTGGAGAGGTGCACGTTCCCAAGGGTGCTGAGCCCTCAGAGCCCTGCCAATACCACATGGGTGAGCGAGTTCACAAGCTCTTTTCTCGGCAGTTCTGGGATGGAGGAAGATGGCAACTCTGGGCCTTTGAGGTGGGCGTGGCAGCATGGGCAAGGGAGGCTGTCATCAGGGACTCCCCCATCCCACCAAAGGGACCTGGGGGCCAACACTGGACCCTGTTTGACAGGCAGACAAGAGGCCAGCGGAGGGCAAGGCTGGGAGCCCACTCAAGGGCCGACTGGTGACCTCATGGCGGATGCCCGGGGACCGTCCCACGCTGTTCAATCCGTTCCTGCTGTCTCTGGGGGTCCTCAGGTGGCAAAGGGTAGGCTGGCTCCAGTGGGGTGGGAGGGGCAAGGGTGGGAGAGAGAGGGGGAGGGGAGGGAGGAGGCTGATGTTAGGCAGAGAAAAACCAGTAGGGGCTGAGAGGGAGTGATGTGGGACCCGCACTTGAGAAAGGAGAGCTGGAAGCAGAGCCCTGAGCTCCCGTGGTCTCTACGATGAGGGGCCTGTCCCACCTGCAGGACTGGGCTGGGGCCGCTTTCAGCTTGCAGGGTGAAGGGTGATGGAATAATCCACACAGCTGAAGATCCCAATCAGCATATAGGCCAAGGGGAGCCAGGCTGGGAGGGGGGAAGGGGGAGAGGGAGAGAGGGCCTGTGAGGGGCTCTGGGATTGCAAAGTGTGTCTCAGACCTGGGCCTGAGCCAGTTGCACAAACATCTGGCATTACGTAACCCATCCTCTACCCAGAGAGGGCTGTAAACACTCAGGCCTCTGGTTCGGAGTTTCCTCAAGAGCGAGGAGAGGGGAGGGGAGGCAGCTGAGACTTGCTCTCTCTGGCCCCTGCATTGTGGTGGAGGGAGCAGGCCTGGCCACCTCCAGGGGCCACAGGCTGGCTTGTGGGCTCTCTTCTTTCAGTGACAGGCTGGTTCTTGTACTCTGATAAGCTTGGGGTCTAGCTCTAAGCTGGGCACATTAGATGCTGTAATCAGACAGAGTGTAAACTCAGGGAGGTGAGGTGGACTTGCCCAAGGGTGCATGGCTAGGGTTTAGAGGAGCCAGCCACTTGCTGATTTTCCTCATTTCTTGATGAGAGCATGGCTGCAGCCATACTCACCAAGCCTCAGTTGCCACATCTGTCTAATGGGAAAAAAATATATATATGCTGATGATCAGGGCTGCGGGGAGGACTGGCTCAGAGAGATCAGGATGTACAGAGGTGTGAGGAGGTGGGGTGGGGGGCAGTGTCCAAACACTAACTTTCCCATCTGCTGCTTCTTTTTTAGTATTTAAAAAATATATATCTTGGCTCAGTTTATTTATTTTTGTTTATTTTTTCGCCACATGGCATGTGGGATCTTAGTTCCCCTACTAGGGATCAAACCTCTGCCCCCTGCAGGGGAAGTGTGGAGTCATAACTACTGGACCACTGGGGAAGTCCCCCATCCACTTCTTAAATTTCCTCTCTGCTGCTCTATGGGGGTTAAGGCACAAAGATAACGAAGCAAACGTGGTTATCTAGGCAGGGTGGTATCTTTAAGCCAGGGGCGGGAATTACCTTATCAGCCTAACTAAAGGTCACTAACATACAGTAGTTTCAGCGGGAGGGAGCAGGTAAGTCCTTGGTGGGAGAGAAGGGAAAGAGAAATGGGGAAATGGACTCTGGGATGCTGCTGGTGATGATAACCAGCATTTATTGTGCACCTACTATGTGCTCGGCTCTGTGTTCAGTGAGTGGCACACCTGATTGCATTGAATCCTCACCCTTGGGTGTAACAGGTATGGTTCACATTGTCCATTTCATAGATGAAGGAATGAAACTCACTTGTTCTAGGTCACACATAGGGGAGAGCTAGGATTTGAAGCTTGCTCTAGCCAACCTCAGAGCCCACCCTGTCCCTACCACCTCTGTGCATCCATGTCTCCTTGCAGAGTCCTTGCAGCTCCGAGAGGCTCCGCAGATTTTCCCCATTGGACAGATACGGCAATTGAGGCTCAATGAACTGGCTCAATGAACTCTTCTCTCATCCAGGGATGAGGAAAATCAGGAGCTGAGAGACAGAACTGCTAGTGGAACCATCCAGACAGTTACTCAGAGCAGCTTTAAACATCTCTCAGGCTGGATAATGAAATCAGTCCAAGGTCAAGAGCCAGGAAACCTAAGGCTTGAGTTCTGGTCTCTGCTCCTAACTGGTGTGGCTTTGGGCCATTGTCTCCCTTCTCTGAGCCTCATATTGTTATCCTCAATAGAAGAATGGTCTGAAACTGGATAACCCCAAAGTTTGGTGGCTCTGTTTAAGAAGTCACTCCTGGGTCCCTAAAGCTGTACCATCCCTCTTACCAGGGCAAGCTGCAGTAAGGGAGTCATTGTTGCTTCACTTGTTCATTCACTCACTGGACCAACATTTGTGAAAAACCTGATATGGGCTGAGGCCCTGGGCTTTACCTGATATAGATGAAAACCACTCTTCCTGCCCACAGGGAGCTCACAGTTTGTAAGGATACTGACATAGACCTGGTCAGGACACAGTGTGGTCATCACTTGAGTTGTAGAGTATACAGATGCAGGGAGCTCCAGACAAGGAAATTCTAAGTCTGTGCTGGGGGCACTCTGCCTTCCTTTGGACTGAGACTTGAAGGGTGAGGAGGAATTTTCCAGGCAAACAAACATTTGGAGGGAGGGGAGGGAGAGAGTGAGTGTGTGTGTGTGTTGGGGCATAAGAGGACAGGAAGGGAAGTGTTCCAGACACAGCACAGAACAACATGTGCCAATGGGGAGGCACAGGGGACCTGGCTTATTCTGGGACATCCTGGTGCTTGTGCAGCCCTAGCACGTGAAATGTGTGCGTGTCTAATGATGGACAGCAGGCAGGGGCCATATGATAATGAACACTGACTACAAGAATGCGCCTCTCAGCAGTGGAGAAGTGTTGAAGAACTTTGGGCAGGGGAGTGTTCTAATCACTGTGTTGAGGGTACTGGAAGAGAGTCCTGGGGGGCCAGGAAACCAGCAAGGAGGCTGGTACTGTCAGGTGCCCAGTGCCCATGCCACTGGGCAAGGGTGGTAGCTGAGGTCTTCTGTTTGTTCACTCACTCTCCCAAGGACCAAATAAATACCTGAGTGAGGTACAGGGGTAGGATGAGAACACTGCTCAGCAATGCCAGAAGGCCAGTGTCTAGGAGGACTTATCCATGGTCTCATTTCTCAGGGTGGAGAGAATTCCAGTGGGAAATGCTGGGAAAACTTCAGCTCCCTGGACCTCCACTTCTTTATCTGTGAAATGGGGATAGTAATTATAATCATGACAGAAATAATTTCTGAACCCCAAAGTGAGATGGCAGAATCACTGAGATGGTAGTTATTCTAATCCCCCTATGCCCCTATCTAAGGAGAACTAACTAGGGATAAAGGGGGTGTTCTAGGTGCTTTACTTAAACACTTAATCCTTACAGCAGCCTGTGAGATCATAGCATCATCTCATTTTACAGAAGGTGAAGTTGAGGCACAGAGAGGTTAAGTACTTTGCTTAAGGTAACACAGGGCTTGAGTCACAACGCTCCATAAGCCATTCCATGCACTTAACAACAAATTCCATCACAGTCCCTCCTCAGCAGTAGGCTTAGAGGAGCTCCTGCAGGCAAAGAACCTCTTAAAAACCACCAAGTGCTTTGGGAAAGAGAAACTGTATAGTCCACACCCAAGAACACAAAATGAGGTTCTTAAGCAGAGAAAGACTCCCTGTGAGGAGGGGGCATTTAAATGGGAAGGCCCTATGATTCTAGAACTTACTTTGCGCTTAGATTGTGCTAAGTTGCTTGACTCTTTGTGACGCTATGAACTGTAACCTTTCAGGCTCCTCTGTTCATGGAATTCTCCAGGCAAGAATACTGGAGTGGGTTGCCATGCCCTCCTCCAGGGGATCGTCCCAACCCAGGAATGGAACCCGTGTCTCTTGTGTCTCCTGCGTTGGCAAGCGGGTTCTTTACCACTAGCGCCCACTCTTACTTGTTACGGATCCCCGCCTCTTCTTCCTGTGTGATCTTGGGCAAGTTGGCTCACCTCTCTCAGCCTTCATTTTCTCATTAGTAAAATGGAGGCAAGGACACCCCTTTGTCGGGTCTATGGTTAAGGACGAAAGTCCATTACATAGGTAATAAGCCGGGCTGGGCGAGTGGGACATGCTGAGTTGGTAGTATTGGGTGCTTTGCCCACGTCGTCACCAAATCGAGAGGCAGAGCCCTAATGGACCCATCGCTCCCGTCTGGCGCCTGGCGACTGGGTCGGGGGAACCGTTGCTGGGCGACGAGGGTGCCACACCCCGCAGCCCCCACCCCGCACTCCCGCGCAGCGGCCGGACGGAGTCACCTGCACGCTGGGCCCTTCCTTCCTCCCAGCGCGCCCCCGGGGCCAGAGCCCGGCCCGCCTTCCGCTCTCTCCGCCCCCTCCGCTCCCTCCGCCCCCATCAGCCCCGCCGGGGACCGCCCCCGCTCGCCCGTCCCGTCGCAAGAGGCCCCGCCTCCGGGCCTCTCCCGCCCTCCCATTGGCCCGCCCGCGGCCCCCGCCGCTGTTTGTCCCGGCTACCCCGCCGCCCATTGGCCATTCCGGATCCTCCCAGGAAGTTTGAAAAAAAAAAAAAAGTTTTATGGGCGGATGGAAGGGGCCGGGGCAGCGCCGGGGAAGGGAAGGGCCGGGAGGAGCGGCGGCTGGCGGCCGAGAGGGGCGGCGGCGGCGGCGGCGGCGGGATTCCCGCTCCGCTGAGCCCGGCCCGAGATCCTTTTCCACCTTCCTGCCTCCTGCTCTCGCCGCCCCTGGGTGCCGACATGACGGTGAGTGCTCCCCCCCCACGCCGGGGGTGCAGCCCTTCTGCACCCCCAGGCCGGGAGGAGAGCGACAGCCAGAGCCGGAGCCGCGCCGCTCCCCTCTGGGCAACCCCCTCCTCACTTCCCCGAGGCGCGAAGAGGTCTCGGCCGGAAGAAGGGTGACCCCGGCTGCACGGGCCGGCTGTCCTACCTCACCTTCTCCCGGCCTCACCTTTCCGAGCCAGGAGCCTGGGCAACCCCCACCTAGAGAAGATGGGAACTCTCGCTCTCAGGCACCACCCCCTAACTTTTGCGGGTCCAATCATGGACAGATTCGGGGTGGCCCTTTCCCCTTCTCTTCTCCAGCTCCCCTCAGTGAAAACCTGATCTGATTCCCCCAAGTTGCGCCAGGTCCTTAAGGGTCTCCCAGGGTTCTGGGTGGCGGGAGGAGCGCAGATGGGCCTGGCCTGGGTCTGGGTCTCGCTGGTGCGGGTCTGGGAAGCCTGTCCGCCCTTGTGGGCGCTGGACGCAGGTTGGCTGGGTGAAAAGGGGCCTCTGGAGCCCATCCTGGGACTTCTGAAGTAGCAGGATACCGTGCTTCCTGGACTTGCCACTTCGCAGTGGCTCTGGGACCTTGGGTGGGGCAGGCCAGCGATTGGGAATGAGGAATACGGTGGCAGGGATTTGTCTTTCTCTTGGGGATGAGCCATACCCAACCTCTATCAGTACTTGTACCTTAATTATCATATTGCCTTTCTTAGCTGAGTTCACCGATAGCCCCGTTCCGCAGTGTAATAAACTGAGGCTTGGGGAGGGGCGTCTGTGAGTTGCCAGAGGTTACCCTGAGTGTAAGGGAAGGAGTAGCCCTTTTCCAGGTCATTCTGGCCCCTTGACTGTGATGTTCTGGAAGGGAGGGCAGGACTGCTTTTGGTTTCTGGCAGGCGCCTTAGGGAGTCTCTGACAGCCTGGTGAGGAGAGTTGGGGGGAGTTGAGCAGCGTGGGTGTGTGCAGGGCCCCTGCCTCCTAAGTGCGATGACCTGCTCACTGCCTGGACTTCCTCAGCCTCTGCACATCCTGCCACCTCTCTACTGGCCCTTCCTGTTGTCAGCAGCCTCCCCTCCCCTGTCAGGGAGTAGAGAGGGATGTGGGGGGAGGAGCTGAGTCAGTGTCTTCCACCCCACCCCCCCATCCCCGCCTTAGGCTAGTGGAGAATGGTTGCATTGCCTACGGGGTGCCTGCCAGGCCCTGAAACTGGGTGCTGTCACATTACCAGCTTGATCCCTGCAGGTTGATGGTAACTCCCGGTCTAACTGATGAGGACTCTGATGAGTTCACACTGTAGGTAGTGAACTTACGTGCCCTGGGTGACACGGCCGGCCCTGGCTGAGCCAGAATGTGTAACTTGGTCTGTCCCAGTTTTGTCTCACGATCAGATAAATGTACATAGTTGCCTTTCCTGGGGAAGCACATGCTGAACTTGGGTAAAGCTGCCAGAAGCAACATGTGGGGGCCTGTCCCTGCTGGTGGGAAGAGGCTCCCTGAGGGAAATGACCTCCTGGGACTATAGGACTTTGTCAAATGGAGAGGGATGGGAGGGAAGGTGGGGGTACAGTGTGGACCAAGGCTGGTGGCCGTATTTGGGGAATGAAATGGTGAAAACATAGAAAAAAGGACTTGGGAAGGAGGGCCTTAGAGGCCAGGAAGAGCAGCTTGGGCTTGTTCAGGGGCACTGGGGAGCCATGAAAGGTTATGGAGCAGAGAGGAGGTTCGTAATGACCTTTGACAGTGTTTACCAGATTCACCCTGGCTGCTCTCAGACCTGAGCCCATTCCAGGCTGGTGTCCTGCCCATTGCTTCTTCACATCCTCTTCCTCTCTCCTGGCCCCATCTCCCTGACTTCAACCTCAGAAATCTGAACGAGCAAGTGGCAAAGGTGCTATGAACGTGTAAATGCTTAGAGGCTTCAGGAAGCTGGGCCTGGAGTCAGGCTCTGCTCCACCTCCTTTTGCCTTAGCCGGGTGCAGCCTTGCCCCTGGAGCTTCATCCCCAGCCGCTGCCTGGCATCAAATTATGTACCTGCTCACTTGTTTATTGTCTCCAGAGTTCCACCAGGGCAGAGGCTGCATCTCTTGTTCACCGCTGATTTCCTGGTGTAGAACAGGGCCTGGTTCAAAAAAATAAGAGAGAGATGAAAGAAGGGAAGAAAGAAATTTGTATGAATGTCCCCTGAGTCCTGAGATCTTGGAGAGGGGTGAACAGCGTGTGTCCCTGATGGAGTTGCTTCTGGTCTAGTCTGTGAGGGATAAGTGAGTGGCTTCAGGACAATCACAGATGCCACAGAAGCCCTGGGAAGTCTGGTGTGGTGTGTACTGGGAAAGGCGCCTCAGAGGTGGCAATGAATCCAGGTCTCAAGGCATGAGAAGGGGTTTGCCAGGTGAAGGAGCTGGAGGAGGCCTTGTATTTCAAGCAGAGGACATAGGTGTGTGTGGAGGGCCCCAGTCCTGGTGTGCTGGGGATCAGAGGGGAAGTGTGATGACGTAAAACATGGGGCCCCCTAAGCAGGGGTGAGGCCAGGCTGAGGCTTTCGTTCTGTCCTGAGGCAGCCAGAACTTGTTCTGAAGCCGTCCCTGAGGGTTTGAGGCGGGCCTGTGACACTAGGCCTTTTGGAGTGGGTCCCCTGCCAGAGCGTGCATACAGGGGTCTGTGTCCGTGGTCCAGGCTGGCTTGAGGCAGAGTTGACCTGTGGTCAAAGGAGGGAGGGCTGCTGTAAGGTCCTATTAGTGTTCCGGAAGGAAAAAAAGGGGAAAGGGAGCTTTCTGCAGGTGGAGGGAAGGTATCTGGGGCTGAGGAGCCATGTGTGAAGTTACAAGAGGCAGAGAGTTAGGTTTTCTGACCTTTTGACCTTGGGGGCTTCCCAGGTAACTGCAGGACCTCGCCCGCCAGCAGGTTTAAAAACTCACACTGGTGGCCTCCTCACCCCAAGGTCACCATGCCATCTCATGCCTGATGGTGTGTGTGTGGTATGTGGGTACCAGTATCTCTGTGTGTAGCCCATTCAGTTCTCTCATGGAACTTGGGGGAGGGCAGGAGCCCCCCCCCCCCACAATCATTTGCCGCATCAAACATCCAGGCTTAGGGAGGGGATGTGACTTAGGAAGGTCACTCTGCTTCCCAGGCAGCCCTCGGGGTCCCAACCTATCATTCCTGCCCTTCCTCAGCCCCTGGAAGCCCATGCCTCTCCCAGCCCCAGCTTGGCTGTCTTGATTAGCTGGGTGGTCAGCTGGTTCTTCCCAGGGAGCTCTCCCCAGGTCTGCACAGTGGTGCCAGCTCTGTGGTCCATCCTAAAAAGCCTGGCTCCTCAGCTGCCAGGAGGTGGGGTGGGAACATCCCCCAAAGCACAGGAATTTAGATCAGGGAGGTAGAGGAGGGTGGATATTTAATCAGCAGGTTTCCCCTGGGGTCACAGCATGCCAGGCCCTCACGTCATGGAAGGCCCCTGTCTGCACATGGACCCAGATGACTTGGTGGCCCTGAGCATGGCTATTGGTCTTCAGTCTGAGCTTGGAACCACACTGGGTAGCTTCTGGCCCACGTGGGGAACAGGGCGGGGAAGAAAAGAAAGCAGACAGGGCGTACACACCTGGGGTTTCCCAGGTCTGAGCAGAGCCCGTGTCCCTTCCGTCAGACAGGTCTGCGGGGAGGGGCATGATGCAGGGGTTGGGCCGCCAGCCTGCTGAAATCCAGGGGCCCTGGTCCCAAGGCCATGGCCGGGGATGGCTCAGGAGGTCCAGGCTGCTGGCTCAAGCCCCTCTCAGGCCTCTTCCTCCACTGGAGGAAGAGGAGAATGGGGCTTCCTCGGAGGAAGGCAGGTCAGGCAGGTGGCCAGGTCAGGTGGCTCCAGTTTCCAGGTTTCCAACCGTTGTCACCGTCCACCCCACTGAGCCATGCCACCCGCTCCCTCCACGCAACCAGACACCTTGGCCTGGTGGAGCTGTGATGCAGGTGCTGATAGGTGGGCTCAGAGCCATGGCAACAGGTGGCAGCTTCCTCCCTGCCGGCCAGCTTGGCCCACCAGCGAGCAGGAGCTGAGACGGCCGGGGGACCGGGACTTAGACGAGAGAGAGAGGTCTCCCCAGCAGGCCAGGAGGGTCTGAGGATTGGCCTGGCCAGAGAAAATGCCCAGATGAGCAGTTTTGTCCTCTAGGGGCTAGGCGGGGGGGACCTAGCTCCAGCTCCCTATGGAACATGCTACAGCTGGGAGCCCCCAGACCCCAGGGCAGCACTCGGCAGGTAGGACTTGCCAGAACTGAGGTACCCTCTCTCTAGCCCTTTCAAGAGCTGGGGGGGGGCAGGGGGTCTCAGACCACACCCTGGGCCTGGCTCCATCTTTCAGGGTCTCCAGGAGACGAGGAAGGGCAGGACTGGTTGGACCATGGGAGGGTTAGTGGGTTGGGGGTGGGTAAGATCATTAGGGCATTATCTGCCTGGGCCTCAGGGAGAGGAACTGGACAGTTCGCTCAGCCCTGCTGTCTGGCCTGTCCTCTGAGCTCTGTAAGGGTTCCTTGTTTCAGGCAGAGTTTTCTCCCCGCTCTCTCTCCCTCTCCTCCACACTCAGGTGAGGAAGCAGGCTGGCGGGAGGGGAGCTCGGAGGTCTGTGGTGGACGGCCAGTCACCCAGCCCACCTCTCAGAGGTTGCCGGATGTTCAGGCAAGGGACCAAGGCTGCTTCAGTGGCTGGGAGCCTGCCTGGATTTAGGGGGTTATCTGGGTCCTCAACCCTCCTCCCTGGCTTCCCAGGACTCTTATAGGACTTAGAGCAGGTAGGATGAGCCCCTTTGGTTCTCGCTGGGCCTGACTCACCTGCAACCCCCTCTCCCCATAGCCCGATCTGCTAAACTTCAAGAAGGGATGGATGTCTATCTTGGATGAGCCTGGAGAGGTAGGAGGGCTGCGGTGGGGTGGGGTGAGGTGCGGGGTAGGGGGTGGGAAGTGGGGTTGCTGCAGGGCCCTGTAGGGTCCTGGGGGCTGCCCAGGTGGCTGAGCAGCTTCCCTGGCCTGTCCAGCCATTTAGAGACCCTGGCTTCTGGGTGGAGGGGTTAGAGGGTGAGGGCCAGAGTGGGAACCCTGAGGGGGATGTTTCTTGTCCTGCTGGAAAGAAGGCCTTGGGCTGTGAGGTGGGAGGCCAGAGGCTGCTAGTCATCTCAGCTTTGTGAAGCAGCCTGCAGTATGTAAAGGTCACCAGGATGGCGGCCTCTTGGCCCTTCATGCCCTGCACCCCATTCTGTCTCCTCACTAAGAGCCCCTTGGCCCTCCCACCTCTTGATGACCATGGCTGGGTATCTGAGGGTCTGGAATGGAAGGGTTCGCAGAGATCATCCAGCCTGAGATGTATACAGATTCCCAAAGGCTCGGCCATGCAGCAGCTCCCCCCAACCCTGGGTCGGGGGCTCAGAGGACATTCCTTGAAGTCTCACCAACCAGGGGCCCCATTGAGTGAGTCACAGCTTCTTCCAGCCTCAGTGGCCTCATCTGTGAAATGGGCATGCTGGGTAGTGAGAATTCTTTCCAGGCTGGATAACAGAGTCACAGAGGTCAAGCACATAAGATGTTCCACAGAGCCCCCAGTGCCCGCTTGGGCCTCAGCTAATCGCCCTTCCCTTTCTCTACAGTGTGCATCCTTAGAGCCAGAAGGGACAGTAGCTTTTCACCATTCTACCCTTTTGGCTGCCAGGCTGGAGGTGGAGCTGGCCTCCTGCCCACCCGGCCTGGGAGGGGACGTCTCCCTGCCCGGGTCCTGCATGCGCCCGCAGCTTGGGTCTGCATGCAGCCCGCATGCCACGGAGGGCTTGGAGCCAAAGGGAATCTCATTGTATTCCCTACCCACATGTTTTATTCCCTCTAGCCCACAACCTTCTGAACCCGCTGCCTGCTTGCCAGCCCCCTGGTGGCTGGGCTCCAGGCTCACACAACAAGGCCTGGCATCCCGCCAGTGACCCTTCCCAGCCTCCCCACCCAGGGTCTCTGGAGGGCAGAGATTATGAGCCCCACCCAGAACTGGCCATTACTCATTCTCTTTCACAGGGTTTTGGAATGTCCGAGCTGGAAGGGCCCTGGGAGTTCAGCCAGCCCAACCCCTTGGTGCACAGACAGGAGACAGGCCCACAAGAGCTTTGATCTCTTCCAGGCCCAGCAGCACCTTGGGCAAACCCAGGCCTAGAACTTGGGGTGCCTGAGGCCCACAGAGTTCCAGCCAGCTGCCATCCCAGGCAGTCGTAGACCAAGCCTGGAAGGGCCTAAGAGATCTTTTGGCCCTGAACCCCTGCCCCACTTTACAGAGAAACAGTTGTCCTGTATAGCAGCTCAGGTCACTCAGAAGAGCAGCGTGGTTCTAAGAGGGCCAGTCTGTCAGAATAGTCCCCAGCGTCCTGGCGCCTGACCACATGCCAGGTGCCATGAGAGACATTTCGGGGAGGGTTAGGAATTTCTGACCTCACCAGGAGGCTTAGGGACTACTCAGCCCTACTTTACAAGTCAGAAAACTGAAGCTCAGAGAGGTTGAGACACTTGACTAAAGACACACAGCTAGCAAGGGATAAAATAGTTGTTACCCTGGTCTCTTGGATGCTAAAGTCCTATTTCTCATGGGAGGCTAGTGTGGAAAGAAGTAGAAAGTATCATGGCATATCCTTGAAAACTTAACCATCTTCTTGAGGAAAGAAAACCAAGTACTTGAAGTATTAACAATCAGAGCTTGGTGATGCGGGGGAGCTGCGGAGGACCTGGGCTGACCCTGGCAATGGGTGGATCTTGACTGGCATTCCAGTGAGTGGCCAGAAGCCTGGACGTGAGCTGAGCTTGGCACTTTCATATCAGGCTGTTCTGATGCCCCCACCCCTCTCCTATGTGTCCTGCCAACCTAACCCCATCTGCAGCAGAGAGAAGCATTGCAGAAAGGTATCCACATCATAAATGTACAGATAATGCATTCTCATAGCGGCACATATATGTAACCAGCACCTAGGTCAAGAAACAGAATATGACCAGCTCTCAGACACTTCTCCTTGGGCCCCCTTCTGCTCCTGCTCTCTGGGAGACTTGTCCTCGGCTGTTGGGGTGATCGATCCAGGAGTAGCATATGGAAGAAGACTTTTGAAGTCCTGGCCCCTGGCTTGCTAGGCAAATGGCCTTACACAGGTCACAATCCCTTCCTGGACTGCACTGGGCAGGATTTGCATATAGGAGCCTTGATGATCTTGGCCGAAAGGATCAGGAGGCCTATGGAATTATCAACAAATCAGGGAAGGGCTCTCAGAAAGAAAGGGAGGGTGTGGTTAGTGAGGAGAAGGCAACCCATTTCACAGATGCTGCTCCTGAGGCTCAGAGAAGGGATGGAGGGACTAACTACAGATGTGGATTTTGTGATTCTGCACTGTCCTCTGACCCCTGCCCCTCAGCCCAGCTGGTGAGGGTGCCAGGCACCTGCTGCAAGCAGAACAGTTGACCTGGCAGCACCCAAGATGCCTGTGGAATGATGCGCGCGTGCACACACACACACACACACACACTCACACTCATTCCATGCCCCCGACACACACACACACACACACGCACGCGCACACACACACACACACACACACACTCATTCCATGCCCCCGACCCTTACCCACCGCCATCTCTCCTTCGCAGTGGAAGAAGCACTGGTTTGTGCTGACCGACTCAAGCCTCAAGTACTACCGGGATTCCACAGCTGAGGAGGTGAGACAATGAAGTGGGAGGGCTCCTTCCCCCATCAGGTTCCAGGGGACCCCTGGTTGGGGGTCAGGGGGTTCAGGGAGAGATCACTGGAGTCCATGGACCATCATGAGCCCTCCTGCTGCAGGCGGATGAGCTGGATGGCGAGATCGACCTGCGCTCCTGCACGGACGTCACCGAGTACGCCGTGCAGCGCAACTATGGCTTCCAGATCCACGTGAGCCTGCAGGCAGTTGGGGGTGGTATCCCTGGAGGGCCCCCCAGAGGAGGTGTAGGGGTGGAGTGTGGCTCACCAGACTGGCTCCCATCACTCATTTCCCCAGAGACCTTGTCCTCAGAGCCAGTGGGAAGCTCTGCTGCCGACACTGAGCTTGTCTGGGGCAATCCCAGGCATTACTGGCAAGCCGATTCGAATGTTGGAGAGACTGTGGAGGGGACGGGGCTCTTCCGAGGCGAGGAGGGGAGGGTGTTCATCCTTTGCTCACCTCCAGACTCAAGACCTGAGATACCAGCCCCTGGGAGGGAAGGGTACCTCCCTGGGGCCCAGAGTGGGGAGGGAGCAAGGAAGCTGGCCAGGTGGTAACCTACCTGTGGGGTGGACTTGCAGACCAAAGACGCTGTCTATACCTTGTCGGCCATGACCTCGGGCATCCGGAGGAACTGGATCGAGGCTCTGAGGAAGACTGTGCGTCCCACCTCAGCCCCAGATGTCACCAAGTATGTGCTGGGCTGGACCGGGGCCTTTGGGGAGGCGCTTACCATCCCCCCCGCCCTGCATCCTGAGTGGGTAGCCAGTGCTCACCTGAGGGCCCTGGGCCTCAGTTTCTCTGCCAGCAAAATAGGGAGGGGGAGGGGGCAGTGGGTATCTGTGGCACTCATCCAGAAATACCCTGAGGTTTGGAGGTTGACCCTCATCCCACCCTGAAAGGGTGGTGAGAGGCCTCATCTCTTTGGAGAAGTGCCGCTGAGTCCAGGGGCCTGTGAGGTGGCTGATTGTCTGTGTGCCTAGGGGGCTGTGTCTGAGCCTGTGTCAGGGAGAGGGGATGGCTGCTTAGTCTGGGTGGGGACTCACTCCCTGTGGAGGTCGCTGTGGGGAGAGGGGCGGGAGGGTTCAGTGACCTGGTGGTAGAGCCCCCACACAGGATAAGTCCCAGATGTGGGACTTGCCTGGCAGTCCAGTGGTTAGGACTCTGTGCTTCCACTGCAGGGGGCCATGGGTTCTATCCCTGGTGAGGGAGCTAAAAATCTCCCATGCCACGCAGCACGGCCCAAAAGTAAATAAAAATAAATTTAAGTAAGCATCGTTTTAAACAAACAAACAAAAAGCCCAGGTGCCTGTGGGGGTCAAAACTCTGGCTGTTGGGCAACAGAAACTGAAGCGTGGTATTGAGGGGGCACAGAGTGTGTGTCCGCCTGCCCGGCCGCACCCTGGCTGGCAACCTTAGGCCAGTTGCTGTCTAGACTGAGTTTCCTATTCCTCACCTGTCACACCAGGTGTAGTGTGAGGTATGCACAGAGGCGCTTTATAAGCTCTTGCCCACTGTGCAGCTGGGCTATGATTTACTGTATGGGCTTCGCTGCTATAGCAAAGAAACCCCAAGCACAGGTTCATGCAAGGGAGAGGTTTATACTCCAGCCCAGACCTGGTGGGGCCGCTATGCGGCCCCTAGCCCCGAGCCTTGCCTCTGGACCAGAACACTGCTCACATTCTCACGGGTCCAGGCCAGGAGCCAGGCCAGGGCACGCCTGGTCCTTTGAAGGGTGCTGCTTCTCACTGGCACTGGGCAGAGTAGTCACATGGCCACCTGTAGCTGCAAGGGACACTTTGGTTTCTGGCCAGGTGACCACGTACCCAGTGTTGCTATGGAAGAAGAGGGGAGCTGACGGTTGTTATGTGTCTCCACAGTTTGTGCCTGTGCAGCCAGAGGCCACTGTTCACCTCACCTGCAGTGACCCTGGCATCTCCCCTATTCCACTGTGAGCCTCTTGAACCCAGGGCCTTGTCTCCCAGCACTCCCTTCACACTAATGCTGCCACCACTATTCCTTCCTGGTTGCTTGGAACACATTCACTCATCTAGTCCTCACGTCTCTCCTGTAAGAGGCATCGACCCATATTACAGATGAGATGACTGAGGCTTAGAGAGGGTGGCCAGGTTCCCTAGAAGCGGCGGAGCTGGGATGATTCCCAGGATCTGTTAATGATGGAGCAGTTGTTCTCACCTGCTTCCTCCACTGGGGTCTGTCCCCAGGCCCTGACGCACGGGTCACACTCCAGAAGTGCTTGCTTTGGGACCGAACAGGCCAGGTCCCACCTGACGTGGCTCTGCTGGCCCCCTAGGCTCTCGGACTGCAACAAGGAGAACACGCTGCACAGCTACGGCACCCCAAAGGGCTCCCTGAAGGCAGGGGAGCAGCGGGTGGGCTCTGAGGTCATCAGCCGGGGCGGCCCCCGGAAGGCAGACGGGCAGCGGCAGTCGCTGGACTACGTGGAGCTCTCCCCGCTGACTCAGGGCTCCCCGCAGCGGGCCCGCACGCTGGCCCGCGCCCTCGACCGCCCGGCCAAGCAGGAGGAGCTGGAGCGGGACCTGGCCCAACGCTCTGAGGAGCGACGCAAGTGGTTCGAGGCCACGGACAGCCGGGCCGCAGAGACACCGGCAGGCGAGGGTCCGCGCCGGGTCCTGGGCGCCCCCCTGACCGAGGACCAGCAGAGCCGGCTCAGCGAGGAGATTGAGAAGAAGTGGCAGGAGCTGGAGAAGCTGCCCCTTCGGGAGAACAAGCGGGTGCCTCTTACCGCCCTGCTCAACCAAGGCCGCGGGGAGCGCCGGGGGGCCCCGAGCGACAGCCACGAGGCGCTGGAGAAGGAGGTAGGCGGGCACGGCTGCCCTCTGGAAGCCTCCTCACCCCACCAGCGCCCTTAACATCCCTGCACTCATGCTAAAGCATTAGTTCTTGCATACCTACAGTGATTGGGGAGCTCACCCCTGAGCCACTGACACTTCAGATGTCTTGTAAACTGGAGGCTTCTTTCCTGGACCTTGGGGATCTTTTGTTTTTGTTTTTCCCCATCTTTGTTCTATCCTCAGCAATCCCAGAGAAGGGAAGGGGGAAGAGAAGGGAGCAACCATTTATTGAACACCTTTTGCATACCGAGCCTTGTACAAGGCCCTCCTTACTTACACTGGTTCATGCAGTCCTCACCTGGTCACATGGCAGCTTCATGGTCCCATAGGGTATACCGCCTCACTGTTTCACTGATGGGAAACTGAAGCTCCAAGAAGTTTCCTCCCACCTATATAATAGGTAAATATCTGTGACCGTGGTGTTCTGCTCCCAGCCCTATTGAGCCTTCTTCTCTGGGCTAGCGCTCTCCTGGGTCCCTGACCTGGCCATCCAGGAAGTATCTGGAACATCCCCCTTGCTTGTGTGTCCACACCAGGGCCACTTCATCCCGCCAGCTCCATTCCCCCTTCAAGACCCTCACTGACCTTGCCTCCCCCCATCCTCGTAGGTCCAGTCCCTTCGTGCCCAGCTGGAGGCATGGCGTCTCCAAGGGGAGGCTCCTCAGGGTGCACCCAAGTCCCAGGAGGATGGCCACATACCCCCCGGCTACATCTCACAGGTAAGGCCATGGAGCTGTTGTGTTGGGGGGTGGGGACAGGTTTCTGGTTGCCGTGTTTTGAGAAAACAGCTGATATTCTGGGAGCCCTTCCTGTACCAGAGCAGAACCCAGGTGAGGCCTTTGATGTGCACCATCTCACTTAATCTCCCCAGAGGGTGGACATGAGGACTGTGCCCATTTTGCAGACAAGGCCACTGAGCTATGAGAGGGTATGTGACTTGCCTGAGGTCAACTGGCCTGCAGATGTCAGAGGTGGGATTTGAACTTGGGTCCAACTGACTGCAGAGCCCATGCGTGAGCCCCCATGTGACCTTCTGTACTTAGACTCCCTTTCTCTGTACTGCTCTGGGGAAGAGGGGCCTGATGGAGCATGGGACCCCCAGTGGGCAGGCTCCTGGGAAAGTGAAAGTCGCTCAGTTGTGTCTGACTCTTTGCAACCCGCTGGACTATACAGTCCATGGAATTCTCTAGGCCAGAATACTTTAGTGGGTAGCCATTCCCTTCTCCAGGGGATCTTCCCAACCCAGGGATCGAACCCAGGTCTTCCACATTGCAGGCGGATTCTTTACCAGCTGAGCCACCAGGGAAGGCTAGGCCCCTGGGAATCGCTCCCTAAACACTGGGAAATCCTGCCAGGCGGAGGCCCCGCGCAAGGTGGTCTGCAGGACATGGGTGCCTCCAGTGGCCCTCGGGGGACGCACGGCCTGCCTGGGACAGCGACTCTCAGCAAGGGTTGATTTTGTTCCCCTGGGGACATTTGGCCGTGTCCAGAGACACTTTTGATTGTCATGTCTGGGACAACTAGTTCTCCAGAAAAAATACGCGCTGACACACTTATATATGTTTATTGTAAATTTTACTGATATAGAGCATGTTTAGTGTGCAACTTACGAATAAAAAAATACGTCATGCTTCTATTGTGAATTCTATATTGCAAATTGATTTTTCTCAGAGTACTTTTGTTGATTTCTCCAAATGCTCGTATCCACAGCAAACTGACAAATGAGTGTCGTTCTAACATGAATGTTGGTTGGCATTTTTGTGCGTGTGAATGAGTAAGACAGCCAGATATGTGCCTAAACTTTACTTGGTCAATGTCATGAGCAACTTCTTTGCTGAACTGAAGGATACTTTACTGTTGAGACTATTTGAAAATATTCTTTTAAGGACATTTCTTAGGTTTTTGTTCTGTGTACAATGTGGCAGTCAGAGCTAGCGTACATTTTGAAGTTTAATCTGTACTGTGAGCGTTAATAGCTTTTTCTCATCGTTTGGTTAAGTCTGGACAATGAACAAAACAGTAAATCAAGCTCTGATTTGTAATGTTGACCAGTTTCCATGGTGTAAATATTCCTGCAATGGCTGATGTCCCTGAACAGAGTTGGGAAACTGTGCGCCGACCATCATGTGGCATTTCCACCCTGCAGACACAGGACATGTAAATAACCTCAGAGCATAGCTAATAATAAAATGCAGTGAGATAATTAGGAGGTAATGAATCTTGCGTATCAGCTTTGTTTTTTTAACACTTCTTTGTTTTTGGCTGCGTTGGGTGTTAGCTGCTGCTTTCAGTCTCTTCATTGCTGTGTGCCGGCTTCTCTCTTGTTGGAACGCACAGCTTAGCTGTCCCTCAGCATGTAGGATCTTAGTTCCTCTACCAGGGACCAAACCCGTGTTCCCTGCATTGGAAGGCAGATTCCCTGGACTGCCAGGGAAGTCCCTCAGCCTTGTTTTACCTAATTATAAGTTTATATAATTTCTAATAACAGCTATGGTAAATAGCTGCACCACAGAATTCCTAAAAATTTGACAATTGCTGTTCCCCAGCTAGCACACCCTTGCCTGAAGCAAAAAAAAAAAAAAAAAAAGACGGCTGGGGTCCCAGGCTCTGGGCAGGGAAGCCTTCTAGAGGTTCCGAGGGAGTGGGTGTTGGGGCTGAGGTAGGAGGTGGAGGGCTGCTAAGTGTTTATCAAGGAGACTCCCACTGCCAAGCTGAGAAGCTTAGATCACAACCCACACACCTAAGGAGGTTTGGGGTCTGGGACGCGACATCAGGAAGGTGGGGTTAGTGTGCAGAGTCTGGGAGAGGCTGCAGCCATCACTAGCACCCGAGCTAGGACGATGCTGAAGGAGAGGGGAGCGAAGAGGTGGGAGGGGAGCTTCAGGCTGGCCCACTGCCTCGAGGAGGCAGAGAGGAGCTGGCCGGGAGCTGGGGTCGCCATGCAAGGCCAGGGGCCATCTGGGGCTGAGTGGTTCTGGAACATTCAGCTAAAGGGAGACCAGGGCTGAGGGGAGTTGGCAGTGTATTGTGGAGGGTGAGCTTGGGGATCACGTGGGGAGGGGGAAAAGGAGGGCCCAGTTATTGTCAGGGCTCCCTGGAGGCCAGAGGAAGGTGGGGCATCTCTAGATAGGGTGGGGGCCAGCACCACCACCTGAGGCCTCCGGGGACCTCAGAGATGCCTCCCCTACCCACTCCAGAGGGCTTCAGACTGAGCTTGGTGGACCCCTTGGACACCCCAGAGGCTGCCTTTTTTGGGTGGATGAGGTCCATCCACAGTTGTTGGTCCCGGAGCAGCACTGTCTTTGACTATTAGAACCTGCATTAGTTTCCCTTTGCAGGAAGGTTTCTGTCACTAAAATGAAGTTGGAAAAGCAGTGCTCTGACTTCTCAGGGTACAGACGGGGAAACGGAGACCCAGAGAGGAGGCGAGTCCTCCAAGCTGGCAGCAGACCTGTGTCTGCAGTCTTCTCCAGGCGCCCGCTGGGCTCCCCAAGGCTGTCAGCGTTTCATCCTGTTAGATTGGGATGGACAGGGGTAGCAGGTGGAATGGGGGGTGAGAAGGGAATAATGGGGAAACAGCCCAAGACAGGGTAGGGGAGGGTACTGGAAAAGAGGAGCTGAACCATCTGTGTCCCCTCAGGCCCCAGGGGAGGCAGCTGGAAAGTCAGTGGACCCTAGTGAGGTGACAGCGGGGTAGGGATTCCCAAGCCTGATATCTCAGGCCGAGGGGATGCCCCCCTTCCAGCTTCTGGGGTTTGCCACCACAGGACAGCAGCCAGGGGACCTGGGGCTTCAGTGCCTACTGCTGTAGGGGCCACGGGCGCTTCTTTACCTACTTTGATCCACGTCAGTTGTGGCAGCCAACACACTTGGGCCCTCAGAAAGGCAGGTCAGAGGGAGCAGTGCCTGGCCTTCTAGGAGCCCCTCCTCGTGGGCTAGTGCCCACCTCCTGACATCAGCCTCTGGACGCCCTATTGGCTGCCAGGTCTGCCGGCCTGATGTGGCTCTTTAAGAACAGCAGTCCCATCTCCTGTAAGGCTCCTGTCTCTACAGGTGGGTGATCTCTACAATGGATGCTGACTTAGCTCAGGGAGCCTTGCGAGTTGGTCTCATGGGGTCTGTTTTACAGATGAGGAGATTGAGGCTGAGAGAGGCGAACGGGCTTGTTCAGGTTCACTCCGTGGTACAGCCAGGACTAGGACCCAGTCTGTGGAACTCCTAAGGCCATGTTCTATTCCACCTGAGGGGACACACAGAGGACAGGCACAGAGGCTCAGTGAGACAGGTGTCCCCTGCCCACAGTTTGGAACACCTGGATCCCAGAGACCTGGCCCATGCAGCCCCCCAGATGTGGCCGCTGGTGAGGTGGGGGTCATCCTCTGTCCCCAGCTGTGAGGTGCCCTGTGCCTTGGGGGAGGACTCAGCCTCTTATCTGCATTGGGTCTCTTATCTGTGCCCCCCATTTCTCCCTTGGCTCTTCCCCTTCCCTGTTGAATGATCTTAACCATATATTAATCATGTAAGAAATTTGTTTACATTTTCAAAAATAATTTCAAACCAAAGGTTAGAAACAAATGTGTGAACTCTCCTTCCCCTGCCTGCTCCCACCCCCAGGGGTTACCTTGGTTACCTTCTGAGCATGTCTGTATAGTTTTCTGTTGCAGCTGTGATGAATTGCCAGAAACACAAGTAACACACATTAATCATGTCAGTTCTGTAGAAGTCTGACGTGTGTCTCCCCAGGCTATTAATAAAATCCAGGCATCCATGGGATCTCGTTCCTTTCCGTAGGCTCCGGGGAGGCTCCGTCTCCTCACCTTTTCTAGCGTCCAGCAGTCGCCTGCATTCCTTGGCTCATGGCCCCTTCCATCATCTTCAGAACTCATGCAGGAGAGTCCTGTCCTTCTCACTTCCCACTGGGCTCCTGCGTTAGTCCCCTCTCCCTCTCCCTGCTCTCCTGCCTCCTCTTCCACATCCAAGGACCCTGTGATTGCTTTCGGCCCAGAGGATAATCCAGGATAATCTCCCTATTTTAAGGTCAGCTGATTAGCAATCTCTAGTCTCCTGGGCTGTATAAGGTAACACATTTGCTGGTTCTCGGAGTAGGGCGTGGACATCTTTGGAGGGTCATCCACTCTACTTTCCAGGGTAGCCTTCTATACCTTTCTCTGTGTCATTATGCACAGGTACTTAGACCTACAGCTCTTAAGCGTTTTTGGTCCGTGAATGGGGTCACATCACGTGTATCATCAGAAACCAGCTTTCATGACCTAACTTTTGAGACACCTTTCCACAGCAGTCTGCGTGGGCAGCTCTGTCTTTTAACAGCTGCCCGGATCCTTTGTAAAGTGCAATCCCATAACTTATTTAAGGGCTTCCGTGTTAGGTACTTAGCTTGTTTCCAGTTTTTGTCTGTTACCAACCTGGCCACAGGCAATACCCTTGTCTAAGAGTCTTTGTACATGTGTGACTTTCTGTGGGGTCATTCCTAGGAGTGGACCTGCCAGGTTAAAGGGTCATTAAAATTTGATGACACCACCCAGCTGCCCTCCACACACCCAGTTGCAGCTGACTCTCCCAGCAGTGGGTATTATCAGTCATTTAAAAACTTGCCGGTCTTGTCTACACAGCCCCATTTTGTGCTAAGTCATCAATTTCAGTTTGCTTACTCAGCATCTGCCACAAGTCAGGCCTGGCCTAGACCCCAGGGACTCTGAGCTGTATCAGATCTTTGTTTGGGGGTTGGGGGGGCGGAATTTATAATCTGGCAGAAGCAGAGCCTTTAAAAACAGGGGGGAGGCTGACCAGAGTCAGAGCTTGGAGGATATTTAAGCCAAGCTGCAGGCCAAGTGGATTACCCGGGAAGAGAAAGTTGTAAAAGAAAGTTCCAGGCAGTGGGAATAACATGAGCTAAAGCTCAGAGGTGTGAACATGCCATGAGCTGTTTTGTTTTGTTTCTTTTTTAAGTAGCTATAATGTTCCTTGGTTGGGGAGGGCTTAGGTTGAGACCATCAGGGTTGGCAGACACTGGAGCAGGGACTTGCTCTGTGGAATGGGAAGCCCAGAAGGGTTTGAAGCAGAATGACAGGCTGGGGATTGTGGCTGGCAGGGAGCAGGGGCAGATACAGGCTGATGATGCCAGGGTCTTGAGGGGGAGGTGGTGAGGCCTGGACCAGGGCAGGCCTGCCCCTGAGGCTTCTTGCCTCAGGCTGGGAAAGGGGCACTACCTGGGCCATGGGGGCAGCCCCGTGACGGCCTGGCCTCCCACCTGCAGGAGGCGTGTGAGCGCAGCCTGGCAGAGATGGAGTCTTCGCACCAGCAGGTGATGCAGGAGCTACAGCGGCACCACGAGCGGGAGCTGCAGCGGCTGCAGCAGGAGAAGGAGTGGCTTCTGGCTGAGGAGACGGCGGCCACGGCCTCGGGTGAGGATCCCGGGCAGGAGCGGCATAGCAGGGCCCGGCCCCATGAGCCTCCAAGCTGTGGCTCCTCTTGGCTGCAGGTCTTCAAATAAGAGATGAGGGTCTGGTGCCAAACTTGGGGTGAGGAGTCAGGAGCCCCTAGATATGGCATCTAACCCTGCTTGCAAAGGGGAAACTAAGGCAGTAATTGATTTCCCCCTACACACAGACCATGAGTTAGGGTTAGAGTCTTTTCCCTCAAGGGCCTGTGGCTACTGAGAGGTCCACCTCAAGCCACATACACACACACACTGAGCTGCAGTGTGTATTTGTCTTCCACAGCGAAAAATCCGTGCCATGTGCTGGGGAGAGACTGGTCAGCCACAGACCCTGCTCTTGTATGAGTGCCGCCTCACTGGGCCAGTGGGCTGGACCCAGGGGAGAGCAAGGAAAGGTGTCGGCATTTAACCAAACCCTGTTACACACATGAGCAACCTTAGTCCTTGCAGTGCCCCAGGGAGTGAACCCATTTCACAGATGAGGAAACTGGGGCTCAGAAGTTAGCAACTTATCCCAGATGACATAGCTTGGAGGTATCAGAAGATGGAGCTGGAGCACAGAGCACTCTGACTACAAAGCCATGCTCTAAACCCTTCCCTCTGCTCTTCCAAGTCAGAAACAGGTATACCCAAGATTCTGGCCAGTCCTCCCTCTCTGTCCCCTGCAGACCTGCTGTGTGTGTCTGGCACATCCTAGACACTTCCATGGGCTTTGCAGAATAATAGAAATGATGAAAGAGGTCATGTGATTTGGAACTTGCCACCTACAAGTGTTCAAGCACTCAAACTGAGGGCCCCTCGTCCCAAACCCTGGGGTCAGTGTGTTTTGCATTTTAGGAAGATAACCCAGGATATCCTCCCCCAGCAGGGTCTGGGTTTCACTTTGAAATCTAGCACTAAGATTTTGCAGTGAAATTTCTGTGTTGCTCTTAAGTGGGATAATAATGACCGGAAATAGCCTTGGGTCTGTTCAGGTTGGGGACTGCACCGAAAGAGTTATGAAACACTTTCAGTGTTCAGAGCTTTTGGATTTTGGAATTATGGATAAGACTATGAATGAGGACTTGTTTAATGCTCACAACAACACCGTGTGAGTGTGGATAGAGACTCAGTCCTTGGGGGCTTGCAGACTGAAAATAAACCAGTGGGGGCCAGTGTCTGAGTACTGCCTCTGTGCCAGACATTGTTCTGTTCTGATGCTCTACGCACATCTCCCAGTCACCCATGAGGAAAGGTTTTTTGTTATCCTTGTTTTCCAGATAAGGATTCAAGGCACAGAGGCTTTAGGTCCCTTGCACAAAGTCACACAAATTTGTACCGGCCACAGAGCCAGTGTTCTTGACTACTAGGCCGGGCCAGGCAGATGGACCTTGTTGAAGAACCTTCCAGGCTCTGCAGGGAGGACTGTATGTAGTCTTATACAGAAATCATGAATAACAAGAGGTACTGGCAGTCAGACACTGAAGTATCTCCCCAGCGGAGTCCTTCAGACAGGTTCTGTCATCTTCCTGTGGTAGACAGGCTCAGAGAGGTTGAGCAGCTTACCCAGAGCCACTAAGTCCATGACACAGCCCAGCCCAGCACTCTTTGCTTACCACTCTCTGCTCCTGTCTCCATGCGGAGTCCCAGAGGAAGTGGAACTCGTTGCCCCTGACCCTTCCCCAATCTCCCTTCTACCTCTCTGCCCTGCTTCCAGCCATTGAAGCCATGAAGAAAGCCTACCAGGAGGAGCTGAGCCGGGAGCTGAACAAGACACGGACTCTCCAGCAGGGTCCAGACGGCCTCCGGAAGCAGCACCAGTAAGAGGGCGATGGGGCCTTGCAGCCTGGGGGCAGGGCCTCCCTCTGAGCCAGGGGGCCCAGCCGTCCACTCTGCTGGTTATGAGTGAGGGACCTGTGCTGAGACCCCTGGGCAGGGGACCATGTCAGTTTGCCCCGAGCTGAGATTCCTGTTCCAGTCATGTGGCATAGGGAACAGAAGCGGTAGGACCCCCCACACCAATGTGCACAACTGTTCTCAGGCCCCTTCTTGTCTATCCAGTCCCAGTCTCCACCCTCTCTTCCCCTCTTTAGTGTCCCCTGGAGCTGGGCTTAGGGTCTTCCCTGGTGGGTCAGATAGTAAAGAATCTGCCCGCAATGCTGGAGACCCATGTTCAGTTCTTGGGTCAGGAAGATCCCCCTGGGGGAGGGCATGGCAACCCACTCCAGTATTCTTGCCTGGAGAATCCCATGGACAGAGGAGCCCTGTGGCTACAGTCCATGGGGTCACAAGAGTCGCACACGACTGAGTGACTAACGTGCACACGCAGAGTGGGGCTACAGTAGAAGCCGGTAGGTGTCCTTCCCTGTCAGAGCACAGCTCTGGAATGCTGGGGCTACGGAGGCGTTAAGAGATGGGCTTCTCCAGCCCACCCCCCTCACAGAGGAGGTGCCTGCAACCCAGAGAGGCTGACATACCAGTTCACAGCCCGGCAGTGGGCCGAAGGCAAAACCAGGGCAAGAATCAGGAGTCCTGAGCTGCTTCAAGTCTGCATGACCTGACCCGGCTTGGCCAAGGGCCAGAGAACCCGGGCCATCCTCCCTGCCTCTACCCTGGCAGGTCAGACGTGGAGGCGCTGAAGCGGGAGCTGCAGGTGCTATCAGAGCAGTACTCGCAGAAGTGCCTGGAGATCGGGGCCCTGACGCGGCAGGCCGAGGAGCGCGAACACACACTGCGGCGCTGCCAGCAGGAGGGCCAGGAGCTGCTGCGCCACAACCAGGTGGGCCTTAGCCCCCTGGGGGGGCCGGGGCGTGGGCATCCTGCCCCGCCCCCCACTGACCATCCTCCACCCCTCCCAGGAGCTGCACACACGCCTGTCCGAGGAGATTGACCGGCTACGCAGTTTCATCGCCTCTCAGGGGACGGGCAACGGCTGTGGTCGCAGCAGCGAGCGGAGCTCCTGTGAGCTGGAGGTGCGCCCACACCCCCCCCACCCTGTGCCAGGCCTCCTAGCTGGGGCGTGGGGCCTGGGCCTGGGGAGGGTACCTGGACAGGCTGGGTCTGCCCTGCAGTGGGGAGGGGACAGGGCAGCTCGGAAGGAGGCCTACTGTGCACCCAGCACTCCTGGGCGAGCTGGGTGAAAGCTCTCCACCTGAGTCCTACCACCTACCTGCTGTGTGACCGTGGCAAGTCACCTCACCTTTCTGAGTCCTAGTGGCTCATCTGTAAAATGGAGCTAGCCCCTCCGTTACTGAGAGAAGCCGAAATGAGAAAATGTATATGTGATCCCAGGATCACCCTCGTCTTTGGTTGTGTTTAACAAAAATCTGTACACAGCTTTACTCTCTGCCTGGCATTTCTATAAGCCTTTATATCTGCTAAATCATTGAAGCTTCTAGCAGTTTTATGAAAAAGATGCTGTTGCTCTCCCCATTTTACAGTTGAGGAAACTGAGACACAGGAAGGTCAAGTACCTTGCCCAGGGTCACATGGCTTGTCAGTGTGGGAGCTGGGATTTGAACCAGGCAGCCTGGCTCCAGAGCCTTAAGCTTTTAAGTCTCCCTCACCCTGGCTGAACCTGTCTCTTTCTCGGTCAGGTCAAAATAGGGGTTAATGAGGAAGCCCAGCCCTCTCTGGCTTACAGTAGGGCCATACTGTGGCTTCTTTTCATGATCTTTGCCCTCAAGTTGAGGGCCTGGTGCTGTTTGTGACCACAGCAGGGATGACCATAAGATATCCACTCACATGGTATAGATGGGCTGAGAGAGCAAGGAGAAGTCAGAGAGGCCTTCCTGGAGGAGTCTTCCCCCAGGGACCCTGGTGCAGGTTAGGAGCTGCCTTCTAGGGGCCCAAAGCAGAGAGAAGTCAGGCTTTGGGATGTGGTGGGCCAGGGTAGCTCTGGACTCTGGCTGCAGGTCAGCCTGGAACCTGTGACCTCAGGTGCTGCTGCGAGTGAAGGAGAACGAGCTGCTGTATCTGAAGAAGGAGGTGCAGTGCCTCCGAGATGAGCTCCAGATGATGCAGAAGGTGAGTCCTGGGCTGCTGAGGTGGGGTGCCAGAGGGGTGGGGAGCCCCTGGATCCAGCTGTGCCCTCATCCTGTGCCTGTTCTGTGCCGGCCGCTCCTGGCCTCATCAGGCCCTCCCTGTGCCTCCTCCATGTAGTGGTCAGTATTCCCATTTACAGACAAAGAAACTGAGGCTAAGAAAGGGTAAGTGATTTGCTCCTGGCCACCCTTGTTTTTATTGGGTTGGCCCAAAAGTTCTTTTGGGTTTTCCCATAACATCTTGCGGAAGGGACCCGAACGAACTTTTTGGCCAACCCAGTATTTAATCAGGAAATATTTATTGAATACCTACTATGTGCTCGGCACTATACTGGGTGCTGGGTAACTCGCTGTGGGCCAGACCAAAATCCCTGTCCTTCCAGTGTGGAGTATGCATTCCCAGAAACCTGTGTTTCTGGGAGCTAGGGGGCTGAGATTTGGGGCCCAATCTGACTCACCCTTGGTGCCGTGTCCATGTGTCTTTGACAACCCTTTGTGTGTTGGTGGTTCTGGGAGACTCCTGGAAGGGGCCTAAGCCCTAGGCCAGGCTGACCTGCCCTCTCAGCCACTCACTTGCATGTGTGGCCTCGGACAGAAGCTTCACCACCCTGACTCTTGGCTCTCATCTGAAATGGGATGAAAATGATGCTGAAACCGAGTGGGGGAGCCTTCTGGGGAGGCCACCTAGAGGGAGAAAACCAACCTGGGGGCTTGGAGGGGCCTGGCTGTTTGTGCCGGCAGGAGGGAGGGCTCCCTGCCCTTACAGTGCCTCCCCGGTCCCCAGGACAAGCGCTTCACCTCGGGAAAGTACCAGGACGTGTACGTGGAGCTGAACCACATCAAGACGCGGTCGGAGCGGGAGATTGAGCAGCTGAAAGAGCACCTGCGCCTCGCCATGGCTGCCCTGCAGGAGAAGGAGGCTGTGCGCAATAGCCTGGCCGAGTAGAGGTGGGCCCCGCAGGGTGGGCACCGCAGGGCGGGCAGGGGGAGGCCATCACGGGCGCCGGGCCTGGAGGTGTGACCTCAAGGCTCACCTGCACCTGAAAGCCTGCACCGCCCTTGGAGCCAGGGCACTTCCTCCTCCCAGCCTCCATTTCCCTGTCTGGATTGGGGGACAGTGATGCTGGCAACTCAGGGCCGTCCCAGGGATACATCAGACTCGCCCAGAGGCTGCTATGTTAGCTGAAGCGTGTTTCCTTCAGAGGTGGGCCAGCCAGTTCAAGTCTGTGATTATCGGCCCTGTCCCCGCCATGTGACAGTGGAAGCTTCTTAACACAGAGCCACAGCTGCAGCCCTGCACCGTCCACGCCCCTCCTCAGGGCTGGCAGTGCCCTAACTGATCCGCCTGGGCTTGGGTGGCAGATCCGGTGTGGGTGTGCCTACCTCCTCATCAGACCCAGCAGCACAGCTTGCTAGTGTGTGTGCTAATCGCCCACAGGTTCCTTCCTCTGAGCTTCACACCCCAGACATCACTGGAGGCCGTGTTCTGTCCCACTCAGTCTCACAGTCATCCTTTAGCAGGGTCTGAGACTTTTCTTTTTTTGGTTGCATTGGGTCTTAGTTATAGCATGTCAGATCTAGTTCCCTGACCAGGGATTGAACCCAGGCTCCCTCCATTGGGAGCACAGACTCTTAGCCACTGGACCACCTGGGAGATCCCTCTGAGCTATTTTTATGATGCTTTTCCTCCTGCCCTATCTACCTGGAGCTTCCTCTTTCTAACACGACCTTGGGGACTTCCTAAGGCACTCAGGAGAGGCCACCTTGCAGGCCAGGCATGGGGAGAGGCCCAGAGGAGCAGGTCTGGCCCAGCCTTTGGGGTCGAGAGGCTTTAGAAGGACCTGCTGGTCACACTTCCCTGGCCTTAGCCAGATTCCCTTGCTCTGTTTATTAAATTGAAGTGTAGTTGATTTACAGTGTTTACAGTGTTACAATTTACAATGTTGTTTTAGTTTCTGGTGTATAGCAGAGTGATGCAGTTATATATACTGGGTTGGCCAAAAAATTTGCATTTTTCTATAAAGTGTTATGGAACAAACTTTTTGGCCAACCCAATAGAAATACAGATACATTCTTTTTCAGAATTTTTTTCATTATATTTTAAGACATTGAATATAGTTTCCTGTGCTATACAGTAGGACTTTATTATTTACCTATTTTATATATAGTAGTTTATATCTGCTAATCCCAAACTCCTAATTTATTCCTCCCCCACCCCCATTTTCCACTTTGGTAACCATAAGTTTGTTTTCTGTGTCTGTGAGTCTGTTTCTGTTTTGTAAATAAATTCCTTTGTATCTCTTAGATTCCACATACAAGTGATATCATATGATATTTGTCTTTCTCTATCTGACTTATTCCACTTAGTGTGATAATCTGTAGGCACATCCATGTTGCTGCAAATGGCATTATTTCATTCTTTTTTATGGCTGAGTAATATTCCATTGTATTAATATATGTATACTTTATCCATTCACCTGTCGATGGACACTTAGGTTGCCTCCATGTCTTGGCTGTTGTAAATAGTGCTGCTGAGAACTTGGGGTGCATGTTTTTTTTCTAATTAGCAGATTCCCCCACTCTTGTCTTCTAGGTCCTTGTGGTCCAGCCCGCTGCAGCCCCCCCAGTCCAAGGGGACCAATTGCCTTCCTTCCCTGCTGGACGGACGTCAGAAGCCAAGCTTTCTTCCCACCCTCTGTGGGCTCACACCCACGTGCACTCACACCCACCACACACATGCACACACACACATACACACACACATACACATGTACACTTTCTGCGTATCTGAGCGCGCCCCTAGCACTGGGTCTTACCTTGCACCTTCTTCAGGATTTTATATGTGAAGAGATTTTTATATAGATTTTTTTTTCCTTTTTTTTTCCCCAAAAACACTTTATACTTTTTAAAGAGCAATTCCTGGTGGCACATGCCTCCAGCACCAGCCCCCACTCTGTCCCCAGCCACCTGCTTGGGCTTCTGGGCCTGTCTCCCCGTCTGGGGTCTAGCAGAGGCCTGGCAGTAGCTGTGGCAGGGTGGACTCGGTAGGAGAGGCAGGGAGCCGGCCACCCTCTTCCTACCCTACCTCCCACTAACTACTTCCTGCCCTGGGGGGGACCTACTCCTGGGACTCTGGACAGAGGGACAGATGGACAGAGGGAGCCGGCAGCTGTCCCTACAGCCCTGCCCCCTCCTCTGAGGGGGTGCTGGGCATGGATCTGTGGGAGCTGCCCCATGCAGGCATTTCTCTCCTGCTCCGTGAGCCTTCTTAACTTAATAAAATGTTTTGGCAGCTCTGGTGTCCTGGATGGCCTACACAGGGTGGGTGGCAGAGGTTGGGGGTTCTTTTTTTTTTTTAATTAGAGGATAATTACTTTACAATATCGTGATGGTTTCTGCCATATATCATCATGAATCAGCCATAGGTACATGGGGATATATAGGTATATCTATCCTATATGTAGTCCGCCAGACTCCTCCATCCATGGGATTCTGTAGGCAAGAATACTGGAGTGGGTTGCCATGCCCTCCTCCTGGGGATCTTCTTGATCCAGGTATTGAACCCTTTGTCTCTTACATCTGCATTGGCAGGCAGGTTCTTTACTACTAGCACTATCTGGGAAACCCACGTAGGTATATATATATATAGAGAGAGAAAGAGAGAGAGAGAGAGAGAAAGAGAGAGAGAAAGAAAGGCATCCCATATGTCCCCTCCCTCTTGAACCCCACTCCCACCTTCCTCCCCATCTGGTCCCTCTAGGTTGTCCCAGAGCACCACCTTAGGTTCCCTGCATCATACAGAACACTGTCTCTAAGGTCGGGGTTTCTTAGAGTGGCTTCACCATCCATGCCCTCCAGCACTCCACCCTTTCTGGAGGAGCAGCATGTGGGCTTCTGAGGGTGGGGTTGAGGATCTGGTTTCTCCACCAGACTTTGCAGCTCCATATGGGGTTTGCAGGCCAGCAGGAGCAGCTGTGATACCTGGGAGCTTGTGAGAAACCCCAAATCCAGGCTCCGCCCTGACCTCCTGAGTCAAAATCTGCACTTTAACAATGCCCCCCACGCCCCGCCCAGGGATCAGGGGCATCTCACTTTGAGAAGCCCTGAGTGGGTGCTGGGCCAGCCTTGGAGGAAGGACCAGGACCTGAGGCTTTGCCCATGACTGACCTTGGTCAAGCCATGCCCCTCTCTAAGCCTTAATTTGATTCTGCATCAAATGGGTATCTTTCAACCCCAGTCCCATGTTGACGCTGTGCCCAGAGGTTTTGTCCAGCCTGGCAGGCTTAGGGGCAGGGAAGTAGAAGCAGTCACCCCAGGCCACTACGCTGGGGGCCTCATCTTTGTTGGCTGTTGTGTTGATCGTGGATGGCCCCACCTGGGGCTGGGAAGAGGCCCCCTTTCTGTGATGCCGTCGGTCCAGCCTGGGCTGTCCAATTTGCAGGGCTGTGGCGAAGGTGATGAGACAAGCCAGCCTCACCCCCTGTAGCTATTCCCATCAGCCCTTGGGGCACCTCTGTGCTGAGCACTGGGTGTGTAGAGTTGAACAAGAACTGGCCCTGCCCCCAACCGAGGCCACAAAAACAGGTCCCATAGGGTTGGGTTCTAGAAGGCTGTGGGAACCCAGGGGAGACCCCCAGCCCACAGGTGGAAGAGGGTTTTGGGGGTGGCTTTGGAATATGACTTTTCTAGATGGAAAAATGGGTCCATGGAGTCACAAGAGTCAGACTCAACTGAGCGACTGAAAAGATGAAAAAATCAGGAAGGCTTTCCAATTCCAAGGGGAAAACATGAGCAAATGCCCTGTGAACCTCCCTAGTGTGTTCAGGGAGCAAGCTTGTGGGGTGTGAGGGAAATGTGTCCCATTCCCTTGTAGTGATGGGTTTAGGAATGGGCATGGGATACAGTTCCAGCCAATGAGATGGCCCAGGAAAGTCTTGATTGGGGTGGAGGGATGGAGCAGATCATCCTCAGAGGTCTTCCTTACTCTTAGGGGCACAAGGAAGGGAGGCCTCTCTCTCCTGACCTTCGGACAGTGCTGGGTGAAGTCCCCATGTTGCCACCATTTTGCCTTATTAATATGCTAAAGATGGTGGAGCAGAAAGAAGAACCAGAATCCCCGAGCCATTAAATCACCCAGGCTTGGTGCTACCTTGATTCAGGACTTCCCATCTCATGGGGTAAGGAGCATGCCATGGGCAGCCCCGGTAACCAGGTAGTTGAGTCCAGGGCCCTGCCCATCCTCACCAGGCCCAGTTACCCCAGACCAGCCCCTCCTGGACATCATTCTAGGCCATCCCCTGCCTCTGTGACTCTCTCAGTCCAACTTGGGCTGCCCATGTGGCACCTGGGCTGTGGCAACACCCTCCCCACCAGCTCCCTGCCACCCCACCCTCTCCACAGGCAGGGCTTCCCAGGCAAACTAAAAAATCAGGCCAACCTATCAACAGGTGCCCCACCTCAGCTGTTGAAAAACAATGAGATATCCCTCCCCACCCCACCCCACTAGAATAGCTCAAATCAACAGAAGTAACAATACCAAGTGTCTTGAGGATCCGAAAAACTGGAATTCTCACGCAGGGCTGGTGGGAGTATTCTAGGTACCAGCACTATAAGGAACTGATGGCAGTTTCTTATAAAGTTAAACACACACCGACCTGTGACCTCGCATTTCCACTCCTGCATGTACACTCAAGAGAAATGAGTGCTGAGGTCTACAAAATAACTAGTACAATAATATTCATGTGAACATTACTCATGGTAGCCCAAATCTGAAGACAGGACTCATGTCCATCAACAGTAGATTGAATAAATGGTGGCATATTCATACATTAGAATACAATAGGGAAATAGGAAAGAATTACTGCTACATGCAACTGCACGATGAGTCTTCCAGACATAATGTTAAGTGAAAGAAGCCAGCCACGAAAAGGCCCACGCTGGAACTTCTTTGGTGGTCCGGGGGCTAAGACTGCAAGCTCCCAAGCAGGGGGCCCAGGTTTGACCCCTGAAGAGGGAACTAGATCCCACATATTGCAACTTAAAAAAAAAACATCCCACATGCTGCAATGAAGATGGAAGATCCTGCACGCTGCACTGACTTGACACAGTCAAATACTTTTTTTCAAAGAAGGTCCATGTTGTACAAGTCATTTATAGAAGTTCAAGAACAGGCAAACCTGTCACTATGGAGATAGTCATCAGAACAGTGGGTACCTCTGGGTTCCTGGTATGGTTGAGTACAGGGACTAGTGGTAGGCGCAAGGGAAACTTCTGGGGTGCCAAAAATGTTCCATATCTTGACCAGGGAGGTCACATGTAAAAACCTACCATGTTGCATGCAATGATTTGTGCATTTGACTACATGAATCGTGTCTAATTTTTTAAGAAATCCAAGTTTCTAGCAGGTGCCCAGGTGAAGCTCCTAGGAAAACCGCAATAACCTGTCACACCAGGAATTTGGCCAAAGCCACATGGTTTGGCTGCTAGGTCTGGTCTCCTCAGGCAGCCAAGCGTGTGCTGTGGAAAGCGCACAGGGCAGGGTATCAGACACACCTGTCTGGGTTCAAACCCCAACTGCTGCCTCCAGCAGGCTACATGAACTTCACGAAGTCACATCCCTCTCTGGGTTTATTTCCCCACCTCTCTTTTTCCCCTTAGAACAGGGGTCCCCACCTCCTAGGCCATAGACCTTTTAGGAATGTGGCTGTGCACCAGGAGGTGAGCGGCAGGAAAGCCAGCGAAGCTTCCATCTGTGTTTACAGCCACTCACCATCACTTGCGTTACCACCTGAGCTCCACCTGCTCAACAAATTCAGTCGGTGGAATGCACTTTAACCAACTCCCATGTCCTTGGAAAAATTGTCTTCCGACAAAACTGATCCCTGTTGTCAAAAAGCTTGAGGACCCCTGCCCTAGGCCTGCAAGCCCAGTGTTTTTATTTATTTACTTAGGCAGAGTGTCTCAGCTTGTGGGATCTTAGTTCCTTGAACAGGGATCGAACCTGAGTGCCCAGCAGTGGAAGCGAAGAGTCCTAACCACTGCACCACCAGGGAAGTCCCTGTTTCCCCATCCTCTTAAGTGGAGATGATAATGCCTGCCACAGAGAGTTATTCAGGTATTGAATTACCCACTGTTTCAATGATCTATTGCTATGTAACCAACTACTATAAACTTAATGGTTGAGAGTTTTATTATTACCACACTTGGTCCTGTGGATAGACTGGGCTCGGCTGGGCAGTCCTCTTGCTGTCTGTTTTGAAGTCGCTTGTCAGTAGTGGCAGGGCTTGAGTTACCGAACGGTCACCTCGGTTGGCCATCGTAGATGGCTTCTTCGCTCATATCTGGGCTTCAGCTGGGATGGTGGTGATAGCAGAGGCCGTTGGACATCTCTCTTTCTTTCTCCATGTGGTCACTTCATATGGCTAGCTTGGGCTTCCTCACGGCACAGCAGTCTCTGGGCAGTCTGTAGTCTGACTGCTTACATGGTGGTTTACTCCCCTAGAGAGTTTCAGATGATACCGGAAGCATCTACATGCCTCTTAGGACTTAGGCTTGGAAGTGCTGTGACACTGCTTCCATCACATTTGTCAAAAACAAGTCACAGGGCCAGCCCAGATTCAAGGGAGGGGGACAACAGCAGGGCATGAGTGCTGGGGGTTGGTCCACGGGGAGCCGGCTTTTTCCTCTGTGTTCCTGCTTCTCTACCTAACTCTCTAGCTCCTCTTTCTCAGTTTCCTTTGTGGAATTTTCTTCTGCTATCAGCCCTCTAATGCTGGGGTTCCCCAGTGTCTGACCTCAGCTCTCCTACACGTTCTCCTGTGACAAGCTTGCTCTCTGTCTTTGATCTCTGCTGCTACTGCTAAGTCACTTCAGTCGTGTCCAACTCTGCGACCCCATAGATGGCAGCCCACCAGGCTCCCCCGTCCCTGGGATTCTCGAGGCAAGAACACTGGAGTGGGTTGCCATTTCCTTCTCCAGGGCATGAATGTGAAAAGTGAATGTGAAGTCGCTCAGTCATGTCCGACTCTGTGTGACTCCATGGTCTGCAGCCTACCAGGCTCCTCCATCCATGGGATGTTCCAGGCAAGAGTACTGGAGTGGGGTGCCATAGTCCTTGGCTTTTGTCTGTCTCCAGTCTAGACCTTTCTCAGAAACTCCAGACCTGGGCAGCCTCAACCTCAGGGCTGCTATCAAAGTCCTGTCTTCCCTCCAACCCACTCCTCTTCAGTCAATTACAAGAACGTGCAGTCAGCACAGAGGCTGCAGCAAATCCAGCCTGGGAGGTCAAGGGAGGCTTCCTGGAGGAGGTGGCCCTGAAGCTAAGCCAGAACTAGCTAGGAGAACGTATTCCAGGTCGAATGAACACCATGTTCAAAGGCACTAGATGGGAGAAGAAGGTCTATACATATATACGGGTCACTTTGCTATACAACAGAGATTGGTACAACATTGTAAATCAATTATACTTCAATAAAAATAAATAAACAAAAATTTTAAAGGCACTTGATGGGTCTTCCCTAGTGGTTCAGTAGTTGAGAATCTGCCTTCCAGTGCAGGGAACATGGGTTCAGTCCCTGGTTGGGAAACTAAGATCCTGTGTGCTGCATGGCATGGGCAAAAAAAATAAAAGATACCAGATGGAAAGAAAAGTCCATTCAGGGACAGAGCAGCTGGATGTGGATTGAGGTTGGCATGTATAGAGGGATCCAAAATGAGGCTGCAGGAACAAGCCAGACCTGGAATTCAAACTGCAAGGAGGGTGGGTAGCATGGGTCCAAGCTCTAGCTGCATTCTTACCCAGTGGGAAGCCACTGGGGAGTTTTAAGTGGGCACTGCCCTCTTTCAGGATGAGGGTCTGGGCAAAGATGGGAGTGTGCACAACCCCTTCAGCACACGGGGTTGGTGAAGGCTCTGAGTTGGCCTTAGGGGTGGCATGTAGTGGGGGTTGGAGGGGAGGACAGGACCCAGGGAAGAGCAGTAGGTAGGTTCCCAACAGCCCCAGGGAGTGAATGCTTTGAGAAGGGACCAGCTGATGGGCTGGGAGAAAAGGCCCACCAAGGGCCTGTTGGATTTCCTCAGGCCACGGAGGGTGGGGAGCTGTGTGGGGGACAGGGGCTATGGGGAGAGGATAAAGTTTTGTCACTTCCTTACCACCTTCACTTTTTACGCCTTGTCAGACTTTATTCTGCCCCTCAGCTCCAGGGACCCGCAGCTCCTCTGGGAAGAGCAGGGCAGTGTTGCCTCAGAAGGCGCTGGTGACGCAGCCCTTCCCTTCCGCCTCCTCTGATGCCTGTGGGAGGCAGGATGAGGAGCAAGGAAGAGCTCAGGTCGGCGGCAGGGAGTAAGGGGCCCAGAGGGTCCTTCAACCGTATCCTAGCTCCTAGGTAAACTTGGGCAAGTTATATAAATTTTCTGTGCCTCAGTTTCCTGATATGTAAAATGGGAATAGTAGTACATCCCTCTGAGGAATGTTGTGAAGCTCAAAAATGAGCCAAAAGATGTAACACGGTGAGAAAAGTGCCTGGGATCTAGTAAAATCCAATAAAAATGTTATTATTGCCGTGATTGTTATTGTAATGGGGTGGTTATAAGGATTAAATGAAATGATGGAAGTAAAATGCATGGCATGGGGCCCACAATACAGTATTTCAAAACAGGAACTATTATTTTATATTTTTAGTCAGAGGTTAGCCGACTGCCCCTGCCCCTTGCCATTTCCAGGAGATCTGGTTGAACTTGGTCCAAACCCCAATTCCATGGCCTGCGAGAATCCAGGCCTCTTTATCCCATCTGGCAGGTTCCCACTTATCACTTGTCAGGGCATCCTGAGACTTCTCTTTAGGGGGGTGTGGTGGGGATCTGTTGCCATGTCAGCCAAGCCCTTCAGGGGCTCTGATAAATCCTCTGGAAAAGAGTCCTGTTAGCAAGCTCTCACCATCTCATCCCCGCGCCCTCTTGATCCCAAGTAGGGGCACCTGGCATTCTGGGAGGAGCCCACTTGGCCGTGGGGAACTGGCTGCTCCTTCTGCTTATCTTTGTCTCTAAGCCCATGATTCATTCTGCGTCCTCCCCCGTCCCAACGACTGGGACCTGAGTCACCCTCTTCCCTGGTCCCCAGCCTCTGGTTTTTCCCTTCCCACCCAATCCACACACCACCAGCGTGGGTTTTCTGAACAGAGATCTCCCTTTGTGAAACCCTGCCCTGAGCCCCTGCTGTCCTTAGGATTGAGTCTCGGCACATGCGCCCCTACCATGGCTTCCTCTCCCTGCCCCTTCAGGACCCCTGGGCTCTGGGTTTCCACTCCACAAAGGCACCAGCAGTTCTCAAGTGTGCCCACCCAGACACCTGTCTGTCCTCACCCTTCTCCTCCATTTGCACCTGCCACTTCCTGCCCTTCCCTTGGTAGGCCCCTGGCAGAGTCAGGATGCAGATTAGTCATCACTTGCCACCTCCAAGAAGCCCACCCAGATTCCCTCGAATGGACCTTGATGCTTGCTCTGGCTTCCACAGCCTTTCCACCTGACATGTTCTCTCTGCATGGCTCACTCAGTCTGGGCGCCCTCTGAAGCCAGGGGCCAGCTCTCACTCCTGTTTCCCCAGCACCCAGCACAGAACACCTAGAGTCTCAGTTGGATTCTCGTTTGTTGATTGACTCCCTGACTGACTGACTGGAAATGAATGACTACCCAGTCAGGCACCCTCCAGACAGGGCACAGACACAGCCTCAGCTTCACTCCCATGCCGAATGGCAAAGGGTGAGGTCTCCCCATAAACCAGCTGGGAAGCTCAGCAACCAGCCGGAGGCGCTGGGAGCTAATGGCAGTTTCCTTTACATGAAAGAGCCCAGGTTGTAACCGTGAGTCAGCCTGTCATCCCAGCGTCCCCTTCTGGCTTTTATGAGGGCCCCTTGGGCTCTGAGGCCCAGGGAAGGAGGAGCTCACATTGAGGGAGCATCTGCTGTGAGTGGATTTTCAGACAACACCTCTGTGATGTGTTGTCCCCATTTGCAGAGCAGGAAGCTGAGGCTCAGAGAGGGGACAGGACTCACCAAGGTCAATGACTTAGTGTGTCACATTATAGCGTGTCTGGCTCTAGAGCCCAAATCTTCTTACTCAGGCTACCTGCCGAAGAGAAAAATATCTACCTTTTGTGGAGCGCTAACTGTGTGCCAGGTTCTAGAATAAGCATTTGCATTCATCATCTCTTTTAATCCCCAGAACAGCCAGTGAGGGAGGTGCATAGTCACCTCCATTTTATTTTTTGTGTGTTTTGTTTTTTTTTGTTTCTTTCTGTAAAAATTTTTTTCTGTTTTTGTTTTGTTGTTGTTGTTACCTCCACTTTATAGGTGAGGGGCAGGGACCCAGCAGCGCAGGAATCAGAGAGCTCGGGTCCAGGTCAGTGGGTCTCTTAGCACAGGGGTCTTCCCAGGCTGACCCAGGGAAACCACCCACAGACCACATGCTTTGGGTCTCTTGCTTGGGACATAGGTTTGCAGGGAGGTAGGGGTTCACCTCTGTTGGGCTAACTTGATGAGCCACCTCCATACTCCTGCCTCAGTTTCCCCAGTTATGCAGATCAAGAGAACTTCCTCCCAAGTGGGCTAGGAAGGCTAGGGCCTCTGGGAAGGGCAGGAAGGGGCCTGCATTGTTGTCCCTTCACCATCCCGCAGCTCCAGCATCACCCCATGTCAGTGAAAGTGAAAGGGTTAGCTGCTCAGTCATGTCCGATTCTGCAACCCCATGGACTGTAGCCCGCCAGGCTCCTCTGTCCATGGAATTCTCCAGGCAAGAATACTGGAGTGGGTAGTCATTCCCTTCTCCAGGGGATCTTCTCAACCCAGAGATTGAACTTGAGTCTCCTGCCTTGCAGGCAGATTCTTTACCGTCTGAGCCACCAGGGAAGAGATCTGGGTTGGGCGGCTGCCAAACACTTTCTTCTCAAAGCTCCTGAGCTGTTGCAGTGTTGCTCCCTGCCTGGACCTCCAACCCCATTCTGAACCCCCACACCAGACCCTTCCTGGCTCTGGGCACGCTGGACCCAGCTGGCCACTCTCCAAGCGCCCTTGCATTTCCTTGAGATCATGGTTCACCGAGATCAGTGGCCGTCTCTGTGTCTCCATCTCCACCATCAGGGTAAGGCGTGGAGCCTGCGTCCCAAAGATGCTCATGTGGTGTGGCCACCCATGGGTCCTGCCACCTCAGCGAGGCATCTCTAGCTTCAAGAGATGGGGGCAGCTGGCCAAGTGGGCATGAAAGGTGACTCATGGTGGACATACCTCACCGGCAGTGAGACGTTGCTGCATTGTTGAGGAGGAGCTGAGGGGATCCTGCTGGGAGACCTTCATCTGGGACCCAGCCGGCTGGGACCCTCAGGACTCCAGGAGATTCTCATATTCTCCCATTTCCTTAGGAAGACAGGTTTGGAGGTACCTCTGACTCCACACTCAGGGTCTCCCCATAACCCAGGCCCCAACCTCAGGCATCCTCTCACCCCTTCACTGATCCATTTATTAAGTCAAAGTCTGTGCCTGTACAAGGACGTTCATTGCCACCCTGGGAATAGGAAGTGGTTAATAAATTCCCCACCACATGCGTCAAGCAGTTATAAAAAGCAGTGAGGGGACTTCCTTGGTGGTCCAGTGGTAAAGAATCAGCCTGCAAATGCAGGGGACACAGGTTCAATCCCTGGTCTGGGAAGATTCCACATGCTGTGGGTCACCTAAGCCCATGAGCCACAACTACTGAGCCTGTGCTCTGGAACCCTCGAGCCAAAACTGCCGAAGCCCAGGTGCCCTGGAACCTGTGCTCTGCAAAAAGAGCTGCTACCTCCGTGAGAAGCCCAAGCACCGCAACGAGAGAGTGGCCCCCACTTGCTGCAACTAGAGAAAGCCCATGCAGCGACGAAGATCCAATGCAGCCAAATTAATTAATTAATTAAAAATTTTTTATTAATTTGGTGGCACTGTGCAGCATGTGGGATCTTAGTTCCCCCACCAGGGATTGAACTCGGGCCTCTGGCATTTAGAGCACGAAGTCTTAACCCCTGGACCATCAAGCAAGTCCCCTAATTAATTAATTAATTTTTTAAAAGCAGTGAGGAAGTTCTTATATACTGATGTGGAGAGTCTCCAAGATGTGAAGTAAGGAAATCAACAGGCAAATCCAGGTGTGGGGTGTGCCATTGTTTATGTAAAAGAAAGAAAATACAACAGGTATGATTGGCATGTGTACTTAGAGATGCTTAGAACCTCTCTGGAAGGAGACACACTCATGTGCCACATGGAGAGGGAAAACCCAGGGGGAATATGGCCCTGGCCCTGCAAAAGCCTGGAGCAGTGGTTGCCTTGGGAGGGGTCCGGAAGGGTGGGTGACAGGGGAAGGGACTCTTATTTTGAAGTTGTAGGCTGTCCTGAGTTTTCCCAGGTGCAGTGATAGCTATTCCCAAATAAATAAAAGCTTAAGTAATAAAATAAGGGACTTCCATGGTGGTCCAGTGGCTAAGACTCTGCACTCCCAAAGCAGGGGGCCTGGGTTCGATCCCTAATCAGGGAACTAGATCCCACATGCCACAACGAAAGATCCCATGTGTTGCAACTAAGACCTGGTGTATAGTAAAAAATAAATAAAAGAGCCCCAAAGGAGCACACTACGGGAACCACAGAGCTAAAGCCAAGCCTGGGGTTCAATTTCTGGTCCGGCAAAGTACTTACTTCCTTATCATCTGGAACGGATTGATAAACAGGATTCAGTGAGGTCATGGGGGCACCGCCCCTGAGCACACTTGGCCACAGGGCACTTGGCCACAGGGCCCGTGCCCACCAAGTGGCAGCTGTCATCATTGCTGTTAATGTCCTGGTCAGGCCTGTCCCAGGACCTCGGTGACATAGATGTGAAGGACATACCCTCACCCCTAGTGAAGACAGTACCAGGGAGGGTGGATGTTGCAACTGCCTCAGCGAGAGGAGTCAGGGCCGCCTGTAGGGAGAGGTGATGCCCACACTGAGTCTCTGGGGATGGACTTGGGCGTCATCAGGAGACAAAGGCAGAGAAGGGCACTCCAGGCTGAGGGAGTGGGCAGGGACACCTGGAGCCACACCATGTAAACAGAGCTGTAGATGCATACTGTCGAAAACACCTGTGCCCACGACCACCCCATCCTCTGCACTCACACGCTGCCTCGCTAAGGCATCCAGCCCGCATAGGACCTTGCAGGTGGGCCTTGCAGGTGGAGGGTGCAGGCTGGGGACAGACTGCTGAATACCTGTGTGACCACAGGCAAATCACTTAACCTCTCTGAGCCTGTTTCCTCATCTCTTACCTGGAGATAATAACAGTACTGACCTTGTAGGAATATGGTAAGGATTAAATGAGGTAGTTCCTGTAGAGTACTGAGAACACTGTTCAACAGATATTCACTGTTATGATTTCTAATAGGCATGTTAATATGAATTCTAACACACTCAATGATGCATTAATATCATTACATGATGTGTTCATATTTCATAGACTCTATTAATGTTTTACTAAATACATGCCTAGAGGATTTATATTAACATGTATTTTATGTTCAGTTCAGTTCAGTCACTCAGTCGTGTCCAACTCTGCGACCCCGTGAATCACAGCATGCCAGGCCTCCCTGTCCATCACCAACTCCCGGAGTTCACCCAAACTCATGTCGGTGATGCTATCCAGCCATCTCATCCTCTGTTGTCCCCTTCTCCTCCTGTCCTCAATCCCTCCAGCATCAGGGTCTTTTCCAATGAATCAACTCTTCACATGAGGTGGCCAAAGTATTGGAGTTTCAGCTTCAGCATCAGTCCTTCCAATGAACACCCAGGACTGATCTCCTTTAGGATGGACTGGTTGGATCTCCTTACAGTCCAAGGGACTCTCAGGAGTCTTCTCCAACACCATAGTTCAAAAGCATCAATTCTTCGGTGCTCAGCTTTCTTCACAGTCCAACTCTCACACCCATACATGACCACTGGAAAAATCATAGCCTTGACTAGACGGACCTTTGTTGGCAAGGTAATATCTCTGCTTTTTAATATGCTATCTAGGTTGTTCATAACTTTCCTTACAAGGAGTAAGTACCTTTTAATTTCATGGCTGCAATCACCATCTGCAGTGATTTTGGAGCCCCCAAAAATAGTCTGACACTGTTTCCACTGTTTCCCCATCTATTTGCCATGAAGTGATGGGACCGGATGCCATGATCTTCGTTTTCTGAATGTTGAGCTTTAAGCCAACTTTTTCACTCTCCTCTTTCCCTTTCTTCAAGAGGCTCTTTAGTTCTTCACTTTCTGCCATAAGGGTGGTGTCATCTGCATATCTGAGGTTATTGCTATTTCTCCCAGCAATCTTGATTCCAGCTTGTGCTTCTTCCAGCCCATCGTTTCTCATGATGTACTGTGCGTATAAGTTAAATAAGTATTTTATGTATACATACACAAAAGCCTGTTAGTACACACCACATATCTCATGTATGCCTACAAAAATGTGCATATGTATGTATATGCACACCCTCAAGCACACACGTGTCTGCACACAAGCATCCTTTAAAGGTGCTCACTTCACCTCCACCCTCTCTTCCCGAGCAAAATATGCACACAGGGCAGTGAGGCAGGTCGTCTGAAAGTCTGCCCCAGCCTGAACCAAGCCAGTTCCCCAGGCCCCAGCCGCCTTCTCAGACTCACTAATAGCAGACCCAGACTGATAGGAGGCCAGAAACCACATTCCAGAGGCACTGAGTCAGAGGCTACTACTCTGAATGCAAAGAAGGCTCCAGGATCGTGATGTGTGTTCACAGCCTGGGCCCCCTTGAGGGTTGGCGGCATCTGTGTTCTTGCACCCAGTACAGTGCCTGGTGTTGAACAGAAGGCCCATCTCTTGGCAAGAGTTGACTCTATGAACAATTGGCTGCCTATTGTATGAAACTGAGACTTGAGTTGTCCTGGGATTATCTATTTCATCTTCGTCTCCCCCTCAAACTGTGAGTGTCGAGAAGATAAAGCTCATGTCTGATTTGTCTTTGTTCCCAAAACCCAGTCCAAATTCCGGTAAAGAGAGTCATCAGTGAGTGAATTAGTTAGGACATATTCAGCTGTGTGTGACCAAACAGTAGCTTAAACAAGAAAGATATTTATTTGCCTTATCTGGAAAAGTCTGAAGGAAGGATCCCAAGCTGAGCTGAGTCACAGTGTCTGGGATCCTGCTTCCTTATATACTTATATCTAGGACCTACACCCCATCTTAAACAGTGGGTCCATTCACAAATGCACCTCATTGTCCAATATGGCTGCTCTAGCTCCAGTCAACACATCTGCATCCCAGCCAGGAGGTAGGAGAAGTGAAGTGAAGAGGAAGGGGCAAAGGGCCTATGCCAGCTTTCTCTTAAGGAAGCCCTAGCACAACACTTCTATTTATATTCCTTTGGCCAGAACTTGGTGGTCACATGGCCATTTTTAATTGTAAAAGAGGGTGGAAAAGGCAGCCTCCACTTTGGGTGGTCACATGCCCAAGCCAGACATTGGAGACTATATGTCACTGTGCTCCAAGGGGGATGTGGATATTGACTCCACCATCATCAGTATTTACCAGCCCAACTCCCTAAAATTCAGACAGTATGTTGGGAATTCTTTGCCAGGCTGGGAACACAAAAACTGTAGTTAAAAAAAAAAAAAAAAAGAGTCTAAAAAAAAAAGGACTCTATGTACCCCAGCCTGAACTGCCTGTGCAGAGAAGGGCTGGCAGTGACTTTCAGCCAGAGTTCAGAGGAAGGAGAGAGGACCACTCAATCATTACAGGCAAGCGCTTTAGAGTCCAGTACGTTTGGTTTTGGCTCCAGTGCCTTTCAGCTGTGTGACCTTGGGCACGTAGCTTAACTTCTGTGACTCTCAGCTTCCTCATCTATAAAATGGGAAAAATCACTCCTGCCTCAAAGGAAGATCTTAAAGACACGATGGTATCATGAACACAGACGCTCAGCACAGAGATCCTCAGAAAACCAGCCCTGAGAGGAGAGGAATGAGATCACCTGACCAGCAAAGACCTAGGGGAACTGGGATGGGACTGGGGCTCAGCCACCAAGGGGCCTGGAGTTCTTCAGGTACAGCAGGAACCAGCTTTTTGGTCACTTTTATTTTGTCCCCTATAAGTTAAAAACATTTACTATACAAGTGAAGTATGTGAATTTTTGAAAGTGAGCAAAACCAGATGAGCTAAAAGAAGAATCAGCAGTAAACCTACCACTTAGAAGCAAAACTTTACGAAGGTGTTGAATATCCTGTCAGACTGTTTTGTAACCCTATGTATACAAACAACCATGCACATTTGTATACTTCTTTTGATGTAAAACGTATATGCTTTTCATGGAATCACATGACGCATAGGCTACTCAAAAACCGCAAAATGCTAAAAATGCTCTGTTGAAATCTTTTAACCTCTTGACACATCAGCATCTTTTCATGACAACAAACTGGAGAGCTCCACTATTATTCTTACTGGCATGAGATAAGACCAAGATTTACTCCACTATTATTTTGTTTCAGAATAAAATGCTTTCCATTTTTCTAGGGTTAAAAATTATGCTACAGTGAACATCCTCATGAAGAAATATTTGTGTGAATTTAAGGGTCATCTCATTAGGTTGGATTCCTCTAAGTGGCCCTCTTTCACGTTTTAAAAATTCTGGTCTCTCAAACAACCTACAATTCAGAAATAGATCTCTACATTAAAAAAAAAAAATTAAGGAAAGCCATATGGAACTGCCAGTCAGAGGTTTGGATCAGCAGGAGCAAATCCACTGTTTCCACACTGAACTGACACACATCTCAGCCAAAAGGAAAGACACTTATCACATCTGTGAGTCTCTCCCGTCTTACTGTGGGTAAACACATCATTTCCGTTCAGGTGATGAAATACCAACAATGATGATAACAGCTAATGCTTAAAGTGTGCTGAGTATGTGTCAGGCACTCTTCTAAGTGATATAGATGTAATCATATCATATTATAATAATATTATAGATGTTAGGTAAATGACATATAATTTACTATAAACATATTACATATACACATATGTGTGCGTGCTCAGGTGCTGTCTTGTCTGACTCTTGGCAACACTATGGACTGTAGCCCACCAGGCTTCTTTGTCCATGGGATTCTCCAGGCAAGAACACTGGAGTGGGTTGCCATTTCTTTCTCCAGGGGATCTTCCTGACCCAGGGATGGAACTGGAGTCTTCCACTCTGGCAGATAAATTCTTTCCCACTGAGCTACCTGGGAAGCTCACACACACATTTATCTATACACATATACACACATTTAGTCTTTGTGGAAACGCTACCAGGGATGTGCCACTACTGTCCCCAGTTTACAGGGGGAGGAAATCGAGACACGGAAGTGTCAGCTTGCCCAGACCGCATACCCGTAAGTGGTAAAGCTGGGTTCTGAACCCAGATAACATAAATCTATGGTGCTGGACCTCATCACCAGGCTAGACTTTGTAGACGTCTAGTGGGTCAGTGAGGCCTTCCCAATGCTGATTTTTATAGGAGAGAGCACACGAGCCCAGAGAGGGTTAGCAAGCTATTTTAGGTCACATAGCAGATTCGGGTGTTTCTCCCACCCATGTTGCCTCCTCAGGTGTGTTTAAACACCTTCAGTGCCCATGGGGAGAGGCCTGAACCTTTGCAGAGATGCCGCAGAGACCTGGAGTTTTTGCCCACCCCTTCCTGGGAGCAGCATTTTGCTCTCCACCCCAGCTAGCACCAAAGCATGTTTTGAACACTTGCAGGGAGTGATGCCAGATAGGTGCGGGCTCCAGTTGGGCATGGCTCTCACCAGAGAGCAGCTAGACCCCGTATGTAGGCCTCCTCGCCATCCTGGGCATCCCAGCCTCGCTTCCAGGTTCCTTTAGCCGCTGGCGCTGGTCAGAGTACTAGTTAGGGTATCTGGGAGTGTGGTGCATGGAGTAGAAAAATTGTATTTGCCCGTCTGTCTAATCACTTTCCAGCCATAAGAGGTTGGTGATTTATGTTGTTGGTTTTGTTTTTTGTTTTCCATGTGGCACTTGGAATCTTAGTCTTCCGACCAGGGATCGAACCCCTGTAATGGAAGTGTAGAGTCTTAACCACTGAACCGCCAGGGAAGTCCAGTTATAGGAGATTCTGAATCTAATATTTAAGAATTCCAACGAAAGTGAGGATTCTAATATGAGGACCGAATTCTTGGCTTCCATGATTTCTCTGAATTCTTTGATTCTAGAATCTTTGACCTTCACTCCCAAAAGCTAGGGCCAAGGAATGCCAACGGTCCCTCCTTTGGGCAGTCAGGGAGTGGCTGCCTGGAAAACATCAGAGCTGACAGGCAGCTGGTTTCGATCTCTCAGAGGGAAAGGGCCACGACCTGTGTACTCTGCCATCTTTTCCCAGAAACTCTGGTTTTGTTTGTGTTGAGTGTTGTTTGCAAGACGCCCTGGTCCCCCTGCCCCTACCCAGGGACCCCACTTTATGTCCTCATCCAGGCAGGCTCTTACTCACTGGAAGGGCCCCAAGGTCAAGCTCAGCTGACCACTTCAATAGCAGAGCATGTGGCCCGAGGTTAAGGAGAACAACTGCTGCTGACGTTGGGGGTTGCTGGTTTTTGAAAAAATAAAATCCAACAGACCTTCCACATGCCCTGGGCTTCCACAGGGCCTGCACTGGGGTGGCAGAAGCAGGGCCTCAGATTTGGGATGGGGTGCTCCCAGCTTCTCCCAGGAGACCCCCACCTCTGGGGGCTTCCATGATCTTCCAGGCTGAGGCTGCCCATGCAACACTTGCCGGAAAAGACACAAGCCTCCAGTGTTAGGGAGGATGGCAGGCAAGTCCAGTGAGGAAGTGGTCCCAGGGCAGCACGGAGGGGTAGATGAGGGCAAAAGATCACAGGCAGAGGGAGAGCTGAGATTAAGGTCCCAGTTTGGCCTCATCCTGGCCGTGGGATGAGGGGTTGAGGAGAAAGGACTGGCTTGGGGTCTGGAGTGAAACCAGGGCGCAGTAGCAGCACGTGCCATGAACCCCCCAGACAGGTCTGCAAAGGGTCCCCAGCCCGGAAGTGCTGAGGGCTGGGACCCGAAGGACAGAGGAGAACAGGAGCAAGCTGGGGGGTGCTGGAACCAGTGCCAGGGACAGCCCCACCAGGTTGCACATCCTGCCTGTCACTCAGAAGCCTGAGTTGAGATTGGGCTGTGCCACTGGACTCACTTGACCTTAAACACTTCTCCTCCAACTTATTCTGTGCATTTTCAAACCTAAAGACGAGCTGCAAGAAAAGTTCAATAGGGAGACTTTCCTGGGGTATCCAGTGGTTAAGACTTTGCTTTCCAGTGCAGAGGATGTAGGTTTGATCCCCGGTCAGGGAACTAAGATCCCCATATGAAAACTAAAATCCTTGCTGGGACTTCCCTAGTGGTCCAGCGGTTAAGCCTCTGTGCTTCCAACGCAGAGAGCATGAACTCGATCCCTGGTCAGGACACTAAGATCCCTCATGCCGGGGGCATGGCCAAAAAGTAAACAAACAAACAAAAACTAAGATCTTCGTATGCCATGCTGTGCAGCCAAAAATAAATAAATAAAATGTTATCCCCAAAATAGTCCAATTAAATTCCCATGTATCCTTTGCCCAGACTCACCAACTGTCGAGATTCTGCCATCCTTGCTTTGTCTCTCATGTTCTCTGTTGACATCTCTGTCTATATATATTCTATATCTCTGTCTAAATATATATATATATTTTGCTCAGTGATCTGAGTTGCAGACATCACAACACTCTCTCAGCCCTTCAGCATCCATCTCTTAAGTAAAAAGACATTCACTCACAAGAGCACAATCCAAAGATCGTATTTAGGAAATGGAACACAGGTGCAATGTTATCTATTACAGAGCCCGCATTCAAACTACCTCAACAGTCTCAATAATGTCTGTTAGAAGTTATTCTCTTTCAGATCCAAGGTCCATCCAGAAGCACGTACGGCATTTAGTTGGGTCTCTTTTGTCTTCTGTAATCTGGGACATGTCTCTGACTTTGTAGGTTTTCATGACTTCAATGGTTTTGGAGGTTCCAGGGACATTTGTAAACATCCCTTGGTTTGCGTTTGTCTGGTTCTCTTCTCATGATTAGATCCTTGAGCAATTCAAGGTCCTCGAGTCCTAGCAGCAAATTGTTATCCAAACATGTTGATCTAATGTCCTCTCCCGCGAGCAGGGGAAGGGTGTGCCTGACTCACTCCCAGTCCTGTTACCATCTGTAAAAATCTTAGGGAATTCCTTCAGGGTTAACACTATGTTTTCGCTTCCAAGGTCCTGGGTTCAATCCCTGGTCAGGGAACTAAGGGGACCTAAGATCCTGCAAGCTGTGCGACCAAAAAAAAAAAAAAAAAAAAATCCTGAAAGGTGGAAAATCTGACATTGCTACTGTTTAATGCTGCACATCTTAGCTTATATATGAGATCAAATGAGCTATTTGTTTTTACTTGTCTATAATTTATCTGTTTATGTACTATTTCCCACTGCGGTGTGACCATTGTCCTTCCAAGGGCTTGTAACATTCTTCTATATGCTTTGAACATTTACTGTTCATCATATTTACTCTGAAGCAGTTTTTTCATATTATTTTTTGCCTTTTCTTCATATGCATGTTTCTGACATTCTGAAGGTTCATTACAAAAGTAATGCATGTTTATTGTTTCAAAAATTAAAACAAAACAGAAGTATAAAATTTGAAAAAGCCTGCCATTACCTAATTCTACTCCTCAGAGAAAACTGGCAATAATAACATGGATGTACACACACATATCCATAGCCCACTTGTCCAGCCTGGAGAATGACCTACTTGTCACAGCTCAGCATGTTTTATTTTTTTTAAGTTTTTGTTACATTTTTTTACAATACTGGTTCTATTTTATGTTCATTTTGGCCGCAAGGTATTTAGGATCTTAGCCCCCCGACCAGGGATCGAACCCACACTCCTTGCATTGGAAGGTAAAGTCGTAACCACTGGACTGCCAGGGAAGTCCTGTGGTTGCTTTTTTAAAAACCATCTGTCATGCACACGCATGCATTTACTGGTAAAGAGGCCCAGTGTCTCCCTCTCGAGGTCTCTTCCAGAATAGCCTGAGATTCTCAGAGCTCACTGGATTCTAAGGCCAATCCCACTTCCATAGCTCCCAGCCTGGCTGTTGCTGGCCCCAAGGTTCATACCAGGAGCTCAGTTCTTGATCCCTGAAATGGGAATGATGCCAGAAGGTGGGGGCACAGTTTGGGGAGAGCATGGCTTCCCGCCCACATGTGATGTCTGCCTTCCCACAGAGTGACTTCCCTCTTCAGGGGCATAGGTGTCTTCTTTGCCAGATGACCTTGGTCAGGACTGTTTCAATGGGTCAGATGGCAGCTAATCTCAATGACCTGTATAAGAGAGGGCTTGGTGCTCAGACCTTTTTCCTCCTGGGGCTCCCAGGGACAGCCACAAATTTGCCCTCCTAGTCCCCAGATTAAGAGAGGGGAAGTTTGTTTGTTTGTTTAATACGCATTTGTTTTTCCTTATTCATTTCTTTGGCTGTGTCAGGTCCTAGCAGTGGCATGCAGGATCTTTTTAGTTGCAGCATGCAGGATCTTCTATTTGTGACACCCGAACGGGTGTAGTTCGGGATCTAGTTCCTCAACCAGGGGTCAAACCTGGGGCCCCCTGCATTGGGAGCACAGAATCTTAGCCACTAGACCACCAGGGAATTCCAAGGGAGGGGAAGCTTTGAGAACTGGTTAGAGCGTGGAGTCAGACCCCTTAGGACAGGTTCCTTCCCCATCTGTCAGAGGAAGTGACAATAACAAAAAAAGGTCCAAATGCATTGTTGTTGTTGTTCAGTTGCTAAGTTGTGTCCGACCCTTTGTGACCCCATGGACTGCAGCACTCCCAGGCTTCCCTGTCCTTCACTGTCTCCCAGAGTTTCCTCAAACTCATGTCCATTGAGTCAGTGATGCCATCCAACCATCTCACCCTCTGTCACATTACTGCCTATCAACAGAGCAGATAGCCCTCAGCACAATGCTGGGCACACAGTAATAGCTCCATGTGAATTATTACTATATACCTGGATGAAGTGCCCTATTTTATAAAAATTAGATCCCCACATAAATTGTTCTCAGTCTGCTTTTCTGAATTGGTGTACTACAGACACCTCCCAAATCTGCACATACAGCCTCCTCTCCTGTGGAAGAGTCACATGTGTTCCCAAAGGATGGTGCCAATGCAGGAGATTAAACTGTTTCTAAGAATCAAAACTCTCAGTCTTTGCCTTGCTGATGTCTTTGCTGCTTTAAATCTTAGGAAACTAGTTAAAGTTTAGTTCAGCTAGATTAGTTAAAGTTTAATGGTGAAGCTATCACCTGCATTTTCATTCCTTTGTCCTGGGAGTGTGTGTTTATCTTTCTGTCCATCATTTGGCTCTGAATTCACATGGGATTTCGACCATTTTCCTAACTTGAGAGAAGTGGGTGAGAGGTCAGCTTCCAAGGCATGAGGTTGTAAAGGATGAGAAGGGACCAGGAGAGCCACCAGCGAGGGTGGGAATGGGGATGCCCTTGAGGACGGGTCCTGGTATCAGACTTCCAGCCATCAGCATCTCTGGTTCCACCACCATCCTTGCTTCTCCTCCAGAACTCGGGACTCTTTCTGGTTGCTCCCTCACCTCCAACAGGGAACCCTTTAGGGAGTCCTGCGGACTAGCCCTCCTTAATATTTCTCACATTTGACCCTTCTTCCCACCTCCACTGTCACTTCTCACCTCTAGCTCACTGAAATGGCCCCTAATGGTCTCAACACCTTCATCCTGCCATTCCCCAAATCAGCCAAATTGTAGCCTATGAGAAGCAGCTGCCTCGACCTGGTAAAGCTGAGGCTGCACAAACAGCAACGTTATCTGGAAAGTAAGAAACTGGAACAACCTAAATATCAACCCAAACAGTAGTATATTAATTTCCTAAGGCTGCTGAAACAAATGGGCTCAAATTTGGTGGCTTGAAACAACACAAATTTATTACCTTACAGTTTTAGAGGTCAGAAATCCAAATAGGGGCTCACTAAGCTAAAATCAAGCTGTTAGCAGGTGTGTGTTCTTTCTGGAGGCTGTAGGGGAAGACCTGGATTCTGCCTTTTCCACCTTCAAGAGGCAGCCCGCCTCTTGGCTTGCGGGCTCTTTCCATCTTAAAAGCCCAGAATGGTCAGTTCTTTCATGATGCCATCTCTATGGTTATTACTCTTCAGCCTCCCTCTTCCCCCACTTGAGGACTTTTGTGATTACACTGGAGTCCCCCTGGATAATCGAGGGTAGTCTTCCATCTCAAGGTTGGCTAACTTTACTCCATCTGCAAACCTGCCATGTGACAGAACATATGCCCGGGTTCCAGGAAAGAGGATGTGGACAGGTCTGGGAGCCATTTATCACAAGTAGCATGAAGCGAAACTGCAGCTTCTTCCTACAGTGGAACATACCACTTTCTGGGATGGATTCACTGTGAAGCTGCCTCAGTGAAAGTTCTCTCCCTTGCACAAGCCCCTTGTATGGCCGTGAGAGGGATCCTAGCAATGTGGGTCAAACAGTGCATCAGAAAAGATGTATTTCTGGATTTTATGATCTTTGTGATATTTACCAGGTTTTTTTTTTTTTTTAAATCTAGGATTTGTTGTGAGTTTTCTCACTCTAAATATAAATCCACTTGTTACCTAATATTCTATTACAATTTTGTATTTTTTTAAAGGACTCTAAAAATTGTATAAATGTCAGGTCCTACACAACCAGTATGTGCTCTGACCACTGAGCTACAGCTGCCTGCACCAATGGGATGACTCTCAAAAACACACTGAATAAAAGAAACAAGTCACAGAAGAAAATACTCATGATATGATTCCATTTGTCTATGGTCCAAAAACAGGCAAAACTAAGTTATACAGTAGTGTATGGGGTTAAGTACACATGTGGGGAAACCATAAAAAAAGAAACACAAGAGAACTGCTTACAGAATTTCAGGGTAAAGGTCACGGAGATGTGATCAGGGAGAGCAATAAACAGGGTTTCCAATGGACTGATGATGTTTCTTATGTTAACTTGAGCAAAAGAAACAGTTGTCTCCACATTGGTTTTAGAACTGAATATACGTTGCATACTCTCTTGCATGGGTGATGTATGTCATGATTGAAATTTTTTATTTTAAAATAACTGGGTTAATTAAGAAACAAAATTTTAAGCTTAAAATTCTATAGCAGCTTCTGACTGCACTCAAAGCAAAATCTATACCTGTTGCCGTGGCTTAAAGCCTCACGTGCTCCAGCTGGCACTTCAACCTGAGGACATCTCCCATCACACTCCCCATCCTGCCCCCCTCTAACCACATGGCCTCCCCTGCGGCTTGATCTGCAAAAGCCCACCTGTGACCTCCTTCTCAGGTCCTGGTTCTCAGCCTTATCTGCGCTTGACACAATCACAGTTTGCAATGATATCAGTGGCGTCTCCCCAGTGGCCTCTGAGCCCTGTATGACCGAACCAAGTTTGTTTTGTTCCCACCTGGCCAAAGTAGAGGGTCTTTAAATGGGAGAAAAGGAAGGTAGATCTCTCTCCCTGAACTCCAGACTCAGGTTCTTCTATTTATCGGCCTTCTCAGCATTTCTACTCACACATCTGGGAGGAATTTCAAACCTAACCCAGCCAGAACTCTGAAACCCCTCAGTCTTGCCTGCCTCACTTAATGACAACTCTATCTTTGCTTGCTCAAGCCAAAATCCACAGTGCCCTACTGGGACCTGACCGCTTTCCGTCCCCTCCACTGCTGCCCTATGGACCAAATTGCCATCATCCCTCACCTAGATTACTGCAACAGACTCCCTACCCGGCTTCTGTCCTTGCCGTCTGCGGCTTCTCCACACAGCTGCAACAGGTGACTGGTTGGCTACTGCCTGGGTCCCATCATGCTCTGCTCAAAAACTGTCCAGTGGCTCCCATCTCCCTCAGAGTAAAAGCCAAAGTCCCTACAATGGTATCCCGAGCTATGTGACCTGTGCCTCCTTTGTTCCCCAGATCTTGTTTTTTTTTTTTTTTTTAAACCCTCATCTCCCTTAGTGTCCTTCTTAATTCACCCGCCCTGTACATTCCTGCCACAGAGCCTTTGCACTGGGTATTCCCTCTGCTTGAAAGATTCTTCCTCCAAGAATAAAAATGGCTCCCTTTCTCATCTCCTTTGAATCTGCTCACGTGTGCACTTCTTAGTGAGTCCTTCTCTGACCACCCTATTTAAACTTGCAAACATTCTTCTCTCAGCACTCTTAGCTCCCCCTTACCCTGCCTTTTTTTTTTTTTTTTAAATTACCGCACTGGGTCTTTGTGGTGGCACATGGTCTTCTCACGTGGTGCGAGGGCTTCTCTTGTTGTGAAGCACCTGCTCCACTGGCTCTGGGCTCAGTAGTTGCTGCACCTGGGCTTTGCTGCCCCACAGCATGTGAGACCTTAGTACCCCAACCAGGGAGAGACTGAACTAGTTTCCCCCTGATTGGAAGGTGAATTGTTAACCACTGGACCACCTGGGGAGTCTCCCTGCTCTAATTTTTGTCTTTGCAATCAAGGCTCTCCGACATACCATACAACGGACTTCTTTGCTTACCTAGTTTCTCCACTAGAAAGTAGTTCCACAAGAGCAGAGGTCTCTTGTTCACAGCCCTATCCCAGGGCCTGGCACATATCAAATGAATACCTTAGTTTTCCAAAGACCAGAATGAGTTCACATCTGGAGCGGGAAAGCCACTGGCTTGAGAGTCTGTCACCCGTCACCCTCCTGGTTCACCCACCTTGGACAAATCATTTAGCCATCACAGACCTCCTCTCTGAAAAATGGAGATGTTAAGTATGGCTTGAATGTAGTCAGTAAATTTACGGGCACATTCACCCAGGCATGTTAGAAGACCCCCGCATTCTAGCTCGATTTACCCTTTTCCATACAGGATTGCATTTCAACCCCAGAGGTAGGTAGAGCCCCTTTATGATAAATGAAAACACCAAGGGCCTCTTTCGACAACCGAAAAACTGCAAGGAGGTCTGGGCCCCTCCCTACATGAATGGACAGGCGAGGTCTGACCCCCTCCCCATGCTTGGGGCGGCTCCGCAGTTCTGAGGCTCGGGAGGTCCCCGGCGGGACGCAGTGCGGGGCTGCCACCCGGGGACTACATTTCCCAGGAGGAACTGCCCGCAGCGCTGCGGCTCCCTGGTTTTTAAAGGGCTCGCGTTAAATGAGGCGGAGGGAGTTCCGCCTTCTGCCGGCCACTAAACGACTCGAAGCTTGGTACCCTGCCAGGGTAGGCGGGTGGGGCCGGGTCGCGGTCTAGAAGACCCCCCCAGACTCTGCAGGGTCTGCGAGGCGAGGTGAGCCCAAGCCAATCTGGAGGCACCCTGTTCTCTTCGTGCCCACCTCGGTCTGGGACTCTATGGCTAACTCCGGGGAAACCCCTGCCAACCCCCACCCCAGCGCCCCACCTTCTTATCCAGTTCTCCCTTACAAGGGGAGGGGCAGAGAATCTCGGGGCCTGCAGGGAGAAAGGATGTCCGCCGGCGGTAAAGCCCCCGAAACTCCGAGGTGACACCTCCCTCCATTTCTGGCTTCAGGACCGGGAGAGAATTTACCGGTTGCTGGGATGGGCGGGGATTCGAGATGTGAGAACTACAAAATGAAGTGCAGGCATGGGGGCGTGGGGAGCTGAGCCCCACCAAGCGCCTCCACGTCCATCCTTCCTAGTCCCGTGACCTTCACCGTAAAATGCGAGTGATGCAGGAGAGTGATCGCGTTACCTGCTTCCCTAGGCAGGAGGCGCGAAGGATCAAGAAGCAGCTGGAGAGGGCTGTGCAAATAAAATTATTTCATCATGGTGCCATTGAATTCATTCAGGCCTTATTTTTAGACACGCGGGGACCTGGGATAAGAGGATGACATGTCTATAGGATCCCTGAGTGAAACAGCATCTCGGACCTGTGGCTGTCACGTGGATGCCTATTTTCCCATCCAGATCTTAGTGGGAACCGGAAGAACTGTCTTTGACAATAACCAAAGCAAACCCATCAGAATGTTGTGTTTTCAAGCCAGGAGACTTCGGAGTAATTGACAATATTCAAATAAGAAAGTTGAGCTTTTGAACTAACCTGGCCCTTCCTGGTTTCTCTTCCTCATCTGTGCCACCAAGATAAGCCCCAGAGAAGGTATCCCATACCGATAGAGTCTCAAGACTCCCCCTCCCCGTTCCCAATCATCTGGATTAATCCAACCCTTGGTGTGTGTATGAAGGGGGGGGGGAACCCATTAATTTCCCTGTCCTCAGAGACTCCCAAGTCCAGTAGGAGCCTTTCCCCACATATACACACCTCCCAATTGCGACCAGTTTCCCCCTTCTTCCCCCATCTAAACCTTCCAACCCTTCCCCCTCTACAGCTGGTGTCTGCAAACAGCTCCTGGACCTTACTACCCAGATGCCTTCATCACTTTGACTAGCTATAAACCCCCACCACCAGGGTATTGTTTAAGCTAAGAGTGTCGGCTTTTTTGCTTGGAGAATAAAAGCGGGTTGTTGCGGGAGGCGGCTCAGAGAGGGAGCATTATAGAATCTCAACCTAGGACCCCTGCCAAGAGGGACCCTGCATGTGAATATAGGACGTCTATGGCAGATGAGGGGTCCCAGGAACGCTGAACTGAGCTTCTGACCACTAAAGGCCCTCTGAGCCTCCGAGGCTCCCCACAGACGGTGGTGCCCCTTGTTTTCCTTATCTGTACCTGCTAAGCAGCAAGGGAAAAGATACATACATTTTAACAAAGACATCGCATCTTCCCAGCAAAATGGAGGTGGTCCCGGCCAGGGCTCCCTGAACAACTCGCACTTTCTGAAGATCACTCAGGACTCAAACAATATGACCCTCTCCTCGACCTCCCCGCCAGAGCCCCGTTTTCCCAAACTCCCAAAGCTCTCAGGGCTTCTCCTCATCCCAGGGGTCCCCAAGACAGTCTTTGAATTAGAGCCTTCTGAGCAATGCCTTCATTGTGGACTTCCCCGCTCATTGTCTTCAGGGAGCTCTGGGAGGGGGACTAGACCCCCAGGCTGGGTCCTAGGAGTGGGGGCAGCAAGCTCTGTCTCTGACATCCCAAAACTCCTAGGCTGAGGAAGAACTATATATGAATTACCAGTTAGGATACATGGAGGATGGGGGGGGGGGGCGCTTTGAGGAGAGAAGGAGACCTGGGAGACCCCTCTTCATTCCCTCAGGGACCCATGCAGCATTCGGGGTTCGACCTCAGGAGAGATCCTTGATGCAGATGTCGGGGGCGCGCTGGGGGAGCGATCACAGAGGAGGGGGAAGGGACAAAGTTTGAAAGTGCCCTTCCAACTCTTCCAGGGAAAGTTTACTTAGGGATCCCATGGACTGAGAGATGGTAGAGGTGCGGGGGGCCCAGTGGCAGGATGACCCCCGAGAGGTGACCGGACCCCGGGGGAGCGACCCCTCCCCCCTGTCCCAGCTCGGCCCGGCTGGGAGTCGCCCGTCTCGGGGCCGCGTGTGTTAGTTGGGGCCGCTTTCGGGCTCCTCTGCTGGGCTGGGGGGTCCCGCCGCGGGCCGGGAGTGGGGTCTCCGGTAGCCCCAGGGGGGAGCTTTCCTACGGGGGTTTTCAAGCAGCGGGACTCCCAGGCCCCGCAGAGCCAGCCCCCCGCAAAGGGGAAATGTGCCGGCGCGCCAGCGGTCCTCAGCGCTGTTTGGGGCGCGTGGCGGGCGCGGGGGGCGGCGGCCGAGGCAGCTGGACGCCTGGCGGAGGAGCTCAGAGAGCCAGGCAGCGGCCCGGCGCGGCGGCGGGGAGCAGGAAGGCCCGGGCTGGGAGGAAAGGTCGGATTTGCTCGGCGGAAGAAACACAGATGGCGGCGGCGCGGCGCCATTCTGGGCCGGGAGCAGGCAGCCAGCAGCCCTGTCCTCACCGCGGTCCGCCCGCCGCCGCTAAATACCCGGATGCGCCGCCCGAGCGCCAGACGCGGAGCTGGGAAAAGGGAGGCAGAAGAGGAGGAGGCGGAGGCAGAGCCGGGCGCCGAGACCGACCGACAGACCGGCGGGGCTGGGCCACGCAGACACGGCCCAGTGAGCCCTCCCCGCGACCCGAGCCGGGCCCCCGAGAGCCGGCCTCTGGACTGGCCTGGGAGCCAGAGGCTCTAGAGCAGATCCCGAATCAGGCTTTCCTTGGCTTCCGACGAGGGCTGGCCCTTTGGAAGGTCCCTTCTTCAACAGCAGGACCAGGCAGGCCACCATGACCGAGAACTCCACGTCCACCCCTGCGGCCAAGCCCAAGCGGGCCAAGGCCTCCAAGAAGTCCACAGACCACCCCAAGTATTCAGACATGATCGTGGCTGCCATCCAAGCGGAGAAGAACCGCGCTGGTTCCTCGCGCCAGTCCATCCAGAAGTACATCAAGAGCCACTACAAGGTGGGTGAGAATGCGGACTCCCAGATCAAGTTGTCCATCAAGCGCTTGGTCACCACTGGAGTCCTCAAGCAGACCAAAGGGGTGGGTGCCTCGGGGTCTTTCCGCCTGGCCAAGAGCGACGAGCCCAAAAGGTCCGTGGCCTTCAAGAAGACGAAGAAGGAAGTCAAGAAGGTGGCCACGCCAAAGAAGGCAGCCAAGCCCAAGAAGGCTGCCTCCAAAACCCCAAGCAAGAAGCCCAAAGCCACCCCAGTCAAGAAGGCCAAGAAGAAGCCTGCTGCCACGCCCAAGAAAACCAAAAAACCTAAGACTGTCAAAGCCAAGCCAGTCAAGGCATCCAAGCCTAAGAAGACCAAACCAGTGAAGCCCAAAGCCAAGTCCAGTGCCAAGAGGACCGGCAAGAAGAAGTGACAATGAGGCTTTTCTTGTGGACACTCCTGCCTATTTTCTGTAAATACTTTCTCTCCTTCTCTCTTGGTCTCATCTGCCATCCTTTGCCCCTTTCCCTTCTGACTTTGTAAAGAGACAGAATTTGTATTCCTCAGAAATTAGGGAATAATTCATTTTTCCTTAACCAACCATGCAAGGACAGCAACAACAAATATCTCTGTAATGATGAGAATGTACTTATATTTTGTTTTATTTGTTACTAATCTGCTTGTGGGTTTGGGAATTTGGGTGGGTTTGTGTGTTTTCTTTAGTTGGGTGGTTGGTTCACTCTGAAGGTAAAAGTCGCGTGGCGGTGGGGGTGGGGGTGGGGGCGGGTTGGGGGAAGGAAGGTAGTTTGTTGGGGCTAGGTGACAAGGGAGCCCAGGAACTGTAAGATTTGTAGGAGTTTCTCAGAGACCATCAAGCTTTAAGTTGAGCACTCCTTGTGAGAGTTTCAGAACCTTGGTGGGGAGGAGAGAGGGATGGCAGCAGCTGGACGGCAAAGGAGGTAGATGGGGGTGGGGGGAAGCCCTCTCTTGGCTGTATGCCACCTTCCCGTGGTGAGAGTGGGACGTCAAACCCAGTTTCCTTCTCACTTCTGTTAGTCTGTCCCTGTAGCCTCTCTATTGTCCTAGGGAATGGGAGGGAGGGTTAAAGTGACAGCTGGTCCTAGAGACTGTAGCTTCTTTCAGTCAGCTAGAAACTAGCCACTGTGGGGGTTTCTGTGGATTCAGAAAGTCTCCTGTTAAATGGGAGTGGAAACTTTAGGGGAAGGGTGAGGAGTCAGTCAGCCAAGTGCCTCAGTGTGCCCCTGTTGAAACTTGAGTTTTTCCACACAATTGTATTGTTTCCTAGGAGGACATTTTTCCTTTCCCCCCTGATTTTTGGTTCTTGTATAAGAGGTGGCTTTGCTTGGCAGTCCAGTGGGGCTTCAGCCCTACCACCCACCACTTAAAAACCTCCAGACCTCTTTACTTTTTTTATATGTAGTAGTAGACGGGGGGAGGAGGGGAGGGCGGGGAGTGGAGTGGACAGTAAGACATACTGCAGTCGACTTTGAATTGCTAAGTAGTTTTACAGAGCTAGGTCTGGTGTGTGTGTGTGGGGTGTGTGTGTGTGTATATGTGGGTGTGTATGTATGTATGTATATATACATATCTAGGGGTAGTACTTAACGTTTCATACCCGGGAGCTGGGAGAAAAAAACCCTGTACAGTCTTTCCTTTTTTTTTTTTTAAATAGGCGCGCTTGCGGTCTCCCCACCCCCCTCGCCCCTTTTTATTTTAAAATAAGTGTTATTTGTGCCTGGAAGAATTTGCTGTCTTTGTAATTTTCAAACTTTAAAATAAAATTTTAAAAAAAAAGGAAAAAATCTGAGCGGTGTGTTTTTTTCCATACTTCTAAAAACTGAAGGAGAATGCGGAGCAATATGGTGGGCGAAACCTGGGGGCTTTTGCACCTAAGCGCTGGGGCGAGTTCCAAGAGCAAGACAGAACCCAGGAGACCTTAGGGCCGGAGCATATGGAACGTGCCTCAGCCTGCTTCTAGGCGCCCGCGTCCAGAGGGCGTCCCTACCTTCCGGGAGATGTGTGTAGGCACGGCATGGGAATGGGGTGGGGGTCTGGCGGGTCTGGCCCTGATGTGCTTTCCAATCCCCGTCGCTTCCTCTCCCCCAACACGGACAGCTCCAGTCTCAACTTACAAGTCATTCCACTTTCGTCCTCTGCTGATCCCGCCAGGTCCCGCCCTCCTATTCCTAGGTCCGCCTCCCCTGCCCTAGAGCAGAGCCCTTCTCGCTCCGATTGGCTGCCGGGGCCCAGCCCCCGCACGTGATCACGCCGCGGCCTCGGTGCGCAAGGACCTGAGCTTGCAGTCTAGCTACGGCGAGGTGGGCAAAATGTGGGCTGGCCGCGTCTTACATGCTACGCTGTCCCGGGCCCCCCGCGGCAGCCGGGCGCAGTCAGCGCTGGCTCAGCTGCGTGGCATTCTGGAGGAGGAACTGGAAAGCATCCGCGGAGCTGGCACCTGGAAGAGCGAGCGAGTCATCACGTCCTGTCAGGGGCCGCATATCCACGTGGAAGGCGCCCCGGGAGGTAACAACCCCCTCCTGGGAATCGCCAGACCTGGCCGGGTGTTCGGGGTGTCCTGAGGGTTTCGCTGAAGTGGAGGTCCTGGAGGCAGTGAGCGGGCCGGAGCACAGGCACACGTAGCCGCTGCTGGACCGCTTCCCATATGTCAGGCCGGCTTGCCTTTTCCCACAGTTAATTCTAACCTGATTAGATCCGTTCCTCCAGAAAGAAGGTAATTTGCCCTTTCAGCACCATTTTTATTTAGAGGCCAGGACTCGATCCGAGATCCAGCCTGTGAGAACGTAAGGAAGAAAGAGAGACAGCCAGTTGGCTCCCACCATACGGATTCAAGAAAGGGTGATGGGGAGGCAGCAGCAAGAAATCCCGCATAGGAGCTGCTGCTTTGTTCAGATTTCTGCTAATTGCTGCGCCTGCACTCCTGCAAATCTCAAAACATGGGCATGACTGGTCCCATTTACAAACGAAGAGACGCTGATGCTCATAGATTTGAAGTGTCTTGCCTATAAACCCCCAGCTAGCTGCAGGAAGAGCTAGGCTTTTAGTGTAGTTCTTCTGGTATATTGGAGCTGGAAGGTCATGTAACTGTCCATAGAGACCAACTTTCTGGCCAAAATCACTGTTTGAGCAAGGGGCTTGAGGGCTGCCCCACAAGTCGTACTGTGAACTGGCCCACCAGGCCGCCCTGGTTTCTGTCTTATCTGTGGTCACTGCTCATCTTGTCTGTGCCAGGACCCAGGGGGGTGCTGGTTACCAACAGGCCTCCAAACCTGTCTTCTGCCCAGGAAATAGGCCTGGAATATTTGGTGCTGTTGTGCTTATTTGTAAAACAGAGGTCTCTATCCTCCTCCAGGGAACCTTGGAGCAGATCAAACAGTGGGAAATTAGGAGACCCAGGTTCCCATCCTGTTTTGCCTCTCCCAAACTGAGTAAACCTTGCCCTCTTGGAGCCTTAGTTTCCTCCCTGGGTCAGCTGTGTCCACCTTGGGCTTTAAAATGCAAGGGTCAAGGTCTCAGAGAGGCCACCCTGCTGGGCATACAGTTCTGACCAGGCAGCAAAGTCAACTGTGTGGAGTTTGGAGACCATAGCAGGGCTCTGTGATGCCCTCTTCTTTTACCCAGAAAGAGCCAAGGGCCAGATTAGGGGTTACTGGTTGTCTTCAGAGGTAGGAGAAGCCAGAGAGGAAGGGCTGTGGGTCAATGTGATCCAAACCTTCTCATTCTCCAAAGTGCTGCTCTGGGAGTCCATTTCTGCCCCTCCCTCTCCTATAGCTGTTGAATTCGGTGCCTTCTAGGGGCTCCCCCCACCCCAACCTGGCCTCTGCCCCGGAACAGATCGTACTGTGTGGTTGTTGCCTCTTCAAGGGCGATTCCAGGTTCATTTCCTCTCTTGAGTCCCCAGGGTCTGGCACCTTTACAGGCCCTGATTGTCCTGAGCTCCTGTGTCCATCCCGTATACTCCATCTCAGGAATTATTAACTTCTGTGCCAACAACTACCTGGGCCTGAGCAGCCACCCGGAGGTCATCCAGGCAGGTCTGCAGACCCTAAAGGAGTTTGGAGCCGGCCTTAGCTCTGTCCGTTTCATCTGTGGCACCCAGGTACACCGAGGGTATGGCCCAGGCTGGGGCGGGGGAGGACGGGGTGGTCCCCAGTGTTGGGCACTGACCTCAGATGTCTGCTTCTGCAGTCAGAAGGGCTGGTTTAGGCAATTCAGCTCATCCCAGAACTCTGGGCCCATGCTTAGCCTAAGGGCTGTTCACTGGAAAAACTGGGTTCAAGCTTCTGTTTTGCTGTGAAGCCTTGGGCAAGAAATTTAACCTCTCAGAGCATCCATTTCCCCACCCACAGAACAGAGCTTCTTACCTGTTTCTCTTCAAGAAAGGAAGAATAGAAGGCAGGGATTGAGATAAAGGTTTCTGGAGCTATTCTGCCTGAGTTTGGTTTCTAGTACCACCATATATTGGTTCTGTTACCATGGGCAAGTGTCTTAACTGGTATGAGCATCAGTGCCTTCATTGGTAAAGTGGAAATAATAATAAGATTATCCCAAATTAAAGAGTTAATAGTGGGTTGGCAAAAAAGTGTGTTCAAGTTTTTCCATAACTTCTTATGGAAAACCCTGAATGAACTTTCTGGCCAACCCAATACATGTAAAAATGCTTAGAACAAGGCCTGGCACACAGCGGTGCTCAATAAATGTTGCTTAATAATTTTATTTTGTAAATGTTACAAAATGAACCCTTTATACATGAAACTTACAGTGCTGACTATGTATCATGTGCTATTTTAAGAACATTGCAAATTACTCCTTAATGCAGATAATAATCCCAAGTTCTAAGTGCTATTCTTGCCCCTGTTGTAGAGATGAGGACACTGAGGCCCCGAGAAGTTAATTGTCTTGCCCAGAGCACGCAGCCTGTTGTGGTGGAACTTGAACCCATATGGCCTCGCTCAAGAGTCAGTGCTTCTGAGTCCTTGTGATTATCATTACTTGTTCTCTCAGAAAGGTGAAGGGGAAATGAACGGAACTTTTGACTTCCAACCAGGGCAGGTTAGGCTGGACAGCTTCCAAATCTAACAATTGGAGGCCCAAATGAACCTAGCATACTTACATAATCCTCCTTTTTGCCATTAAACAACAGAAAAAGGCACTTAGGGATTTCTGTCATGATCCAGTGCTTAAGACTCTGTGCTTCCACTGCAGGGGGCGCAGATTTGATCTTTGATCCCTGGTCAGGGAACTAAGATCCTGCATGCTGTGTGGTGTGGCAAAAAAAAAAAAGAATGAAAGGAAAATAAAGAAAAAATAGAAGAAAAGGGTACTCAGTTTGATAGAGAAAATATCTTCCTCTGCCATTAGCATCATAATTCTACCATCAGACCCCCACTGTAAAATGAAAACCCAATGAGGAAGAGGGGCACCCAGTGGACCCCTAATGCTTCAGATTCCTGTGTTAGCTCCAGGTGAACCCTTGTGCCCAGAACAGAGGGGTGCAAAAAGAAGGGGGAGGATCTGTTTGTGGCCCTCTAAGCCTCTGTCCCCAGGACTTGTCCCATGTGGCCCCAAAGGCATTAATATGTATTTCGTTCCTTTACTTCAGAGCATCCACAAAGATCTAGAAGCAAAGATAGCCCGCTTCCACCAAAGGGAGGATGCCATCCTCTATCCCAGCTGTTTTGATGCCAACGCTGGCCTCTTTGAGGTATGCGACGCCATGGGTGGGAGTTGGTGAGGCCCACCAGGCTGAGCAGGGCTTGGGAGTGTGCAGTCCAGAGAACTTGGCAGGATGCCAGGGCCATGTAGAGAGGCTCCAGTGGCCATTTCTTTGGAGGTCAAGGTTGGGCTAGCAGGTCTCCAGGAGGACTCCTGGGGCTTACTAGGAGGCTAGCTTCCAGGGTGTTTGGGAGGTAACCTACATCAGCTGGAAGGCTGAGGGTGTTAGGGGCTGGGCATTCACCAAACATGTTCTCACCTGCTTTTGCTAGAGCAGGGCCCCTGATTCAGCCCAGTCCTGGAACGCCTGGGGATCAAGAGAGAGGCAGAGGGCTCCTTGCCTCCCTGCCCAGAAGAATGCCCTGGTTGGCAGTGAAATATTGATTCAGGGGGAGTCATGAGGGAAGGAGAACCCCATGGTGGTTGGGTGATGGCCCTACTTCTGATTGCCTTCCACCAGGCCCTGCTGACCTCCGAGGACGCAGTCCTGTCAGATGAGCTGAACCATGCCTCTATCATTGATGGCATCCGTCTGTGCAAGGCCCACAAATACCGCTACCGCCACCTGGATATGGCTGATCTGGAGGCCAAGCTGCAGGAGGCCCAGGTGCAGCAGGGCCTTACACTTCCAGGGCCAAGGACTGGTCTTAACCTCAGCCTCCCCCGCAAACTGCCCCCTACCCTGGTGAAGGGAAAGAGGCTTGCAGAAGCCGTCTCCTCACTCACAGGCAAATAGCCTGAAAGTTCGAAACAGCCAAGATCTGAACCCAGATCCTCAGACCCAACATGACTTAGCAACTAAACAACATCAACAATCTCAGACCCAAAACTTTATCCCATGGCACAAAGCTGTTTTGAATTCCAGGAAGCACCTTATGTGTGGCAGGCCCCTGCCCAGCATCAGAGTGGGATAAGCTTATGGACAGAACTGACCCCACCCCACCCAGCCCTCTGGAGAGGAGACTGGGAGCATTCTCACTGCCCAGTGGCTAAGCATGTCTCCAGACTGCCCTGGAAGAGATGGGGAAGGCCCAGAGAGGCCCAGAGGAGGGAGAGGATGTGCCAGCCTCAGCACGAGGGTACATGTGTGCTCCCCTCTGTTCTGGGCACTAGGCAGAGTGAGCCTTTAGAGCGCCAAGCAGCACAGAAAGGAAGTGACTTGGTCCAAATCGTGATACCAGCCACTGCCTTCCGTATCTTGCCTGCAGAAGCATCGGCTGCGCCTGGTGGCCACTGATGGGGCCTTTTCCATGGACGGTGACATTGCACCCCTGCAGAAGATCTGCCACCTTGCCTCTCAATACGGTGCCTTGGTCTTTGTGGACGAAAGCCACGCCACTGGCTTCCTGGGGCCCACAGGACGGTGGGAGCACATGGCCCCTGAGGCCTTGGGTTGGACTCGTCAGGGTGGGTGGGAAACCACCAGGCCAGCCCCCACGCCCAACCCATGAGCCTGGGTGCTCAGGTGGCCATGGTGGTAGTGGCAGCTTCCCTTGCAGGGGCACAGATGAGCTGCTGGGCGTGATGGACCAAGTCACCATCATCAACTCCACACTGGGGAAGGCCCTGGGCGGAGCATCAGGTGTCTGCAGGCTTGGGTCCCTGGGCTCCCTTTATCTGCACGCACAGCCCTGGAGGGGTCTTGGGGGAGGTGGGAAGGGGAGACCTGGGGCTGCAGGGGAGAAGACAGCATGGACGGTCCTCTCAGGAGGGCCATGGGGTAAGCTCTGGCTCCTTTTCTCACCCTTGTTCACAGGGGGCTACACGACCGGGCCTGGGGCCCTGGTGTCCCTGCTACGGCAACGTGCCCGGCCCTACCTCTTCTCCAACAGCCTGCCACCTGCTGCTGTTGGCTGTGCCTCCAAAGCCCTGGACCTGCTCATGGAGAGCAACGCCATCGTCCAGTCTATGGCAGCCAAGACCCTGCGGTGCGGTCCTGGGCAGGGTGGGGCCCGCTGGGGCGAGGGAGCTGGTGAGGGCCTGCTCTGTGTGGCTGCACAAGCCCATAACTCCCTGCCTTTGCGTCCTGCCTCTGCCCACCTCCGTGTCCCCAGTGGGTTGCACTGGGACTTGGCTCTCTTAACCAGGGGCTACCTGCTTGCCCCTGCCCTCTTCTCTCTATCTGTCTTTTCCTTCCATTTCTTGGTGCATTTTATGTATTTTTATTTTTTTTATTTTTTGGCCCTACTGCCTGTGGGATCTTAGTTCCCCAACCAAGGATCGAACCCACGCCCCCTGCATTGGAAGTATGGAGTATTAATCACTGGACTCCCAGGGAAGTCTCCCCGGTGCATTTCTTTGCAAATGATCCTGCATTCCCCCTTCTTGTACAGTCCTGTCTTTCTGCCTTCCTAATTAGTCTTCCTGTTCCTCTGCCTCTTTCCCCATCTGCCATCTCTGTCTTTGTTGGTTCCTCCTGCAGACTTGGCCACAAGCCTTGGGTCACATCCATGTCCATCAGGAGTGGGTGTGATTGCTCCACAGTCCCCCAACTCCCAGTGACACCCAGCTCATGCCCACAGATTCCGCAGTCAGATGGAGGCTGCTGGCTTCACCATCTCAGGAGCCAATCACCCCATCTGCCCTGTGATGCTGGGTGACGCTCGGCTGGCCTTAAACATAGCGGATGACATGCTTAAGAGAGGTAAGGAGACGGGGCTTGAGATGTGGCTGTGGGTCCTAAAAGAAAAGGAGGGAACCCTTAGACTGTGAATATCCCCTCTTCCCCCAGCCCTACTACCCTTCTTAGATCAGATGTCTGTCCAAGCTTGAAAACCCTCGGCTGTGAGGCAGTCCCAGTTTTGAGAGACCTTTGGCAGCTCCCTTGCCCTCTGTAGCCCCCAGAAAAGTAGGAGCTATCTGTCATGCCCCCAGAACCTGCCTGGCTCTGGTGAGCCCCAGCTTGACCCTCTCTACCCTCACAGGCATCTTTGTCATTGGGTTCAGCTACCCTGTGGTCCCCAAGGGCAAGGCCCGGATCCGAGTCCAGATCTCAGCAGTGCACAGCGAGGAGGACATTGACCACTGTGTGGAGGCCTTCGTGGAGGTGGGGCGACTGCACGGGGCACTGCCTTGAGTTCTGGGTAGTGACAACCAGAGCCGAGGTCCCCCTCCCAACACAGTGAAAAGGAGGGCCTTTGATCAGCCCAGGCCAGAGGCTCTGAGCTCTGTCAGTCTTGGCGCCAGGCTGGGATGAGGCCTGTGCTTGTGGGTGTGAGGTTAATGCAACAGTGTGGAAATCAGCTGTGACGTGTTAGTCTGCTTTATTCTCTCAGAGCAGCCCCAGTCCTGCAGCTGGTCAAAGGATCAGGCAGGAGATGGGGCTTTGAGGGCTTTGAGCTCTCAGAGTTAACCACCTCTCCCAAATTAAGAGGGGACCCAGGCAGGTGGGATGACAGAGGCCGGGGCCACCGTTTGGCTCAGTTGGATGCTTTCCTGATGTAGAGAGAAGCTGAGCACCAGCCCTACAGGCCCCTTCCCATGCCACCCGCCCCCCTATTCTGCAGCCTCCAGAGTCTAGCCCTGGTGAACCCCTCGTCCTCTGCTCCCCACCCCAAGGATGGCCTACAGCTGCCCAGATAAGAAGGGGCTGGACACCCAAGCCCATGTTTGGGAGAAGCAGAAGACTGTGCCCCAGATGAAAGAATGTCTGTCACTATTGGAGAGGCCCCGAGAGTCTGGAACCCTATATTCTATCCCCACTTTATCCCTGCCTTGTGGTGGCTCAGACGGTAAAGTGTCTGTCTACAATGCGGGGGACCTGGGTTCGATCCCTGGGTTGGGAAGATCCACTGGAGATGGAAATGGCAATCCACTCCAGTACTATTGCCTGGAAAATCCCATGGACAGAGGAGCCTGGTAGGCTACAGTCCATGGGGTCGCAAAGAGTCGGACACGACTGAGCGACGTTCCGTTCCGTTCTTGTGGCCTTAGGCAGCCCCTTCCCCCATGTGTGCCACGGTCTTCCCTGCTATACCAAGACTGGCTGTTACATTGGTATCTGGGGCCCTTCCATCTCCATATTCCCAGGGCTCACTGGCCTGGTCAGAGGAACCGCCACGGGGCACAGTGAGCTCGGGTTCTGGCTGCTACTTTCCAGCCCCCTCTAGACTTCAGGCCTTGGACAGGATGTTTTTGCAGCCCCACAGCAAGACCCCATTCTCCCTTGCCCCCCGACAACAGCTCACTGCTCCCCTGCTGGAGGTGACAGTCCCTTCCCACAGTCGCAGCCCTTCTCTGTCCGTAGCCCTCCCCCTCAGCCTTATGGGCTCCTGGTAGGGTAAAGGATGGGTCTGAGTCACCAGCCTCAGCATGGTGTGGCCTTGGGAGCTGATAGTCTGCTGGCGAGGGGGCAGGGAGGATGAAAAGGCCCTTTTTCATGAAAGGTGGGGACCATGGCTCTGGTGCCCCACACCCCCAGCCCTCCCTTCAGCCTGGATGTCTAGAGAGGGACAGCCTGGTGAGCTCTGGCCCCAGCCAGCAGGGTCTTAACGCTGGGATTCTGAGAATCCTAGCCTGTGATCCTGGGCAGCTTGAAGCTAGGGGTCCAGGAGTTTGGGGTACTGGAGGATACAGCCTCAGGGAAGGGGGCTGCTGTGGCCACGTCAGGGGCACACACACGGGGTAGGGCATCTAGCACCAGGTGTACTTCAGCAGCAAGTACCCACCGCCTGGTGCCCAGCCCCTGGCCAGGTCAGCAGCTTGATGTGTGTGGTCTGCTCAGGCTGGCAGGTCATGGCATGGCCATGAGCAGCCACAGGATGACGGGTCACAGTCAGTGATGCCAAGACAAGACAGCCGTAGGTGAGGTCCACCCACCAGTGGCACAGAGTGCATGCTTCTTCCTCCTACAGTTTCCCAGCACCACCAGCTGCTGACATTGTGTGCCTGGGGACAGCCCAGCACCGTGACACTGTGGGCCAGCTCGTCGCAGTAGGGCGCCAAGTTTTCAGCCAGCTCATGGCTCAGCATGTGACCTGTACTGGCGCAGGTCTTCTGCAACTGTCCCGAGGGGTCAGAGGACATGCCAGCAGGCACGGGGCACCTCTCGCACATATGCTTGGGCTCAGCACATACCCTGGGTCATTGCCAGAGGCCAAGACAGGCTATGGGGCTGAGGGCCAGCTACAAAGTCGCAGTTCCATGTCTTGCAGGCCCCAGATCTCCAGGGACTGCTCTCAGGGTGCACCATCTGCCCTCTGCATTGGTTCAGGGCCACAGCCGCCAGAAGCAGCAGTTGGAACAAGGGGAGGTGTGGGTGCCCGGGGCCTGCTGGGGCTCAGGCCGTGGCGAGGTGCCTGTCCTGCCTGCCTCATAGGTGGTCCCCCTCTGGTTGCCACCATCTTCCTCTCCTCTGCTGTCATATCACAGCTCAGCACTGCTGCTCCTGGGAGCTCTTTGCCCTAAAACTGCTCCAACCCATCCAGAGCCCAGACTGGGCATAGCTGGCTTGGGGTTCCCAAAGGGAGGGAGGGCAGTGTGTCAGGGACTTTCAGGGGTCAGGCCTGCCACATTTGTGAAGCCAGGCTTCTGGGCATCTCACAGTGCATTCCTTCCATACAAGACGGTTGTGGACCCCCAGGTTCTCAAATCCCACCACTCTAAGTCTAGATCCTACAGTTCTGCTCTTCAGAGATCACAAGATTCTACAATTCTGACTCCTTAATGCAGTTTTGATAGTTCTGAATTCGGCTTTGCAGAATCTAGGGATGATCCCTAATATCTTCAATTCAATGAGTTTCTGCTTCTAAAAGTTCGGGGATATTCCACATCTGGGATGGGTGGCATCAGGCTTTAGAGGAGCCTGAGCACTGGTGAGCATCCCAGGGCCTCGGGAAGCCAGTTCTGAAGAGTCTCTTCCCAGCTCCTCAGACTTTGGTTGCAAGTCCTGGCTTCGTCAGCATCCTCTCAGACTGTTTTCTTTCCCGTTGCACAGATTTCTTGACATTCACCCCACCCTCCCAGCTTCTAGAAAGACCACACAACCCCTACCACCTCTCCTCCCCATTCACTGCAGACTGCCTTCTGCCCCCACTACACTTGTCTAGTACCAACAACCGCCTTGTTGTTAAATCCAATGCATCTTGTTCCACTGGCCTCTAACCCTCTGGAAGATGTGGCCATGTGGTCCTTCCAAGAGGAGGTCCAGACCAGAACCCCATGACTGAATCACCCGTCATTCACCAAGACTGGTAACCTGTTTGCCTGGAGGAGAGGCTCTTAATGGGTCTCTCATTAAATCACTCCCCCTTCTAGCCATTCTTTTAACCCCAGGCCATAATAAGCTAATTACAAAATAAATGAGCAGGTCACATCTCTGCCCTAGAATCTTCTGTAGTTTCCCACTGCCCTAAGACTAAAAGTCAGACTCCAGACATGCACATAGACCCTCCAGGCTTCAAGCAGGCTGAAGCCCTGGAATCAGCTTAGGGAACCTGATGGGTCTTGAAATTCTCAGGCCAGGAGGAATCCTAGTCTGCAGAAAAAAGAGACTTTTTAATCTGGTTTCCTAGTGCTGGACACTCCATTCAAGACTAGAAGTCCTGGGACTTCCTCGACCGTTCAGTGGTCAAGACTCTGCACTTCCAATGCAGACGGCTCTGGTTTGATCCCTGATTGGGGAACTAAGATCCCACAGGCCATGTGGCAAAAAAAAAAAAAAAAGACTAGAAGTCCTTTCTGAACTTGGGTTGGAGCCCTTCTTGGAGCAGGGAGCAGAGAGGATGTGGAGTGGAGTGAGCAGGCAGGACCATAGGAGGTGAGAGGGCCAGGAATGGACTGGGCCTTGGGCACAGAGGGGTTAACCACAAAGCGAGAATCTCAGAGAGCGAGATCAATGGGTTACTCGCTGCAGAAAGGCAGAAGCAACGCAGAGAGGCGGAGGAGAGGAGAGCCAGGCAGAAGAGCATGCCACCCGGGGAAAATCAGGGGCTGAGGAGGCGGCGGCTACTTCTTTGGAGGGAGAGGAGAGGCCTTAAAGGAGAAGAGGGAGCAGTGGGAGGCAGAGCTGTACCTGCAGGTAGGCACCAAGAGGCAGCCACTGAGCCAGGAGGCAGCTTCAGCCTGGTCAGTTCACCCAGGGAGAGCAGGAGCCCAGTGCCCAGGGTTGAGGTCTGTGTCGCCCATCTGGGCTTGCCGGTGGGGAGGGGAGCGGGGGGAGGGGGTGTTCCTGCATGCTGGGATGGGGGGGTCTCAAAGATACCACCTTTCTTTCCTCCTCCCTGCTTGGCCCCCTTACCCTTCATTCATCCAGCCACCCCAGAGGTCCAAGCACGCACAGAGACCCACAGGTAGCAGCCGATGTGGGCCACGGGGTGTGACGGGTCAGGTGATCACGGCTTACATAGATGTAACACACACGCACTCACACATGCAGGTTGTCAGGGGCACCGCCTATAACAGCTCTCAGATGAGTGCTCCAGCCTGGGAGTCAGTACCAGGGTGGCAACAACCTCAGATCTACCACTCAGAGTGTGATATTAGCTTCCCAAGTCCCCTCTCTGAGCCTCAGTTTTCTCATCTGCGAAGGAGGCAGAGACCTATATGGTGCTCCCAGCTGTGCCATGTGGTGCTCTCACTAAGCTGGACTATCCAGTGACTCAGGGGTGTCACCCATGTTTGGTTGAATTTGACTAATATCCAAAAGTCTTCCCTGTATTTCAGATCCCCATTGAAAAGTGAGGAAAATACACCAGATCCTGAGGTTGGAACTGCCCCTCCCCGCACTCACTTTGCTTGTGTCTTTACCTGCATCATTGGTTGAAGGTGTCTATCAACTACCTAATCAGTCCTTCAGGCCTTGGGATGTTTCCTAGGAAACTGAGAAACCCACCTTAGACACCAATGAGATTGCCAGGAGCTTGCACAGTGGGTCTCAGGGATAACTTTTGTCTCTGTCTGCCCAGCACCCCTATCCCCCACAAGCTTCCACCCCAGGAGACTTGGCCAGGCCTATGGTGGGGGAACTAGACCCCTGAATTGAGTGACCAGAGCTGAGGACTCCAGCTTTTCTTCCTTAGGTGCCCATCTGTTGGGAAGATGGCTGATATCCAGAACATTTCGCTAGACAGCCCGGGGAGTATGGGGGCTGTGGCAGTGCCCGTGGTCTTTGCCCTCATCTTCCTGCTGGGCACTGTGGGCAACGGGCTGGTGCTGGCAGTGCTGCTGCAGCCTGGCCCGAGTGCCTGGCAGGAGCCGGGCAGCACGACGGATCTATTCATCCTCAACCTGGCGGCAGCTGACCTCTGCTTCATCCTGTGCTGCGTGCCTTTCCAGGCCGCCATCTACACGCTGGACGACTGGCTCTTCGGGGCCCTGGTTTGTAAGGCTGTGCACCTGCTCATCTACCTCACCATGTACGCCAGCAGCTTCACCCTGGCGGCTGTCTCAGTGGACAGGTGCGCTGGGCTGGGAACGCGGCCCGGTCTGGAGGAGGGGAAGGAGGGAATGGGGGACCAAAAAGGGAGGGGGAGGGAGAAAAAGAACAGCTGTCTGGCCCCCACCACCCAGTCTCGGGGCACCTGCAGGGCATACTTGAGGGGGTCATCCTGCCCTCACCCCATCTTCACTGGGCGAATCCAGAGAACATCTTTGTGTTCCAAGTGTCAGCTCAGGGCCTGGCACTTAGTCCGTGCTCTGAAAGCGTGAAATGAATGGCAAAAGGAACACACGAATGAAATTCATCAGCTATTTTATTACCGCCCACATCTGGCCCGAGTTGTGGTCAGACCGGCTCTCAGGGGTTGAAACTTGGGGTCAAGCCCAGGCTCACTCTCTAGTTGACTCGTTGATGACCTTGGGCCGGTTGGTCACTTCTCGCTCAGCTCCGACCGAGCCTCGCTAGGTGCCGGGCGCTACTCCAAGCGCTTTGCACGCTAACTCCCTTCATCCCCACAACCTTGCGAGCGAGGCCCGGCGCGCGGTCACCGCGGTGGCGGTTCAGACCCGGGCGATATCCAGGCCACCCGCCCGCCGCGGGTCTGACTCCGCGCCCGCCCGCAGGTACCTGGCCGTGCGGCACCCGCTGCGCTCGCGGGCCCTGCGCACGCCGCGCAACGCCCGCGCCGCCGTGGGCCTGGTCTGGCTGCTGGCGGCGCTCTTCTCGGCGCCCTACCTCAGCTACTACGGCACAGTGCGCTACGGCGCGCTTGAGCTCTGCGTGCCCGCCTGGGAGGACGCGCGCCGCCGCGCCCTCGACGTGGCCACCTTCGCCGCCGGCTACCTGCTGCCCGTGGCCGTGGTGAGCCTGGCCTACGGGCGCACGCTGCGCTTCCTGTGGGCCGCCGTGGGCCCCGCGGGCGCGGCGGCGGCCGAGGCCCGGCGCAGAGCCACGGGCCGCGCGGGGCGCGTCATGCTGGCGGTGGCGGCGCTCTACGCCCTCTGCTGGGGCCCGCACCACGCGCTCATCCTCTGCTTCTGGTACGGCCGCTTCGCCTTCAGCCCGGCCACCTACGCCTGCCGCCTGGCCTCGCACTGCCTCGCCTACGCCAACTCCTGCCTCAACCCGCTCGTCTACGCGCTCGCCTCCCGCCACTTCCGCGCGCGCCTCCGCCGCCTGTGGCCCTGCGGCAGCCGCCGCCCCCGCGCCCGCTGCCCTGCGGGTGGTGCCCGCCGCGCCCTCCGTCGCGTCCGCCCGGGGTCCCCGGACCCCGACGGCTGCTCCGGGAACGCCCGGCCTCGCGGGAGGCTGCCGGCGGGCGGCGACTGGGGCGGGGAGCGAGGGCCGGAGCCCGCAGGTGGTGGAGAGGCGTGCAGGGCCCTACCTGTCAAAGGACCAGAATAAACTTTGTGTGCCTCCGCTCTGCCGACTATCCGTCTGTCTCTCCTTCCTCTTCCTCCAGGGCCGGACAGTACTAGAGGATGGGGCCAAAGCCAGGAGCCCTCTGAGGAGCAGTGGATACTCAGTCCGCGGAGTGGACACCCGTGGACGGTGAAAATGATTCCAGGCAGCCAAGCGCAGGCCCCCAGGCCAGGAATCCCCCAGACTGTGTCCATAGCAAATCTGGCAGGAAGGAGGGTAATCCCTCTGCCCATTCTGCCAACTCTGTTAGCATCTTGGAAGCCCTGCTTCCTCTACCAAGCTCCTTCTCCCTTCGAAGCGCTGTCCTGAGTAACTTAATAGCGTAGTGGTAGTCTTGGTCGCTCAGTCGTGTCCGTTCTTTGCGACCCCAAGGACTGTAGTCCGTCAGGCCTCTCTGCCTTTGGGATTTCCCAGACAAGAATACTGGAGTGGATTGCCCTTCCCTTCTCCAGGGGATCTTCCCAACCCAGGGATGGAAGCTGGGTCTCCTGCATTGCAGGCAATTTCTTTACCATCTGAGCCACCAGGGAAGTCAGAGTAACTTAATACTAACAGATACAAAATAAATATAGCAAATATTAAGCACTTCATATGTATCCCATGGGGCTTCCCTGATGGCTCAGCTGGTAAAGAATCCTGCAATGTGGAAGACCTGGGTTCGTTTCCTTGGCTGGGAAGATTCCCTGGAGAGGGGAACAGCTACTGTGGTATTACATTCTTCAATCGAATTACAGTTTTGCAAGGTAGATATCATTTGTTCCTCTTTAAAAATGTAGACATCAGGAATCAGAGGGGTTTAGCGATTTGCCACACAACTAGTGTTTGGGAGAGTCTGGATTCAAACCTACTTCTGTTTACCTTTTTCTGCTTAGAAGAACCGACTTCTCCACCTCTGGGACCTCTGTTCTCAGATCCCATGGTTTCCAGTGTTTTTCTTGGTTCTTCCTGATTCTGCATCAGCTCTCTTCCCCAAACCTATAGCTCCCCATACTCATCTGGCTGCCCTGGAAACCGCAGAGGGCACCCAGCCCCTGCTATAGCAGAATTCTGTTTAGATATTCAGGACAGCAGGTCCTGATGGGCATGCCTCAGGCATCAAGTCCTAGGTCCATTGCCTGACCCCAACCTCTTGCATTATTCCTCAGCCATTTAAGGCTCCTGGCTCAGGGGAGACATTGAGCTGCACTCAGACCCCAGCTGGCCTTCCAGCAGCCCTGATTACCCCGTGGCCCCCTCCCTACCTGGCCCTACACACAGCAGGCATAGTCTGTGGCTGTGGAAACCTCCTAATTAACCAATAGATCAGTCTCAATGGTTGTGGAGCTGCCCACTTCCTCCTTCACTGTAAGCCAATATTGTTTATTAGCTTCTGGCTGAGACCTTCCGATTCTCTGTTTCCCCGGCACACATACCCCAGCTGCTGGGCACCCTGGAAAGGCCCTCCTTGACACTGGGCAGCTGCTGAGACCTCCTCACTGCCTGCCACCTGCCACAGACCCAGAGATCAGAGTGGCAGTCAGCCTTCTCAGGCGGAGGCTGAGAGCCAGCTGGGGAGCCAGTGCTGCCAGGGCCCAGCACCAGGGCTGACACCTGGTCCCAGGCTCTTTCTCCCTGGTCTCTGCCAAGATGTCCCCAACTGACGCAGGCTGCAGCAGTGGGAAAGTTTCCTGGAGGGCAGGGGCTGTGATGCTGCCACTTCTGCAGCCCCCAGGGTGGCCTCTGTCTCCCACAGCCATCACTCACACTTCCCCTGCCTCATCCGTGCCTCGCACCAACAGGCAAGGGATATAACCTCCATTTGCAGAAGTGAAAACTGAGGCTCGAGATGAGGTACTTGATCATAGCCAAATGGCAAAATTGAGGAAGAGCCAGGATCCTAACTGGGCGAGAGGAGTGGCTCTCTGGGCAGCCCAGGAAGTGTTGGAAAAATATCTAAGAGCATCTGACAAGGTTGCTACACACGACAATGGTGAGAGCCTGCAAAGTCAGAGTGCAGAATAAAATCTCTCAGGGTGGCCTCTGCCATGCTCGGTCCAGCCACCCAGGTGGGCTGGTGCTCCTCCACAGTCACCTCTGTGGGCACGGACAGGTGACCGACTGCAAAGAGAATGGGCAGGAGACAAGCGCCCAGCCAGGGAGTGACAGAGCCAGGCCTGGGGGAGGGGTCCGTCAGCAGAAGCCCTGCATAGTGGCCTGGCAGAGGGGCCCTGGCTGGACCCCGAGGCCACCTGCTTCTGACTCCTGCTTCTGAGTGGGTCTCCCTGGCCCATGGAGCTAGATAAAGAAGCCCAGACACCCCGACTAATGGAGGGCCATACAGCCTGGCCCAGAGTAGGCGCATGGCTGACATATGATACATGAGGACAGAGGTGCCAGGGAAGGCAAAGCGTGACCCTTTCTTCCTTCTTTATCCCTCAAACATTTGAGTGCTTGCCTTAATCTAGCCCTCGAGCGGAAGTCAGAGATGACGTGAATCTGGCCTGGCCCCTGCCTTGCGGGAGTGCTTAGTCTAGCTGGAGAACCAAAAACCAAAAGAAGAAAGGATAGCACTGCGTCATGGGGCCATGACAGAAGAGCTCACAGGGCCCAGAGGAGGAAAGGCCTCCCTTCCTTGGCCAGTCCAAGCAGGATACCCAGAGGAGATGACATTTAATAGGCATTTTTCCTGGGAAAAGGTGGGACGGGCTTGCCAGGCAGAGCAAAGGCCAGGGCAGGTACAGGTGGGAGCAGTACGTGGATTTGTGTAGCTGAAGCAGGGTTGGATAGGGTAGGGTAGGGTCTGGGGAGGCAGGGAGGGTGGGTGCAGTGAGGTCATGTGTGCCTCCTAGGTCAGCTGGGGGGGCAGGAACTCCATCCTCTCAGGCAGGCAGTGATGCCCCTGAGGTTTTCAGGAAGGGAGGGGCCCACAGTTGCTGTGTAGAGGCTGGGTTGGAGGTGCCAGGCCGGCAGCAAGGATCCAACCCAGAGGCTGCTCTGTGAGCCCTGGGCCAGGAAAGCTACCACCAAGGGCCTGGCCTGGAGCTGGGAGATTATTTTTGCCATGGATTTGGCAGGAAGATTGATGGCCTAATGCTGGGCTTAGGCTCAGCCCCTGAGGCTCCTGGGTCTGCTTCAGGAGGCTAATGAAATGTGTGGAAGAGCAGATAATTGTAGTACTTTGGTGGAGAGAGTTGAGTCCTGGAGGACCACAGGCAGGCAATCGGGCTGTCCAGAGGCTGAATGAGCCCCAGCCACTGCCCCTAGGGCCCAGGAGAATCCGCCTGACCTGAGCCTCCTACGAGGTCTTGGGCCAGCCTGGGGGTCAGGAGGGAGCTCCTCTTATTTGAAAGGAGATTTGAATTATGTAACCTTCTCACCCTCCCGTTTGTACCAACCTCTTAGGGATGATCCTGCAGCATTCAAGTCTGAACACCTACTCAGCACAGAGTTCTCCTGCAGGAAAGCAAGACAGAAGCATGGGGGACTGTGGGAGCCCAGAGGAGGGTCCTACTCAGCTTGGAGAGGCAGAGAAGATTTCCGGGAGGAGCTGATGCCCAAGCCAAGCCCTGAAGAGCAAGTCAGGGCAGATGTGGAAGGGAGAGACAGGAGGACATGTGCACAGATCACCTGGAGTCCTCCACCTGGACTCAGGCACGGCACGACGAGCCCAGGGCCTGGGACAGGGTACAAGGGAGCCCCAGCAGGAGGTGAGGTGGAAGAGGTTGGGGGAGGCAGCTGCAAAGGATTCTCTAAATCCTATCTGTAACCAAGACTATACTTTGTCTCAAGGGCAAGGGGAGCCATGGAAAGATTTTGAACAAAAGAGTGACCGGATCAGATATACTCTAGAGGGAACTCTTTCTGGCTGCAAGGCAGACTATACCTGGGGAGGGAGAGCAGAATGAGGCTGAGGGTAGGCAGACTAGTTAAGAGGCTGGTGTGAGAACCCAGAGAGATGAAGGTGTCCAAGACATGGCAGTGGGTAGAGAGACATGGACAGATGGGACAACCACATACGAGGTACAATTGTTCGGGCTAAATAGTGATTAAATGTTATGGGGTGGGGGAGAGCGATGTCCCAGATAACTCCCAGTCTTCTGGCTTAGGCTACTGGGGGTGGCAGTGGGGGGATGTTGAGCTTGGTGGGAACCCATTGAGACGAGGGGCCTGGGGGACATGGTGAGGGTGTCCGTGGGGCAGTGGTGAAATGGGCACCTGCTGTATTTCAGACCTTGTACTTGGCCCTGGAAGGTGTGTCTCATCTGCTTTAGAGTTTGAATTTGGAGAACCTGAGGCAAAGAGAGATTAAGTCACTGGCCCAAGATCACAGAGGTAGTCCCAGACAGAGCTGGGGTCTAATTCAAGTTGGTGATTTCAGTTTCATGGTTTTAAAGGAAGAGAAGAGGCAGATAGTTTTGTTTTTGTTTTTTTAAGGGGAGGGAGGAATTCGGATGTGCAATGGTGACCCCCACTGCCAGCCCACCCCGGGTAGCAAATGTAGCCAAGGTGAAACTCAGCCTCCGGGAGGGTGGGTGAGGTGAGGACCTTGGCACACTGTGTTAACCAGTCTCTCTCCCTGCCTCTGGCTGACAGGAACAGCACCATCTATCAACTTCAATGTGTGTACCTGGGGACATAAATACCAATTAACCACCCTGAGTTTCCCTATGAATGAACATTAGTCCTCAGCCTGGATGCAGGGCTCATTTGCAAGTTGCTGGCTGGATCCAAGATGTCATGAGGCCAGAAGGACTGGCTGTGGGGGTGGAATTGTTTCTGGCTTAAGAGGACAAGACTGATTTATTGAGGAATCTGCTGGGTGCCACCTTGCTTTAGCAGATTGGGCTCTGTGTAGGGGTGAGACTGAAGCAGGAGGAAGGGTTGTGAGGAAGGGTTGAGGGGGAAAGGGGTGCCAGCTGGGAGTTCCTGGGGGTGCTCTGGATGGCTGTGGTTCTGGGGAGGGTGCTGGACTGGGCATCTGGTGGGCCTGCCAGGTCAACTCAGAGAGGTGGCACAGTGCAGGGGTCAAGGCACGGACGGTGAGCCACATCACCGGGTTTGAATCCTGGCTCCTGCACTTTGCAGCTGACCTCTTGGGACTGTGGAACTGAGCTGCCTGAGCCAGGCTGCGAGGTAGGCACACCGCCACAGGCTGCTTCCTGGCTGCTGCTACCTACACGAGAGGTTCCCAGGGCTCTCTCAGAAAGATCCTTGCCTCCATCAGAACCCTAAAAACCCTCACAATCTGAGACTTCCCTGGCTGTCCAGAGGTTAGGATTCCGAGTTTCCACTGCAGGGGCCAAGGTTCAATCCCTGGTTGGGGAACTAAGATCCCGCAAGCTGCATGGTGTGGCCAAAAAAAAGAAAACAAAACCCCAAGAACCCTCACAATCCAACTCAATTGTGGAGGAGGTTCAGTTCACCTGCCTATGCCCCCTCTGGGCATTCTGATGGCCTAGGACATTTAATAAACGTGCCATCTTCCCCAGCTTCCAAAGTGGGAGAACATCACCAGGCTGGCATGGGCCAGTCACAGTGACAAGGGACCACTCTGGGCCCTGGTCTGGGGCTTTGGGCAAGACTCCTTCGCTTCCCTGAGTTTGTTTCCTCAACTGTCAAGTGAACTGATCATATCTCCCTGCATGTACTGAGGCCTCAGTGTTCACTGGAGAGTTAGCATCAGGGCCTTTGGGCTCTCATTCCCTATAGCTGGAGTGAGATGGGGACTTTGCTGGATTACCCAGGTATGTATCAGTCCAGCATCCTGTCCTCCTGACCCTGGCTTGGGCTCAGCCTCTGAAGCAGTTTGGGGATCTGGTGGGAGGGGTCTTTTCCCCGGAGCTCAATCCGGTCTTAGCCCGGATTGCTCTGGGTAAGGACGCATATGACCTTGAGGGTGGAGGTGAGTCTGCGTCACCTGCTTTCTGTCGCCAGGGCAAATCTTCTGACCTCTGTGCAGGATCTCTGTGGCCTGGTCTCACCTCCCTCTCTGGCCAGCCCCTCACGCTCCTGGGCCCCACGTTTCCCATGCCATCTCCTGGCCCCACAGTCAGCCTGTGTCCATCTGTCTGCCAGGCCTGGCTCTTGCTGCTCCCAGCTCTCTGACCACTTCAGAAGGCCTATAATAGTATGGGCAGCCACCAAAGATGGGCAAAGACCACTCCAGACCCAGCTCAGTCCCATGACTCCGCCCCGTCCTCTCTTCCCTTGGTGGCCAGGTGCAGGCCTCGCACACTAGGCACACTGCACCACGTGCTCAGCGAGGAAAGGGCCCGCCCCTCCCCACATGGGGAGAGAGACTTACTCAGTAAGGTCCATGGGTGTCTACTGTGTCTTACGAACACTGGGGAGATTGGCACTTTGGGAATCTTGGCAGAGATTCCTGGGCTGGGCTGGGTCACATGCTGCTATCTGACCTCAAGCAAGTTACTCTCTCTCTGAGCCTCAATCTTGTGCATCTATAATATAGTGAGCAAGGGCACTGGCTACCCTTTGACTGCAAACACTAAATCAAAGGGCTTGTATAATGGGCCTGCTGGCACGTAGCAGGAGCTCAACAAATGTTGTGGCCCTCAGTTTTAGGAAACTGCTTCTGAGAAGACTCGGACTTCAGGCGTGGTGGAAGCATGAGCTTTGGGGATGAGTCCAGGTTCTAGCCCAGCTGCCCCATTGGGTCACTCTGGCAAACCTGCCTTTTCTTACCCATCCAAAGCAGCAGGAAAGCCAGCTGTCTCACAGGATGGCTGTAAGAACCCATGAATACCCTTCTCCAAGCATCACCACCATCTGCGTGGCAGGGATTTTGTTTTCTTCCCCTGCTGTGCTCCCACCTGGAACCCTGGTGAGTGTAAAGCAAGTGCCCGAGAGGTACTTCCAATGTGAATGAAATGGGAAGTAGAGAAAAGGACCCTACCCAGAAGGTGAAATCAGCAGACGTGGATTTTTTCCTTCCTGCCACCACCGTGCTCCCCACTGCTTCCCCCACAAACGCAGTTAATTCCTGGAGCAGTTAGTGAGAGAGCTGACTCCTGTGTGGGCAACCTGTCGGGTTCTCCATCTCGCCCTGCCCAGCCCAGCCCACTCAGGGCCCACGTGAGTGTTTGCTCTTTTTTTAAATGTTTACTTATTCATTCGGCTGTGGCATGCAGGATAACACCGCATCCTCTGCCCTCCTCTCTCCCCAACCCTGGCAACCCAATGGGGCTTGCAGCTTCCCTTCTCCCAGGGCCCAGGAGGCAGTCCCCGGCCTGAATCTCACCCCCTGCCTCCCCAGAGGTCCTTTCTTCTTTAGGGTCTGGGGAACAGCTAGGTCCCATGAGTTCAATTCAGATCTGATCAAGCTGGGATTTGGGAGACAAACTCCCCTCCTCCTGAAAAGCAGCCAGGACTCAAGTCTGGTGAGAGGGAAAGTAGGGCAGAGCCAGAGCAGAACCGGGACTGATAATTTGGGAAAAGTCTATCTTAACTCTGTAGTCAAATGTTTCTGAGAGACAGCTGGGTCTCGCAAGCCTTCCCTTCAGGCTTCCCCGCTGTGGCAGATCCCTGCCAGAAGAGGGCGCTGCCTTCTGCATCTCTGAGCCCCAAGGGGAATGTTGGCTTCTGCCAGAGTAGAAGTTGTGTGTTTTTGAGCCTTCACCAGAGTATTAGTTTCCCTTCACTACTGCAACAAATTACCACAAATCTAGTAGCTTAAAACAACACAAATTTATTCTCTTACAGTTCTGGCAGTCAGAATTTGAAACCTGTCTCTGAGCTAAAATCAAGGTGTCAGCAGGTTGGTTCCTTCTGGAAGTTATGAAGGAAGAATCCATTTCCTTGCCTTATTATTATTTTTTTTTAATTTATTTTTTGGCTGCACTGGGTCTTCACTGCTGTGCACAGGCTTCAGTAGTTGCGGCACGCAGGCTTAGTTACCTGGAGGCAAGTGGGATTTTCCCAGACCAGGGATCAAACCTGTGTCCCTCGCACAGGCAGGTGGATTCTTAACCACTGGCCCACCAGGGAAGCCCTCCTTGTCTTTTCCAGCTACTGGAGGCCGCCTCATTCCTTGCCTTGTGACCCCTGCCTTGTGCTACTCGTTTCTTGATTTGGTCACCCTGTCCCCTACGTCCTCTCTGAGCTCCTGCTTCCTTCTAATAAGGATCCATGTGATTACATCAGGCTTGCCTGGATAATCCAGGATAATTGCCCTGTCTAAAGACCTTAGCTTAATGACATCTGAAAGTCCCTTTCATCATATAAGATGGTGTTCACTGGTTCCTGGGACTAGAACGTGGCCATCTTGAGGACCTCTCCTCGCCTACTACAACTAGGCTGCAGAAAGGTTACTCCCTCCCGGTGTTTCAGTGATTGGGGAAAAAAGGGCCAGGGATTTTCTGCTTTGGGTTCAGCAAGGTCCTCCCTAACCTTGTATTTCTAAGGTCTAGGCTTCACCACCCCCCTGGCCCCTTCCAAACCAAACAAAGTAGCTGCCATGTCTCCTTGCAAGTCTGGTGACAAGCCTGATCTAAGTGCTGGTGAGAGGTGCAGGGCCAGCCAAGAAGCCCCCTAGGCCAGAGGGTGCCTGCCCTAAGCCCACCCGGCTGGCTGCAACAAGCCCACGGCCGGGAGGGGACTCAGAGGAGGGTCTGGGGCCTGCTGAGGGCACCAGGGAGGCTGTGGGATGAGCGAGGCCTGTGAGGAGAGCGCGTGTCAAGTCAGCCAGGGCAGAGGCATGGCTGTGCTGCTGCGGGAGCCAAAGGAAGAAGCTGGGGGCTGTGGTCTCGGCCCATGGACACGACAGACTGCGGCTGTGAGTGGCGCTGAGGTCAGTGAGAGAACGCCTCTGCCTCCCAGCAGCTGGGATGAGGCCTCGGCAGACGGGGTCCCAGGTGCCAGGCCTTTTCTTTGTAGCAAGAGGGCAGCGGGCGGGGCGGGGCGGGCAGCAGGAGGGACGGCAGGGAGCGGCTCTCGCTACCTCTTCTCCATGTTCTGCATCTGCAAGCTGAGGGAGGTGAAGCTGGCCAGCAGGTCGGTCACTTCGTCCACCTGCGGGAGGAAACCAAGGCTCTGTGGTGGGGTGCCCCGGGTCTCCCCCGACAGCACCACAGGTGCAGAGGCAGGCACTGTCTCTTCTCACAGGGCCTGTGAGGGCTTCACCCTGGACTATGGAGCAGCTGTCCAAGGGTGAATCCTCGCTGCCCCAGAGAGAAGGACTCAGGCTGCTTCCAAGGAGGTGGACAGAGGCTTTGAGGCCCACAGACGACGGCAACCAGCAGCCATGCCTCTCTCTCCAGCCTCAGAGTGGCGACCAGCTCACCCTGAAGCTCCTGCCAGGCTGGGGTTTGGACCGCAGCCGCGCTCACCTGCTCGCGGGTGCTCGTCATCTGGAGGCGGGTGCAGAGGTCATCTAGCCGCTCCCGCTGCTCATGCCGCCCTAGGCGCTCCAGGTACTCCCTCAGCATCTGGATGATCTGAAACCAGAGGGCAGGCTGAGGCTGTGCCCACAGGCACAGAGCAGCCAGAGGCTGCTGCCCAGGGGTGCGCTGGACCAGGTGTCAGCTGGGGTCCACATGAACCATGAATGAAGTCACCTGCTCAGTGCTGCAGGCTCAGCCGAGTGGGGCGCTCACCTGCTTCACCTCCAGCCGCACAGCATCCAGGCATTGCGAGTGGCCTTCCTGCAGGATGTTGAGCTTGGACTTAGCCAGGTGCAGGGGTGTGCGGCCTGCTCGGTCCAGGGCGTCCACCCGGGCCCCTGGGGGGACAGGCAGCGGTGAGCATGCTGAGCAGGGGGAGGAGGAGGAAGGACGGGGAGGGGAGCACTCACCTCCTCGCAGCAGCGTGGTGATGACGGGGGCGTGGTTGGTGCAGGCCGCTGAGGAAGGAGAACAGGGACTGAGAGCTCAGGACCGCAGGGGGCTTGGCCCTGGGTGCCCGCGGGAGGGAGCAGGACTGTGTCTCTCAGGGTTCCGGTGCCAGATCAAGCCCCAAGAGGCATCACTGAGGCAGCAACTGGGGGGATTCAGCGATCAAACCCAACTCCCTCCCTACACAGCTGGGGAAACTGAGGCTGGGAGGTGGGACCCGCCTCGCCACAAGCCATGGTGAGAGTTGGCCACAGGGCAGGAACCTCCCCTGGCAGAGCTGCTGAGCCAGTTCAGGTTGTGAAATCAGCCCTGCTTGGGGCACAGTCGACCAATAGTGGATGGGGTCAGCCACGGACACAGCCCAAGGGGAGTGTGGCCCTGGGGACTCAGGCTTTCCCCAGGGGACAGGAGAGCCTGCTGGGGGCCTGCAGGACGCCGGGCTCTCCATCAAAGGAGCCTGTCTTGGCAGCTTGCCAGGCACTCACCCAGGTGCAGTGGCGTGTTCCCCAGCCCATCTCGCTGGTTGGGGTCGGCTCCGTGGTCCAGAAGCAGCTGCACTGGAAACAGGAAAGCCCCAGAGGAGCCGCTGGGGGCGTCTACTGACAGCATCCTAGCCTCCACCCCTCTACGGAACACTGAGAGCCAGTACACTGCCCTGTGCAGCTTCACTCCCTTGCCCACTCGTGAGGCCTGTGTGCATGACGCTGGGCACTGTGAACTAAGGCTTCTGGGAGGGTCCCTGAGCCCGTGCAGGTATTATGGGACTGAGATTTTAGGGTTAAAGAAAGTTCTCCCAACAGCTGTGGCTGCTAGTGAAGGTTCTTAAGGGGCATAAGACAGAATGCTGGGCACTGAAAAGATTCTATATTTTGATCCAGGAGGTGGACACAGCAGTGTATGTATACAGAGACTTCACTGTTTGCCAGTTATACCACATCCTAAAAAGACCTCTGGGGGGAAAAAAAAATTGGGTTTGGGGGCGGGCTGTCCCACTGCTGCCCTTAGCACTGAGTAAATGTTGCCTGCATGTCTGGAAGGTCCGGTCCAACCTTGGGGTCGATCTCGTTCTTTCCCCAGGTGAGCCCCACCTTAGCCTGGCAGTGCCAGTTCCACAGGCCAGAGGCGTGGGAGGGCCCAGCCTTCCTCAGCTCCAGCAGCCCCCCACCCTCTGTGTGCTGTTCCCCAGTGCCTCTGGGGGGAGAATACTCGCCCAGCCCCTCTCCCCTACCTCCCCAGGACTCACCAATCTGGTCGTTGCCATTGCAGGAGGCAAAGTGCAGGGCAGTGCGGCCCTTGTCGTCAGCTGCACAGGGGTCTGCGCCATCCTCCAGGAGCTGCTGCACTGGCACCGCCAAGGCAGAGGGAGCAAGCAGGGAGAGTGGCGGCTTAGCCAAGCTGCAGCCCTGGGGGTGGGCAAGGGTGCTTAGGGCCCCTTCCAGCAAGGCATCCATAATGTGTGGGAGAGCTAGTCCCTCCAGGATGCAGCCCCCCCTGGGGGACTTGTTCTCCTGAGGGCACAACTGAGCACCACGGGTGCTGGGTGCTCAAGTATGTGTCTTGGGACAGAGCATCACAGAAGGATCTCGGCCCTCAGGGTCAGGAATTCTGGAGTCATGGAAATCCCCAGTACTGATTTTGGTCCTGCCCCTTTACCTGAGTCTGGCTACACATCCATCCAACTGGGACACGTCTGTGGGCTGACACTCACTTAGCTCCCATGAGGCAGCCCTTTAGAGTGGACAGAGCCTGGGCTCTGCCATGCAGTCCAAGTCCTAGACTGAGCTGAGCAAAAAGGAAAGGAGTTCATTGCCAACAGCGTGCAGCAGTGGGAAAAGCTGGGCTGGGACCAGGAAGGCCAAGATTTGGGCCCCCATTCACCAGCAAATGGGAGTAATTTCTGCCCAGTCAACTTCTAGAGCTGCCATGATGAGAATAATGGATATGAAAGTCCTTTTCTGAAAAGTCTGGAGCCATTATAAAATGTGAGGCATTATGTATTGCGTGCCCATGTCCAAACTGAAATGTAGAAATTGCTGCCAAACATCATTTTAGAGCAAGCAGTGAAATGCCCTAGCAATCCCCCAGCGAACCTCTCAAGGACCCGAGTCCTTCCAGGCGAAGCCCAGATAATCTCCTGCTCCATGGATCTCTCCCGTCTCCTTAAGGTGAATGAGCCCCCTGACCCCCACGTCTCTGTAGCGCCCTTGTCATCCTGCTACTCTCACAATAACACGCTGAGCTCTTTCAGAGCAACTGCCTGTACACCAAGGGCCAACCAGGCATCAGGCGCCTGCCTGCCATCAAACACTCAGCATGGCACCATGTCCGTGCTACAGGCTAGGAGACAGACTCCAGACCAAGCCGACAGGAGGGCTGGGATAGGAACCCAGGTTTCTCCTGCTCAAGGACTTTCACCTCTCCCACTAAACACACGACTTCCCTTTCCTTGGGTTTTTTGTTTGTTTTTAGAAATGGTGTCACTTTATACTCTTCTTCTCCAGCTATACTGTAGGTTTTTATTTTGTTTCTTAATATCCTGGACGGAGATATGACTTGACCTGTTCCACAAATGTTGCCAACTGACTGGATAAATGAATGAATGGTTTGGGAATGAATGAATGGGAAAGGTTTATAAGAGTGGAGAAGAAGGAAGAGCTTCAGGTCACCTCGGTGTTCATCAGTGCAGCCAGCAAAAGAGAGCCAGCATCCCCGAGATAAAGTAAATGGTTCTATTTTTGTGATCTGTACAGCTAACAGTCTTTTTGGAAAGCACTTTAGCAACACCTATCAGAAGCCATCAAGATACACGTATCCTTTGATGTAGAAACCCCATTCCTAGGAACTTATCTTCATAGTGACACACCAGTGTGCAAATATGCGACTGAGTAACTCTTGCTTTGGCCCTTTGAAGGCATAGTGTGCATCCATTACAAACTGTGGTTTTAGCTGTGGAATGGAATTACAAGGTAATTTCTGCTTTTTACAACCTTTACAAAAATTGTACAGCTATGTATTTATTCTATAAATAGGAAAAATGACACTTCTGTTTTGAAAAACAAATGGTTATGAAGACTATGGGAAATGTTTATGATACATAAAGCATTAAGCAGGCTGTAAAACTGTGTATACAGCATAGTCTACAAGCTCAAGAAAATTCCTCTGCACAGGAAAAAGGACAGGAAGGATATTCACCAAAATATTAACAAAGATTAGCTTCTTTGCTGACATCAAAAATGTTTTTCTTGTATATTTTTCTAATGTTTAAAACATTTTAAACGCATATATCATTTTCACATTTAAAATCTTTTCAGTGGGACTTCCCTGGAAGTTCAGTGGCTAAGACTCTGAGCTCCCAACAGAGGGTGCCCAGGTTCGCTCCCTGGTCAGGGACCTAGATTTCACATGCTGTAACCAAGAGTTAACACGCCACAACTAAGACATCCTGCAGCTAAAGATCCCCATCCTGCAACTAAGACCTGGTGCAGCCAAAAAAACAATCTTTCAAATGATTGTGAGTTCACAGAAAGGTACTTACAATTTAACCATAGGAGGGTAGAAATGTTACATGCACTATAATTGCTAACCTACACCAAAAGACCCAACAAACATGAAGCAAGAAAACAGAATGCTAACCATACAGTAAAAAGGAGTGAAAAAGCTGAACTACAGCCAGTTTCGCTATCAGAGTCCTGCAAGAGCCTGGTAAATCTAACAGCCATGAGCTACTTAGATTTGAAGATGGGTGTGTCACAGACTCTGAATGGAAAATTACAGCATTTCCACCAAAATAATAAAACCACCATGTGGACACCTGATTCAACATAAGCTAGACACAGGCTAATGATTGTGAAAGCTGATAAACATCTTTTACTGTTGTGAAAAAGAACAGATAAGCTAGACTCACAGGCATAGAGAACCAACCAGTGGTTACCACTGGGAAGAGGTGAGGCAGTATAGCGGTGGGGAAGTAACTATTAGGGGCAAACTACTAGGTATAAAACAAGCTACAAGGATATATTATACAACAGGGGGAATATAGCCAATATTTTGTAACAACTATAAATGAAGTATAACCTGTAAAACTTGTGACTCACTATACTGTAAACTTGTAACTTACATAATGTTGTACATCAACTATACTTGGATTTAAAAGAGAGTGTAAGTAAACCTATTAAAAAAAGGTAAACTAGACTTTCTGTGGAAGGGAAACATAATTAAAATATTCTCTGGCCACACACTGCTGCTGCTGCTGCTAAGTCGCTTCAGTCGTGTCCAACTCTGTGCGACCCCATAGACGGCAGCCCATCAGGCTCCCTTGTCCCCGATATTCTCCAGGCAAGAACACTGGAGTGGGTAGCCATTTCCTTCTCTAATGCGGGAAAGTGAAAAGGGAAAGTGAAGACACTCAGTCGTATCCGACTCTTAGCGATCCCATGGACCGCAGCCTACCAGGCTCCTCCATCCATGGGATTTTCCAGGCAAGAGTACTGGAGTGGGGTGCCAAGGCCACACACTAGAGGTATTTAAAAGAGAATATATCATTTTTCCTTGAAAAGTCATATTGGTTACTACCCAAATATTCCACAATATTAAAGTTCATGGAAGAGATGAAATTGGAGAACACTGAAAACCCCTCCAGTTTCTAGGCCTGCTCACTATGATCTGCCAGGGATAAGTGACCCACTCAAGAAAACACCCTCCTGAGGGGAACAACCTCCTCTCCACGGCCCTTTATCCACACTTACATTTTATCTGTTGACCACAGCATCGCACTCTCAAAATAGAATAATGGCCACGTGAGATAGGCAGAATCACAACGCCCAAAGATGCCTATGGCTAAATAGCCAGAATTTATGGATAGGCTACCTTACATGGCAAAAGGGACCTCGCAGACAGGATTAAGGTTAGCGACCTCTAGCTAAATTATTGGAGAAGGCGATGGCACCCTTGCCTGGAAAATCCCATATACAGAGGAGCCTGGTGGGCTGCAGTCCGTGGGGTTGAGAAGAGTCAGACACGACTGAGCGACTTCACTTTCACTTTTCACTTTCATGCACTGGAGAAGGAAATGGCAACCCACTCCAGTGTTCCTGCCTGGAGAATCCCAGGGACGGGGGAGCCTGGTGGGCTGCCGTCTATGGGGTCGCACAGAGTTGGACACGACTGAGGCGACTCAGCAGCAGCTAGATTATGCTGGAGTTTGCAGGCCCAATCTAACACAGGAGTCTTTAACATCAGAGAACCTTCTCCCATTGGTAGAACCAGTGTGCAGACTCAGTCTACTATCGCTGGCTCTGAAGATGAAGGGAGAGGACTACGAGCCAAGGAATGTGGGCAACCTCAGGAGCTGGGAAAGGCAGGGAAACAGATTCTTCCTGGAGCCTCCAGCAAGAAATACAGCCCCACTGACACTCTGATTTCAGCCTGATGAGACCTAAGCTGGACTTCTGACCTTCATAGTTGTATGATGACAAACTGGGGCTGTTTTACACAAGTATATCTGTGGTAATTTGTTACAGCAGTTACAGAAAACCAATATACCACTTTTCCCTGATTCACAGAACGAATTAAGTCAGTGGATAAAATTAAATCTTTTTTTTTTCCTATAACTTGTCTTGTACCTTTGATGCTGCTACTGCCCTGTCAGCTAGTAAAGGATGAAGAGCAACAACAACAACAAAAAAACAGAGCCGTGTCCTGCTAGGAGCCCCACCCCTGCCTTTCAGATGTTCTGTCAACTGAAGTTTGAGAACCACGAACCCCACTACCACCAAGCCTCAGGGGAGCAGCTGAAGGGTTCTATGCAGATGGTGGCTCTCCTGCGGTTCAAGTTGACGACTCATTCCTTTTAGCCAGAAGTTCCCAAAAACTCCTACTCTGCAGCTGGGTGCCAGGGATACAAAAGCTCCCGCCGTGAGGGGGCTCACAGGGTAATAAACACTCTGACATCAGGAAGGAGTGGCAGGCAAGCATGGGAAGAGTAAGCATCTGAACGAGACTTGTCATCTGTAAGGTGACAGCAGTTATACAATAGATACAGTGGTCCCAGGGCTGAGCTGGCAGAATTCAGGCGCTGTCTTCCCAGGTACTGGTTACATGGACTTTTCCTTCCCTAACCAGACCATGGAGCGGACTCACTCTGCACACTCACCTGTTTCCACATCGTTGGCATTGGCTGAGTCCCTCAGCCTTTTCAGAGCTGTGAAGACAATAAGAGTGCCAGTTAAAAAAACAAACAAAAAAAAAACCCCAGCAACGGCCATGATGAAGCAGAAAGTAATGGCTTCCTGGGAACTTCTTGGCAGTCTAGTGGTTAAGGACCCATGCACTTCCACTGCTGGGGTCACGAGTTTGATCCCTGGTTGGGGAACTAAGATCCCGCGTGTCGCACAGCACTGCCAAATGGAAAAAAAAAAAAAAAAAAAGCATCTAAAAGGAAAGAGAGGTGCCAGGATACAACCAGGAGAAACCTGAAATGTGGCACAGCTCATGCAAAAGTCACATTTTGTAGCAAATCCTCCAAGGCCTTTGCAGCCAGATCTTGGCTCTGCCACTTGGTGACCTTGAACAAGTTAGTTAAGCCCCTGGGCTTCAGATCTATCAAGAACAAACAAGGTTGAGCTCTGTCCTGACAGTCCTGAGTTGTTGCAAAAATCAAATGAGATGATTTACAAAGCTCTTTGTGAGCTGATTACACATATAATCTTATATTCTCCTTCAAAACAGGCCTCTCCTAAATGGCATATTTAAATCTGATAATTCCCACACAGAAACTTTTTTCTCCACAATGACACTACCTCTATATTAGAGGGTAATAGAAAGCAATACTTTTATCATCAGAGAAATGGACAAAAATTACAACTCAGATATATAATGATTCCTTACATTCATATAGCACTTTCAAATTCTCAATCCTCATAACACCACTAAGATGAGTAGGTCCTAGAGGGAATCTAAAAGTCTCCATTCTTAAGTCTTTCAGGGTGTTGGTTTCCACGGCATCCATAAAATGTAAAAGACAATATGGAAGAAGTATCAGAGCAGGAGTTCTAATACCAGCACAACCAATTTCTACTGATGTGACTTAGAGCAAGACAATTTCTCCAAGCCTCAGTTTCATCTTCAGTAAAGTGGGAACGGGTATCTGGATCTTGATGAGTTATTATGAGGATCAAAAACCGTCACAGGGCTTCCCTGGTGGTCTAATGGTTAAGAATCTGCCTGCCAATACAGGGGACACGGGTTTGATCCCTGGTCCAGGAAGATCCCACATGCCTCTGAGCAACTAAGCTCATGCGCCACAACTATTGAACCTAAGTTCTAGAGCCCAGAAGCTGCAGTTACTGAAGCCTGTGTACCTAGAGCCCGTGCTCTGCAACAAGGGAAGCCACGGCGATGAGAAGCCTGGGAACCGGCAGCAAGGAACAGCCCCCACTCACCGTAACTAGAGAAAGCCTGCGCTCAGCAAAGACGGCCCAGCAGAGCCAAAAATAAATAAATAAATCTTAAAAAGAAAAGAAAATGACCACATTGTCACCCAACAGTGTCTGGCACACGTTGAAGGCCAAATATTGACTATACATTCCCTACTTTACCTAACTCTTGTCAACATTCCTGTAAAGCATACCATTCCCATTTTACAGATAAGAAAACTGCAACTGAAAGGATCTGTAGTTTGCCTAAGGCCACCATGAGCTAGAAAAGTCCAACCCAGGTCTGTCCATTTAAAGAAGCTGGTACGACTTGGCTCTGATACGAAAATATTCTCCACTACCCCATGTATTATCTACACCTGGGGCGAGGAATCCGTTTCTACTCAGCAACTACCCAATGTGAAAAGCCTCCGGGACTGTTTCTGAGCAGGAAGACTATTTTTTTCTTTTTTTTACACTCATGATTCTTAGCAGTCATACGACTACTATTCCTACTGGAAGGAGACTCAGGGGTCACTCCAGGTCCGTAGCGCAGATGTCGGAGGACTCCATCCTGAGCCGGCTGGGGAGATCAGCCGAGGGCCAGCCCCGCCTCCCGCCGCGCTCCTCACCGTGCACCTCCTTGCCAGTGGGCCCGAGCCGGCGGTGGGGCCTGGCGGCGCGCCTCAGCCTGCTCGCGGGGATTTTACAGCGCAGCTCATCGCGGGGCTCCGTGTCCTGCTGCCACAGGACGTGCAGGTAGCGCAGCGGGGACTGGGCCCCGCCGGACGCCCGGCCCGGGAGGCCCGCGCCGCCGCCCAGCGCAGACCCAAAGTCGGCGAAGGAGAAGAGGCCCTCGGGACCCGTCAGCGGCTCGGGCGCCACCGCGCACTCGCCGTCGGAGCTCGAGCGGCCCGAGCGCGACTCGTCGTCCGCGCCTCCGGCGGCGGCTGCCATGGCAACGGCTCCGCGCGGGCCTGGCCGCCGGCGGAGCCTCGTGCCTGGCGGACCAACGGACCCGCTTCCCTCCGCCCTAAAGGCTCGCTGTCAGCGGACGAGCTGGCGGGCCGGGCCTGCAACCACGGCAACCGGGTGGGGGGGCGGGCTCGGGGAGCGGGCGAGCGAGCGGGGCAGTTCCGGACCAATGAAAACCCTACCAGCCGCAATAGACTTGGTTTCCGGCAGTGTGACTGATGGGTATAAGAACCAATCACAAATTTGAGCTGCCCAATCCCCTCGCCGTACGTCCTTACCGGAGCCAATAAAATAGCTGAGTTTAAGACTTTTTTTTTTCTTATTTCTCCCGTCGGAGCAAAGAAAAGATAACGGGCAGATGCCCTAGCCAATCACGTTAAGATGATTTGCAGCCAATCACAAAGAAAAGTGAAGAAGCCGGAGAAAAGGAGAGGAAGAAAATGTTTAAATCAATGAACGTAAAAAAAACAAAGAACTTCCTACAAATACACAGTGTTAAGTAGGAAACGAGAATACGTTAAAATGTGGGGCTAGCAACACGAACCGTGTAGTAATAGCTTTTAAAGGCGACAAATTCCGTTCGTTCTCTCCGTAACCCTGGCGTTGATCACTAATTTACAAAGAAACGAATTCTGTAATTCAAGGACTTTCCTGCGGCTCAGACGTTAAAGAATATGCCTGCTATATAGGAGACCCGGGTTCGATCCCTGGATCGGGAAGATCCCCTGGAGAAGGAAATGGCAACCTACTCCAATATTCTTGCTTGGAAAACCCCATGGACAGATGAGTCTGGCGGGTTCCAGTCCATAGGGTCGCGAAGAGTCAGACACGACTGAGCGACTAACACTGTAACTCAACATCATTACACGAGAGTGATCAACATTTGAGTCCGAGAGGCAATCACTGAGCCAGCAAATTCTCTGTGCTAAGTCCCGGACACAGAATCAGACTGAGTACGCTCTGAGAGGCTCACGTCGGATGGGAGAAGTCAGAGCCGGAAACAAGGAAGTGTTCCGCAAACCGCTAACGGTGAGCTTAGCGACCTCTCCCAGGTACGAGGGGCTGAAACCAGAGAGATAACGGACTTGTTCACGGATGCCCAGCTCTCTTGAGAGGAAGACTGTCCCGGCAAAAGTTGTTCCTTGTTATTCAGCGCAGTGAAAATGTAATCTTTTTCTGACAGTTGAAAAGCACTTTCAGATTTTGCAGTGTTCTCAGAACACCACTGTAAAGTTTATCATTGTAACATATGGAGAAAAATGTTTCTTCTTCTTCTTCTTCTCCTCTGCCCATGAAGGAGAAGGGCATATGTCAACTTCATTTGTATCTAGAAAGAAACATTGAATGGGTACCATTTACTAACTGCTTAATATATATTATGCCATTTAGTTCTCCTTCACAAGAGCCTTAGCAGGTAGATATTATTATACTGACTTAGCAGAATAGGAAACTGTAGTCTTGAAATGTCATATGAATCAACCAAGTGTATGAGACTAAAAAGTTGGAGGACTGGGATTTGAACATAGAAAATCCTCTCTTTCCATCACACTGCTCTCTTTAATAAAGAGCCTACTGGAAACCTGCCTCCAGAGAATATAAGTGACTTCTGGGTGTTTATACCTCACTTCTGCCAAGTGTACGCTGAATTAACTTTATTACTCATTCCTCAACTTTTTCCGTGTAATAACCTCCAAAATAATCTTCATCCCTCCAGTCTCTCTTTGAAGAATCAAGGTGTCTAAAACACAATTCTCTTCATCTCCTACTAGTGGGTCTGGTCTTCAAGCCATCTGGTCTCCTAAGATGTTTGCATTGTCAGAAATCTTTTAATTTAAACAGGATCCCTAAACATCTAGAGGTTGCTGTTACTTCTAAATTTTAAGTCAGCTCTGTTGAAGTGCATAGCCCAACCCTTTGTGTACTGCAAGAACCACTTGTTATTTAGGATTGGAAGAATGGGATGTGGGTTTGGATGTGGACCCAGTTAGCCTAACCAGCTGAGTTTTAGAGCAGAACTTGGGACTATGAAATTGTATTCTGCCGGGAGCCAGCGTGAGGAACTCTGCCCATGGCAAAGGTCATGCGGAAAGAGGCTTTAGCATACGCAAAGGCGGGATCGAGCCTCAGGAAACCCCCTGTTCCCGAGCATCTACCCTCAAAACCAGAGTCTACCTACTTTACTGTTTCATGCTCTCACCTACACTTCTGACTTTATGGGGGGCTGTTCCCCACCGGTTCTCTCGGAGAAGGAGTAAACTTGCAGCTCCAGTCAATAAAAATTCCTGGGCGTGACAAGGGTGTCTCAGGTCAAACCTCTCTGCTGGCAGACTAGCTTGTGTGACAGGATTATCCACACTCCTGCCACTATGCACATAATTGTGTAGGAAATGGCAATCCACTCCAGTACTATTGCCTGGAAAATCCCATTGACAGAGTAGCCTGGTAGGCTACAGTCTGTGGGGTCACAAAGAATCGGACATGACTGAGCAACTACACTACACACAACAATAAACAGGCAAAATGATAGGATACCAAAAGAGGAACTCCCCAGGTCATTAGGTGCCCAATATGCTACTGGAGATCAGTGGAGAAATAACTCCAGAAAGAATGAAGGGATGGAGCCAAAGCAAAAACAATACCCAGCTGTGGATGTGACTGGTGATAGAAGCAAGATCCGATGCTGTAAAGAGCAATATTGCATAGGAACCTGCAATGTCAGGTCCATGAATCAAGGCAAATTGGAAGTGGTCAAACAGGAGATGGCAAGAGTGAACGTCAACATTCTAGGAATCAGCGAACTAAAATGGACTGAAATGGGTGAATTTAACTCAGATACCATTATATCTACTACTGCAGGTAGGAATGCCTCAGAAGAAATGGAGTAGTCATCATGGTCAACAAAAGAGTCCGAAATGCAATACTTGGATGCAATCTCAAAACGACAGAATGATCTCTGTTCGTCTCCAAGGCAAACCATTCAATATCACAGTTATCCAAGTCTATGCCCCAACCAGCAACACTGAAGAAACTGAAGTTGAACGGTTTTATGAAGACCTACAAGATCTTTTAGAACTAACACCCAAAAAAGATGTCTTTTTCATTATAGGGGACTGGAATGCAAAAGTAGGAAGTCAAGAAACACCTGGAGTAACAGGCAAATTTGGCCTTGGAATGCGGAATGAAGCAGGGCAAAGACTAATAGAGTTTTGCCAAGAAAATCCACTAGTCATAGCAAACACCCTCTTCCAACAACACAAGAGAAGACTCTACATATGGACATCACCAGATGGTCAACACCGAAATCAGATGGATTATATTCTTTGCAGCAAAAGATGGAGAAGCTCTATACAGTCAACAAAAACAAGACCAGGAGCTGACTGTGGCTCAGATCATGAACTCCTTATTACCAAATTCAAACTGAAATTGAAGAAAGTAGGAAAACCGCTAGACCATTCAGGTATGACCTAAATCAAATCCCTTATGATTATACAGTGGAAGTGAGAAATAGATTTAAGGGCCTAGATCTGATAGGCAGAGTGTCTGATGAACTATGGACTGAGGTTCATGACTTTGTACAGGAGACAGGGATCAAGACCATCCCCATGGAAAAGAAATGCAAAAAAGCAAAATGGCTGTCTGGGGAGGCCTTACAAATAGCTGTGAAAAGAAGAGAGGCGAAAAGCAAAGGAGAAAAGGAAAGATATAAGCATCTGAATGCAGAGTTCCAAAGAATAGCAAGGAGAGATAAGAAAGCCTTCTTCAGTGACCAATGCAAAGAAATAGAGGAAAACAACAGAATGGGAAAGACTAGAGATCTCTTCAAGAAAATTAGAGATACCAAGGGAACATTTCATGCAAAGATGGGCTCGATAAAGGACAGAAATGGTATGGACCTAACAAAAGCAGAAGATATTAAGAAGAGGTGGCAAGAATACAAGGAAGAACTGTACAAAAAGATCTTCACGCCCCAGATAATCATGATGATGTGATCACTCATCTAGAGCCAGACATCTTGGAATGTGAAGTCAAGTGAGCCTTAGAAAGCATCACTATGAACAAAGCTCGTGGAGGTGATGGAATTCCAGTTGAGCTGTTTCAAATCCTGAAAGATGATGCTGTGAAAGTGCTGCACTCAATATGCCAGCAAATTTGGGAAACTCAGCAGTGGCCACAGGACTGGAAAAGGTCCGTTTTCATTCCAATCCAATAGAAAGGCAATGCCAAAGAATGCTCAAACTACCACACAATTGCACTCATCTCACATGCTAGTAAAGTAATGCTCAAAATTCTCCAAGCCAGGCTTCAGCAATACGTGAACCGTGAACTCCCTGATGTTCAAGCTGGTTTTAGAAAAGGCAGAGGAACCAGAGATCCAATTGCCAACATCTGCTGGATCGTGGAAAACACAAGAGAGTTCCAGAAAAACATCTATTTCTGCTTTATTGACTATGCCAAAGCCTTTGACTGTGTGGGTCACAAGAAACTGTGGAAAATTCTGAAAGAGATGGGAATACCAGACCACCTAACCTGCCTCTTGGGAAATCTGTATGCAGGTCAGGAAGCAACAGTTAGAACTGGACATGGAACAACAGACTGGTTCCAAATAGGAAAAGGAGTACGTCAAGGCTGTCTATTGTCACCCTGCTTATTTAACTTATATGCAGAGTACATCATGAGAAACGCAGGACCGGAAGAAACATAAGCTGGAATCAAGATTGCCGGGAGAAATATCAATACCCTCATATATGCAGATGACACCATCCTTATGGCAGAAAGTGAAGAGGAGCTAAAAAGCCTCTTGATGAAAGTGAAAGAGGAGAGGGAAAGAGTTGGCTTAAAGCTCAACATTCAGAAAACGAAGATCATGGCATCTGGTCCCATCACTTCATGGGAAATAGATGGGGAAACAGTGGAAACAGTGTCACACTTTATTTTTTTGGGCTCCAAAATCACTGCAGATGGTGACTGAAGCCATGAAATTGAAAGACGCTTACTGTTTGGAAGGAAAGTTATGACCAACCTAGATAGTATATTCAAAAGCAGAGACATTACTTTGCCGACTAAGGTCCGTCTAGTCAAGGTTATGGTTTTTCCAGTGGTCATGTATGGATGTGAGAGTTGGACTGCGAAGAAGGCTGAGCGCCGAAAAATTGATGCTTTTGAACTGTGGTGTTGGAGACGACTCTTGAGAGTCCTTTGGACTGCAAGGAGATCCAACCAGTCCAATCTGAAGGAGATCAACCCTGGGATTTCTTTGGTAGAAATGATGCTAAAGCTGAAGCTCCAGTACTTTGGCCACCTCATGCGAAGAGTTGACTTATTGGAAAAGACTCTGATGCGGGGGTGGATTGAGGGCAGGAGGAGAAGGGGATGACCAAGGAAGAGATGGCTGGATGGCATCACGGACTCGATGGACGTGAGTCTGAGTGAACTGCGGGAGATGGTGATGGACAGGGAGGCCTGGCATGCTGCGATTCATGGGGTCGCAAAGAGTTGGACACGACTCAGCAACTGAACTGAACTGAACCATAAACAGCACAGAGTTTGGAGTATTTTGAAAATCTTAATTAGCATAGGGCTTTTCTCATTGTTGAGTCAATGATTGCCGCCAGGCCTCCATATCCTTAGGCACCTGGGAATATATTAATGTATTTGGAATATAGAAAAGGAAATATAGTAGTTTTTGATGTTAGCAATACTAGACTTTTTGAGTTAATGAATTTTCTCTTTTGTTATAGATCACTGTACTTTGTTATAAATCACTGTGTCCTTGCTATGTAAAAATGTAACTTTATCACTATCTTAAGTCTAAATAGATCTTAAGGGGAACATTGGTGAAGGGTTTTCATTTGTTGGGCTGATGTTTGCTGCTAAATCTCCATATTCCCTGCCCTTATAATGAATATAACTAGCATATAGAAGAAATAAGTATTAACCTTTAAGATTAATCATGTTAACCTTAGGTTAAATAAATTCCTTTCTTAGTTGTAACCCACTACACCCTCTCCCTATAGGAATGCAACTTCATCTGCTACCTTCAGAGGGTGGCACCTGGTTTAAGAAGAAACACCCTTGGAAAAAATAAGTTTTTTGGTTATCAGAAAGAAAGGATAGTAAAATGTCAGCAAGCCTCATGGCCATAAGATGATGTAAAACCCCTAAGACCTTTTTTTATATACATTTATGTGAAGCACCTGATTTTGATAAATGTCAGGACTGCTGACCCCCGCGTGACTTTAACATTTCCATTTGTCTCTATGTATAACAAAAGGCATGTAAGCAAATCTAAAAATAAAAAAAATTCGGATCAGTTTCTGGAAAGACTGATTCCCCCGTGTTGTTCTTTCTTTCCCCTCTGGCTGAATTCCCATCTGGAGCATGGGTACTCATCATGTCTACTTACTTGCCCTAGCTTCTAAGATCCGTGAGAGAGGGAGCCCAAGGCGGGGCACCCTCCAATATTCAAACGGGCACCGGTGGCCCAACGTAGATGGTGCAAATTCCTTGTCTTGGAGTTTTATTGGTATTCCACGTAAACCAAGTTATTCAGCATCTTTTTCTCCACTAATATTTCCGACTACACTATCCGTTTCTAATCTCTCTCTATATCTGTAATTAAATAAGTTTTTTCCTAGGACACTGATTCCGTCTCCCCTTCGAATTACCGTGGATCCACCAGGGCTGGACCCTGGCAGTATTCCCTCATAATGCCTGGCTCAGCAACTGGAGCCAGCCTATTGTAACTATTTGACTAGCTGACTGGTGGAATGAGTGAATGCATGAGTAAAGATAGCAGGTCCCGGTGGTTAAGACCATCAACACTGGACCATAAATATGTAGTGTTATGGCTCTGAGCAAGGGACTTTCCTTTTCGTATCATCAATTTCCTTAGCCACAAAATAAAAGTAAGAGTGGTCCCTGTATCATGTTTGTGCATGCTCAGTCACTCAGTCATGTCCAACTCTTTGGGACCCCATGTACTGTAGCCCACCAGGCTGCTCTGCCCATGAAATCTTCCAGGGGAGAGTACTGGAGTGGGTTGCCATTTCTTGTTTCGATGATCTTCCCAAACCAGTGATCAAAGCCAATGATACAAGAACCTAGTACAGACTGTGGTACAGTTATTGCTCAAAGTGTGATAGTTGTTGTTCTTATAAAGAAGCTTAGGGTGCAGGTCAGTTCAGTTCAGCTGCTCAGTTGTGTCTGACTCTTTGTGACCCCATGGACTGTAGCACGCCAGACCTCCCTGTCCATCACCAACTTCTGGAGCCTGCTCAAACTCGTGTCTGTCGAGTTGGTGATGCCAGTGCAAACCGTATGCAATTGTGGGCATATCACACGGGCATGAACTTGATCTAAGGGTGCGGCAAGCATCCATATGCAAGTCATTCTGTTTGGTCAGTTAGCAAATAGAACATGAAGCACTTACTGGGAGACAAAGAAAGTACCTCTAATGTTGCCATGTGGGAAAAGCTTCTGCTTGGGAATCCAGGGGCTTGTGTTCTAAGACCTACTCTGCCATGACTCACTTCATAATCTGGCGACGAGTGTTTCCTTTCTTTGGGCTTCAGTCTTAACATCAGAAGTATTGTTCTAGGTCAGATATTGACACCTGCTTGGCTTTCCCTTCATTCATTCCTTCATCCTGTTGGCCTACACAGTATTTTAGAGCAATTTGAATTGGTTTCCAACATTTAAAAACTTAGATCTTTCCCATAAAACTTTTTATTTCCAGATTCTTTTAAAAATAAGACAGTATAGCAATACATGACCAACTCTCCCACATGGCAATGATTGGCTGGAGCTGCATAGCAACTTTCCCCTTTAGATGGGGCATAGTATTCTGGTTTGCCACAGTCCCCACCACTATCTGTTACCTCCATTTGAGGACTAACGGCGGTTGCCATTTGCCCTCATACCTGTGATTTTTTTTTTTAATGGAGCTAACGGGAAATTAAAATATCACTTGTCTCCATCAAATGTGGAATAATGAAAACTAGTGTGGAGGAAAATTATTTAGTATGAAAAAGCATGATGTCCAGTGATTGTGTGACTTCTTAATGCCATTCTAGAGAATTTCTAATAAACCTACATAAGGGACATCTGACTTTCTGGGGAAATTTAACTTTGACTAACAATTGACTAGGACTCAGTGACGATTTTTTTATAACTCTGTAAAGTTAGAGGTTAGCTTGTAGGAAACTGATAAGGTAGAGTGATTTTTGTACATCCAGTAAAGAACGTAACACCACAGTTATGGTTTTGTTACTCTGGAGGGCAAGACACAGATTTGCATCTAATTTAGCAATCATATTTCTTTCTATTTTTTGGCTGCACGGATCTTCGTTGTGGCGTGCGAGTTTTTCTAGTTGCAGATGTGGGCTCTTAGTTCCCTGACCAGGGATTGAACCCGGGTCCTCTGCATTGGAAGATGGATTGTTAACCACTGTCCCACCAAGCAAGTGCCTAGCAATCATATTTCAGCATTTCGTTGTACATGTGTGCTCAGTTGTGTCCGACACTTTCTCTGCCCATCAACTCCTCTCAAATTCTTTTCAGGCCACGTCTGTCATACTGTTGCTTCCTTCATTAACGAATAAATAAGCTCACTCTTTATTGGTATGAGAATTATGTTTTTAATCTCTTAGTGGTATTAATCTTGTATCTACTGTGGAAGTTCCAAAGAGTTTCCATTAGTCATTTGTTGTTAATTTTACTTATAATTTTTAAATGAAATTTCAGTTCAGTTCAGTTCAGTTCAGTCGCACAGTCGTGTCCAACTCTTTGCGACCCCATGAATTGCAGCATGCCAGGCCTCCCTGTCCATCACCATCTCCCGCAGTTCACTCAGACTCACGTCCATCGAGTCTATGATGCCATCCAGCCATCTCATCCTTGGTCGTCCCGTTCTCCTCCTGCCCCCAATCCCTCCCAACATCAGAGTCTTTTCCAATAAGTCAACTCTTCGCATGAGGTGGCCAAAGTACTGGAGCTTCAGCTTTAGCATCATTCCTTCCAAAGAAATCCCAGGGTTGATCTCCTTCAGAATATACTGGTTGGATCTCCTTGCAGTTCAAGGGACTCTCAAGAGTCTTCTCCAACACCACAGTTCAAAAGCATCAATTCTTCAGCGCTCAGCCTTCTTCACAGTCCAACTCTCATATCCATACATGACCACTGGAAAAACCATAACCTTGACTAGATGGACCTTAGTTGGCAAAGTAATGTCTCTGCTTTTGAATATACTATCTAGGTTGGTCATAACTTTCCTTCCAAACAGTAAGCGTCTTTCAGTTTCATTGCTGCAGTCACCATCTGCAGTGATTTTGGAGCCCAAAAAAATAAAGTGTGACACTGTTTCCACTGTTTCCCCATCTATTTCCCATGAAGTGATGGGACCAGATGCCATGATCTTCGTTTTCTGAATGTTGAGCTTTAAGCCAACTCTTTCCCTCTCCTCTTTCACTTTCATCAAGAGGCTTTTAGCTCCTCTTCACTTTCTGCCATAAGGATGGTGTCATCTGCATATATGAGGGTATTGATATTTCTCCCGGCAATCTTGATTCCAGCTTATGTTTCTTCCGGTCCTGCGTTTCTCATGATGTACTCTGCATATAAGTTAAATAAGCAGGGTGACAATAGACAGCCTTGACGTACTCCTTTTCCTATTTGGAACCAGTCTGTTGTTCCATGTCCAGTTCTAACTGTTGCTTCCTGACCTGCATACAGATTTCCCAAGAGGCAGGTTAGGTGGTCTGGTATTCCCATCTCTTTCAGAATTTTCCACAGTTTCTTGTGACCCACACAGTCAAAGGCTTTGGCATAGTCAATAAAGCAGAAATAGATGTTTTTCTGGAACTCTCTTGTGTTTTCCACGATCCAGCAGATGTTGGCAATTGGATCTCTGGTTCCTCTGCCTTTTCTAAAACCAGCTTGAACATCAGGGAGTTCACGGTTCACATATTGCTGAAGCCTGGCTTGGAGAATTTTGAGCATTATTTTACTAGCATGTGAGATGAGTGCAATTGTGTGGTAGTTTGAGCATTCTTCGGCATTGCCTTTCTATTGGATTGGAATGAAAACGGACCTTTTCCAGTCCTGTGGCCACTGCTGAGTTTCCCAAATTTGCTGGCATATTGAGTGCAGCACTTTCACAGCATCATCTTTCAGGATTTGAAACAGCTCAACTGGAATTCCATCACCTCCACGAGCTTTGTTCATAGTGATGCTTTCTAAGGCTCACTTGACTTCACATTCCAAGATGTCTGGCTCTAGATGAGTGATCACATCATCATGATTATCTGGGGCGTGAAGATCTTTTTTGTACAGTTCTTCCTTGTATTCTTGCCACCTCTTCTTAATATCTTCTGCTTTTGTTAGGTCCATACCATTTCTGTCCTTTATCGAGCCCATCTTTGCATGAAATGTTCCCTTGGTATCTCTAATTTTCTTGAAGAGATCTCTAGTCTTTCCCATTCTGTTGTTTTCCTCTATTTCTTTGCATTGGTCACTGAAGAAGGCTTTCTTATCTCTCCTTGCTATTCTTTGGAACTCTGCATTCAGATGCTTATATCTTTCCTTTTCTCCTTTGCTTTTCGCCTCTCTTCTTTTCACAGCTATTTGTAAGGCCTCCCCAGACAGCCATTTTGCTTTTTTGCATTTCTTTTCCATGGGGATGGTCTTGATCCCTGTCTCCTGTACAAAGTCATGAACCTCAGTCCATAGTTCATCAGACACTCTGCCTATCAGATCTAGGCCCTTAAATCTATTTCTCACTTCCACTGTATAATCATAAGGGATTTGATTTAGGTCATACCTGAATGGTCTAGCGGTTTTCCCTACTTTCTTCAATTTCAGTTTGAATTTGGTAATAAGGAGTTCATGATCTGAGCCACAGTCAGCTCCTGGTCTTGTTTTTGTTGACTGTATAGAGCTTCTCCATCTTTTGCTGCAAAGAATATAATCCATCTGATTTCGGTGTTGACCATCTGGTGATGTCCATATGTAGAGTCTTCTCTTGTGTTGTTGGAAGAGGGTGTTTGCTATGACTAGTGGATTTTCTTGGCAAAACTCTATTAGTCTTTGCCCTGCTTCATTCCGCATTCCAAGGCCAAATTTGCCTGTTACTCCAGGTGTTTCTTGACTTCCTACTTTTGCATTCCAGTCCCCTATAATGAAAAAGACATCTTTTTTGGGTGTTAGTTCTAAAAGATCTTGTAGGTCTTCATAAAACCGTTCAACTTCAGTTTCTTCAGTGTTGCTGGTTGGGGCATAGACTTGGATAACTGTGATATTGAATGGTTTGCCTTGGAGACGAACAGAGATCATTCTGTCGTTTTGAGATTGCATCCAACTACTGCATTTCGGACTCTTGTTGACCATGATGACTACTCCATTTCTTCTGAGGGATTCCTGCCCGCAGTAGTAGATGTAATGGTCATCCGCGTTAAATTCATCCATTCCAGTCCATTTTAGTTCACTGATTCCTAGAATGTCGACATTCACCCTTGCCATCTCCTGTTTGACCACTTCCAATTTGCCTTGATTCATGACCTGACATTCCAGGTTCCTATGCAATATTGCTCTTTACAGCATCGGATCTTGCTTCTATCACCAGTCACATCCACAGCTGGGTATTGTTTTTGCTTTGGCTCCATCCCCTCATTCTTTCTGGAGTTATTTCTCCACTGATCTCCAGTAGCATATTGGGCACCTAATGACCTGGGGAGTTCCTCTTTCAGTATCCCCTCATTTTGCCTTTTCATACTGTTCATGGTGTTCTCAAGGCAAGAATACTGAAGTGGTTTGCCATTCCCTTCTCCAGTGGACCACATTCTATCAGACCTCTCCTCCATGACCTGCCTGTCTTGGGTTGCCCCGCAGGCATGGCTTGGTTTCACTGAGTTAGACAAGGCTGTGGTCCTAGTGTGATTAGATTGAGTAGTTTCTGTGAGTATGGTTTCAGTGTGTCTGCCCTCTGATACCCTCTTGCAACACTTACCATCTTACTTGGGTTTCTCTTACCTTGGCGTGGGGTATCTCTTCACGGCTGCTCCAGCAAAGCACAGCCGCTGTTCCTTACCTTGGACGAGGGGTATCTCCTTGCCGCCACTGTTCCTGACCTTCAACGTACTGAGGTTTAAAGTATATACAAGAAAATTCCACGGTTTAACCCAAGGCCACTGATTTCTGATAAATGTATACACTCAGGTGACTATCACCTCAATCAAGACATGTGGCATGACAAAGAAATATATATATGAGCATGACAATTATATTTTTAACAATTTGAGAATTGCTATTTTAGATTGTAGAATGAGGGCCACGCCCTTTTCAGAAAAGTAGGTAAATATTTATTTGCAGGCAAGAACAAGTCTTCAATAGTCTCTATCAAAGAAGGCTACAATTTAACATACATTCAGAAACAGCCTGCTACTTTTTTTTTTCCTGTCTAGTGGACTCCTGTACCAGATGATCCCTAAAGATACTTCTACTTCTATTGTATGAAGACTCAGCTACTTGTCTCACAAGGCCTACATACTACTGCCCCAAAGGGCAGTGAGCAGAGGCTTCTGAGATCATTTCAGGAGCGTGAAACAAACAAGATAATACATCAACTACAAACAAACTCAAGATTCTTGGGAAGTGGGGCTTGACATGAACAGAGCTGAAGAGCCCAGGATGACTATTAACTATAACTAACGGCTTTTCTGCATCAGAATTTCCTGCCTCAAATCCCAAGCCAAAGAAGATCAAGAGAAACAGGCTAGCTTTTCAACTGCTAAATTCTCTCAGTACCTCTCTCAGGTAAAATTATTCCGGGAGCTTTGGTCTGCCCCCAGTTTCTTTCCCTTTGAAGTATTGGTTTTCCATTAATAAGGGAGCCTTGCAAAATCAAACACTCCGTGATCAGACATTTCATAGTCTACAGTGGGGGCCCAGCTCCTCTCAGGTCAAAGTTGGATTTCTTTCTTTTCTAAAAAAATTGTCTTCCTTCGATCTTAATTGTGGCATGTGGGATCATCATTTGAGTGTGTGGATTCTAGTTTACAGGGCACCTGGGCTCCATAAGTTGTGGCACGTGGGATGTTAGTTCCCATCAGGGATGGAACCCATGTTCCCTGCATTACAAGGCAGATTCTTCACCTTACGCAAAGAATAAAGAACAGAAAATAACAAACCAAAAACAAGAGAGGAAAGAGATTTATTTATTTAGAACGAAGGATCACAACGAAAATTGTGGGAGAAATCTTGCAATTACAATTTGTAATTTTAAAAAGCTAACAATACAAACATCATGAAATCCAGAAATGAAGCCCTAATTTTCTTAAACACCTCTATTTTTTCTTTTTAAAGGCTTAATTGATTTTGATCACGTCTTTATATAACAATTTTGTATCATTTTCCACAATTTCAATGGAAAGACAATTTACCAGTGTTGGTGAGGGACAGAGAGGCCTGGCGTGCTGCGATTCATGGGGTCACAAGAGTCAGACACGACTGAGCGACTGAACTGAACTGAACGGAACGTCCTCAACATTTTGAGAGTTGTCAAAGTTCAGGGCAACCTGTATCAAATTTTTGTCATATACTAACTGTAAGATTTTGGGAGATTTGAAGCTTTCTAGTTGCCCTGATTACCCTTAGATGCTTATTTCATTGAGGACCCACAGTGTTCCTACCACAGCGGGTGGTAGGTGTACATTACACACGGAGGGTCAACACTATTCACAAACGAGTATCACATAAACATATCCTATTAAGCTCAAACGCTCCCAACAGGATTTCCTCTAGCTGAATCCCAAAAGCCACTAGACACAACGGGAAAAGTGATGGGAGAATAGATCGGAATAGAAAGAGGTTCTAACCGACTGCAATAAAAACATTACTCTTAAAAAATTTTCAAAACCATATGTGAGCACGGTGCTGGGTACCCTCCTTAAGCCAACGAAGAGTCACTGGACTCGACGGGCCCTTAAGCTTAAGCTTAGTTCTATGATGGCATCACCTTTCGGTAACCGACGACGCAAAGCAAGAACGCGGCACAAGGAGCTGGGGCGAGGCACTGCTGTAGTAATGGCTAAACTAAAGTTCTTCACCCACACACCGGTTTGTGTTGGTTTGTTTTATAACCCTGTCCCTAACTCTAGGGTTTCATCAGGACTTGAACTCATTCAAACGCCAGGTTGTGAACACCCCGCACAGCGTGCTGCGCTGCAGGCGAGCGTGGGTCCTAGGACTTCCTCCTCCCCCAACAGCTGGCTTCATCTTTGCCTGCTCCAACTTTAATGTCCAAAGTTGGGGGTGGGGCTTTTCTCAATACCTTCCCACTGCATTGGACTACACCTCCATTTTTTACACTCGGTAAGTTTAGACTTTGGAGAAAAGAACATTTGAAGACCTTTTTTCGCCTCAGGCAAACCTCTAGCACCTAAATCCATATTCAGGCCCCCATAGCCAAATAACCCATCTCGCGAGAGGACGGCCGAGGAAGTCGTCAACCATCCTTTGAGGGGGATTATTTCTGGTTTCTCTTACTTTGCCCATTCTTTATTACCCTAAAATACTTAACGTTATTATTTATAAAATTTTGCTAGTACTGTAGAATCGCCTTCCTTGTAGAGCCTCTATTTGAAGAAGGAAGACTAATGGTGTTTACTTGCGCCCTTCCCAACATGGCTACCTCAGCTTGCCGGCGGCCCCACAAAAGCTTCCGGTTTCCCGGCGGCCTCCAGGGAGGTTAGACTTCCGGCGCCCAGACTGAGGCGAGGCCTGATTTTTCTGCTCTCTCCAGGCTGGGCTCGCGGCCGCCGCAGCCATGTCATACCCCGCTGATGATTACGAGTCTGAGGTAACTTATCCTTGAAGTGTGCCGGTCTCCGCCACAGGGGCAGGGCTTTTAGGATACTGACCCCGAAGGGGAAATGGTGTCTGCGTCTCTGTGGGAGCCCCCGCCGGCCTCGCCGCGTGCGCGTACTCACGCTGCTGCCACTCACAGCGCCGGACTCCAGATCAGCCGGGTCTCGGCCGCCCACCTCGTGTGTCCGGTCCCCTCGTCCTCTCCTTTTCAAGCCCGGGGGCCGAGGCTGGAGATAAAGGGTTCTGTAGCTGAACTCTGTTTTCTTATGATTTGGACTCAGTTCCGTCGAACCGCGCTGATTGCCACAGCTTCTTGTGCTGTGCTCTTCCTTATTGCGGCCGTAACGAGGTATTGTCATTGTCTATTTATTCTCCCTTTTCTCAGAGGCACATGAGTCGCTCCAGAGCAGGGACTGCGTCTTGTTCGTCTTTGTGTCTTTTCAGTTCAGTCGCTCAGTCGTGTCCGACTCTGCGACCCCATGGACTGCAGCACGCTAGGCCTCCTTGTCCATCACTAGTTCCCGGAGCTTGCTCAAACTCATGTCCCTCGAGTCCGTGATGCCATCCAACTGTCTCCTCCGACGTCCCGTTCTCCTGTCTTCAATCTTTCCCAGCATCCGGATCTTTTCCAATGAGTCAGTTTTTCGCATCAGGTGGCCAAAATATTGCAGCTTCAGCGTCAGTCCTTCAGTGAATTTTCAGGACTGATTTCCTTTAGGATGGATTGGTTTGACCTCCTTGAATTCCAAGGGACTCTCAAGAGTCTTCTCCAACACCACAGTTTGAAAGCATCAATTCTTTTGGGCTCAGCTTTCTTTATAGTCCAACACTCATATCCACACATAACTACTGGAAAAACCGTCGCTTTAACTAGACGTACCTTTGTTGGCAAAGTAATGTCTCTGCTTTTTAATATGCTGTCTAGGTTGGTCATAGCTTTTCTTCCAAGAAGAAAGTGTCTTTTAATTTCATGGCTGCAGTCACCATCTGCAGTGATTTTGGAGCTCAAAAAAATAAAAGTCTCTCAATATTTCCTTTCCCCATCTGTTCGCCATGAAGTGATGGGACTAGAGGCCATGATCTTTGTTTTCTGAATGTTGAATTTGAAGCCAGTTTTTTCCATTCTCCTCTTTCATCAAGAGGCTCTTTAGTTCTTCACTTTCTGTCATAAGGGTGGTGTCATCTGCATATCTGAGGTTATTGATATTTCTTCTGGCAATCTTGATTCCAGCTTGTGCTTCATCCAGCCTGGCATTTCACATCATGTACTCTACATATAAGTTAAATAAGCAGGGTGACAGTATACAGCCTTGATGTGCTCCTTTTCCTATTTGGAACCAGTCTGTTGTTCCATGTCCAGTTCTAACTGTTGCTTCATGACTGCATACAGATTTCTCAGGAGACAGGTAAGGTGGTCTGGTATTCCCATCTCTTTCAGAATTTTCCACAGCTTGTTGTGATCCATGCAGTCAAAGGCTTTGGCGTAGTCAATAAAGCAGTAGATGTTTTTCTGGAATTCTCTTGCTTTTTTGATGATCCAGTGGATGTTGGCAATCTGATCTCTGGTTTCTCTGCCTTTTCTAAATCTAGCTTGAACATCTTCATGGTTCACATACTGTTGAAGCCTGGCTTGGAGAATTTTGAGCATTACTTTGCTAGCGTGTGAGATGAGTACAATTGTGTAGTAGTTTGAGCATTCTTCGGCATTGCCTTTCTTTGGGATTGGAATGAAGATTGACCTTTTCCAGTCCTGTGGCCACTGCTGAGTTTTCCAAATGTGCTGGCATATTGAGTGCAGCACTTTCACAGTATCATCTTTTAGGATTTGAAATAGCTCAACTGGAATTCCATCACCTCCACTAGCTTTGTTCCTAGTGATGCTTCCTAAGGCCCACTTGACTTTGTATTCCAAGATGTCTTGCTCTAGGTGGGTGATCACACCATCGTGGTTATCTGGGTCACGAAGATCTTTTTTGTATAGTTCTTCCCTGTATTCTTGCCACCTCTTCTTAGTATTTTCTGCTTCTGTCTTACTCGCCTTTGTGTCTTTAGGAACCTAGAACGAGCATGTTGGATTCACAGACTGGTGACTGTTTATCTGTGTCTCTTTTGTTAATAGGCTGCTTACGATCCCTATGCTTATCCCAGCGACTATGATATGCACACAGGTGAGTCTATGGGTTCGGCTAGCTGGGTGCTTCTGAGGATTGGCACCTTTTTGAATGTCTCACAGCTGCCTTGATGGGCACCTGTTTAAAACTAGGTGTTGATGATCCAGGTTTGGAGTCAGTTATTAGCTCTCAGGCAAAGGGTGGTACAGAGCCTATTAAACTAGGCTTTTTTCATGGTCCACCTCAAAATCTTACAAAGGAAAGATGGTTGTCCTGGCTGAGGTTTTCCTTGTTTAAACTATTACCTGAAAAAAAAATCTTGTTGTGAAAAATTAAAGTTTAGTTGCTTATACTATCATATTGATAGAGAGTGGCAGTTGTTTAGTTATTTAAAAAATAGTGCCTACTACTTACTTCCTCTTAACCGCAGTTCCACCCCCTTCCCGATAACCATCCCAAGTTCTGAGGGTAGACCTGGGTACAAGACAGGTAAGGTTCTTGCTGTCATAGACTTTAGATTCTGGTGGGGGAATCAGTAAGCAAATAAATTCCTTTAATAATAAAATGAGTAGTGGAAAATGTTGTGAAGAAAGAGACCAGTGGGGATTGGGAGTGACATGGAGAGTGTTTAAAAAGGCATTACACCTAGTTTTATAGACATGAGTTTAGTTTCCTTGCCCTCCTGTTACGTCATACATACGGGTTTGAAGTGTTTATCATATCCGATCTCTAGGAGATCCGAAGCAGGATCTGGCTTATGAGCGTCAGTATGAACAGCAGACCTATCAAGTGATCCCTGAAGTGATCAAAAACTTCATCCAGTACTTCCACAAAACTGTCTCGGACCTAATTGACCAGAAGGTGTATGAGCTACAGGCCAGTCGTGTCTCCAGCGACGTCATTGACCAGAAGGTGTATGAGATTCAGGACATCTATGAGAACAGGTATGGGCCATTGGCTGAAATGATCTCCTACTGGGTGAGACTGGCTGAGTAATGCAGTCTGTAGAAGAGGGTGATATTTAATCATTATTCTGTAAAGATAGTGCCCTAGGGTTTTCTGTGATTCTTTGGGGGCTGCAGACATTATTTTATTGGGCTCTATATCCAGAACTTGTACAAGGCCTAAAATAATACCATCAGTATTCATTATAATAGTAATTACGTATATGATCAGTATAAATTAGACAGTGTCGTGAGTGCTTTTCTTGTATTTACTCATGTACTCTTCACAGCAACCTTGTGAAGTAGGTACCATTGTTTTCCTCATTTTATCGTTGAGTAAACAAAGCACAGAAGGATTAAGTCACATAGTGGATGTTCTGAGTTTTGAACCTGCACGGTCTGTCACCAGAGCCTAGTTTCTCAATTGTGCTGTACGACTTCTCAGTGCATGATGGGATGAGCAGAGCTCTAGAGTGGTTGCTTCTCAGTTCTCCTGTCTTAGTCCTCCTCCCCGCTTTGTTCATGCCGTGTGACTTGTGGGATCTCAGTTCCCTGACCAGGGATCAAACCCAGGCCATGGCAGTGAAAGTGCTAAGTCATAACGACTGGACCACCAGGGAATTCCTGATTGCATCCTAGTTTTGAGGGCACTGCCCTTGTGTAAAGGGCTTTAGAAGTGAGACAGGTCAGTCAGGGCTGGATACTCAGAAAAGACTTCAGGAGGACATAGGGTCGTGAAGCATCTTGGGCATCAGTGTTTGGGTTGGATGCTCTAGGGCTGTTGTGGCATCAAACTACAACAAATACCGTTCCTACCATGTTTGAAGAAGAGCACTCTCGGAAGTGGAAAGAGGGGAAGCTGAGGGAGGTGTGTGGGGGTGTCTGAAAGGGAGTTCTCAAGTCAGGGAACAGTAAGCAGGGAAATACAACTCCAGAGTTCATGATACAAGGGCAGGAGATGATCTTGAAGAGCTTGGTGGTTGCCTAATTGATGTAAAAGAAACGTTTCACTGTATTACGAAAGGTTGGGGTGCAGAGTTGGGTTGAGGAAAGTTATAGAGTTGGAGGCTCTGGCCCTGGCTCTGGTTCTGTGACTTCTTCCCTTTGCTGAGCTTGGGTACTTATCTATAAAATGTGACAGATCTCTAAAACAGATCCTTCCTGTTTTGGACTTATGGAGTATTTCTGTTTGGTTTTCAGCTGGACCAAGTTGACTGAAAGGTTCTTCAAGAATACACCTTGGCCTGAGGCTGAAACCATTGCTCCACAGGTTGGCAATGGTAGGTGTCCTGGGTGCTGGATGGGATCCTATGACTGGAAGTCATTAGAAAGTTCAGAATGGTCTGTATCTGTTTTGTTCTTCATTTTATTTCCCCAGGGTTTGGTGCATAGTAGATGTAACTTGTTGAATGAAAGCTGAATAAATGAAAAGAGGACAGATTTTTCATATGTGGTGAATGCTGAAAGTGAGATTTTTGTCTTGACTGATTTTTTTTCCCTGTGTAATTTTTGGGGTCATTACAGTTGCTCCAGAGTGGGCTTTCTGACCTCCTCACATTTCACTTTCTGATGGAGTCTTTTACATATGGTGTAAATTAGGAAGATCATGGCATCTGGTCCCATCACTTCATGGGAAATAGATGGGGAAACAGTGGAAACAATGTCAGACTTTATTTTTGGGGGCTCCAAAATCACTGCAGATGGTGATTGCAGCCACGAAATTAAAAGAGGCTTACTCCTTGAAAGAAAAGTTATGACCAACCTAGATAGCATATTCAAAAGCAGAGACATTACTTTGTCAACAAAGGTCCGTCTAGTCAAGGCTATGGTTTTTCCTGTGGTCATGTATGGATGTGAGAGTTGGACTGTGAAGAAGGTTGAGCGCTGAAGAATTGATGCATTTGAACTGTGGTGTTGGAGAAGACTCTTGAGAGTCCCTTGGACTGCAAGGAGATCCAACCAGTCCATTCTGAAGGAGATCAGCCCTGGGTGTTCTTTGGAAGGAATGATGCTAAAGCTGAAACTCCAGTACTTTGGCCACCTCATGCAAAGAGTTGACTTATTGGGAAAGACTCTGATGCTGAGAGGGATTGAGGGCAGGAGGAGAAGGGGACGACAGAGGATGAGATGGCTGGATGGCATCACCGACTCGATGGACGTGAGTTTGAGTGAACTCCGGGAGTTGGTGAGGGACAGGGAGGCCTGGCGGGCTGTGATTCATGGGGTCGCAGAGTTGGACACGACTGAGCGACTGAACTGAACTGAACTGAACTGAAAGTAGGAAGAGTCAGCCTCATTCTTTTGCATGTGGATACCCAGTTTTTCCAGTACCAGTTTTTGGAAAGACTTTTTTTCCATTAAATTGTCTTGACACCCTTTTTGGAAATTAGTAATCATGTAAATGTAGAGGTTTATTTCTGGACTATCAACTTGACTCCATGGATCTTTTATGACTGTACCAACCACACTGTGGCTGTGGCTTTGGACAGTTTTGAAATTGGGAAGTATAAGTCCTCCAACTTTGTTGTTTTTCAAAATTGCTTTGGGTCTTCTGTGTCCCTTGAACTTCCATATTAATTTTAGGATTAGCTTTTCAGTTTTGGGATCACCTTGTATTCTGATAGAGATTGTGTCGTATCTGAGTATCAGTTTGAGAGAACCTCAGTTTGAGATTTTAACAGTCCTCTCCAGTGGAGTCACATGGATTGTACTTCATTCCTTGAGCAAGGAGCTGTGATACCATGTGTGACCATAGTTGTCTACCATAGCAGCTCATTACAAACACAACATGTACTGAAATTCCAGACTCCCAGAAGGAAAGCAGGTATTCAGTATAAAACATGTGGTTTGCACAAACAGTTTAAGGACACCAATCTTATCAGGTTGGTGGGAACCCTTCTGAAACCTGGGTTCCCAGATGCTGGTCAAGGAGCAGCTTTACTAGCAGGCCTAAGGATAATAGTCTCAGACCTGTATGTGAACTCTGCACAGCATCAGTATCTGAAGAGCTTCCCCACATCTTTCTTTTTCAGGTTGCATCATATCGACAGGATAAATTCCTTAAAATCGGATGTCTCAGTCAAAGATCCCCTTGCATGTGCAATTTCAGTAGTTAAATGTCATGTTATCTTCCTTGGAGCTATTATTATGTCCTGGTTAAGCAGCTGGATGGCAGTAATAACTAAACGGTGAAGGGATATGGGCCTGAATGAGGTTAAGATGAATTTGAAAGAGTAAAATGGGAAATGAATTTTCTTGTTGCATGTATTCTTGGAGTATGAGTATTGGACGTTTGATGTTGTTTAATCTCTGAAGTCATATTTACCCTGTTACTTCCCACCAAGGGTAAAACTGACTAGTTGTTCAGTGGATTCCTAAAGCACCCCTCTGCCATCTCTTTCAGATGCTGTCTTCCTGATTTTGTACAAAGAATTATACTACAGGCACATATATGCCAAAGTCAGTGTGAGTATCTAAATGTTGCTGGCAGTTTTTAAACTCTATGCCATCTTTGTCCCTGGAACACAATTGCTAGTTTAATTTCTCCACCTTTAATAGTTCTCCTTGACTGGGCTCGGGCAGGTGGTGGTTTCACTGAAAGAGCGTTTACTGTATTAGGCACTTTACCTTCATAATCTCATTTTTCAGAGAGATTAAATACCTTGTCAGACCCCATGGTTAGTAAGCTGTGGGACTGAGACTCCAAGGCAGTGTTCTTTCCAGTCCATCAAAAATACACCATTCGTCATGTTGTTCCCCTGCTCAGACATGACCCGTGGTTCTCATTTACCAACAGTGTGAAGTCTAGCTCAGGGGTCAGCAGCCTTCTATGTACAGAAGCAGTTAGTAAGTATTCTGGACCTCATTCAGAATCTGTTCACCTCTGTAGTAGCCATGGACAGTGAGTGTGCATAGCTGTGTTCCAGTTGAGCTTTTTATTTACCGAAACAGGTGATGGTGGATTTACTGAACCCCTGGCATAATTCTTGTTTGGCCCTAAAAGACCTCTGCATTTCTGGCCCATTGAAGCCCAGTGTAGCATTGTCTGCCTTACTCCCTAGCCCTCAAGCACCATCCACAGTTTTATCTCTTTGCCTCTGTTAGTCCTGTTTTTCCTTCCCCTTGCTCCTCTGCTTGTCAGATGTGCATGCCTGGTGTCTAAAGGTCAGTTAAGGGTTTTGGCATAAAATTTGACCCTTAGGGTCAGATACTCAGGATCACTTTGAACTGCTGTAGCACTTACTGTCTTCCCTATCACTGGAGTGCTCTTTACATGCTAAGAAGGGGGGAGCAGACACAGTTCTCATGTATGTTTGACCCTTGAACAACACAAGTTGGAACTATATGGGTCCACTTACATGCAGGTATTTTCAGTAAATATACTACAGAGTTGACTTTGCAGATAATGGAAAAACCAAGTGTATGGAGGGCCGACTCTGTTATACATAGATGTTTGACCAGACGGTTGGCACCCCTGACCCGCGTGTTTTCAAAGGTCAGCTGTATTTGTCTTCAGCTGTCGGTGGCAGGCCGTGAGTGGAGTCCATCAGGTTAAATGTCCTTCTGTCTTCTGCTCTCTTTACAGGGAGGACCCTCCTTGGAGCAGAGGTTTGAATCGTATTACAACTACTGCAATCTCTTCAACTACATTCTTAGTGAGTCTGAGGTTATGATGAAACCTAATATTTGTCTTCATCTCTTTTTAACAGGATTTTAACATGCAGGTGGGAAGAGAGGAGGTCTTGAGATTCATGGTCCTTTTAAGAGAGGAATTAAAAATTGTGTTCTGCAGCCTTGCTGAATGGGCATAGTCGTTGACTTGAGTCTGACTTTTCTGTGGTCTTCTGCACAGATGCTGATGGTCCTGCTCCCCTTGAACTTCCCAACCAGTGGCTCTGGGACATCATCGATGAGTTCATCTACCAGGTAGCTGGTCAGCCTTGGCTTAATTTGAAATATTCAATAACTCGTCCAAACAAAGAACAGCTGTTAACAGTTGTTTGTGTTATTAAAAAGATATAGGGGCACTCTCCGTCCCCCTTCTGATATCTGTGTCAGAAGCTTTTTCTGTCCTTTTTCACTTTAATAAAACTCTGCTACACACACACACAGAAAAAGATACATAATATAAAACCATCCCAGCATAGTGAGAAATAACCCTGTCACACTGAACTCTTTGTTGTGGTTTTCTGAAGAATTCAGTGAGGTCTGAGAGCTCCATTCTAAACTTGGAAGTCAGGAGAGTTGAGCTCCAGACTCCTAACACTTTCTTGCCTGACCTTGAGAGGTGGTCTGTCTGATAGGAAGAATACAGGTTTCCTAGGCTTTGGAGTCAGCTAGAAGTGGGGTCTTGTGGGGTGTGGCCAGCTGGTGGCTCTGTAGTAGCAACATGTTTTTTCAGCTTTCTGAGCCTCACTTGGATCACCTACGGATCAGGAAGTTTTTATATCTTGATTGTGGTGTTGGTGATGTGAGTATATTCTGGATTAGAGTAAAACAGGACATTTTTACCAAAGGGGAAATATTACCTAAGAGAACTATTACTAAAAAAAGGAAGTTGAACTTGGGGAAAAATTTTTTTCTAGTGTTTTACTGAGATAACATAGCTCTTACTGGGTATTTCAGGAAAAATCGGTTTGTTAATAAAGCTCTTATTTGAACTCCATGGATCAAAGCGACTCTAAATACCAAGTGCTGATGCGTTGTGATCGGAGAGCTGAGGAAACCTTCCTAGGGCCTGGTGAGAAGGAGGCTTCTTGCTCAAGACAGGCTTCAGTGCCTGTGGCCAGTGAGGGCCACAGAGCACACCGGCCCTATTTGCCTTCTCTGGCTCCTTGTCTTGTCTTGTTGTTGTTGTTGTTGTTTGTAATTTATTTATTTGGCTTTACCTGCTGTTAGTTGCAGTTCATGGGATCTTCACTGTGGTATGCAAACTCTTAGTTGAGGCATGTGGGATCTAGTTCTCTGACCAAGGATCAAATCCAGGTCCCCTGCTTTGGGAGCATGGAATCTTAGCCACTGGACCACAAGGGAAGTCCGTCCCTTGGCTTGTTACTTGGCATAATTTTAGAAGGTTGGCCATCCTGTTGGCTCAAAGCAGGTCAGAGTCTGTGCTAAGGTTCTTCATCCGACTAAAGATAATCCTAATTCCCTAGGCTTAAGTGGTGCTCTGTTAACAGGTTTAAGTGCTCTCACTTCTAACAAAGACTCCCACTATGGGCTAGGTATGATTCCTCCAGCCAGTCTTTGTGAGAAGTGAGAGTGCTGTTAAGCCGCTTAAGAAATGCCAGCTATATACCTCATGGGGTGAGTGGCTCCTCCCCACCACTTGTTCCTTTTAAAAAGAAGTGTTTTCTTTTTTTCCTCTTTATTCCCCACCACTTTCATTTATTTGTGTTGATATAGTAATATATGAATTTGTTATTACTGACTTTTTTTAACTGCAGATTAAGTGACAGTGTCTTCCTGCCTTGCCTTTGCAGAGATATCAATTAGGATCTGCAAAGACAATCAGCGTATAAAGGCCTGCCGTATTTTTTTGTGCCATCCATGTGATGTACCACTCTTCTGATCTATGTGCTACACATAAGTCTGTTTCTGGAGATGACTGGAAGTAGAGTTGTTGGCTGAAGGATATTTGCTTCTTAAATTGTTTTAAATCAGGTTTATAGAGTCATAAATTGCACGCAATAAAATATACCAATTTTAAGAATATAGTTGAGATCTGACGAATATATACACAACCACAATCAAGAAATAAAACATTTTTGTCACTTTGAATTTTATTTTATTTTATTTTATTTATTTATTTTTTTTTTCGAATTTTAATAAGTAGTAATTACTACTCTCAAAAGGCTGTGTCAAATTATACTACTACTATCAGCATTAGAAAGCAAGATTTCTGTATTGGATGTTATTGGTCTAATTTTTATCAATTTGATAGGAAAGAAATGGTAATCATTTTAATTTACATTTCTCTGAAAAGATTGAGCATTTTCTCTACTAACTGACCAAGCCTGTTCAAAGTAATTATCAGTATTCTTTGCCTGTTTTTCTGTTGGATAATCTTCCTCTTTTTGGCTTAATGAGAATTCCTTCTACATTCTGGATACTATTCTTTGTTTATTGTTAATTTAGAAACGTTTTCTCCTGCCTTCTTAGAGGAAGATGATGTTTTGAAGTTGAAGAGTGATCTTAGGTCATCTAGAACTTAGCTTCTAGCGGCCAGCACTGTGATGTCCAGAGACATTGAGTAACTAGACTGTGTTTGACTCCAAATTGAATGTTTTCTTTTTCCCACTACTTGTCATTTTACAGATATTTATTTCACTGTGGAATAAGTAATATCGTAACGAACAAAATTCACAGCTTAATCACAGACGGCTTTCACAGAGCCAGCAGTGAGCGCGCAGATTGCTGTCGCGGAAGAAGTGGTGGCAGGAGCGCTGTGCTGTCCCTCTGGGTTTGATGCCCCTGCTACATCTCTCCCTCTTCCTCAACAGTTTCAGTCGTTCAGTCAGTACCGCTGTAAGACCGCCAAGAAGTCAGAGGAAGAGATCGACTTCCTTCGCTCCAATCCCAAAATCTGGAATGTCCACAGCGTCCTCAATGTCCTTCACTCCCTAGTGGACAAGTCCAACATCAACCGGCAGCTGGAGGTGTACACGAGCGGAGGTGAGCGCTGCCCGCTGTCGGTTCCCCAGGCATTGTGGCGTGGGTAGGAGGAGCCGCCGTCTCTCGGGTGATGGGCTGCTCCTCTGGTGTCTGGGGGCGAATAGGAGCTGAGTGCTGATTTGGAGGCTGCTGGGCTTGGCCATCTGTTGGCTGACAGAATGAACCAGTACTTCCTAAGAGCTGCGTTTGTAAACACTTCTGCTGCTGCCTCTCCAGGGCCTTTGTTTAGATAAGCACTTCTCAGACATTTTGGTGTGAGGACCACTTGACACTCTAAAAGATTAAGAATCCCAAAGTTTATCTCTATAAGCATTTTGTTCCAGTGAGAAGAGTGGTGGTTTTGCAAACCTCTTTAAATGTGGCTTTGGGGAAGAGTGCTGGAGGAGTCTTCTGCCTCTTCCCTCAGTGTGTGGCAAGACACTGCTCTGGTTGATGTATCTGAGGGGACTCTGGTCTCACACAGATATTTAATTGGGACAGGGAAGAGAAACTTTGTTTATCAGCCTTTTCGCATAGCCCAGCTCTTCTTTGATTCTACACCAGAACTTGCCCATGGTAGTTTCTATAGGGTAGTTGCAGTGTGGAATCAAACCTTATCAGTAAACTTTTACTTTGTCATGTTAAGGTTTACTGGTCTCTCCTGCAGCCTGAGTGAATTTTTTTATCCATGCATGATTTTGTAAAATGAGCTAGCAAGATTTTCTGAAAGTTGACACATTTTATTATACAGTTTTTTGAAACCATATCTGTTACTTTGACCATCAACCTCATCAGATAAGTCCTTATTTTGGGAAGCTGTTTTTCATAGTAGCAGATAGAAGTTTTATGAAATTCTAATCTTTACTTAAAAGTTGATAAATCGGTTCATTGATACTTAACAGACATTGGTATCTTAACAAGTTCACTGAACTCATTTTTGAGAAAATGTCTGCTAAATACCCATGTCTGAATAGTCATAGTTTGTATATCAGTTATTCTTTTAAGTAACAATGGGGTTTTGTGAAAAAAGAGCGGCTGGTTCTTCATTGCAGGTGAGCGGTGGTAAAGAATACAGTGACGATAGTAGAGTTCGGTGCCACTGTCTGATTGATGCTAAGTTGCCGGTGGTTTTACCCACATTGTTTCTGCACCATCAGTGCAAATGTCAACTCAGTGAGAAAGGCACTTGGTATCTTAGTGTTATTAGGAAGATAGCTTTGATCTCGTGGACATCCTGAAAGGAGGGGCCTTAGTGAGGAGCCCTTATTGATGAGAGGGGTCCTTCTGTGTTCTCAGGTGTGTGAGGGGACTGCCACCCCGCCACCAGGTGACATAACTGGTGAATGTAAGATTAGCACAGCTGGCGTGCTTCTTCTGTTCATTCAAAGGCAGAGTTATTTCCTTTTGCAGAAAGCTTTGGAGACTGACAGTAGGTTAAGAGTTCACTGAGTGACATTGAAGGTTCAGGCCTGCCCTCGTTCCCAGCCTCCCCTGAAGTGTACACTGTCTGTCTGTCCCTCAGGCGACCCAGAGAGTGTGGCCGGGGAGTACGGACGGCATTCCCTCTACAAGATGCTCGGCTACTTCAGCCTGGTGGGCCTCCTGCGACTGCACTCGCTGTTGGGGGATTACTACCAGGCCATCAAGGTGCTAGAGAACATCGAACTGAACAAGAAGGTAACTCCCTGTTTCCTCAGGCCCACATTTGCAGGGCCTTAAGAGAACATCTGATCTATTAGGACAGATTTCAAGGAGAAAAAATGAGGACTCCTCCCCAGGGAACATTGAGACAAGAATTGGAAAACTACTGCAGGGAAAACCTGAATCTGGACAGGGTGGTTTTCTCTTTGATGCTTAATAACGCCTCGGATATTCACCACTCCTATTGATAATATTTTCAAATCAGAATGATTAGGCAGATTTTTACCTTTCAGCTTTCACCAAAGAATTAACAAAATACTTAAGAAGTTCGGAGGTGGGAGAGAGAAGGTATGTTAGCAGTGGTTGTTTGCCTCACGATAGAAACATGATACATTTTTTGTTTGATGTATGTATCTTATCAGTCTGTTCCTTTATAGGGCTTATTTGGAAAAGCAAGAAAGAATGTACAAGTGAAGTGTAGAGGATTTCAGAGTTGAAAGAAATTTTAGGGTCACTTGGTCCAGTCTTTTCTCTTACAGCCAAGGAAATGGAGTCTTCAGGTCACATAATCAGTTAGTGGTACGATCTACTTGGAGCCTCCAACTCCAGAGCCAGGGCTTCCTCTGAGTAGTTCAGGGACTCTGCAGGGATCTCTTGATGCTTTTGCTTTGGTTAACACTAGGCCCTGCTGATTTTTACATCCTAGCTGGGATGAGTTGGTCTTAAGACTCATGGATGCCGCTTCTGCCCCCTTCCACAGAGCATGTATTCCCGCGTGCCCGAGTGCCAGGTTACCACATACTATTATGTCGGTTTTGCATATTTGATGATGCGTCGCTACCAGGATGCCATCCGGGTCTTTGCCAACATCCTCCTCTACATCCAGAGGACCAAGAGCATGTTCCAGAGGACAACATACAAATATGAGATGGTAAGGAGGCCTCTGACCAGCTGACACACCAGTGCCAACAGTTTTTGGGTAAACCAAAATTTTGCTATTTTGCCTGCTTTTTCAATAGGATGATTTCTTAATGGCTAGCCTATGCTGAGTTTCTTTTGTTACACATTACTTTGGATCCTTAACACCTTGATGATCAGGACATTAGTATCTTTTCTTTTACTTTTATCCCCCAGCAGTATCTAGGATGTTCACTGGGCTGTGGGTACTTAAAATCAGTTAGATATGGGTACTGCACTCGAGCCATTTGCTTGGAGGATGATGGATCCAAAATAGGCCTAGGGTTGAAATGATGATGTGAGTGATTGAAACACAGGTGTGTGTGCTCAGCCACTCAGTCATGGCCGACTCTTTGCGACCCCATGGACTGTAGCCTGCCAGGCTCCTCTGTCTGTGGGATTTTCCAGGCAAGAGTACTGGAGTAGGGTGCCATTTCCTTCTCCAGAGGATCTTCCCGATCCAGGGATCAAACCCGCGTCGGCAGGCAGATTCTTGACGCTGAGCCACCTGGGAAGCCAGAACTGGGGGGAGGTTTCTAAGGAAAGCAGCGGTGTTGAGACTTGGAAGTGTGACCATGTAGCAGCGCAGTAAACCAGCTGGACTGAAAGGCAGAAGAAGAACCAGACTAGGGTGTTAGATTTTGTGATAACCTTTACTAGTCAGCTAAAGTATTTAATCTGTATTCTACAGGAGTTAAGTACCATCAAAGATTTCCAGATATTATAAGAAACAATTAAAATATTTTTCAAAAAAAGATATTTCTAGATGACTTGATCGTAATTGGTGTAGGATTGACCTGCCTTGGTACATAGGGTGGACTGTGAGACAGAGACGGAGGTACCAGTAAAGAATCCAGGAGACAGGGAGGACCTGGAACCAGACCAGAAGTTCACTGGAGCTAGAGGGAGGATTGGGAGAGACATTGGGAAACTCAGCTGCTGGGTGTAAGACAAAGGGAGAAGTCAGGAGGTCTGAACAGAGAGCGTTTGGGAGGGTACAGGGTCCTTTTCATGGGACCCTGCAGCAGTCTGTCCCTCTACCCCCAGATCAACAAGCAGAATGAGCAGATGCACGCGCTGCTGGCCATCGCCCTCACCATGTACCCCATGCGTATCGACGAGAGCATTCACCTCCAGCTGCGTGAGAAATACGGAGACAAGATGCTGCGCATGCAGAAAGGTGACCCGCAGGTCTACGAGGAACTTTTCAGCTACTCCTGCCCCAAATTCCTGTCGCCGGTAGTGCCCAACTATGACAACGTGCACCCCAATTACCACAAGGAGCCCTTCCTGCAGCAGCTGAAGGTGTTTTCTGACGAGGTGCAGCAGCAGGCCCAGCTCTCGACCATCCGCAGCTTCCTCAAGCTCTACACCACCATGCCCGTGGCCAAGCTGGCCGGCTTCCTGGACCTCACCGAGCAGGAGTTCCGAATCCAGCTTCTTGTCTTCAAACACAAAATGAAGAACCTGGTGTGGACCAGTGGTATCTCCGCCCTAGATGGAGAATTTCAGTCAGCCTCTGAGGTTGACTTCTACATTGATAAGGTATGGCTGGCCCCCCGCCCCACCCTGCCAGGCTAGGTTCTCAGGATGCTGCTCACTGTTGTATGCATCTGGGACATACTGAACAAAATCAACAAAGATTTCTGCCCTTGTGCTGGTATTCTAGTGTTTAAAAAGTAGGTGGTAAACATTATCATTAATCAAACCATGTAATAGTTTAGATGTTGCCACTTGGCTGTGGAGTAAGTCAGATTGGTGGTAGTAGAAGCCACAGGTTGCAGTATTAAATAAGATGATGAGGATAGACTTTGTTGGGAAAGTGAACTGGCAGCTGAGCCTTGAAGGAGGTGCAGAAATTAGCAAGCAGATACCTGGAGGAAGAGCATTCCAGGCAGAGGGAGCAATTAGAGCAAAAGCCCTGAGGCCAGAGCGAGCCCAGACAGCGGCAATGCGGTGCCAGAGAAGAGGCTGGGGTGGGACAAGAAAGGGGGATGATGCTTTGTAGACTGTTGGAAGTACCTTACTGGCTAGGAAGCCATTGTCCCGAGTTGTACCACCCTAGCTAGGTGCTAGTGATTTTGAACTTCTTTTAAGGGAATTACGCAGGATGTGCTCTTTTCTGGCTGACTTCTTTGGCTCGACATTATATTTGAGAGAAATCACCATCCAGCGTTGTCCTATGGCACAGTAGTTCAGTCATGCCTGTTCTGTGGTGGTCTGACATCTACTGCAGTTATTGACTGCAGCGTTTCCATTCTTCTGCTGGTGGACATTTGGGTGGTGGTATGATTTTATAGAGTGGCTGTCGATCGTCCATTTAAGTTTTTTTTTAATGATATATGTGCTTGTATATGCAAAGAGTCATTTCTGGAAAGATGCAGAAGCAATATAGTGCATAGCGAAAGGCAGTTTGAGGAATATTGTTAGTGTTTGGTTTTTAATATTTATTAATTTATTTGGCTACTGCAGGTCTTAGTTGCAGACCATAGGACCTTCCTTGCGTCATGTAGGATCTTTTGTTGTGGCTCGTGGGCCTCTTTCTAGCTGTGGTGTGGGGCGCTCTGGAAAACACAGGCTCAGTAGTTGTGGTGTGTGGGCCCAGCTGCTCTGCGGGTTGCGGGATCTTAATTCCCAGACCAGGAATCAAACCTGTGTGCCCGGCCCTGCAAGGCACATTCTTAACCACTGGACACCAGGGTCGTCCCTCCCTGTTAGAGTTTACCTTCAAGCTGAACATTTTAATGTACTTGTAAGTTTGTTTTTTTTTCCCTAAGTTGTTTTAAGTGAGTTTTTCCAGGCTTAAAATATGCTGGACTTCTCCAATTGTTCTTTGCATGAAATATCACCTTTCCCCTGTTTGTTTGCACCATGTACATAATACTCAAAAATGAATGAAACATTCTTTTTTCCCCTCCTCTTTTCTTTTTGGGCTCATGGTATCTCAGTTCTCTAACCAGGGATTGAACCTGAGTCATGACAGTGAAAAAAACCCAGAATCCTAACCACTAGGCCACCAGGGAACTCCCAAGAAAACGTTGTATTCAGACATGTTTAGAACCCTGATAAAGACTTAAAGAATCTGTTAAAAGTTAGTAGATCAGTATCTTTCATCTCTTCTGGAATATTCTTAGCCAGTAAGTCTTAGGTATTGTTTCTGTTCTATTCTCCTTCTGGAATTCTTTAATCTATGTTAGACCTCTATCCTTCATGTCTCTTAAACCTTTCTTCAATCTTTTTGTCTCCTCTCTTCTGGATACTTTTGATTAAAAACATCCTGTACCTCTTTCATCTCTCTTTCCAGTTCTGTTTCTAGCTTTCTCTTTTAAAAAGAAAAAAAAACTAATGGTGCAGTGTTTCCGTATGTGCTTGGTTATTATTGTTCTTTTTTACTACATATGATTCGTTGTCCTTGAAAAAATATTTGTTGATATTCTTTGAAGCCAAGGATGAACATCTGTTCCTGTGAAGGGAATTTGTTTTTGCCTCCACAAGGTGCCTGGGAATATTCTTGGTCTGGGACCACCATAGACTGAACTCAGCAGACTGAGGTTCCTGGGAGCAGCTGGGTGGCAAGGCCAGGCGGTAGACTGTCAAAAGAATATGTCTCAGAGAGGAGTCTCTTTTACGCTTCTTGCCCCACCCTTGGCAGGCTTTGCTTGGTGTCAGGAGTGGGATGGCAGTTCACTTCTGGATCACCTGTAGCTGAGGATGCAGCTCTTTAGGATCTCAGCGTTACAAGGATGGTCTTCCGCCCAGGTTTTCTAGGATTAGCAAATCCCCTCAGTGCAGAGGGGCTTCTGTGTTTTGCTCGCAGAATGGTTTGTTTTCTCTTAAATGATTCTTCATTCTCTTGTCAGCTCTTTGCTGCTATGAGGCAGTTTTTTAAAAAATATCCTACATTTTTGGTCACTTTCAGAAAGTATAATGTATTTAAGTATAGTTGATTTCCAGTGTTGTGATGTTGTGTTAATCTGTGCTGTACAGCAGAGTGATTCAGTTACGCATATGTATATATTGTTTTTCATATTCTTTTCCATTATAGTTTATTGCGGAATGTTGAATATAGTTCCCTGTGCTGCCCAGTAGGACCTTGTTTATCCATCCTGGATATAATAGTTTACTTCTGCTAATTCCAAACTCCGCATCCATCCCTCCCATACCCCCCTCTCCCTTGGCAACCACAAGTCTGTTTTCTACATCTGTGAATGTAACAACTGCTTTTTAAAATTAACTCTTAGACCCATGTTCCAACAGAAATAACCAATCAACACAAAACTTACTTTGAAACTATCAGATTAAAAAAGTAATCATGTTCAGAAAACTAGTATGTCATTTGACCCATTCACCTTTGTGGATATTGTGGTACTCACCCTTATAAAAGGCAGAAAATCAGCTTAGCACAGCTGAGGCGGGGCTTGAGGGGTGAAAAAGGGAAGAAAGTGTGTTGTTCTAAACATATTACTTTTTGCTGGCAGTTTTTAAAGCTAAAATTAATAACTTTACTGGGTAAAATTCCATGATTAATTAGTATATTCACCATGTTGGGCAGCCATCTCTGCTCTAATTCCACAACATTTCTGACATCCCCCGAAAAGGAATCCCTGTCCATTAGCAGCATTCCCAGTTCCCCTGCCCCCACAGCCTCTGGCAGATCAGTAATTTGCTTTCTTTCTACCTCTGGATTGGTCTCTTCTTAATATTGTCTGAAAACTAGAATCATGAAATGTGTGGATTTTTGTGTTTAACTTCTTTTATTGAGCGTCTTTTCAGATTTCATCCAGGTTGTAGCAGGTATCAGTGCTTTATTCCTTTTTATGGCTGAATAGCATCTCACGTTTTGGACAAACCACACTTTGTTTATCCGCTCATTAGTTGGTGGACAGTTGAGCTGTTTTCACATTTTGGTCATTATGGGTAACACTGCTATGAAGTTTTGTGAACCTGTTCTCTTGGGTTTATGTACCTAGTTCTAGAATTGCTTGGACCGTTTGGGTAGTTTGCTTTTGGAAACTTACCTTGCTAAACCAGGTCCTCTCATTTTAGACTTCATGGCTTTTGGGAGGATTAGTGTTCAGTTCTTGGCTATCCCTGCCATGAACAGAAGCACCAAAAGTAGAGATGTGTCAGTAGTGAAAGTTTTAAGTTGTGTGGGTTTTGTTTTTTGGTGGTGGTGGTGGGAAATTTTGGGGTTTTTTTGTTTGTGCTTTTTGCCATGCAGCTTGATGGATCTTAGTTCCCAAGTCATGTTTTTAAAAATCAAAACCGCCTCCCCCCTGCAGTGTTGCATCAGCTACGTAAAATTCTGTTTGAATTTATTCCCAGTGCCTGACACTCTTGGGCCATATCAGTTACCTGCTACATTCCTTTTAGTGAGCAGACGAACTAGTCCCAGCCATCTCTGGATTGTCTTCTTCCAAGAGTTAGCAAGTTCTTTTTTTTTTTTTCATTCTTGACTTGAAAAAAATCAAGAGATTCAAGAAGTTCTTGGGTCCTAAACTAGATTATGTAGGAATTTACAGATAAACAGAGCTCCACAAAATATTTTGAGCTAAAAAATCATTTAAAATCTAAACTAATTTGGAACTTATAAACAGTATATGAGAATAAAATGGTATGTTTTAAATGTTACTATTGCCAACAGATTCATGTTCATTAAAAAGACCAGAAAATAAATGAGTTAATGTGAAGTAAAACTCAGCATCTACAAAGAGCAGCACCTAGCTGTTAATGCTCCCCCATAGATAGGGATTTATCTGGCACTTAGCACCACTGCTATCTGCAGAGTCCGTCAGTGACTCCTCCTCAGTCCTCCTCTGTGGTTGCTTTTCCCACAGGACATGATCCACATCGCAGACACCAAGGTCGCCCGGCGCTATGGGGATTTCTTCATTCGGCAGATTCACAAATTTGAAGAGGTGAGAGGTGTGGAGAGTGGTGTGGGGGCTGGAGACAGGAGTTGGGAATGGAGTGGGGAGCTTTTAAGTGTTTTATTTCTCATTTCTGTTTTCAAGAAAGCCTGAAATTGGCCTTTGAAGTTTCTGAGCTAGACTGGCTGGCTCCCTGGGGTCCGGGGGGTGGGGCTGGGCCTGTAGGAGTTGCTGCATCAGCCTTCTTTGGAGCATCTCTTCCCAAGATCTCTCTCTGCAGGTGGCCGGCTCTCGCTTCCCTCCCTGTTATTTCCTAATATGGGTGGATTCACTGCCTGCTCTTACCCGTCCCTCCCCATCTGGCAGTTGGTTACTCTACAACTTAGACAGGTCTGGCCAGTCTTTACAGGCAGATACCTTGAAGCTCTGTTTTGACAGACTTGGTGCATTCCACGCCCTGCCTTCAGAGAGGCCTTGCGGGTCACTGTTTGCGCCCATAGCTGGAGCCACAGCATCCTGGTGCTTTGAGTCCTCCAGCAGAGGTCACTGCTGTGCTGTGGGCCATGCTACTGGATGACTCTGCAGGACAGTAACACAGTCCTGGCAAGTCTAGCCACCCTGAGGCCCTTTCCTATCTATAAAATGATTAGAGCAGTATAAGGTGTGTGTCCAGTGTGAAAGGCAGATAGAACAAGCTGCATGAACTGTGCGGCACTATGAGAATGTCGGGTGGAGGACCCAGCACTGTGATGGTAGACGCTGTGTTAGTAGTGATGCCGTGATAGTAGACGCTGTGACGTGTCTGCATCAGAGGGGTGGCTTGGGGGTGTGGCCTCGTGATCATGCACACCGTAGGAAAAGGTTTGGGGAAAAAGCCAATATCTGACTTTGCTTTTCCTTCCCTTCCAGCTTAACCGAACCCTGAAAAAGATGGGACAGAGACCCTGAGTATATTCACACTTGACACTACTCAGAGTAGGGGCTTATCTTGATGTCATTGTAGGGCATGTTCTGCCACCATGAAGGCTTTACCCAGCTCAGCCATTGGCCAGTCACCTGAGTTGAAGTTTTTTGAATCAAGGACTGAAGTGTTTTAAGTCGTTCTTAATAAAGGATCTTCTTTGGAGTCAGATTTGTCTTCTTGTTGGGGAGCGTCTGTGAACAAGAATACTATATGTAATTTCCCATGTGTCATGAGATATTATTTCCTGATGCATTAGTTATTGATGTTTAAATTGAATTACTTAATTCCTATATTCATAAAGCATTATACGGTATACAGGACAGTTTCATATTTAGTGTCTTATCTGCATCTCAAAGAAATCCTGTGAGCATTAATGACCTGCCGAAATTTGCATGCATATTTGTGCAAGTGCTGGGTGTTTGGTGGCTCAGAGGTTAAAGCGTCTGCCCGCAATGCAGGAGACCCCAGTTCGATCCCTGGGTCGAGAAGATCCCCTGGAGAAGGAAATGGCAACCCACTCCAGTATTCTTGCCTGGAGAATCCCATGGAGGAAGGAGCCTGGTAGGCTACAGTCCACGGGGTCGTAAAGAGTCGGACACGACTGAGCGATTTCACTTCACTTCTTCACTGAACACCTACTGCCAGGACTGTCCTGGGGAGTCCAGGTACACTTCCTGTACTGTACAGCTCAGGTTTGGTAGTAGGGGCCCCATTTTGTTGAAACAGACCTGGGGAGTTAAGTGACATAATCAAGGTCATGCAGTTATATTGGGTTGAGCAAAAGGTTTGTTTGGCTTTTTCTATAAGATGGCTCCAAATTCTACTGTGTTATGCTGCTAAGGTCTTGTGATTCTTCACACTGAAAACTTATGTTAAACAACAACAACAAACTTATGCAGTAGGCAGCTTCTCCCACCCGCAGTGAGTTTGAAACTACTGCTTGTCTGCCAGAACCATCACAGCCAGTCACTACGAAGCTGTGTCTGCTTTTCACATTCTTTCCCATCCCTCCTGTAAATGACCATATGGGATCTGCCATCTTGGAGACTTCTTTGAGATGGCATCTTCACCTCAAAACCTAGCAGCCTACACTATTATCGGAGCTGATTTCTAATCTTATCTTTTCTAACAGTTAAAGCACAGATCATATAGATCTGTGAAAGCTTCATTGAAGTTGTCTCAGGTAGCTCACCTAACCTATACAACAAAGATCAAGTGTTCCTGGATCTGTAGAAATCTTGTATTCAGAGGTGAGCCCTCAGAATGGTCTGCACACCATTTATGCATTATCTCACTCCAAAGATGTGGAATCCTGAACTTACTGATGAGGCTCCTTTGTCCATGGGGATTCTCCAGGCAAGAATACTGGCGGGTTGCCATGCCCTCCAGGGAATCTTCCCAACCCTGGGATCAAACTCAGGTCTCCTGCACTGCGGGCAGATTCATTGCCATCTGAGCCACCAGGGAAACTCAAGGAAAGAGGCTTAATTAAGTAGCTTGCCCAAGTCAAAGATGGTAGGTAGTGAAGACTGGTCTTTCATTTCCCAAACTTGTGTTTTTATCTTAGAAAGTCCTACCCTAAGACTGGTAGCAAGAAGAGCTTCGCTGGTGGCTCAGGGGTAGTCCGCCTGCCAGTGCACGAGATGTGGGTTTGATCCCTGGTCCAGGAAGATCCCACATGCCACAGAGCAACTAAGGTGGTGCCCCACAACTACTGAGCCTGCGCTCTAGAGCCCGGGAACCGCAACTGCTGAAGGCTGAGCAACCTAGAGCTCGTGCTCCGCAATGAGAGAGGCCGCTGCAGTGAGAAGCCCTTGCATTGCAACTGGAGAACAGCCCCTACTCACTGCAGCTAGAGAAAAGCCTGTGCAGCAACGAAGACCCAGCACCACCAATGATAATTAATTACAGAGCATCACATCCTTTAAAAAGACTGGTGGCAAGAGGTTAAATAGTAGCTATACCGTCAAGATCTGCAGGGTCTATATATCCCCTCCAAAGCAATTTCCCGGAACTTGGGAGGGGGTGGCTGGTGAGGCTCCTGCCTGCCACCCAGTGACAAGGTGGTTGTGAATTCTGAAGCTAGGCTTTGTGCTCACTTGGTACATGGCTGGTTTCTTTTAAGTTTTCTGGTTATAAGGAGGCTAGAGAACATGGAAGAGCCACTGTTTGGAAGGCATCACACCTGGATTCGAGTCTGAATTGTGTCACTAATTTACTGTGCAACCTCTGGGCTGGTAGACGTAGCTGAAAATTGAGATCTGCCTGCCCTCTGTTGAGAGATGAAGTGAGGAGGATTGGCCGTGTTGCTCACTGCTGTGCACCCGCTTGAGGATCCCTAGAGTCTGCAGCTGGGCAGATCTGGGCCTGGTCCATGGCCTCCGTGTTGGGACAGCGGTGGCTGGAACTGGTCATCTGGCTTCCTTATCTGGGATGTCGCCTGTCACCCTGGGGTGGATACCTGTATGGCTCTTGGGGCGGAAGCTCCTGCTCTCAGGTCAGTTCATCACTGCGCACTGTTCTTTGCTTGTAAATGAGGATGTTGTCTGGTATCGCTCAGTCGTGTCTGACTCTTTGCAACCCCATGGCCTGGGGTTGTAGCCCACCAGGCTCCTCTGTCCATGGATTCTCCGGGCAAGAATCCTGGAGTGTGTTGCCATTCCCTTCTCCAGGGGATTTTCCTGACCCAGGGATTGAACCTGAGTCTCCTGCGTTGCCGGCAGATACTTTACCATCCGAGTCACCAGTGAAGTAAATGAGGATAGAGTCTGCTTTAATGGGGAGTCAGGACTAAAGGTGGACAAGGAAATGGCACCCCACCCCAGTGTTCTTGTCTGGAGAATCCCAGGGACAGCGGAGCCTGGTGGGCTGCCAACTATGGGGTCACGCAGAGTCAGACACGACTGAAGCGACTTAGCAGCAGCAGCAGCAGCAGGACTAAATGAGATGCTGTTATTTTTCCCACCCCCAACACTTTTAATTCATAAACTCTTCTGTGTCCTTGCTTCCTATTGATATGAATGCTGGTAGTTCATTCGGTAGTTACTGAATGCTGGTCCCCGAAAAGATAACGCACATGTCCTAACCCCTGGAACCTATCACTGATGTTTGGAAAAAGGTCTTCACAGATGTGAGTTAAGTATCTTAATTTGACTTATCCTGGATAATCCAAGTGGCCCGTAAGTCCAATGACATGTGTCCTTAGACTCAGAGACACACAGGGAGGAAGAGGGCCACAGAATGGTAGAAATTAGAGAAAGGCAGCCACAAGCTAAGGGGCACCTGGAGCCCCCGGAAGCTGCAAGAGCCAAGGGAGTGCTCTCCGCCAGAGCTGGTACCTTGATTTTGGATTTTCAGCCTCCAAAGCTGTGAGAATAAGTTTCTGTTCTAACCACCAACTTTGTGGTAATTTGTTACAGCAGCTCTAGGAGTCTAACAATGCCTGCTGTGTATCAGGCCCGTTGTAGGATTTCATGCACAGAAGATTGGATCCTTTTTTCACCTGGTGAGCCAACCAGGTGTTGCTAGGCATGAAAGAAAGGAAGCGGGTAAAAAAGCAAAACCCATAAAAAACAAATAATTACTTTTAATTAAAAAGAAAAAAATAAAGTCCCTGGCCTCATCTTAAATTCTAATGGGTGGAGGCAGGTTATAAACCACGCAGAGCATGTTGGGTGGTGATGTATCTTATAGAGAAAAATCAAGGATAGGAGTTACTGTTTTGAACTGGATGGTCATCACCCTAATTGGCATCATTTGGGCAGAGAGGCAAGGAGGCAATGTTGCAGATACTTGGAGAATGTGTTAGGGAGAGAAAACTTGCAAGTGCAAGGGCCCTGAGGCCAGAGCATGTTTTATATGTTGAGAGAACATAGTGAGAAGGCCAGCTGGAGCAGAGCCAGCAAGCGGGAGGGAGGAAGAGGTTCTGGGTCATATATAGGCCTTGTGGAGACTATTAGGGCTGTGACTGTGTCCGAGCTGGGAGGCCTTTCTCCACCAGGGAAGTTACATGACTTGTCCAAGTCCCAGGAACTAAAGAGGACCGAGGACAGAACGCAGGTCAGCCCAGTTTGAAAGCCTGTGCTGTCTCTGAGACGCAAGGAAAGCCAAAGGCAGGCTCTTTGTTAATATGTAATAAGTCCAAACATTCAGAGAGCTCTTGGTAGTTTTCCAAACACTTCATCTGTTAGCTTGCTGGATTCTAACAAGTGGCAGAGTTGGGATCCAGTGCCAGCCAGGCCTCCTTACCACCCCCTCCCCAGGGCCTGTCCATTCTCTGGTCCCTGGCCTTCTTAAGGAGGGCTCGTGCAGTGTCATCTCTCCTGTGCCCACCACCCGTCCTGACACTGGGCAATGGTGCCTCACAGGATACAGACGCACCTAGGCGCCCCTGGCGTTAACTTGTTTTGAATTCACCACCAGAGATGCATAGTTCATGTCGGAGTCTCCTGTCTCCACCACTGAAATTATGCTGGCTCAAGGTGTGCCGTGTCTGACCCAGCCCCTCAGCACTCTTCTTACCAGGAGGCAGGCCATTTCAGGAGCCCAAGGTCACACAGAACCACTGTGTAAGCGCCTGGCTTGGGCCGCTTCCCAGTGTCTTGGCACACGTCCAGCCACAGTGCTGGGCAGCCGGCAGGCCTAGTGAGGGGGCAGGCACAGCTGAACTCCGCCTGGTACCGCTTGAGGAATGCAGGGCACCGAGCAGCTGCAGTCAGCTCGCAAGACTTTTATTCCAGCTTGTCTGGAGTGGAAGAAGCAGGCTTATGATCCTCCCACGTGTAATGGGAGTGAGGATTTTTTTGTTTGTTTTTAGGTTTAATTGACTGCACCAGGTCTTAGTTGTAGCGCACACAATCTTTTTGCTGTTGTTGTGGGCATGTGGGATCTAGTTCCTCGACCAGGCATTGAACCCTGGCCCCCTGCATTGGGAACGTGGAGTCTTAGCCACCGGACCACCAGGGAAGTCCTGATGGTCCCGTTTTACGATTTTATTAGCTGGGAATGGGGAGCTCTGGGTGGTGCCACTTACCAAACCTTCCTGTTCCAGAAACAGAAAGCAGCCCAGCAAAGTGTGTGGGCTCGGGCTTGGTCAGACCTGGGTTTGAATCCCAACTCCACACACTAGCTGTGTAACCGTGGGCCAAGTTACTTAGCTTCTCAATGCTTTATTTGTTCATCTATAAAACAGGGGGTAGTAGCATTTCCCTCAATTAAATTATATGAAGTACTTAGCATAGCACCTGGCCATCATGTGCAATGAACGAATGAAGTCCATTGTTATTAGCTGGTCATGACCTTGGAATTCAGAGTCATAGATTATATGGATAAGCAAGGCTGTTTCTTGCTGGAGCTCAGACTCAGGGCCTACTGACTCACCCAAGGGCTTTCTCTATTCCCTATTCCTGGGTGGACCCAAGGCAAGTCTGTGTTGAGACAGGGTAGAGGCCAATTCACAGAGAGGCTGAGGTGCTTGTCTAGAGTAGCCCAGCCATAGGGGAGCTCTTGCAGGGTGCTGGCAGGGGAAGGGAAAGAGATGACCAGTCCTCTGGCTTTTGCAGCTGAGGAGACAGTGGAACCTCCCATGAGATGGGGGCAGATGGGGCAGCTTGAAACAGGAAGCATGTGCAGGTGGGTAGAGGACTGGGTTCAGACATGCACTCAAGGCCCTGTGAGATGTTTAGGTGGACATGCCCAGGGCGTAAGAACTTGGGCAGCGGCCCTGAACAGCTGGGGCCGGAACCCTGATTGTCAGATCCCAAGGCTGCTGCTGGTTCCTCGCCACACAGACCAGCCTCTGGTGGCCTTGGCTCCCTGTCCACAGCGTGGACTGGACCGCAAGCCTGAGATGGGGCTGCTCTTCCTGGAATGGCCTTGACCTCGGGTGAATGCTAACCATTTCCTCATCTGCAAAGTCAGTGGGACCAGCTGTTGTCCAAAGGCTGCAGCCCGACAGTTTTAGAGTGCTGGGTAAGACTGTGGGATCTAATGGGCCAAGACCTCCCCTGAACACCAGAGAAAAGGGGGCAGCAATGCGCTTTGCAGTAAGGAGGAATAGTTGGATGAATGAACGAATGATGAATACACGAGGAAGTGAGTGAATGAGGCTTATCAAACGAAACAATGTGAGTGTGTCAGTAAGTGGCGTGCTTTAAGTCCTTTCTAGAAGGCAGAGGCACAGGATGAATAAATGCTGAATGTATTCACCCTCTCCAGCAAACGGAGAGTGTGGGTGGGCCTGCGCTGTCTCCTATTCTCTGTGACCTTTCCGCCCCACCCTCACCTGCCCTGCGCACTGGAGAGGGGCTGGCATGGGCTGTTGCTTGGAGTCAGGAGCCAGGCTTTGGGATGGAGGAAGGGCATCAGGAAGAAGCTGTGAGGGAGGCAGAGGGCGGCCAATTTGAAGATCCTGTCAACTACAAATTGACACTGGCCAAGAGAATTTGCCAGCAAATGAACAAGAACAATAAGGGCATTTGCCGTCTGCCTAGAGGAGACTGAACCCTGCGTTGCTGCAGCTGATGGCTTTCAATACCCGCTGAGGGAGTTCAGGGTGGAGTGAGGCCCTCTGTGCTCCAGGGAATCTGGTGGGTCGGGCCTTTAGATAGATGTTTTCAGGAACTGATTTCATGACCCCAATCTTTGCATTTCTTCATATCTGTTGTTGTTGTTCAGTCGCTCAGTCATGCCCGACTCTTTGTGACCCCATGGACTGCAGCACGCCAGGCTTCCCTGTTCTTCACCATCTCTCGGAGTTTGCTCAAACTCATGCCCATTGAGTTGGTGATGCCATCCAACCATCTCATCCTCTGTCGTCCCCTTCTCCTCCTGTCCTCAATCTTTCCCAGCATTAGGGTCTTTTCTAATGCATCTCTGTGCATCAGGTGGCCAAAGTACTAGAACTGCAGCTTCAGTTTCAGCATCAGTCCTTCCAGTGAATTTTCAGGACTGATTTCCTTTAGGATTGACTGGTTTGATCTCCTTGGTGTCCAAGGGACTCTCAAGCATCTTCTCCAACACCACAGTTCAAAAGCACCAGTTCTTCGGCGCTCAGCCTTCTTTATGGTCCAACTCTCACAACCATACTGTTCAGTTCAGTCGCTCAGTCGTGTCCGACTCTTTGTGACCCCGTGAATTGCATCACGCCAGGCCTCCCTGTCCATCACCAACTCCTGGAGTTTAGGAGTTTATTCAAACTCATGTCCATTGAGTCGGTGATGCCATCGAGCCACCTCATCCTCTGTCGTCCCCTTCTCCTCCTGCCCCCAATCCCTCCCAGCATCACAGTCTTTTCCAATGAGTCAACTCTTCGCATGAGGTGGCCAAAGTATTGGAGTTTCAGCTTCAGCATCAGTCCTTCCAATGAACACCCAGGACTGATCTCCTTTAGAATGGACTGGTTAGATCTCCTTGCAGTCCAAGGGACTCTCAAGAGTCTTCTCTAACACCACAGTTCAAAAGCATCCATTCTTCGGTGCTCGGCTTTCTTCACAGTCCAACTCTCACATCCATACATGACTACTGGAAAAACCATAGCCTTGACTAGATGGACATTTGTTGGCAAAGTAATGTCTCTGCTTTTCAATATGCTATCTAGGTTGGTCATAACTTTCCTTCTAAGGTGTAAGCGTCTTTTAATTTCATGGCTGTAATCATCATCTGCAGTGATTTTGGAGCCCCCAAAAATAAAGTCTGACACTGTTTCTACTGTTTCCCCATCTATTTCCCATGAAGTGATGGGACCAGATGCCATGATCTTCGTTTTCTGAATGTTGAGCTTTAAGCCAACTTTTTCACTCTCCTCTTTCACTTTCATCAAGAGGCTCTTTAGTTCTTCTTCACTTTCCGCCATAAGGGTGGTGTCATTTGCATATCTGAGGTTATTGATATTTCTCCCAACAATCTTGATTCCAGCTTGTGTTTCCTCCAGCCCAGCATTTCTCATCATGTACTCTACATATAAGTTAAATAAGGAAGATGACAATATACAGCCTTGACGTACTCCTTTTCCTATTTGGAACCAGTCTGTTGTTCCATGTCCAGTTCTAACTGTTGCTTCTTGACCCGCATACAGGTTTCTCAAGAGGCAGGTCAGGTGGTCTAGTATTCCCATCTCTTTCAGAATTTTCCACCATTTATTGTGATCCACACAGTCAAAGGCTTTGGCGTAGTCAATAAAGCAGAAATAGATGTTTTTCTGGAACTCTCTTGCTTTTTCCATGATCCCGCAGATGTTGGCAATTTGATCTCTGGTTACTCTGCCTTTTCTAAAACCAGCTTGAACATCTGGAAGATCACGTATTGCTGAAGCCTGACTTGGAGAATTACTTAAGCATTACTTTACTAGCATGTGAATGAGTGCAGTTGTGCAGTAGTTTGAGCATTCTTTGTTTGGCATTGCCTTTGTTTGGGATTGGAATGAAAACTGACCTTTTCCAGTCCTGTGGCCACTGCTGAGTTTCCCAAATTTGCTGGCGTATTGAGTACAGCACTTTCACAGCATCATCTTTCAGGATTTGAAATAGCTCAACTGGAATTCCATCACCTCCACGAGCTTTGCTTGTAGTGATGCTTTCTAAGGCCCAGTTGACTTCACATTCCAGGGTGTCTGGCTCTAGGTGAGTGATCCCACCATCATGATTATCTGGGTCTTGAAGATCTTTTTTGTATAGTGCTTCTGTGTATTCTTGCCACCTCTTCTTAATATCTTCTGCTTCTGTTAGGGCCATACCATTTCTGTCCTTTATTGAGCCCATCCTTCGTGAAATGTTCCCTTGGTATCTCTAATTTTCTTGAAGAGATCTCTAGTCTTTCCCATTCTATTGTTTTCCTCTATTTCTTTGCATTGATCCCTGAGGAAGGCTTTATTATCTCTCCTTGCTATTCTTTGGAACTCTGCGTTGAGCACTATCTGGTCTAAATTTTGGAAGAACTGATCTCTTTAGTACTCTTCCCCTGTGGGAATAGCTCCTCTTATACCTTGGCCTTGAGACCAGAGCTCTCTGAATCACTTATTTAGACGATCTCCAATTCCTGAAACTGAAGAGGGAAAAAAGGGAAAGAAGCCTTTTTAATATTTGTTACTCCAAGTGTTATTTACAATTAGTGAGCTTTATATTGTGAAGTCTGATTCATAACTAAGTTGGGAAAGCAAAGCTGAGATCTCTTGTGTCTATTTGAATACATGTATGTCTCAGTACGTGTTTTTGTCTTTGGATAATGTTGCTGATTGCTGAGATCAGTTTGTAATGGGCTCTAATCTAATTGGCCTAAAGAAGAGTTGCTGCTTAGTTGCCTGGTCCCGTCTGACTGCTTTCCTGCCAGGAAGCAGCCGTCTGCTACTTTCATGAGTGCAGTTGCCACCCGCAGTGATTGTGGAGCCCAAGAAGAGGAGCTCTGTCATTAGAAAGAAAAGTTAAGTGCTTACAAATCAAACAATTCTAAATACAAGAGAAGTCAACCTAAATGAATTTCAGGTTCACGAGAACTGGGAAATACTCAGTGTTAAATACCTGGTGTTAATCTTTGTGATATAATATAGACAAGTCTAAGAGTTATTAACATTAAGCATAATATTTTCATTGTGCCTAGGTTTAATGTAAGTTAAATATTATTATATATTAATATATTACATTATATTTAATGTAAGTTAAATATTATTATATATATAATATTATATATTATTATATCTGTTACAAGTTTGTCAGCAAGGAAATAACTCAAGTGAAGAAACTTTTAAGGAAAGAAAATGTAAATGAAGCTTTTAGAAAAACTCTATTAAAAATTATACTTTAGGATGTCTAAAATAGTCTCTCCAGATTTTGGTAACCTGAATCTTCAGCGTTGCGCTAAATGAAGTGATGAAAGTTTATTGAATAGCTAGGTCATTTCCAAATGAAATAAGATTCTGAAACACTGATTACTGAAAACTAATTTCCTCTTAAAGAGAAATGAAAGGGATTTTTGACTATTAATGAATAATGTTTGGTGCCATCCTGAGACGCTTTCTTTAAGAAAGCAAAGGTTTTTAAGAAATTATCCCTGGTCGTTACGCCCACCAATCTATAGAATGCTAATATAAAGGTCAGTTCTTCGCTGCTTAAGGCAAGTAGGATGCGGTTTTCAGTAAAGGTACAAGGAATGGAATTGCATTTTATGAAGGGAAAAGGAGGTAGGTCTGACTTACAGGTGGCTGTTTCAGGATGGGAAAACAAAGTAATGGGGACAGAAAGTAACAAGCTTTGTGGAAAGTGGACCCTGCAAAAGAGTTTTGGGTATGGTTAGGACTGACTAAATTTAATATAAATTTAGTTAAGCTTACTTTTAAATGAATTCAAAACTTGAATTCGGCTTTTCTCTCTGTTAAGGGAACACACTTTCTTCAGATGCTGGACTGCTTTTGATAATAGATTTAAGTTTCTTTACCTCTTAAATTATCTATTCTATATTTGTCTTTGAAATCCTTTTTTGTTACTTTGGCTTAGTGAATAAGCTATTGTTTCACAGTGACCTATAATCCCACCTAGACAAGGTCAGTTTTCATTGTGATCCCAAAGAAGGGCAATGCCAAAGAATGTTCAAACTACTGCACAACTGCCGTCATTTCACATGCTAGCAAGGTCATACTCAAAATCTTCCAAGCTAAGCTTCAACATTACATGAACTGAGAACTTCCAGATGTTCAAGCTGGATTTAGAAAAGGCAGAGGAACCAGAGATCAAATTGCCAACATCTGTGGGATCATAGAAAAAGCAAGAGAATTCTGGAAAAACATCTACTTCTGCTTCACTGACTAAGCTAAAACTTTCCACTGTGTGAATCTTAAAGCCTTCAGCTGTGTGAATCAACAAATTCTTAAAGAGATAGGAATACCAGACCACTTTACTGGCCTCTTGAGAAACCTGTATTTAGGTCAATAAGCAACAGTTAGAACTGGACATAGAACAGCAGACTAGTTCAGAATTGGGAAAAGACTATGTCAAGGCTGTATATTGTCACCCTGTTTATTTAACTTATATGCAGAATGCATTATGCAAAATGCCAGGCTGGATGAAGCACAAGCTGGAATCAAGATTGCTGGGAGAAATATCAATAATCTCAGATACACAGATAACACCACCCTTATGGCAGAAAGTGAAGAGGAACTAAAGAGCCTCTTGATGAAAGTGAAAGAGGAGAATGAAAAAACTGACTTAAAACTCAACATTCAAAAAATGAAGATCATGGCATCTGGTCCCATCACTTCACGGCAAATGGGTAAACAATAGAAACTGTGACAGACTTTATTTTCTTGGGCTCCAAAATCACTGCAGACGGTGACTGCACCTATGAAATTAAAAGACACTTGCTCCTTGGAAGGAAAGTTATGACCAACCTAGACAGCATATTAAAAAGCAGAGACATCAGTTTGCCAACAAAAGTCTGTATAGTCAAAGCTATAGTTTTCCAGTGGTCATGTACGGATGTGAGAGTTGGACCATAAGGAAGGCTGAGCACCAAAGAATTGGTACTTTTGAACTGTGGTGTTGGAGAAGACTCTTGAGAGTCCCTTGAACAGCAAGGAGATCAAACCAGTCAATCCTAAAGGAAATCAACCCTGAAAATTCACTGGAAGGACTGATGCTGAAGCTGAAGCTCCAATACCTGGCCACTTTATATGAAGAACCGAATCATTGGAAAAAATCCTAATGCTGGGAAAGATTGAAGGTGGGAGGAGAAGGGGACGACAGAGGGTGAGATAGTTTGACTGCATCACCGATTTGATGGACATGAGTCTGAGTAAGCTCTGGGAATTGGTGATGGACTGGGAAGCCAGGCATGCTGCAGTCCACGGGGTCACAAAGAGTCGGACTCGACTGAGTGACTGAACTGAACTGAACTGATTTCTTCTGGGTATTAGAACTACCCAAGGCTTGGTGGTGTTATCCCCTCTAAGGCTCTGATTGGATGCCCCCTAGGAAATTTATTTTAGAAGAGAGTTAGGTCCTGTTCTGTGTATTCATGATATTACTAGATGGGATGCTGTCATCTGGCAAATTAACAACATCTGCTCTGACCCTGGTCACAAATTTAAGTTTTCTCTTAGGATCACTCAGACTCAATGAGAGCAATGAACTAAGTCAATCAAATACTGTAACCTGTCATCTATTAAAAGGAAAACTTCCACAATTATGGGATGGATCTCTATGGTTAACACCAGGCTATGATCATTTAAGTTCAAAAGCTTCTCTATGTTGGGAACAATTAAATCATACTAAGGACAATCAACCTAGTTACATTAGGAAATGAGGCTAGGTGCCTTATGGACTATGCTTATTATTACCCTTAGGGACAGTGATTGGTATGGAACTGACTAGGTCAGATGACCAGAGATTCACTGGATTGCATCTAATGGAACTCAGTACATTTGTGGTACTAATTTATGGCCTTGGCTTTTACTGGGATGGATAGGAAGGCATAGCCTGGGAGTCCTATGAACTCAAGGTCGTGTACGCAACAAATTGGAGGAAACTCCAGCCAATCTAACACTGATGTGAGCTTGATGAGTCAAGAGGTCTGTATTCTACTGGTATGACCATTCAGCAGCTATTTTTGTGCCTTCACTAGGATTAGAGGATATAATTGGCCATATTGAAGTCTTAAGAACTTTCACTCAACAGGCTTTAAATGGTAGTAGACCGGCTATCAGCTTCTTGAACTCTGAGGTCTCTATGATAAGGGAGGTGGTGCTACAGAAGCGCAAGGCCCTTGACACCTTACAGCATCTCAGGGAGGTGCCTGTGCCATAATTCAAACTGAATGTGGTGTTTTCATACTTGAGTCGTCCTCTAATATAACACGTTTGATGAACCATATGAAAAATCAGATTTCTGCCTTAAGTGACCCGTTCCCTAGTCTTGAAGATCTTTAAAAACAAACAAAAAACCAAAAAGAACTGGCTTGGTATGGGAGGCTCATAGCTGAAATATTTACTTATAAGTCCACTAATGTTACTAGCTACACTGTTTGTATTTTGCCTGATTTACAAGATTATTGTTTCCTGTTTTATCAAGTGTCTAACAGAGCCTCCCAGGAAAATAATGATAACTAGACAAACGCATAGCTTGATATGTGATCAATGGTAATAGTGTAACTCCAGATACGGGAAGATGCATTGAGAGGGAATACTTTCCTGAGCCGTAACTAGGAGACAGGTGTCCAGAGATCTTTGACTGTTAAGACCTAGTCAAGGAATAGCACATTGAGCAGTCCACCAGCAAAATCTTCTCCAGAACTAGAAGTGGGCCTTCCCAGCAACATGGGACAAAATAGTCATGAAATGCCTCCTAAAGTATAGTTGGATTTATGACCGTGAGGGGGCCCTATCAACTACAAATTGGCACTGGCCGAGAGAATTTTCCAGCAACTCAACAACAACAAGAGCATTTGCCATCTGCCTCTGCAGAGACTGAACCTTTTGCTGCTGCAGCTGCTGACCTTCAAGATCCCCTGAGGGAGTTCAGGGTGGAGTGAGACATTTTCAGGTGGACAGATATTTTCAGAAACTGATTTCATGATCCCAATCCTTACATCTCTTCATACCTAGAAAAGCATTAAATCCCTTCATGATGACATCCGAAGAATGGTGACTGGCAAAAAAAACCCCTTGTGAAATAAGCACTTGATTGCATTGAACTCCCCCTTCACCAAAATCTTACATATAGACCTTGCCCCACTACCTCTTTGGAGCAGTCTCTCAGAGCTATCTGAGGTGCTGTCTCCTGGGATGCAGTGCTCATTTTGCCCCAAATAAAACTTAACTTGCAACTCTGAAGTTGTACTTTCTTTTTAGTCAAGAATCCAAAGTCTGACCAGCAAGTTTGCTGATTTTTCCAGAAGGCAGTGGTAAGGAAAGCAGCAAGTCCGCCTGGTTCCTATGGCTTCACACATTCCTGTCAAATCTGCCGCTGAAAAACCCAGCTTTCTGTATTTCCGGCCTCGCCCTTGATTAGGATACCTCCCTGCTGTTCCTACCCCCACTCCTATATCTCTCCCTGGGGCTATGGACCTAGCCGGTGGACTTCTCCCCTCTCTGGTCAGGCAGGCGGCCCAGCTAAACATGTCCTGACACTGCCCTCTTAGAAGCCGGGAGATTTCAGGCAGGTTGCTTAACTTCTCTGGGCCTCTGCCTCCTCATCTGTCAATGGAGAGAATAGTTCCCCCCCCACCTGCCTCCCCGGGCCCCTCTAAGTCTCAGCACATGGAGCTGGAGCCGACACCAGTGTTTGCTGTTACTCCTGTCCGTCCCAGCTCTGTTGTGTTGCGTCATCTGGAGATGAGGTGTGCTCTCGCTAACATCTGTTCTACTTACAGGAAAAACAAGTTGCTCAGAGCTTCTGCAGAAAAGTCTCACTTTCTGTTTCAGACGGGAAGAGCTGCCTTGCTCAGTTTGGTGTAGACAGTCAGGTAAGCGGGAGACAAACCGTCCTTTTCTAGTGTCTGACAGCCTTGGCAGGGGATCTGACCTTCTGGCTGACTGAAATCTCTCCAGCCTGACAGCCCCTTCCTTGTCACTCGGTCCTCAGAGGCGAGATGACCTTCCAGGGTCAGGAAGTCTCAGAAACCATTTCCCACCCTGCCTGCTTTTCACTAGCAAAGCTGGCCGGGTTGATTCTGAGGGGTAGTTGAGAGGGCTCCAGCGCCCTTGACCTCTACTGTAACCCCCAGTCATCCCTAAAGAGTCTAAACCTAAACGGGGACTGGCTTTGCAGACCCAACTATAATCAGGCCCTCTGATCTCCCACCCCCTCCTTCCTGCCAAATTTCTGTTGCCAAGCCCCACTGCAGAACCACAGGAGCCCAACTCTTAGGGCCTAGAACATTCCATTTGCATCCAAGCACCAAACTTATTAGCCTTCAGGAAGAAGGACCAGTACCAGTCCCGTTTATTGCTGTCAGAAGTGAGTTGGAACAGCTGCTGGGGGCTGTGGACCTGGGGTCCCTGGGAGGGTTCTTGCTCAAAAAGCTCACTGGTACATAACAGCGAATGAACTTTCAGTGAAAATAATGTGTGCAGAGGCGAACCTGACACAAGGCAGGCCTCAGTCCACCAGCGGCACATCCTTGCAGTGAAAGTTTATTTTGAAGTCAGAACCAGATAGAGTCCTGACCACCTTTTGACAGCTGTGTGGCTTCGAGCAGGAATTACCTCTCAGAGTCTTACCCTCATTGTAAATGGGGATCACATGACGCTCACAGAGTGGTGAGAAATCAAAGAGGGGGTGTACATCAATAAGAAAACACCCACCCCCAACAACACACACACACACACACACACACAATGTCTAGCATAAGGTTGCTGCTGCTGCTGCTGCTGCTAAGTCGCTTCAGTCGTGTCCGACTCTGTGCGACCCCATAGACAGCAGCCCACCAGGCTCCCCTGTCCCTGGGATTCTCCAGGCAAGAACACTGGAGTGGGTTGCCATTTCCTTCTCCAATACATGAAAGTGAAAAGTGAAAGCGAAGTTGCTCAGTTGTGTCCAACTCAGCATAAGGTTAGTGCTCAATAAAGATTAGCTATCAATATTCTTAAGGAATATTGAATATTTTCAATATTCAGAAAATGAAGATCATGGCATCTGGTCCCATCACTTCATGGGAAATAGATGGGAAACAGTGGAAACAGTGTCAGACTTTATTTTTGGGGGCTCCAAAATCACTGCAGATGGTAACTGCAGCCATGAAATTAAAGGACGCTTACTCCTTGGAAGAAAAGTTATGACCAACCTAGATAACATATTGAAAAGCAGAGACATTACTTTGCCAGCAAAGGTCCATCTAGTCAAGGCTATTGTTTTCCAGTGGTCATGTATTGATGCGAGAGTTGGACTGTGAAGAAAGCTGAGCGCCGAAGAATTGGTGCTTTTGACCTGTGGTGTTGGAGAAGACTCTTGAGAGTCCCTTGGATTGCAAGGAGATCCAACCAGTCCATTCTGAAGGAGATCAGCCCTGGGTGTTCTTTGGAAGGAATGATGCTAAAGCTGAAACTCCAGTACTTTGGCCACCTCATGCGAAGAGTTGACTCATTGGAAAAGACCCTAATGCTGAGAGGGATTGGGGGCAGGAGGAGAAGGGGATGACAGAGGATGAGATGGCTGGATGGCATCACTGACTCGATAGACGTGAGTTTGAGTGAACTCTGGGAGTTGGTGATAGACAGGGAGGCCTGGCGTGCTTCGATTCATGGGGTTGCAAAGAATTGGACATGACTGAGCGACTGAACTGAACTGAACTGATTCTTAAGGATCTCACAGTCCAATGGGGAGAGACACATATACACAAATAAATGCCACATAATGGGAGCCACTGTTCAAATGCCACTTTCTCCACGCAGCATTCAGGGATGTGCCCTCAACCCCCAGCCAGGAGAGGAGAGGCTCCCTGTGGAAGTACTGTGGCGCTTTGTCCATTTCTATATCACCTCCCTTGTCTTGTCTTTCTGTGACTGTTTATTGTGATTATTTACATTCTGTCTCCCACACTGGCCTGCCAGTCTCTCCAGGGTAGGCCTGTGGAAAGGCCTCTCTGATACTGGCAAGGATATCCCCTTTAGTTTCCAGCTAATTCAAGGGTGGGATTCGGTGAGAAGACCTAGAGTTGTGGCTTCTATCTGGGTCTATCAGGGAAGGCTTTAGGGAGGAGGTGACATCTAGGTTGGACCTTGATGGCTGTGTAGGATTTGGAAAAGCAGCAACAGGCATTTCAGGGGAAGCCAAAAGGGGCGAGGGACAGTGTGGCAGGCTGAGACCTCGCAGGCAGTCTGTAGCTTGGAGAGCAAGGGTCAGGGGGAGGGGGTTCAGCCCCAGCCTCTCCTCAATGGCCTGTACCACCTTAGGTAAACACCTTCCCTCCTTGGCTCCAGTCTCCTATACCCAGAAGGGCTTTGCTAGATACTCCCTAGGGGTCCTTTCCGGCCTGGATATTTCAATGGCTTCTTTGGCCTGCCTTCCTTCCTGGGACAGACTCAAAAGGCAAAGTATTTCCCAGCTCAGAGAGAACCCTCCCAGTGCTGGGCAGTTGTGGTTCTCTCTACTCTGGAAGGTTCAGCTGCAGAGTCGCTTCATTTTGGAGTAAGGATGCAAACCTACTTGCGCAATCCCAGACAGATTTTCCAGAATGTGTCTGTGTGGGGAGCAGTAGGGCCTATGGAGAGTGGCTTGGAATAACTGCCTATCCTAGACTTTGCCGGGAATCTCGACTCATCCAGGTTGGCTGGGGCGGGGACGCAGGGTGCTGTCCTGACGTGCTCAGGGCATGCCTCTGGCCCACCGAGGATGAGGAGAGCTACGAAGCGGCTGCCACTCCTGTCTCCCGAGCTTCCCACATGCCTCTCGCTGCCCCCAGGCCCCGGCTTCCAAGTTTCCACAATGCTCCTATTGTCCGCAGCTCTGCCAGGCTGCCCCCTGGAGAGCAGCTCAGAGCCAAGGGGCCGGGCCGGGGGCCTGATGCCTGGGGTGCAGTCTGGAAGGAAAAGCAGTGCGGTCAGATCCACGTGGATCTTGGAGTTGGAGAAGCTTAGAAAAACGAAATCCTAGAATTGGAAGCTCACAGGTGCCGGGGCTCTGGGCTGCCTAGACTGGAAGGATGGCCCAGTTCCTAAAGTCCTGCCTGTCATCTGTTCACTTTTTCACGATGAAGTTATGCTTGTTCTACCTGACTTACCCGGATTTCTTGTCTTCCAGTGATCTTCTGCGGCCCTGGTGCTGTGTGAACAAATTTCCTCTTGCTCATTTGGGGCTGATTTTATTTTAAAATTAGAGCCCCATTTGTTTCTAGCACCATTAATTAAACTGCAAATAATGTTGTGTTGGTATGGGAAAGTTCTCTGTTTTTTCAAGTGACTGGTTAAGATTATGACCAGAGCAAGAATCTAAACATTACTCAACAGCAAATATTGAATGATTCCACTTACAGGAGGTACCTAGAGGAGTTGAGGGCTGCCCTTGTGGCTCAGCTGCTAAAGAATGCACCTGCAATGTGGGAGACCTGGGTTCGATCTCTGGGTTGGAAAGATCCCCTGGAGAAGGGAAAGGCTACCCAGTCCAGTGTTCTGGCCTGGAGAATTCCATGGACAGTCCATGGGGTCACAAAGAGTCGAACATGACTGAGCGACTTTCACTTTCATTTTCAGAGGATTTGAGGGCTTCCCTGGTGGCTCAGTGGTGAAGAAGCTGCCTGCCAACGCAGGTGACTTGAGTTCAGTTCTTGGATTGGGAAGATCCCTTAGGAAAGGAAATGAAAACCTACTCCAGTATTCTTGCCTTGGAAATCCCATGGACAGAAGGAGCCTGGCAGACCTGGCAGTCCATGCCATGGTGTTGCAAAAAGAGTCAGACCCAACTTAGTGACTGAACAACAAGGAGGAGGAGGTGAATACACAGAAAGTGAATATTGGTCACCAGGGGCTGGGCAGGGAACTTGGGGGAAGGGCATTGGGAGTCAGTACTAAATGGGTACAGAGTTTTGGGGTGATGAAAATATTCTAAATAAAATAATGATAATGGTTGCACAACTCTGTGAATATACTTAAACTCGCTGAATTGTACAGTTCACAAGAGTGAATTTTATGGTATGCAAATTATAATCTCTAAGCTGTCATTTTAAAGTTAAGCCTGCTGTTGTTACAAATTCAAACCATAATGACTTGTAAAAAGTGAGTCTACCACACTCCTATCTCACTCCCAGAATGAACCACTGACAGCATTTGGTTAGATTTTTTTCCCTTTCTTCTTGATGTTTTAAAACTCCATGTATCTGCACATGTAAATGTTTATATACATAAATATACATGATTTATATGTTTTATATGGGCTTTCCTGGGGGCTCAGTCGGTAAAGAATCCGCCTCCAAAGGGGGAGACCTGGGTTCGATCCCTGGGTTGGGAAGATCCCCTGGAGGAGGGCATGGCAACCCACTCCAGTATTCTTGCCTGGAGAATCCCGGTGGACAAGAGGAGCTGGGGGGCTAAAGTCCACGGGGTCACAAAGAGTCGGACACGACTGAGTGACTAAGCACAGCACAAGAGGGTCCCCAGAGGCAATGATATTCTTTCCCCTCAGCCGCTGCAGGTCCCCTCCATGGCCGTTCCTCTCCCCTCCATCTTTCTGAAACATACCCTGAGATTTGCATGTGAAAATAAATGTAAGCTGGGGGACTTCCCTGGTGATCCTGGTGGCTAAGATTTCAAGTTCCCAATGCAGGGGGGCAGAGTTTGATCCCTTGTCAGGGAATGCGATCCCTCATGCCGCAACCAAGAGTTCACCTGCCACAATGAAAGAGTCCGCAAGCCACCAGGAAGGTCCTGAGTGCTCCAACTAAGACCCAGAGCAGCCAAATAGACAGATACACGAAATGAATGAATATAGATTAAAATATGAACTATAGGCCCTGGTCATGCATTCACTCAGCCATCCCCGTCCGAGCTCATTCTGCATTAGCTCCCTACCCCTTGGGCTTTTTTTTCATCCTCCCTTTACACTCGCGCCTTCACAGCCCTCCTTGCAAAGCAGCCTGGAAGGAAGAATGGGAAGTAAAAAGCCTTGCCCCCTTTCCCAGACTAGTCAGGGTCCTCCTTTAGACGCCTGTTCTTCCTTAGGGCTTCCTTTTCCCTTGCCCCTTATGCTGGACAAAGAGCATTCACTAGTCTGTCTCACTCACCACACCAGTCAGCGCTTCCCTGCCTAGATCCTGCCTGGCACTGTTACTGGGAATTTTTAGAAGTCAAACTACCTGCAGTGACATCTCTCACTGGCTTGCTTTTGACTTGCTTTCTTAGGGGGATGGGTATCACTCAGCTCAAATGTCCCCACCACAAGGAGGACGTCCCTGGCTGCCCTGACTGTTCCCATGGTTCTCAGTCACACTGTCTTGCTTTACTTTCTTCTAAGCCCCTTTCACCATCTGAAATGATCTTCGCTGATTTACTTGCTCCCTGCCTGCCTGCCCCGCTAGAACGTTAGTTCCATGAGGGCAGGGATCCTGTTCTATTCACACCTCATCTCCCCTTGAGCTCCCCAGCCAAGAAGTAGGTGCTGGGTCAAAATCTGTAGATCCATGTCTGAATATAAAAGCATGCACAAGGTCTGGAAGGCTTGGCTTCAAACTGACAACTGTGACTACATCATAGGAGGGGACTGGGGTTGAGGGAGTCAGTCAAATAGGAAATCTAGCTTTATATTGTTTTTAAGTTTTTGATAAGGAGAATGTATTTACTTAATGGGTAGTTAAAAAAATAAATACACCAGATGAAGAGCCCAAATCCCTCAATCCTAATCCTGAAATTGTGGCATGATTTGGGCCCATGACCTGACTTGTGTAACTATCTGTGGCTTCTGAACTCACCTGTAAGCACAGTCCCACCTCTAACCTGAATCCTGGATTGACAGTCTGCACAGCATTTTTACATTCATTATCTCACCTGATTACCCACAACCCTGGGATGCAGGCAAGGCAAAGATTATTATGTCAATTTTATAGGGTAAGAAATTGGGGTTCAGAGGGGTGAGTTGTCTGGGCTGTGGTCATGCAGGCCCTTACTTCCCATCATGGTGAGCTGACTCAGATAATGAGTTTATAAACCCTACAAAGGCTAATTTGGACCGAGTCTGGGCTGGGTGAGCTATTATCATGGCAATGGGATCAAGGTTAGGTCTGAAGCTGTCTTCAGGGACCTGAAGGGAGCCCTTTAGGCCGGTGAGGACAGGATATAATCCCTCCTGGGTTTTAATGAAGAATATTGGTGGTCTTTGAAGGCCAAGGAGGGTGCTGGTATCAGAGTCCTGAGCCCAAGTCTCTGATTTAGTGAGAACACCTGGAACCCTCCTTTCTTAGAGGTGCTTTCCCACAGCGACAGGTGTGCCGGAGGTGGCAGGGAAAGGCTGGTGAGGGGCCAAGAGGGCTGGCCAGGCAGCCTGGCTCATGGCAGCCCTTCCCTAGGTAACCTAAGAGTCTGTGTTCTGGGCAAAGATGGTGGCCTTCCAGTCTTGTTACAGATCTAGGGTGTGAGGTTCCCCCAGGTGGCAACCTGGGGTGCCCCACCCTGAGTCATAATTGTATTCTGGGCTGGAACTCAGTGAACCTTTGAAGAGGAAAGTGAAAGAAAGTGAAGTCACTCAGTTGTGTCCGACTCTTTGTGACCCCATGGATAGTAGCCTGCATCAGGCTCCTTCGTCCGTGGTATTTTCAAGGCAAGAATACTGGAGTGGGTTGCCATTTCCTTCTCCAGGGAATCTTCCCAGCCCAGGGACTGAACCCAGGTCTCTCACATTGTAGACAGATGCTTTACCGTCTGAGCCACCAGGGAAGTCCAGAGGAGGAAGGATTCCCCAGATCAGCCTCTTTCCTCCATAGTTTACTCAAAAAGGTCCAGGGGACAAGCTGGGTAACAAAACGTTTTCAATCCATTTTACGGCATTGTTATCAGGCGCTGGGTATCAAGTTAGAATTTATGAGTGATGACTAATGGTGAGGCACCTCTTACTCCTCTCAGCCACTGTGTAAAGCAGGAATTACCTCATTTTTAAGATGTGGACGCTAAGGTTCATGGAGACACAAAATCACATGGCTGAGTGAGCAGGAAAAGCCAGGATTCAAGCCTGAGTGGATATGACTCCCAAGCCCCTGTTCTCTCCATTCTTCCCAGGGCTGATGGCTGACAGAAATGACTAGGGCCCTGCTCCTTCCTATGGGGAGCGGTGAGACAGACTCATCCCGGCTTCAAAGTGATGTCACTGCCACGGCAGCCTAATGGAAGCTGATTCATCTCTCCTGGAGGTCATTAGAGGCTTTTGGGGAGGGTGGACCCAGGTCTTGATGAGGGAGCAGGAGAATGAGGCTTCAGAGGTTCCAAGGCCAGACACCCAAGGCCCCACCAGACAAGGGCCTGCTTCCCATAGGTCCTTCCCATGGAACCCCAATCCTCCACCACTCCAATCAGGATGCCCCAGTGGGGAGGGGTGAGATCCCTGAGCCTACACAGGGGGCAAGGAAAACTCTGCAGGACCCATTGTGAGGCTCAGTACATCACTGGGTAGACAGCTGGACTGACAGCGGTGATGGCGGGTGGGGTGGGGCGGGGGAGTCTCCCGTTCAGGCTCTGGGGAAGAGGGGGTAGAACTACCTGAAGTCAACGGTGCTTTGGAGTGGTGAGACACGGTGAACAAAGCTAGTGGTCAGCCGGGGGTGCTTTGGGGGCTGCAGAGGAACTGCCTGATTGACTTGAGGTGGAGGGAATGCCTCCCCCCGAACTTCAGGCCAGGGGAATGTGAAGGATTTTCAGGTTCTTAGGCCAAAGAGTGGGAAGCACTCAGGATGGGGGAAAGAGGGTTCCCAGTGGGCAGCGTGGTGGAGATGGAAGAAGTCATTGTGGGGAGGGGCTAGTTTGCGGTGGGTGAAGGGTTCAGGGGCCATCTCAGAGCTCTTTAAGAGGGGGGCACCTACGGTGGGGGTGGTGGGTGACCGGGATCTCCAAGGAGAGGGGCGGTGGGGTGCTGGCCCATGTGTGTGGGAAGGGGGAGCCTGGGGGCGGGGGTCCGCGTCTGGGGGGCGGAGCCGCAGCTGGGTGGGGCGCCAGGCCACCGCCCCCTCCCCGCTCCCGGGCGGCGGCGGGCGGGGACCGAGATCAGCGGGACGCCCGGGGCCGGCCCACAGCTAGGGGAGCGGGCGGCGGTGAGTAGGCGGCGGCGGCCGGCCGGGCCGGGTCTCGCGGGCGGCGGCTGCTTGGGCAGGTCCGGACGGGCAGCCGGCAGCCGAACCAAGACCCTGCGCCGGGAGCCCGAGCGAGGACTCCCAGGCCGCGGCCCCGCCTCCTCCCCGCCTTAGCGCCCGCCGCCCGCGGGTCGCTCCCCGAGCTCCTAGCGGCGCCGGGGCAGAGCCGAGCCGCAGCCGCAGCCGGAAACCGGCCCGAGCCGAGCCTGCGGGTTAAGTCCCCGGGCCCGAGCCCCGCGCTGCTCATGGCGGGGCCGCGGGGCGCGTTGCTGGCCTGGTGCCGCCGCCAGTGCGAGGGCTACCGCGGCGTGGACATCCGCGACCTTAGCAGCTCCTTCCGGGACGGCCTGGCCTTCTGCGCCATCCTGCACCGGCACCGGCCCGACCTGCTGTGAGTGCCGGGAGGGCGGGCGGCCGGGGCGCAGGGCGGCGCGGGCTCGTTGCTGGGGACCCCCCGCCCCCCTCAGTGACGCGGAGCCGGGGCGGTGGCAGACGCCGCCCCCAGAGGCCGAGACGCCCACCCTTCGGCGGACCCCCAGCGCCTCGCGGGACGCCGAGACCCTCCGATCCAGGGCACCCCTCCCCCACTTGGCCCCTGACCCCGCCCACTGGAACGCTGAACCCGCCCCGCGTGCTGGTCCCTCTACCGGGGGCCTGGCCCCGCCCACAGGGCTCTGATTTCCGCCAAAGGGACACCGAAGCCCCCAAGGCATGGACTCTTTGAAAAGGCACCCGCGCCCTCCTCCGGGACCCTGGGCCTTTCTTACACTAAACAGGAGCTCTGAGCGGCCCCCTCCCCGTTCGGCATTGAGGTTCCCGTTCTTTTTGTGGGGCCCCCTTGCTTTGATTCCCCTGGGCCATCTCTTCTCCAAGGCACTAGCACAGTGCCTGGCACAGAGGAGTCCCTACTTTAGCAGAGGTCAGATGAATGGATGGAACACCCCTCCCCCCAGGACACAGCCCTGCCTCCCAGGTGTGTGCCTCAGGACCCAGCTGTCCTCCATGGGGCAGGGGGGCTGAATGAAGACTGCCAGGGTTGGACCTGCAGCCCTAAAGGGCTGCTCCAGGGTGTGAAATGGCTCTTTCTTGCCCTCAGCTGCCCAGTTTCCAGGCTCCGTCGGAGATTTTATCCAGAGCCCCCAGGGCAGTTGACTTGGGGTTTCTGCTCCCCCTACCTGGGGCCCTGGAACCTCTTCCACTCATTCATTCATAAAACAATACATGCTTATCTGGCACCTGCTGTTTTGGGGACAAGAGTCATGGTCCTTGCCCATCTTGCTTACAGCCCCTCGGATGGGGCTTCCCTGGCAGGGTCTGGAACCTTCTGTGTGTCTGTTCCACCTTCAGACCTGTGCTCCCCAAAGACAGCACCTGGGTGGCTTTGATGAAGGAGAGAAGGAAGGGAAGGATGAAGGATTTGATCCTTCATCAAGGAAGGGAAGGATGACCTCAAGGATTCGATAGTGTAGATGCTCTTAGTTTATTTTGTACCACGTGGTACCATGTCTGTGGGTGGTGGGTCAGGCCCTGGGGTGTGCCCTGGAGGAGAGGGTGTGGGTGTAGAAGTGAACGAGATGGGGTGGAGATGTAGGTGGGCCACTGTCTGTCGTGGGGCATGTGACATGGGGTAAGGGGGCTTAGGAGCCAGGGCTTGAAGGATGGAGAAGGGTACCCGGACTGGACCCACAAATTAGAGTGGAGGCCTGCAGGGGTCTTCTGTTTTGGCTGGAGGGCAGGTGGTGAGACAGAGCCAGGGTGTGAAAGGTCTCAAGTGTCAAGCTAAGCTACATCGTGGACTTGAGCCTGCCAGCCACAAAATGCAGGCTGCTTGGTTTGTGGTCAGCTCCTCTGTGTCCTAGGTGTGGGAAAACTAGTAGATCCCATCCGGCATCAGTTTCTTCACCTGTAAAGTGGGCTTGACAATAAGACCTAACCTCCCAGGATTGTTGTGAGGATTAAATAAGATGATGAACATTCAGTTAACATTAGTGATCGTAAGTAGTGTTATTAGGCAGGAAGGGATGATGCAAGTGTCTTATTCCTTCATTTATTCCCAAAAGTGTCTGCAGAGTTATACTCTGTGCTGGGCACTGAACCTGCCGATGGAAATAGCTTCCAATCAACCAAGAGACAAACCCTACACAGTCTCAGCCTGTGGCCAGTGCTGAGAAATCCACGTGGGAAGTGCTGTGTCAGAGGGGCCAGGCTGGGGTGGCCTGGTCACCTCATCTTCAAGGAGATCGCAGGAGCCAGGTCAGAGAAGGGCCTTCCAGGCAGAGGATATCATGAGCAGAGATACAGGCAGCGCTGTTGGAGCCCGTAGCACAGGGCGGGGAAAACCGGGACATGTGGCTGGGCCAGAGTGCTTAGGGCCTCCAGCAGGCCAAGGAGGGTGGGTGGGGCCACAGGGAGGGACGTGGCATTAGTGTGGAGCAGAGAGGGGCTTCCCTCTGAGAAGAGATCCGGAATCAGGTCCGATCATTCATTTGCAAGGCAGGCCAGCATCTGGGCTGCCAGCCCATTGCACAGGATGAAAACTTGAGGCCCAGGTCCTACATGAGGCACAGAGAGGACCTCAGTGATAGGTAGGGGAAGATCTCCGTGAGAGTAGGGCTGGGGTAGGGGTGAGGACAAGCACTCTCTTCTTAAGTGGTTCAGGCTGCTGGAGCGTTGGGCCCAGGCCTCTGCTGGAGGTGGGTGAGGGGGCTGGCCCATCCCGCCTTTCCCAATTCAGGCATCTTTAAGCTCCCTTGCGGGCAGGACCATGTGGGTTTCATTTTTGTGCTCCTCATCTCCCCCATGGCCAAATAGAACTTCCCAGGCCTTTGAAAACTCTCAGAAAATAGGCTTCCCAACCCCAGGTGTTGATTAGGGGCCAAGCTGGGGGAGGGAGAAGAAGCAGAGGAAAAATTGAAGCATCCTGGGGACCTGGACAGTTTTCACGCTGTTCCCATCATGTATGCATTCAGTAGACATGAATGGAGCGCCTACTAAGTACCAGGCAGTGTGGAGGGTGTTGGGTGCACGGGGTAAACAAAAATGTGACCCTAGCCTTGAAGGACCACCACTGGGGAGACCAGGGCCCTGACAAGTTGCTTTTGTCTCATTTGGTCTCAGAACAGGCTTTGGGAGCCTGTTGGGAGCTGGGGTGGTGTCACAACCCTAATCCTAACCCTCACCCCGAGGTTTAGAGAGGTTGTGTGCAGCTTGCTCAGGGTCACACTCTGAGGCAGTGGCAAAGCAAAGGGAGGAGTTAGGGACCCAGTTGAGGGGAGGGGGAAGCAGCCTGGCCAGAGGTGGGAAACAGAGCTGAAGTGCATACACAGCCCCTCCGCCTCCCAGCCCACCCGACCCTGGGCCTTGGGACAGCTTACAAGCGACCCCCTCCTATCTCGGCCCAGGGTTCACGGCACCTTGGACTCTGCCTGCAGGTGAGCAGGAGGAGGAGGGCTCTCTTGTGTCTGCAAGGCCTGCCTCCACCCATCTCAGTCTTCCCCACCAACCTGGGAGGTGGTACGAGGCTTCCCCCAATTTGCAGATGGGAACACAAAGGCCGCAAGGACTGTTGACTTGCCCCAGATCACAAGGCCTGGCCTGGAAGAGCAGAGCCTGGGACCCAGACTTGGGAGGCCGCGCTGGCCTGCTGCGGCCTCTGGGCCCATGTCTCTCAAGCAGTCAGACTGCAGTTTTCAGCCATAGAAGGACAAGACCCAGGAGGCTGCTGAGCAAGCAGGCTGGGCCTCCTCCGCCGGTTTCAGCTGCTCCAGCAGCTGGAGCGGGCAGGTGGGGAGGGGGGATACCCACAGTCAGGGTCCCCTGGCAGGCCCTGCCACTTCTCACCTGTCCCAGCTAAGAAACTAGGACACCCTTCACTGCTCCGCCACTGAGGGTTCCCTCAGGAGTGGCCCAGCTGGGTCAGCCAGCCATTTAGTGCCGGCAGCTCTGGAGAATATACCATTTCTAGGCTGGTTCAGACTTGTTCTATTCCTGGCCCCATTAAAACAACTTTCGTCTTTGGGCTGGGTTAGGGATTCAGGAAGCTGGGGTGGCTTCTCCAGGTTTGTGACATGCAGTGGAAGGACGAGAAATGCAGATTCCCACAGTGGCTACCTCTCCCCACAGTGGCTTTCTCTCTCTGGACCTCAGTGTCCCCATCTGTAAAGTGGGGTGAATACCTGCCAAGTAGAGCTGAAAACAAATTGAATGCAGGAGCTCAGCCCAGTGCCCACAGTGAGGTCAGCAATCCATGGCTGTCCCTCTCGTGACCAGCCTTGGACTTGGTCTTAGTTTTTACATTTGCCACTGAGTCAGGACATGGCTTCTTGGGAGATAAACTTGAAGCTGGGACTTTTTCAGCCCCGCCCCTTCTGAGTGGGTTTCCAGCCTCTACTAGGAGGCCCCCTGGGACAATGAGCTCTTCCTCTCTCCCACCTGGCTACCCCTACTCTTTTAGCCTGTGCTTATTCCCTCAGTTTCCTCCTCGACAGCCCACAGATGCCTCCCCAAACCCTGCTGAGGCCCAGGCTGGTTGGGATAAGGTCACCTCCCCTGGTCACGCTGTACCCATGGCCCTGCCCTCTGCTCAGTGCTCCTCCCCGCCGACCCCTTTTCTTTTGCAGAGATTTTGATTCACTTTCCAAGGACAATGTCTTCGAGAATAACCGTTTGGTGAGTCCCCCAGGCAGATGGAAGCCCACGATGAGGCTGTGTGTTGTGCAGGGGGGTGGGGTGTGTATCAGAGGGCAGGGGTCTTGCAGAACAGGAACTGATCGAGGGGCTCCTGGAGCAGCTGTCCTGCCCTGGGGCCCTGGCTGCTCCTCTCCCCACCCCCTGCTCCCCTCTGGCCGGCTTGTGCCTGGAACACCAGCCCTTCCCCACTCCAGGTCACAGTATGGGGCCAGAGCTGCCAGGAGCCCAGTCACCCCTGCTCTGGCCCCCTTATCCCTCGGAATGAGGCTGGGCCTATGCAGGGTAGCACCCCCTGACCCTGCCTCCTCTTCCTCTTCCTGTTGTGGCTGCTTCTGTTTCCCACCCTGCCCAACTTCTCCCTCCCCTACACCTGCCCCCATCCCTACCCCCCAACCCCAAACCTTCCCCCACCCTGACATCTGCCCCCACCCCAGGCCTTTGAAGTGGCCGAGAAGGAGCTGGGCATCCCTGCCCTTCTGGATCCCAATGACATGGTCTCCATGAGTGTCCCCGATTGCCTCAGCATCATGACCTACGTGTCCCAGTATTACAACCACTTCGCCGGCTCCGGCCCAGGTGAGAGGGTGCCCCAGGTGAGAGGGTGCCATCCTTAGGGGCGGGGCCCTGGGAGTGTGGCACCTGTTTTCTGAGCTGCAGACAGGGTGCAGGCAGGCAGCCCGTCATTCATTCACCACATCATCCATCCACTCACATATTTATGAGTAAAATAATGCTGGGCTGGGACCCCAGGGATTACAGCTGTGAAGGAGATCACTGCCCTCAAGGAGCTCACAGTCTGGTGGGGGAGACAGACCACAAACACGTGAACTAGTTACTGAGCGAAATAATGGCAGAAGAGGGACTTCCCTGGCGGGCCAGTGGTGAGGACCCCACGTTTCCACTGCTGGAGGCTTAGGTTCCATCCTGGGTCAGAGAGTTAAGATCCTGCAAGCCATGTGGTCTTGGCAAAACAGTAAAAAACAAAACAATAGTGTCAGAGGAGACAAAGCAGGGCAAGTTTATCCGCTGTCTGGGAGCTCACCTCGCTGGCTCCTACCCTCACTTCCTGTTTACAGACACTTCCCTGGGTTTTTTTCTCTCCAGCCAGGCAGTGATCCTGTGGGGCTCTTTGGCTTCATCTTTCCCAGCAGTGACCTTCAAGGCCTGAGAACTGAGAACCTGGGGAATTGTGGGAGGTGGGGTAAAGGAATGGGGGTGGGGGTATAAGGGTATTTCTCTGCCCTGAGTCAGGTGGCTACTGAATCTCCTGCCTGGAGCGTCCCCATGCAAGAATCTCCTAGACCCCAACCTTCCATAGCGAGGACATGGGCTCAGAGAGGGGAAGCGAGGAACTGAAGGTCACACAGCCGGAAAACTGAATCCGGGTGTCCTGACTCCTGCGCTGCGTCACGGCTGTCACGGGTCCTGTGGCCCCTGCCATGTCATTCCTTCCTCCTGCCTCTGCTCTCCGTGTGGACAATCTTATCTCATCTCTTAAAAAAAAAAAAGAGTCAGGATTTTTTTTCGTTTGTTTGGAGTAACACATGCTTACTGTAGAAAATTTAGAACATAGAAAAAAGCGTAACAATTTAAAAATTAAAATACTCTGTTACTCCCCATCTTTCCCATAATGCTAGGGATTAATATTATAATTGAACAAATAGCATTATGTGTATTTGACTAGAAATCAAAATGAAAGTATTTTTCAACTGCTGAGTCTTTGATGAGAGGCAGCATGGTGCCTTTTACTGTCTGGGTGATAGTGGGTCACGCGGTCACCTCTCAGCTTAGGGTCCCCTTTGCAGTGAGGACAGGATAGCGCCCAGGGGACTCCCCTGGTGATTCAGTGGCTACGACTCTACGCTCCCACAGGTAAGAGTTTGCATGTCACCAGCTAAAGATCCCGCGTACCACAGCTAAGATCTGTGTGCTCAGTCGCTTTAGTCGTGTCCGGTTCTTTGCGAGTCCATGGACTGTAGCCTACCAGGCTCCTCTGTCCACGGAATCCTCTAGACAAGAATACTGGAATGGGTTGCCATTTCCTCCTCCAGGGGATCTTCCCGATCCAGGGATCAAACTCGCCTCTCCTGCATTGCAGGTAGATTCTTTACCCACTGAGCCACCTGGGACCTGGCACAGACAAAAAAGTAAATAATAAATTAAAAAAAAAAGAAAAGAACAGTGTCCACCTCACAGGGTTGATGGGAGCAAGCGAGGAAGCATGAACCTGTGTCTGGCCCTTGTTTAGGACCCAGGGTTACTATTATTATTATTATTTTTTAATCCATTGGGTTAGAGTTTAGCTTGCTCACCTAGAATCACAGTTCAGTCTTTTCTTCTGGAGTGTTCCTGGTGGCCGAACCCCAGTCTCTCTCTACTAAGCTCTTCTCTGGAGGGCCACCTCCTGGGACCCTGTGGGTGGGTAGGCGGGTGGGCAGGACCCTTGGTAATACTATGTCTCACCAGGCATCCTAGGGGTGGTATCACTCAGGTGACCTAGTTCCCCCGGCTGTGCCTGGGTGAGAGCACCCTGTGGGCCTGCAGGGATTTCTTGTCACTAAAGGCACAGCTTGTGCTTTCCATGTAACTTGGTCCCTAAATGCAGACCATTTTTATCCCACCTGCTGCTCAACCAGAGGAGGCGCAGGGAGGTTGTTCCAGCCCTGGAGGCGAAGCTGGCATTTGGCCTTCCCCAGATGGTCGTGTTCTGTACTCTGGGCCAGGGGAGGGACTTCAAGGGTAAATTTGCCCAGGCTTGATTGTCTCTGCAGTGGGTACCTTGGGAAGCTGGCTGTGGCTGAGATACCACCATGCCATGCCTGTTCATCTTGTGCGAGCGCTCTGTGGGGGCCGGTGACCTTGGGCACATCAGCCGACCCCTGACCTCCAGGAGCCGCCATGGAATCTGGAACCAGTGTGTGAGGGAAGGAAGCCCAGTGGCTGAGGGAATCAGAGGAGTGGTACCCCGCCCCACCCCACCCCAGGGTGACAAGGGTGGTGTCATCAGCATGAAGCCCAGCTTCTTAGCCAGGCTCCTGAGGACCTCTCCCCGCTTAGCTTAAGCCGCTCACTGCCCAGGGTTGTAGTCATACTGAATTTCTTGTGCTGCTCTGAAGATATCACATTCCTTTACTGCTAAAGTCTTTCCTCTTGGTGATCCTCTAGTCCCTGTTCCCTGCCTCCCGTGCCCTGGCACATTCTTTCCTACTCATCCTCTCATCTCCACATTTTGCCTCCTCCAAGCAGCCTGCCCTGATGTACTCCAGGTGCTCTTGTAGCTTCATACCCCTTGGTGAACACAGAAGACTCTGGTCACAGCATCTCGATTACTCTTCTTTCCCCTGTAGACCATCTCTGTCGAGTCTACAGCTGCCTGACTCCAGTACCTGGCACTTACTCATTCATTGAACAAATATTTCTTTCGCTTCTGCTGTGTGCCAGGCACCGTGGGAGGTGCTAGGGAGAGAGGGGGGAATGCCACAGACTCAGAGCTTGCAGTCTAAAGGATGGGCGAGGGAGAGCGAGAACAAAGTAGTGAATGTAATTTCAGGTGAGCCGGATAAGGAAACAACATAAGGTAATGGTATAAAAAGCAATGAGAGGAGGAAGAGGCTATTTTTGGTGAGCAGTCATGGAGGGCCTCTCTGAGGAGGTGACAGTTGAGCTCAGCTTTGAATAAGGAGGAGAAGGAGGCTGTGTGAAGATCTGGAGAGGAATATTCCAGGCAAGGGGGAAGCAAGGGGCCTGTGTGTCCCAGGGGAGTGAGGGAGAACGAGGAGGTGAGGATGGTGGGGTATAGAGTGGGCCCCAAATTTTTGACCATGACTCATGGTGAACAATGTGTTTCCCATTATAATGCATGTTCATGTATACATATGTCACTGAAACAAGGTTCAGGAAACGATTCTCCCCTTAGAATACAAGATGCCTACGGATATTTTCTTCTAATTCATCTTTACAATATGCTGGTTACAGTCCCCTCAGTTGATTTCAGGGTCCGTTAATGGATTATGACCCCAGTAAGGAAGTTGGGTTTTGTTTTTTTTTTTTTTGGTTGACAGCTTGCGGGATCTTAGCTCCCCAACCAGGGATGGATTTTGTGTCCTGTGCAGTGGAAGCGCAGAGTCCTAACCACTGGGCCACCAGGAAACTCCCTGGATTTTATTTTTAAGAATTATCGTATAGCAGCGTTGACTTTTTTTCTTTTTGTATACAGTTCTCTGAATTTGTGGGGGTTATTTTAATCCCTGAGTACAGAGTAGGTGCCCAGTGGAGATTTGCTGAAGCAATGACGGGGCAGTCTTGGAGGAGGCAGGTGGGGTAGGGGCTGGGCTTCTTCTGGTTGGAGGGCACGAAGGCAGGGTTCAGGGCTGCAACTGGCCACCTGGGCAGGGGCAGGGCAGCTCCTCAGGAGCTCCCAGGGAGCCAACCCATCTTCCTGAAGCTTTAGGCTAGCACCGTGTGGTTCCTCCCCTCTCCTTTCCTTCACCCACTAAACTTGGTGGGAAGGAAGCCACCCGTCCTTTCATGTACTGGGCACCGTTGGTCCTGTGATTGTCCTCATGCCTTACTGTTCACACTGCTCTGGGTGGTGGGACTCACTGTCCCACTCTGTGGAGGCCCAGCGAGGTTGGGTACCTTGCCCTCCGCACTTAGCTTGGCAGTGGAGGCATCCCCTGTGTCTGTGTGAAGTGGGAGCCTGGTCCCACTGCCTCGGGTGGTTCACCATCAAGTGGTGGCTGGGGAGCCCAAAGCTCAGGCCAGGTTGGGCCTCCAGAATCTCTAGCTGCCTCAGGGCCCCTCTCTGGTCTCTCAGCAGCCGGTGTCTCATCACCCAGAAAGGGCCTGGCGCTGTCCTCCCCGCCATCCGAAGCATCTACTCCTGCGGACCCAGGAGACAGGGCTCAGGTAGGCAGTGCTGGGGGCTAGGGAAGTGGGGGTGGTTGGGGGGGACAGCTGCCACTGCCGAGTTCAGGGGGTGTTCTCAGTCCCTTTCCCGCTGGCTTTGGAAGTAGAGGTTCATAGGCCAGGGCAGAGGGCAGAGGGCAGGGGCAGGGGAAGGCCAACCCCAGAGGGGCAAGAGCATCCAGGGCACTGACCCTCCATCATGGGACTGGCAAGACTCACACATACAATACAGCAGATTCTCCCCTTGATTCTCATGAGACTGAACTGTCAACCTCTTAACCTGATTCTGCTTACTCCTCCCAACAACCCTGGGAGGTGGGTATTGTGTGTCCTGATATAACGAGAAGAAGCTGAAGCCCTGAGAGGTTTGGCCACTTGTTTAAGATCTCTCAGCTGGGAAGTGGGGGTCACGCTGTCAGTTCCGAGATCTCATTGGGTAACCCCAGCCTTTCATATCTGGACAGCACTTCCCAGTATGCAAAGGGCTTTCCCCACCTGCTCCCCTCTGCTCCTTGCTGGAAGAGCTCCTGAGGGGCCGGGAGCCTGGCCCAGGGTGGGTGCCCAGTGAGCATGCGTGGTGCTGACACAGGCGGGGTTATAGAATTACACTGGGCAGGTACGGACCCAAGGCCCAGAGATGGAAGCAGCTTGCTCAAGGTCACAGTGCTTAGAAGCTGAGAAACAGATGTAAATCTTGGCTCCGGTTTGGGAGACAGAAGGCAGTCGAGGTGGGCCTCAGAGGACAGTCATCTGTGAGGGAAGGTTCACCTGCAGGGACAGGAGAAAGGCTCATGTAGCCAGAAGCCACCTTCTTGCAGAGAGAGCCCCAGAAACTGGAAGCCAGGCTTTTTTGTGTTCCATCCTGACTCAGTGAGCTTGAGCAAGTCTTTCCCTTTCTGGGCTTCCTCAGGGTGAAACAGTGACAGTCTCCTACCCTCTGCCTCTCCGGGGTTCTGGTGGAGCAGTTAGCACCGTGCATACTCGGGGGATGGCCACCATTAGAGCGGGGAAGCGGGGCGTGTTCTTGAACCAAAGGGCCGGCGACCCTAACCTCACCCCATTCCCTGCAGGGTGAGGAGTGCTCCCCAGGCAGCCTGTCGAAGCAGGGCTCCCACCGGACCCCCAGCAGCACGTGCGCTGCCTGCCAGCAGTACGTACATCTGGTGCAGCGTTACCTGGTCGACGGCAAGCTGTTCCACCGGCACTGCTTCCGGTGAGCGGGCGGGGCGCGGCGCCCCGAGGCTCAACACCGCGGGCTGCCAGGCTCCGTGCCCCGCCCTGCGTGTTGGAGCATCTTTCTTATCGCCGTTTTACTGACGGACAAACAGACTAGCGAAGGGAGAACGTTATTGGCTCAGTCCCAGAAATAGAAACAGAAACGGGGCCAGAGCTCCTCGAGGCTAAGTACCTGATGAGGATCAGGGCACAGAATATGCTTTAAAAGCCCGGAGAAAAGAAAGCACTTTAAAAATTTTTATTTTAGTTTTAGTTTTTTCTTCTGTTTTATTTTGCTTTTGTGTTTTCTAAAAAGAAAGCAGTTAAAAAAATCATAGTAACAACTTGCTTTGAATGTGTGGTTCCCGGGGGAAGTGACCGTTTAAAGAAACTTGAGTAAGAGGCAGGGAATATATAAATAGCTTAGAGAATGTATGGAAACCGTTTTACAACTGAATAGTCAATGAGAACCAGTGAATGGGAGTTATAGCATGTATTCAGCTATGGGTGTGGGTGTGTGCGCGCGCGCGTGCACATTCAGATGTAGTGCTGGTGGGACCAGCCTGATTGCAGAACTGAGGTGTCATGAGGGCCCAAATCTTGAGAAAAGCAAACACTGCATTGATGCTGTCATGTCTGGCTGTCAGGACAGTGTTTTAAAATCTTTTTATGGTAACCACCAGTAAGGCATGTTTGACGCCAGTTTTAGGTACATCCATGAAATCAAATTTGCATAAATCGATATACAACTGGAATTAGGGTCATAAAACAAGTGTGATACACTCTGATACATTGTACTTTATTCTATTTCATAGAAAAACAAAACAAACCTGGTTGGTTGCAAACCACTAAAGTGATTTTTTGAGCCACTAATGAGTGGTGGCTTGCGTACTGGATGGAACCTTGAGGGGGGAACCTTTGCTTCCTCTTGCAGCAGAAACTGAAGGCATGTTTCACAACTATGGTGTTGCTTTCGCGTGGTTTTTTTGTTCTACTATGATTCTGACAGTTACCATTTTCCTTTTCCGCTGGCTAGTTATGAGTACTGAGACAGGACTCCTCCGGGCTGGCGGCCGGGAGGAGTGGAAGGTACAGCTTTGGCTGCTGGAGAAGGGGTAGCCAGCACCCTGGGCTGGTTAAGTTAACCCCCCCCCCCCGCCGACCTCTCTTCTCGCTGGCAGGTGTCGGCGGTGTTCCAGCACGCTGCTCCCTGGAGCTTACAGGAATGGGCCAGAGGAGGGCACCTTCGTGTGTGCAGAGCACTGTGCCAGACTGGGCCCCAGTGGGCGATCAGGGACCAGGCCTGGAACCCCGCCGCAGCCAAAGCAGCAGCAACTTACAGAAGAAACCAAGGAGGTGGAGGGCGGCAGCCCCAGCCCTAAGGCGACTGCAGGGGCCGAGGCGGACGTGCCCAAGGCCAGCCCCGAGGGCCGACCCCAGGTCCCCACCAAGCCCCGGGTTCCCGGCAGACCACAGGAGCTGGCCAGCCCCCCGGCCAGCCGCCCCACACCCGCCCCCAGGAAGGCCTCCGAGAGCACAGCCCCGACGCCCCCCACGCCCCGGCCCCGGTCCAGTCTGCAGCAGGAGAACTTGGTGGAGCAGGGAGGCGGCAGCGGCCTGGTGAACGGTGAGCAGGGGTCCTGTTGGGGCTGGGCGCTCCCTGGGGTGTGGCTGCTGTTTAAACGTATCTGTACCGGGGGGTATCCATGGGGCCACGCTGTCTGTGCCTGTGTGTGGTGGATATGCTGGGGACAGCTGTGGCACTGAGGTTATTAATTCATGCAGCAAGTTGTTACCGAGGCCCCTCTGCACGCTCTGTTCTCCATGTTGGGGGGATGGGATGTAGACCCCCGTCTCCGGCCTGGACCGCCCCCTTCTATGTGTCCCAGGTGTGTGTTCTTGTGTGTCTGTATTGTGAGCTTTGGTTTCGGGGCGTGTAGCGAGTGCACACCACAGGTGCCTGTGTCCCCAGTGTGTCTGGGACTCTGTGTGTCCACACTCAGGTGACCTGCCCCCACGCCCAGCCTGTGTGTTTGTCTACATCTGGGTGTCTGGCAAGGACTGCTCAGGGGCTGGGGAAGCTGTGTCCCTGGACAGGTGTACCCTGGGGTGCTCCCCAGGCTGACCTCCTGCCCTGCAGTAGAGATCTCTGCCTCACCACCCCGCCCCTTAGAATCTTCCCACGTGACCTCCCTGGGCTTCTTGAGCTCATAGGAACAAGGTTCTCTGCAACCCGAGACGTGCTGGGCAACTCTTATCTGTAGAGGCCTGGGGGAGGGAGGCTCCCTGGTTTCCTCCCTCTGGGATTTGTTCTGTTCCACGCTCATGGAGACTGGTTCCTGAGTTGGGCATTCAGACCTATTTGTGCCTCGGAGGCGCTGCCGGTCTCCGAGGGGCATGGAGAAGGAAATGGCAACCCACTCCAGTACTCTCGCCTGGGAAATCCCATGGGCAGAGGAGCCTGGCAGGCTACAGTCCGTGGTGTCGCAAAGAGTCGGACACAACTTAGTGACTAAGCAACAGCAATAATAAGGGGTAGTGGGCGGTGGTATCATCTGATGAAAGGAGGTTCAGAGCTGAAACGAGGGGAGAAAAGGGGGTGCACAGAAAGAAGCAGTGGGGGTCAGGGAGGACCCTGCCCCGTCCCCACACTCAGTGGCACTAGGGCCACGGGGGAAGACAGCCTGACTTGAGAGGTTGCAGGGAAAACCGTGTCTTCAGGGACAGTGAGGTTGTTAGCGCCAGAATGTGAAGGGAGCATTCAGGATACCAGGGATTTGTTTCACTGATGAAGGTTCCAGGAACTAGGAAGGAGTGGGAGACAGGAGGAAGCAATGTCTGGGACCTGGATGGCAGGCCCAGTGTCAGTCTTGTGTCCCTCGTTGTACTGGAGGCCCCAGTCAGCTGGGAAACACCAGAAAAAAAAATGAGAAAGAAATAAAGCGTTATTTTCGGGTAATAAAATTGTCTAGTGAGAAAATATTAAAAGAATCACACAAGTATAAGATGAATGTACTCAATGCCACAGAATTGTATACTTTATTTTAAAAAGTTACATGCACTGTGTAATCCTGTTCCACTTCATGTTATATTTTACCCTTTTGTTTAAGTTTGAGGTTTTTGGTAGATTTTTTCTTTTTTTGAGGAACTTGACAAGTTGATTCTAAATTTATATGAAGGAATAAAGAGTCAAAACATTCCTGAAAAAAACAACAGAGGAGCAGAGGCTACTGTGGAATTCACGGAGGACACTGGGGAGTCAGGGGAGACTTTCAGGAGGAGGTGACCTCCTGTCCACTTTGGGAAGGTGTCAGAGGGGCACTTGGGTTCCCCCTCCTTAACTGAAAGGCATGAGGTCAGGGGGTGGTGGTCTCCAGGTGTCCTGGCCTCGTGGCTTTGACCTTCTCTACCTGTTACCTCTGGTGTTTAATCTCCCCGAGCGCTGGACTGGGGAGGTGCAGGGTGCAGGGGAGGTTGCCATGGCCCCCTGGAGTCCACGACCTACCGGGTGGGATGGAAGGGCACTCCTAGGTGAGGCAGGCACTGGGGTTGGCTCCCTGACTGCTCCACTCCACTACCTGGCTCACTCTCCTTTCCCACCTAGGGAAGCTGCAAGAACCCCCCATCCCCAAGCCCAGAGGGACCCCCAAGCTGTCAGAGAGGTACGCTGGCTCCGAGGGCTTTCAGGGCCCTGGCGGGGTGGGGGGAAAAGGGAGTACCCCTTGGGGGTCTGGGTCGGCAACAAGACCATGTGACCCACCAGCGCCCCCTCCCGAAAAGGGGGGGGCTCCTCTCTGGTGGGCAGGAGCCTGTGGCCACACCCCCTTCCTGTGTGGCTCCCCTGGGACCCCTCTCCCCGCGGGCAGCAGGGCCTGGTAGCAGGCTGCCTCCGGAGTCCCTTAATCTCCCCAAGCCTCTGGAGTGTGGGAGGCCTAGGCCTCCTAGAGTAGTTTTAAGAATTAGTAGCAGAGTATAGAAAGACCCAGCAGAGCTCCACTGTATGCCAGACTCAGAGCTTCCTCCCCCTGGAACCCCACATCACAGGCAAGGAACCTCGATTTCCAGTTCTTCTTTGGGAGCTGTGCTTTCCCTGTATGGTCCCTGAACAGGGGGGCGGGGGGTGGAGAGAGACAAAGAGAGGCAGAGGGAGGGGAAGAGAGAGGGCCCCCCACTCTCTCCATCTGGGCTTTGGGCCCAGACGAGCCCCACCAGACTGGGGTGGGAGAGGGGAAGGGTGCCGTGTCTCACCTACCCACTGTGGGATGCACTGTCTGGGGAGAGAAGGACGCTCCCCTTCCTTGCCTGCTTATGGGTGCTACCTCTTCTTGGCCTCTGTCCAGGACGCCAGCCCCCAGGAAAGACCCGCCTTGGATCACACTGGTGCAGGCAGAGCCAAAGAAGAAGCCAGCCCCGCTGCCCCCGAGCAGCAGCCCCGGGCCGCCGCCAGACCAGGAAGGCAGGCAGGTGGAGAACGGAGGTGTGGACAAAGCGGCCCCACAGGGCCCAGAGCCCAAGCCCTACAACCCCTTTGAGGAAGAGGAGGAGGAGCCCCCCGCTGCACCCAGCCCGGCCCCCGGCCCTGCCTCGACCCCACTGGAGTCCACACCCAAGTCGCTGCACCCCTGGTACGGCATCACCCCCACGAGCAGCCCCAAGACGAAGAAGCGCCCCGCCCCCCGAGCACCCAGCACATCCCCCCTCGGTGAGTGCCGTTCCTGGGAGCTCCCTGGAGAGGGGCCCTGGGGTTGGGCACCTGGGTGAGCCCAGGGCCCGAGAAGGGCAGGGGTGCCGTGGGACGCCCCTCCAGGTCAGGCGCTGTGTGTGCCCTCAGTTAATCGGAGCAAACCCTTGGGGTAGGTCGGGCACTCTGTTTTGTGGGTGAGGAAACTGAGGCACAGAGAGGGCGAGTGATTTGCTCAAAGCCGCACAGCACTTAAGCAGTGGAGGCAGAATTTGAACCCAGGCTCTCCGACTCTACTCTCAACCCTTCATAACCCACCTTGCAGGACGGTTGTGAGAATTAAATGTGTTATCCATTGATGTGCTTATTAACACAGAGTCAGGCTTGAGGAAGGTGCGCGACAGGGTTAGCTCCAGTCCTGCCCACCCAGTCACTGCCCTCCAGTTCCAGGCGCCTGAGGCTCTGACCCAGCTGAGGGACGCGGGCGCTAGTGACTCTGAGCAGCTCGTCCCCTGTGTGTGTCCTCAGTCTCCCCGGAAGATGGAGGTGGTGGGCCAGGTCCCGGGTGCTGTGCCTCCCTCCTCCCGGCCCTCCCTCTCATCCTGCAGTCTTCTCGGGCCCAATGTCCGGTCCCCTTCCATCACGGCGGGGCTCTAGCTGCCTCGGAGACCTCAGTGGGAGTCCCTCAGACAGTGAGGCCGAGAGCACGGTAGAAATGACAGGAGGCCAGTGCTCAAGTGGTCCAGGTCCCCCCAACCCCTGCTAGGGCCCTGGGACCCTCCAGCTGAGCGTGGTGGGTCGTGCGTGGGTCGGCTGATTAGAGGTGGTGGGCGGCGGAGGCAGCCAATGGGATGAGCTCTGAGTCAGACACAGCTGGGTCCAATCCCAGCCCTTCTCTCCAAGTCTGTCATCTCACCTGGAAAGCACAGAGGATACTTTGAAGTGTGGCAGCTGTCGTCCATGAGGCTGAAAGTGCCTGGCCAGGAGCTGCCTGCTGCTCCTCCCCTGTTGCTTTCCCTCCACCTCTGCTCAGTGCGAGGCCTTTTTGCCTTTTCAATTCGGCTTTCTTTGGGTCAGATCAGTCAGTCATGGGAGGGGAAGCGGAGGCTGTAGCGCACTAGAGGAGGAAGCAAGAGCCATAAGGAAATGAGGGCTACAGCTGCAGCACGAGGCGCAGGCCAGAGCCCAGAATGTGCGGCATGAATTTGGGTGATCTGCCTGCCAGTGACCTTAGTCCTGTCCCACCTTTGCTCTCCTTGAGGCTCCTGCCTGCCTGCCTGGATGTGGAGGACTTGGGTTTCCTGGGCCACCTCTTACTTCACTGTCGAGAGCGAAGTGTCAGGCGAGGCCAGAGGGCCTGTCTCTGCGGCCTGTCTCTGCCCCCTCGCTCGGCACCCATTCGCGGTTTGGTTTGTGCAGCTCTCCATGCCTCCCGCCTGTCCCGCTCGGAGCCGCCTTCAGCTACCCCATCGCCAGCCCTCAGCGTGGAGAGCCTGTCGTCCGAGAGCTCCAGCCAGCCTCCCAGTGAGGAGCTCCTGGAACCACCCATCGTGCCCAAGAGCTCCTCAGAGCCTGCCGTCCACGCCCCTGGCACCCCTGGGACCTCTGCCAGCCTCTCTGCCAACTCCTCCCTGTCTTCTTCCGGGGAGCTGGTGCAGGCCAGCATGGACCGGATGCCTCAAGCCAGCCCTGGGCTTGCCCCCAATGCCAGGGGCAGCCCGGGTCCCCCACCAGCCAAGCCCTGCGGTGACACTGCCCCCAGCCCCCTTGTGCTGGTTGGAGACAAGAGCCCTGCGCCTTCCCCTGGAGCCTCATCCCCGCAGCTGCAGGTGAAGGTGAGTGTCTGCTGTCCTGTCTAGCGGACGTGGGCCTGGTCTCGGGGCAGGAATGTCCAGGGCTGGCCATCGTTGCTGTCCCTGACTTGTGGGGTGACCTTGGCTCTGCCCGTCTGGCCATTCATCACTCCATGCACTGAGGTACAGCTCCCTCTCAACATCCTTTTATCCGCTGGCCAGACCTCCTGTCCATCTGTTTACCTGTCCACTTGCCCAACCTTCCATGTCTTGAGACATCCAGCTCTTATTTACCTGCCGAGCCCATGCACGTGCCTGTTGGAGACACACACACCAGCCACCACTCACCCACACATCTTCCATCCGCTTTCCATTCACTGAAGCCCTATTTGTGCTAGAACCTGGCACAGCATCATTGAGACCCTGTCCTTGCCCTCCAGGGGCTCACCCTCTGCTCAGGGAGACAGGCCTAGACGATTGTCCTTCCACCTGGGGTAGAGAGCACAGAGGGGAGGGGATGGTGCCCTTCTTGGGGTCGCGTTCCTTCTCCAGAGACCTCAGTCTCCCCTCCTATAGAACGGGGCTGATGGTGTCGATGGAGTCGCTCTTGTGTGCACGGGCTGGCCTGGGCTCCCAGGGTGATGGCTGTGGTGGTCCTTGTCCCCAGGTGCTCATAGCCAAGTTGGGGGTGGCGCACCGAGATGACTGTGCCTTGTGTGGAGTTTGTAGTGGGGTGGACTTGTAGCGGAGAGGTCAGCTCTCAACAGGCAGAGGGCCCAGGAAACAGCTCTGCTGGGAGCCTCTGTTGTGGCCACTCTGGGGGTACAGACAGCCCCTGCGGCCGCTCCCTTCCCAGGCCCCTCCCAAGCTGGCCCCACGCTCCGTCCCCTCCGGGGGCTGCAGTGGGCACCCGCCCCTGGCAGCTTGTTTCCCAGATGACCTTTGTGATTGGTGGAGCACCTGTTTCTCAGGGCCCCGCCAAGAACCAGGGGTCACCGGGGGCAGGACACTCCTCTGGGCACCTAGTTTACCAAGAGGTCTCTCCTTTGCGCCACCAGCATCTTTTTCTTTTCTAAAATATTTATTAAAGGACCAGAGTCCCTTTGTGCCACCAGGGTCCTTTTTTTTTTTTTTTTTTTTTTTAAATTTTTATTTATTTGGCTGTGCCAGGTCTTAGCTGCAACACGTGGGATCTTTAGTTGCACCATGCAAACTCTTAGTTGCTTCATGTGGGATCGAGTTCTCTGACCAGAGATCGCGCCTGGGCCCCCCTGCAGAGTCTTAGCCATTGAACCAATAGGGAAGTCTGAAGCCACCAGCTTCTTTTTTAAAAAATTATTAATTGATTATTTTTGGTTGTATTGGGTCCTGTAGCGTGCGGGCTTTCTCTAGCTGCAGGCGCGGGGGCTGCTCTGTTGCGATGTGCTGGCTGCTCTTTGCGGGGGCCTCTCTTGTGGCCGAGCGCAGGCTCTTGGCGCACGGGCTTCAGGTGTTGCACGCGGGCCCGAGAGCGTGGGCTTCGGTAGTTGTGTGCAGGCTCAGTTGCTCCGAGGCATGTGGAATCTTCCCGGACCAGGGATCGAGCCCGAGTCCCCTGCGTTGGTAAACGGATTCTTAGCCACTGGGCCACCGGGGAAGTCCACCAGCGGGTTCTGATCCTGCACTTGGTGCCGCACTCTGCAGTCCTTTGAGGGCCTGGGGCTCACCTGCCTTGGGTGGAGGCTGGCCCCAGGCTGGCTGTAGTCCTGATCTGACCAGCCTGACAGAGGATAGTCTGCAGAGGAGCCGGAGCTGTTGGTTTGTGCACCTTTCAAATGCCATCTAACCTTCTTTGGTCTGGGTGACCACCCCCAGCCCAGCTGTCACCACCTGCTGTGTGTCTTGGACAAGGTCCCGCCTTTTCTCTGGGCCTCTGGATGTTCTTAGGGGTCCCAGGGTTCCTTGCTGAGTGGGTGGAGGAGAGCGCTGATTGTGAATCCCCCCCATCCCCACTACAGGCAGCTGGCCGTTTCCTGCCTTGGGGTGTGTGAAGGGTTGGTTTGAAGTTCTGTTGCTGAGAACCCTTGAGGGACTTGGGGCCTTCGGGCTGTCTGACCCTGTTGAGGTGCTCCAGGTGTGATTGTGGGGGGTGAGGGCAGAGCCCCAAGGGGGCTTCCTCCTGGGGTGCCCCATCCCTTACCCTCACCCTAGGATTCAGAGGGAATCTGAGACATTGAGGGCGGGAGACAAGGCCCTTGGGTAGGTGCTGCCCTGCGGGGACCAGACTATCTCCCAGCCGCGCCTGGACTCCTACGTCAGCTCCCAGAGCAACTAGCAGCCTCAAAGAACTCCCCCTCCCCCACCTGAGCAGCTGGCACAGGTGAGGTGAGCAGCTCTCCCCTCCCCCTTCCTCCCCCAGCTCTTGGAAAGCCAGGTCCTCCTGGGAGCACTCCATGGCCTCAGGGACGCCTGTTTCCGATGAGCTGGGGGAAGTGGTGGGAAGATGCTGGCACTGCCCTCGTGGCAGGCAGGGTCTGTTCCCGTGCTGGGCCTGCCCGCTCTGCTGGCCTCAGAGAGGACAGAGATCTCCCTGGGGAGGAGCAGTGTAGGATGGGGGCCTTTCCTGGGTAGGGCAGGGGCTGCCTCCCTCTACTGAAAGCGGGATTCCGCTTTTGTACTTCCTGGCTGGGAGACCCTGGGCAAAGTGCTGAGCCCTGTAATCCCTGCTGGGAAAGGGGTGTTGGTGAGGCCTGGGTGAGCTACCATTGCTTCGTCCTGCCCTAAACTGCACATCCTGACCACTGCCCCTAGCGCCGGAGGGCTGCCCGGCCTGAAACAGACCAAGTCACACTCCAGCTTGGGCCCTTGGGAAGAATGTGACCTTGGGCCAATTACTTAACCCCTCAAAACTTAAGTTTCCTCACCGGTAAGATGGGCAGACATGACCCACTTTGTGGAGTGGTTGTGAGGATTAGACAAGCGTGTAGAACAGCACCCAGTGTGGCAGCTGCACATGAGGGGTGCTGGGAGGTGGAAGTCTTTGTTGAATGACTGGGTGCCTCAGACTGGATGCTGGGAGATTCTGCCTGAGTCCCACCCGCCCTGCTTTCCGTGGATCCACGTGATCAAGCTCCCAGGGTCCCACTGCCCCTTCCTGACTTTTAATATCTTCTGTCATGTTTCCCTGCCTTTAGTCTTCTTGCAAGGAGAATCCTTTTAACCGGAAGCCATCACCCACAGCATCCCCAAGTGTAAAGAAGGCCACCAGGGGCTCGAAGCCAGCGAGACCACCTGCCCCAGGACATGGCTTCCCACTCATCAAACGCAAGGTACCTGGCTACCTGGGCTCCGGCCCCGTGCCTTGGCGGCCTCAGGCTTCCTGTGGGACCCTGCGACAGGGTGGTCTGTCTGGGCAGCTTCCCTGAGATGTGGGAGGGGGCGTGCCTGGGAGGCCCAGGTGGGAGATCTGACTTGCAGCCAGGGGGAATTTTGAGCAGATCAGCTGCTCTGACCAAAAGCACTGGGTGATGCATTTAAATTGTTGCTAATAATAGTGCAAGGATCAAAGCCTTCACATGACATACTTCTACTTAAACAGCTTAAGAGTGTTCTTGGTTTCTCTCTCCTTTGGGTCACTTTCTCATATTATGATGTCCTTTCTGGAGTGCCAGAGGAGGGGAGGAAGTTGCCAAGAGAGGCAGAAAGTTGTGTCACCCTCTGGGCATGCCTGATGGCACTGGGACCCAGGGCATGGGGTGTGGGACAGAGCCTGGGAGGCCAGCACTGGCCAGAGGGAAGCTCCTGGCGGCAGACAGACGGGAGGGCGGGCTGATCGCAGGTGACTGGGCGCTGTTGGGCAGGTCCAGTCCGACCAGTACATCCCCGAGGAGGATATCCACGGAGAAATAGACACCATCGAGCGCCAGCTGGATGCCCTGGAACACCGTGGGGTCCTGCTGGAGGAGAAGCTGCGTGGCGGAGTGAACGGTGTGGGGGCTGTGGGGGGCTTGGCAGGGGGTGGGGGGGACTCAGGTGGGGGAAGCCTCTTCCCCAGGGTGGGAGCCGCCATGGCATCCTTGCCAGCCCTGGCCTCAGTGAGCACCTGGCTTGCAGAGGGCCGTGAAGACGACATGCTGGTGGACTGGTTCAAGCTCATCCACGAGAAGCACCTGCTGGTTCGGCGGGAGTCCGAGCTCATCTATGTGTGAGTCCTGCCTCCCCTCTGTCCCCGCCCGGCTCCCCCCTGCCCTGAATCCACAGAGCTCAGGACTGAGAATCTTCACCTTCTTCCCTCATCAGCTCAGGGCAGGGCAGGCAGCCAGGGTAGAAATAACAGTCACCTTCTTCCCACTTTCCAGCTTCAAGCAGCAGAACCTGGAGCAGCGGCAGGCCGACGTGGAGTACGAGCTCCGGTGCCTTCTCAACAAGCCAGGTGACAGTGGCCATGGCCCGTCCCCAGTCACCTGCCCTGGGGCCTGGTGACACAGAGGAGTGGGCTGGGGAAGGACGGACAGAGCCCTGATGGGGAGGCCTGAGCAGACTGTGGGAGCAGGGCCAGAGGACATGGCGGGAGGTGCTGTCTGGGTCCTAACAGGGGGTTAATAGACTCAAGCCAAGATGGGAGAGGGGACCCGCATGGGGCTGTGACATCTGTGCGTCGGATGACGGGCCTGCAGAGAGCTCTCCAAGGCCAGGAGCAGACTGACCTTTTTTTTTTTTTGACATTTGGGTTGTTTTTACTTTTTGTCAGTCATGAGTAATGCTGCTATGAGTATTCACATACATGAACAGGTATTTCAGACTGACCTTTTTTGGCCCCCTCCTCCCCTGGAAGGTGTGGGTGGGTAGGTCCTTGGGTGTAAGGTTGGGGGCAATCAGTCTCCAGGGCCCTGGGCTGCCTGGATGAGTGAGGAGAGCATGTTTCTGTCCTGGGGCAGCTCTGGGCTCATGGCTGTTAGGTCAGAGTGTGGCAGGACTCTGCTGGTGCAGGGAGGGCCAGTGGGAGGGCCCCCTGCACGGCATGGCTCAGAGCGACTCTGGGAGGGAGGGATGGGGTGTGCTGAGGATGGAGGGGAGCAGCTGGGAGGGGCCGGGTGTGGAGCCACACCGTCCTGTGCGCTGCGGGAACTTGCTGGTGCCCTTAGGATGTGTGTTGGCTGCACATCCCGGGCTTGGCACGCAGTCTCAGTGGCTCCGTGTGTGACATAGGAACGGAGGTGCCCACCTGGGAGGGCGTTCTCAGGAACAGGAGATGGGATGTGGAAATGTGCTGCGCCCTTGGAGGGGCTGATGCTTACTACGTGACCAAGTTGTGGTCTGCCCACGACGTGGGGTGAAGCACAGCTGTGGGCTGAGAGAGACTGCAGGACTGTGGCACGTCCAGAGGCAGGAGCCAGGGCTTTTGACCACTTCCTCTGGCCTAGGTGGTTAGGAATCGTTGTTTCCCATTGAACAGATGAGGAAACGGAGAGCCAGAGAGGTTGAGTCTTGCCCCTTGGTGGGGGAGCTGGGCTTCTTTCCGAGTCTCTGACTTGGCTGTGTGCCTGCACACACACAGTCCCTCCTCCTGTCTGGGATGGTGGCCCTGCTTTCCCATTGACTGGGCAGCTTGGGAGGCTGGATGAGACCCAGAGTCAGGAATGCCCCCGGGGAAGTCACAGAATGTCCCAGCCCTCCACTGCCCTCTATGAGTCACTCCCAAATCTCCGGAGGCTGGGGCGTGGCCACCATGCCGAGGGAGCCGCAGCGACACCTTGTGGCTAGAGAGGGGCCCGCACCTCTGTTCTCCAGGCCAACCTGGCCCCGGGCCTTGTGTGTGTTACTTCTCCAGTCCCGTGTGAGATGGCAGTGCATCCTGGGCTTGTCTTCCCGTCCTGGTTGTTGCCTTTGGAGGGTGATACTGGTTTAAAGGCCCCAGGTGGGCCGGACATCCGTAAGACACTGTAAGGCTGTAGCTTGGGGACATGGGGCTGCCCGGAAACAGGCACTGGCTCCACCCTTGCCGTGGGACACTGATCAGGGACTTAGCTTCCCTGAGCCTCAGCTTTCCCCGTGTAGGCTGCGGACATAGCTTACCCAGGCCCCAGATTCGAGAAACAGCAGAGTAGGCTTTGAACTGGAGTGATGACTCTGAAACCCACATTGTCCCCTGGAACTGTGCTGGGCCATTGGTCCAGTTTTGGCAAGAGGAGGCGGTGTGGGTTTGGGCCATGGCTGAGGGGTGAGGAAGCCTGTAGTGGCAGATGTTGTATTAGGAAGGTCATATGTGGGGGCATCCGTCCCCTGGAAGTCTGCAGGCTGGGTTACAGGAATACCAAGGAGCAGGTGGGTCTCTGAGGGTGTCGTTCCGTGGGATGGCCTGGGTTCTTGAAATCAGGAGATGGGGGCGGGGAGGGCAGCAGGTGTTTGAGATATCAGGGACACTTCCTGGCAGGTCTCCCAACCCCCAGGGTCCATTCTAGTCCCCCCTCCTTCCTGGCATTAGATGGGTGTCCGAGGATGCCTCTTGGGTCACGTTGCTTCTCCTGTATGTGCTCCCTGGGGTTCCCTGGTATCTCCCCACTCCCACCAGCCCGCCATTGGAAACTCTTAGCAGGCCCAGCCCTAATCCTGCCTCCCCCAAGAAACCACCTAGTGAACACTGGTTGCATGAACGCAACCAGGAAAACTGGTTTACATAAACAGGAAGCTCTTTGGGCCATGCTGCTCTCTTTTCGCAGAGCCTGCATTGTACTGGTCCTCTCAGAGCCCCCTGGGAGAGTCTCTTTGGTAGGCAGACTGGTATTCTTGGTCTCTTCTGCAACAACCTCCGTTTCTCCAAAAACTGTAATCCCCACCCATCTGGGCTTCTCCTTGTTCTCATGGTGTCCAGCGTGGGGCTGATTGGCAGTCACCCTTAGCACTTAGGTGTTGGTTCCTTGCTTCCTGGGCCTCATGTCCCCAGCTTTTCTCCTTGAGCAGAAAAGGACTGGACAGAGGAGGACCGGGGCCGAGAGAAGGTGCTGATGCAAGAGCTCGTGACCCTCATCGAGCAGCGCAACGCCATCGTCAACTGCCTGGACGAGGACCGGCAGAGGTGACTTGGCTGGGGACAGGGCTCCCAGGGCTTCCTTGGGGATGAGACCTTCACTGCCAACCATCTCAGCTCCCCCTTGCTCAGCCTGTGTGGACTCAGAGAGTCTGGAGGGGCCTGAGAGATTATCTGGCCCTTCCTCCTGTGGGACACTCAGCTTCCCTGTCTCATTTCAGGGAGGAAGAGGAAGATAAGATGTTGGAAGCCATGATCAAGAAGAAAGGTGAGGCCCCTCCTGGGGCTCTGGCCCGCTTGAACTCCTGCAGGGTGGGGGGGCCGGTTGAACACAGCGTTGGAAGGGGTACCCACAGGGACAGTGTGTGCAAGCCTTTTTTTTGCCAAGAAGGCCATGTGTAGCAAGGCAGGCCAACCTATGGCCAGGAAGATGGGTGTGGAATGCTGTGGTACCAACAGGGAGGGTGGTGGCGTATGGGGCCCTTTCCCAGGGTATGTCTGCCTTGAGCTGTGCATTCCTCCTTGAGATCCGCAGCTGGTTCAGGAGGGGTCTGTGGGTTCAAAGAGCAGTCCCCTAACTCCCGCCCTTGGAGAAGATGAGAGAGCACTGGACTGGGAGTCAGGAGGCCTGGGCCTAATCTTGGTTCCCTCAGTGATTCATTTTGTGGCCTTGCGGTTCCGTCTGGGCTCCAGTTAGACTGGAATCTGGTCCCAGCTCTGATGTGTCCCAGCTGGGTGGCTTTGTGCCAGCGCTTCACCCCTTCAGGCCTCACTCTCCTTGTCTGCAGGATGGGGGTGAACAGAGGCACCCACCTCCCGGGCGGGTACTGAGGATGACTGAGATAACCTGTATAAAGCAGTTAGCCATGGCCTGGCACCCACAAAAAGCTTGGCTGGTGGTAATCTGTTTCAAACTCACATTTTCCTTGTCCATAATAAGTGAGGGACTGGGCCAGATGACTTCTGCGGTTTCTTCTAGCTCTGACAGTCAGTGTTTGTGTTGTGAGCCACAGAGCTGTAGAGGAATAGAGGCTTTTCGAGATAAAACATCAGCCGTGCTCTAGGGCTCCCCCACTGCCTTCGTGTCCCGATGCCTACCGAAATGCTGGGAAGGGGTGGGGTCCCATCCTAGAGGTGCAGAACTGGAGACGCAAAAGGATGAAGGGACATGTCCATGGTTCCAGGCGATGTGGGGGTGGTGGTGGGCTGAGACTGTTGGCTGCCACTCCCTGGCCCGCCCCAATCGACTGCCCTTTCCCTTCTGCAGAGTTCCAGAAGGAGGCTGAGTCCGAGGGCAAGAAGAAGGGCAAGTTCAAGACCATGAAGGTGCTGAAGCTGCTAGGAAACAAGCGTGATACCAAGAGCAAGTGCCCCGGAGACAGGAGCTAACGGTGCAGACTGCCAGCTGGGGACACCACCCCTGCACTGGCTGCGCTCTGCGGGGCGGTGGGGGGAGCTTCTGTGTCCCTTCAGGATCAGTCAAGAGGAAAGATGACTTAGGGGAGGGAGCCTCTGGGTGATGGCCTCTCCCTCCTCAGGGTCTTCTGGCTGGTCTGGGCCAAAGAGTTTTTCTTCCCTCTCCTCTGAGCCCCCCGCCTGGCTCTCCTGACTCCAGATGCTGTGACCGACCCCAGGAGCGAGCAGGGTCTCGTCCCACAAGCCCCTGCCCTTGGTCCCGCTTCACTCCTGTACCTCGTGCGGAGGGGAGCAGAGGGTCTGTCTGCCTATGAGGGTCTGCCCGTGGTGGACCCTCTGGCCTGGGTCTCCTGCCCTCTGGGCAGGTCGGCAAGCCAGACTCGGCCACGCCGGCCCCTTCCCGCTACCTGCCGTCCTGGGTCTGAGTCCCTGTCATCCTGGCAGGGCAGGCAGCCTTGCCTCTCTCTCTCCGCACTCAGGAGCTCTATTTATGAAGTCTCTTAATTAAAGTTGGAGGTAGTTACTGTGTCCTCAAGACCTGAAGGGGCCTCATGGACAGACCCTTCCCTTTGTTCCTCGAAGTCTTAGGAGGTGCTTCCCTCACCTCCCCTCATTCTGCAGGAAGTCTCCCTGCCTGAGACAGGGTGCTGGGGCGGGTGGGGTGCCCGGGAGCTGAGCCCCCCAAGGGTGGGCCTCGGGGGAGGTGGGCGGGCCCCAGACCAGCAGCAGGCAGGCGTGCTGCCTGTAGGTGCTAACCCTGGCCCTCTACCCCACACCATGGCCCTGGCCCCTCCCGTGGGCTCTCGCCACCACCCCAGGGCTGGGGTGCGGCGGACCCGCCCCTGGTGGTCAGCACCAGCCTGTCTCCTCACAGGCGCCTGTTGTCTGTTCCCTCCTGACTCTGTTGCCTCCAAAGGACTGATGGCCGCTCACCCCCTGGGACGGCTGTGGGAGAGGAGGAGCCGATGGGGACCAGCACCTTCACCCCAGGGGACGTGCCCAGCAGCTCTTGGGGCAAAGCACTGTTGCTATAAGCTATTTCCAGGGTGCCTTTAGGGCCCTTCCCTCAGCACACCTCCAGGGAAAGATCACACTGTATTAACTTGAGAGGGTTTTCCTCACTGACAATAAACAGAGACCACCTCAGCTGCCAGTGCCTTGCAGCCCTGGGCCGCCCTCCGCTTACCAGGCCTCCCTTCTTCCCTGCCTCCGCCGTGCCTCTTGGCCGGCATCTCTGCTGGCCCAGGAGGGCGTGGAGGGGCTGTCCACCGCCGGGGGCCCTGGCCCCTCTCTCCCTGCCGCTGGGCAGGACGCCTTCCTCTGCCGGGACCAGTGCTGCCTCCGACCGTCTCCTTGCTGACAGGCCTGTTGGCCTGCCACGGGGGTCACCAGCTCCAGCGCCTTTCGGCTGGGTGAGCCCTGGCTGGGTGCGTCCTGCAGGGCGGCCCCGTCAGGCTGCCTTGGTGTCAGGACACCTGGGTGGCAGGGACTGGGGTGAACTGGGGTAGACACACCGCAACCACAGGGAGAGGTTGTCCCTCACCCAAGTCAACTGTAGCCTGTGGGATGTGGGCCCAATGGGACCAGATCTTTGCATTTTTCAAAAGAAACTGGAAATCCAGTGGAGCGTGTGTGTACTTTGTAAAACTGACTTGAACTGAAATCAAGGGTATGTCCTACCGTGTCAGAGTGGGCTGACTCTGGCCCGGGTTCTCCAGTTCACTGCCTCTGGGCCGCGTGTTGCGGCCTTCAAGGTAGAGGACGGCCGTCCTCCTCAGGTTGCGCCCTGAGCCCTTGGCTTCTTGAGGGACTGTGGACACAGGCTCCCCGTGGAATGTTCCAGAGCCCCAGCCCTTGAGCTGGTCCTCTCTGTTTTGTTTGTGGCTGCAGGACCATGTTGATTCTGCAAACCCCAACTGGGATCATGTGGCCTGAGAGGATTATATGAATCCCTCCAAGTGGGAGGCTTGGTTGAAATTTCTGAAATACTTTGATTTACGGGGACGGGAAAATGACAGGATACTGGAGAGCGTGAGGCCTGTGGTTGTCAGAGTTGTGGGGACTGCTGCATGCTGTGTGCCAGGCCTGGGATGCAACTCCTGTGGGCAGACATCTCAGCCCCCAGGCCTCAGAGGCGAGCTGCTGGAGATGAGGCGGGTGGGCTCAGACGCACGGGCTGGGGGTGGATCTCTGAAGCAGGGCTCCTTCAGTCTGGATCCCGCCCACCCTTTGGGTTTCTTTCTACGGGTTGTGGGTTTGGTGGTGGAAAGACCGAAAGCTGACTTGGAATCCCGAGGAGGCCACTTGCTGGTTGAATGCCTCTGGTTGGAGTCTCTGGGTGAGTCCTGGTTTTCAGCAGGGCTGATGAACCATCGCGGGTGTTTACGGAGGGAATCAGCCAGGAGCCACACCGGTGCCTAGCACAGCACCCGCCCATGGGCTGCTCCGGGAGCCTTGGTTCCATTTTTACTGGAAAAAAACAGCTAGAAACCAACTGGGCTTGAAAAATTCTAACTCCTCGAACAAATAAGCCTTATCCCTCTGAAAACAAAATGGTGTGTGTAATGACCTACGGCAAATGTGTTTTATTAGCCAGTTAATCATAGTGGTTAAATATTTGTCCAAGGCTGTAAGAAGTCAAATAAGTAGGTCCTGAGACGGGTAGGAAGAAAGGAATCATATTCATTACTAAGTTCAGAAAACCTAATTTGCGGGACTCAGGGACACACAGTGGGCGAGGTGTTGGGAAGAGGCCCTGGTGGACACCCTTAGACACACACCCAAGATGGTTCAGACCTGGACTTGGTTTCACTGTGTATGTGGGTACATGTGTGCATGTCTGTGTGTGTGTGTCTGGACTTGCTTTCACCGTGTGTGTGTGTGTGTGTGTGTGTGTGTGTGTGTGTGTGTGTGTGGAAAGTGTGTATGTGGGTGTCTGGATCTGTGACTGGTCTCAGAGGCCCAGCTGACCCCAGATCCCTGGGCAGCGTCTGGACGAGAATCAGCTCACTTTCTGAGATGTGGTCCATTTTCTAGGGTGCTTTGTCCAGGGTACCATAGGTGGAGGCAGTGCTATACAACCGTTTCCATGGCTGAAGGGCAGGCTGGGTGGGCTGACCTGGGGGTGACCCTGCTCGGCGAGGGGGTGGGCTCCCTGGCCCTCCAGGGGGTGGAGCATAGGTGGTAGATTAAGTGGTGGCAAGAGCCTTCCTAAGGTCCTCACTCCTCTTGTGGTCAATGTCTTCCATTTCCTGTAGTTTCTGCAAAGGGCATTGGGGAAAGCTGGGTGTCAGGGCGGATGTGAGGCTAGAGCGGGGCCCCCCGAAACGGCCCCAGTGGACCTCCACTTCAGCTCACGTCTCGCCCCCCACACTCACATCCCGTCCGCCTTCCCTGGTGCTTCTCCTACCTGGGAGATTTCAGTAAGGATGATCCCGCGGTACTGTCTGCCCTGCCCCAGGGCCTCCATGTCAGCCAGGAATTCTTTCCTCTCCTGAATTTCCTTCACCACTGCACAGGGAAAGGGCCATCCGTGTACAGGACAGCAGGGGACCCCGCGCTCCCGGGAGGGGTGGTGGGGCGGCAGGTTGCCTCCCAGGAATGGGAAGCAGTTCTGTGGTCCGTTTCTCACTCAATGGCCCTCAGGGATTCCCCCCTTCCCCTGCTCCCAGGACCCTTCCACACACACTCCGCCTTCCCCTCCCCAGCATAACTGGCCCCTCAGGGGCTCACATTCTTCAAAGCGGTCCAGCTTAGGGGCTGGGTCCTCTTGTCGCACAGGATGGGGCTTTCTTTTCCGTTCCTCCGGCTCCTTCCCGGTGGCAAAGATATTCTGGAGTCTTCGCTTCTCCTTCTCCAGATCCCCTGTCGGGCCCAGATGTGGCTTAGTTAAGGTGGGCGGGGCACCCTCAATTCCTGGAGCATGCTTGCTCCAGGGGGCCTGGGAACCTGGTAGGGCTTGTGCAAACCCAGCACCTCCTACCCTGGGCCGCTTCTGCGCTGGTCAAGTCACAGTAGGCCAGAAGGTGTTGAAAGAACCCGGAAGAGAGCGTCATCAAAGTCCACACACTGGGCTTCCCCAGTGGCTCAGTGGTAAATGTGGTGGTTTAGTTGCTAAGTCGTGTCCGACTCTTGGCGACCCCATGGACTGTAGCCCGCCAGGCTCCTCTGTCCATGGGATTTTCAGGCAAGAATACTGGAGTGGATTGCCATTTCCTTCTCCAGGGGGTCTTCCTGACCCAGGAATCGAACCCGGGTCTCCTGCATTGCAAGCAGATTCTTACATGCAGGAGTCGTGGGGTTCGATCCCTGATCTGGGAAGCTCCCACGTGCCACGGAGCAACTAAGCCCATGCCCACAACTACTGAGCCCGTGCTTCAGAGCCTGGGAGCCGCAACTCCTGAAGCCCAGGTGCTCCTCAAGAAAAGCCGCCGCAACGAGAAGCCTGCCCGCTGCTGTAGAGACTAGCCGCTGCTTGCTCAACTAGAGAAAAGCCAGCACGAAGACCCAGCATGGCCAAAAATAAATAAATAAAATTATTTTTAAAAAATGCACAGACTGCCTGGGTGCAGGGCAAGGCTAAGGAAACTCAATGACTGCAGTATAGCCTGGATGGGGAGGCTGTGTGGAGGGGCCAGGAGTCACGTGCCAAGTGGAAAGTGGGGGGATGTAATGGCTCTCTGAAACAGGCTGGGCACAGAGGAACCCGGGCTTCCAGGCACCATATGAGTTTGAGAGAGCAAGAGCTGTGATACCTGACCTCCAAACATTCATCAGAGTTGGGGGTGGGGGGGGGGAAACCAGTTAACTGTTAAAGAGAATTCTGGGAAAATGTATAAAAAGTAACCAGCTAACTGGTTTCCCACGCACCCTGAATGCCTCCAAGCTAACATGTGCCGAGGCTCGAGAGCACTGGTATAAATGGCTTGAAAATCTGATTAGCTGCCTACTCAGCACCCTGAGGGCTGTTTGTCTCCCTGCCCCCCTTAACCCCCCTCGGAGAGTAGAAGAGAGGCTGTGGTCGAGGCTCCTTACTCACGGGTGGCTTGAGGCTTGAACTGCTCCCGGCTGTAGGCCCCGTTGGCTTGGCATCTCCTGGCAGGCCGGAGGTGGGACCGGGCTGCCAGGATGGGAGGCAGGTAGATGGCTGAGCTTGGCTGCTTGGAAGGCAAGACCCTCTGGCTGGAAGTTGGGTTGCACTGCAGGGGGAGAGTGTCTCCTCCTGGGGAGGGAAGGGTCAGGGTCAGGGGGCCCACCTAAGTGGTCCCTACCTGTTAAAACAAGCCAAAAGGTATGGAAGAGTCTTCCCTTCTCCCCTCCACACCCTCCCCTCTACAATGAGCCGTGGTAACAATTTGGTGGTCTCAGCCGCTTCTTTTCGATGCTTACCTAAACATGTTCAAAGATATATGGGCATCTATAAGATTCCTTTTTTCAAAGAATGGATCACACTGCATTCTATTCAGTAATAGACTAACAATCTTCCATGGGTTCGCAAAGAGTCAGACACAACTGAGTGACTGAACTGAACTAACAATCTACCATGAACATCTTTCCAGATCACTCCATTTATCTATAACATCTTTATATTTTCGGCCGTGCCACGTGGATCTTAGCTCCCTGACCAGGGATTGAAACTGCGCCCTCGGCAGTGAAAGCTCGGAGTCCTGACCACTGGGCTGTCAGGGAATGCCCCCCAACCGCTGTTTTGATTTGGCTCCTGTCTACCTCCCGTACCTTTCCAGCCTTCTCTGTCATCACCCAGCAGGTAGTATTGAGCATGTACTCTGAGCCAGGCCGGGGACTCTGGGGGTAAAGAGGTCAGACAAAGCCCTGCCCTCACAGTACTTAATCTGGGGTTTAGATGAAGAGAACAGCAGTGATGTTGACAGCAGAGCACCAGTGCCAACACAGGGATGGGCCACAGGGTGTGTCAGGGCGGGATTCACGGTTATAAGTGGGGTGGCCAGGGAAGGCCTCACGGACACGATAGCATTTGAGAAAGGATCCATAAGCGGTAAGAGGCCAGCCAAGGTGATATTTTAGGGAAGAGCATTCTAGACAGGGTGGCTCAAGTGAAGGGCCTGAGGGGGGAATGTGCCAGAGCATCTGAGAACAGACAGCAGACTAGGGTGCTGGGAATGGACTGAACCAGGGGTGGGGTGGAGTGGGAGTACAGGTCAGAGGTCAGGGAGGGCAAGAGATGGACTGGGCCTCATAGGCCTCTGGAAGGACTGGCTTTTACTGTGCGTGAGGTGGGAAGCCATCGAGGGTTCTGAGCCGAGGAGTCACCCCTTTAGCTGCCATTGAAAATACATTGTTGGGAATTTCCTGGTGGTCCCTGCTTCCACTGCAGGGACCACAGGTTTGATACCTGGGCTGGGAACTAAGATCCCTCAAGATGCGCAAGTGAAAAAAATTAAAAAAACATAAAAATAGAAAATACAGTGTTGAAGGTCAAGAGCTTCCCAGGTGGCGCTACTGGTAAAGAACCTGCCTGCCAATTCAGGAGACATAAATGATGTGGGTTCGATCCCTGAGTCGGGAAGATCCCCTGGAGGAAAGCATGGCTACCCACTCCAGTGTTCTTGCCTGGAGAATCCCATGGACAGAGGAGCCTGGCGGGCTATAGTCCATGGTGTCACAAAAAGTCAGACACAATTGAAGCCACTGAGCACGCATGCACGGGGGTCAAGGGCAGAGGTAGTCACAGTTAGGATATGGTTTGAAGGTCAAGCAGACAGGACTGCTGGTGGGTTGGATGTGGGGTCTAGGAGAAAGGGGAAGAGGGGACAGGATGACTCTGATGTGTCTGCCTGGAAGAACCACAAGAATGGAGCAGCCATTGTTTCCCGCTGCCTTTCCTTTCTCGTGCCCTCTATCTAGGGCCAGCCACAGTTTTTCTGTCTCCTTTGAAGAGATGCTATGCTTCCTCTTACTATGTCTGCTATTTCTACTTGTCCAGTGCCAAATGCCACCTTTTCCTTTGGCTCAGTCTCAGCAAATAATTAGAGCCCAAGCAATTCTGGGAGTTCAGGTGAAGGAGAGGAATTTGTGGCTTGCAAAAGAATTTAAGCCTCAAAGAAGTAGGACTTGATTAAGAAGAGAGTAGAGAGGGGAAGCTGGGAGAAGAAAGTAGACTCAACACCAATGCTTGGAGGCAATATTTTAAAAAGAAAACATCTAAGGAGAAAAAAAAAAACTGGCAAACTGTGACTTGTGTTGACCTAATCACTAATCCAATTAGTTTTTCAATAAATACTCAGCACCTCGGAGTCAAGGACTTCCCTGGTGGCTCAGATGGTAACGTGTCTGCCTACCAAGGTGGGAGACCCAGGTTCAATCCCTGGGTCGGGAAGATCTGCTGAAGAAGGAAATGGCAACCCACTCCAGTATTCTTACCTGGAAAATTCCATGGACGGAGGAGCCTGATAGGCTACAGTCCATGGGGTTGCAAAGAGTTGGACACGACTGAGCAGCTTCACTTTCACTAGGAGTCAAGGTACAATGGTGAACAAGGCAGGCTCAATCCTTGGTCTCCTGGTGTTTACTTTTAATGGAATTTCTAGCACATTCTCTTTATGGTCATGTTGTAAGGAAGGAAGGAAGGGTTAGTTGCTCAGTCATGTCTGACTCTATGCGACCCATGGACTATAGTCTGCCAAGCTCCTCTGTCCATGGGATTCTCCAGGCAAGAATACTGGAGTGGGTTGCCATTCCCTTCTCCAGGGGATCTGTAAGGGACATCAGATGATTAGTAGATGACTTGAGTTTGGAAATTGAGTTATGTGACTCAGCTGTGTTGTGGTGTTAGGCTCTGGCAGCCTGAGTTGTCCTTGTCCACAAAAAGGAAGGAGATCTGACTTCTGAACTGACCTGATGGAGCCTCCCTCCCCCAGCCAGCACTGGGCAGTCAGTATTTGTCTCTCTGACTCTCCCATTCCAGTTTCTGTGGTTGACCAGATGTCTCCTGATAGGCACCTTCTTTCTTGAAAGAAGGCAATAGCTATTGGTAGATTTGCGTGAAACCTGGCAGGCTTGAACCTTCTGGTATCCTCTTAAAGGTAACTTTACAGATCTCTGTTCTGATCCCCTAAAAGCTGATTCAGTTAAATCTCAGAAAGCAAGGTTGTTCTCAAGATCTTAGAGGGCACCTTGTTACCTTCAGTTTTTTTTTTTTTTCCTTAAAAATAAATAATACAGTGTGTGGTCAGAGGTGAAAGATGGAAAAGTTTTGCATAGTTTTCCTAAGTTGGAAGCCTGCCAGTAATCGTGTTTCTGCCAGCTAAGCTAGAATGAATAAAACTATGCATAAGACACACACAGGCCTCTCGTCTGGAGAGCTCATATGTTATGTGTGTAAGAGGGTGGGAGAGATTGCGGACTTGACAGCGTTCAGACTGTCTGACTGGGCAGGAAGTCCCGAATGGGCTGATGCCCTGTTAGGAAGGCCGGCTAGAGCTGGACTGTGGGAGAGGCTCATGGACTGGGACCCATGTCTTGTGAAGAAGCAAAGACCAAGACCCTGCAAGGTCAATTCCCCAAGAGCAAGGGTCAGAAATACTATTCAAATTTTGTTTGTGTGTGTGTGTGTGTGTGTGTGTGTGTGTTTAAAATTAGGTCCCCTGCTCCTCAACATGGAGAGAGCATTAAAATGTGACCCAGAATTCCTCTCCCCGGGAAGCCTCTGTGGTCAGCCTCTTACGTTTCATGGTGTCCATGATGTGGCGCTGTTGGAAGTTAGTCAGTTTGGATTCCTTCATCATCACTGCAAAACAAAGCACCTTGGTGAGGCTTCCTGGGCTGCAAGCAGACGCCTCATCTCACCCCACTGAAACTTAATACTGTATCGCCTCCTGCTCCCATTCTGGGTGCCTGCGTACTTGGCTTGTGGGATTTGAGTTCCTTGAACAGGGATTGAACCTGGGCCTCCCAGCACTGAAAATACTGAGCCCTAACCACTGGACCACATGGGAATTCCCTTCCTTTTCTACATTTTTCCCCCTATACCACTCATCACCATCTAAGTTCTATATACCTTATTTATTATTTGTTACTTTCCTCCTAGAATATTAGCTCCAAGGGAACAATAATTTTTGCTTATTTCTTTTCTTTACCGCTGTGTTTTCAGCACCCGGGATAATGTCTAAAGCACACAGTGGGCTTTAAAACTATTTTTGTTGAGTGAATGAAACAGTGAATGAACAAGTATTCATTGAGCACGTGCCAGGGGCTGGAGCTACAAATGTGAGCCAAAACAGGCATCATGCCCTGATGGCGTTCATGAACTGAATGTTAATTCAATGTTAATTCAGTGGAACACACTAGGTATCTGAGTACAGGTTGCACTAAGCCCAGTGAAGGAAAAGGTATTTGGTAGTGTGCAGACTATTAGGAGAAGGCAATGGCAACCCACTCCAGTACTCTTGCCTGGAGAATCCCATGGGCAGAGGAGCCTGTTGGGCTGCTGCTGCCCATGGGGTCCCTAAAAGTTGGACACGACTGAGCGACTTCACTTTCACTTTCCACTTTCATGCACTGGAGAAGGAAATGGCAACCCACTCTAGTGTTCTTGCCTGGAGAATCCCAGGGACAGAGGAGCCTGTTGGGCTGCTGTCTATGGGGTTGCACAGAGTTGGACACGACTGACGCAACTTAGCGGTAGCAGTAGCATCAGTGTGCAGATGCATAACAGTTGGTTCCACTGTGGTGATGATGGGTGGAGAGCAAATAAGTCTTCCCTGGGGAAACTGAAAGTGTGATCTAAGGGGTTCATGGGAGTTAACCACTCTGAAATTCTTAGTTCTTTGACTTTGGGTCACTTCCAAGTTGTAGGAGCTGGACGCCTGAACCTTTCTGAACTCCAGGCTTCTTATCTGTAAACTGAAAATACAATTACTAAGCCATAAGTCATGTAGGGGAGAACTGAGAAACAGAGGGTAACTGTAACCACCGCTCTTCTTGTGCCCTTTAATGCACTGACCTCTGAGCAGCTCGCAGGTCCCTGGGGTGTAAGTGGTCGGCTTGGGACAGCGCCAGAACCCTGTTCCTTTGGTCACCGTCTCCACCCTCTCCTGGGAAGCCATGGGAGGGCTCTGAAGAGGGAAAAACCCAATGAAACATTCCCGGTCTCCCAGATCCAATCTCTTCTCACACCCTCAACACCACCCAAAGTTTGGGAGCGGGTGTAGGGTCTCAAGAGATCGTGATGCCGCCTGTCAACATCGCGACAGTGCCCGATCCTCCCACCTCGAACAGATCCACTGGCAGATATATACACGCGAACAGAGACCTCATCCTGACCTGGCGCCTGTGGCAGGGAAGCCCCCTCGGGAGGAAAGGGGAGTGAGGGTAGCCGTGCCCGTTGTGTGATACGCCCAAACGGGAAACCTCACCCTAAAGTAAGACCCCGGCTGGGTGGCCTCTCTCCTCACAGAGAGCGGCGGCTGGGCTCCGGAGATCGTAACCAAGGCTCTGAAGCAGCAGCCGCGCCTGGTCCCTCCCAGAAATACTTTTGAGATCTCAGCCACTAGAGCTTGCAGCAAGCGCGGCTCCGGCTACCATGGTAACGCAGACAAACTGCTCCGCGCATGTGCCTATTTCTCGCCCCGCCTGCCTCCCGGAAGTGATTACCGCTAGGTCACAGCGCAGGCGCCGAGTACTCTTGGCATCGCGCGAGGCGGAGGTACGCTGTTCGCCGGTCTCCGCGCGGGTTTGGGTCTCGGAACCCGGTGGCTGCTGCGCGGGCGTCATGTCAGACAACGAGGACAAGTGAGTGAGGGAGCGAAACGACTTTTCCGAAGACTCAGAAGGGGCGGATGAAGCAGGAGCCAGGGTCGAAGGAAGTTGAGCCAGAGGTTTAGGACTGGGGGTGGTGAGGGCGTCCGCAGAGCCGGAGAAGGGAAAGGCTGGGAACTAGGAGCATAGACCCGGTCAGAGGCTGGGCGCGGAAAAGGCTCCGACTCGAGGGTCCAGAGAGGATCAGTGAAAAAGTATCTTTCAGCAAACTTCCACTGAGTCGGGCTCTATGTCTGTCTGTACCAAATGTTGATTCAGCTGGGGTCTCTTTCTAGAAGAGGCCCATAGTTAAGATGAGGACGTCAGATGACTGGTTTATTGAATGATTCACTGGTTAGGTGGATATTTATTGAGAGCCTCCTACGTATCACATGAGACTCAGATTTCTGCCCACTTTGATTCTAATAAGTGATGCTCTAACTAACGGGCTTCTTACACTTGTTCAGTTTTGATGGAGACGACTTTGATGACGTGGAGGAGGATGAAGGGCTCGATGACTTGGAGAATGCCGAGGAGGTCAGTACTGAGCCTTGGGCTCCCCTCTCTGCAGCCCAAGCTGCCAGATAGCCCGGCCAGTGATGGCCGACTGCATGCCTCTGCCTCCCGTTTGTGGTCAGGGTACTGCCACTTAGAAAGGGGAGATCTAGCCCTGGGTAGTGGAGGAGTCCTACAGGGTTGGCCCAAAGGCTTTTGTCTCTTGGACCACAGAGCATGACTTCTGGGGCAGTTAGTTTACTCAGTTGAAATAGCCCCTTCATTCATTGTGCAGACATGTGGTGAATGTTTATTATGTACCAGGAGCTCAGCAGGGTGGGGCTGAATAAAGAGCAAGGGGGAGAGTGACCTGGGATAAGGCTGGAGAGGTGAGGGCCAAGATCAGCCAAGATTTTGTAGCCTAGGGGTAGCGGGAAGCTGCTGATAAGTTTTGGGGATCTGGGGAGTGGCATGATCCAGTGAGGAATGAGTTGGGTGAACCAAGAGTCAAAGAGAGCCCAATTAGAGTGCAATCCAGGTGACATCTGTAGCTTGCACTTGGGTGCTGGTAGTGTTTGTGATGAGAAAACAGATGAGAGATTTTGGTGGATTGGATGTGGGGCTGAGAAAGTGGGAGATGGCAGGAATGACTCCCATGTCTCTGGCTTGAGCAGCTTGGTGGATGAGTTACTGGCGTCATAGATAAAATAGGGTCTTCTGTGCTGTGTGACTGGTGGAGGAAGAAGTGCTTTATGTCTTCTGGAGAGAGGAATCCTTTGATTTTTTTTTAGATTGGTAATGTGAAGGCCCTCTTTTGTGTGGGTTTTCCTGTCTGCCTAACACTCTGAGGTTATCTGTTCACTGAGTCAGAAGCCTTCTTCTCGGTTCTTCTGATGCCTTTCCATCTCTCTCCTCTTGATTCTGCCTCCTCCATGTAGTTCAGTCCTGTTCCCGTTTCTCTATTCCTAGTGCCTCAGCCTGGTTTAGATCTTTATTGGTTTTCATCCGCATTACTGCAGAAACTTGTTACCGGTTTTCCTGCCTTGAGTCTGCTGTTTGCCTTTCTGCTGCCAGAGTCGACTTTTTCTCCTACCCACATGATTGGTTACTATTGGTCTTGCTCAGTGTTCTCTCTGCTTCAGCCCTTAGCCTCTACAGAACGTTCTTAACAGAGTATCCAAGAGTGATCCTTTTAAATCTTCAGTCACTCTGTCTCTCCTCTGCTCAGAACCTGCGTCTGGTCACTTCTCATCTCATTCCGAATAAAAGCCAAGAACATGCACAAGGTCCTCCGTGATCCGACCGCCTGCTCCCTCTGTGGTCTTATCTCTTCTTGGTATCGCTGTCATGCCAGGGAAGTTCCAGCTCAGGACCTTTGACCGTGCTGTTCCCTCTTCCTTTTCCCTTAGTTATGCACACAACCTGCTCCTCAGCCTCCTTCAGGTCTGTGTTACATGTCACCTCAATGAGGCCTTCCCTGACCATTCTGTTTCAAATCACTGCATTTGCTCCTTCCTCCAACATCACCACTCGGACACTCCCTGTCTTTTCTCTCTGTTTTTATACTGCACATTTTACTACTTATTTTATTATTGTTCATCTCACTGTATTCCTGGGTTGGAAGATCCACTGGAGAAGGGATAGGCTACCCACTCCAGTGTTCTTGGGCTTCCCTGGTGGCTCAGCTGGTAAAGAATCCACCTGCAATGCAGGAGACCTGCCTGGGTTTGATCCCTGGGTTGGGAAGATCCCCTGGAGAACGGAATGGCTGCCCACTCCAGTATTCTGGCCTGGAGAATTCCACGAACTGTATAGTCTGTGGGGTCACAAGGAGTCGTACAGGACTGAGTGACTTTCACTTTCACTGTATTATAATGTAAAGCTGTATGGGAGAAAGAACTTTCATCTGTCTTACTGCTCTGTGTCAAGCACTTAGAATGCTATCTGACAAAGAGTAAGCACTCAGTAAATATTTGTTGGCTTAATTTTGTATTACAGAATTTATTCTCCTGTCTACCCTGTTTGCACCTTTTGGGCTTATCATACCCCATGATTAGGCATCCAGGCTGAGTACACTCTCTTCCCTCGTGTGTCTTTGCACATATGCAGTTCAGCCTGTCTGGAATGCCCTTTCTTTCTTTCCTTGTTAGCTTGGCAGCTCGTACTCATCCTTGGAGACTAGCCCAAGTCTCATCTCTGGACTGTATTCCTAACCCCCAGGATGAGGTAGATGCCCCTCGCTTTCTTGTGTAGTTTGTGGCACACTGCCACGCTTTCATAGCACTTGATGTTTTGTTTACTCTTGCCTTTTCGCTGGACTGTGAATTCTTGGCGAGCAGAGACTCCGTCTCAGCACCTTTATCATGTCTGGCACATGACAGATGCTTAATAAGTGGTTGTTAAATATATACATGTGTAAAGATGGGGTGCTTCTTCCTCTTCTTGGTTTGGGTGAGGTTGTCTGTGCTCAAGGACTTCTTTGTATGGGACCAACTCTCTCTGCTGGATGAGGCGGCTGGCTTTGGACTCCTGATCACGATTCCTCTTTCACTAGCTCTGAGACTTTGGCCACGTTGGCTAACTGTCCAGCCCTTTAAAATGAGCATTGTAATCCCCACTTGATAAGGTTTTTGTGAGGATTAGGTGAGGTGTTAATAAGGCAGTTGTGTGGTCACTGGCATGCAGCGTGGAGGCGCTCACAGTCACTGTTGTCGTTGTCCTGCCCCTCACCCCCAGTGATACAGCCTGAGATTTTCCCCTCTTTTCTGCCTTTGTGTCCAGGAGGGCCAGGAGAACGTTGAGATTCTCCCTTCTGGAGAGCGACCGCAGGCCAACCAGAAACGAATCACCACACCATATATGACCAAGTATGAGCGAGCCCGCGTGCTGGGCACCCGAGCCCTTCAGATTGCGTGAGTATGAGCCCCCTCACCATCGTGTCCTTTGGTCAGGCCACAGGGAGCCTCCGAGCTGTTGATAATGGCCCGGCCTGGCAGCAGACCCATCCCTTTCTCACAGGCTGAACAAAGGCGGCGCCATCCCCATGTGCCAGGCGCTGTGCTAGACCCCTGTTCTCGGGGAGATTGTTGGGGGAATAGGACATAAACAGCAGAGAGTAACCGTGAGTGTACAGAGTGTGATGACCGCCCGTCAGGTGGGGAAACGAAAATGAACGCAATAAGATCAGACCTAGACCCTTGTGGGCTGGGTAGTTGGGGTGCCGCCACAGCTCCCGCTGGGCTTAAGGTGGTTCTTGAGTAGACTGGGGCCAGCCCAGGGGAGTGAGAGAGCCCTCCACGTTGAGGCTGCACTAGGAATGTGGAAGCACAGAGCAGTGGTCGGGGGTGTAGGGGGTTGAAATTAGCAACCCTTCCTTTCTCTCCCAAGTTGGGAACTTGTTGAAGAACAACATGATTTGGGAGCCAGCCAGTAGCCAAGTCAGGTCAGGTCAAAATGTGCGGTGCTCACATGTCCACCCATGAGCCACAGGCATTGCAGGGGTCAGAGGCCGTGTCTGCGAGGGCGTGGGCCTCGTGCAGAACAGATCCAAAAGCAGCCCCCTGAGGACAGGTGGCTTTGAGGAAGCAAGGGCTCTTGAAGAGGCTGGGCCACAGCTGCTGGCTTTCCCTGCCAGGCTTCCCTGTCAGATGAACTCCTCCTCTGTTCTGGCGAGACTTAAGTGGGAGGACACAGAGGGCAGGCGTGTTACTGTTGCTCTCATGGCAGGTCCTGCCCAGGGAAACAAGAGGCTGCAGAAAGGAGCCCTATTTCAGACTTCTTACCAGCTGCTGGGGGAAATGGTGGACACCTGAAGGAGGGGTGCTTCGAGAAGAGAGGAGTGGGAAACAGGCTTGAAAGAAAAGCTGGGGTCAGAGTTGTGGGGTGATAAATATGCTAGGGGAGCGGTGATGCTCAATCTGTGTGCTCCCTGCCCAAAGTTTTCAAACAGTGTTGGACTTTATCTGTGGAGTGAAGGTGACCACTCGGTGGAGGGTCTTATTGGGGCGGGAAACTGTTGTTCTTCACTCACTTGGCAGCAGGAGGCCTCCTGCCAGCCTGGTTGCACCCCTTGCTGGTCTGGGTGAGTTGAGAGCCGCACCCCGTATGATGATTTCAGTGTTGCTGGGGTCAGGATCCTCTAGGCCTGCACCACAGGTATGGTCACTGCTCCCTACATTTGGCCATTTAAATTAAGTAAAACTGGATAGGAGTTCATTGGAGAAGGAAATGGCAACCCACTCCAGTGTTCTTGCCTGGAGAAACCCAGGAATGGGGGAGCCTGGTGGGCTGCCATCTATGGGGTTGCACAGAGTCAGACACGACTGAAGCGACTTAGCAACAGCAGCAGATAGGAGTTCAGTGTTTCTGTCTCCTTAGTCACATTTCACGTGCCCAGTAGCCTCTGTGGCTACCGTGATAGGTAGCACAGATAGAGGACATTTCCATCCTTGTAGAGTGCTAGAGGGGTAGTATTCATGTCTGCTGAATGCCACCCAGCAGGAAGAATAATTCATAATCTGTTTTTTAAACAGATAAAGTGTATGCAAGTTAAAGTCTTTCAGCACCAAATAAGATATTGTGCTCATGCCTTTTGGAGGTGTAAAGAGGATTAAAGACACAATTCCCTAGTCCTCTAGATGTTTACTGTCTAGTAGGGAACGGGAGCCCGTTCTAAATACTCAGAACCCAAGGCAGACGAGGCTGATGCTTTACAAGAGAAACAAAAGGAGAGAAGAGAATAAAGTGACGTGGTTTTGAAGGTCTCCTAGGTGCCAGAAATAGCACTAGGAAAGTGAAGGCAGACATGTGTGGATTGTGGTGGAGGAATGGCAAGCGCTTGGGGCACAAGACTGGAAAAGATGCCACTGGTCCCTTGAGTGACAAGTTTAGAAGATGGGCATGCGTTGGGTGGACAGTCGAGCAGGCATTCCAAACAAGGCCCAGGGTCCTGCCTTCCTTTGGAGGTTAAGACTCTTGTCCAACCCTTTGGGGCTGTAGCACTCCTTCAGATTAAGAGCTCAGAGGCTGTCTGGTGGTTTCCCAGCTGCTGTAAGCCCTTGGACAGTCAGGGCTGGAGCTTGTCTTGAGTTATGGGCCTGCAATCCTGCACTTAGTAAGTGTTAGTTGTTCAGTTGTGCCCGACTCTTTGCGACCCCATGGACTGGGGCCCACCAGGCTCCTGTGTCCATGAGATTTTCCAGGCAAGGATACTGGAGTGGGTTGCCATTTCCTTCACCAGGGGATCTTCCCAACCCAGGGATCGAACCCGGGTCTCCTGAACTGCAGGCAGATTCTTTACCAACTGAGCTACAAGGGAAGCCTGTGCTTAGTAGTAGAAGCTGAACAATGTTTTCTTGGGTATTTGTGGATGAAGTCTCACTCCAGCTCATTAGCCCCATCTGGTGGCTGAATGGTTGCAACTGTGCTGTGCTGTGCTCAGCCGCTGAGTCGTGGCTGACTCTTTGCGACCCCATGGCTGCTTCCCAAGGAAGGTTGCCACTTGGAAACCCTGGTGGAGACATTGAGGGCACACTCTCACATTTCCTGTGAATGTAGCAGGGCTGGATGAATGACTGCTCTTGAATTATTCATATCTTGAAAGAAATAAGGCATATGCATGTCAGGGAAAGCAGTTTGCCACATTCTTAAATGTTGGGGGAAGTTTAAATAATTATTGAGAGAAGATATAGAGAAAGTTAAATACTTGGTTTCTGCCCCTGGGGAATTTTCAGGCTTTGGGGAGTAACAGACATCAGAATATTTAGCAATAAAATTAGTAGATCATTTAGTGTAAACTGGTGGCTCTCAGACTGGCTGGTTATCTGAATCACCAGGGGAGCTTTGCTAATATAGGTTCTCAGGCTCCTTCACTAGAGAATCTGTTCAGCGGGTCTGGGGAAGGACCTGGGAACCTGTATTTTTAGCACGCTCTCCTATCAGGTTTGGGGTCCATTAGTGTAAACTTGAGTTGGAATCAATAAGGGTGACTTCCTAGAGGAGATGGGCCTGGAACTGGTTTGTCTGCTTTTAGACCCTCTGCTGTGGGCCAGGTGTTGCACTAGAATAGAACTTGGGGTCCTGGACCACCAGGTCTTGTTTGGAAAACTTCAAACGGGAAGTCACAGTTTAGTGACAGTGGTGTTGAGAGAAGTGTGTGTGAGATGAGTCAGGGCCCTGAGGCTTCAGCGCGTGCTTTCCAGGGTGGAGACCTCTGAGCCTCTCTCAGGCCTGTAAGAAGAGGAAGCAGTCGTGTGAGGATGCAGAAGGGAAACAACAGGGCCTGCATAAGAAGCTATAGTGGTTTGATGTGGCTGGAATGTAGGGTGAATAGAGGCAGGTAGCATGAGAAAGTACTGCAGAGGTGAGTGGGGGCCAGAGGAGGTCCTGCCTGCCTGTTGGCCATGGGGTATCAAGGAAGAGAGGTAAGCAGGGGAGAGCCTGACCACAGGCCTTGTGTAGGGGCTAGAGGAGCAGGACCCCTGCAGGGGGTGTTGCCAAGACAGAGAAGGAAGACGAGGCGAGCTAGGCCCTGAGGCAGGGCTGGGGGTTGAGTAGAGTGATCAGAGGGTGAGCTCTTGCACATGTGGGTCCTTTGTGTGGGAATATTCTGCTGTGGCCGTGGGCTCAGGAGTCTGTGACAGGCCCTGGGGAAGGTCCTTGGCCAGGGTAGTGGACGTGATGAGTGTCACACGACCCAGTAATGACAGCTCACACTTGTCCCTTTCACAGTACCTGGCTTCAGTTTGTGGATCACCAGTTTTTTAATGGGAGGTGTTACAGAATAGTAGAGAGGAGTCTTCAGGGTTCAAATCTTGGTTCTACCACTCACTGGCTGTGTGACCTTGAGGAAATTACTGACCTCCCTGTGCCTCAGTTTCCTCCTCAGTAAAACGGAAGTAGCAGTAGTGCTTACTACAAATGAGACATCCACGTGGTGGGTGGAGAGCAGCTATGGCGCCTAGTGAGGCTTTGCTTGTAGCCAGCAGCGTTTTAGCATTATTGTTGTGTAGGCGTGGCAGGGCTTTTTGTCTTCATTTTCAAATGAGGATGCTGAGATTTGGAGAGACATTCAGGGTCTTTCAGGCCCAGTTTAAGCCTAGTCTACTGGCTGCCACTCAAGTACCCTCACTGTCGGCAGCCCTGGACCGCTGCTCCGCACCTGCCGCTTTTGGGAGGTGCCCTTTCTTGGGGCCCTTTCTAGGTGAGCTCTGGGGCGCTGATCCGATCCTGTTTGTGAAACTGCCCAGCTTCATGCTGGGCCTTCTCCCTGTGTGTGTGATCTCCCCACACCTGTCCTTACACCTGCAGGATGTGCGCCCCTGTGATGGTGGAGCTGGAGGGGGAGACAGATCCTTTACTGATCGCCATGAAGGAGCTCAAGTAAGTCACCCAGATCCTGGTTTGTGGCTCCAGAGCCCTGGGGGCATCCCTTGGGTGCTCTGCTGCGCGCCTTCCCGCACTTCCCTGCTGGGGACGTGTGGTCTTGTTCCTGTAGACCCTTAGTTTGGGAGTCAGCCCTTCACCGGGGAGGAGGGGACGGGCCAAGGGGGAGGGGAGGACATTGACGAGACATGGACCGTCCCTGTCTGTCCCATCGTCCCTTTTTCCTGCTGCAGTTGGCCTTACCAACATCCCTCTGCTTTCTGCCTCGCCCTTCGCTGTGGGATGGCAGGCCCTTTGTAGATTTTGGTCCCACACTCAGAGAAGCAGGGACTTTTCTTTTTTTTTTGCTGAAATTCCTCACCTACGAAGTACATCCGTGGTCTCAAGAGGATGCTCCTAAGGCTTCTCCTCCCTTGCCTTCTGCGCCTGCTGTCCCTCTGCTGCAAAGCCAGGGTCAGCACCCATGTACCTCGATTTCCCCCGGTCACAGGGCCCGGAAGATCCCCATCATCATTCGCCGCTACCTGCCCGACGGGAGCTACGAAGACTGGGGCGTCGACGAGCTCATCATCACCGACTGAGCTGGAGTCAGCCTCTGGACTGGGCCTCCGCCCGTGGCTCATCTCATAGTCTTTTTATAGTCTTTATACGTGTAAATAGTAAATTCTTCAACCTTTCAACCCCTTCTGCCTCCCGCTGCCTGTGAGGCCCACCTGCGTCTTCACTGTTACCATCCTGCTGCCTGGAGGCTGTGCGCATCCCAGTGGCCCTGGGACCATCAGCTCTTTAAGAAGCACCAGAGCCCTGACCCCCTGGGCTCCCCTGCGTGCCCCCCTCCATCTCACAGTCCACCAGAGCAGAGGCTGCTGCAGGAGACACCTCGGCTGCCTTCCTAGCAGACAGACGCGCCTTTGTGCCCAGGAAGCTGGTTGCCACGGAAACCCCCAATTTCCTTTCCAGTGTGGACTGGCTGCAGGGGCTTCTCCCTTCTCAGGAGTATCACAGAGCAGGTCTCATCAAGCCACCCATTGTTCTCCTGAGGACCTGCCTCGAGCCTCTTATCGTGGGCTGGGATCCCCTTTCAGGAGCCAGTGCCCCCAGCAGGAAGCTTGGGGACGCAGTGATCTGCCCTCCCCGAGAGAGCCCCGCTGGCCAAGTCAGCAGCTGGAGCAAGGGCTGAACACCTGCCCATCCCAGCCACACTGCCCCTCCCATTCCCCACCTGTCAGACCACTCCCAATACGCCAGTCTGTTCTCCACGACCCACCCGTCTGGTCTGCCACACCCATACTCTCTCCTTCCCCAGGCTCTGGAAGGTGTCCTTTCCCTTCTGTGTGGAGCCCCTGATCCCTCTAAGGATGGGTGCTAGGCTGATGGTGGGCAGGGCAGCAGGGCTTCTGGGTTCAAGGCGTGACATTAAATCCAGTCGATCACACTGGTTCTTCCCTCCCTTGGGGTGCGGGGGCAGACAACAAGGAGAGGGTGTATACTGACACCAATAGGGATGGGAAGGAAACCCATCTCTCTGAATATTCCAGCCTTGACCTTCAGTGTGCTGCCAGCCCTCGCTTCTAGGAAGAGGAAGAGCCAGGCCTGCCTGACCTCTACAAGAGGTGAGGCCCCCGGGGTGGGTGCAGCCTGGACAGGGTGGAAGTGATGAGCATCCCCAGGAGTGGGAGGGGTGTTCGCTGCTCTGGAGAAGGGTTAATTCAGGGAGCAGTGGACTTCGCACCCCCTTCCACCCTCCTCCAAGCCTGTGGAATCCTTTAATCAAGTTGGGTGCTGAAATTTCAGCTCTGAAATGCCGCCTTTGTGCTGGCATCCAGGCGGCCGCCCCAGAGTGCGGGGGTCACTTTCTCGGCCCCGTTTCTCTAAATGGTCTCTTTGTTCCTGCTGGGCCGCTCAGTATCAGATGTGATTAAAGGGAGATGGGGCTGGGGTGGCAGAGGAGAGAGGGACTGGGGGAGGGAGGGGGTTAACCCTTAGGGGATAGGGTGCAGAGGAGATGGAGAAAGGGGTGTTTACCCTCCCACCTGCCCCCTCCATTCTGCTCCGCTCTCACGGAGTCAGGCCCTCGCTACTCAGCTGGCCTGGCCAGGGCTCCATCTCCTCGACCCTGTCCAGATCCACCTGCCCCTTCTCTGTTGACTGCGGAGCCACTACTTGACTGAGGCCCGAGCTCATCACGAATCTCAGGTCTAAAGCATGAGCGTAAGCCAGGTCTTCTGACTTCTGCGGGCCATTCCCTCCCCTGTATCCCCAGTGACTCTCCATTCTTGTTGAGGTCATGCAGGTGGTGATTTCATCTTGATGTAGCCCCTCCCACCTGTCCTGCCCGCTCCACAGGCACAATCCCAGTGAGCACGGGAGCACATAGGAGACACTGGCCAGGCTAGAAATGGACTAATGTCCTGCTTCTCAACAGAGGGAAAGGGAGGTTGTAAGAAGTAGGAGCGCATAACTGACCCCCTAACGAAATTCTAGAATACGCTATTGCATATTTGAAAACACTCGGATAATAAAAAAGATTCTGGAGCTAGCATAGGGTTTCTAAGAATATCACCAAGGGAACCGAATTTTCTATTTTCCAATGGTTACCGGCCTGGTAGGTTGGAGGAATGCCACAGATACAGGGAACCTTGATTTGAACAAGGCATTAGGCAGTCTGTGTGGCTGTGATAGAGAAGCAGGTACTTCAAGGTGACAATTAGATTCAGAATTGACTGGACAGCTTTACGAGTATAGATGATAGAATGGATGGAGAGGTTTTCAATGGTGGACACAGGGTCTGTCCCTCTCATTCCAATCTTTTTTCATTAGTAACCTGAATGAGGATATTCAAGTTTCAAACATGAAGCTCAGGAGAGCTATAAATTGGATTCAGAATGCCAAAGGATCTAATATAGGTGGGAAAATGGTCAAGTGCAAAAAGATGAAATCTGTTCAAAACCAGTAAAAAAGTCCTGCATTTATCTACAACACATCAGCCAAGCAGCAGAAAACCGCTTGTATACAGTTCAGGGTGGTCCAGCTTGGCCGCAGGTTTTATCTGCAAGAGGTAGGATTTGTAGTTACCACTACACTTCATGGGAGCCAGCAGTTTTGGCGAAGTGGCCTGAAGAGCTTGCATGGCAGCTTCCAGGTGGCAGTCTGGCCACCCTGGAGGACTGGGCTAGTTCTTGGTGCCCCCTTCCCAACCCGAGGTCCTGAGGGGCTGGAGCCCACAGATAGAAACAGATACTGGATCTAGGGATGCTGGTCTGGAGCCGAGACGGAAGCACAGCCTCAGATTACAAGTGGAAAAAAGGCAGGTGGAAGAGATGATGGTTAAGGAGTGCAAGGTTTGGAGTCAGCTGGTTTCAGATTGTGTACCAGTACTTCTTAGCACCCACCTCTCAAAGCGTCAAGACCCCGTCTGGGAAATGGGGATAATGATTGGAACACTCCCTCACAGGCCAGAAGGATGTAAAGCACTCAGCCAGGGAGCAGCCAGTACATGGGAGCTATTAATGTCACTATGAACTGGGTGGAAGGGGAAACTTCAGCCATCAGAGCTGTCCATCGATGGAGCGTGGAGAAGAAATTTCCCCTGTCTCTGAGGTGGAGGAGCCCCAGGTCCCAGAGTGCAGGTTGGAATTCTGCTGAGCAAAGAGCTTTTGGGGAGGAAACCCCAAGGATTAGATGGTTATTATGTCTGCCATCCTAGTTTATACTTAGACATGGGCAGCTGCTAGATCCTGGTGTGGACCTGTGTGTGTGTCTTGCTGGGGGAGGTGGCAAGTGGAAGGTACAGTGAGGGAGTGCCCACTCACTCTCCTAAAGGACCAGGCCTACTGACTGCAGACAGCAAGACAGACCTGATCTACCTTTCACATACTTGTTCCTTGAAGTCTTTGCAAGGCCCCTTCTCTGCTGGGTGAGAATGGGCTGCTTGGAAGGTACTCATGCGGAGTTCCAGCTGAGCCGGCAAGTGGCTCACCTGCAGTGTGGACATAGCTGGGCTGGGGGCAGAGCTCCGGTCTGAGGCCTCAGTTCTGAGCACCCACTGACCCCACTGTGATGCCGGCTGTTCTGAGCTACTGCACTGGGTAAGAGAGGGGACCTTTGGATTATCTGTCCTTTGCATTGTACCCTCTAGCTACTTCCAGAAAGCATTTAAGGAAGCAGAGGTGCAGGGATAAGAGACCAGGTCAGGCCCACCAAGCAGGTAACCGGAACCTTTAATTTTATTATGTGGAATGCTTAATGCAGAGTTAATAAGGGCTGGAGTACCTAGCAGAGGGGAGGGTGGGCAGAGGGAGCTACTGAGATAAATAAGAGGGGGGGGGCAGTAATGAGTTACATGTGGACTTGGGGGTGGAGGGATGCAGAATAGGAAAATGGGGGCAGAAGAGAGCTACATACTTTATTCAAATACCACTGGGAGGCAAAGGGCAAAAGGCCAGGGCAGCATGTACATGTCAGGAGTTTAGTGTCTTCAGCCTGCTGCCAGCAACCAGGGTGCTGGGCCCTGGGTCTCCCCCTGGAGCCGAGGGTTTGGGCCTGAGCAGCTCTAACTCTCTGGGAAGCCCAAGGAGTTGGGGCTGAGAGCGCACGGACCACAGAGCCTGGCGAGGTTGGAGAGCAGGGGGCTGGTGGGAGCCGGGAGAAAGGCTCTGTGAATTGTCTCCGAATCCTTTCCTGGGGCCCCGGCCTCCTCACGTCCTGGGTGTGCCTCAAAGTTGGGAGGTTGTCCTGGAGTGGGACCTGGGCCCTTTTGCTCCGTTAGACAAAGAACGAGGTTATTGGCATCGAAATGGATCTGAGGGCCTCTGTGCCAATTCCTTCCTGTGTTCAGGAGGGCAGGGGGCACTGAAGGGTTGAGACTTCCCTCTGAGCTCCTATCCCACCCCCACTCCCTTGAGGCGATTCAAAGCTGTCCTCAGCGCCCCGCACCCAGGGGCAGACGGAGCCCCAGTAGTCTCTGACGCAGGTTTCTGGTTGGCCCTGCTCTTAAGACACGTGGCCTGGGTGCACGGGTTAGGTCAGACCCCCTATTCCTCGCGGAAGAGGAAACACAGACACAGGGGTAGCTAGGCCTCCGATTCCCATCCGACCGACCCTGGGTGCTTCACCCTCCCAGAGGAGGGTAGGCGAGGCCTGCTCAGATCCTGGGATCGAGGGTCATTCCTGGGGGGGAAGGTACAGCCCCTCATTTTTCAGTTTAGGGGCAACAAGCTACCTCCTTCTCCTCTGCCCAGCCGAGTAGCCCAGGGCTGCGCCTGGGTCAGAGCCTGGGTAGGACGGGGTGGGGTCATCAAAGGCAGTGAGCCAGACAGAAGGCCTTCCCCTCAGCTGTCAGCCTCTGCAGCCTCCTCCTCTGCCGCCACCGGGCCTGAGATGGGCGAGGAACAGGGCGAGAGGGCTGGGGGAAGGGACAGGGCAAGACGGGTGGTGACGGGGGTCGGGGGGCCCCCCCTATGGCCGGGACAGCGTCGTATATACCGGCTGCTCCCAGTGTGTGGGGCTGTGGGACTGGGGCCCTGAGGGGCTGGGGTCAGAGATGGCCGTGTAGAGGGGCCGCTGTGAGGGCCCCATGTAGGAGAAGGCCGAGTAGAGGCCAGAGGTCTGGCCCGAGTGGCCGTAATAGGGTCCTGAGGGCTGATGGTCAGAGTAGTCAAACTGGGGGCGGGAGATAGAGGGGAAGGCGGAGCCGTAGTGGGGCAGACTGAGGGAGGTGTAGGCGATCTGCGAGGTGGACGGCTGGTCGGCGTAGTGTGGGGGCCCCTGGGGCCCCGCGGTCTCCGTCTTCACCTGGGCTTTGGCGTCCACGCCAGGCGGCGAGACCGTGGGCAGAGCCACGCCTGGAGGCTTGGAGATCCAGGCAGAGTGTCCGCTGGCCACAGCCAGGGCGCTGCCCAGCCCATAGCCAGCTGCTGAGTAGCCGCCCACGTGGCCCGGGTGCCCGTTGGGCGGCAGGTACTGGTCCAACTCGGCCACGTCGAAGGTCTCCATGTTGGACATTACCTCATGGCTGATCTCGCCGATGTCCACGTTGCCGAAGTCGATGTGAGGCTTCCCGCCCTCCCCCAGGGAGCGCCCATCCCGCTTGGGGTCTGCCTTGCCCGACTGCAGCTCTGTCTTTGGGGTGGTCGGAGGGGTGGGCGGGCCATGGCTCTGGCCTAGAGGGCGAAGGGAGACACAGACAGAGAGAGAGAGGAAGCAAGAACTAAGGTCAGAGGCTGATGGTTCATTTTTCAGATGCGATGCCTCCGGGAGGCAGAGGACCCATCACGGCACGGCCTTGTTCGTTTTAACGTGTTTGGGGTGGCCTGCGGTGGCGTTTGGCTATGTAATGATCTTAGGTTGATGTCCAGTCATTTATGAAATTCCTCAGTCCTAGGAATGAGTCTTTTCTTCTACCAGGATAGGATTCCCCTCTCTCGCCCCCGCCCCCTCCCGGAGAGGCCTGCTTCATTTTGAGCAAGTTTCCATTATCCCCATTGGAAGGTTCTTCCTCACACCAGCTAAAGTCGGGTGCCCTCCCAGTGCTCCTCAGCTGTGCAGCCCGATGCGGTCTGGCCTGTAGGCCCCAGCTCGTCTGCTCTCTCTTAAGCACACTCGGCCTCTGCTGGTTGCCTGCCCTGCTCACCTCTCAAGCCCTTTTCACTTTGGCTGGCTCGTCTGCACACCTCCCCCACCCCAGGCCCCGAATGGCGATGCATCACCTCCCACCCCAGCCCTCCACCCAAGGCCACCTCAAGTGCCCTTTATTCAAGGAAACCTTCCCTCCCACCCAGCGCCCCCGACCATGCTCTCAGCTCCCATCACGCACCACGCGGCCCCACTCTCCCTCCAGTTGCCTTCTCCCTGCCCGTCCAGGAAAGTACTGACGTGAGTGACCTGTGCTACGCCGTCCCTTCGTCTGTCCGTTTGCCCCTTCCCAGGTCCATTCAGCAAACACTTAGGGGGCACCGCCAAGCTCCAGGCACGGTTGCCAGGCATAGGGGAATACAAACAAGTCAAATGGTTCCTGTCTGCACAAGCTCCTGGTCTTGGGGTGGGGGATCCAGGGATCCACCCAGGGCTGGAGGGCAGCATCACAGGTGCTATGGTGAGGGATGGGTGAAGGGCTCAGGAGACCAGTGGAGGATGCCGCTTGCCCTGCCCTGGGGACGTGGGGAAGGGCTTGGGGAGGAGGAGTAGCTGGGCTGTTTATGGGGAAGAGAAAGCCAGGCCCACAGTAATAGAGTGAGTTGGCTCTGTACACGATCCAGGGTCTTGTGTGTGTGTACTCCTGAATCTCCGAGTGTGAGGGAGGGATGGCTGGATGGGGGATCCCGTTGGACAGAGACCATGTTCATGGTCTAGCAAGCCAGGCGCTCCTTGAGGGCAGGCCTGTGCCTCCTCCATCAGACCAGAGGCAGTGCTGAGTCCTGTGCTGGCCAAAGCATCTGAACTCTGAATTTGAATTCTCGCTCTGTCACTTACTGTGTGACCCTGGGCAGACCCCCTATCTTCTCTTATCAGCTTCCTTATCAGTAAAGCAGAGATGATACCAAGCAGTTGAGAACATGGCTTCCTTCTGGAGGCTTTCCTTGACCAGAGACTGGTGGGCAGCTGGATATTTTTGGAGACTGACTGGGTGGACAGGGGGGTGACTCCTGCCCAGAGGTCATGCTCCCTCTGGATCTCGCATGGGCTTCACGTGCCCTTGATTCTTCCTGTACTTAATTCACGTGCTTTCATCATTGCTCATCCCTCTATAGAATGTGGGCTCCTGAGGGACCAGGGACCATGGGAGGCGACAGGAGGCTCCAGGGACCGTGGCGTCTCTGGACGCCTGGTGTCTGCTTCCAGGTCTGGCACAAAGGACTCGGAGTGTGTCTTCTGAAGGCAGAGCTCTGCTCACCGACACTGGCCAGGAGCCTGGCCCCAGGCACGGTGTCCTATAAGCTACAAGCACAAGGGACGTAGCTATGGTGCCAGCAGAGGCCCTGGAGCCCTCAGCTATACAGCAAGTTACCCTCAGTTTTCTGTACGGTCTACTCTGTAGCATGGGAGTGATTTGCCACACAGCTGAGGTCTGCACGCAGGCAGCGGCTGCCTCGTCACAGTGTAGACGATTGAACGAGCTCACACACACAAAGCAAGCAGCACAGTGCCCGGCACAAGCGCTCAGTTAACATTAGCTGCGCTCATCGCCAATGAGAATGAAACAGGACGCCTTGCGTCTGGCTCCTCCATGCCACGTGCTCAATGTCACATGCTGTGTCTTCCCCGTCAGACTGGGAGGTGGAGGAGAGGCCACGCTCTGTCCTCTGTCTGCCCTCCTGTTTCTCAGAATCGTCCTGTCCCACCTTTCTCTGGTGTAACTGGCCCACTGGCCTCCTTCACGGGTCTCTTCACCCCAAACCAATGCCCCTCCTAGCAGTCCTGGCCGCAGCCCTCTTGCCCAGCTGCCTCCCCTGACCCCTGAACCCCCTCTGAACTGCCACTGGGCCCCTGCAGCCCAGCTGGGCCACAACTCAGCCCAGCCAGCCCTTCCCAGAGCCTCGGGTCTCAAGTCCTCCTCCAGCCTTTGCCTCTCCCCGCTGCCCACAGCCTCCTCCCACCCGAGCTCCCAGCCCCAGGCTCACCCGAGGGGTGCTCAGGGTTTCCATCTGACATCGGGGAGCCCTCGCCCGGGTGCCGGTGGTCCAGGTGGGCGCTCTTGTAGTGGGCCTGAATGGCGGCCGCGCCACCCTGCTCAGCCTCCCCGCCTGGGCACTCCGACTCTCCCTGGGCTGCCTTCCCGTTCTTCCGTCTCCGTGGCTGGTACTTGTAATCTGGGTGGTCCTTCTTGTGCTGCATCCGCAGCCGCTCGGCCTCCTCAATGAAGGGGCGCTTGTCGCTCTCATTCAGCAGCCTGGGGTGGGGTGGTTGGGGTGGGGGAGACAGCAGAAGGGCCACCGTGAGCGCCTGCCCTGGAAGAAATGAGGCCTGGGGGCTGGGGGAGCCTGGCGGGCAGGGTCCCGGGTGGGAGTCGTGCTGCCTGGCCTAGGGACTGGAGGATTGAGCCCGAGGCACCACAGCCTCCGAGGGCAGCCATCTCTGCCCCCAAACCTCTCAGGGGCTGGAGTGTGAGAGAACCAGCCTGCCGCTCCAGGCAGCCCCTGAGGATGGGGTTAGAATAGAGCTTACAATAGAGCTTCCTTCAGTTTGAAAAGTGAAAGTGAAGTCGCTCAGTTGTGTCCGACTCTTTGAGACCCCATGGGCTGTAGCCTACCAGGTTCCTCCGTCCATGGGATTTTCCAAGCAAGAATACTGGAGTGGGTTGCCATTTCCTTCTCCAGGAGATCTTCTCGACCCAGGGATTGAACCTGGGTCTCCCACATTGCAGGCAGATGCTTTACCATCTGAGCCACCAAAAACTCCTTCTTCAAAGCTGTCTGCAAGTGGAGCTGCCTGCCTCGTTAGGGGGTGAGCTCCCTGGGACTGGAGATGTGCAAACAGGAGCGGCACGGTGAGGGGGAAGAGCCCAGTGTCTGCTACTTCCTAGTTGTGTGACCGTGGGCAAGTCACTTCTCTGAGCTTTAGTTTTTTCACCTATAGAACAAGGGTAACACCTACTTCCAGGCGTGGGAGTGGCCAAGATAATGGCTGTGAAGCCCTGTGCATGGGACCTGGGACCTAGGGACTGGGGGATGGGGGGGGCAGCACCTCGAGAAACAGGTGCAATTCTAATGCTGCCTGCGAGGTGGTGGGCAAGAGGACCTGCAGTGGAACCCCTCAGCTCTGGAGTCATTTTTGTGAATTCCAGCGTGGTGGGGCCGAGGGGGGCAGGATGCGTGTGCCCCTCACTACGCACGGACCCCGACCTCAAGGGGCGATCGTATCTCCTTGTTGAGGGAGTGAAAGAATGTAAAAGAAGCTCCTGTCTTCCAAGACCCTGGATGGGGGCATTCAGACTCTCTTCCCAGTCTGAGCCCAGCCAGTGGAACGCAGCCCCTGCAGACCGTAGGCCCACCCACCTGACTCCAGCCAGGGCTGGGGCCACAGGCAAGTTCAGGGCTGGGCTGCTGCTGGTGAGGAAGACAGGAAGGATGCCTCAAAGAGGGGCTCAGGGGGAAGAAACAGATTCCCAGATCCCCAGACATAAGGGACTCTCCAGAAGCAGCTCTGTCCTTTAGCCTAAAGGGCCTCTCTCTCCAGCTGCCCCCTATACCCCCCTCCCCCGTGGGTGCCCTCTTCACCCAGTCAGGAGAAGGCAGGGCCCTCCCTGCCCAGGATGGGAGGGGGTGGTCATACCAGGCACCTCCTAGCGGGCAGCAGCATTCCTCTCCAGCTTAGCCTGCTTGGCTGCCCTCCCCCCGGGCCGTGGCCCAGCCCAGCCCAGCCCAGCTCTCTCCAAGGGCCCCTCTAGCTGAGTGATGGGATGGGGACCCCAGACCATCAGGGGCTGGGAGTGGGATGCAGCCCTTCTCACCCTAGCTGCGCCCTCTCCCCCGCCCCCAGCCAGCCCAGGGTAGGTGGGGCAGGCCCAAAGGTGGGTGTCTGGTGAGGAGGGGAGGTGGCACGTGGGGGTGCCTCAACCAGCCATAGCCCCGGCACAGAGGCTCCTAGAATGGCGGGGGACCCTGCACTCCCTCTCCCACCCCAAACCTCCCCTGTGCCCTCTGCCCACTGGCAACTGGATGTGAATCCGCAAGAAAATGGCAGGGGGCACGGAGTGCAAGCGGGGGCACAGGCTAGAAGAAAGGGAAGACTCCAACTGCACCCATCGGTGCCTCCCAGCGCTAGTTCCCACCAGCACCTTAACTTGGAGAGAAACCTACCTGGGGGTGGGGGTGGGGTCTGCCAGCCCCAACCCCAGTCCTAACTTGAGCCCAACGCCAACCTTACCCCCAAACCCAACCCCAGCCTCACCCAGACCTTCAGCTTCAGCTCTGTTAAGGCTCTTTCCTGACCCCAAACCCATCCTCCCCCACCACAGAAACCCAATCCCAAATTTCATCTTGACTCCTGCGCTAGCCCTCGGTCACCACAGCTCTAACTACAAACCTTGTTTGCTTTTCACCTCTGGGTCTCCAAGGTCTGAAACGGAGAGGGAAGGGGTGGGCTGTCTCCCCACCAGAACTGAAATCCCCAACTGGTGGGGGCGGGGGGCTTCCATGCTAGGGCACACTGGCTCCGCTACCCCTGCTCCCGTGGGGGCTCACCTAAGGGCCCTGGGAGGTTCCAGCCTGTGACCCCACCTTTCCTGTCTCTTGGCTATAATTATCCTCCCCAGGAGGGTCAATCAATACACTGACCCCCCAGCACGATGAGCTCAACATCTAACAGGCCTTTCCTGGGCGGGCACTGAAGGTTGGCAGTTGGCATACTCCCCTAGCCACTTGCAAGCCAGGGCCTGGACGCTGGTGTGTCTGACCCCCTTCCAGCGTCCCACACAATCTGCATGTCTTTCTCTTTTCAGGTATAGGGCCTCTGATTGCCAGTTCTGCCCAGCTAGCCATCCCCCTTCTTGATAGCCTGAGATTCATGACACGGTGGAGGGGCGGGGCGTGCAGATTTCAGGAGAAGCCCCTAGAGAGGCGGGCTAGCTTAACCCAGTCCAGAGGTCTGCGGGGTCCCCACCCAGGATCCGAGTAGCCCACTCCCTGTTGGCATAGCCTTTGACCCTTGTCACTGTCTGGTCACCCTCCCACTGCTGGGGTGGTCCTGAGTAAGCAGTGCCTGCTTTCCTAGCTGCCCGCCCTGCCACTCAGGTTGGCCCCTGTGAGTCACCTTGGGCCCCTGTGCACACAGCCTGAGGTGAGGGGCAGTCAGGAACAAGTCCCTTTGAGGGAGCCCAACGTGGGGTTCTGGGCTGGGGGAGCAGGGACAGACAGGGACAATGGAGGGTCCAACCTTAAATCCTTGGCAACAGCGTGGGGGAGAGGTGGGAGGGGGGCGGTCCATCCTTGCTTTGATGCTCTTACTGGGCTTACACTGTGGTCTGCTCATGGTCCCCAAGGCCCGTTCTGTCTGCCTGTCTGCCTCCCTCCTGGTTGTCTGTCTTGCACTTGCTCGTCTCTGTCCCATGGCACCAAGGGTCCTGGCTTGGGCTGAACCCTGCCACGATGTGGATGGACTTTGGGCAGAGGAGCTGGCTTTGATCCTGGGCAAGGCTAGACCCTCTGAGTCCACGCAGCAGTTTGACCACTGAGCCCAGGGCCTGCTGGGGTGAGCCGAGTGTTGAGGGGGGAGGGGAAGAAGCACCAGGCCTTTGGCAAACACATGGCCAGGGCCAGGCCCAGGGGGCTGGATGCGAATTCCTCTTGGTCTCTTGGGGGCTTTCCTGCTCCTTCCACCACCTTAAGTCTTTGGTCTTCTAGGCCAAGCTCCACTGTGTTGGGGCTGGCAAGGGGAGGGGTGGCAGGCTCCCCTGACACTTTCTGCAGCTTGGATGCTCCCCATTCCTGCTCTCCTCTGCCCTCACCCCACACCCTCCTGATCGTGTCTTAGAGGGCAGGGGTGACCCACTTCTGTCACCGAGGATAGTGTGTGGGAAGACCACTGGCTGAAGCGTCAGGAGACCTGGTTCTGGCCCTGGCTCTACCACCAGCTGTTACATGGCCTGGGCGGGCCCTCTGCCTTCCTGGGCCTATCTCATGGACAATCTAGCGGGGAATCAGGTAACCTCTGCAGACTCTCACCTTCTGGAGCCCCTGTTCTCTTTCTGAGCCACCCAGGACTTCTTGGGGGGCGGGGGTGGCGTTGCCCTGGTCAACAACGTATTGAAAAGGGAGCAGCCTAAACCCCAGACCAGAGGTGAGGCCGACTTCCTTCTCAGGGGCATGTTTTTCCCCCAAAGTCTGAGCTGCTTCCAGAGAACCTGGGACTCTGAGGGACTCTGGGTAGGAAAGGGGCCAGCCTTTCCTCCTGGCCAGGGCTGTCAGCTCCAGGGCTGGAGGGGTAGGAGGTTACTCAATCCTGGGTGGGGCCCTGGAAAGGAAGATGGCGCCTGGACTGGGAGAGGGAGGGAGGGGAAGAGACCAGCCTGGCAGCTCTGGGACCTGGTGGGAGGGGGAGTCTCCTCTCCATGGGTCCCCTTTCCTGGGGAGATGAAGAAGCCCTGGGTCTGAAAGAGCTCAGAAGGGTGCAGAGGAGGCGGCTGGGGTAGGACAAGGGCCTGCAGCGGTCGGCTTGGCCTCCATACCTCACCCTTTCAAAGACCCGGACCTGAATTCCTTGTCTGCCCCCATCTCAGCCTTGCAGTTCTCCACTGCCTGCCTCAGTTTCCCTGCCTCTCCAGCTAGGCTTTCAGTTCTTTCCCAGACGTTTCCCTCGCATTCCGCTTGACCCCGGGGCAGTGGCACCCTTGAGTGGCACCTGCGGAAATGGGGTTAGTGGACGACTATGGTGTGGATGCCTCCACCAGCCTTCCCTCCCTTCCACCTTCACTCTCGCCCACGCGGCCCAGAAGCCCAGGCCCCAGCTCCTGCCACCGGCAGAATTCCAACCGCGAGGGGGCGCCTTCCAGCCCAGTGCCCCAGCTGGGGAGCGGGGCCTAGGCCGCCGGAGACCAGCGCGAGCGCAACCCCAAGGGGGTACTGGGGGAAGGGCTGGCCCGATGCCCTCAGCTGGCCATCCAGTTCCATCAAGGAGACGGCTGCCCCAAGAGAAGGGCCCAGGCCGTGAGCGCCTCTCCCCATTCCACCCGCGGGTAGAGGGCCCGGGTAGAGGGCCCGGCGGGAGCTCCCCGGAGGCGGGTTGGGGGCGCTCACCTCCAGAGCTTGCCCAGCGTCTTGCTGAGCTCGGCGTTGTGCAGGTGCGGGTACTGGTCGGCCAGCTTCCTGCGCGCCGCCTGCGCCCACACCATGAAGGCGTTCATGGGCCGCTTGACGTGGGGCTTGCTCTTGCTGGCGCCGTTGACGCGCACCGGCATGGGCACCAGAGTCCAGTCGTAGCCGCTGAGCACCTGGCTGACGGCCTCGCGGATGCACACGGGGAATTTGTCATCGTCCGCCTCGCCGTCCTGCTGTTCCTTCTTGACCTTGCCCAGCTCTCCGGGCCCCGGGCTAGCTCGCAGGCCCGAGCCGCCGCCGCCGCCGCCGCCGCCGTCGGGCCCCAGCGAGGGCGCGCTCCCCGGGGACAGGCAGCGCGGCTCCTCGGAGCCCACGGGGCTCAGCTCCACCTCGGACAGGTCCTGCTCCTCTGCCATGTCGCCCCCGGCCGCCGCCGCCTCGGCCGCCTCCCCGGGGCCCGCCGCCGGGGTCCTGGCGAAGAGTCCAACGTTCACCTGGACGATGGGAAGGAGGGCGTGATGGGCGGCGTGCGCGCAGCCCCGACGGCGGCCCGGCACGCGACTCAGGCACAGTCCCAAGGTGGGGCCGGCAGGCTGCCCCTAAACCCACCGCAGCCCCTTGGGCCCCCGCACATGCCAGACCGGGGCTCGGCCTCTTAGCTCCCGCCTCCATGTCTTACCCCCACCTGGTCCCAACCGCCTCTTGCTGTGGGTGGGTTCGGGTTTTTTTTTTTTTTTTAAAACCTCCTCTTGGGTGGAGGTTTGTTGATGCAAAGGAAGAAAAACGGACTCTTTCTTCTGCTCTAATCCTGGCTCCTGGAATTTCCCACCTTTTCGCTCACCTTTCCTTCTTCCCTTCCGCCTGCCCCCCGACGAGGGGACTAGAAGAGGAACTGGGCTGGGGGCACGCGGTGTCAGCTTCTCTCCGCCCCACGCCCCACCGCAGGGTCCCAGGCCTGGGCCCCGGGAAGGGAGGAGCGGGCTGCGCACTCACTCACCTCCTCGGACCTCTCCTCCAGTCTAGGGCTCGTCCTGAGGAAGTGGAAAACCGTGTCCCAAGGTGTGCGGTCCAGCTCGGGGGCTGGGGGTGGGGGACGCTGGTGGGCTGGTTGGGAGGGGCTGGGGGCCCCCGAGCCACAGGCCACGGGCCTTGTCAGGACGGAGCCCGAATCCTCACCACCAACCACCCTGGCCGGACAGCCTGAGACTGACTGAGCGCTGAGCTGCTGCCGAGGGCTGGGGAAGGAAGGAGGGGGGAGAGGGGAAGGGGGAGGGGAGGGAGGGGAGGGCAGAAGGTGGAGCCTCCAGCGCTTTCCTTCATCCCCAACACTCTGGGCTCCTCCACCAGCCGCCCCCACCCCAGCTCCCTGCACTGCTGGCTGCCCCCAGGCCCATCCTGGGAAGGTGTAGGAGTGGGGGTGGTCAGGCCAGGAAAGCCAGTGGAGGCAGGTGGGCAGGGTCACAATGTCACCCTTGGGGGAAAATTGGGCCCACCTGGGACCCCCAACCTCTGTCTCAGGTGTCGGAATGGGCAGCTGGCAGAGGAGAAGGCAGGTGACGGCTCTGTCACATGGGGGGTGGCACTGGCCAGTGTTGCTTCACTTAAGACCTCTTATTGCGTGCCAGCCTGTCTCACCCCGCCTCCTACCCCCCACCCAGCTGTCCTGTTTCTCAGACAGCAAGAGAGGAAGATTACAGGTCCATACCTGGTGAAGCGGGGTGCAGCTGGATACCCGCTGCCCACTGCAGATGCCCTGGCTTCACCCCCAGTCTCCTCTCACCGGACACCCAGCACCACAAGGCCTGGGCTGGCTCAAGAGAGACAGACTAAAGTGTGCGGGAGGCTGGGCCAACGCTGGGCTGGGGTCCTCTTCAAGCAGATCTGAAAAGCTTCTGGGGCCCCATTTCCTGGGACCCAACTCCCTCCACCCTGGTAGGGGGAGTCCCAGTCCTGGTTGTCAAGACACCCCCCACTCCCCCACCCGGAGAAAGGGTGAGGAGTCTTCCTCCTCTCTGCCCACTTCTCCACTCAACCCCACTCCCCGCAGCGGGGTGACTCCTTCATTTTTTTGTCCTGCCCATCATCTAAGGCTTTCACAGGCCTCTAAGACCACAGCCCCTCTCTCGTCTCTAAAGGTGGGTGCTGAGGCAGAGGTGTGGGTATGTGAGGAGGACAGATGGAGCCGGGGCCGCGATGATGACCATGGACGGTTCTGAGCTCCTCAGCGGCTGGGCGAGGCCCCGGGCCCAGCCCAAGGGAGTCGCGTCTGGAGCGGGGCTGGAAAGGGGGTCCAGGAAAGGCCTTCTGCTTGGGAAAGGCCAAGGGGGTTGGAGGGGGTGGGTAATGGGACACAATGAGGTAGTCACACGAGGCGAAGGCATGTTGGGGGTGGGGGGAGCGGACACTGGAACACACACACACACACACGCTCGCACACACAACCAGCCAGACAATCGGGCCAGTGTGTCTGGGGCCTCGGAGCCCAGTGAATTAGGAGTTTGATAAGGGTTTTCTCTTTCTCTCGCTCGCCGGCCTTGGACAATCTCCCCCCAGTTTTCCTCGACGCCACCCCCGGCGCTGCCAACCCTCCTCCCCCCGCCTCCCTTCTCTTCCCTGTGCCCAGACTCTTGTTCGGGGCCTTGAAACAGTGAGCTGTCTTTGTTCGAAATACAGGTGAACGGCAATCATGTGATTAACACACACACACATAAAAAGCTTTTTAACAGCGCCCGCCCGGCCTCAGAGCCGCCCAGAGAGGAGCCGCCCTGGACGGACAGAGGGACGGAGGGACGAGCATCCCGTTGGTCTTGTCCGGCTGCCCGTGGCAGTCTCCAACACCCGCTGTGGCCCGTCCGCCGCCCGCTTGCCTGGCATCCCTCGATCCCGGTGGGTCCCTGCTCATCCTTCCAGCCCTTGGTTCCTCCTCTTGAGGAGGTGTGGTGTCTGTGGCATCCCTGACTCGGCCTGAGACCCCCCCTGGGGCGGGGAGGGGTAGTTACAGAGGGTAAGAAGCCAGGTGTGGGGTCCCATGACTCCCCTTTTGACTGCCTGCCTCCTCCCTTACCGCTCCCCCCTCCTTGGCCCAGCTGTGCCAGGATGGGGGTGGGGGTGGCGGTGGGCGCTCTGGGTCTGCAGAGAAGCCAGGCTGGACAGAAGAGTCTTCTCTCTTCCCCTCCCTCTGTCTCTGTCTCTCCCTCTCTTCCTGTTTCCAAGTGCTGTGCTGGGCTCTCTGCTGAGAGGTGCTGGGTGAGGAAGGTGGGCCTGCAGGGGTGTGGGGCAGGGGGGCGAGTGCTGTCAGATGCCCAGGGCTGTGGATGGGCGTGCACACTGTGCTGGGAACACACTGCCCACCATGCTGGCAAGTCTTGATCCCCTCCATCTATTCCAGGTCCCTGGGGCCCAGCTTTCTCCAGCAGGGGAAGGTTCATCCCTGGAGAGCAGGGGGTTTGGAGATGGGGAGGGTTCCTGGAGGAGGACGACGAGGACACGGGGCCAATGTCCTTGGCAGAACGAGCCTGGTGGCCAGCGCCCCCTTCTGCTCCTTTCTCCGCTGGAGATGGGAGGGGTCCTTGCCCTCTCATTCCCGACCCTCCCCCAGGAATGCTGGTGACCCCTTACCACCCCCCAATCCCACGTATACCCATCCTGGGAGAGGTGTGGTGCTGGGGAACTCTGGAGCCTGTTCTCTTTCCCCAGAAGGGAGGGTATAATGGTAAGGTTCAGGCTGGCTACCCTGGGTGGAGGCCTTTCAGGACCGGCAGGGTTTTTCTGGGATCCAACCTGGGTTCTGTGGAGCTGGTCCCAGATTTACTCCTGAGATAGGCCCCTGAGAGGTAGAGAGCAAATGAAATTCTGTCCATCAGATGTAAAGCCCACTGATGACTCTGCCTGGTGGAGCTGCTTTGGGTCTGCCGTGACCCTTAACCCTTTAGCTCCTGAGTCCTCTTCTGGGGGGCACTGGTCCAGCTTTGTGGAAGGTCCCTGTCCCTCATCTGTCCCCTGGGGCATTGGTTACCTCCCCCCACCTGCCTCCCAGATCCCCAGGTAAGCTGTGATGGGGAAATCTGCTGTTCAGCTGAGCCAGGGCCAAGCAGCAAGGCCCTTCAGCACCTCCAGGCACGAGGAAGAGACCCGCATGGTTCAGCTTGTCCTCTCACTCCTTCCTCAGGCCTGTGCCCAGCTCCCACTTTCTGACCAGCTCCCAGCAATTACCTCGAGCATCGAGCATCGCTTCTAAATCTTGCTGCACTTTAGGGTCGCTGTGGCGTCTTAAAGAAACACTGAAGCCTGGGTCCCCTACAGACTGGCTAATTCTGAATTTCTGGGCATGGGGTTCAGAAGTGTTTGCTTCTTGCAGCACCCTGGGAGGCCTTGCTCTCCCTGACTGGGGTTTTTGGAACCCCGAGGCTGTGGTGACCCCCTGCAGAACCCAAAATCTCCCCAGAGAAGGGAGGGGGCTGGACTCTGGACCCCTGAGCTGGAGGCCAGAGCCGCAGTGACCCTGTGGTGTTTGGGGAGCTGTAGGGTGTGGTGGGGGAGGGGCTGTGCTTGGGAAGGGGAAAGGCTGAGGGGCACAGGTCAGGGTCAAGGGTACAATACTCACAGACAGAAGCTCAGTCTGGGAGAGTGTTTGGTGGGGAGGGAGGCGGGCGGTGGGAAGTCCCTTACCTCTGGTCAGACATGTTCTTCCGGGGTTTGGGTACAGTGGAAAGAGCACTGGTCTTGGAGTCAGGAAACCCTGCTACTCGTATCATATGGCCTTGGGCAGATTATGCTGTTAACCTCTCACACTTGGTTTCTGCTTGTATAAGATGTTGAGCATTTTATATATCACTATATCCCAAGTGGATGGGAGAATTAAATAAGAATACACAGGCACAGAACTTTTTGACTAGGTTAAATGTTCATTTAAAAAATTTTTTTCTTCCAGTTTTACTGAAATCTAATTGACATGCAGCACTGTATAAGTTTAAGGTGTATAGCATAATGATTTGACTTACGTACATCAGGAAATGATTATTACAGTTAAGCTTTGTGAATATTCATCATCTTTTAAGATACAAAATTAAATAAATAGAAAAAGTGTTAGGAAAAAAAAAAAAGAGTATGCAAGGAGTTCCCTGGCGGGCCAGTGGTTAGAACGTGGCTATTTCACTGTCGAAGTCTTGGGTTCAAACCCTGTTTGAGGAACTAAGATTCCACAAGTCACGCTGCACGGCCAAAATAAAAAACAAATGAAAAGAATACACACACTCTGAGTGTTTGGTGCAGAGCTGTTGTTGTTGAGTTGCTGAGTCGTGTCCGACTCTTTGCGACCCCATGAATGCCTGGCTTCCCTGTCCATCACCATCTCCTAGAGCTTGCTCAAACTCATGTCCATCAAGTCGGTGATGCCATCCAAGTATCTCATCCTCTGTCGTCCCCTTCTCCTGCTTTCAGTCTTTCCCAGCATCAGGGTCTTTTCCAATGAGTCAGCTCTTCACATGAGGTGGCCAAAGTATTGGAGCTTCAGCTTCAGCATCAGTCCTTCCAATGAATATTCAGGGTTGATTTCCTTTAGGATTGGCTGGTTTGATCTCCTTGCTGTCCAAGGTGCAGAGTAAGTGCTCAATAAATGATAACTAGAAAAAATAGTTTAGAGACTGGGAGGTGGGGGTGCTGTTGACTTCAGTTCAGGCGCACAGGTGTTTACAGAGCAGCGACCGTGGATTAGAGTCAGGGGTTTGTAATCTGCCTGTTGAATCCCAGAGTCAGACCAGAGTGGTGTGACAAGTGCTTCATGGGTGGGCCTTCCCTGCCGGTGGCCCCTCGACAGTGAAGACCACACTTCCAGAGCCCCCTGGGCCGGCCCCACCCTGGACACCCCTGTCCTGGGAGCCTCAACAGCTCTCCCTACTCAGGTGCCATCCTTATTCTCCTTCTGGGAAGGAAACTGAGCCTCAAAGACGTTCAGTGATGAGCCCGAGCTCACGCAGCTAATGATGGGAGGGCCTGGCCTGGTACCCATAGTCCCCCCCCCCCAGCCCAGCCTCTGACCACTCTGCTCTGCCACCGCCAGACCCCAGGCATAGCTTCCTGCCGCCTGCACCCCCCACCCCTCCCCGAGGCCTTTGCACTGGCTCTGTGCTTTCCCTCCCCCTCGTCGCTGCTGGCAGCCCAGCTCAGAGGCCCTCTCTTCGGGACACGCCTCGCTTGGAATTCTTTTCCTGTATTCCTTTCCCGTGGAGGAGAGGGTGATGGCTCTGTAGCTGCCTCACCCCCTCACTGCACAGCCTGGCATCCAGGCCGATCTCCACCTCCTCCTGGGAGGCCCCCCTGAGGGCAGGGACATGCCTTCCTCTTGGTTTCGGCTCCTCCAGGCCCCAGCATAACTTCAGGGAATCTTCCCTGAGGGGACGTGTCACCCGAGTTGAGAGAAAAAGATGGGGAAGGCTGGGGTGGACTGGAGCGGCTACCTGGAGGTGGCAGCCTGAGCGTGGGTGGGGGTGGTGGAGGGGAGGACAGCATTCCAGGCCTGTCCTGACAAGGGTTCTCGCTGGCCCTTGTTTTTGGTCCAAGCTGAGGGTCGCGGACCTGGGCCAGGAAGGCGGCCCCTGGGGCCTGTGTCCTCCTTGCCCTCCCAAGCCCGCCCACTCCGGGAACAAGGAAGCTGGGGCCAGTGCCCAGGGCTGCCTCGGGGCGGTTGGCCTCTGCCCTCTTCTTAGAAGCCCTCGGAGCTGCTTGTTCCTGTCATCCAAGCCCAGCTGCCGGAAAGCCCTTCCTGGTGTCTCCCCGAACCTCTCACGCTGTGGTGAACTTTTGTGAACGTACCCTCTGTGCAGGGCCCTGGGCCAGGAGCTGGGGTAGGGAGGTGGTGGTGGAGGCCAGACCTGGCTTTGAGGAGCTCAGAATTTGATGAGAGACCTGCATAGAAACCCGGAACCCTGGCATGGCCGAGGTCCTCCACGGCCAAGCGGGGGTGGGGCAGTCAAATCCCAGCAGGGCTGTGGGGCATGGGAATGCCTCGGCCACTTTCTACCCTCTCTAGGCCTCAGTTTCCCCACCTATAGAATGTGGGGGCAGCTAGCTTATCTCCAAGGCTATTTCCAGATTCAGTAGCCCATGAAATATATTTCAAAACCAGAGGCCAATGCCTGACCCAGCGTTTCCAAGGTGGTGCTTCAGGGCGCTCCATGTTCCTCAGGCATTGATCAGCTTCTCTTGAAAAGACAAGTTTTGTGGGCAACTGAGTTTGGGAAACACTGCTTTCCACTTTTTCTTTGTAGAGAGGCAGGGCCTTAGAGGGTGTGAAGAGCTCTAACTGCTATAATGAAGAGATGGAACTTTTAAAATTCTTACCCCAACTCCTCTTCCTCCTCACCCTTCTCCTTGCGGATGAGATGGAGATTGACTCATTCCTTCATTCTCCTGAGCCCTTTTCTCTGACTCTGGGCCTTTTCTCTCTTCCTTCCTTTCTCTTAAGAGTCAAGAAGAAGGTGCAGTTGCCCCCGTGAGGAGCCTGGGCACCCCTTAGGGTACAGTCCTCAATCCCACAGAGCTCCACCACCCCCTGTCTCCCTGCCCCTGCACTTGACCTAAGCTGCAGCTCTATCCACTCTCCACCCCCTCGCCGCCCCCCGTGTGACCTGAACCCAGCGGGCCAAGTCCTCCCTCAGAGCACCTTGCCTGTTGGCTAAGGCCTGGAGCCTCCCCTGTGTCCTGCCTTGGTCACCTTGCCAGCAGGACATCGTCCCTGCGGGGTGTAGACCTGTGGGGAGGCTTTCTCACCTTCCTCCAGGATGCTTGGTGCACAGAGGTGCAGAGTGATGCAAGTGATGACTTGATGAACAGACCCGGGGGCGCTGGTGTGGTGCTGTTGAGTCAGGCAGCTGTGAGTTCAAAGCCTGCCCCTCCCCGCCCCCACTTACTAGCGGTGTGTCCTTGGCAAGTGACTTAATGTCTTGAATCTGTTTCCTTCCAGGTCAGGGTGAGGATTAAACCAGTTAATGTATGTAAACATTTAGGACAGTGCCTGGCACATGACGGGGCTCAGTAAATGGCCGCTATTGTTATTAGCATCTCGGGCTCTGCCTCAGAAGGTGGCTGTCGGTTGACCTTGGGTTTGACAGGAGTCACCGCTTCTTGTCCTGCCCAAGTGCAGTTGTCCGATGTCCTCCCATCGGCAGGATCGTCATCCCATTGAACAAAAGCAGAAAGGGAGGTGGTTGGCCTAGATCACAGGACTAGTTGGTCTTGGAACCTGACCGCTTGGTCAGGACTTTTGGCCCCAGGTTTCCCGAGGACCCACCCTCTGCTGTTGGTGGGGTGGTAAAGTGGGGTGAGTGCTCAGCTTGTGTTCAGGGAGCTTGTGAACAAGCTGGGAGTTGTTCACTCGTGCAGACTTTCCCACACACCTTTAGGAAGATGTGGTGCAGGTTTGTGTAAGGCTGAAGAGAGTGGTGATGATGGAGGAAAGAAAGGATGGGTGGAGGGGGGGAGCGTACCGAAGCTGGCCTTATTACGTGGGACCCTAGGTGTTGTTCCTGGAGGGGGCTGATGCTCTGGACAGCTTGAGGGGAGGGACTTATCCAAGTTTCCCAGTTTAGGAGGTGACTGGAATAACTAGGTCTTCCCATTCTGGACTCCCTGTCGTTTCACTCTGTCATCTAGGAAATTTCCCAGGTCCAAGGCTGTGGCTGCCAAAGAGCAGGGGACTGGATTGGGTGTGAATGGAGCCAGATGCCCATTGGAGGTTTGTGCTGTGAGTGTATCTCTCATCTGGCGAGTTTATCTCTGGCCCCTGAAAGTGAAAATGGATGAGCCAGTGGGGTTTTAGTGTTCATGTGTGCGCTCTAAGGGGCCTCCCCATGATAAGATTGCCTTCCTATCATGCCTTCTCTGTTGATGTCACTTTATAACGAGAAATGGAGCTGAGTGATGATGATCATGAGCGTGTGTGTGGGCTTAGCCGCTCAGTTGCGTCCAACTCTTTGTGACCGTATGGACTGTAGCCCACCAGGCTCCTCTGTCTGTGGGATTTCCCAGCCAAGAATACGGGAGTGGGTTGCCATTTCCTAACCAGGGGATCTTCTTGACCCAGGGATCAAACCCACGTCTCCTGGGTCTCCTGAATTGCAGGTGGATTCTTTACTGCTGAGCCACCAGGAAAGCCCAATAACATTGAGACTCAGAACCAAAGAGACCGGAGTTCAAATCCACTGCTGACCAGCTGTGGGATCAGGCCAGTCACATTATCTTCCTGTGCCTCAATTTGTACTTCTGTAAACCGGGGGATCTTCCCAACTCTGGGATCGAACCCGGGTCTCCTGCATTTTAAGCAGATTCTTTACCATCTGAGCCACCAGGGAAGCCCCCAAATGAGCGTAGCACTACCTGCCTCATGGGAATGCAAAAATGAGAGCGACGAGGACTGGCAGGTGTTTCACACAGCGCTTGGGAACAAAGGCAGGCGTGGGCATTGCCGTCTCGAGTCCTATCTCCACTGTCAGTTGATGTCCAGAAGTTTCACAGTCACGCCGGGTGGAATAATGTCTTGGATATAATGCACCGAGGAAAATCTCTTCCCTTCCTAGGGTCAAGAGTTGCATTTACTGCAATAAGAGCAAAGGACTTGGCACAGCCCTGGGGTACATTGATTCAAGCAGGAAGTATAATATATCCTTAAGGCTGCCAGGCATGGGGATTTTGTATCCAGGTGGCAGGCTGAGAAGTCAGACTTTGAAAGTCTCCTGTTTGGGGCTAGAACCCTGAGCAGAAGTCTTAGTACCTCAGCACCTTTAGCAGGGGCTGTGGGAGAAGCTGCTCCCAACTCCACCCCGGTCTCGACTCTTGCTGTGTGACCTGGGGCAGGTCAGTCTCCCTCTCTGGGCTCTCTCATTACTTCATCTGTCCAATGAGAGAGCTGACCTCTAAGATCTCTGGAGGGACTTTCAGATTTACATCCAGGGATATGGGGGTTGTATACGAAAATGCCCACATCCGTTTTTTAATTTTTTTCTCCCTGAGGCAGCTGCTAAGGGCTGGGCATGTGAGCACACAGAGGGTGCTCAGAGTGTGCTGGTTGAATCTCGTTGACAAGAGAGAGAATCCACGGAGAGCCCTGCCCTGGTTCTCCTTTCCCCAGAGACCTGGTCCACTGGACTAGTCATAGCATCCCGTTGGCCCTTTGGGGGCAGGACCCACGGTTCACTCTCCACAGTTAGCAGTTTGTTCGTTTGTTCCTCTTAATTTTTTTTTTTTTAATTTTTGAGGAATCCCAATTTACTTATTTTTCTTTTATGACTAATGGTTTAAAAAATATTTATCTTAATGTATTTATCAGGCTGTGCTGTGTCTTAGTTTCGGCCCTTGGGATCTTCAGTTGTAGCATTTGAATCCTTATCTGCAGCATGTGGGATCTAGTTCCTGGATCAAAGATCGAACCTGGGCCCCTTGCTTTGGGAGTGTGGAGTCTTAGCCACCAGACCACCAAGGAAGTCCCTCACTCATTTCTTCTAAAACACACAAATGCTGCAGACTCACATGCACGTAGGGAAATAAAATCTTAGATTACAGACAGATCAAATGAGTATTTTCTTCTCATGGCTCTGAGAAAATCCCAAATCTTTAGCCTGGTCCGGCATGACCTGCCCCACTCTCACCCCGAGACTCCAGCCAGAGCGTCCCTCCTCTGCTTTCCTCGACTCAGGCCTCCAAGTGCCCACAAATGCTCTTCCTTCATGGGACTCACTTCCACCGGCACCTTGTTGGCTTCTTTGGGCTCAAGCTAAAGTCTGCAGAGTCCCCGCCCCGATCCTCCAGGGTCCGCTGTTCTCTCTGACAGCCTTTTCCTTTATACTATTCACGACAATTTATGATGATATATTTATTGTGGGATTAGTCATTCTTTTTTTTTTTTTGTCTGCCCTTTGTGGCTTGTGGGATTTTTAGTTCCCCAACCAGGGATCGAACCTGGGCCCTCTGCAGTGAGAGCGAGGAGCCCTAACCACCAGATCTCCAGGAAACCCCTGGTATTGTTTCTCCTCCTACAAGGAGGTCAGCTTCACAAACCTCTGGGGATCAGCTGAGTGCCAGGCACACCAGAGGTGCCTGATGAATGAATGAATGAATGAATGAACACACAGCCTCATGGAGAAGACGGAAAGGGGGAGGATTAGAGGAGAGGAGGGAGGCCGAGGATCAGAGCGGGAGCCCTGCCCCGGGTCCCTCGAGCAATGTAAGCGTGTGTCCTGATTCCCATCCAGTGTTCTTCCTCTTTTCAGAATGCAGGGCACCTGGAGGGATAGGCTGGGTAGTCTAGACACCTATCTATCAGGGAAAGATCTATCAGGGATAGACTATCAGGGATAGTCGGACACCAAGCCCCTGAGGAACTAGGGAGGGGGAGGAGGGAACGGGGCATCTGAGCCAGCTCCCCTGCCAGCTCCACCCCTTCCCCCAGCAGGCAGGAAGGACAGGGCAGCTCTGTCAGCTTCAGACACCACCGCCCCAGGGGACCCAGCCCTGAGCCCAAGGAGGCTGAGGGAAAAAACCAGGGGTGTGTGTGTGTGCGCGGGGGGACAGGAAGCCCCGGGTCTTCCCCTCCTCCCTCCTGCCCCACCCTCCACCCCCATCTCTGGCTGGAGCTGGCAGCCCCAGGCCTTGGCACTAGGGGGATGGGGGTGGGGAAATGGGGGAGAGAAATCCCACTCTGGCCCAAAGCCTTCCTTCCCCCTCCCCGTTTGATTTCTGGCTCTTCGGCTGCCCCGGCTGCCCCTGGAGAGCTGGATCCGGGGCCCTGAGAGTAGAGAGGGACAGAGGGAAAGGGAGACGGCACTGCCCGCTTTAAGCCCTTCCTGTGTGCCTGGCACCGTGTGGACCACCCTCCAGCCCCTGGGCTGGGACCTGAGAGGCCTCACTGTGAGCCCCGGCTCTGCAGGGAACTGTGGTGCTACCTTGGGTGGGGCACAGCCCACCTCTGACCACCAGCCTCACCCACATCTGTCAGTGTGGCCCAAAGCTCATCGGCAAGCTTGTTCTAAATACTGATTCCCAGGTCCTAATTTGAGCCGTAGATTTGGGTGGATTTCTTTTTCAAAGCTCCACTGTGATTATGCTGCAGCTGGTGGGCGAACTATTAGAATAGAGGGTCTCAGAGGCCCCCATCCTCAGCCTCAAAGCTCCTGCCTCTTGGGCAGGCTGGGCCCCTGGACTTCCATGGTACCCTCCTCCCTGCTGTGTCCTCAGCAGGCATGGCTTGGGCCCTTGGAAGCCAAGGGCTGAGTCTTCCTGTGTGGAGCTGGAGCACTGGAGGTGTGCAGGCTACGCAGCCCGAGGGGGCTTCGTGGGCCTGGGGGAAACGCAGAGGAGCCTGGGAGGGGCCTGAGCAGTACAACCAGGGCAGCCCATCTCCCCACCCCTCAGCCCCTCTGTTTCTTCCTGACCTTCGCTTTTCCCCTTTTCCTCTTCTGTTACTGCCTCATTCACGGCCCTATTTTTCTGTCTGCCTGGATTTCCTTCTCTCCCTCCATTCATTTCAGTTCAGTTCAGTCACTCAGTCGTGTCTGACTCCTTGTGACCCAATGGACTGCAGCACGCCAGGCCTGCCTGTCCATCACCAACTCCCGGAGTTTACTCAAACTCATGTCCATTGAGTAGGTAATGCCATCCAACCATCTCATCCTCTGTCGTCCCCTTCTCCTCCTGCCTTCAATCTTTCCCAGCATCAGAGTCTTTTCCAAGGAGTCAGTTCTTCGCATCAGGTGGCCAAAGTATTGGAGCTTCAGCTTCAGCATCAGTCCTTCCAATGAATATTCAGGACTGATTTCCTTTAGGATGGACTGGTTGGATTTCGTAGCTGTACAAAGGACTCTCCAGAGTCTTCTCCAGCACCACAGTCTGCCTGGATTTCCTTGTCTTCCTCCATTACTTCCAGTTTTTCCTCTTTCCATCTACAGGCCCCTCTCTGGGAGGCTCCATCGTTTTGACCCCAAAGGTGGTGGTTGTGTCTAAGTGTCCTTGCCTTTCTGGCTCTCTCTGCCCTGCTGGCATCTTGTCTGTCAGCTGGACGGCTCTGTCTCTCCAGCACCTGGCCCTGCTCTCAGGCGCTCATCTTTCTCTCTGTTTCTCCTCTTTCCCCACCATCCCTCACCTGCTCTGTCCCTGTGTACCAGGAGGTGTGTGTGTGGGGTGGGGGGGGGGGGTAGGGGGTTGCTGCCAAGGGGTGGAGGGTCCTGGGAAAATGAGAAAGATGGGGAGAAGCGACTTAGAGAGGCTGAGATTTGTACAGAGCAGCTCTTGAGGCCGAGGGTGCAGGGCCTCCTGTCCCGACCTTCAGGGTCCTCCCCACCTGGCTCCACGCCACCCCGCCCAGTCCACCGCCATGCCCTGGGCCCCTTGCTGCTCCCTCAGGCCTGTGCTAGGACTGTTTCCGTCTTGTTTCCAGAGTTACCGCTGCTGCCTCTAGGGCCCTTCTCCCTTGCCCCCACCGCACTGAGTCTGGGAGGAGGACTGGCGGGAGATGGGGCTGGAGGATGAGTTGATGAGTTCGGGCCTTCTTGGGGCCGTCCTCATTGAGTCAGACCCAAGGATTTGTACCTGATCCTGGGGCAGGAGGCAAAGTTTGCAGATACTGGTGGCAGAGCTGGTGTCTGGATCCCTTCGTGTGTTAGTTTTCCAGCGCCCAGAGAGTCAAGCTGATTTGCTCAAGGTCACGCAGCAGGCCCGTCGAATTGGGACAGTGGCAGTGGGATGGTGGAAGGTGGAAATGGAGGGGAATGGGGAAGGGAACAGGGTCTCCGTCCAGAAGCCAGGGACTTGGGGACAAGGCTGTGCCACGGACTTGCAGAGGGATGGGACCATGCTCTCCTCCCTCTGGGCCTTAGTTTCCCCACCTGAGCAGTGAGGGCTGGCCTCGGTGGCTGGCCTTGGTGGCTGGCACAGTATTTCCACTCTCACGTCTAAACTGGTAGGGGTGAGGGTAGGGTAGGAACAGGGAAGGAAGAGATGGTGGGTTTTGACTCAACAGACCAGTTCCTCCCTGTCCTCCAGGCTTGGAGGATCAAAAGAGGCCACGGGCACCTCTTGTCTCTCCTCAGTGACCTGCCAGGACAGGTGGTGTCTGGGCTCCAGTCCTGTTAACCCCCTCGAGGCCTGGGGCGGGGCCAAGGGCACATGCCTTCCAGCTGCCCCTTGAAGGAGCCTCTCTGGGGACCAAGATGTCAGTCTGGCCCCGGGGTGAAGGCCGTAGACCCTGGACCTCCCACACTTCGGTGGAAAGGCCTTCTGGCCACCAGGGTCTGGCAAGAGCCCTCAGGCGAGGGGCTGGGGTCAAGCTCCTCCGGGAAGGTTGAGGTGGCCCTGCTCTCCCATCGTGGGGATGTCTTTCCAGGAGCTGTGAGCTGTAGGAGCCCTTGTTTCTCTTTGACACCCTTTCTGCACCCCACCCCCTGCCGGCCCCCTGGCCCTGGGTGTGGGGACATGCAGAGGAGCAGCCAGGAGAAGGGTTAAGTCAGAGACTCTTGGGATGGCTTTGGCCACGGCTATTCCTCCGGGAGAGGAGAACAAGGGGCCCATTCTGTGTGTGGGAATTAATAGCAAAGAGTCATCTGGGGTGTCATTCAAGCCCTGATCGGCTCCCAGAGGAATGCAAGGGAGAGAGAGAGAGTAAAGAGTTGGGGTGGGGGGGGGTGTGGAGATGAGGCCTGAGGCAGAGATGTCAGAGGAAGGGCAGCAGGGTCCGGCTGGGCACTGGAGCCCGCCCTGGCGGGAGGGTCTGCCGCCCTAAGATGAAGTCCTGCTTTTCGTCACAGATGTGCCCCTCAGCCTGGAGAACTCCCCCCTGCACCCCGCCCCACCTTCCCTCGCCAAGTGTCTCCTGCTGTCTTCCCTCTCTCCCAGAATGGCTGTACCCTGTACCCCCACGTGACTGTCTCCCTCGAGCCCTGGAGCTCAGCCCGGGCCATGGGCCTGTCGGGGCGGGCCTTCGGGCCTGCTCTCCGGGCGGCCCCGGTCCACGCCCACGTCCGCCTGAGGGTCCCTGGTGCGGCCTTCCATCTGGGAACAGCCTCGTGGCCGGTGCCGTGGAGTGCCAGCCTGGGCTCCCGAGTGGTCACCTCTGTCCCGGGATCCTGTGGCCTGGCTCCGGGTCCCGTTCGGACACATTCCTGCCTGGTGACAGCAGGCTCCTTTGGCCGCGTGCTTGTGGCGGGCACCGGGGCACTTAAGTCACCACAAGGCTGCAGCCTCCCCGCTCTCTGCCAGCCTCAGCCCATGGCCCGTGCGCCTGCAGGCCTCCGAGGCATCCTGAGTGTCACGGCCTGAGGAAGAGCCTCAGGGAAGCTCCAGGTCAGACCTCTGGTTTTGCAGACCTGCAGGCTGAGGCCCAAGAAGACACCGCCTGGCCCCTGGGTCACATACCTCTCAGCCCAGTGCCCTGACCCCACCCCCCGGGGCCTCCCGGCCACTGGGCAGCAGTTGTGGGCTTCGGGGCCGTCAGAGCAGGGGACTTGCTTCCTCCTTGTGTGGTGGGGGCAGAGCTCCTTAGTCTCTTGAGCCTGGGGGGGTCTCGTCTGTAAACGGGTCCTGTAACACTCACCTGACAGCTCTGTTGTGAAGTGAGAGAAGGTGACAGGTGTACAGAGCCTGACACAATAGAGGCTGCTGAGTGCTGTCGTTGTTTGTATTGTGATTATCGTTATTTTTGGCGGTCTGGGCGACATCCACTGCCCTTGGCTGAAATCCGCCCCGGGCAGGCTGGTTGCATCTTCGTGGGCTAGTCTTAGGAATCCTATGGTCGCCGCTCCTGGGCTGTGGTTTCAGTGGGGGTGAGATTCCCAGCCCCTGAGCCTCCTGGTGCCGGCATCACTTCCATACCTGGTGACTCACCCCGCGGGTCCTGCTGGAACTTGGTGCCTCTCCGCCTGATAGCCAGGTGCAGGGACAGAGTGTGTGGCCGCCGTGGGAGCTCTGGAAAGCTCTGGGCCTCTGTCTCTCCTCTGTAACAGGGCCAGCCTCCTCACCGTGGTAGCCTCTGGGCATGTTGAAGCTGAAGGGAACTTAGAAGTTGTCCGGTCAGATCTTCTTATGGTTGAGGTGGGAAATGGAGGTTCAGGAAAGAGGTCTTTCTGAGGGACGGAGAGCTGAACAGAGCTCCCAGGCCCCTCTGTGTTGGGCTAGAGTCTGGACTCCCGGGTCCTGGCCCCAACTCTGCCTTGAGGAGCCAAGGGGGCCTGGAAAATTCCTTATCCCTAGCTGGGATGGAGAGAGGGTCAACTGAAAGAAAGAAGGGGGAGCTTTTTGCAAACTGTAAAGTGCTCCATATTTGGGAGGTTCTCAGGAGGGCCCTTTTGGGGCCCCGCTGGCCTAGAGGTCCAGGAGGAGGGCAGCAGGTGGCCAGGCGTCCCTATGCTCTTCTGCAAACTCCGTGTAGTGGTCTAGGGTCCAGAGGCTGCTGCACTGAGGCCCCTCCCAGAGGGACAGACTCGACTGGTAGGGCAGGTGGGGCAACGCAGGAGTTCCTTGCCCAGCCTGGGAGGTGGGCCCGGTGTTTGAAGGTGACATTCTCCAACATCCTCAAAGGGAAGGGCAAGCAGATAATGTCCCACTGTCTCTGCTCTGGGCTCAGTCCCTGCCCTTGAGGAGCTCACAGCTCCTTGACTATCACTCATTCAATCCCATAGACCTTTCCTGAGTATTAGGCATGGTGCTGAGTACTAATGGCATTGATTATTTTAGTTCAGGTTCTCAGCCTGGTGCTCAGCTCATGGTACTCAGGAAAGGTCTATGGGATTGAAGCGGGTGATAGTTGAGACAACCTCTCCAGTGGCGGAATGGAGTGTATAGGTGGAGGCAAGGTCTGCAGCTTGTCTGGGAGCACAGTGATGGACGTGGAGTGAGGACGTGAGGAGTGATGGTGGGCCCTGTTGCCAGTGAGGGAGGGGTGGGGAGGGATGCTGAGGACAGTGAGTCAGACAGTCCTGAGTTCATGGCCTCAGTCTGCGAGCTCCTACTTGCAAACCAGCACCCTGCTCTGAGCCTCAGTTTCTTTATCTGTCAAATGGGGATAATAGGATCTGTGTCACAGGGTCGTCCTGAGGCTCCAGAGAGGTAACATGTGCAGGCTCTCAAGGGCATGCACGCTGGACACTCACACGGTGTGATGTGAACAGAGGTCTTTGGAGTGAATGGATATAAATTACAGAAATATGTTATAAAATTATAGTCGACAGGTACAGAAGTAAATGCAAGTTGCGTTGTCTTAGATTCTTAGAGATGAAAGATAGATTTTTAGGGGAATTCATTAATTTACCCATTCTGTGGACAGTGCCTGAGTGCCTGCTCTGTACTGGCTGGCTGCTGGCCATACGGAGAGAAATTAGGCACTGTGTTGACACTGAGGTTCATGGTCCTGAGAAGGACATAGATAGATAAACACCTAATTCACTGCACCCAATACATGGGCAGCACTGGGTGGGGTAACAGCACCAAGGGAATCATCTTAACTTTTGGGAGGAGAGGCTTTTTTTCTTTCTAGTTTTTTTTTTTTTTTTCGCTGCACTCTGCATCATTGGCACCCTACTTCCCTGACCAGGGCTCAAACCCACGCCCCCTGCATTGGCAGTGTGGAGTCTTAACCACTGGATGGCCAGGGAAGGCCCCGGAAGGCTTTTTATCGACACATAAAATGTTTGAGAGCTAAAGAAAAAATCACTAGCTTCAAAGTATGTAAAGAACCAAAAAAATAGGGAAATTAATCAAAATTTCAAATGAAGAATTACAAACATCCTTTAAAAACTTGTTTAAAGCCAAATGATTATATTTAGTATGTAACATGAATACATTTTAACGTGTTTGATTATGCTGTGGGATCAGTCTGGTACCTACGAGGGTGTGATGAAATGATTCTACACGCCAGGAATTGAGGGTGCTCAGCAAAGGGAGCTGTCTGATTGTCTGGGGCAATCAAAGAGGGCTTCTCAGTGGAAGTGATATTTGGGGCAAAGCTGAAAGAGAGAGGAGGGGTTGAACAGAGGGAAAAGCAGCCTAATGGTAATTGAAGGAGCTGCGTGAGCAAAGGTACAAAGGAAAGCACGTGAAGAATTTGGGAGAAGAGCGGGATGTTTTGGTTTTAGGGTGTGGTGAACCAGCGAAGGTCCAGAGTGACACTAGCAAGGTTGGCAGGACACTTCATCTCGAGGACAATGGGGAGCCAAGAAGAATGTTTAGGAAGGAGAGGGGAGGTGACGTGGTCAGACTTCTCTTTTTGGCTGTGTTGGGTCTTGTTGCTGTGCACAGGCCTTCTCTAGTTATGGTGCGTGGGCTGCTTACTGAGGTGGCTTCTCCTGTTACAGAGCATGGGCTCCAGGGCACATGGGCTTCAGCAGTTGGCATACGCAGGCTCAGTAGTTGCAGTGCTTGGGCTAAATAGTTGTGGCCCATGGGCTTAGTTGCCCTGCAGCATATGGGATCTCAGTTCCTGGACCAGGGATCAAACCTGAGTCCCCTACATTGGCAGGCAGATTCTTAATCACTGGACCATCAGAGAAGTCCCCAGAGTGTTTTTTAAAGTTCACTCTCAAAGCATCATGAAAGATGCATGCTGTGTGGAGGAGAGGGAGGTGCTAGAAGAGAAGAGAGGCAGGAAGGCCAGCTGGAAGGCTGAGGTGTTAATCCCAGTGAAAGATGAGGACTTGTGCTGGGCAGGGTCAAGATGGGGAGAGAAGAGGAGGAGAGATTTGAGGAGTAATCAGGCAGTGATTGGAAGGAAAGATGCTGGAAACAGGTGGTATACCAGCACCTGCTAGTCTCCCAGACTTCTGTGGGTCTGACATTTTCATGGTGTATCTCCTGGCTGAATCCCCATAAGAGGAGGCGGGCTTCTCTTAATGGAAATTTGCATTATGTGATCCTTCAACTAACCATAGTCCTATGTGCCTGCATTTTAAAAAATGTCAATAAGGAAAAATAAAAAGCCCACATGTAAATGATATACAGACAAACTAGAAAATACAGAGAAGCAAAAATAAGAAAGTAAAACTCACTCTTAATTCCATCCTTCGGAGAGTGGTGACAGTTTGGTATAAATGTGTGCAACTAAGTGTACATCTGAGCGTTCCTGTGTGTCTGCCTGCCTCAGCAGTTCAGTGCACGGTGGATGGGCTTGTCTCTAGGTGGAGGACAAGGTCGATGTTTGGGGTTCATCTCTGTACCACGAGGCTCTGAGTGTTTGGGTTTCCATCAGCTTCACGGACAGCAAGCTGTTCTAGAAAAACAACTTTTTGCTCACTGCATCTGTCAGGGACTGAGAGAAGCTGGGTCAAGTTCCCTATACTTTTTTTGGTTTGTCTTTTTAATATACATTTACCCTGCCACTTTATTTTTCAATTTAATTTATAAATTATTTTTTGGCTGCATAGCACTTGGGATTTTAATTCCCCTACCAGGAGGAGAAGGGGACGACAGAGGATGAGATGGCTGGATGGCATCACTGACTTGATGGATGTGAGTCTGAGTGAACTCCGGGAGTTGGTGAGGGACAGGGAGGCCTGGCGTGCTGCGATTCATGGGGTCGCAAAGAGTCGGACACGACTGAGCGACTGAACTGAACTGAACCAGGGGTCAGACCTGTGCCCACTGCAATGGAAATATGGAGTCTTAACTGGACCTGCCAGGGAAGTCCCCCTTATTCGTAGCATACTTCAATTTCTCCTTGAATCTTCTATAGGTTCCATTTTACAGATATTGACACTATGTTATTTGGTGCATAAATATTTATATTTTTATATCTTTATTGCATTTAGTTTTAGCTTTGTAAAGTCTACTTTCTCATAATTTTTAATGGTCTTTGACCTAAATTTAACTTTGCCAAATCATAAGGTTGCAAACCCTGGTCATCTGTGTCTTCTTGGTATGCCTTCACCATCAGCAAACAAATATACACTATAGATATTTAAACGTTTGAACTCCAGAGGTCAATAGAACTGAGTTGGAATCCTGACTCTGATACTTGCTGGACATGTGACTGAGTCCCTTAAAGTTTCAAATCTTTATTTAAAATTTTTAAAAAATTTATTTACCTATTTGACTGCATTGACTAATAGTTGCATCACTCAAGATCTTTCACTGTAGTGCACGGGCTCAGTAGCTGCAGAGCGTGGCCTTCTGTCTAGTTGTGGTGGGCAGGTTTAGCTGCACCGCGGCATGTAGGATCTTAGCTCCCTGCCTAGGGATCGAACCTGTGTCCCCTGCATTGGAAGGCAGATTCTTAACCACTGGACTATCAGGGAAGTCCCTAAATCTTCATTAAAAAAATTTTTTTAAAGTAATTTACTTATTTGGCTGAGCTGGGTCTTAGTTGAAGCATGCAGGATCTAGATCCCAGACCAGGGATCGAACCTGGCCACCTGCACTGGGAATGCACAGCCTTAGCCACTGGACCACCAGGGATGTCCCCAAATCTTCATCTTTTATGAAAGAGACTCATAACAACTACACAGGGTTGTTGTGACTGAAGGAGAAAAGTCCAGCATTAAAAATAAAAGATGGTCGTGAGTGGGCACCCGCAGGCTCAGGGCCTTGTGCTGAGGGCAGTGCAGGAGTTTCTAAGTAGCCACTCCCGGGGCCCATGGGGCACGAGCATATTCACTAGCAGGACTGATCACAGTGCCAGGCGGGGCACCTGTTTTCTACAGGAGTGGCTGGGGGAAGGGCTGCTGGAGCGCAGAGGATGGAGGCAGGCACCCTAAAGGTCTTCGGGGAAGACCGAGGGCTCGAAAAATCTGGAAGGAACTTGGATTTTACCAGTCACAAGCACTCCATTTTTCAGTGAATTAAACAGAGCGGTTCGGAGAGGGCCAAGGATATGTCTGAGGTCACCAGTGGGAAGCAGTAGCTTGGGTCCTTGAACCTGAATCCTGACTTGAGGTCCAGCACCCAGCACCAGGCACCCCGGAACCCGGAGCAATATCGCAGCAGGGACTGTGTCTTTGGTAGGCCCCCCCGACCTCTTCCTCACAGGGTCCCCTGACAGCACCTGTCCTGAACTGCACCTGGGTGGGGAGCACCTCCTGAGGGGGTGGCAGGTGGAGGGGAGCAGGCGCGGGGACAGGGCAGACCACGAGGAGTGGGCAGGGTGGCTGCCGGGCAGGAGGGGCACCCAGCGGCAGGGACTGGAGTCCTGACTCATGAGGACGAGCCGGAAAGAGGAAGGCCCGGGGCTCAGACAAGGCGGGAGAGGTGCAGGGGCCAGGGTAGCAGAGAAGGAGGAAGCCAGAGAACCCAGTGGTCAGAGGAGGGGTCAGACCCAGCCCAAACTGTGGGGCGGCCCTGGTGCCTCCCAACCCTGCTTCCACAACCGCAAGATGAGGGTGGGGGTGATGCCTCCCGGGGGTCCTGGCTGGGGACAAAGGGCGGAGCTGCTGCCATGGGTCCTCTGGTTCCCAAGAAGGTGAGCCCGAGGCCCTCTGCGCCTCCCAGGGACCGTGTACACGGAGCCTGTAAATACTTGCTGAATAGCGAAGCGGGAACCCACAACTGCCCGAATGAGGGGCAGAGGGAAACTAGTTCTAGCCGAGGCCAATTTCTGTCCTGAGGACTTTGAGAATTGCAGCCCTGTCGGCTCCCCATGACCCGTGGGCAGGATTGAGCCCCACTCAGAGTGTGGCCTGCATGCTGCCCACTTACCTGCAGGGCCCTGCCCCCTTTCTAATGAAGATGTTTGTTGTTGTTGTTGTTGTTTAAAATCTTATAAAGAGGTTGTAATTATTTATTTGCTTATTTATTTGCCATACCATGAGGCATACAGGATCTTTGTTCCCCGACCAGGGATCGAACTCCCACCTACTGAAGTAGAAGCACAAAGCCTTAACTCCTAGACCACCAGGAAAGTCCCAAGCCATTTATATTTTCTGGACCCTTCTGCTCTCCCTCACGTTCCTCTTGGACCAAGGCAGAGAGAACACCAAGAGGAAACCAGGAAGGGTTCTGATTGTTGTTGTTATAAGATCTGGTTCAACCTCTGGAATTGGGGTGGGGGTGGGGCCATTGGCGTGCTTTGGAGCAATCAGGTTGTAGCTGTCGGGTGTGACCAGAAGCTGTGACCTGGTGAGCTGGCCACTGGGGAGGAGTTGACAGAACACTGGCTTAACAGCAAAGCTCTGGAGTAACTCTGGGCATGCTTCACCTCCCTGTGCCTCAGTTTTCCCATCTGTAAAGTGGGGAGAATTATAGCACCACTTCTGGAGGTCACTAGGATCTATGAAAAACACTTAGAACCCCTGCAATAAACATTCCTTTAACAAACATCTATGGAGCACCTACTTGGGATCCTCAGATTAAATCAGGGAACTATAACAAAAGCACAAATGCAATTGAGGGAAACAAACAAAGCCCCAAATAAGTGAATTCTATATGGTTTGATGAGGCAAAAGGGGTGTCACAAGTAGGGGGAAGGGTGGCCCACAGCTTTAAGCAGGGCCATTAATGCAGGCCTCACTGAGAGAAGACCTGAGGTTTTGGGGGTAGTTGAACATAGGGGTCTCTGGAAAGAACATTCCAGACAGAAGGAGCAGTCAGGGCACAGGTGAATTCAGAGGACAGGCAGATTCCTGGCTGTGTTTGTTTTCCCTTTTTAAAAATCACTGTGTTTTAACATCTTTATTGAGGTGTAGTTAACATACAATGGGCTTCCCTGGTGGCTCAGAGGGTAAAGAATCCACCTGCAATGCGAGAGACCTGGGTTCGATCCCTGGGTTGGGAAGATCCCCTGGAGGTGGGCATGGCAACCCGCTCCAGTATTCTTGCCTGGAGAATCTCATGGACAGGGGAGCCTGGTGGGTTACAGTCTATGGGATTGCAAAGAGTCGGACACAACTGAGCAACCAACGCTAACATACAATAAACTGTACGTGTTTAAAATGTGCGCTTTGATGAGTTTTGACACATCCATATACACATGTGAAACCATCACCACGGTCAAGAAAATAACATATTTGGGGACTCGCCTTCCAGCACAGTGGGCCTAGGTCCGATCCCTGGTCAGCCTCACTGGGTCCACCACCTGTCCTCGGCCTTACCTCAGCGGCTTCCTCACTGGTCCCCTGCTTCTGCCTGGCCGCTCAGGCCGGTCTCAGCCCTCCTCACTCCCTGCTCCTGTCCCTCTAGTGCTCAGCACTCCCCACCTGAGGGCCTGTGCCCTGCCTACTCCTTCTGCCCGGCAACTAAGCCCGAGTGCTCCAGGGACGAGCCCTCGTGCCGTGAAGACCTGATGTAGCAAAATAAAAATGTGTCCCTGTCCCTTAAAGAAAGAAAATATTCATCACCTGCAAAACTTTCTTTCTGTCCCGTGGTTATCCTTTCCTCCACTTCCACCCCGTCCCCAGGCAACCATGATCTGCTTCTGTCCCTGTAGAGTAATTTGTATTTTTTAGAGTGGTATGTAAATGGAGTCATACAGTATGTACTCCTTTTTTTTTTTTTGGCTTGGCTTCATTCACTCAGCTTAATTGTTTTGAGTTTATCCATGTCACTGTGTGTATCGACAGCTTATCCTTTTTATTACTGAAGAATATTCCATTGTATGGATAGACCACAATTTGTTTATCTGTTCACCCGCTGATGGACGTTTGAGCTGTTTCCAGATTTTGTCTATTACAAATAAAGCTGCTGTGAACATTCATGTAAAGTCGTTGTGTACATATGTTTCCATTTCTAGTAGGTAAATACTAGGAGCGGAATGTCTGGGTTGTGTGCAAGGAGTATATTTAACTTGTTAAGAAACCATCAAACCATTTTCCAGGGTGGTTGTACCATTTTGCATTCTCCCTGGCAGAGTATGAGAGTTTGACTTCCTCCACAGACTTGGTATGGTCAGCATTTTTTTTTTTTAATTAAAAAATTTTTAAAAGTTGGCTGCTCTGGGTCTTCATTGTAATGCACGTGGGGTTTCTCTAGTTGCAGATCACAGGCTCCAGAGTGCCTGGACTCCATAGTAGTGGCATGAAGTTTAGTTGCCCTAAGGCATGTGGGATCTTAGTTTCCTGACTTGCGTCCTCTGCATTGGATCAAACCTGTGTCCCCTGCCTTGGAAGGCAGATTCTTAACCACTGGACCAGGGAAGTCCCTGGTCAGTTTTTTTGAAAAAATTATTTATTTATCGGCCATGCCAGGTCTTAGTTGGGGCATTTCGGATCTAGTTCCTTGACCAAGAATTGAACCTGGGCCCCCTGCTCTGGAGCATGGGAGTCTTAGCCACTAGACCACCAGGGAGGGAAGTCCCCCTGGTCAGTTTTTCAAATGATAATTTTAGCCATCTAATAAATGTGTAGTGACTTTAATTTGCATTTCCCTCGTGATGAATCATGAACTTCTTTTCCTGTACTTATTTGCCATCTGTATATCTTCTTTGGTGAAGTGTCTCTTCAAATCTTTTGCCCATTTAAAAAAAGGGGTTTATTTTTTTATTATTGAGTTTGGAGTGCTCTTCATTTATTCTGATTACAGTTCTTTGTTAGTTATACAACTTGCAAATATTTTTCTCCAAGTTTTTGGCCTGTAAAGTTGTCTTTAGAAGGGCAACATTTTTAAATTTTGAAGAAATCCAATTTACCATTTTTTTCTTATGGGTTGTGCATTTAATGCTGTATCTAGGAAATCTTTGCCTGGCTAGGGTCCCCAAGATTTTCTACTATATTTTCTTCTAGTTTTACAGTCATCTGTTTGGAGGTAGTGAGGGTTTTGGTTTTCTCCTGCAAATGGCTATTCAATTGTTTGAGTGCCATTTGTAGAAAAGACTGTCCTTTCCCTGATGGTTCATCTTTTGTACCTTTGTTGAAAATCAGTTGACCATATGTTTGGGTCTGTTCTTGAGCTTTCTATTTTTCCCGTTCATGTTTTTCTTTATGCTAATACCACACTGTCTTGACTATTGTAGCCTTATAAGTCTTGAGATCAGGCTGTATAATTCTTCTGACTTTGTTCTTTTTCAAATTGTTTTGACTATTCTAGATTCTTTGAATTCCCATATAAATTTTAGAATCAGCTTGTTAATTTCTCCAAAATAGCTTGTCGGGATTTTTGTTAGGATTTAAACAAATCTATAGAGCAATTTTCGCGGTGGAGGGTGGGGGAACTGATGCCATAATAATATTGAGACTTTTAATCCATGAATGTGTTATATTTCTCCATTTATGTCTTCTCTAATTCCTCTCAACAATGTTTTACAGATTTCACATTTTGTCCAATTTATCCCTAAGCATTTTGTATTTTATGCTATATTAAATGATATGATTAAAAAACTTTTTAGTTTGAAATAATTTTAAACTTACAGAAGAGTTGTGAAGACAGTACAAAAAGCCCCTGTATATATCCTTCATCCAGTTTCCGCTAATGCCTGTTTTTTCTCTAAGATCCAAGTCAGGATCCCACATTGCATTTAATTGTCGTGTTTCCTTACTCTTCTCCCATCTGTGACAACTTCTCAGGAATCTTTCCTTTCATGACCTCAACATTTTTGAAGAATACTGGTCAGACATTCTGTAGAATGTCCCTCAGTTTGGCTGTTTCTGATATTTTCTCGTTATTAATCTGAAAGTATGAATTTTGGGGAAAAACACTACATGGGGAGGTCCCCTTCTCATCACATCATGTTAGGCGTATGTGCATGCTAAGTCACTTCTGTTGTGTGTGACGCTATGCACTCTGGCCCCCCAGACTCCTCTGTCCGTGGAATTCTCCAGGCAAGAACGCTGGAGTGGGTTTCCATGTCCTTCTCCAGAGGACCTTCCTGACCCTGTGATCAAACCCTCGTCTCATATCTCTTGCACTGGCAGGTGGCTTCTTTACCACTAGCGCCTTCTGGAAAGCCCCTTGCATTAGGGATAAAATGATATTGATATGGCTTGTTAATGGTAATGTCAACTCTGACTCCTTGGTTAAGGTTGTGTTTGCCAGGCTCTTCCATTATAAGGATACTGCTTTCCCTTTTCTTACTCTATCTGTTAGATGTGCGTCACTAAGTCTGGCTGACAGTTGAGGAGATGGAAATTAAGCTCTACTTCCAGCACGACCTGGATGGGAGACCTGGGGTCGATCCCTGGGTTGGAGATTCCTTCTTCCTCTGGAGAAGGGAAAGGCTACCCACTCCAGTATTCTGGCCTGGAGAATTCCATGGACAGTATAGTCTATGGGGTTGCAAAGAATTGGACAAAACTGAGTGACTTTCACTTTCCAGCTCAACAGAGTTTATTTAGGCTTTCCCTATTATTTGTAATCTGTTTCTCTAACACAGAGAAATAGAGCTCTTATTATCTATAGCATATTTACCTATTTGTTCAGTGTACATATAAAACAGTCTCAGAATTGCTAACCCATGCCTTGTAAAAAACAAATTCACCAACTAATATACAGTATTTGTAAACAGTTGCTTTTGTCTCATGCTTTACAGTGTCTAGTAAAATCACCATTGTATGACGTTCCATAGGTCAGGTCTTCTCTACTTCTTAAGCGTTATTATATCATGAATTTATAATATGAATTTATCCCTATTTCACATCTTATACTTTTATTTTAAATGACACGGAAAATCTTAAAACTTCTAGTTTTATGAGTATATAAAAATATAGTTGATTTGTTTTGTATATTGATGTATTTTGCAACCTTGCTAAACTCACTAACTTTTTATACTAGGCTTTTTCTGTAGATTATTTAGGATTTTCTATAGAGATGATTCTGTTGCCTATGAATAAAGATAGTGTTGCTTCTTCCAATCTATATACTTTCTATTTCATTTTCTTGCTTTATTGCACTGGCTAGCTCTTCCAGTACAATGTAGAATAGAAGTGAGACCAGGCATTCTGGATATGTTTTGAAGGTAGAGCTAATCTGATTTCCTAAAGGGTTGGTGTTTAGTGATTATTATGGACACGGCTTTCTTCTGCTGGAGGAATAGTCAATGCCCACATAAGGAGCCTGCGGCCCCAGCAGGGGTGGTAGGGATGGTTTGTTGGGGGGCAGGAATGGTCAGAGTGTTATCAAGAGACCCCTGCTTAGCAGAGGTGAGAGGTGGGTGAACAGGAGACTTTGCTATGCTTCTTCCTTCTTCCAGTTTGGGCTTAAATGTGAAGGGACTAAGAGGATTCCGTGCGATTTTTTCTTTTTATTGAGGGAAGACAGGCTGAAGTTCATTTTGAGATTAACTCCCGAATAGGTCATTAAGCACTTTTCTGTCCCATAATCCCAGATTCCTAATTTGAATGTCCATCCCACAGCAGTTGAGTAAGCAGGATTCCTGGGTTTGGAGTATGGAAACTTGGGTTGGGATCCTGGGTCTGTAAGCACCAGCTATGATCCAAGGGGAGTCCCAGCCTCATCTGCCCATCTATGCAACCATGTTATGAAGCTCAGGGTGGCTGTGAGCACCACACCATCACCACCATCAACTGTAATAATAATGGCCACACCAACTGAAATTTAACTACATGCCAGGCTCTTTTCTAAGTATCTTATTTGTGTCAGTTCATCTTTCCAAGTATCCTTTGAGGTGGACATTTTTCTTGTCTCCAAGTTGCTAATGAAGACGTTGTGGTCAAGTGGTGGGGCAGGATATGTGATTCCTGACCACCTTTGGGGACTGTCTTGCTGGTGCTGCCTCCTCAGCTCAAACATTACCTCCTGCCAGAACTCTCCCCTGATTTTCCTTCCCTGGGCTCCCCCACACCCATCAACCTGTGCTTTCCCAAATTAGGAACGATGTCTGGCTTATCCTCACACCCCAACATCTAGGGAGGGACTCAGCACCCACTAGGACCTTGGAGAACAGATCTTTTGCCCTGAAAGCGCGGCTCAGGAAGCAGCCTGTGCCGCCATCTTGTAGATCAGCTGTGGCTCTTGTCACACCTCTGGGGTCACTAAGAAGAAGGCCTCCGTCAGTGAGGCTGTGACTCCAGATGAAGCCCGTGGCCTGAAGGCATCTTGGAGCCTGCTCCTCCCCCTGCACCATGGCCAGGCAGCTCCAGGAAGCGTTGTGCATGACACACGCCCCCCACTCACCACCTCCCAGAGAAGGGATCATTGTGTCCGAAGGGTTAATGAGGGATGCAAGGAAGGGGCCCTCTAGCCATGATGCCCTCTGACCTTTCATAAATCAGTGGGGATGGGGGACAAGGGGGCTGCTTGGCAGGACTTGGTGGGGTGGGGGCTTAGAAGCAGCTGCGCGCGACGTTGACATTGTTCCCACCATTCTAAGTGCAACAAATCCCTCTATTGTGTTCCTGGTTTATCTGGTTCCTCTTGTTTATTAGCAGGGCTCCTTTGGCAGCGGTTCCAGCCCTGGGCGGGTGGAAAGAGTGCTGGCACGCACCGTGGGGGGAGGGGGCTGCGAGGGGGCCTTCGTCAATGCCCGCATTGTCCCGACACTTTTTGTTTCTACTGTAATGACATGTTGGAAGAGAGAGAGGAGGGGAAAAAAAAGACGTGAGTTGGGGAGGGAAGAGGAGGGCAGAAAAGAAAGAGGGAGCGAGGGCCCTGGTGTGGATTGATGTCTGAGCTTGGGCGGATGTGCGGGCAGCTGGGCGGCCGGTGGATGGAGCCAGGCCGGGATGCCTGGGGGGGTGGCGGCACAAGGGGCCCTCCAGCCCCCGATCCAAGCCTCTGCCGCCTGGCACCAGGTCCCCCCACCATCCTCCAACCCCTCTGGGGCAGCTGTGGGGCTGTGTGAGTGGGGCAGGTGCCAGGGTCTGGGGTCCACATCCTGACATGCCCCTGCCTGGCTGTGCCACCCAGGGCAGGCCACTCAGCCTCTCTGGTCTTTGTGTCCCAAGTCGACAAAATGAGGATGAGGGGAGGACAAGGCCGAGCGGGCGTTTTGAAAACAGTGGCAAATGTCCTCCCAGTTCTGGGTGTGTATTCCTGAGCTTGGGGCGGAGCAGGGACTCACACTGGGACAGAGAGCCTGTCTGGGGCGGAGTGACAGTGCCCGATGGCCAGCTTGGCAAGGTGGGCCTTGTCTCCCGTCTATGCCTGGTCCAGACAACATAAAGGGCTGGTCAGAGGAGTTGAGCAGGGAAGGGTGGAGCTCTGGTCCCACCTGGTGGGGCTGGGTCTCTCCCTCCTGAGATGGTGGCCTAGAGGCCTTCCAGGTGTGGCCATCAGGGTTGGGAGGAAGCTCTTGAGTGAGGCGTGAAGTCTCCTTGACAGCTCGGGGCTGGGGGCCCCTCCACTTCCTGTAGGCCTCTCGCCAGCCGACAAGTCCCCCGCCTCTGTTGGCACGCCTCCAGTGACATGGCGCTCAGGCCTCTGCACGCGGCTCATTCTGTCCTTGCCCAGCCCAGAAATTTGGGAAATGCTTTCTGAAATGTCTCCCTACAGTGTCTGCCTTTCACTTCCTGTTCTATTCATTGGAACCACAGGGAACAAGTTAAGCCCCCGTGCGAATCGGTTTCCTCACCTGTGAAGTGAGGATGGACCCCACCTCCCGCCACGTGGCAAGGGCTGTCATGTGGCTCTTGTGGAAAGTTCTGCAAGTCTTCCTAGGCTTCAGCTGAGGTTTCCTGAACTTGGGAAAGGAAGGTGGGGCCAGTCCTTCTGTGAACAGAGGCAGAGTTTTCTGAGAGGGCTGGCTCAGGACGAGGCCTTGGGCTTTGGTCAGGATCAGGGCCAGGCTGCAGTCAGGGTTAGCACTCAGTCTGGAGCCAGGGTCAAGGCTCAGGCTGTCGCTGGGGTAAGAGTTCATTCTGGGAGAGGTGAAGGGCTCTGTCTGGGGTCAAGATCGGGACTCGACCTTGGGCCAAGATAAGGGTTCACTGGGGTCAAGATCAGGGTCATTGTGCTTTGGAACAGCGTTCAGTTTACAGACAGTGAAATAGTTGATTTTGGAGTTGGAGTCATGCCTCAGCCTGCCATTAGGGCTCAGGCTGTGAACTAGGAGAGTGTTCATGTTGGGTGTCAGGATCAGGATCAAGACTGTGGCCAAGATCAGGGCTTTTTAGCATTCATTTTTGGTTTAGGGTCCGGCCTCAGGTTGTGGCCAGGGTCAGAGTCAGGCTGTAGGCACAGAAGACCAGGGTCAAGGTTCAGGGTATCAGCCAGGTTTGATGGACAGTCTCTAACTGAAGTCAAGGCTCCATCTGTGGCTGGTTTGCAGTCAGGCTTAGCTGTGATATGGGTCAGGACTTGGTTGGAGGCTGTGTTTTGACTACTAGGTGACATTCTTCGGGGCTGAACTCCTGAATATGCATTTAAAAAAATTTTTTGGGGGGCTGCACAGCACAGTTTATGGGATCTTAGTTCCCTGACCAGGGATCTAACCCACACTCCCTGCAGTAGAAGGGTGAAGTCTTAACCACGAGTCCACCAGGGAAGTCCCCTGTACACACATTTTTTGCATCTTACTCCCTAATGGCTCAGCTCACCAAGGTTTTCATGGCAAATTCCAATCTCCAGGAGCCGTCACCAGAGCTGGAGGCACCAGGGTGTGCCATGAGAGCCCAGCAGGGAGACACATCGCTCCATGCAGCCCAGGATGTGGTGCATGTGAGCAGAGGAGGCTGGGGGTCAGATACAGGGTCAGGGTCAAGATGGCCTGGGCAGGTGAAATCCTGACTCACCAGGTGTGTGAGAACCAGGCTACCACCCTCAGGATTTCCAACAAATTCTTGGGGGTAGTATCGTGGTTGGAACACCTGGCTGATGTGGAAAAGAATGGCCAGGGTGGGGTGGAAGTGAAAGAGGGTGAACAGGAGAGAAAGAGTGGTTTCAGGGGCATCCAGCCCTTCTTTCTTGCTTGATGAATCGTGAATGTGTGTGTAGGCTTGTGTGTCTGTGTGGGGGCTGGGAAGGCTTTGATGGGGAAACACTTGTGCCTGTGAGCCTGAGTGTATGGATGTACCTGTGTCTGAAAGTGTGATGGTGGCAACACACACGTGTTTGGGTGCACAAGTATGGCTGTGGGGGCCTCCCAGGCAGCGCTAGTGGTAAAGAACCCATCTGCCAATGCAGGAGACGTGAGACACTCAGGTTCAATCCCTGGGTCAGGAAGATCCCTTGGAGGCAGGCATAGCAACCCACTCCAATATTATATTGTTGCCTGGAGCATCCCCATGGACAGAGGAGCCTGATGGGCTACAGTCCATGGGGTCACAAAGAATTGGACATGACTGAAGCAACTTCAGTTCAGTTCAGTCACTCAGTTGTGTCTGACTCTTTGCAATCTCGTGGACTGCAGCACACCAGGCCTCCCTGTCCATCACCAACTTCCGGAGTTTACTCAAACTCATGTCCATTGCGTCAGTGATGCCATCCAACCATCTCATCCTCTGTTGTCCCCTTCTCCTCCCACCTTCAATCTTTCCCAGCATCAGAGTCTTTTCCAATGACTCAGTTCTTCGCGTCAGGCGGCCAAAGTATTGGAGTTTCAGCTTCAGCGTCAGTCCTTCAGTTCAGTTCAGTTCAGTTCAGTTCAGTTGCTCAGTTGTGTCCAACTCTTTGCAACCCCATGAACTGCAGCACGCCAGGCCCCCCGTCCATCACCAACTCCCGGAGTTCACTCAGATTCATGTCCATCGAGTCAGTGATACCATCCAGCCATCTCATCCTCTGTCGTCCCCTTCTCCTCCTGCCCTCAGTCCCTCCCAGCATCAAAGTCTTTTCCAATGAGTCAACTCTTCACATGAGGTGGCCAAAGTACTGGAGTTTCAGCTTTATCATCATTCCTTCTGAAGAAATCCCAGGGCTGATCACCTTCAGAATGGACTGGTTGGATCTCCTTAGCACACACATATGGCTGTGGGTGGCATCCACAAAGAGTAGGTTGACACTGTCCTCCACCCTCTCCACCATCTCTGTCCCCAAGTTGGTGGTGCCCTTTTTCAGCTCCCAACTTCTGCATGCCCCGAGGGTCCTGGCCATCCCTCATGACTGGATCAGCTGAGAGCCCGTGACCCTGCCTGGTAGCAGGAGATACTCTGGGCGCAGCTGTCTCAGACACAGTCGTGACCTTGCGACATCCTCAGGAGGTGGTGGGGGAGTGAGACTCTCAGGTCGTGGTTGTCACCCTGTGGAACACACAGCTCCCAGGTCACTCAGGAATAGCTTAAAACTGGCTCCATTTACAGGAACCTGATGAGTGAAATAGACCAGCCCAAGGCAGGCAGAAGGGGTGCCATGTGAGGACAGGGGTGGGCACAGAGTGAGAGCACCTGCTGAGCTCAGGCCATGGTCAAGGAGCAGGATGGCCTTCCCTCGTTATATGGATGTGGCCCACTACCGTCAGGGTCTTTTTTTTTTTCTTTCAATTATTTATTTACTTGACTGTGTCAAGTTATGGCGAGTTGGATCTAGTTAGCTGACCAGGGATCGAATCCAGGCCCCCTTCATTGGGAGTGCGCAGTCTTAGCCACTGGACCACCAAGGAAGTTCCTCCAGTGCTTTTTGAGAAGGTCGGGAGGGTTTGAAGGTTTCCTGCTTGCCCCTCCCCACTGTTTCCTTGCTTCTGTTTTACTGTCAGCATCCATGAGCGGAACAAGTGGAAAGGGGCCCTGGACGTCTCTACCCCCTCATACTCTTGTTTTCTCCTTTTCTTAGCCCCTCTTTCCCTCTACTTCCCCCCATTGCTCTGGGGTTTCTTTCTGATCTGAAGGTCAGCTGCACATTGACCTTCCTCGGGGTCAGGGTCACGTAGAGTGTCGTTGTCCGAAGAGACCCAAGTCCCACACCCGCATGTGTGGCTGAGTAGGAAGGCTGTTTGCGCGTGTCACTCCTGTGCCTTCACGCAACTGCTCACTGAGCCCCATCATGTCCCAGATGTGCCAGGCCCCTGGCCAAGCAGCCCGGCACAGTGGGGGGTCCTCAGGGAGCCCACTGCCACCTCGGGGGGACTATAGCCAGCAGAGGGAAGGCCAGGCTAGGGGAGGGCCCACCTGGGGAAAGGCAACCTTGAACCTGATTAGGTGTGTAGATAAGGCGGAAATGGCCAGGCAGGGTGTGTGTGTTGTGGGGGAGTGGCCCAGAACTTGCTGATAAAGAGGGAACTTGGCTTCAAGGCTGCATTTGCCAAGCTCCTCCTCGTGGTGGCTCGCTGGGAGGCACTCTGGAACAGTATGTTGTTGTTCAGTTGCTCAGTTGTGACTCTGCAACTTGAATAGCATAGTCCGAGGATTACATCCAGGTGGGGTGTCTCGACTCTGACGTTGTTTAGCGTTGTAATCTTGAAGAGTGTGCCTTTCTGAGCCTCGGTTTCGTTATCTATAAAAGGGCATAAGGGCATCTGTCTCCTGGGATCGATGTCTCCTGGGAAAATTATAGTCTCACCTCTTCCATCCTTTAAATGGGGCCGTAAGACTTCACTCCTCCAATGGTCCAAGCAGCTCGCTCTGATTTTTTAAAATAACCAGCTCTCTCTCTGATTTAAAAATAAATAAATAAATATTCTAAAACGATTATTTATTTGTTTGGCTGCTCCGGGTCTTAGTTGTGGCCTGTGGGATCTTTTTTAGTTATGGCATTTGAACCCCTAGTTGTAGCATGTAGAGTCTGGTTCCCTGACCAGGGATGGAATCTGAGCCCCTGCTTTGAGTGTGTGAAGGAGTCTTAGCCACTGGGCCTCCAGGGATGTCCCTGATGCTTTTGATTGTGTATCCTTTACAGTAAGAATGTGGGGGCACAATGCCCCAAATTTGTACAAATATTCCTCACTATCAGAATCTGTTTGGCTCCTCAGTTGAATGGCAAAAATCAGAGGCCAAGTTTGATTACTGAGGACATTATAGAAATACATTGGTCTGAAATATATTGGTTCAAATATATTTGAAATATATTCAAATATATCAGATATATATTTGAAATATATAGAAATGTATTGGTTTCTGAGTTTGGGGTGTGAAAGATATCACAAAGAATTTCTCAGAATCTGTTCAGTTCCTGAGTCAGATCTAAAGGCATTTGTTTGTTTATTAATTTACAAATTACACATGTGGACTACTATAGAAAGGCTTCCGTGGTGGCTCAGTGCCAATGCAGGAGACCTGGGTTCAATCCCTGGGTCAGGAAGTTCCCCTGAAGAAGAAAATGGCAATCCACTCCAGTATTCTTGCCTGGAAGATCCCACGGGCAGAGGAATCTGGCAGGCTATAGTCCACGGGCTTCCAAAGAGTCAAAGAACTTAGCGACTAAACAGCAACTACTATAGAAACACACACAACGTAGAAGTTTCCAAAGAATAAGAGTAAACGTACGAATGGAAAGAAATGCTGACCTTTCTGCACGCCACTGGGTCATTTTGTATTTCCCTGGGGTGCCCTACCCCTCTCAGAAGATTCCTGGGCTGAAATGACTGTGTGGGGAGGGAAGGATGCATCCGGAGTGGTCCCCCCAGAGGGTCGAGGGAACCTAGTCAGAGAAGCCATTGGTCACCAACACGCCTCGCTGTGCATCGGAACCACCCTCCCCCTGTGCTGGGCCGGAGACGCCAAGGAGACACGTCTGCCTGAAGGGAGTGGGTGACGTCCGTTCATCTTTTTCTATTATTCCTATCGGGTTACACAAAAAGAAAATTGTTTCCTTTTATTTTTTTTAAATTATTTTTTATTGAAGTATAGTTGATTTACAATGCTGTATTAGTTTTAGGTCAGCAAAGTGATTCAGATATATATATGCATATATATGTATTCTTTTTCAGATTCTTTTCCCATATATGTTATTACAAAATATTGAGTATAGCTCCGTGTACTGTACAGTAGGTCCTTGTTATTTATCTATTTTGCATACAGTAGTATGTATCTGTTACTCCCTACATTCCTCGTTTACCCCTCCTTCCCACCTTTCCCCTTTGGTAACCGTAAGTTTGTTTTCTATGTCTGTGAGTCTATTCCTATTTTGTAAATAAGTTTATTTGTATCTTTTTTTTTTAGATTCCACGTATGAGTGGGATCATATGATAGTTGTCTTTCTCTGTCTGACTTATTTCATCTAGTAATGGTGAAATCTTAGCAACGATGGTAATCTCCAGGTCCATCCATGTTGCTGCAAATGGCATTATTTCATTCTTTTTTATGGCTGAGTAATGTTCCCTTGTCCACATATATCACATCTTCTTTACCCATTCATCTGTCGAGGGGCATCTAGGTTGCTTCCGGGTCTTGGCTACAGTGCATAGTGCTGCAACGAACACTGGGCGCACGTATCTTTTTAACTTGTGGTTTTCTCCAGGTGTAAACCCAGGAGTCAGATTTCAGTATTCTATTTTTACTTTTTTTTTTTTTTTACCTTTAAAAGAAACCTCCATACCGTTCTTCATAGTGGCATTTCCACCAACAGTGTAGAGGCGTTCCCTTTAAGAAAACTGTTACTTAAAATCTAAAAAGAACTTCCTTGAAAAACTCTTTGCCTGGTGCTTTTTCCCCTCAGTGGTAAACTATACACGGCATAAAATTTACCATGCTAATCATTCTTAAGTATATTTAAGTACACTTTAAGTACATGAAGTATGTTTATATTGTTTATTATATGTTTATATTGTATAAACATTATATATTGTATTATATATATTTATATCACCACCACCCACCTCCAGAACTTTTTCATCTTCCAAACAGAAATTCTGCCCATTAGACAATAACTTCCCATTCTCCACTCACCCCACAGCCCCTGATAACAGCTGTTCCATTTTCTATCTCTATGAGTTTGACTACTGTATGTACCTTCCATGAGTGGACTCTAACAGTAATTTCCATTTTGTGTCTGACTTCTTTCACTTAGCTCCCCATTTTCAAGGGTCACCATGTTGTAGTCTTTGAGAATTTCCTTCATTTTTAAGACTGAATGACACTCCACTGTATGTATAGACCACGTTTTGTTTATCCATTCATCTGTCAATAGACACTTCGTTGTTTCCATCTTTTGACTATAGTGAATGATGCTATGACACAGGGGTACATATACCTATTTGAATCCCTGTTTTCAATTCCTGGTGCCTTTTACAGAGAGGATTCTTGGACAAGTTTTCCCGCGGTTCTGAGTCCAGGGACCACAGTTTTGTAAATGACGGCATGCCATGAGGATGGTCTCAGATGCATAGGCGGGCACAAGACAGAGTTATAGGGATGCAGGAAAGCAGGGGAAAGGATGACTCGGGGCAGGACCAGCAGGTGAACTGACCCGGCTGAGAAGTGGGAAGAGCAGGGTGGGGACCAGACCACGGAGGGTGTGGTCGACCCTCCGAAGAACCTGGGTTTCTCCTGGAGGGAAGAGGAAGCCAGGGAGAGTCTTGCATAATCATGGGAAGGGGGCCTAGGTAAGGGCTCCACCCAAGACCGCTGGTGCCTCCTTGAACCGGGGAGGCCTGGTGGGGAAAAGGCCTCGGCCCACAGCTGCTCTCTCCCTTCTTGGTGCCTCGTGGCCTCTTGCTCACCCAAGGGGCCTGGTCTCCTTTCTGGTCCCTCCAGCCGCCATGAGAGAAGGTTTTCCAGCTGCTTGGCCACTTCGTGCATCTGACCTTTCAGTCTTAGCTCCATCCCCTTCCCCAAGAAGCACCCTGGGTATGATCCTGTGTCCACACACACACACACACACACACACACACACACACATGCTCCTGTTCCCGCTCTCCCATGTGTGCACTTGCATACAACCGCAGCACCCCCCCCACACACGCACAACTCACCCTCTCACGTGCATGCTCACACTCACAACACCTCTCACTCTTACCCGCACACGTACACACAGTCACACAAACACTCGAACACTTGCACATCAACACACTCGTTCATACAGGCGCACACATGTAAGCACAACACTCTCCCACATACACAATCTCCCCTCCCCAACCTGCTCCCATCTTTCTCATTTCCAGACTCCTTGGGGGTGGCGTGGGGTGGGGCTGCAGGTCTAACATTTCCTGAGAAATTCTGGGGTGTCAATCACTGGCTCGGCTCTTCCGCCTTGTCCTCACAGCAGTCGTCCTGGGTGGTTACCATTCCTGTATCCCACAGATGCACAAACAGCTGGGGAGCTGGCAGTCTCACGGGACCTGCTGAGCCCTAACTGCACCCTCATGCACTTTTCATGGCCAGCTCAGGGTTTTTCCTTCTGTCATAAACTCACTTTGTCTAGTTGGTAAGATCTCCAAATGGTCAGAATCATGTTCTCTCCTCTGTGCCTCTTACATGGGCTAGAACTCTGGAGATGCTCAATACATTCTCTTAAAAAAAAAAAAATTATTGTCTGTGCTGGATCTCCGTTGCTGCTGGGCTTTCTCCAGCTGTGGCAGGCTGGGGCTACTCTTTGTTGTCTGCAGTTTCTCATTACGGTGGCTTCTCCTGTTGAGCACAGGCTCCAAGATGCGCGGGCTCGTGTGGGATCTTCCTGGACCAGGGATCGAACCCATGTCCCCTGCACTGGCAGGTGGATTCTTAGCCACTAGACCACCAGGGAAGTCCTCAATAAATTGTCTTAAATCAATGACTCCAAGGTCAAGCGGTGGTGTCGGGAGTTGCAGTTGTGCCCTTGGGCTGTCTCTGCTGCCTGGAATGTTCACCCATCTCACCCTCAAACTCATCTCTCAGGGCCCAGCCCTTGGGCCATTTCTGGGAGACTGCCCTGAAGATCCCACTCCTCTGTGTTCACAGGGTTCTGTTTGGACCTCACCTCCCCACGGGACTCTTTCATGCTAGTTGTTTGCTTACTCATCTGTCTCCCCTGGGGGACCACAGAGCTGTCTCTGATTCACCTTTGGGAGCCCAGATGCTCCCAGGGTCCACACAGAGCCGACTCCTGGAGAATGTGCCTTGAGTGGGATATCAATGCGGGATCCCAAACCTCCGAACGTGCATTTGGTTCAAATGAAGTGAGGTCTCCTGCCTGCTCCTGGGAAGGCTTTGCTGGAGGACTCCCGACTGGCGCCACTGTTTGAATCTCCCATCGCCCCACGCATGCTGCCTTCAGATCCATCAGGATGGGGAACAGGCGGGCTTGGTGGGTGCCCCTGGCCATCCTTCTGGGCACTAAAGCCCCAAGTGGGGAGCTTACTAGCAGAGCCACCCAGTTTCTTTCTCTTTTTCATTCCTAGGGCAGCTGGCTGGGTTGATCTTGGGGACCTGGGATCCCATCCCTGAAGCCCCTTCTCTTCCAGCATGGACAAGCAGTAGGTACAGATGCAAGAGTCCAGAGTCCTGGATCAGCCCTTTCTCTGCCACCAGCCACCTCCCTGGGCCTCAGTGTCCGTCTCTGTACCACTGAAGGGGAGAGGGTTCCCTGACCCTCGGGCCCTCCCCAGCTGTGTCCTTCTGCGACTGTGAGATTCTGAGAGCAGAGGCGGGAAGGAGCGATGGCCCCTCTCCCCACCACCTCTCCCTGTCCCTCAGGGTCACCCCAAAGACACCCCCTCCCCGGCTCCCTGGAACTTCCCTGCAGCTGCAGGCCTGGTGAGACAATTGGGTGTTTTAGAGAAATACATTTTTGGGCTAATTTGCCATGCATAAGTGTTTCTCTTACCCTTTAAAGGCGGAGAACAAAGAGGCCTTTCTGAACCCGTGCAGGCTGCTAGGGAGGGGACCGCAGCTGTACCGGGCCGAGACCCTCCTCCCTCATCCCTTCGAGCGCCTCGCCATGCCGCCCACCGCCCCCCAGGAGAGAGCCTGGACTTTCCCAGCCTCCCCCAGTCCCCTGCCCCCACTGCCGCCACCAAGGCCCCTCTGGCCCTGCCCCGCCCCAGCCCCTACCCTCCCACCAGCTGGCCCAGGCAAGAGGGAAAGTGTGCGTGGGTGGGAGGATGGATGGGGAGGGGGCACAGAGGAGAGAGAGCAGCTTTCCACGTGGCTTGCTGGGGTGGTGAGGGCCTGGCGCGGTGTGTGTCAGAGTTCCTGCAGCTTGGGCCCTGTGGTCACAGGGTGCGTGACGGGGTCCATCATCCGGTGAGTCGCCAGCGTGTAGAGGGATGTGGCAGTCACCGCCTTTGTTCACTCATTCATTTGCTCTTTCAGTCATCCAGCGGATTGCTACCGAATCCCTGCCGCGGGTGGATCTTGGGCATTCCTGTCGGGGAGTGATAGAGAGACCTAGTAACTACAGGGGAGCAGGTTAAGTTTACACATTGTTTAGAGGAGATGATGCCGATGGGCAGGGGGCAGGTGCTGCATGGAGGAGGTGACACTGATAGGCGGGGGCTTCACGAACAAAGGCCCAGAGACTTGAAAAGCAGGTGCGTCGTCCTGTGTGAGGCTGGGACCTCGTGCGTGAGGCTGGGACCTCGTGCATGAGGGGGCACAGAGTGTGGAGAGCAGCCCCCTATCCCGTGCTGGTGGTGATGGTCCTGGAGCTGGTGGGTTCTGCAGCATGACTCTCCCCACTCTGGACCACTGTTCCTTATCACCAAGGCCTTTGGCCCTTGGATTTCAGGACCACCTTTGCTCAGGCCACTCCTCCACCTGGAACTCCCTCCTCTCACTCTCTTCTGAGGCCTCACCTCTCCTCCTGGCCCCCCGGCCCTCTGCCATCAGGGCTGGCCCCTCAACTGACCCGGCCTGTCTCCCCGGCACACACAGAGCCAGAGGCCCGTGTGTAAAATGGAGGTCTGGGAGCTGCTCTCTCCCTGTCTGCACCCTCCCCCACCTTCAGGAATCCACAGTGGGCAGGACCGTGGGTGTCTTCACAGCACCCAGCACAGGGGCTGTGCTCAGGAAAGGAGCAAGGAGGGCTGCCCTGCCCTCCCCTCCACCATCCCGACTTCTAGCAGCAGCGCTAATATTTCCTGAGTGGACACATCTGTGAATTCATTCAGCCGCGACAACTTAATAAGGCAGGAGCTGTGACCTAGCACTGTTCACAGATGGGGAAACAGATCCGGAGAGGTTTAGGATTTAGCTAAAGATCATGCAGCTCCTGGGAGAGGAGACATTAGAGTCTGGGCTGCAAACCATCATGTCTGCATCACCCTAGAGACACTGCTCCCTGGAGCCTTCTTGGGCTGGACTGGCCCACACTGCCTTCTCTCTGCACGTCCGTTGGTTTGCTCTGTGGGCTCCATCCCTGGGCCCTGAGTCTGCTCCAGGCACCTGTGAGAGATGGTGAGACCCTGAGTCCTGCGGCAGGGGGTCGCCTCACGAGAGCTGCGAGGGGCTTGGCAACTTAGACAGAGTCAGGACTGGGAAGGGTGGGGTGGGGGAGCGGTGGCTGCGCAAGGCTGCCTTGGGGCAGGGACAGCCTTCGGTCCTTGGATATCAGGGCCAACAGGGGATTCAGAGCCCCTTCCAACAATCCCGACAGGTCCCCTCTTGATCAACATGCCCGATAGCATGAGTGACACCTCTCGAAACACCGGCATAGGGAGATAGCTCCGCAGCTTCACAGCTCTCCTGAGTGCACGTGTGTGTGTGCTTGCATGCGTGTGCTCTTGCATCTGCCTCTGGGTGTGCTCAGGATGTGAGGGCAGGGCAGAGAGTGAGAGGGGACAGTAGCTTCACAGCCACCCGAGTCCTCTGCGTGGGCTGGGGAGGGAAGGGCTGCCATCTACCGCCCCCCGCCAATACACACACACTACTGTACACACGCACCCTATGAAAGTCGGAGGAAAACAGGCAGAGATTGGGATGTGGCTGTTAGCCCTGGGGGCTCAAGGGGGAGCTAGGCTGTGAGGGGCTGGCTGCTCTGGGCGAGTCTGAACAGGGATGTTGAGACTTGCCAAAGGGCCCTGCAAGTTCCAGCTGCTCCCTCACGGTCCATTGACGGGTGCTTACGGATGCTCACGTCTGGCCTGCGGATGCGCCAGACCTCTACTCTTTCTGATGAACCTCTAGTCTAAGGGAAAGGGCACCCAGAAAAGTGGAGTCCAGGGGTCTCAGGCCGAGCAGTGCATCTGCTGAGGGGTGTTTGGGGGAGAGGTGAAGGTGGCTGAGGAAGGGGTGTCACCCACTAAGGAGTTAGAGAGGGAGGCTAGAAGGGGGGAGACTCGTGGGGAGGGGCGTATAGTCACAGAGCCCTAGAATGTGAGAGGTGGGTTCTCGGTGACTAACCTCGTTCAAGTCTAGTGCATACCAGAGACAGGGGAGCGAAGGCCCTGGGGAGAAGAGGTGACTTGCCCAAAATAGTGATGGAGCCAATCCAGCGTGCAGTTCCTAGACTTTCCTGGTGGTCCAGTGGTTAGGCCTTCACGCTTCCATCGCTGGGGGCACGGGTTTGATCCTTGTTGGGAAGATCCTGCGTGCTGCTCAGAGCGGCCAAAAAACTCCCAAGCAGTCCCTAAGTCTGTGGAGCACCGGGCTGAGGACTCAGCCTTAAATAAGGCCTGAAAGTGTTAATCGTTCAGTCATGTTCAACTCTTTATGACCCCACGGACTGCAGTCCGCCAGGCTCCTCTGCCCATGGGATTTCCCGGGCAAGAATACTGGAGTGGGTAGCCATGCCCTTCTCTAAGAGATCTTCCCAACCTGGGGATCAGACCTGCATCTCCTGCATTGCAGGCAGAGTCTATACCATCTGAGCCACCTGAAGCCTATCCTGCTTCAACTGGCTGTAATCTAGTGGATGATAGACACACAGACAGAGAAGCACCGCCCTGTGCCATGGGTGCAATCCTAACAGCATGGGGGCGAGGGGGTGACGGAGGGCTATGATCTGGGCAAGACCTCTTGGCAGAGGTAGCATGTGAGTTGGGCTTTGAAGGATGAAGAGGAGTTCAAAAGGCTGAACACGGAACGAAGGGATTCATTTCCAGGTAACCTGGGTGGTTTCAGTTGATTGCTGCTTTTGCCGCCCCTGAGGGCAGCTATCAGTCTGAACTCCATTAACACCCCATCTCCCTGGAGACCACCAGACGCCTGAGATCGGCAGGATTTTGGTGTGTTTCCGTCCTGAGGCAGGGGAATGGATTCAGGGTTTCCCAGAGCCCTAGGCTCTGCCAAGACCCCAGTTCGGTCCTGGATGCAGAGGCGTCAATTCACCCCTTTCTATTTAGTCAAGGAATATTTACTGACCACCAATTATAAATAAACCTGACAGGGCAGGGAAAATCGCAAGAGGCAGAGATGAGGGATGGGTATTCCAGGAGTGGGGAATGGCATGAGCAGAGGCCTGTTCTGGAAGAATTGCCTTTTTTCTGCCACTGGAGCACAGGGCAGGAAGGGAGCAGTCCGAGATCCGGCAGGAAAGACCAGCTGATGCTAGGACTGGAGAGCCCTGTGGCGAGAAGGAGATGCCGCTGGATTTAGCACAAAAGCAACTCCCCCAAGAGCCCAAGACTGGGCTGGGTGCTTGGGAGAACCCAGAAACTTCCAGGGGAGTCAGGAGGCGGGACTGCTGGGCAGTGGTGTGCCGGTAAGTGCTTAACAACCAGCTCTGTCAGGAAGGGGGTGGCCATAGAGGAGTGGATTGCCAATGTTCACGGAGTAAAAGTCTCACTGGGGCCAATTTCAAGCTTCCAAGGTGATATAACAGGCTTGGAAAATTCCAGATTTAGCAATTGGCTCTCACGGGCCGACACCAGCACATGACTGCACCCTGAGTTATAAGCTGTCCTTATAGGTTCTGGTGCTCTGTCCTCCTTGTCCCCTGGTTCATTACCAGGGTGACCGCAAAGGGGGGGCCCAGGGATGGAGAAGTATGGAGAGCGACCTGGTTTGCCCAGACCTCAGAGGGCTCTGCCAGGGTCTGAGACCCCAGGCCCTGTGGGTTTGAGCCTTAGCTCAGCTGCTCACGTGCTGAGTGGTTCAGGCCAACCCCTGCCTCCGCGGGGCTGACTCACTTTTTGTGGGATCACTCCTGGGATGAGAAGACAGTGCCGTGGGGCAGAGGGGATGGGGCAGGACAGAGCTGTGAAGCCCTGGGAGCAGGCGACAGGGGACAGGCCGCACCCCCACCCCTCCACCCCGGCTCATTCATCTGACAAATCACCAGCAAAGGGTGGGGTAGGCAGGTGGGGCCTTGTGAAATGAGGGGCCTGGGGACAGGGTGGGAGGCGGGGTAGGAGGCCCAGGGTGAGAGGTAGGAAGGTGGGCTACAGACTAAGCCCTCCAGCCCTGCTGACGAACGGATGGTCTTCTGGGCCTTGAGACACGTTGATTCCTCTGCCCCATGTCACCCCTCCCTCCTTGTCACTTGGAAAACTCCTACACATCCATCAGGCTTCAGTTCCAGAACACTGCATCCAAAAGTGGGCCTTAAGAGCAAGAGTTTGGGCATCATGAGACGTATGAGGCCCTGGACCAGCTGCTTAGTTTTCTCAACTTTATCTGTAAAATGGGGACAATGCATCTGCATAGCTTGTGGGCCGGTTGCTAGAATTACAGGAGTTGCACTTTGGGCAGGGGCCCCACTTCTAATAACCCTGCTATTACTATTCCTTGGTTACTCGCCCTTCCCTCACACCCCCTGCGTCCCCACATTGCCTTGTGGACACCCCATCAGTTTGTAGTGATGCCCATGTGTGTCTCTCCCAGGGGACAGTGACTCTGGTCTCAGTCTCCCAGGGTGAGGACTGGGTCTGACTTGCCTCCAGGACTGACCCTGGCCAGGTCCCCAGCCTCGGTCGTGACATCAACCCCTCTGGTGTCCCGGCCAAGTGGCTGCTCCTCCCAGAGCCTCCGTTCCTGGCGTGCGACCTGGACGGTCTCTGAGGCTGCTTCCAGCCCCGAATGCTGTGTGTCTCTGTCCCAGACCCGAGTCACCATCCTGCCCCCAAACTAGCCCCTCCACCCTGCTTCCCTGCCCCCATCAATGGCCCCACTGTTCTCCAGTGACCCGGGCGTGAAACTTCAGTCATTTTTGACTCATCCGCCCCTTTATCCCCCCGCAGCTAATCATCAACCACGACAGTTTTTCCTTCAAAACGCGGCTCACATCCGTTGTCCCCTCCCTGATAGTCTAGTCTCCTCTGTCTGAAGTCTGGAAGATTCCGTCCACTTGCTAATGGGCCAGTGTCCCCTCACCTTCCATCACACCCAGCAGAGCTCTGGAAATACCACCAGTACACTCCTCCTGGGTGTGCGCCCCTGTGACCCTGCAGGGGATGAGCTGACCTTGACTCAGTCGGCAAGGAGCCAAACGCCCCCTCAGTCTGAATGGGCGCAGAGGAGACTGGGGGAGTCACGGTCTTGGGAGTAGAGGGAGCCCCGAGTGGAGGCTGGGGATGCACGTAGTAAACTTTGACCCCTCCCTGTCCTCTCCTGAACAGGTCACCTCCCAACCAGCTCTCCTGGTGCTCAGGCACATGTGCACACACACACATCGGCTTGCTCACACCTGTTGACGCTGTTAGGCCCAGCGCTGAGCGTGGGGCAGGGACTCCAGGGTGGTAAAGACACAGGCGCCACCCGCACGGAGCTCACACACTTGCTGGGACGCTAAGATGGCTAACACCACACCTGACGTGTTCATCCTGCCGCATGTACCAGGGGAAGTGGGTGCTGCTCGCCCCCCTGGAATCAGGACGCTTCCAAGAGCAGGGACCGTTGAGCTGGGTCTTGGAGGACGAGGAGGACATCTGCTGAGGAAAGACTGTGTCCGACGGGGCCAGCATCCTGTCTGTGGAGGGGACAGAGGCATTTGGGGGTGGCTGGTGCTAAGAGGGACCAGGTGGGCCAGGGCCGGGCTCCTCTCTGTTCAAGGGTAAGCAACCGCAGGGACCCCATATCATCACCTGTAATTTACGTCCCCCTTCATGGAGCTGACTTCTAAGCCGGGAAGGCAACTCCTCTCTGTAAAATATCAAAGTGACCGTGCATGGGCCTGGCCCTTTACAGCTCACACAGTGCTGTCCTTCTCTAGGCCCGGGTCTCTCTCTCCGGCCCATGAGGTGGGTCTGGGCAGGCCTTGTTGCTCCTGTTTGACAGATGAGGCCACTGAGGTCCACAGCAGGTAAGGACTTGCCCAGGTGACCAGCTTCTCCAGGGCATAGTCAGGCCTGGAATTTCCTTGGCCCTGGATCCCAGAGTCTAGAGGTCTCTGGGAGGGAGGCGGTAGGGGTTGGCTCAAGCTCGATGCCCCAGGTTCTCCTGGGGAGGGCCAGCCTCTGCGGGACTAGATGGGTGGACAGGCCCGGATGCTGGGAGTCCTGGGGATGAGGACGTGCCCAGTGGGTCTTGCCAGGGCAAACCTTGCTGGGCTGCCTGGCCTCTTGGGTTGAGCCCCATTCCGGGGTGCGCTGGGGGGCAGGGGCGTGGCCCAAGGGAGTGGGAGAGACTGGGGTGGCGGATTTGTGTTTCCACTTGATTTCCTCAGTTGTTTTCCAAGAGCGGTGGCAGGATCCCCAGGGGCGGGGCGGGGGCGGAGAGGCCACCGGAAGGCGCCACGGCCCCGCGGCCCGCCCCCCATGTGACTCTGCTGGCTGACGACAGTGCCGCGTGGAACGGCCTCGAGGCTTCCGCCCCGGTGAGGGTGTGACGTGGGCCCGGGCACCGTGCCCGCGCTGGGTGACTTCCCGCGTGACCCGCAGCGTCTCCAGTGCTCTTTCCACTCAGCCCAGCCCTCAGCCTGTGAGTGCCCGCGACCGCCGCCTGACCCCTGCTCCCAGCACCAGCCTAGGGCCTGGCACCGGGGACCCCAGTTCTCCCCCTCCTCCTGTGGCCAGCTCCCCCTCTTTCTGCTGCCTTGCCATGGGCCATCAGCCCCCTGCCACCCTGGGCTCTGGCCCCACGGGTTGTCTTCTCTGCCCTCCAGGGCTGCCCGTGGGCCCTGCCCTCCAGGGCTGCCCGTGGGCCCTGCCCTCAGGCCCGCTCTCTCCCCTTTCACTCACCCCTACATCCTGGGCCTCTTTGCACCTTCTCAGACCGGTTGTGGGAGCAGTGGGGTCAGCCACTCCCAGCTTCAGGATCCGCCCCGACACCAGGATCTGCCCTGCCACCTCCCGGTGGCGTGGTAGCACTTGAATTTCAGCCCTTCTCTGGGTCCCAGGAAAAAGAGGTGCCCGGCACAGGGTGGGGCGGGGGAGGTAACATAAGAGTTCACAGGCACCAGGCCTCTTGCAACGTTAGGATCCCAGCTCTGACACCAGTCACGCACCCCTGAGCCATGAGGATCTCTCTCTGAGACCGAGTTTTCTCCTCTGTAAAATGGGTGTAATAATAGTTCTTTCCCGTTGGGATAGCACTAACTACTTCCAGGGGAGGGATTCTCAACCTGGCTTGGGGCTCAGGGAGGACTTCCCAGAGAGGGTCTTTTTGCCATACAGCTCTCAACAATGGGTTGACCAGCAAAGACATGGGGAGTGTGCCCCACAGGGAGGGTAGGATTTGAGCAGAGGCCAGAGATGGAAATCCGGCTCTTTGAGCCCAAGGCTGGAAGGGGTGGAGGTGAATCTCCGAGCTCTGGCCTAGAGGCTCTGGACTTCCCAGGATCCCAACCCCAGCTGCCCCACACCACCTTGCTAACAAGGGCTCTGCCCTTCTTGTTCCTGTCTTTGTGCCTACAAGCCCTCCCTCGCCTCCTGGCCCTTGCAAACCCTCCCATCCCTCATGATACGCACAACTTACTTCCTCCAGGAACCCCTATCCCCTTCCTCCCCCATTCCCTCTCTCTCCTGCCCCTGTTTTCCCTCTTTCCTCTGCAGCTCTGCCTGTTGCACAAATCCACCATGTTAGATCATTTTGTCAGGAGTGCACAGGCCTGGAAGCCAGCAGGAACCCAGTATAAAGCCCCGCCGGCTCCCTGCGTGCCCAGCTTCCCACTCATCTGATCCTCGCCACCACCCTCTGGGACCAGAGAGGAGGGGGCCCATTTGACAAATGAAGATGCAGAGGCTTGAGAAGCCAGGCTGCTTACAGCCAGTCAGGGTGGGGGTGGGGGAAGTCAGGATCACAAGGGGCCTCTCTCTCACCCTACCAGGGTGGCTGCCAGGGCTGGGGTGCTTTCTGTTCAGTTGGAACGCCCAAGTCTGTCTTGCTTTGTCTTCTGGGTCTCACAGCCTCCCTGTCCTACCTGCTGATGGCTCAGACAGTGAAGAATCTGCCTGCAATGCGGGAGACTTGGGTTCGATCCCTGGCTTGGGAAGATCCCCTGGAGAAGGAAATGACAACCCACTCCAGTATTCTCGCCTGGAGAATCCCATGGACAGAGGAGCCTGGTGGCTACAGTCCATGGGGTCACAAAGAGTTGGACACACCTGAGCGACTAACACTTTCACTCCTACCCACTGGCCCCTCTGCCACCTGAAGCCCCTCGATACTGTCACTACTTTCCGTAGTATCTGCCCTGCTCCAGCACGCAGCTCTGGGCCTTAGAGGGGCCAGAGCTGAGGCCCCACAGGTGTGTCGGGAACACGCAGAGATGCAGGGAAGGGCCTGGCATTAGGGGTCAGCAGGTACTGCCCCTTCCAACTGGTGACCAAGCTCCATCATTCACCTCTCAGAGCCTGTCTCCGCCCCCTGAGGACTGAGTTGTACTCAGCAGACCTGCGAGGTCCATGCGGTATTACAGATGAGGAAACCGAGGCTCTGGGAGGCCAGGGACCTGCCTGAGGTGGGAGCCAGGGCACTGAGCCCCTGGGTTTCTGGACTGTTTGCTGATGTCACAACACAGGGGGACTGAGAGAGGAGGGTCCTGAGAGCCCTTTGTGAAGCTTCAAAAGCTGCCCAGCCTTCATTCTTTAACTAGGGGTCCACAGGCAAGGCTTGTCCTTTATTGGGTCCCCTTCGGGTGCCTGGGACTCCTTCAACTGTGAACTGCCCCCACCCCCGCAGGGCAACCTTGCTCTCTGTAGGATCCTGTCTGGCTCAAAGACCAAACGCCTCATTCTTAACACCTAGAAGGTGCTGGGCCAACATTTACTCAGAGAATGGTTGCACCTACGATGGGAGGGTGGGCAAGCTGGGGAGGAGGAGCGCTAGGGAGGGGAGCACACAGGAGTTAGGTGGGTATGACAAAAGTCCCGTTAGGTGTCCAGCTCTCACCCTTGACCCCTGCAGTTTATTCCCCACAAGGCAGCCAAAGAGTCCTTGTTGAAATGGAATTCTGACCACACAAACCTTGCTCCAAGCTCCTGTGGGCACCCACGCGCCTGGGCTCTTCCATCCTTCCCCATGACTCGACCCCCTGATGTCTGCTGCAGCCACTCTGATCTCCTGGCTCTTCCCAGACTCCCCAGGACGGTCCCCCTCAGGGCCGTGGCACGCTGTGCCCAGTGCCTGGACATTCTTTGCCTGAGTGTTCCTCCTCTCTCCATTCAGATCTTTGTGAAATGGCAGAGCCTTGCGGGGGCTTCCCCCGACCACCATTTCTAAAGTTATCCCTCTTGTCGCTCTTTCTCTTTGCCCAGATTTGTCACCATCAAGCCTGTGGCCACCTGCCATTAGTTTGTGTCTTTGCTCTTTTATTGCCTACTCCCTGGGGGCAGGGTGGTCTATTTGGTCCACTGCTGAGTCCCAGAGCTAAGACAGAGCTGGGCACATGGCTCTGCCTGTATTTCTGGAAGGAAGGATGGAAGGAAGGAAGGACCTCTTTCTTCTGCTTATTCATGGGGTGCCTCCTCCGTGTGGCCCTGTGATAGCTGCTTTTAGAATAAGTGGCCTCAGCAGACAGGGTCACAGCTCACTCCCGCCAGGCTGGCCCCGAAGTGCCTGTGAGGGGCCCCAAACACAGCAGCTGCTGCTTCTGGTATCCTTCCCCTTCCTACCAGGTGTGGTCTCTAGGAGCCTGAGAACCAGGACTGGTGGGTAGAAGATGCACAGGCTGAAAGAGATCTAATGAAGTTTCAGGAAAAACTTAACAGCGAAACTGTGCAAAGATGGAAGGGACTTCCTGAGGAGGAACTATGCCGCCTGTCAGCCAAGGGAGGCTTGTGGAGGTCGTGGGGCCCTGGAGCCAGGGCCAGTCCTGGGACCTGCAGGCGTAGAGTCCAGACTCGGAGTCGGGGGCTGGGGGTGCCCTCGGGGTGGGCCAGGCCCTGAAGCTGGGAGCAGGCAGAGGTCACACATCTGGCCAGGCCCAGGCAGCAGAAGCCACGGCTCCAGTCCCCTGTCCGAAGGCTGCTGGGCCGCGGCCAAGCGGCCATGTTGGGACTCTGGATCCTCCGACCGCAGGCCAGGCCTGGGAGACAGGAAATCACGGGCTCAGGGCCCGAAAGGCCCCCAGCGGGCGCTTGCTCCCTCCCGCCGCCCACGGCGGCCTCGGGCCCCTGTGCCCCGCGCCCATGGGGTTAACTCTCTCCCGGTCTCTCTCTGCTCCAAGTTGTTTTCCAAGCGAGGCAGAGAATGGTTCTCTTGTTACCAACATGGCTTCTGGGCATTGGGTAATGCGCTCCTCTTCTCGCGGCCGCGCCACAAAGGGACCTTTTGTTCGCCTCCCTGCCCCTCTCCCTGGCTCTTCCCGGCCCCCCACCCAGCCACCCACCCCACTCCCTCCTGGCCGCGCCTCCCGCCCCGTGCTGCACCCCCGGGACACCGGGAGTGACCGTGGCCTGGCCGTGGCGCCCTCCCTCCGCTGGCGCCCTGCGAGCGGGCGCGGGGCCGGGGGGCCGCGGCGGCCATATTGTGGGCGGCCATGCGGCTTCGCGGAGGCCGCCGGGAGCAGGATGTGGGGGCGCTGGGGTGCGATGTACCGTCCTGGGGTGCACCTCCGCCCTCCACCCCAGGCCACCGTCCTGTGCTGAGACAAGTCGCCTTCTCACGTACCATCTCACTTCATCAGCACAGCAGCCTCGGGCCAGGAGTGACGGCCCATCTTTCGGAGGTGGAGACTGAGGCTCCACAGGTGAGTGTCCCAACCAGGTGCTCAGCTGGACCCAACTATGTTCCCCTCTTCCCAAAACCTCCTCGAGAAAGAGCCCTCAGGTCGGGAAACACTGAGATGGGTGTGGGTCTCCAGAGAATGCCTAGAACCAAGTTTCCTGGAATTTCTTTTTGAAAATGAAAGAGAATGTGTCTGAGATGGGGGTGTCAGGAAGCCAGTACCGAAGAGCCTGCCCTCAGGGAACACAGTCTCTGGCTCCTCCCGACAGCCCTGCAAGGCAGGCTGGGAGGAGTTGAAGTCGCTATTTTTCAGATGAGGAAACTGAGACACAGAGAGGCTGCCCAGCCAGGACCTGGGGCTCACCCAGGTGACTCCAGCCCTGGTCATCTCTCTCCAGGGCTGCAACCCACCCACCCCTTGAGAGGCCTGGAGGATCCCGACAGCCCTGGCCCCTTGTCTGGAATCACAGAAGCTGGAACCCTGGGGAGATTGTGCTCAGATGCTCCATTCAACAATTCGTCCATTTCACGCTGTCCCAGCATTTATGGTGACGTGAAACAGAGCAAAGTGACTGCTCATGGAACATGCACACAGTGTCAGCAGCGTGCCGTCAGGTGTAACCTCAGGGCTGGGCTGGGGCCTTTGGGTCCTGGCGAGACGGGTAAAATCAGTTGACTTGGTGATGGATGGGGCATGACGGAGGCCCCCAGGTTTGCCCTCCAGAAACCGCAGTCCAGGAAGAGAGACAAATCAGTAAAGGGTCAGCATGCTGGAGACAGGCGGCCTGGGATCTCATCTAGACTGGAAGATTGGGGAAGGAAGGCTTCCTGGAGAAGGTGACTGTGCCCGGAGCCTCAACAGATGAATAAAAGTTCACCAGGCAAAGAAATGGAGGGAGAAGGCAGGAAAGGAGCTGGCGCTGGGGATGAGTCTGGGAAGAAGGTGAATGGTGTGTGTTGGGGTGGGGAGGCCCCACCAGGCCAGTGCACTGGATCAGGGTGGGGCAGGAACAGTGGGAGAGCTAGACTGCTGAGGGCAGGGAGGAAGGGCTCCTGAAGACCCAGGGTGCCCTGATAAGGTACAAGGACTGCATCCTGAGGGCAGTGGAATGGTCACTGAAGGATTTGAAAGGGGTCCGATATGTGTTCTGGGAAGATCTTATGGGCTGGGTCTATGCTGGGTTTATTACTGTTTTCCCAGCACCCAGTTCAGTAACTGGCTTCCTAGGCGGCACCAGTGGTAAAGAACCTGCCTGCTGGTGCAGGAGATGTAAGAGATATGGGTTCGATCCCTGGGTTGGGAAGATCCCTGGAGGAGGGTATGGCAATCCACTCCAGTATTCTTGTCTGGAGAGTCCCATGGACAGAGGAGCCTGGAGTGCTATAGTCCATAGGGTAGCAAAGAGTCAGACATGACTAAAGTGACTTAGCAAGGTAAGTCACTAACGTGACTCAGCTCAGTAACTGATCCACAGTAGGGTCTCGATAAATGTTTTCCATCAATATATGATTACCAACGTGATTACCACTGGAGGCAGTGGTTGACCCCAGCTGTGGGACCTTGGGCCTCAGTTTCCTTATTTGTAAAATGAGGGTAACAGCATCTGCCTCCTGGGAATGTCGTGATGGTTAAAGAAAGCAGGGCATGCGAGGGCTCCCTCGGTGTCCTGCACATGGTCAGCCTGTCATGACTGGCACAGGAGGTGCTGTGGGCAAGGTGGAGGTGAGGACCGGGCTCAGGAGCAGTGGAGTCACCTAGGGGAGAGAGTAATATTAACAGCAACAATAATGCTTATATATTAGACACACTCTTCATATATTTTATTCATACAGTCCTCAAGACAAGCGATTGGCGAAGGCATTCTTTTATAGGACATTTTTATTTTATCATCTACCGAGGGACAGTGAGGCCTGGCGTGCTGCAGTCTACAGGGTTGCAAAGAGTCGGACATAACTTGGTGACTGAACAACAACGATTTTATTGTCTAGGAATCTGAGGCTTAGACAGGTGAGGTGACTTGCCTGAGGCTCCTTGGCCAGTGAGTGGGGGACAGAACTGCCTTGGACACAAAAGCCCAGCATTAGACATCAGAGCCCGGCTCGTGACCACTAAGCTGGAGATGGAGGCAGGTCGGGGTGACCACCAGGGGGGGGAGAGTGGGGAGGACACAGTCGGACTGATGGGCCGGGTGGGGAGGGCGCCCCTTGTGTCTGGTCTGACTAGGTGGACGGTCGTTCCATTTCCTGAGTGAGGGGCACGGCATGGGAAGGACAGGCAGGCTTGGGGAGGAAGGAAATGCTCAGTCTGAGAGGCTGTTGGGATGTCTGGGTGGGGATGCCAGGGAGGTCTGGCGTCTAGGCTGGGGGGTCTGGATGAGGGGGAAATGAGCTCACAGGGCAAGTGGAAGGCATGTGGGTGGGCGGAGGAGCCCAGGCCCTGGAGATGATGTCGATAGCAGACTTTATACAGCGTCTACTCTGCATCAAACATGATCCTAAGTCCAGGTGTTATTTAAATTCTCACCAAACCCCGTGAGGAGGAACCATCACCGCCCCTGCTTTATAGAGGGGGAAACAGGGCAAGAGTTTGGTCTAGAATGTCCAGAGCAGGTACCTCTGTAGAGACAGAAAGTAAACTATGGTTACCTAGGGCTAGGGAATTGAAAAATGATGGCTGAAGGGTACAGGGTTTCCTTCTGGGGGTGATGAAAATGTTCTGAAATGATAGCGCTGATGATGGTTGTACAGCTCTATAAATACACTAAAAAACACTGAATTGTGCACTTTAAAAATGTGACTTGTGCAGGACGTGAGTTACACATCAATAGAGCGGGCTTCCTGGTGGCTCAGTCGGTAACGAATCCGCCTGCAACACAGGAGATCTGGGTGCGATCTCTGGGTTGGGGAGATCCCCTGGAGAAGGAAATGGCAACCAATTCCAGTATGCTTGCCTGGGAAATCCCATGGACAGAGGTGCCTGGAGGGCTACAGTCCATGGGGTCACAAGAGCTGGACACGACTGAGCAACTAAACCACCACCAAAGCTGAGGGAACCAGCTGTGTAGCACAGAGAGCTCAGCTTGGTGTGGGAGGGAGGGGATGTACGTATACATAGAGCTTTGTTACGCAGCAGAAACTCACATAACCCTGCAAAACAATTATACTCCAGAAGGAGAATCCGGTGATACACACAAAAAAAGCTGAGAGAGAAAAAGACACTCAGCAGGAGGAGGAGGCAGGGCTTGGAGGGGCAGGGGAGCTTCGGGAGCTGGAAGGAGGACAGAGGGGCAGGGAAGCCCGGGCGTGGGGCAGAGGCAGTTTGGGTGAGAAGTTTGGACGAGAAGCTGGAGAAGGATGCCGTCTGCAGCACTGATTTACTCCCAGTGGTCCGGGGCTGACACCTGGACATTCTTTGGCGTTAGTCAGTCCAGGTTCCCTGGTGACCTGGTCCACACTTGCGGGGGACCCAGCCCTGTGGGTGGACGGGCCCTTTTGGGAGAGATCTCAGAGAAGCAAGGAGTGTTTTTAGACCTGGACATCCAGGCCCCTGGATGGAGATTTCTCCACCTCAGGAAGCAGCTGACCTTCCACCAGCAGGTTTTGGAGGCTCGCTGCCCTTGACTTTGGGGGTGGAGGTTGGGGAGGGCTGAGGGTGGGAAAATGCCTCGGTTGGGTCTTCCTGGAGGAGTGAGAGCCCCAGTCAACAGCTCACCTGGAAGCCTCATACCTCAGCCTTTCCCATAAGAGGGCTCCAGTGTCTGCTGGGAGACCAGGAGGCCGAGAGGGTGCGAAGTGAAGGCTGGGGTGCAGTGGTACCCCTCCCTTTCGACACTGATGGTGGTCACCAGCAGGAAGACACTCAGGCCTCCTGACTGAGAAGGGGGGATCCAAACGGCCCCAGTGCCCAGAGCTGCGACTGGCCCGTGGTCCCAGCCATGGGTGGAGGTGCCTGGAGAGGCTCCGGGGTCCCCTGGGTGTGAGCGGGGCGTGGGGTATCTGAAGAGCAGGCGAGGCAGTGGCTGTGGGCAGGCCACCGCGCCCCTTCTGTGTTGGGGTCCATTCAGCACTGCCACATCCCCACCCCCGACTCTAGACCTCAGGCCTTGTCTTTCTGATGCAGGAAGCCGGCAGGGAGACCAGGCCAGCCCTGCGTTCGGGACCTCCGTGGGGCCTGGCTCCCATGAGGGAGGCGGAGCGCCTGTCATTGTCTCAGGAGACTGAGGCTCGGAGGGGCCTTGCTGGAGTCCTCCCACCCCCATCAGGCACTTCTCCTTGGGGAGCCCCTCACGGGCCCACTCGGTGTCTATTTCTTCTCCTTTTTGATGTGACTGTGATACCTTAGAGCTTTGATTTCCTAGATCAGAGCAGAATAAGAGAAGATCATTAGAAACATGCAGGGGCAGGAATTCCCTAGTGGCCCAGTGACTAAGACTCTGTGCTTTCAATGCAGGGGGCCCAGGTTCGATCCCTGGTCAAGGAAGTAGATGCCATGTGCCACAACTAAAGCTCCCGCGTGCTGCAATGAAGATCAAAGATCCTGCGTGGGGCAACTGAGACCCAGTGCAGTCAAAAATAAATATTTAAAAAGAAGAAATATACAGGGAGAAAGAGAAATGGTTGCAAAAATCTAAACATTTGCTAAGAGGGTTTGTGGTAAAGACTACGGACTTCCCTCATAGCTCAGTTGGTGAAGAATCTGCCTGCAGTGCAGGAGACCTGTGTTTGATTCCTGGGTTGGGAAGAGGGGGAGGCTGAATTCGTAGGACATTTTGTTAAAGCAAACTAGGTATAAATAAGGACTTATGCCCACAGATGTCTACTGCAACTGGCCACCACCTCAGTGCTCAGCAGTCCCTTGGGGCTTGTTGAAATGAATTATAGCACTTCCTATGACAGAATATGATGTAGCCAGTAAATATGACACTTAGCAAAAAATTGTAATTACATAGGAAACACTTCGGTATAACATAAAATCAGGATATAAAATACGTGCCTGTATGTTACATCAATAAAAAGAAAAAAGAAAAAACTAAATGCCGTGAGCTTGACTTCATTTAAAGACATATAAGGAGAAAGTGGAAAGAAAACACCCCCAAATTCTAACCTTATTTATTTCTGGCTGGTGATTTTTAAATTTTTAGTACTTGTTCTTTATTTTATTTCCAAATTTCTACACTAAATACGTTCAGGTTTTAAAGTTATTTGAAATAAAAGCAAAAAGTGTATCTTGTATTTAAGAGAAAGTCTCATTTCTCTGAAAAAATGTTTATGTGGATGTGTAAGTTCTTCGAGTGTATTTTATACTCTCTGTTCTTCAGTTTGAGGCATCAAAACGCAGAGACATCACTTTGCCGACAATGGTCTGTATAGTCAAAGCTATGGTTTTTCCGGTAGTCATGTACGGATGTGAGAGTTGAACCATAAAGAGAATTTAGTGCCGAAAAATTGATGCTTTCAAACATCAAGAGTGGTGCTGAAGAGTCCCTTGGACAGTAAGGAGATCAAACCAGTCAATCTGAAAGGAAATCAACTCTGAATATTCATTGGAAGGACTGATGCTGAAGCTGAAGCTCCAATAATTTGGGCACCTGATATGAAGAAAGACTCATTGGAAAAGACCCCGATGCTGGGAAAGATTGAGGGCAGGAGGAAAAGAGGGAACCAGGGATGAGATGGTTGGATGGCATCACCGACTCAATGGACACGAGTGTGAGCAAACTCAGGGAGATAGTGAGGGACAGGGAAGCCTGATGCGCTGCAGTCCATGGGGTTGCAAAGAGTCGGACATGACTTAGTGACTGAACAACAAAAGGAGCTTGAACCAGGAGAGCATTTGACAACAAGTAACAGAAGATCCCACTAACAGAGACAGGGTTACTTTTTTCCTGTAACAGGAAGTCCCCGTTAGGCCAGCCGGGACTGATGTGGTCCAGTGATGCTGCGGCAGAAACAGACCTCCTGTTGTCCACCCTGAAATTGATGCTGGATAACCTCAGGCAGACGGGGCAGCCCAGGGCAGAGTGTGTTTGTGGGAGGCTATGCCAGAGGAAGAGATCTGCCCAAGGTCACACTGCTGCTCAGTGAGCTGAATGACCAAAGGATGGATGGTTGCCAAGAAGGCAGGATTAGAACCTGGCTGTTAGCTTCTCCACACTGCCAAGTCTAGCCATCTGGGCATGTGAGGCCTCAGAAAATCCGGCCCTGCTGACCCTCCTGCTTAGCACCGAACTGCTGCGGCTCACACGCCCCTACCCGTTTACTCTGTGCTTTTGCTCACGCTCTTCCCTCTGCCTGGATGCCTTTCCCCGCTGTCCTTGCCTTCCTTGGTGTAACTTCTACTCACTCTTTGAAAATCAGCCTCCAGCATCATTTCCTCCTGGAGGCCTTCCTGACCGCCTGGCTGGGCTAGTGGTCCCTTTTCTGCACCCACAGGGTTCTGTGCTTGCTGCATTTACCACACTTATATTTCTCTGTACCCGTGATGACTCCCCTCTTCTCAGCCTCTGAGCCCCTTGAGGGCAGACTGTCTAATTAATCTCAGCATCAACCTGGCCCCAGTCCAGGCACATTTGAGCAGATAGTCCTAGGACCGGTTATCCCTCTGCTCCCACGGGAGCCTTGACAAGTCATAACCTCATTTCCCTGCCCCAGATGTCAAGGAGCTGGATTTCACCAGATCCCTTCTGAGACACAGTCATCCACAAGACAGGCAGGGCTGGCATGGGATGGCCTGTGTTGGGTGCCTGAGATCCAGTGAGGCAAAGAGCCCTGGGACAGGACGCCCACTCCGGCCACCTGCAGTGCCTGATGGGCAGGCCAGAGTGGAGAGTGCATTCTGAGCCTCCACAGACCAGGCCCCACCAAAGAGAATGGCCCAGTGACCCCACAGCAGGGAAGGCGGCCCCCAGCCATTATCAAAGGCCAGCAGGGCCCCCTCCCTCAGAGGATGACTGGGAGGGGGAGGGGATCTCCCTGAGGCTGCTAAGGCTGGGCCACTGCCACTGACAGGCCAGCCATCCGTCAGCCCTGAGCACAATGCCACCATTAACCCCTGCCCCCTGCCCCCTTCCAGCCACTTCCTCTGGAGGGCTTTCTCCCTCCCCATGGAGAAAGGGATGGAAGATTTCCCTTAAGCCTTCTTCTTCAATGAGGGGCCCAGGCGCGTAGACCCCTTGGCTGGATTCCCCTTGGGGAATCTCAGCTCCATGTCCCTCCCAAAGCTTGAGGCCCCAGGTTTCCAGGCTGTCTCGTTCAAGTGGCGCCTCTGTCTTCTGCCCCCCGCGGGAGCACTCCCCGAGCTAAAGCAGTGTGTCTGGGGAGGGACAGAGGGGGACCCTGAGAGAGTGACAGGGACAGGGTCCGAGATTCTGAGAGACACACATTAGACTTGGGGATGGTTCCTTTCTATTTACACAGAACATTCAAAGGAAACGTTACAGACCATCTCCCGCTTGTGAAATTCAATGCGAGAGCCCTAAGTAAGATATTAGCAAAACAAATCTGGCAAGGAGTAAAAAGGATATATACCGCATAACAGAATTTGGTTTATCCTAGAAAGGTAATGCTGGTTTTACATTTTAAAGTCTATAATTTCATTCATCACACTAATAAGGGAGAAAACTCATGATCGTCTCAGCACTGGCACTAAATCTCAACATCGACTTTCAATAAAAATGTCTTTGCAAACTCGGGATAGAAAGGAACTTCCTTAAACTGATAAAAAAATTACCTGCAAAAGCAGCACAAGCATTGTTCTTAAAGGGGCAATAGATACACTCACTAAGTCAGGGACAAGTTGGCTCATCCATACATCTAGTCAACACTGTACTTGAGGTCCTAGCTGGGGCAGTAAGACATGAAAAAGCAAAAACAAACAAGATACAAGGATTGGATAAGAAAAGTAAACCTGGGATTTTTTTCAGGTGATATGATTGTCTACATACAGAATCCAAAATAATCCAGAGGCAAATTATTAGAACTATGAAGGAAATTTCACAGCTAGAAATAGGGTATTCCTATATCAAATCAATATCAAAAACCAATTGAAGCTACAACACGTGGATGGATGAACCCTGAAAACACGAAGCTACATGAAAGAAGCCAGACACAAAAGGCCAATGATTCCATTGATATGAAATGCCTGGAGTAGGCACACCCATAGCAACAGAAAGTAGATTAAGTTGCCAGGGACGGGAGATGAGGAGTGACTGCTAACAGACATAGGTTTCATGAAAATACTCAGGAATTTGATAGAGGTGATGGTTGTGCAACCTTGTGACTACACACTGAATTATACACTTCAAAATGGTGAAGTTTTTGGTGTGTAAATCATATCAATAAAAAAGTAATTGCTTTATAAACAACAGAGCAAAGAAAATATAATTTTAAAAAATCCTCCATTTAACGATAATTAACAAAGATGAAATATAACAAAATATTTACAGAGATGAGCATAAAATATTACTGAGGTATAACCACCCTGGAAAATAGTTTGGTAGCTTTTTAAAAAACAAGATGTCCATCAATCATATAACCCCACTTCTGGGCATTTATTATAAAGAAACAAAAACTCATATCCATGGGACTTCCCTGGTGGTCCAGTGGTTAAGACTCCATACTTCCAACGCAGGGGGGACAGGTTTGATCCCTGATCAGGAAACTAAGTTCTCACATGCTACATGGCACAGTCAAAACAAACAAAGACAATGCCACCCCAAAACTCACATCCTCAATAACATGTGTACATGACTGTACACAGCCACTTTGTTGGTAGTAGCTAAAAACTGGAAGCAACCGAAGTGCCTTTCAGTAAGTGAATGGTTAAACAGACTGGTACGTCCATATCACAGAATACTACTTGGCAACGAAAAGGAATTAACAGCCAGTACATGTGATGATCTGGATGGTGCTCGAGGGAATTATATTGAGTGAAAGGAATCTGTCTCGAAAGGTTGTGGTTTCATTACTGTGATGTTCTCAAAATGACCACAGCATAGAGATGGAGCACAGATTAGTGGCTGGAGGAGATGGGCAGGGATATAAGGGTTGCTATAAACGAGTAACATGAGGGGTCTTGTGGGACAGTATTCTGTATCTTGATCATGGTGGTGACTATATGAATCCATACAGGTGATGAAACTGCATGGACCTACACACACATGCACACGCACACTCACACACAAGAATACAAGGAAAATTAGTGAAATTTTAACAAGGTCTGTGGATGGTACCAGCGTCAATTTCCTGCTTTGATAAAGTGTCATGGTTATGTAAGATGTCACCATGGGGGGGAACTATACTATTTTTGCAACTTCTTGTCAATCTATAATTATTTAAAAAGGAAAAGAGACCAAAAAAACCATTACGGGAAGACATTCATGAAGACCCCTAAAGAGTAGCTGGAAAAAAAATGAATAGAGGGATGGGAGTGGACAGGGTTATGGCTGGAGATACAGCAGTTGCAAGATTTAACTGATAAAGCTTGGTGCTGGATGCAAAAGAGCTTCATCATTCTTTTTTCTCTAATCTTGTGCATTTGAAATTTTACTTAATAAAAAGTAAAATAAAGAAACTGAAATAAACGCAGAGAGACAGCCACAAACTTGCATAAGAAGGTTCAATGTCTTAAGACTGTCAGCTCTTCCCAAATTAATGTCTAGATTCAATTCAGTCTGGATCAAACCCCGACAGGGTTTTGGTGGTGCCTGTCAAGAGGATTCTAAAAGCTGTAAGAAAAAAGAAAATGAAAGCAGTAAGAAAGGGCAAAGCACTCAGAATAGCTGAGATACTCCTGAAGAATAAGGTAGGGGTGCTTGCTGACTGCTGCTGCTGCTGCTAAGTCGCTTCAGTCGTGTCCAACTCTGTGAGAGCCCAGAGACGGCAGCCCACCAGGCTCCCTCGTCCCTGGGATTCTCCAGGCAAGAACACTGGAGTGGGTTGCCATTTCCTTCTCCAATGCATGAAAGTGAATTTGCTCAGTCGTGTCCGACTCCTAGTGACCCCATGGACTGCAGCCTACCAGGCTCCTCCGTCCATGGGATTTGCCAGGCAAGAGTACTGGAGTGGGTTGCCACTGCCTTCTCCGGCTTGCTGACTAGCCAGGCTTATTAGAAAAGCTCTAGCAATTTGGCCAGTGTGGTATTTATTGGTGCAAGACAGACAGCTAGACTGATGGGAGAGAACAGAGAGCCTGACACAGACCTGACATGTATGGAGATGGAGGGCGGGGTTGGGGGAGGGCAGGTCAGAGGGGCAAGCAGGGAGAAGACAGTCACAGCTGAGTCACGTGCCGTCCCCACACCTTCCCGTGGCGCTGGCTTTGCTCTTAGCATCCTGAGATGCCATTTCACACCTGGTGGAACTCCACGAGGGCCAGGGATGCCTAAGGTCCCACGCTCTTCCCAAAGCGGGGTCCTACCTGGCCTCCCAGCCCTGTATCTGAACCCTGCGCCCCCATGCAGGAACTGGTAATCTATATCACCTCTAGAGGTGTTTTTGGATCTGCATGGGAATTAACTTCCCACTTGTTGAGTCTGAGAACCCCTGGCCTGGTGAAAGAGAGAAACAGAGCAAAAGTCAGTCCCTTGGCAGCCAGCGTGCCGAGCTACCAGGGGTGGAGAACAATCAGGCACTGTCTCCCCCCCGCCGCCCCCTCAGGGCTCCCACCAGCTTTCATCACTGACCTAACCCGGGAGGCAGAGCACTAGGTGGGGGGAGACAGCAGGGAGGTCAGGGGTCGGCCCATTACATGCCAAGAAGAGCCAGGAAGAGAGCTGCTTTGCTGGGAGAACTCAGGGCCCCGTGGCAGCCCACATCCTACCACTAGCCAACTGGAGGAGGCAGCTGAGAAGAGAGGAGAGAGGTGCCCAAGGAATGGAGGCCATGGTGCCATCAAAGCTGGAGAAAGTCCTCTGGAAGGATGCAAATGCCTGGAGCAGGCTGACTCCCTCCTCACCCATGGCTGCCCTGATGGGAGAGGGTTTCCTGTCCCTGGGGGGATCTGGCCCCCAGCAGATGGCTTCCCAGTAAAGCAGCCCCTGCACCCTGTTCCCCACCCCCACGTGCTTCAGACTCAAGGAGGGGAAGGCAATGCCACCCCTCCCATCTCCCCACCAATGCCAGGACTCCCTGGTTCCCTCAATCTGCTGCAGCTGGCAGCCCATGCCCTCCAGCACACAGATCTAACTGCTCTATCCCTCCTTGGCTAGGTTCCCATGGCCCCCCAGTGCCAGGCTGATAGGGTCTGGGGTCCTGACTCTAAAATTGGAGGCCTCTATGATCTCTGACCACTGCCTGGTCTCTGGGTTCCTGCTCTGGGTGACACAGCGATTCATTCCTTCACCGGGTCTTCACTGAATGTACTACATGCTGGGTGCTGATGATAGAGGCGTGGCCTAAACAGGCCAGGTTCCTGCCCTCCAGGAACTTGCAGCTTGGGAAAAAAAGACAAGAAGCCAGTTGACAAGCAAACACATGGGTAAACCAAAGTGTGCTATGGGTCCAGGCGGGAGACGAGCTGGTGTTCTGAAAGAGACGAGCAGAGGGCTGTGGCTTAGTTGGCACCCCTGGAGGGCTTCCTGGAGAAACTAACAGGGACATAGAGATACGGATGAAATGAGGGAGTGAGCATACCTGGGGGAAGAATGTTCCAGACAGAGGGAGCTACAGGAGTAAAGGCCCTGAGGTGGAAACATTCCAGCACGTTCCAGAACACAAGCCGCCAGAGGCTCTGGAACAGAATGTGAAAAGGGAGAAGCAGCCAGACCCAGCTCTCTAGGTAAGGACCGGAGGTTTATTCTGTGATGGGAACACCTTGGAGGGGTGTGGGCAAGGAGAGTTCTGGTCATGGACTGAAATTTGAAATCAACACTTGGGCTCTTATGATACACATTTTACCCTTTTTAAGACTCAGAGAGGTCAAGGGACATTTCCAGGGTTACACAGCTGCCGTGGAGCCAGTGCTCTGTCCTGCCCACCCATCAGCTCCCACGAGTCTGCAGTCAAGCCCTTCCTACTGGGCTCTCCTTTTATTTTGGGGACCCATTCCGCGCTCTGAAGTAGGTGATGTCACTGGGACCAATGCCTGCCTCTCCCACTCATGTGAGCTCTGGCAGGGCAGGACCTTGCTGTTCTTGTCCCCTGATGTGGAGACGCCCAATATATGTTGGCTATTAGTAATACTGCAATCATCTGTTTGCTTTTAAAACCCATCCTCTAAATCTCTATGCTGCTGATGAACGGAATCCAATTCCACCCACCCCTGGTTCCTTGACCTTTCCACGGGCCCGTGATGCCAGCGGTGAGTCAGTGAGGAGTCAGGCCTTGGAGCTGGGGCCATGGCAACACTGAGGAGTGGGCACGTCGGGCACAGCTCAGCACCCATCCCCCACAGACTACAATGACTGCCCATCCAGCCCTGAGCGAGGCGGGGCAGTGATCCTGACTGGGGTGGCAGAACGGGGGTTCTGGTTCCCCAGGAAGTTTTTCTCCAAATGGCCACTGGGTGACAGCACTTCCCCAGGAATATGAGGCGGTTCAGTTCAGTTCAGTTGCTCAATCGTGTCCCACTCCACGGACTGCAGTACGCCAGGCCTCCCTGTCCATCACCAACTCCCGGAGCTTGTTCAAACTCTTGTCCATCGAGTTGGTGATGCCATCCAACCATTTCCTCCTCTGTTGTCCCTTTTTCCTCCTCCAATGGAGTTGTTGGGGGTAGGCTTTTCCCCGATTGAATCTGAGGCTCAGAACTTGAAAAACAGAATCATGGAGGAGATCTAGGCCCAGAGAGGACTTGCCTTGAGTCACACCGCTTTCAGTGGCCGGGCTGGGCCAGGGGTCACCCACCTACCTGGATGATCTCTGGAATAGCAGGAGAGGGACAGGGAGTTCCCGTCCTCTGGGCAGGACTTGGCGGTGGTCTCATCACGCCTGTCACTGCGCTCACTTGCCTGTCTCCCCCGCCACACTGTGATTCTCTGAGAGTGGGGGACTGTGCCTTGCACCCCCTGCCGCCTGCACCAGCTATGTCCTCTGCCTGGGTCACTCTCCCACTTTTCTCCACCTGGGTCCCGCCAGCATCTCCTTCAGCACTCAGCTGTCAGTTCCTCCAGGAACCCTTCACTGGCCTTTGGCCAGGGCAGAAGCCCCTCTAGATGGCGAGGCCCGCAGGGTAGGGATTGGTGGTGTAGCTGAATAGACCCACCCTAAGGATGTACAGACAGTCCATTCTGAGCCTGTGACATGGTGGTCCTCAAACTGCAGGAGGCACTGAAGCCACCCACAGAGCTTTGTGAAAATGCAGCCTTCAGGGTCCCCTCTTCCCTGGGGACAGAGCCTGGGAGCCTGTATATGACATATTTCCCAGGCGAGTCTGATGCAGGGGTCTGAGCAACCTTCTGAAGGAGTTGGGCAAAATGATCATGAGGAAAAACAATAAAAACCTCTGATGTCTGTGCCAAGTGAATCACTCCTAAGGCATTTTCAAGCTCGTTTCTTGCTTTTTCATCTTCATTGCTTCTATCTCGGGTGGGGGGGTCATCATCCCCATTCCCCAGGCATCGTCTCAGAGCCAAAGGTTGGTGTGCCTGAGAACTCCAAGCTCAGAAACCACAGACTCAGATGTGAGTTGGGACCATCTTGGGCTGGGAGAGCTGTGGTCTGTGGTAAAGCTTCTGTGTGTGGATGCTGCTGCTTGTTAAAAACACACATTTCAAATGCAGGACCTAGACTCAATCTGGCGATTCCAGCCCTGTGGAGGAAGCTTGGCCACTGCCACCATCCAGGTTCAGGCCCTTCTCATCGCTCTCCCTCTCTGCCCATCCCAGCCTTCTCCTACAGGGCCCAAAGAACACCCCATCTCATAGGAAAAACCACAGCTACGATTATGGCACGTCGCCTGCAGCCAAGTGCTGTGCCAGGCTCTGTGGGAGATACAGAGAAGGACAAGATCTGCCCCCAGGGACTTCCTGTCCAGCTGGAAAGACAAGAAGTGCTTACTATGGCGATGGAACAAGGTACTCACACTTTCTTTCCGTTCAAATGAATTCGTGGTCCCACCCTGACCCCATGGATTGGCTGGAACAGGCTCCCAAGCTGCATGGTCAGACCCAGGAGAGCCATCCACTGATAAATAAAAAGTGAATCATTGTATTTTCACATGAACATGTATTACAAATCACCCTGATTTTCTTTTTCAAGTTTGTCACAGTGACACCTGTTGTTGGCTTCTTGGCATCCTATGGAAGGGGGGATGTGCCAGGGACAATAAAGTCAGGACAGAAAAGGAACTCAGGAAGAAGAGACATAGGGAGAAGAAGTTTCTGGTTTGTCAAGACAGGAACCCTAAGCCCCAATTTTAAAGGAGAATAGAACTCCCCAGGCAAAATTCAAACATGTGATAAGTGAATTAACACAGAATTGACTCAGGGAAGCCATGAAGGGATTTCACAAGATGACACACAGTTAATTGCCAAGTGAATGATCCAAATAACAACTGTTTCAGGGGCTCAGAAAAAGAGATAAGATCTGTGAGCCAGGACTGTCTGGTAAGGCTGTCTGCAACAGGTGGATTAGAGCTAGGCCTGGGAGACAGGGAAGTCGAGGAAGAAAAGAGAGGAGGCTGGGCATTTTGTCCTCCCTTGGGAAGAGGGACTGGAGTGGGCTGGCCAGGGGCGGGGTGGGGGCTCAAGAGACTTGAGTGACATCTGTGTCATGCGAATTGTTTCCAAAGCACTCACATCGGTTTCTCCTTTAAAAAAATATTTATTTTTCTCTATTTGGCTGCATACGGTCTTAGTTGTGGCACATGGGATCTAGTTCCCTGACCAGGGATTGAACTCAGGCCCCCTATATTGGGAGTGCAGAGTCTTAGCCACTGGACCACCAGGGTATTCCCTGTTTCTCCTTTTTATCTTGACCTTACAAGCACTTTTGGGAGAACCACTGTCCCCAGTCTACAGTCTGAACTCAGAGTCGGGCAGTGACTTGCCCAAGATCCCCCAGCTTCAAGATGGCAGCATCTGGGAATGAGCTAGGGCTACTGTGAGGTGGAAGAGCCACAATCCACATTAAATAATCTGGCTTTGGAGACTGCTGATTTTTAGAATAGAAATTCTGGCCTGCAAATAGGACTTGGAAATACCAGCCCTAGCTCTGCTACCAACCACCTGGGAGACAAGGGGCAGTGTCTCTCTGAGCCTCAGTTTCCTTACCTGCACAATGTAGCTGACAGTACTTGCTCTTCTCTCATAGGATCAAGGTGAACTTTGAAATCCTGTGAAAGTAATCTTAATGGCGGAGCCAAGGGTACATGGAAAAGTTGTTGCTATTGTGTTACTCTGCACAACTGCCAACACTCATAGCTCCTGAAGGAGAGGGTGGGGCTCCCATCAGGGCATAGGATATGTGGATAATCCTTTCTGCATCTCTCCTTCCTCCACTGCCCCTGGAGGAATCTGGACCGGCCTGGTCCCATGCTTCCTGGATGAGGCAGATGCTAGGGCTGGGGCTCTGGGAGTCCCAACCCCTCCAGGGAACTTACTATACACAATGCTGCAGCAGAGGTTGGTGGGGAGAGGAGATTTGGACTTGTCGGCTGCGAAGCACTGATGGCATTTTCAGAACCTCAGGTACACAAGGGCTGTGACCTTCCGTGTGATCCCAAGGGGGCAGCTCCTCAGGACTAAGGAAGGAGAGGGAGTGTGAGGCGTCTTTTACTAAATATCATAGAAAGCATCTGGCCCGGTGCTTTTAGTTTGCATTTGGAGAAAGGAGGTTTGTAAAGGGAAAGGAAGGGAATCCAATCTGTCCGTAGCAGAGCCACTGACCAGAGATGTGCAGGTGTTAGAAGGCGCTGGACTAGGGGGCAGGCGTCTCAGGGTTGAGATCTGGATCTTATTGCAACTGTAGAAGGCTCTGGACAAAATCTCTTCCCCTTACTGGCACTTAGTTTCCTGGCCTGCAAAACTCAGATTAGATTGGCATCTCGAAGGATCCTTCCAGCCAGGACAGTCATTCTAGTTGAGGAGTCACAGCACCCTAACACGGGGTGCTGAAAATGTCAAAGGGAACCTGTCGAGGTTTGTAGTCCACTGAATTTCGCTGGAGGTCTCCCCGCCTGAGGATGCGGCCGTTGCCACGGCAACCAGCCAGGCGTCTTGGTCCCCTGCGTCCCGCTAAGGAAGCTGGGAAGAACCCTGCCCTTACCAAGATGGCGGCGGCCATAGGGCAAGGGGCGGGGTTGAGCGCCGTCGGCCTCTCCAGACCTTTACTCTGTTTCCGCTTTTTCATGCTAAGGGGGAGCTTCCGTCAATACTTATTCTCTTTCCTGGTTCTGGGAGCCCTGGGAGGCTGGGAGGGAAGGTTTGCTTGCAGGGATCGCGGCAAATACCCAGGGCAGGAAGGCGGGACTTCCGCGTCCCGTCGGAAGTGACGCGACAGTCGCGGCCGCGGACAGGTGGAACGGCAGGTGCGTTCAGGTGCCAGCCTGGCCCGGACCCGTCTGTGGGACTGACGCTTCCGGTGAGCTACAGAGGCAGCTTCTGAGGGCCTGGAGACCCGTGGGGCGGGCTCTGGGATCTGAGCCCCCAGCCCTGGCCTGGAGTCCCCCTCTGTACCTAGTAAGAATCACTTACCCACCCCCCACCCCGGGACAATCCCCCATCGTCCGGAGGGGAGGAGGAGGGCCTGGCTCTCGCTGATAGCCGGGGTTGGGGTTGGTATTTAGGCACTTTGGTTTCCTAAGCCCTGCCCTCTTTTCTCATCCCGATCCAGTTCCCCATTCCCCTGCCGAGCTGGGCAGTTAGCCAGCCCACTGAAACTCTCGGAACCATGTTTGCAGACTTGGATTATGACATCGAGGAGGATAAACTGTGAGTATGTTGTTACCCCAAGTCCCACGAGTGCAGGAACCCCAGATCCCCCTAAATCCCTGGACTTTCGAGTTCCACAGACCCTTGCTTCTCAGCGTAAGCTTAGAAGCTGCAGTGAATCCTGCCCTTCCAGAAGCTCACCATCTGTAGGAGGCTGTGGACATATTGAAGTATAATTGCAATTCAGGGCCACAAGGGCCCTGATGGAGAATGACATGGCTACAAGGAGAACCCAGCCAGCTGAGCAGTGCCTCTGCTAGGGTATTCAGGGAAGGCGTCACAGAAGAGGTGGCAATTGAGCTAGGTTTTGAAGGATGAATAAGAATTTCATAAATACACCTTCCTTCCCAGCATAAATGATTAGTAGGGCAGACTTTTTAAAAATTAAGTTAGTTTTCTTGTTAGAATTGGAGAAGGAAATGGCAGCCCACTCCAGTATTCTTGCCTGGAGAATCCCATAGACAGAGGAGCCTGGCAGGCTACAGTCCATGGGGTTGCAACGAGTCGGACATGACTGAGCAACTTCACTTTCTTTCTTTCTGTCACAGAATTGAGCTAGGTTTTGAAGGATGGATAGGAATATCATAAACATACCTTCCTTCCCAACATAAATGATTAGTGGGAGAGATTTTCAAAAATTAAGTTAGTCTCCTTATTAGAATGTATCCTCCCTCAGAGCAAGGACTGAATGCAGTGCCTTTCTGTGTCCTCAGCACTGACGGTGCTCAACATCAGCAGGTTGTTAGCAAATGTTTGTCGAGTGAAGGAGAGAATAAATGAGAGTATTTGCCATAAAACATAAATAAGTGCTAATGTATGGTGAAAATTGAGAGGTAATTGAGTATAACAATTGAGAGATGTGTGATGCATAGGTTAACAGGAGAAGGCTTCCTGGAGGTGGTGGCCTGTGATTTATGTAGCTGAGAAGGTGACAAGAATAGTCTGACTCAACTCTTAGAGGGAGAATGAAGAACAGGGATAGGGACCTATTTTTTTGAGTACTTACTCTTGGCTGAGTTGGTGTTAAGTGGCTTCCATGTACTTTTAAAATGGCCATTTTTTAAAATCAAATGATTTTATGAATGAGGAAACTGAGATGCAGAGAGGGTGACTTGCTTATTCGAGACACACAGCTGATAAATGGCCAAGTTGGGGTTTAATCCTCCATTAGCATGCATCCAAGAGCTCTGCGGTGTTCCAGCACAAAATGACAAAATGCTGTCTTTTCGGCCAAATGAGAAAGAGCTTCCCTCGGTAGCACGTGCAGCACTGGGAGGCTCTTGGGGGTTTTGGAGGGCCTGCCTCCACCCCCATCTCCTCCAGTCATTCTTTGTCCAGGACACTCAACTGCACGTGCTTCTCTTTCCAGCGGAATCCCTACTGTGCCTGGGAAGGTGACCCTGCAGAAGGATGCTCAGAACCTGATCGGGATCAGCATTGGAGGAGGAGCCCAGTACTGTCCCTGCCTGTATATTGTTCAGGTATTGAGTGCTTTGGAGGCAGGAGGGAGGTGCTGGAGGGGGCGAGCCACCTCCCTACTTGGACATGACAAAGGTTCATTCCTCCACTCTGTAAAGCTGGCTCTTTATTCTCTTCAGAGGGGCTTCCCTGAATACCCCCTCTCAGTAGGTCTGCCCTTGTTTTTCTGTCATTTCAATCTGTTTTTTTTCCTTCTCAGCAGTTACCACCATCTGTACTCTCATGGATTTGCTCACTAATTCTGTATCTAGCCACTTTTCCAGACTCTCTGCACTATGAAGGCAGGATCCCAGTTTGCTTGTTCACTGCAGTCAGCATCTCGTACAATGCCTGGCAAATAGTGGACCTTCAGTAACAGTGTTGCCAATGAATCAACAAAACCATCAACCTTTAGTACTAACACAAGTGTGAAGCATAGTAGAAAGCCTAAAAGACTATGAATGGCCTGAGTTTAAATGCAAGCTTCCCTGCTTATTAACTTGTTTACCTTTCTGGGCCTCAGTTTTGTTACCTGGAAATTGGGGATGTAAAATGCGTAGGTCTGAGGATCTTTGGGTTGCTGTGAAGAATGAACTCAACGATGACATCCCGCAGTTTCTGGCCCTTAAGCAGCACTCCCTCAATGGCAGCTGTTACTATTTTTATGACCGTTCACTCTCCCAGATGATCTGCCAGCGGCACTTTACAAGTTTGTGGTCCTTATCGCACAGGAGCTGTCCTGGTGATGTTCTGTCATCTGTGATTCGCAAGTGGGGACTGGCCTCCTTTACTGTGGGGCTGGTCAGAGTCAGTGATCTCTCTAGTCTTGGAAGGAAGCTTGCTCCCGTAGACATCAACTTGACCTGGACTCTGCTCTATTCTAACCTTCTCAGCTAAGTAGCCATTGGTGGCAGATGAGAAACATCAGTCTCTCTGAGGATCTTGCAAAAGAGTCACTTCTAAGGCCTTGAAGATGGAGATTCCCTGGATCTGGTCTTGCCCACTCAGAATGTGGCCTTTACAAGCCCTTTGGCCTCCTCTGACCCAGGAGGTGTTGGGGAGGCCTCCCCCAGGCCTGACCTCCTCGAAATCTGCCTGTTCGGCCTCCTGTGCCACCTTCCCCTCCATCCCCGCCCCCTGCTGAGGGCCAGGTTTGTCCTTAGTGTGAACTGTGATTATAAATAGTAGAATTGATTTTTTCAAAATTCAGTTTTATTTTTAATCAAAGACTCTCTGACTTGCTTTTAACAAGTCAAGAGTACTAAAAGGCCAATGTCAAATAAGCAATTCCCTGCTCTACCCCATCTTGCCGCCCTTCCCCCTCCCCAGGCCTGCCTCCACCCAATCCCAGAAGCAACACTGCTTCCCACCCTTTTAGCTGTAGATTCAGGTTGGAGGTCCCATTTTTTCTCAGTAAGATGCTTATCCCGTTACTTCTTGATCTGTCCCTTGTAAACATCTATCAGCTTCTCTCAGCCAAGGAGACAAGAATTTAACTTTCTTCCCAAACCACTGTTTCCTCCCACTCCATCTTCCTAGCACGGTGACCTTGTCAGTTTTGATCCAGTCTGTGTCAGTGCAATAGGTTTCATGTTTGGGGACTATTTCCTCAGGGCCTGGCCAGGGTATCTTGCAGACACTAGAGTTAAAGCAAGAAAACAGAGGCCCTCCTCTCCACCTCACCCAGAGAGCTCAGAGCACAGTAAGGTGCATTCTAGGTACCGAGCTTAATGGTCTTCTGTGTACTTTTTCAAAAAATATTTTTATTATGGTGAAATTCACGTAGCATACAATAGTGGTTTTAAAGTATAACCACTCAGTGCTATTTTAGTGCGCTCATGGAATACAGCTACCATCTCTGGTTTCAGAACTGTCTCATCACCCAGACAACCACCCGTGCCCTTGAGTGATCATGTCACGTTGACGTTCATTCACGTTGCAGCCCATTTCAGTACTTCCTTCTTTTCATGGCTGAAGAGCATCCCACGGGATGGATAGACCACCACTTGTTTACCCACTCATCTGTTCATGGACATTTGTGTTGTTTGTACCTTTTGGATGTTGCGAATAACACTGCTATAAACATTCATGTCCAGTTTCTGTGTGGACATATGTTTCCATTTCTTTTGGATATAAATCTGGAGCGGAATTTCTAGGTCATATGCTAACTCTGTGTTTAATTTTTTGAGAAAGCCTGTGATTCTTTTCTTAACTCAATCTTCTTTTTTTAAAACAAGTAATTTCTTTTTTTTTCCATTTGCATTCTCCTTGTGTTTTCAGTACATTTACCGCAAACATTTCCCATCATCTTTCTGTCCTCCACCGCTGGTCTTTCCTCTTTGAACGACCCCTTCCCTCTCCTCTAGTGGACTGGATTCCCTCATCTCCAGGATCCCTCTTTCTTGGCTTACTTCCCCACGTTGGTGGAGCATGTTTCCTGTAGCTTTCCGAGAAAGGCTGCTAGGGCGGTCAATTTTTTGAGAACTTGTGTCTCCGTAAGGGTCTCGTTCTGTTTTTTGTGGTTGTTATTCTCATATTCATTTCAGTTGACACGTGAGTGGGTCAAATTCAAGAATGAACATCAAGGTTGAAAATAATTTTCACTTAGAAATTGGCTGGTGTCATTTCATTGTCTTTTTGCCATCAGCATAGTTGTCCTGTCTGGTGATGCCAGTCTTACTTGTGAGCCTTTATTTGCAGTAACGTGTTTTACTGTTGGCCCATGAGAACTCCTGGGCACTTCTCTTCATCCCTGGCATTCTGAAGCATCGTGACGACGGCTCTTGGCGTGATCCTTTCTCTGTCTGTCGAGCTGGAACCTCAAGGGGCAGGTTCATTGGAAACCCCATGTCTTTCTCTTCTGCATCTCACATATTATCCATGATGCTGTCCTGCTTTCTGTTCTCGCTTTTGGACTCCTGTTGGTTAAACTCTGAGCTTCCTATTGGTTAAACACTGGGCTTCCTGTTGGTTAAACTCTGGGCTTCCTATTGGTTAGACTCTGGGCTTCCTATTGGTTAGACTCTGGGCTTCCTCCATTGATCTTTTAGTATTCCTTTTCTTGTTTTCTGACCATCTCTTTTTTGCTTCCCACTGCTTGGTTTCCAAAGTTCCTTTGGCATTCTCCATTTCAATTATGTTTTGTGTTTTCCTATTTCCGAAATGATCCTTTTACATCATCGTGTTCTTGTTTTTCAGGTCTCTGTGAGGATGTTAATTGCAGTTTTCTTTTTATTTTCATATTATATAAGATGAATATATCTGAAATATGTTTATATTATATAAATATTTCATGTTACATAAATATTAGAATATTTCATATTATTCCATTTATTTTCATAATCTTTCATATGGTTGCCCCTGTTTTGTTCCTGTTTCCTGTGGTTCTTTTTTCTATTTAAATGTTTTGGTGTTTTTCACATGGGACACTTTTTCAAGGGCCCAGTACTCCCCGCCTGTCTTTGTATCTAAGAGCGAGCCCTCACAGTCACGACGGGTCTCACAGTTCTGTGTGGTGGCAGAGTCAGCTGGTGGGTTCCGCTGCGGGGCGTCAGCCAGTCTTCCAGCGCCCACAGAGAGAGGCCTTTCCTGCGGAGCTGTTGGGTGGGGGGGGGCCCTGGGGTGGGGCCCCCCGCCAGGCTCCTGAGGCTCCAGGCTCCAGGTAAGCCTGGCTGCCGGTGTTTTGGGGCCCCACAGGGACTATGGGGCTGTGGGACTCAGCACACACTTTTGTCGCCTGCTCATCCTGAGTGTCTCCCCCTGTCTCTGTCCTTTTAACAGACACATTCAGCCACATTGAGCCAGTGAGCACAGAACCCCCTGGATGGGGTCACTTGGGGAGAAGGGGCTCGTGTGTGTGAGGGCCCTTGCTCCTTGGGGACTGCAGTGAGGTTGCAGGAATTGATCAGTGGTGCTCTGGCACCCAGTCAGCTCCGAGCAGCGTTGTTGGAAAATCTAAACAAATGACTTTGGAGGAACAAAGCCTCCAGTGGGTGTGTAAGGTTGGGTGCAGTTGATATCAGAAAAGGGACGTCTTATCAGTCACATTTACTTCCTGCCCTCCTTCCCTTTCCCCCAAGAAGGTGGGTCATTCATATCTGGCTGTTGGGGTGTTCTCTCGCCTTGCCCTTCTCCTCGCCACGTAAGGGACAGAGTAGAGACCAGGACAGGGCTGGTGCTGGTTGGGGTGGAGGGCATGCCCGCCTGCGCCAGCCTTCTTCCCAGCTTTCCTTTCCTCCCGTCCATCCCCTTCCACACCCACAGGTGTTTGACAACACACCCGCCGCACTGGATGGCACTGTGGCAGCTGGCGATGAGATCACAGGGGTCAATGGCAGGTCAATCAAAGGGAAGACTAAGGTGGAGGTGGCAAAGATGATTCAGGAAGTGAAGGTAAGGCGGCGGCGGCGGCGGCGGCGGGCACACGCGCCCTTTTGAGACCCCAGCCTGCCCGAGGCCTCGGCGGGCCTGCAGGGGGCCTGGCCCTCACCTAGCTCCCTCCTCGGCACCTCGGGATCTGTCACATCCCAGCCCCTCCAGTGTCCCCCGGGTTCATTTGGGAGATGCTGACTACCTCCAGGACTTGTGCTGGGCCCTGGTGAGACAGTGGGCACCACGACTCAAAGGTCCTGCCCTCGAGCTCCCAGGGGAGCTGCCAGACTCAGAACCACACCTCGGGGTGAGCCAGCGTGTCCCCAGTCAGGGCTGGAGCTGAAGCTAGAAGTCCATGGTGCACCTGCCCGGGTCAGTAGATACCCAGGAAGCGTCCTCTGAGCCATGCTGGGCCCAAGAGGGTGTGAGAGGGAAAAAGGCACCCCACCTACCGTTCCCTGCAGGAACCTGCAGTCCTGTGGGTCCTCCTGGTCTCACACATCACCCCGGGGACCCCTCTGGGCACCAGGGCAGCTCCGTGTCCAGCTGCTGGCGTCCTGTTCAGCAGGCCAGACTGCACTGCCTGTTTCCTGCTTCCCCCGCCCTGCTCTAGGCCAAGTCCTCTCCCTACAGAGCCCCTCTCTCCTGCCACGCCCAAAAGCATGCAGCCCTTCTGCCATGTTTTTGGAGATTTTTGCTGCTGGCAGCTATTGCAAAACCAAAACAGTGAAGGTGCAAAGCCGCAGGATGATTTAACGCTCTGAGAGTCAAGCATCCGGCTGCCCGCTGAGCTCGGTCGAGTGTTTGGGCTCCCTCACCCCATCCAGCCAGACCTCTCCTCACTTCCCTCCCATCCTCTGTGTCTTAAAGGCCTGGTACCAGCATCCCTGACAGTCCGTCTTCTTACCTTAGCCCCGGACCCACGGCTTCCACTCTCTCCCCTTTGTTCTCCTCTCCTGCTCCGCCTGGTGTGGAGTTTACTGCCCTGGGCATTTCCTGTTGGGCAGAGGAGCGCATCATGGGAGGTGGTGGGCCATGTTTCATTCTGATATGGAGCTGGGGTCCGTGTGCCCCCCCCCTCTGGATCCCTTTTCTCATTTCCCCTGTCTCTACCCACCAGAACCCTCCTTGTCCTCCCGAGCCTGTCTCACGCCAGCCTCTCACATTACCCATGAGAATAGGAGCTCTTGGCAGGTGCGCATGGCCTTGCCATTGCCTGGGGACTCCCCAGCCCCCACGTTTGGCAGACATCTGGGCACCCATCTCACCAGTGCCCTGCAGGAGGGAAGGAGCTGCTTGTGGTCGCACGGCTGGAGCAGAGCCCAGATCTGGTCCCACCTTGGTGCTCCTTCCTCCCCTACAGCCGTGCTCTGTGGCGGCCCTGAGCACCCTGCCAGGCAGCCTTCTGCACGCTCCCACCCCCCGACTCATGGCCTCAGTTCACTCTAGTTTCCCTTCAGGATGCAGCTTTAAAATTCTGTTTTGTATCTGAATGAATTCAGCCCCCAGCTCAAGGGTCTTAGGATCTCAAGCATGAGACTGACCACGGTGGCCTCACGTGGTCAGGGCAGCCTTCTCGAGGGAGGCCGGCTATTTCTCGTCCAGTCACTGGACTGCGATTGGTGTAATTCCGCGAATTGCATCGGCCTCTCCTGCTGGCCTCGGGCTCTGGGGGGCTGCAGCCACCCTCTCACCTGCTCCCCAGCACCCCAGCACCTGACACAGAGAAAGTGCTCGGACGTGTTTGTGGGGCGAATGGCAGGACTCCTGAGAAGGGGGCTAGTTTAGAAGATCCTCTCAGAGGACAGGAAAGTGGCCTGGCAGAGGTCTGCACTGTGGCCGTGGCATGGGGGAGGGCAGGGGCACGCAGTGTCACAGACCGCCCGGCTGTGAGCTCTGTGACCCCAGGGACCCTGTCTGCCCTGTCCCTGCCGATTTTCTGGGGCCTGGTGGGTGGAGAGAGGAGGAGGAACCCTTTCCCCGTGCTCAGGATTCTTTGATGACCACAGATACCAGGGCAAACAGGCCTACTCAGAGAAGGGGCTGGGGCCCAGGGGCTCCATCACAGCTCTGCTGTCCTCTTCCAGGGGGAGGTGACCATCCACTACAACAAGCTGCAGGCGGACCCCAAGCAGGGCATGTCCCTGGACATTGGTAAGCTGTGCCGGGGCAGTGGCGTCCAGGGGCTCTGCAAGCCCCCGTTCTGTCTCCTTGTGACAGTGCATCAGTGGTCACGTGGCTGTGCCCTCTGACCCTCCGACCAAGCCAATCCAAAGCAGCTGGGAGGACCCAGGGGTGCTCCCCGGAACCCGTCTCTGGTTTCTCCCTGCCTAATGGTTCACTCCCCTACCTCCCTCGACCGCCTGCTCTGGTGCCTGCATGCCGTAGGGCAGCCCTCCAGCTCACTAGGCCCAGTCCCTCACCACTCTGAAAGGGGAGGGCAGCCCAGCCCTGCCTGGTACCGCCTGCCCACCTGCACACCCCACTCAACCCTGGCCTCTTCTGCCCACCTGCTGCCAGAAAGCCTTAGGGTCTGGATAGGCCCTCAGGTTCGGGGCAGAGGGCAGTCCTGCTGCCCACAGCATGCCCTGGGACATATTACCTCCTGCTCGGGGGCTGGGCCTTGGCTCTGTAGATGCTTCCAGGCTCAGGAGCCAGATGGGAGCTTCGAGGTCCTCTGGACCAGCCACCTCACTGCACACCAGAGCCCGGGACCCAGGGAGGCACTGTGCCCCCAGGTGAAAGCCCACCCAGATCTCTTGGCGCTGGGGCCCAGCACCCTTTCCCTCCACCCTTGGGCCACAGTTGCCTTCTGGTTTTTAAGGAAAGAGGCCAGTGTCAGGCCTAGGCAGCTCTGGACTTCAGTGGGAGTCGATAGCCACTTTGAGTGCCAGACCCTCAATTAAGTGCCTTACATACTTATTGTTTCCAGGCTCCCAACACCTCTCTCAAGTAGAGAGTGAAAAGGGCAGGGAGCCCAGAAAGCCCATAACCCCCCGCCAGGACCCTCCCTACTTCATAGTCACCCCCACCCCAAACCCCAGTTCCGGCCCTGCTGTTGCTCCCAGTGAGTCGTGATGGAGCAGGATTGGCCCTGGGGGCCCAGACTCCACCTCATGAGTCCTTTCTCACCTGGTCCCAGTGCTGAAGAAGGTGAAGCATCGGCTGGTCGAGAACATGAGCTCGGGGACGGCAGATGCTCTGGGTCTGAGCCGGGCCATCCTGTGCAATGGTGAGCCCCCTTCTCCCAGCCCCACCACTGGTCCCAGGGGACTCAGGCCCAGGCCTCCGGGGCTCGGGTGCCACGGCTGCCCACCAGACCTGTATGTGTCCCGCTGGCCTGGGCCAGGCCTCTGCTGGTGGGGCCAATACTCACCATCTCTCTGCCTCCCTGGAGGCCTCCCCAAGCTCCCACAGATCACCCACAGTGCACAGTGAAGGCCTCTTACAGCCCGTGTCCCCCCGCTTTCCAGCAGGGGTTCACAGATAGGCCCAAGTCACAGATGAGAGACTCCTGGTGGGCAGGTGCCTCCTGCCAAGCTCCCCAAGCTGGTGCCTTCGCCACTGCCCCCCAGGTGCTCTCACACAGCCAGGCCTCCCCCACCCCAGCCCCAGTTCTACCCTGTGCCCTCTCGTCACCCCAGCACGTCCCGGCTGCTCCCGGGCTGCTTACCCGGCCCCCCGCCTCTCTCCAGGAGGTGGTGCTGCTGCCCAGCAATTCCTGCTCAGACCTGGAGGTGGCTGTGCTCGCCTCCCGCAGCGGGAAAACTGAGTACATGCACATTCACACCCACACATGCCTGTGCACACACAACTCTCTCCCCACACGCTCACACCCACCCATGCGTGTGCACACGCGCTCTCCCCGGGGGGTGGGGGGAACCAGTGAAACACGCAGTCCCGCTCCCGCCGTCACCAGCCCAAGTTTATAAATAGCAGCAGCTCTGCTGTGTACGTGTGGGGACAGATATAAATACCAATATAAATTGTAGGCTCAGCTGGGCGCACTGGGCTTTATTGGCTGGGACATCGGGGGTGGGGTCTGAGCTTGTTCCAGAGGGTGTACAAAAGTGGCGGCTGCTATTTCCAGCTTCTTGGTGCCTATAAATCCCTGTTACTGTAGTTACCATGCGTCGAGATGAAATTAGAACTGGTTGTTGTGTTTTTTCCCCCCCAAACCTTGCAATTTCCCCAGCCTTAAATAGGGTTTCTAAAATTGAAGCTGTCATGATGTCCCATGACCCAGCTAAAAACAACAGCACGGCGCTTACGTGGCTCCTTCACTGCCAGGCTGGCCGGGCGCCAGGGTGCTGGGGCGCTGGGGCCTGGAGGCCAGCCCAGTGGCTGAAGCCTCTGAAGACCTCTAAGGAGCGCCCCACCAACCCCTAGAACCCAAACCCTCCTCCCTGACAGCCTGACACACACTGCATTCTCTGCCCAGATTTAAGAATCCAGACCTGGCTTCTACAACCCTTCCTCTCCTCCCACTCAGAAAACCCTGGCCCAGGTCAGCACAGGAAACTGAGGGGGCAGAGGGCACTCTGGCCTGCACAGCCCTCGCTGCGCACCTTTAGGCAAGTTGCTTTACCTGTCTGAACCTTGGTTTTCCCTATAAGATGGGGGAAGTAATCTGCCCCAAAAAGCTCATGTGGAGAAAGGACTGAGCTGGGTGGGGGGCTCCAGTGAGGCCAGGCTCTGTCTTAGGAGGCCCTGGGCCAGGCAGCCACCAGCATGGACCCTGCCCCACACTTGCTGCCCGTGCTCCTGGTGGGGAGGTGGGTGTGGGCCTCACCCTTATCAGAGTGGAGGAGGGTGGTGATCACTGCTGGCCGGAGCCCCGCCCCACCCTGATCTGGAATGCAGCCCCGGCCCTGGTCATCCACTTGTTCCTATCTTGAGCCCTGGAGGTGAGGCAGCTGCCCCCATCCCTCACCTGGCAGCCCTTACTGCCCCTGCCAGCCATGGCCTGGCCACTATCACCGCTAGACCAGGAGCCTGGAAAGCACCACTCAGATTTCATTCACCAAGGTCATTCCCTGGCCCAACACGGGGTCTGGCACATAGTGGGTGCAGGATAAACACCTGTGAAGCCAGTGAAGACGATCGCCAAGGCCCACTCCAGTGCAAGCTCTTCCTCAAAGCCCTTCCTGCCTTTCTCTCCCCTCCCAGATTGCTGTCCCTTCTGAGCTGCCAGGTGGTGGCGGGCTGCCTTGAGCCTACCTTAAGAGTTACTGTCAGGCATCCCGTCTCTCCCACTTGTCTCTGACTGCCTTGCTTCCTAGCCGTTGGCAGGGCGTGTGTTGGAAGTTCTGGCCAGGTCCTTGACTGCTAGGCAGGGGCTTGCCTTCCACCGGCCTTGGGCAGCTACCCTTGGGCATGGCCTTGGGGAGGGCCCAATCCAGTTTTCACTCCTCACTTCTGGAAGCACCCGCATCCTTGTCACCATGTCCCAGCCTCCTGGGGTGGTGCTTATCACAGCCTCCTGAGGGTCGCCCTGCTGTCCCGCCTTGTCTGGGTATAGTGGGCTCGTCACAAAACACCTGCGAGCCCAGCCGCCCTGAGGTGCCCAGTCCCCATCCCTGGGACCCTGTCCTGTTCTGTTCCTGGTTCTTTGGGGGCCACCTCGCCTCTCCCAAGCCTGGCTCCAGTGATCCCTGGGTCTCTCCCCTCACCCCTGGCTCTCTGATCCCCACAGATGGGCTCGTCAAGAGGCTGGAGGAGCTGGAGCGGACCGCCGAGCTGTATAAAGGTGGGCAGGCACACCCTCCCGCCAGCAGCCCTGGGTGGGTGGGGTACTGCACCAGAAGTGCCTGGCCCGGGTTCTCCCCGAGGTGGAGCTCTGGAGCCCTGCTGTAAACGTGATGGCAGTGAGGGGCAGGGTGCCAGCCACACAATTCTAGGACCGTAGTCATTAAAAATTCTTAAGAAAATCTAAAGACCTGCTTTTTCTGATTATAAAAGTAACATGTGCCCATAAAAAAGAACGGCACACGTAAACCGAGTGAGAAAAGCCTGAACCTCAAGGACAGTGTGGGCCTCGGGTGGGGTGGGGGTTTGGAGGCCGTGTCCTGGACCAATGTCATCCCCACCGTGTGGTCCTGTCCCTCTCATTTTGGGTCTTTCCCACAGGGATGACAGAACACACCAAGAACCTCCTCCGGGCCTTTTACGAGCTGTCACAGACGCACCGGGGTAAGGATGCCCTGATCCTGCTACATGACCCTGGAAAAAACCCTGCACTCTGGGCTCAGCACCTCCCTACACCCCACGGGGAGGGTGAGGGCGAACTTCTCTCTGGGGCCTTTCTGCTGCCCAAGCTCAAGCAGACCCTGCAGCATCTGACCTCATGTCAGATTTGGGGGTGTGATGGTGATGGGGCCAGCGGGGAGCCTCTCGACCAGCTAAGCTTCTGTGGGGTGCAGAAGATCCCCGTGCAGGCTCTGTCCTGTCTATACTGCTGCTTACAATGTACAAGGCCTTTTCTTATTCCCGATCATGTTTCCTACACGTTTGTTAGCTTCAGTTAATCCCATTTTACAGCTGGGAAGACAAAGCCCAGGTAGAAGAAGCAGTAACCCAGCTCCTTAGGTGCAGGGTTGGCCTTAGGACCAGATTCCTAGACTAGTACTCTGCTCCCAGACAGTTTCACCTACTCCACTTTGACCCTGTCTTCCTCGCATGGTCTGGTCACTTCAGGAACCAGGTCAGCTCCTTGGATGTAGACCCACCTTCCTTGGGGGTACAGGTCCAGCTCTTAGGGGTGTAGATCCACCTTTCTTGAGGTTTAGACCCACCTCCCTGGGATGTAGACCACCAGCAGACCTCAACCTCCGACCCACCACGCCCCCCACCATGCTTCTCCCCAACAAATCCCTGGCTTCTCCGTTAAGGGGTCAAGTAAAGGGGTCAAGTAGGGGCGGCCTTCAGAACAAACTTGTCACGCAGCCTTTGGGGACGTGTTCTCTGTGATCGGGGTGCGGGAGCCCCAGCCCGCTGCGAGTGAGGCTTTTGTGAAGTTCGCCGATGCCCACCGCAGCATCGAGAAGTTTGGCATCCGGCTCCTGAAGACGATCAAGCCGGTAGGTCACGTGGAGCGTGCGTGGGTCCGTAGGTGAGCGGGGAGGAGCAGTGTGGCCAGCGGAGTGTCTTGTTCTGGAGGCGGAGCACCTAGGGGCTGGTTTGGGGGTGGGCTGCTACAGCTGACCGTGGCTGAGTCCTTCTTCCTCCACGACCTCAGCACTGACCTCCAGGCTGGTTTCCGGCCCTGGCCCCACCAGAGTTACAACTTGCCCTTGGCCTGGGCTGTCTCCTCCTCGGAATGGACAGGGCAGTCGGGGATCTCCCCTCGGCTCTGACACCTGAGTCCACTAGAAGGGTGGACGCACCAGTGCCACTCCTTGTCGCCCTCTCCAGCCTTCACCCGCCCTTGCCCAGGGGGCCTGAGCGTCCACCCCACCTCCCCTTCCAGATGCTGGCAGACCTGAACACGTACCTCAACAAAGCCATCCCGGACACTCGCCTCACCATCAAGAAGTACCTGGACGTGAAGTTCGAGTACCTGGTAAGTGGGCCCCGGCCTCCTGGGGGGGCGGTGGTGTGGGCCCGGCCTGCTGGGGTCAGAGCCCACCTGGAGGTTTGTTCCTCTTCAGTCGGCCGCTTGACGGCCAACGGGTCAGGGCCAGGACCTTGGTGACACCTGACTGGGGGCGTGGCGCCAGGGCCCTAGGGAGGTGTTCGGGGCTCAGGCAGCAGCCTAGGCCCTGCCTTGACTCTTCAGAGGAGATCTGGGGTGGGTGGCGCCCTTGCTCGGGACCCACTCTGACCCCATGGGAATTTTCTTCAGTCACCCTTTAACAGTGGATCAGTCTAGCTCACTGGTTGTAACATGGATTTTCATGAGTCTTATGATCAAATGGTAATTCTGCGGTCAAAGGAGTTGAGGAAAAATACTCCACTGAGCAGGCCCACCCAGGTCCTTTGCTTCAGGACTTGTCAGAGCCTTCGATAGACCCATGTGTAACGTGGGTCTTCAGGGGCTTCCTCAAGTTCTTTGGATCCTGAATCCTTTAGCCCAGAGCATCTGTTGGGACTTGGGTGTAAACGCTGGGCTCTCGGGCCCTTTCCATCGTCCCTGATGAGTGCCCTCACCACCCTGAGCCTCCAGGGCAAGGGCCAGCCTCTCCCCACACGTCTCAGCTCTTTCCAGCTCAGGGTGTGCAGGGCCCACAAGGCCTGGCACGGCTGCTCCTCTGGGTGGCCGAGGGCTCCAGGGGGGCATGGGAGGAACTGGGGCCATCAGGGTGCGCGCCCAGGTGGTGCAGCCCCCCTGACAGCCTGGCCTCACCCGCCCCACAGTCCTACTGCCTGAAGGTCAAGGAGATGGACGACGAGGAGTACAGCTGCATTGTGAGTGGGGTGGGGGAGCACGGCCCTGGTCCTGGAGTGGCTCGGGGTGCACACGCCTCTCCCTGCCTGCCTCACAGAGCCCCAAGAGCGTCCTGGGCCTGCCAGGGACACGGGGTGGGGCGGGCCTGCCCAGGAGAGGCCTGGGGACTTGGCCAGGCTCCTGTTTGTGCAGATCTGGGGGCTGTCCTTCCGTCCCTCCCTGTGGCCTCTGCAGGCCTCCCAAGTGCTGGCCATTTTTGCCGTGGAACCATCCCCACTGCCTGCTCCCAGACCAGCTGCCCTCTAGACTTGGTGAGGCTCCTGCAGGAAAAAAAAAATGCCCTTCCTCTCACTCCTGAGAGCTGGGTTTTTTTCACTTGCTACTTTGTAATATTTTTGATAGCAGGGTCCATCTGTGACTCAACACTCATTTAATGTGGCAAGAGTCTGGGGTTTTTTTTTGTTCTTGTTTTCACAAAGCTATCCCTAAGCACTTCTAGCAACTGCAGGCGTCTCAGAAACGGGGAACGGTGGCAGCTTTGAAAAGTGCCGTGTGGTGGGGGGGTTGCGAACTGGCGGGTTCTCTGCAGCCTCTCTGCCGCCACCCCCCGACCCCTGCCGCCTGCCCAGGGTCCCTGACGTGCTTCCCCCGGGCCCAGGCCCTCGGGGAACCCCTGTACCGCGTGAGCACAGGCAACTACGAGTACCGCCTGATCCTGCGCTGCCGTCAGGAGGCCCGCGCCCGCTTCTCCCAGATGCGCAAAGACGTGTTGGAAAAGATGGAGCTGCTCGACCAGAAGCATGGTGAGGGGCTGCGAGGCCCCCCGACACCATCCTCCTCCCCATTTCAGAGAGGTCCAGCACTCACCCGAGCTCCCAGGGACAGCCCGTGGCAGACTGACTCTGAGTCAGACCCGAGATGGGAGCGTCCCAGAGCCTGGCCAGGGTGGGACTGGCCGTGTCCCGTGGACTCCTTGGGGTGTAGTCCCACCATCCCCAAGCCCTACCCCACCCTGGCAGTTCTCTTCTACTCCCTGAACTGGGAGCGGGGAGGCCTGGGTACTGTGCAGGGCTGGGCAGCCCTGGCTGGCCTGGCCCCCTCCGAGGGTGCCAGGGGGCAGTGAGGTGCATGAAAGGGAAGCCCAAGGGTGGCGGAGTCGGTGGGGCCCTGTGTGCAGGCAGCCTGGCCCACCGGCGCTGTCTGCTGCCCCTCGCGCCCCAGTCCAGGACATCGTGTTCCAGCTGCAGCGCTTCGTGTCCACCATGTCCAAGTACTACAACGACTGCTACTCGGTGCTGCGTGGCGCCGACGTCTTCCCCATCGAGGTGGACCTGGCTCACACCACGCTGGCCTACGGCCTCAGCCAGGACGAGTTCACGGACGGCGAGGACGAGGAGGATGAAGACGAGGAGGACACGGCAGCCGGGGAGCCGCCCAGGGATTCGCGAGGGGCTGCCGGGCCCCTGGACAAGGGCGGGAGCTGGTGTAACTCCTGAGTGCCCCCTCGGGGTGTGGGTCCGGGGGGCAGGGTGAGCGGGAGGACGCAGCTCGGGAGCGGGGGCAGGGCCGCCGCACGACAGGGTGTGCAGCGCATAAAGGCCTGCTGGCTTGGGGCGCGTGCCTCCCTGCTGCTCTGTCCTGCACGGCGAACCCGGGTTGCCCGCCCAGGATGAGCTCTGGGGCCGTGGCCTGGGCCCTCGGCCCTGGCCCCCTCCCTCTCCACCCCTCACCTCCACCCCCAGCTCCCCAGCCAGCCAGAGAGCTTAGTCTCCCGACCTACCTTAGGAAGGAGAGAGAGGGCAGAAAGGAAGAGGGGTCAGAGGTGGCAGGATTCCAGGATTCGTTGCTCGTGGGCACCTCCGCCGGCCCCACCCCGAGCCTGCCAGGAGTCGGGGGGCCCGCGGGTGGCCAGCCGAGCTGGGGCCAGCGTTGCACCCTCGCCTCTCTTTAGGCTGGCCCCACCCCCGTCCACACTCACCTCGGCAGCCTTTATTTATTTTATTCCCCTGGCTCAGCCACTTCCCTGGGGAGGCCTGGGCACTGGGCCTGTATTGAATAAACACAAACCCAGATGGAGCCAGGCTCTTTGCAGTGGCCTCAGACCCTCTCTCCCCTCGATGTCCCCTCTTCTGCTGCCCTGATCACGGAGAGGGGCAACACCATTGGAGAGGGGCTCACCAACATTGCCATTATGGCACTGACTCCTCACAGCAGTTCTTTGGATGAACACTGCTGTCCCCATGTACAGATGGGAAACTGAGGCCAAGAAGAGACTTGCTCAAGGCCCCTTGGTGTATGGGGAAGAAGTGAGATTTGGACTCAGAGCTGTCAAGTTCAGAAGACTCCACTTTCCCCACTGCCTCCCAGGCTTTCTGCTCTGTGGAGCCTTTTATATCCTCTCTCCTCTGTGACCCTTGAACTAAACCTTTATTTGGGAAAAGACGGGACAGATACTGGGTCAGGCAGATCCAAGGCCCCAAATGAGGAGAGAGTTAAGGGTGCCTTGGCCATCCCAGGCCACCTGTTCTGCCAGGGCCAAAGGGGAGGGACCCAGTGGGTGGTGCCACGCTAGTACTCCATGTCTTTGCTTCTCCTGGACAGCTCTGGCCCACACCTATGATCCTAGTGGGATTATTCATAGTGACCCTTGTCACCATCAGTGTGTCCCTGTTTGGAAAATGAAATTTGTGCTCATCCGGAGAACAGGAGGGGTGCAAGAGGCTGTGAGAGGTGGGTAGAGCCCACAGTGGCCAAGGAGGGGGTGGTTTCCTGCTTATTAGGTTTGCATGTGTGGGTCTCGGGCAGAGATGCCAATGGGATCCTCAGGCAGGATTGGGAGCTTGGAGAGGGGGGCCAGCTGTCACTGTGTGTGCTCCCTTCGAGCCATCAGACTGCATCACCTCTCTGAAGGGTCAGCCAGCAGGGAGGCCAAGGGCACAGACGAGCTGGCAGCCTAGGTTTGAGGCACAGCTCCTGTGACCCTGAGCTACCTCCTAACCTCCTGGGCCTCAGTTTCCCTACCTGTGAGTGTGGCTAGTGAGGGTACCTTCCTCCTTGGGTCCTTAGGAGGATGAGTTAACCTTTGTGAAGAGCACAGCATGGTGCCTGGCACAGTCGGGTCTATATTCATTAAATAAGATGTAGTCACCGCTCTAGTGGCTCGGGGAAACCGCAGACACAGTGTCAGTCGGCCGGGTATGTGCTGGGGTTTTCCCGGGGCATGGATGGAAAATGAGACCAGTGGGGAGGGCTCACCAGGGGGATGGGTTCTCCTGCGGAGTGTGGATGAATGGAGTCATAGGCCCTGGTCACCTGATTTGGAGGGAGGGAAGCAAAAAAAGGGGTGTCCCATTTGTGGGAAAAGGGTGAACATGTAAGGGAAAATACATCCCTAAACCTTCCTAGTCAGGGTGAGACCTGGAGCTCCCCGCACTGGACTCCCTGTACCACTGACTGGGCGGATGGGGGGGACTTCCCTAGCGGTTCAGTGGTTAAGAATCCACCTTGCAATGCAGACGGCCACGGCCGGGGTTCAGTCCCTGGTCAGGGAACTAGGATCCCACTGTGCTGTGGAACAACTAACCCCACAAGCCCGCAGCTGCTGAGCCCCTGCAGCACCACTGGAGAGCTGGTGCGCCACAGCCAGCAAAGATCTGGCGTGATGCAAGGAAGACCCCCACCTCCGACAACTAAGACCCAACCGCAGTCAAGTTAAAAAAAAGAGTGCCATTGAGGAGCTCTCTCTAGGACTCCTGGGAAGCTGGGGAAGGGAGGCCAGCAGCCATGTGTCCACAGGGACACGTGTCCAGAGCAAAGGCCCCAGGAAACCCGAGTTTATCCCCTAGAGAGAGGAGGCCGGGTCTCTAGAGAGAGGGTCCCTTTTAGAAAGGTGAGGGGGCAAGGTAGGTGCCATCCCTCGACCCTCAGCCCCAGCTCTCCCAGCCACAAGATGGAGTTATGGAGCCACATAAGCTTGCCTACACACAGGGGAGCCGGGATCCAGCCCCGGCCCACTGCTCTGGGACGTGTGCGCCCGTTCTCTGCCTTGGGCCCCTCCAGTGGCACTTGCTGGCCGGGCTTCAGTGCGCAGGGCCGGGATCGAGGACACCTTCCCCTGCCATCCTCCACCTCTGCCACTCCATCCCCAGTGCCCGCCAGCTCCCATCAGAGGCCCCCGGGGGAGAACCTCTCAGACTCCCTCCTGGCCCCCCGCCCCCCACCCCCAGGGAGCAGCCAGAGATGCAGAAACAGAACTCTTTGTCAGCTCAGTTTTATGAACTTCAGATTCACACAGGCCGTGCAACAGCAGCTTCACTGGCAGGACCAGGGCCACCCAGGGCAGTTGAGGGGGGCAGCTCCCCTCATGGACCCCCAGAGGTGACCCCCAGGAGCAGCCCCCCACCCCACCTGGTGTGGGGGCTCTGAGAGGGGAAGCCCCATTTCCGAAGTTCCTGCCACCCGGCGCTACACAGACTCAAGAGTCCAGCCCTGGCTCCGTCTTCACCTCGGGTTGCAAAGGCCCAGTGCCTGGGCTTGGCACCTCCACGGCCTCGAGGCCACCGGGCTCCTTGGTGCCGGCGGGCGGGAGGTCAGAGTCCACTTCGGCCTCAGCCTCCTCCTCATCGCCGGCCCCGCCCTCGGTGCCTGGGCTGGGTGGGCCATCCCTGGGGCGGCGCAGGCAACAGTAGGTGGCCACAGCCATGAAGATCCCCGCCAGGGCCACCTCGGAGCCTGCCAGGTAGAAGATGATCTCGTAGTTCTTGAGCGCGTCCACCAGGCGGCCTGCGGGGAGGGTGGATGGCAGGTGAGGGCAGGCAGGGGAGCCCACCCTTCACACACGCGCACACAGGCACGCACACACGCAGTGGTCTTGGTGGGGCTCACACACACACACGCCCCAGTCTTTGTTTCAGATGGCAGAAATCCATGAGGGTTCTGCCATTTGAGACCTTAAAACTGTCACTTCACCTCCCTGGATCTCAATTTCTTAAGTGATACGGGGATTCTCCAGTGGCTCAGGGGTAAAGAATCTGCCTACAATGCAGGAAACAGGCAAGTAAAGAATCTGCCTGCAATGCAGGGTTCAAGCCCTGGGTCAGGAAGATCCCCTGGAGAAGGAAATGGCAACCCACTCCAGTACTGTTCCCTGGAGAATCCCATGGACAGAGAAGCCTGGTGGGCTACAGTGCATGGGATCGAGAAAGAGTCAGACATGACTGAAGTGACAGAGCACATGGGGCTTGAGGTGAGGCAGCACTGCATAAGGGCCCTCCTGTTCCCCAGATCCAAACTCCACATGTGCCCTGGAACTGGCCCAGCTGGGGATATTTGACCTAGGAGTTGGGAGAGTACAGGGCTCAGCCTGGGGGCCCCAACTATTGCTTTTCCCACCTAACTGCCTTGGTCTTCAGGGGCCAGGTTCAGCTCTCTCCCAACCTCCCAGGCCACCCCCCCCCTCCCAGGGGGCCCCATGTAACTCAGACTGAGCTATCATCAGCATGGGACTGGAGGCAGGGTTTGTGGAGAGATTACTCCTATTCTCTGTATTTTTCCAAGCTATCACAGGTACATGTTACTTTCATACTTGACAAAATCTTTTTTTATACCCCCAGACACACTGCATGGCTTGCAGCATGCTAGTTCCCTGACCAGGGTTCGAACCCAGATTCCCCACAGTGAAAGTGCAGAGTCCTAACCACCAGACTGCCAAGGAATTCCCTCAGGAAAATCTTTAAATTCCAAGTATTTCCCCTAAAGTGTGGCTCTTCAGATGCCTCGCTCTCTCAGGGGCCTCCTTGTGGCAGTCCACAGCAGGTTGTGACCCTCTCCGTATACATCTCAGTGGCCTCAGGAGGTTCCCTGGCGGTCCTCAAGCCAGCTGCCCACCCTGTGCCCCTCTGAGCAGTACCCTAAACTTGCCTTCCTGACCCTAGCCCAGCAGCCAGTCCCACCCCACACGCAGTCCTCACCTTCTTCTCACCCCAAATACCTTCTCTACCTATTAGATCCACCCCAGCGTCACACAAGAAAATGAAAGATGAGTCTCTGAGCCTCTGGCTGGTTTTATAACTTTTGGTGGTGGGCTCGGGGGCTGTTCACATGGCTTCAGGAGCTTTGTGGTTCCCACTGGGTCAAGTGAATTGGCAAAATCTGATGAAGGCGCTTAGCTAGCCTGGGCCATCTCAGCTGCAGCCTGGGTCCCAGCAAAGGTGGCCCCTGTCGTGGCTCCATCCTGGAGCCTGTGACCTCAGCTCTCTCCTGCTCACGGGCAGGCTTCCTGACATTTCAGGGATAACCTGACCACCCAGGAAGACCCTAGGAACTCCCCCCTCCACCCTTCTGATCCTAGTTCCTGCCTTACCTGAATAGGGACAGTGTCCCCCAGACAAACCCTGTGTCCTCTCCTGTGGGGTCCTGCCCTGTCCTGAAAGGCCACGCTCATGCCCACCCTGCAGGAAGCCTTACCCTACCACCTCATCAGGATGACTTCCTATGTGAGTGTAGAGCACCCAGCAGGCAGTGTGCACAGTGGAAGACCCCCGCGCCCTGCCCGCTGTGAACTCTGCTCCTGGTCCCCCAAGGACACTCCCTGTTCCAGTCACCCCTAGAGGCTGGGGAGACTAAACACTCAGATGTAGTATTTCAGAGGTGTGGGCGTTAAGCACTGGGCAGGCTCAGATCTGATTCTGGGACTGGCAACTTGAACTTGGCCTCTGTGCCTCTCTGCAGGAGAATAAGCACCTGCACTTCACAAGGCCTTTGTGCCATCTGCTGGAGACCACTCACATTGGGTTCTTCCTGGCACATTTCCTGGCTTTTGTGGCCCTACCCTGAACGGGTGGTGCAGCTTGGAGGGGAGACTAGTTGGCCATGGGAAGGGGAGTGTAACCGGGCTGTCTCTCCGGAAGGGTCCCTTCCCCTGCCTCGTCCCAGGATGTTCTATCCAGGATAAGGGCGGGGGGGGGGCTTCCCTCGGACCCCGGGGCACTAGGCCACCCTCTCCTCCGACGGGGCGCACCGGCAGAGGGCGGTCCGATGAGCACAGCCACAGCCTCGAGGAGGAGGACCAGGCCCAGGGCACTGGGGAATCGGGGCGCGCCCACAGCCGCCATGAGCACCTCGAACTGCAGGGCGCCCACCATGCCGTAGGAGAGGCCGAAGGCGATGCAGAAGGCGACAAGGGCGCCGTAGCTGCGCGCCCGCGCGCTGCTCAGGTCCGTGAGCCCGTTGGCCATGAGGGCCAGGCTGAAGAGGTAGGCGACGTGTGGCCGCAGGCGCGCCAGGCCGGCTAGGGCGCCGCACGCCGGCCGCGCCACGATGTCGACGAAGCCCACGATGGAGAGCAGGAAGGCAGCTTCGGAGTCGGGCACGCCCGCGTCCTTGGCGTAGTTCACCAACAGGATGGCGGGCACGAAGAGCCCGAGCGCCATCAGGAACTTGGTGACGGCGTACACCGCGAAGGCGCGGTCGGCGCACACGGTCACGTCCAGCAGGCGCCGGCGGGTCCGACCGCCAGAGGGCGCCTCGCGCACGCGCGGCCCCGCGCGGTGCGCCTCCGCCTCACCCGGCGCGTCTCCTGCGCTGTCCCTGCGCGGCCGCGGGCCGGGCCCCGGGGGCGGCCGCATGACGGCGCCGCACGCGCAGCAGTTCAGCAGGAGGCCGCCCAGCAGCAGGAAGCCGCCGCGCCAGCCGAAGTGCTCGAGCAGCTGCTGGCCGAGCGGCGACAGCGCCGACAGGAACACCGGGCTGCCGGCCGCCGCCAGCCCGTTGGCCAGAGGCCGCCGCCGCTCGAAGTACAGCCCCAGCATGATGAGCGATGGCTGGAAGTTGAGGGCCAGGCCCAAGCCTGCGGGCGAGGCAGTGCTGTGCTGGTCTTTCCGAGGGCGCTCCCAGCCCAGCCCCCAGCGGGAAGCAGGCGCGAGCACCCCCCAGACACACACCCCTGCCCCAGGGCGGACAGACCAAGGGATGGGGTGAACTGAGCCGAGGGACAAGGACCGCTCCTCACGCGGAAACTGAGGACAAGGAAGTCTGGTGGCAAGGCCTCCTGATCCCACACGCAACCCCATCCCCAAGGAGGGAAGCGGTGGGCACCCTCACCTGTGAGCACCCCAGCTGTCAGGTATAGCTCCAGGAGGCGCGTGGCGAAGGATGCTAGGATCATGCCGGCCGAGGCCAACAGCCCACCCACCAGCATCACCGGCCGACATCCAAAGCGGGTCACAAGGATGCTGGACACAGGGCCTATGGGCAAAGCAGGGTCACCAATAGGGCTGGACCCCTGTCTGGTAGACACTCCAGGCTTTGTACCTCCCAGCCTTAAGAGATGACTTGAAGGGATGAGGTCACTCGCCCCCAGTTCAGGGAGTGCAGGGGCTTAGCCAAAGTCACATAGCTTGGCTGGGACACACCAAAGAGATCCCTATGGGGGAACACAAAGGGTGGAGCCTATATGGGTCCCCTGCCCTCCTGACAACATGGACGGTAAATAGCAGAAGGGGCTTCATTCCCTTATGAGCTCCCTTCCTCCCCAGGCTTCCCCAACCCCTCACCTCCATCATCCACACGGCTTTGCTAGGATAACTCCAGCATCGCCCCCATCCCCACCCAGGTGGTTTAGGGCTTTGGGGTGGGAATCTTATTTAGATCTCAGGTTCCCCACCTGTAACATAGGCGGGTTTGGGTCTTTTGACAGAAATGGAGGGGCCCTTCCAGCTGGCCAAGCTTGCCAGATCAGCCACCTGGGGGTGGGCTCCACCGCCTGGAGCCCACCTCCTCCCCTCTCTGGCGCTAACGCTTGCACAGGAAGGCAGGGGTTTCCATGCCCTCCCCGAGAGGTCTGGGGGATGCTCAAGGGGTCAGATGTCTCCTGGTCCCTGATCCCGATCCTCAGTCCTGGGCTTGGGGGAGAGGGGAGGTGTCCGAAAGGGGGCGCGGACCTGTGCCATAGAGCATGGCGAGCATAATGGAGGACACCCAGGCTGTGTCGCTGTAGCCCGCGCCGAAGTCGCGCATAAGCTCGCGGAAGAAGACGCTCACGGCCTTGGGGAAGCCATAGGCGAAACCCGTGATCACGAAGCAGGCGCCCAGCACCGCCCAGCCCCAGCCCCCGTCTGGGGGGCCGGGGCCCCGCCGGGGACCGCTAGCGCCCATCGCTGCCGTCTCTGGTGGAAGAGAGGGGACAAGAGGGTGTGGCGAGGGTCTGTAGCCCAGACAAGAAAGGCGGATGGAGACCCAGGGTGGGGAAACTGAGGTACGGGAGGAACAGGTGAGCCCTGCTCAGAGAATGGAGCCAGGAGCGGAAACCGAGGTAGAACCTCATCCCAAGCCTCCCCTCCTTCAAGGGACTTGAAGAATGAGGGGAGGGTAATAGAGTCGTTCCCACCTGAGTCTTGACTTCAGGAAAACTCCCTCTGGAGGGCACTGCTTGTCCCTCAGGACCTAGCAATGTCAGAAAAAGGGGGTTCGGGTGAGTGGGAGAGGGCGACCACCAGTGTGTGACTGGAGGCATGTGTGGGGACCGAAGATGTCCCTAGTGTGCACATGTGAGGGTCTCAGGACAAAGGAACAGACACGGTGGAGCGGGAGACTAGTGCCAGCGGCAAAATGGGTGGAGCTCACTTTCCTCCTTGGCCAGGGGGTATGTTCTTAATTCCTCTCAGTGATCTGAATGTCTACTGTCGTTTAGAACATTATGGAGGAAAAATCAAAACACGCGGTAACAACATCAGCCTTGTCTCAGAAGCCAAGGGAGCGGAGTTCCAATTCATCCCAGCTTAGTCAGGGATTTGCTCTGTGATTTGGGCCAGTCCCCTCCCCTTGACTGAGGCCTCAGTTTTCCCACCTGTAAGATGGGTGACTGATCATCCCAGGTCAGCCGGGGATCTTGGTCGGGGAGGTGGTCAGATCTCTGGCTCCACTGGACAGATGGGAACCTTTGAGGAGGCACTGGAAGAGAGACCCTATCCCTCCAAACCCTTAGCAGCCCCCCATCCCCTCCACAATCCCCGAGCTCCACCCAAGGAGTCACACAGCAGCCCCAGGTGCCTATGTAACAGACCAGGAGGGGGCTCTGGATGGCCCAGTCCAAGCTGGGGGCAGAAGCCTCCCTCCCTTCTGCAACCCCTCTGTGTTGGGATCTCCTTCCTGACCTTGGGTAATGCCAAGGTGTCCAGGACTCTGCTCCCCACCCAGGACCAAGTTCTGGCTTTTCCTGTGTCAGCTCTTCACCACAGGTGCAGCCACTTGAGCACCAAGACAAGAGGTGGTCCCGGGCAGCCCTCCCCCCACTCTTACCTGAGCTGTCCCTTGGGTTTGGGTATCCAGCCTCACATCTTCTGAGGCCTGCAGGAAGGGGCCAGCCCACCGGCTCCCCTGTGAAAGCCTAGCCAGGTGGGGGCTGCCTCCCAGGCTTCCTGCAGATCAGTGCTGGCTGGACTCTGGCAGCTCACTCCCCCAAGCCTGGGGCTTAGTGCTCCCCCACCCCCATCCCCTCTAAGAGGCTTTCTGCTGGGAGCTGGGAGGGGAGAAGGGACAGAGCAGCAGCCGATGTACAAGGCCAGGCTGCCCTCCATGGTGGGGCTCCCTGTCCCAGGCCCATCCAGGGAGAGCTAGAGATAGGTGGGTCCCCTCATCTCCTGGAGCCTTGGGCAGAAGACACACAGGGCCCTGCCCTGTGGGGTCCTTGTGGTACAAGGGGCACAGCCCTGCCCTGGAGAGGCCCCACCAGCCCTAATCACCTCAACTCCTTGCCTGCCCCCCACCCCCAGGCCACATTCCAGGAGGGGCCTCTGTGGCTTTCCCCTGGATAAGACTAATCCAGGCTGGATAGCCTGGGATGTGAGGGGGTGGGGGGTGGGGCCAGAACAAAGGGTGCTGTGTCCCAGGGTGCCAGAAGGTGACTTGCTGGTGGTCCCAGGCCTCAGTGACTGCCACCCCTCCCTCTCTGGGGAACTCACAGCAGAAATGAGCCTGGGCAGAGATGGGCGATATAGCCTGTAGGAGTTAGGGCAGAACTAAAGACTTGCTTGGGCTTCCCTGGTGGCTCAGCGGTAAAGAATCTGCCTGCCAAAGGAGGAGAAAGATTCGATCCCTGTTTCGGGAAGATCCCCTGGAGGAGGAAATGGCAACCCACTCCAATATTCTTGCCTGGGAAATCCCATAGACAGAGGAGCCAGGAGGGCTACAGGTCATGGGGTTGGAGTCGGACAGGACTGAGCAACTGAGCATGAGCTCAAGTCTTGCTTAAAAGGAGGGATGTGAGGGGCTGGGAGTGAGCGAGGGCTCCCCACCGTTAGGACCTTCTGGACTTCCCAGTGCGAGGTCTCCATCCCAACCTGCCCCTGTGCACTTCAGTCACTCAGTCGTGTCTGACTGTTTGTGACCCCATGTACCACAGCACGCCAGGCTTCCCTGTCCATCACCATCTCCCGCAGCTTGCTCAGACTAATGTCCATCAAGTCGATGGTGCCATCCAACCATCCCATCCTCTGTCATCCCCTTCTCCTCCAGCGTTCAATCTTTTCTAGCATCAGGGTCTTTTCAAGGAGTCAGCTCTTCACATCAGATGGCCAAAGTATTGGAGCTTCAGCTTCAGCATCAGTCCTTCCAGTGAACACCCAGGACTGATTTCCTTTAGGATGGACTGGTTGGATCTCCTTGCAGTCCGAGGGACTCTCAAGTGTGTTCTCCAACACCACAGTTCAAAAGCATCCATTCTTTGGTGCTCAGCTTTCTTTATGGTCCAACTCTCACATCCATACATGACCACAGGAAAAACTGTAGCTTTGACTAGATGGACCTTTGTTGGCAAAGTAATGTCTCAGCTTTTTGATATGCTGTCTAGGTTGGTCATGGTCAACCTGCCCCACCCTGTCCCCTAAATCAGACTCTGCCAGGCCAGCTGATGTATTGTACTTGCTTTATTTCTCACCATTTACAAAAGTTAAACAGGGAGCTATGTGGGGTGGGAGAGGGGGTGTGCAAGGGGCTTCTCCCCACTGGGACAGAGCGGGGGAAGAGTTTGAGGGGGCACAAGGTAGGCCTCTGGGGAGAGTCCGGAGTCCCTAGAGGGGAAGAAATGGTTCTGTTCCCTAATTCCGCCTGCTTTCGTTTGAAGGGCCTAGACCCTAGGCCAGTGCCCTTGGAACTGCTCAGGCTGGGGTGTGGTTTGGGGAGGGGCAGTCACCCCCCCGGTACCAGGGCCCCGGCTCCTTGGATCCACTGCTGCTGCTTCCGCTGCCGCCAGCTCCAGGCAAGCTGGGCAGGTGTGGGTGGCGGGGACGACCTCAGACTCCAGGTGGAGGAAGGCGCCTCAGCGGATGAGGGGCGCCGAGCGGTCATTGGTGACGGTAGGACGCAGTTTTACAGTAGCAAAGGGGTTCGTACCCCTAACAGGGGTGGGGGGAGAGGAGGGAGTGAGAAGGGCCAGGTGCCCAACTGGCTGGGGATCCAGGGGAGGCTTCTGGGCATCTGAGCCAGGCGTCCGCCCCTACCTCCTGTGCCCATGGGGTCACCTCCACTCAGGCCCACCGTGTCTCCCCCACAGCCCTCTGCCGAGCCCAGCCCCCTCTGACACTCGCTCGGGGACTCACCGAGGGAAGAGCTCTGGGGGTTGCTGCTCCCAGGACGCAAGTTTCTGCAGTGAGGGGGAGGGAGGATCAGGTTTGGTGGGGAAGGAGCAAGCGAGCCCCCCACCCAGCTCCCCACTCCAGCAGGGCAGAGGACTGGCCCAGAGGCCCCTCCAGTGCCAAGCTCCTGCGAGATGAGGTCAAGCACTTGAAAACACAAAATGCTGTGGGTGTTAGACTCAAGCAACCTCTGGGCCAAGTGCCGTCTCCCAGAACTAACACTGCCCGAGAGTGGGGAGCTTCTCCAGTGCTCCCATCTGGACCCTGGGGCTCCCCTCTGCTAGATGAATCTTTCCCTGCCACCCTCCACCCCAGACTCAAGAAGCCCATTCTGTCCTTCCCTGCACAGATGGGCAGGCTGAGGCTGGGCTGGGAGGGCCCCTTCCAGCCAGCCAAGGGGTGGCAGGGAGGGTTGCCTGGTGTCCCTGCCCACTGGCCCACTGCCGGGTTGAGCGCAGGCTGCGAGAGGGGCCCACCTTGGCGTCACTGGCCACCCCCATGCTGCCCACACTACTCCGGCGGCTGCTGGACAAGGGTGTAGGCGCAGGGCTGGGGGTGCGACTCGGGACGCGGCTTGGGGTTCGGGAGCGGGACTGGCCATCCCAGTAGTCTGAAGATGCTGTGGAGTTGCCCGGCCGGTCCAGGAGGTCATCAAGACTGTGGCTACCCCGGAGCGGGTAGGACCTGAGTCCAGAGAAAGGAGGGAAGAGAAGGTGGTCAAGGGTTCAGGCCCTGCTGCATCCAATCCCATCTGCTGGGCCCCTGAGCACCCTACATCCTCTTCCCTTGGCCCTGGGTGAAAGGAGACTGTCGGCTTGGAGGCAGTCCTGAGAGGAGCCAGAGGGACGGACAATGAGCTCCAACCTGTAGCGAGATGGGGTCGCCCTTTCTCCAGGGGCCAAAGGAGGCTGGGCCCACTCAGGACCGCAGCTCAGAGATGCCCTCCCTGGTGGGTGGGGCCACTGCCCCCGCCACCCCCTGAAGCCCCTGCCCCACCTCTGACCAGCGGTACCTGGAAGGCAGCTCATTCACAGGGCTCCTGGGGTTCATGGAGGTCACTGGGTTCAAGGGGTTCATGGGATTCATGGGCAGCTCTTCCAAAGGCTTCACATAGGCCTCAGGGAACCAGCCGCTCCTGTGGGGTGGAAGCAAAAGGCCCAAGAGCAGTGATCAAAATATCACTTCTAAGAAGGGTCGACTGTTACTGGGCACTGCTGTATGCCAGGCTTGGCTCAGAGTAACTCATTTCATTCTTTGAAGGAAGTCTTTGCCGTCACTCAAAGCCACCCGTCCAGACTCATGGGTCCTACCAGGGGCTGGGGTGCCTTAGAGAGGGGAGCTGGAGATCTGAGAAGGAAAGCATTGTATCTGAGAACATGGAGCGACAGTTTCATTCCCTACTCACTGAGCACCCACTACACGAGGGCCCATGGAGAGCCAGACGCAGTCCCTGCTCCCCTGGGGCTCCCAGCCCAGCAGGAGACAGATCCACAAACAGATGATTACGAGGGTGATGCCCAGGGGAGAGGGTGGGCTGGGGTGGGGACCAGGCAGCTGTGGGAGCCCAGAGGAAGGAGCACCGGAGCCAGGGGTGCCTGACTGGTAACCCTCCACCCTGGGCCCCCTGGTTCCGGTGACTCCGGGCACCCTGCCCGTGGAGTCTTTGTCTGATTGGAAGCTCATTACTGCACCTTCAGAGCAGCCAGGGTCAAAGGAGAGACACTATGATCGATGTTCCCTAGCCTTTTCAGATTCCACGGAATCCATTAGATTTTTGCAGAACACCTGGGCAAGTGTTCTCCAAAGAGCCACTGTAGAAGCCCCACCTCAAACCTGATCAACAACATTCTCACCTAAAGGTAACCGGAAGCTATTTCAACTCAAACTGACAGAATAACACCATTTTCAGAACGTTTTAGTTCTCTTTTCACCATAATATGCCTACTGGTGAAACTTGCCATCGTTTTCCCTAACCTGAATCACAGAAAGAATAATGATGTCCCAGGACTGTGATTTGAGGCCTCTGATCTAAAAATCAGACCTCTGATTTTTTAATTAATTAATTTTAATTGGAGACTAATTACTTGACAATATTGCAGTGGTTTTTGCCATACATCGACATGAACCAGCCATGGGTGTACATGTGTCCCCCATCCTGAACCCCCCTCCCCATCCCATCCCTCAGGGTTGTCCCCGTGCACCAGCTTTGAGTGCCCTGTTTCACACATAGAACTCGGACTGGTGATCTGTTTCACATACGGTAATACACATGTTTCAATGCTGTTCTCTCAAATCATCCCATCCCACAGAGTCCCAAAGTCTGTTCTTTATATCTGTGTCTCTTTTGTTGTCTCACAGATAGGGTCATCGTTACCATCTTTCTCAATTCCATATATATGCGTTAATATACTGTTCTAGGTGGTTTTATAATCAGGTCTTTCCAGGAGGTTGGCTACATGCCTGTTTAGGGAACTTTCAGGGCGGCACCCTGCTGCCCTCTGATGTGGGTCTGCAAAGCAGGTGTCTTTTCCACCACCTGTGTTCTTGGTCACGTCTCTACCCATTGGCTCCTCCTTCTGTTCCTTATCCATGCAGTCATCTGCCATCCACCCATCTATCCACACAATCATGCTGTCCAAGCGTCACTCATCCATGAGGGCAACCAGCTCAGGACCGCCAATCCACTAACCCATCCATCAGCACTTGCCCCCTGCCCACCTCTCTGTCAATCCACTCACACACCTCTCCAATTAGTCTAGACCTATACCCCCCATCTGTTCATCTTCCCGTGCCCCCTTGCATCTGCCCATCTGCTCATAGGAACAAGCATCCACCTGCCCACAACACCCTCATCCAGTAACCATCTACTAACCCACGTGGTGAGCGCCCTCACACGCACCTGCTGACTCCTCTGTGGATGTTCCATTCATTCATCCCCTCTTCTTATCCTCACTTATTCCTCTCTCCTTAGCATGAGTGGGCCTGGGCACCACACAGTCTCACTCATAACACCCTGTTGGTGGGGCACTGCATGGCTGCAGCGAGCTCCCACCTTCCCTCTTTTCTCTGGCAGAAAGAGTGGTCCCTGCTCTCCTCCAGGCTTGCAGTGATTGCAGTGTACTCCCCCGACTCTACTGCGGGTGCCGAAAGCAGCCCCCGTTTATGCTCTCTAAGGATTTCCCCCCTGCCTGACTGCGAGGGGGTGAGCACACTCAGCTTGCAAGGTCCCAGCATCTCCCCTGCACCTGGCCCACCTCCCCGTCCAGTCTCTTCTCAGACCTTGGCTCACTTTGAGGTGCACGGTAGGTGCTCAAGCAGTAAGGTTTCGTAGTGTTCCCATTTGTGAGAGAACCTTCCCCTTCCCCATCCTCTACCATCCTCTCAAGGGCCACCACCCTGAACTTGGTAAAGAGGTTCTTTCTTCCCTGCCAGAAGGGATGAGGAAAATAGGGTGGGACGAGGAGAGGGATGGGAAAAGGGGAGAGCTGTCCGAGGCCTCAGGGACAGCCGCTATCCTGGAAGACTCGGAGCTGGAACCCAGGCCATCCAGTCCTCCTTCCAACCCACCCTGCGCCCCGGGGCTCCCACTCACGAGGATGAGCCCTCCAGCTTGCCATAGAGCCAGCCGTTCTGGGCTTCGGGCACCAGCACCTCCACGACGTCTCCGGCCGAGAAGCGCAGCAGCGTGTGGTTGGCGCCCTCCGAGTGCGAGACCAGGGCGCGGACTCTCCGGGCACCACCGCCGCCGCCCCCACCGACCCCACCGCCCGGGCGCTCGCCGAAGGAGTTGGAGCGCGAGCGCTGGGTGCTGCTGCTGTAGAGCGAGGCTGCCGGAGGGGCGGGAGAGCGCCGCGCCACGTGGGTGGGAAGTCCTCCCTGGCGTCTACCCTCGATCCCTCCTGCTGCAGCGCAACCTCAGTTCCTCTTCCCGGCCCCAGGTCCCCAGCCCGGGACCCCGGCCCTCCCTCTGCGCTCCGGGGGCTACTCACAGGCGGACGGCGTCCGGGGCAGGGACCGGCGGTGGTCTGGCTCCAGCTGGGACGCGGACCTCGCCTCGGCGGGCTCGGGGCCGTAGGAGCCGGAGCCGTGCCGGCTGCGGGGGGAGCCGAACTCTCCCAGGGCCCTCTGGGGCTGCGAGGGGAGACGGGCAGGGGAGGGTGGGGCGGGGAGGGGCGGGGCCGCGGCGCCCTAGTCCAGCCCCCACCCCCAGGCCCAGGCGTCGGCGGCGTAGGGGTTGTCGGGCCGCCGGCCGAGCCACCACGGGGGCGCGGAGGCCGCGCCGGGGCGGAAGGAGCGGCGGAGGGGCGCTGCGTAGAGCGGCCCCCTCGGGGGCGGGAGGAGGCTCCAGGCGGCGGGCCTCGGGCCCCAGGGTCCCGCGGAGGGTGCCGGGGGCGGCGGGGGCGCGAACGGCGGCGGCGGGGGCGCCCAGGGCCTCACCATGTCCAGGCGGGTGGGCGTCAGGCGGCCCGAGGGGTAGGGCGGCCCCAGCACGGGGCCCAGCAGGCCCGGGGAGTGGGCGCGCGACGGGCTGCGGCTGGCCTCCGACTGCTCCTTCCACAGCAGCACGCGGTTCTGGAGCATCCCCCGGGCCTGGTCAAGGGGGGACGCGAGGGTCAGCGAGGTCTGAGCAGCCAGCCCCCAGACCGCCCAGGGGACCGAAGAGTGGCACCCTCGACCTGGAAACTCGGGCCCTGCAAGCTGAGGGTGGCCGGGATTTCTAGCTGGAAGGAACCAGAGATCGCCGTGGTCCCTTTGGGGTCACACACCGTCCAGGCCTCCCGGTCCTTTGTCGAAGGCTCTTCAGTTTTCCTGGAGGAGCCTCCCCTGGCCCCTCTCTCAGTCTGTGTGCGTTGAGTGGGGCTCCGCCTCGATCTGATCCCGGGGTAGGGGTACAATACAGGTTTGACCACTTAGGTTGCACCAAGACTTCCCTGGTGGCTCAGACGGTAAAGTGTCTGCCTACAATGCGGGAGACCCAGGTTCCATCCCTGGGTTGGGAAGATCCCCTGGAGAATATGGCACCCCACCCCAGTATTCTTGCCTGGAAAATCCCATGGACCAGAGGAGCCTGGTAGGCTACAGTCCACGGGGTCGCAAACAGTCGGACACAACTGAGCGACTTCACTTTCACTTCATCCTCCTGGCTACAGAGATGGAGTCAGGGATGGGTACCTACCCAAAAACTGTGCCCGAACAACCAGTCCCAGGACTTGCCCTGGAATAATCTGGCAAATTTTATTCTCTCACCTCATGGAGTTTGCTAGATATCAAGAGAGGGTGAAGGCAGAGGAAACTTCAGCTAAGCAACGGAGAGGGGCAAATTTCTGATGACAGCTAGTGTACTCTTGGATCCAACTATACCTGAAAGGCTTGAACTTCCCAGTGACTAATAAACACTTTTGTGTAAGCCAGCTTGAGTAGTTGTCTAGAAGAAGCCTTTCAAAGAGTTCTTCCAGTAAGCATCCCTTTTCTAGTATCCCAAATACATGGGCATCTAACTCTGTTTGAATACCTTCAAGGACAAGAAACTCAGCAGCTGACCACATAGTCCATAAAAACATGGGATAGGGGAGGGCTTTAAATGTTAGACCTGCTGTGCTTATTAACCATGTTTTAAACTTTCTATATTTTATGTTTTGACATCCTCTGTGTGTGTGTGTGTGTGTGTGTGTGTGTGTGCTTAGTCACCCAGTCGTGTCCGAATCTTTGCCACCCCATGGACTGTAGTGCGCTAGGCTCTCTGTCCATGGAATTTTCCAGTCAGGAATACTGGAGCGAGTTGCCAGACAATGCTTTGACATCCTGGGCCTTGCTAATTCTGAAAAGACTGCACCTCACAGGGCTAGATAATTCTTAGAGATAGTAAACAATTTGAGGACTCTTTTCATCAACCTATCAAAACCCCATATCCTGGGACTTCCCTGTGGTTAAGACGCCACACTTCCACTGCAGGGGGCGCTGGTTACATCCCTGGTCCGGGGAACTAAAATCTCATGTGCTGGGTGGTGCAGTAAAACAAACAAAAACAAAGAAATGAAAAAGCCTGCATCCTCAATTATCTCCTTCTAACACACAACAACCTAGAGAGCATATTCAAAAGCAGAGACATTACTTTGCCAACAAAGGTCCGTCTAGTCAAGGTTATGGTTTTCCAGTGGTCATGGATGGATGTGAGAGTTGGACTGTGAAGAAAGCTGAGCGCCAAAGAATTGATGCTTTTGAACTGTGGTGTTGGAGAAGACTCTTGAGAGTCCCTCGGACTGCAAGGAGATCCAACCAGTCCATTCTAAAGGAGGATCAGCCCTGGGTGTTCTTTGGAAGGAAGGATGCTAAAGCTGAAACTCCAGTACTTTGGCCACCTCATGCAAAGAGTTGACTCATTGGAAAAGACTCTGATGCTGGGAGGGATTGGGGGCAGGAGGAGAAGGGGACGACAGAGGATAAATTGGCTGGATGGCATCACGGACTCGATGGATGTGAGTCTGAGTGAACTCTGGGAGTTGGTAATGGACAGGGAGGCCTGGCGTGCTGCGATTCATGGGGTCGCAAAGAGTTGGACATGACTGAGCGACTGAATTGAACTGAACTGAACTGAACACACACCAAGCCAGTATTTCCCCTGCCCTAAGTCATCCAAGCCAGGTACTGGACAACTAGAGACAACTCCTATAGCCCAGAGCTCACTGAAATCATTCAAATCATCTAGTCCTAAACCTGCTGACCCTGCTTTGCCCATCCCTTCTCACAGAAACCATAATCAAGGTTCTGAGCCATACTTTCCCTTGGCTCCTTCTGCCTCTTGACCAAACCCTGGTGCTACCCCAACTTGGCCCTGCATGTCGTGGCATGGCCCTTTCTCTTGGAAAGTGTGATATGTAATAAAACTTCTCTCATTGGCACGGATCTCTCTGTGTGGTCACTCAGGTCATCCTAGGTACAATCAGAACACCCTGCTCTCCAGTTATAAATGTCTCTCCAAACATTCGCTCCCACAAGGCCAAGTTCAGGACTGTCGCCTTAAGAAAAATAAAAGCTTCTCTTTGGGGACCTCCCTGGTGGTCCAGTGGCTAAGACTCTGTGCTTCCAATGCAAGGGGCCAGAGTTCAACTTTGGTCAGGGAACTAGATCCCACCAGTAGCAACCAAGGGCTTTCCCGGTGGCACTAGTGGTAAAGAACCCACTTGCCAATGCAGGAGATGTAAGAGACTTGGGTTTGATCCCTAGGTCTGGAAAAACCCCTGGAGGAGGGCACGGCAACACACTCCAGTATTCTTGTCTGGAGAATCCCATGGACCGAGGAGCCTGGTGGGCTTATAGTCCATAGGGTTGCAGAGTCGGAAACGAGTAAAGCGACTTAGCATGCACACCACAAACCGAGAGTTCGCATGCCAAAACTAAAGATCCCACGTGCCACAACTAAGACCTGGAATGGCCAAATTTTAAAAAATAAAAAACAAGCTTCCCTTTGTTGAGCATCAACTCTGTGCCAGGCCCAGGGTTAAAGGCTTTACCAAATGGCAACCCACTCCAGTATTCTTGCCTGGAGAATCCCAGGGACGGAGGAGCCTGGTGGGCTACAGTCCAAGGGGTCTCAAAGAGTCGGATACGACTGAGCGACTTCACTTTCACTTCACTTTCCATTATCTTAGGACTTCCCTGGTGGCTCAGGTGGTAAAGCATCTGTCTACAATGCAGGAGACCCAGGTTCGATCCCTGGGTCAGGAAGATCCCCTGGAGAAGGAAATGGCTATCCACTCCAGTACTATTGCCTGGAAAATCCCATGGACAGAGGAGCCTGGTAGGCTACAGTCCATGGAGTGGCAAAGAGTCAGACACGACTGAGCGACTTCACTTTCACTGTCCATTATCTTACTAGATTCTCCCAATGGCCTGAGGGGTAGGTGTCATTATTACAAAAGAAGATGCTGAGGGTCAGAGCAGTTAATGACTGTCTCAAGGTCTCACATCCAGTAAGCAATGGAGTGGCTTGTACTTACTTGTCTATCCCAAGGAAGCTTCCTGTGACTGTACTTTTCAATGATTGTTCCCTTCAGTCTGGCCCAGTTGCTGAAAATCTGATCTCAGGCAGCAAAACAGAGCTCCCGTCACAGGCACAACTAGTTCAGTTGGTCACTAGGTGTCCACCCCCTCTTTGCCTTGCATAATTAACTAGCAAAACAACAGAAAGACAAAATGCCAAAGGCCTTTGTACACTTGTTTCAGAGGCAGTAAGCAAAGCAAGAGCATACAGTTTTGCTTACCATAAGGAAGGGTTTTTGTCCAATCTGAGAGCACCTGCCAGGGTACTAGGGGAGTCTCAGAATCTTGGCCTGGACAAGACTCAACTTGACCGGCTCCCCTCAGCCCTGCATTTAGACAGTTTGGTCAGTGGTTGGGAAGAAACATAGAGGAGACCATGGGAGAATTAAAAAAATCATAACAGAGAGCAAAAGCCATTCTAAGTATGAGACAACTCCCCTAAACATAGAAGACGGGTAAATCGAACTAAAAATAATTTTTTAACATGGAAAAACTCACAATAAGCAAAATCAAGTGATCAATGACAAATTGGGAAAATGTCACCAAGAAAAGGCTACTTTCAGTAACATATCAAGAGTTCCTATAAATTCATGAGAAAAATGGAAGAGAAGATGCTGACCTGTCACAGTAAAGGAAATCAAATGGCTCTGAAACATGAAAAGATGTCAATCTCACTTATAAGACAAGTGTAATGTAAAGCTACACCGAGATACCATTTTAACCTTTCTGACTAGTGAAGACCACTGTTGTCAAGGAAATTGGGAATTTCCGCCCTTGCTGGTGGAAATATAAATTGGTATAGCCAATGTTTCCATTCCTGGACACACTAATCCCGTTTCTAGGTACTTATCCTAGAGATCTACTTGCACAATTGCGATAAACCCAGGGTATAAAGGCGTGTTATTGATTAGACTTGGGCTAAGCAAGGGCTGATCACTGGAGACAGGAGAAAGACCCCTTATTGAGCTTTGACACCTAGAGTTCTTTCAAGTCTTGTGCATTCTGCATATAGATATAGTTAGCAGGTACATATTTATATTTAACTGTCTTAGGAGTTAGATCTTGTATGTCCTAAAGCCCAGCTGGCTCAGAAAACATGCTACGTATTCCCCCATACCTACGGGAAGTCTGGCTCATTCAATCAACTGCTTCCTCCTGAAAGGTGATCACTCAGCAGGAAGCAGCCAATGGAAAGGTCAGCTCTCCTCTTAATGCTGGAGTTAACTGTTCAGAATACAGGCAGAAAGAGGAGTTTCCTTCCAAAGAAGATATATACATGGCCAACAAGTAGGTTGGATCATCGAAAAAGCAGGAGACTTACAGAAAAACATCAGCTTCATTGATTACGCCAAAGCTTTTGACTGTGTAGATCATAACAAACTGGAAAGTTCATCAAGAGATGGGAAAACCAGACCACCTGACCTGCCTCCTGAGAAATCTGTATGCAGGCCAAGAAGCAACAGTTAGAACTGAACATGGAACAACAGACTGGTTCCAAATTGGGAAATGAGTATGTCAAGGCTGTATATTGTCACCCTGCTTATTTAACCTATATTCAGAGTACATCACGAGAAATGCGGGGCTGGATGAAGCACAAGCTGGAATCAAGATTGCAGGGAGAAATATCAATCACCTCAGATACGCAGATGACACCACCCTGATGGCAGAAAGCAAAGAAGAACTAAAGAGCCTCTTGATGAAGTGAAAGAGGAGAGTGAAAAAGCTGGGTTAAAACTCAACACCCCCAAAATGAAGATCATGGCATCTGGTCCCAACACTTCATGGCAGATAGATGAGGAAACAATAGAAACAGTGACAGACTTTATTTTTGGTGGGGGGAGGGGAGGGGAGGGGGCTCCAAAATCGCTTCTTATGGTGACTGCAGCCATGAAACTAAAAGACACTTGCTCTTTGGAAGAAAAGCTATGACCAGCCTAGACAGCATATTCAAAAGCAGAGACATTACTTTGCCAACAAAGATCCATCTAGTCAAATCTATGGTTTTTCCAGTAGTCATGTATGGATGTGAGAGTTGGAATATAAAGAAAGCTGAGTGCTGAAGAATTTATGCTTTTGAACTGTGGTGTTGGAGAAGACTCTTGAGAGTCCCTTGGATTGCAAGGAGATCAAACCAGTCCATCCTAAAGGAAATCAGTCCTGAATTTTCATTGGAAGGGACTGATGCTGAAGCTGAAACTCCAATACTTTGGCTAGCTTATGCAAAGAACTGACTCCTTGGAAAAGACCCCGAAGGCAGGAGGAGAAGGGGACTACAGAGGATGCGACGGTTGGACGGCATCACCAGCTTGATGGACATGAGTTTGAGCAAGCTCTGGGAGTTGGTGACAGACAGGGAAACCTGGCAGGCTGCAGTCCATGGGGTCACAAAGAGTCAGACACGACTGAGCGACTGAACTGAACAAGTACGTGAAAGATACTCTGCGTCATCAGCCATCAGGGAAGTGCAGATCAAAACCACAGTGAGATACCACTCCACGCTTACTAGGATGGCTATAATCAAAAAGCCCCAGGGGCTTCCCTGGTGGCCCAGTGGTTAAGAATCTGCCTGCCAATGCAGTAGGACACAGGTTTGATCCCTGCTCTGGGAAGATCCCACACGCCATAGCGTCCATGCTCCGCAACAAGATAAACCACCCAAAGAGAAGCCCGTGCACTGCGGTGAGGAGTAGCACCCACTCAATGTTACTAGAGAAAGCCAGCCTGCAGCAGCGAAGACCCAGAACAGTCCTAAATAAATAAATATATAAATAAATTTTTTTATAAAAAGTGCCAACAAGTGTTCGCAAGGATGTGGACAAATTAGAAACCTCATAAACTGCTGGTAAGAATATAAAATGGTAAAAGAATCTGGAAGTTCCTCTAGAGTTCCTTAAACAGAGTTACCATATGACCCAGAAATTCCACTCCTATATACCCATGAGAAATGAAAAACACACATCCACAGAAAAACTTTTACCTGGATACCCATAGCAGCATCATTCATAATAACCAAACGGCGGAAACAAGCCAGCTGTCCATCAACTGATGGATGGATAAATAAATGTGGTATACGCAGATGACGGGATCCTACTTGGCAGTGAAATGGACTGGTGTATGGATACAAGCTCCAACACCGATGGACTTGAAAACATGATGCTTGGTGACAGAAGCCAGCCGCAGAGGGCCAGATATTGCACGATTCCTTTCATATGATCTTCCCAACCCAGGAATCAAACCCGGGTCTCCAGCATTGCAGGCAGATTCTTTAGCAGCTGAGCTGCCAGGAAACCACGAAATGGCCAGAAGAGGTGAATCTATGGAGACAGAAGGTAGACTGATGGTTGCTTAAGGCAAGGGGAAATGGCAGGATTGAGAAACGACCAGGAAGGGGGACCGGGCTTCTTTAAGGCGTAATTAAATGCTCTGAACTTGAATGTGATGGGACTTCCCTGGTGGCCCAGTGGCTAAGACTCTGCACTCCCAAAGATACTGCATGCCACAAGCATGACCCGATGCAGCCAAATAAATAAATATTAAACCAAAAACCCTTGTGGCATGGATGCACAACTCTGTGAATATACTACACCATTGAACTATATGCATTAAATGGGTGACATGCATGGTGTGTGAATTATATCTCAATAAAACTGTTGAAAGGAAGAAGGGACTTCTTGGTGGTTCAGCAGCTAAGACTCTGCACTCCCAGCGTAGGGGGCCCAGGTTCAATCCTTGATCAGTTCAGTTCAGTCACTCAGTTGTGTCCAACTCTTTGCAACCCCATGGACTGCAGCATGCCAGGCCTCCCTGTCCATCGCCAGCTCCCAGAGTTTACTCAAACTCATGTCCATTGAGTTGGTGATGCCATCTAACCACCTTATCCTCTGTCATCCCCTTCTCCTCCCGCTTTCAATCTTTCTCAGCATCATGGTCTTTTCAAATGAGTTAGCTCTTCCCATCAGGTGGCCAAAGTGTTGGAGCTTCAGCTTTAGCATCAGTCCTTCCAATGAAAATTCAGGACTGATATCCCTTAGGATGGACTGGTTAGATCTCCTTGCAGTCCAAGGGACTCTCAAGAGTCTTCTCCAACACCACAGTTCAAAAGCATCAATTCTTCTGCACCCAGCTTTCTTTATAGTCCAACTCTCATATCCGTATGTGACTACTGGAAAAACCATAGCCTTGACTAGACAGACCTTTATTGGCAGAGTAATGTCTCTTCCTTTTAATATGCTGTCTATTTGGTCATAACTTTCCCTCCAAAGAGCAAGCGTCTTTTAATTTCATGGCCGCAGTCACCATCTGCAGTGATTTTGGAGCCTAAAAAACAAAGTCTGCCACTATTTCAACTGTTTTATCATCTATTTGCCATGAAGTGATGGGGCCAGATGCCATGATCTTCATTTTCTGAATGTTGAACTTTAAGCCAACTTTTTCACTCTCCTCTTTACTTTCATCAAGAGGCTCTTTAGTTCCTTACTTTTTGCCATAAGGGTGGTGTCATCTGCATATCTGAGGTTATCGATATTTCTCCCGGCAATCTTGATTCTAGCTTGTGTTTCTTCCAGTCCAGCGTTTCTCATGATGTACTCTGCATATAAGTTAAATAAGCAGGGTGACAATATACAGCCTTGACATACTCCTTTTCCTATTTGGAACTAGTCTGTTGTTCCATGTCCAGTTCTAACTGTTGCTTCCTGACCTGCATACAGATTTCTCAAGAGGCAGGTCAGGTGGTCTGGTATTCCCATCTCTTTCAGAAGTTTCCACCATTTATTGTGATCCACACAGTCAAAGGCTTTGGCATAGTCAATAAAGCAGAAATAGATGTTTTTCTGGAACTCTCTTGCTTTTTCGATGATCCAGCAGATGTTGGCAATTTGATCTCTGGTTCCTCTGCCTTTTCTAAAACCAGCTTGAACATCTGGTAGTTCATGGTTCACATATTGTCGAAGCCTGGCTTGGAGAATTTTGAGCATTACTTTACTAGCGTGTGAGATGAGTGCAATTGTGTGGTAGCTGGACATTCTTTGGCATTGCCTTTCTTTCGGATTAGAATGAAAACTGACCTTTTCCAGTCCTGTGGCCACTGCTGAGTTTTCCAAATTTGCTGGCGTATTGAGTGCAGCACTTTCATAGCATCATCTTTTAGGATTTGAAATAGCTCAGCTGGAATGCCATCACCTCCACTAGCTTTGTTGATAGTGATGTTTCCTAAGGCCCACTTGAGTTCACATTCCAAGATGTCTGGCTCTAGATTAGTGATCACACCATTGTGATTATCTAGGTCATGAAGATCTTTTTTGTACAGTTCTTCGGTGTATTCTTGCCAGCTCTTCTTAATATCTTCTGCTTCTGTTAGGTCCATACCATTTCTGTCCTTTATCGAGCCCATCTTTACATGAAATTTTCCCTTGGTATCTCTAATTTTCTTGAAGAGATCTCTAGTCTTTCCCATTCTGTTGTTTTCCTCTATTTCGTTGCATTGATCACTCAGGAAGTCTTTCTTATCTCTCCTTGCTATTCTTTGGAACTCTGCATTCAAATGAGTGTATCTTTCCTTTTCTCCTTTGCTTTTTGCTTCTCTTCTTTTCACAGCTATTTGTAAGGCCTCCTCAGACAGCCATTTTGCTTTTTTGCATTTCTTTTTCTTGGGGATGGTCTTGATCCCTGTCTCCTGTACAGTGTCAAGAACCTCCATCCATAGTTCATCAGACACTCTGCCTATCAGATCTAATCCCTTAAATCTATTTGTCACTTCCACTATATAATCATAAGGGATTTGATTTAGGTCATGCCTGAATGGTCTAGTGGTTTTCCCTACTTTCTTCAATTAAGTCTGAATTTGGCAATAAGGACTTCATGATCTGAGCCACAGTCAGCTCCTGGTCTTGTTTTTGATGACTGTATAGATCTTCTCCATCTTTTGGCTGCAAAGAATATAATCAATCTAATTTCAGTGTTGACCATCTGGTGATGTCCATGTGTAGAGTTTTCTCTTGTGTTGTTGGAAGAGGGTGTTTGCTATGACCAGTGTGTTCTCTTGGCAAAACACTGGTAGCCTTTGCCCTGCTTCATTCTGTACTCCAAGGCCAAATTTGCCTGTTACTCCAGGTATTTCTTGATTTCCTACTTTTGCATTCCAGTCCCCTGTAATGAAAAGGACATCTTTTTTGGGTGTTAGTTCTAGAAGGTCTTTTAGGTCTTCATAGAACTGTTCAACTTCAGCTCTTCAGCATTAGTGGTTGGGGCATAGACTTGGATTACCGTGAAATTGAATAGTTTGCCTTGGAAACGAACAGAGATCATTCTATCGTTTTTGAGACTGCATCCAAGTACTGCATTTCAGCCTCTTTTGTTGACTATGATGGCTACTCCATTTCTTCTAAGGGATTCCTGCCCACAGTAATAGATACAATGGTCATCTGAGTTAAATTCACCCATTCCAGTCCATTTTAGTTCGCTGATACCTAAAATGTCCACATTCACCCTTGCCATCTCCTGTTTGACCACTTCCAATTTGCCTTGATTCACGGACCTGACATTCCAGGTTCCTGTGCAATATTACTCTTTACAGCTTCGGATCTTGCTTCCATCGCCAGTCGTCCGTGATGGATGCACTGGCGAAGGAAGCAATCCTTGATCAGGGAACTATTAATAGATCTCACATGCTGCAACTAAGAGGTCACACGCCACAACTAAAGATTCCGCGGGCCCCAACTAAGACCCGGAGCAGCCAAATAAATACATAAACAAATATTTTTAAAAGAGGAGGAAGCAGCAGCTCATCCCCAGAGGATCACTCAATGAGAGGAGGGATATGGGAGAAGGCCCAGCCCTGAGTCGAGGGCTGGGTGTGGTGGTGACAGCTGAGGATGTCAGCCAGGGCGGGAATTAGTCACTGGATCCATTCACGCCTCCTACCTCCGCTCAGCGCCAGAGGGCCCCTGGGCTCAGAACCAGAGACTCAGAGAGGGCCTGGCAAGGTGAGGACGCTGAGGTGGAGAGGCGGGAAGTGGCTGCTGGCTGCTGGGGGCAGCTGACCGCAAGGAGTCGGGTCTCCTGAATGGTAGCCTTTGTTTTCATCTTTGGAGGGAAGAGAGCAGGGGCAGCAGGCCCTAATCCCACTGGGCTCCTGCCTATGCCAAGCTCCATCCTTGTGCCAACCTTCTGCAGGGGCAATTATTTCCCTTCTTTTCCAGATAAGAAAATAAGACTCAGGTCTGAAATCACTTGCCCGAATTGGCAGCCAGCTTGCAGTATTTGGGAGACTAAAGAAGAATACAGGGAAATGGAAAGAGAAATTAAACAAGGCCACAGAGAAATTGGGACTTCCCTGATGCCCTAGTGGCTGACTCTGAGCTTCCAATGCAGGGGGCACAGGTTCAATCCCTGGTTGGGGAACTAAGATTCTGCCATGCAGTGCGGCAAACAAACAAAAAGACAGTAAATGAGTGACCATCTGATGATACAAATAAAGAAAAAGAGTAAATAGATGAAATAAATATCTAATCTCTACATAGTGGAAGGAAAGAAGGGGACGGGGAGAGAGGGAGGGGAATTCCTGTGCACAGCCGGCTCACAGAGAGCACAGCCCCTAGAAGGTTCCATTAGTGCTTCCCCAGCCCCAGCTCACCCGGCCAAAAAACTGCAGGAAGGTGTTGGAAAGCAGCAGGTGCTTCTCGGCCAGGAAGCGGTAGCGCCGCTTCTCCTCCAGCTCGGCGGCCCGCTGACTCTCAGACACGAAGGCCTGCATCTGCGCGTGCAGCCGGTTCACGCTCTCCTGGGGGAAAGGGGATTCAGGGATGGGTCCCTCATCCAGCCCCGAGTGCCAGCTGTCTGAGGCCTCCCTCTCCGTCGTGAACCAGCCACCTCCACCTGGAGGCCTTCCATGAGCACCCAGCCCCCACTCTCACTTCGGAGCCTGCCCTCTCCTGTGAGTCTGGGCTCTGCCTGCCCTCCAGCCCGAGGGCACTTCTCCCAGGTCGGGCTGGTGTCTGAGCCACCCCTCTGTCCCCAGAACCGAGCACAGGGCTGAGCCCAGAAGTGAGGCCTAGGAAAGCCAGTTTAATGAAAATGCACATTAATGGATTAATAACCCCCTGCTTGGGAGGGAAGATTCCAAAGAGGACAGAGATGAGCTTAGTAAAGGAGCCAGGAGTGGAGGCAGGAGAGGAGATAAGGTCTTGGAGATGGAGGCCAGGCATGGGGCCCTGACCTAGGGAGGAGGGGCTGGGCTTAGCCTGGGGCAGGAGGTGCGTGTGCGGGGGAGAGTGACAGGGCTGCTGGTGGGTCATGCCTTTGCACCGTGATTAGGGGCAGCGTGACTGAGGACCTCAGGTTTTCCCAGTGAACTAGGAGAAGGCGGGGAAGCCGAGGGAATGCAAGGGGGGCCACACAATGACTAGGCAAGGAGCAGTGCTGACAGTGTCCCTGGGACCAGGGATGCCCGCCAGGGGCCGGCTGGCCCCTCCAGCTATGCTCACCACTCAGGGTGGGGCAAACCACACTCGTGGAGTAGGGCCGGTGCTGGTGGGGGAGCTCGGGTGGGTGTCGCGGATCCCCGAGAAGCCCGGGGTCGTCCCTAGCCCCTGCACCTTCATCTCCCGTGCGTTCTTGTCCCTCTTGCGCTCCATTCGCCACAGCTGGGACATGCTCTTCTCCAGGCTGGCGGCTCGGTGGCGGTACTCCATCTCGTAGTGCTGGCGGCTGTCCTTGGATGGGGTGGAGAGAGGAGGGAGACCCCCATGTCAAAGGGCTCAAGGCACCTGGCCTGTGGGCCAGAGCACTGGACAGGGGCAGGGCTCTCAGCTGGGAACGTGTACAACCTGGGGCCAGTCAGTGCCCAGCACTGGCTCAGTGTGCCCATCTGTCAAGTGGGGAGAGGCAGGCCTGCTGGCGATGGGCCGGGGGTGCCAGGGTGGGTGCCAGACTCACTCTGATGAACTGCATGTCCAGCTTGGTGTTCTTCTCTATGTGCTGCAGGAGGTCTCCATGGAAGGTCTGCACCTGTGTGGAGTGCAGGGTGGGGTTGATCAGGGCGACCCAATCATCCCCCGGCCCCGGTGTTCCACTGACCACTCTGCTCCTGACACACCGGGCTCCTGACGAACCATCAGAGAAATGGGTATAACAAGAAACCTGGTTGGATGCAGGATTAAACAATTAGACGTACAAAATATTTAATGCAGTACCTGGCTCCATAAATGTGTGATACCTTCCGTTTCTCCGTGCCTTGATTACGCCTACCAATTTTCAAATACCAGCTTCCCTACCGCCTCTGCTGGGAGGCCCTCCTGACTCCTTAGGCAGAATCCACTACTCTTGCATTTTGCTTCTAAAATCTGTACAACTTCTTTGGTAATGACCAAATTTCATTCCTCCAGCTGTAGGATGGAATTTGTTGCTGGGCCCCTGGTCACAGCCCCATTTGTGGGAGAAGCAGGAACCAGGTATGTCCCGTCTCTGTATTCCTGGCACTGTGGGGTGAGCGTGGCCCAGCAAAAGTGCTCACAACTGTTCACAGGAGTGGCAGCTTCCCATGGCAGGTGACCAGGAGGACCAGGAGGGTTACTGGGCTCAGGCTCAGAAGAGCTTCATTCTAGAAGTTGTAGTTCTTCCTCCAATTTGCTCTGTAACTTTGGATGAGCTGCTGTCCCTCTCTGGGCCTCTGTTTCCCCACCTGTAATGGGAAATTTTGGCCAGATGCTCGCTAGGGTCCAGCTCCAGAACCCAATGAACTTGAATTCTGTGAGCCTTGGTGATCAGCTGGCATGTTCCCCTTTGTCCCTATCAGCGCTCCCTGGGTCACTCAGTGTTGTTGGGACATTGCACCTAAATCTTCCCAGCTGCCCCCTTTGTTCTCAGGTTCAGACTGACCACTGCCACCTCGGGGGACCCTTCCACCTCTGCTCAGCCTTCTCTGTCTTCCCGGCCTTTCCCTGGGGAACCCCTGCTCAGGAACCCTCGGTGGATCCTGCCTCCTGCCCCAGGGGTCCCCAGGCTATACTGTAGGAGCTCTGTCCCTCAGGAATGCTGATAATCAGAAAGGCCGGCAAATTATAAAAGTTATCAGTGTTTCTTCCACAATTGTTTCTGAAATCTTGTTAACCAGTCTTTAAGGGAGCTTGGGTGTGACCTCCTTGGGTCTGACCAGGCCTTACATCCCTGATTGTGGCTGTCAGTGTGTGTGCTGGGGGTGGGAGTATTTCAAGCTGCTCTGAGTCCCTGTTTCTGCCCCAGGGGGGCCCTTTTTCGCTGGATCCAGGCAATAAGGAAGGGAGACTTCCGATCTGTACCTGTGGGACGTCCCAGGTCAAGGTTTCTGCTCAAACACAAGATGTATGTTCCTGAAAATTCCCACATCTGGCAAAATCACCCAATATATAAACAGGGCTTATGGAAGATGCAGGGTTGGGGCAGACCCTCGAAACCCTGGCAACCAGAGCACTAATAGAGACAGCGAATGGTACTGGAGGGATGAACTTGAACCATACCAAAGGCCATGGAAAAGATTAAAAATGCACAAAACCAACAGAAAGGACACACCGGCAACACCTTAATTACTGCAGAGCTGGCATGCTGAGGCAATACAGGAGGCGGTGGAGCTGCCACCACGGTGAGCGTGGGAGGTGGTGACATCTGCTCCCAGCTTAGAGTCCCAGGAGGCTCGGAGCTCTTGCTCTCCCCAGGGAGGCCTGGGTTCAGGAGCTCTTTTAAAATGTTCTTAAAATACAGCTTAAAGGGCTCTTGCTGTCACTGCAGTGACAAGTTGGGGGCTTTCCCCTTCTTATTTCTGTTAGCGCTGTTCCCTTCCTCAATGCTTAGGAGACATCACTTCTGAATAAGCCACTCCCATGTCATAGGATACAGCTCCTTCTGCTTCCAGTCACGTAGGAACTGAGTCACACCACAGAAATGAGTGTTAGGGCAGGACAGGTAGATTGCAATTCTTCCCATTATCAGGGCTTGGCTGTGATCACCGAGCGTGTAGAGGACACAGACCCAGGATGCCTCAGTCAGACAGGGCGCAGGCACCACTGGGTTAATGGAAAGTCATCATCAAGCTCCTAAAGAAATGGATCTAATAAGAAGTTTGATCCTTGAAGACACCTTTGAGCTCTTGCTCTTGGGGAACCAGAGGGCTGCCTATAATTAAGCAGGTGCCTTCTGAAACAAGGAAGTTGCCTACTCCAGCACGTGCTGAGAATTCCCAGCAAATCTAACAGAGACTGCGGTCCCTGCTCCCCTCCCCATGGGACACGCTCCATTAGCAGGTCCTGTGAGCTCCTCCGTACAGAAGATGAGAGCAGACCCGCTGTCATGAAAGTGCCCTGTAAGTTCCACGTGTCGAGGCAGTCCAGCAACTGAATCCATCGATACAGGAAAAACCCCTTTCAAAGAACTGTCTCTGTGGGCTGACCACAACTTTCCTCCTCCCATTTTCTCTTGAACACCCTCCATCAGGTTACGGCCCCACCAACTACACCCACAAGAGTGCTGTCAAAATCACCAGGATTCCATCCGCATCACTAAGTCCCATGATCAATTTTCAGGACTCACCCAACTTCTCCTGTCGTCATCATCAGACACGGCTGACCACTCCCTCTTCCTGAGACACCTTCCTCCCTCAGCTTGCAGTCCTCCCCCCTCCTTGTTTCCCTTGCATTGACCCCTGACTGCTCTTCTCCATCTTTTTCTGATTCCCCCTCATCTCTCTGTTCCCCGAAGGTTGAGTTGCCCTGGGGCTCAGGCCGTGGGCCTCTTCCCTTCCCTGTCTACATGGTGACCTCATGCGGTCCCCAGGCTGCCGACTCCCAGATATATATCCCTGCTCAGACCTTCCCCAAAATTCCAGTCTCATCTGTGTGTTATCTGGGCTCCATTCAGCCAAGAGGAAGAGACCAATACTGAAGATAAGCTACAAAGGTATTAACATGCTGCTGCTGCTAAGTCGCATAACATACAGATAATAAGAGTCCCTGAGAAAGAAATGCAAAGAAAGAGCAAAAAATTTTCCAAAAACCTGTAATTAAAGAAAAAAGATATCAAACTACATATTGAAAGAGTGCACATAACAAAGAATATTGTCCCAGACTGACCAATATCAAGATATATTCTGGAAAAATAACTAGACTTGAAGAAAAAGAAAAAAATTGGGGTCACCCTGCTTATTTAACTTATATGCAAAGTACATCATGAGAAACGCTGGGCTGGAAGAAACACAAGCTGGAATCAAGATTGCCGGGAGAAATATCAATAACCTCAGATATGCATTTACACCACCCTTATGGCAGAAAGTGAAGAGGAACTAAAGAGCCTCTTGATTAAAGTGAAAAAGGAGAGTGAAAAAGTTGGCTTAAAGCTCAACATTCAGAAAACTAAGATTATGGAATCTGGTCCCATCACTTCATGGGAAATAGATGGGGAAACAGTGGAAACAGGGGCAGACTTTATTTTGGGGGGCTCCAAAATCACTGCAGATGGTGATTGCAGCCATGAAATTAAAAGACGCTTACTCTTTGGAAGGAAAGTTATGACCAACCTAGACAGCATGTTGAAAAGCAGAGACATTACTTTGCCAGCAAAGGTCCGCCTAGTCAAGGCTATGGTTTTTCCAGTGCATGTATGGATGTGAGAGTTGGACTGTGAAGAAAGCTGAGCACCGAAGAATTGATGCTTTTGAACTGTGGTGCTGGAGAAGACTCTTGTGAGTCCCTTGGACTACAAGGAGATCAACCAGTCCATTCTAAAGATCAGTCCTGGGTGTTCTTTGGAAGGAAAGATGCTAAAGCTGAAACTCCAGGACTTTGGCCACCTCATGCAAAGAGTTGACTCATTGGAAAAGACTCTGATGCTGGGAGGGATTGGGGGCAGGAGGAGAAGGGGACGACCGAGGATGAGATGGCTGGATGGCATCACGGACTCGATGGACGTGAGTCTGACTGAACTCTGGGAGTTGGTGATGGACAGGGAGGCCTGGCGTGCTGCGATTCATGGGGTCGCAAAGAGTCGGACACGACTGAGCGACTGAACTGAACTGAACTGAAGGCAAAAAAGATGGTTGGATGGCATCACTCATGACTCATGACTCAGCGGACACGAGTTTGAGCAAACTACGGGAGATAGGAGAAGACAGGGAAGCCTGGTGGGCTGCAGTTCGTGGGTTTGCAAAGAATCAGACACAGTTTAGCGACTGAACAACAACAACAAAGGTGAAAAAAGCAAATGATTTGCAATGGAGAATATAGATTATTAGACTTCTCAGTGGCAACATTCAAGATGCAAGATAAAGAAAGAAGGAAAAAGTAAGAAAGGGGAGGAGGAAGAGAGTGAGTGAAAGAGGAAAGAATGAAGGAAGGTGAGGCAAGGACTGTATATCCAGCAAAACTGACTTCCCCCAGGACAAGGAGAGCAGCTGTTATCTTGGTGTCACAACTCAGAACATTGTTCACATGAGCCCTCCTCATGGGGACAATCAGAAAGCAAGACCAAAACACCAGTCAAAACACAGACATGGGGTTGGAGGTGAATATTAAAAGTATAGCTACTTGTAAACAAGGGTCAGTGAGGGTGAAAGGGGAGCAGGCATGGTGCAGCGGCTCTGGGTCCCGACAGTGTGGACAGAGCACAGCTGTAGATATGGCGCTTTTCACACGTTGAAGATTTATGGCAGCTTTATGTCGAGCAAGTCTACTGGCGCCATCTTTCCAACAGCATCCACTCACTGCACGTCTCTGCGTCACACGTCAGTAATTCTCTCAATAGTTCAAACTTTTTTTTATTATTGTCACAATCTGTTAAGGTGATCTATGATCAGTGATCTTTGAGGTTACTCTCACAAAAAATTGTGACTTGCTGAAGGCTCAGATGATGGCTACCATTTTTAGCAACAAAGTACTTTTAAATTAAGGTATGTACATTGGGTTTTTTTTTTTTACATAATACTATTGCACACTTAATAGACTACAGTGTTGTGCAAACATAATTTTTATATGCACTGGGAAACCAAAAAATGTGACTCACTTTATTGTGGCATTTGCTTTTTTGCAGTGGTCTGGAACAGAACCCACAATGTCGCCAGAGCATGCCTTTGAAAGTAGGGGACGGGGGAGGCTGCGGAGAGCAAATTTAAAACAGACTTTAACTGTTTTCAGAAATCATATTGGTGGTGGTAGAATTAGTTTCATTATTCAGCGACTGTTGTGTCTATGTAGCATGTGGTATAGCAAACGGTAACTGTGGGATATTCTTCTTCTTTCTTTTTCTGTGTGCTTGGGAATCAGGACTTTTGGAGGGAAGGCACACTGTCAGCCTGCAGGATCTTAGTTCTCTGACCAGGGATTGAATCTACACCCTCAGCAATGAAAGCATGGAGTGCTAACCAACGGATTGCGAGAGAATTCCTGAGTATCAGGACTCTTGATGTGGAACAAAAGAGATACCGGTGGAATAGAGAAGAGGTTAACTAAAACCCGGTGCTAAATCTGCATTGGAAGTATCAGTATTAATTATGAAGATTTCTATCTTTATATATATACGTGTGTATATATATGTGGTTTGTACAAAAGTATATATGTATCTATGTATGCATGCATCTGTGTATGTATCTAGGCGTATGTATCTTATCTATTATATACACATATGTTTTTATATATAGCATTGGCCACTGAAAAAGTCTAGGAACAGTGATGAACCCAGTAGCAATGGGTACCCCTAGTGAGCAGATAATGGTCTTGAATATCACTTTCCACTAAAAGCAGAAAAAATTTTAAAGGGGCTTCATGGAGAGATGACTGATTCCATTTGTAGAGCAGCAGAAGTACCAGACGAGAACTATCTTGTCAGGCTAGGCAGTGAGGAAACCGTCAGAACCGTGAGGGTTGTGCCAAAGAATTCACGTGCCAGACTAAAGAGGCTTCTGCTGGTCAAAGAGGGGGCACTGTCAACTTCAACGAAATAATGATTGCAAAGGAGTAAAACACATCCCCTCCAGGCATGCCAAACGGATGGAACCTGAGTCTGAGCCATCCTCTGGATCCAGAGGACAAAGCAACAGCTGAGCTGCACCAGGAATGCCCAGAAAACCAAGTCAAAAGGCCCCAATGGATAAAATGGAAGGAAAAGAAAGGGATGGTGGAGGAAACACTGGATTAAAAGAGACTCAAGAACGTATTTTAAAAGAGAGAGAGCAAGACAAGTTCTCATGTCTGGGGACATAGGACTGGATGATCGGTTATGAAGAAACCCAAGGCAGTGTCAGACCAGCGGTCATTTTTGGAGGAAGAGAGGGTCTGCGATTTGATGGGGGCTCATGGAGGGGCTTCAGGGAGGCTGACAAAGTTCCCGACTAGGACGGGAGTTTCAAAGGCGACCCGCTTGATAATGATTCACTGAGCTCGAATTTGTTCCGTGACATTTTTTGTGCCGGTATTTTATTTTATTTTATTTTCTGGCCACAAGCCATGTGGGATCTTAGTTCCCTGATCAGGGATCAAGCCCGTGCCCCCAGCATTGGAAGCAGAGTCTTACCCCTGGACCACCAGGGAAGTCCTGTGCCTGCATTTTAGTTTACAATAAAAAAAAGGTTTGGTTTTAAAATAAAAAACAGTCCTGTCATTCCTCTGCTCAGCACACTCAGAGGCATGGCCAGAGGTCCGACAAGGTCCACAGGGCCTGGCCCCTTTAGCCAGGGGTCATCTTGGCCCTGGCCCTTGATGCCTCCACTCCAGCCGTGCGGGCTTCGTCAAGCCTTCCTGTGTGCTGACCCCTCTGCCCAGAACACTTCCCGCAGTTGTCTCCCTGCTCACTCCCTACCTCCTTCAGGTCTCTTCACAACGTCAGCTCTCTAGTGCTGTTGTCTTGAATATCTGATAAAAATCACATCCCTCCAACACTTTCTACTCCCTATGGAGGTTCTCTTGTCCCCCATAGCGCATTTTGCATCTAACCCATCACACATATGCTCACTTATTTGTCCTGGGTTTTGTCTGGTTCCCCCTTGGGGAGAGCAGGGGGTTTTATCTGCTGTATCCCCGCCGCAGTGCCAGGCATAGGGCAATGAATTGCTGTCAAATGAATGAGCCCGAGGGGGAGACGGCCTCTGGTGTGCTGGGCCAATGTGGCTCTGGCCAGGGGTCCTGCCCTGTTGTCACAGTCAAGACACCGGTACCCAAAGAGGGCAGCTATCTTTACAGAGTGGGCCTGGGTGACGCTGGTCTCTATCCAGCCCAGGTGTGCCACGAGTGTCATGACAAGCCATCAGACACAAGGAGAGGAAGCCACAGGCTGCCAGGGTGGTCCGTGCTCTGTAACTCCCCACCCAAGCCCGGGAGATGACACAGGCTTAGCACTAAGCCTCAAGGTGTCCCGGAAATGGGCCAGGGATATGGTTTTATCGAGTGGAGGTGGGTGCTTGTTTTCTGCTGATGAAACTCTTCCCAATTTCGCCATGGCTATCAAACTGGTGAGTATTTTATGGTGTCCCCAAATTGCACCCAGACATCCAGCGTTTTCCCACGCACATGTTTGGGAGCCATGCAGTCACGGTTAGTTGAAATTTCCTTCTGAGCTTCCGAAGGCCCTTCACTGCCATCCCCAGCTCTCTTCTGCCGATGCCACGCTCTGTGCCATGCTCGGCCCACAGCGCCCCCAGAAGGCCCTCTCTTCTCCTCTCCCTCTGGCCCAGCTCTGCTCCCTTTTCAGAGCTTGTTCTCTCCTTCCCAGGCAGCGAAGCCCTGCTCGGTGCCAGGCCCCTGTCCCAGGCCTTGGAGCCACAGAGAAGACCACATTCCAGCCCTGGCACAACTCCCAGTCTTGGCAGGGGTAAAGACAGGGCATCAGTTGTGCTTCAAATCATAGCTAAGGTACATAGAGGGCTACAGGTGCCAGGGTCAGTAATTTATACTTATACTTAATCCTCATAAGAATACTATGAGGCAGTTTCGATTATCTCCATTTCACAGACAGATAAACTGAGGCACTGAGGTTAAGCAGCTTGTCCAAGGTCTCAAAGCCAGCAACTAGCAGAGCTGGGCTTTGAACCCAGGTGCTCTGGCGCAGAGCTGGTTTTCTTCACCACCACTTGCTAAGAACGGACGTGTGTGTGTTCTCGCTCAGTCATGTCTAACTGTTTGCAACCCCAAGGACTGTAGCCCGCCAGGCTCCTCTGTCCATGGGATTTCCCAGGCAAGAATACTGGAGTGGGTTGCCATTTCCTCCGCCAGGGGATCTTCCTGACTCAGGGATGGAACCTGCGTCTCCTGCCTTGAAGGCAGATTCTTTACTACTTGAGCCGTCAGGGAAGCATAAGAACAGATAGAAGCATCTGTTGGAGTCAGAGGAGAGGTATCAGGAAAGACTCCCTGGAGGAGGGGACGACGGTGCTGGCCGGCAAGGGTAGGGGTGAGTGAGTCCTCAGCTGGAGGACGGTGTCACAGCAGCCTGCGGTGGGAACACCAGGCTGTGTCTGCAAGAGGGCAGCTCTTCAGAGGGTCTGGGCTGTGACTGGGCTACCAGGGAGGCTGCCGGATCAGCAGGGCCAGGAATCCCTTACCAAGTGGCTGAGTTTAGTTCTGCGGGTGGCAGGGGTGCGGAAACGTTTTCTCCTGGGAGTGATAAGGTCAGATCACTGGCTGTTCCCTGGAACAGTGGAGGGAAGGGTTGGGGAGGGCGGTAGGGGCAGGGCCCTGGGCCTGACGCACCTGGGTGACGGGCCTCTCTCTTCCTGGCTCCTCCACTCACTCTGGAATCTCGAGTGAATGACTAGATCTGACTGAGTTTCCTCCTCTGTGAAATGGAGATGGAAATGCACCCGCCTCCTAGGTCACTGATGTGCAGGTGAACGTGCCCAGCAGAGCCTGGCCCTGGCAGGTGCGCCCAAGGGCAGCTGCAGTTGTCATGTTACCAGAGTCCTCTCTGAGAAACAGCGTGGAGGTTGGGCCCTTGTCCTCCACGGAACGCCGCCCACTCTCCCGAGTGACCCCTCTGGGCCGCGGAGTCTGAGACTCACCACCACCTCCAGGTCAGAGTTCAAGTGCCGCTGGGTGTCGGACATCTGCACCAAGATCTCACCTGGAGGCATGGAGGGCAGCGGCCTCAGTTGAGGGCTTATCTCATCACCCTGCTTCCCACCAGAAGGGCCTGCCCAAGCTGGGTTTGGGACCAAAGTCCAGGGATTTCCCACACGACTCTGGGACTCTGGCAGCACCTGTCCTACCCTGGAGAACTCCTACAGGGAGGGGTGAGGAGGGGCATGGGTTCCAGAGGACAGTCTGGGAGCTGGGCCCTTGGGCTGCAAGGCCTGTGTCTTTGGGGAGGACTTCCTGGAAGAGCCAGGCTGTAAAAGGAACCCTCTCTGGGACCTGAGAATAGGGGGCAAGGCAGGCCCTCGGCCTGAGGGGAGGCGCCCAGGAGGCAGAGCCTGGGCAACAGGAGGAGGTGGGCGGTGAGGCGTGTCCCCCAGGCCCCAGAGGTCAGCACAGCACAGGGGAAGGGGCATGCCTCACCCAGAATCTGCGAGGTGGAGCTCTGCAGGGCCTGCTCCCCAATCTTCTGGATGGCGTTGAAGTACACCTCGGCCGCCTCGGACAGAGCTGCACGGAGACGGGGCGGCGTCCAGCCGCAGCCCTGCTCTGTGAGCTCCCACTCCCCATTCTGGAGGGCTCTCCTTTGGTCAGGAGAGTTGAGGGGGGGCTCTGGGTAGAGGGTGGGTGGAAGACGGAAGGGGTGCCTGGGCCATGTGTGTGTGTGTGTGTGTGTGTGTGTGTGTGTGTGTGTGTGTGTGTGTGTGTAGAAGTAGAGTTGGCCAGAGAAGCAGCGGGGCTGGGGGGCAGGGGGGGGCCTCTCCCTGGGGGGCAGGACCTGAGCCCGTCTGTCGTGGGTAGGGGTGCAGGCATCTGTGTGTGTCAGAAGGCGGGTGTGGGCAGGGGTGTTGGGAGGCTCAGGCGTAGAGGCTCAAAGTGGTGAGGTGGCATGGGTTCGGGTCGCTGGTGCAAGGACTTTGAAGTCTTAAAAAGCAGGGAGGGGTTGGGTGACCCTCAGCCCTGGGTGTGTCCCCGGCTTGTCCATCTGCTCCAGAGCTCAAAACCCTCTGCTGATTAGCACTGGGGGTGGGGGCGGGGATGTCGGGAAATGGTGGCGATGGGAGCTCTTTGTACAGGCGCTGAGTGAGGGGCGAGGTTTGGCTGTAGGTGAGTGGATGGGGGCTGGTCAGGGTGTCAGACTGGGGGTGCCAAGGTGGTCTGAGTATGGCAGTGGGCTCAACAGCTGAAGTGTGTGTGGTTGGGGTTCTGTGAGCCCGCAGGACTGGGCACTGCATCTCTGGGAGCATCTAGGGGGCACATGAAGGTGTGGGAGGGGTCTCCGGCCTCAGGGCATGAGGGTGACCGTGATGCACGGGAATGTGTAGGGACGACGATCGCGGGGGTGCGAAGGTTACAGTGGAGGGTGCGATCACGTGGGTGGGGCCGGGCACTCACCGTGGAAGGCCCGGAGGTAGTTGTTCCCCAGGTACACCAGGTTCTCCAGGGCGGGGTTGAACTGCTCCAGGATGCTCTGGAGTCCGAGGGCAGGGGGAGGGAGGGGAGGGGAGCAGAAGATGGAATGAAGGATGGGCCTCAGGATCAGGTGCCCCTTAGCCCCAGTGAGAAGCCTGACTTGGGGGAGCCCGCTTAGAACCCTGGAGTCACCCAGAATCCTAGCTCTCGGCTGCAAGGGCCTCAGAGGCCAGGATCCAGACCAACGTCCCCTTGGTCATCTCCTGCTCACCACCTGCCCAGTGGGCCCTTGCGTCTAGAAGGTTCTCCTCCCACTGGGCTGAAGCCTACGGTCTGTCACTGTGCCCAGCTGGGCATGGCTCAAGCTGCCCTGAGTCCAGGATCTGTGGGCCGCTGACAGCTGTCTCTGGGGCAGAGGCAGAGCTCGCCCTGCTCAGAGTAGAGCCCCTCGGGGGCCAGGCTACAGCTGGGTCAAGTGGGCCACCACCTGGCCAGTGGAGAGCGCCCTGCGTGATGAATTTAAGACTTGGGTCTTGATTCCAATCCCAGCAGGCCCTCTTCCTCCCTTGATGACTTTGAGCAAGGTGTTTCACCTCTCTGGCCTTTTTCTTATCTGTCAAATGGAGTGATTATTTTCTACTCCACTGGTGGTGTGTTGTGAGGTTTACACATTGCAAGGGTCCCATACGCAAGAGGTGCTCAATAAATGTCTATGGAGACTGCAGCAACCTCTGTGGAGGGGGGTAGGAAGTTTGAGTGTGAGGCTCAGAAACCAGAGAGAGACAGAGAGGCAAAGAGAGGGAGACCTAGACAGAAAGAGACAAAGAGAGAGACTCCTCCACCCTGGGGGTCCAGGTGGCTCTTTGGGTCCCCTGCTTCCAGCTTAGGCCACCCTGGGTCCTGTCCTGCTGCGTCCAGTGTTTGGGAATTGGGGCTCCAGTTGAGTGCTATCTCAGCAGGCCTGTCACTCATGGGATGAACCCCTGTTCTGGGAGGCTCAGGTTGGGGCTAGAGTGGCCAACTGCCCTCAGGGGTCCCCACCCCCAGACCCACAGCTCAGCCCAGCCTGGTTCTGGGCCTTCTTCCCCAGAAAAAGCTGCTGCCCCGCTCACCCTGTCTTCCAGAGCCGGCTGAACTTCGAGCCCTGGGAGGGGGCCCGGACCGGGCACACACTCACCTTGTAGATGGCCATGGTGGACCTGTAGAACTGGTCCATCTCGGGGGCCATGGAGCAGGTGTGCCCGGGCACTGAGCAGGAGGCGTTGGCAGGGCTGGGAGTGCTGGGGGTCGGTACCCTCCGATGGCCACTGCTCGGCGGGCAGCGAAGGAGGCAGCAGAGTGGGACCCAGCGAGGGAGGGCCGGCCGAGGAGGAGGTGGCAGCTTAATTATTCACCAGCCAGGGATGTCAGAATGCGATCTGGGGTGTAACCAGACCCGGCGGGGAAGGCATCCTGTGACGCGGGTGGGTTCATGTGACCTGCCCTTCAATTATTTACCCCTGAGCCGCGGACCAGTGGGCACGCGTGGATGGTCACTCTCTCAGGTCACCGCCTCCAGGAAGAGCCTTGCCCGGGCCAGCAGGGACCCGTGCTCATGGGGGGCCCCCCTGCCCTACCACCCGTCTACCCTGGGCAGGGCTCACCCTACTGGGCTCGAGCTGTGCAGTGACCAGCCTGGACCCTCCCTGCGGGTGGAACACACCCACATCTCTTCACTGTTCTCAGCCCCTTCTCTTCCCCGAGTCCCCAAGGGCCCCAAGGCTCCCACCTGGGCTGCCGTCTGCACCCCCTTCCTCCACATGCTGGAGACGGGGCAGCACAGACCTGGGAGTCACATGGGCCCGAGGGCACAGCTGCTCCCTCGCTGTGTGACGATGCCCGAGCACCTTGCCCTCTCTGGGTCTCAGCCCCTCTTCTAGCAAGTGGGGCTCTCCCTTGCCTTCCACTGTGGGCCAGGCGGGCCTGGCTGCCGCCTCTGAACACCCTCAAGGCTGGTTTTGGGGAGACTTAAAGGGAAGAGGGGTCCCCGCCCTGGGGAGCCTGAGAAACAAAGCTTCTGTCCTGGCGTGGACCCAGGCGGACGATGGTCAAGGCCGAGGGGGGCTGGTGGGTGGGGGACACTCACACCACTCACACATACAACACAGGCCAACGGGAATCAAACCGTTTATTTCACAGTTAGGGGCTGTCCCCTGGAGCCCGCTCTACACATAAACCACTTCCTGGTGGGAGGAATAACTGAAGTCACAGGAGTGACCTTTGAGAGCCACAGAGAGCTCGTGGGTGGGGTGGATCTGAGCAGGAGGACGGCTGGGGTGTGCGGAGGGGCAAAGTTGACTGGGACACCCCACTCCAGGGTTCCCTCCTGAAGGGGTGGTGACGGCCCATTTCTCGAGCCCCACCCCAGGGGAGAGGGCCGAGGGTGGAAGCGGTCGTGCAGCCCCAGGGACCAGGAGGAGCCTGAGGCCCTCGGAGAGGCCAGGGTTGGGCACAGGCCCCGGCACCCTTAGTGTCTCACCCGCCAAGGCAAGGGGCCCGAGGGCTGTCCTTGGCAGTCAGGGAGTGGCCGGAGTGAGGCTCAAGGCTTTCTAAGCCTGGAGTGACACAAAGTGCCAGGAGGTAAGGACCGAGGGGAGAGAGGCCTGAGGACCTGCCTCAGGCTGGAAGCCCGGCACCCCTGGGCCGGGTCTGTGGACCCAGAGCTGCCTGGGCCCGGCTCTGCCCAGCGGCGGCGTGGTGGTGGTGGGGGAGCCGGAGGGGGGTTTGGGGGCCTGGCAGCCTCACGGCGAGAGCAGCAGCTGGACGAGCTTCTGGAACTGCTCCCGATGCTCGTAGATATAGACCTCAGTCTCCCAGAGGGCGTTGACCAGCACCGTGTCGTTGACCTCGTCTAGCATGATGTCCGTCCCCAGCTGGGGGTTCAATCTGTCCAGGGTAAGGAGGAGGGGTCACGACTCCAGGACACTCAGCCTGGGTTGAGGGACGAGAGCTAGGACTGGGGTGGGCTTGGGAAACAGAGCGGCCTCTCGGGGAAAGGGACAGTCCAGCCTGGGGGCTGGGGGCTGGGGCCAGCCGAGCCCTCACCTGAAGTACTGGATGCCGACCATCTCGCACCAGGCCCGGGCCCGGTCCACGGCCCGCCCATCTGGATCTGTGCACTGGTGAGAAGAGGCCCCTGTGAGTGTTCAGCCCACGCAGCACCCACAGCCCCTGCCCAGGCTCCCAGGTCCCAGGGCGGCTTAGCTGCCAATCAGCAGGGTGACTCTGGACAAATCCCACTGCTCTGTCTTGCAGTGCCTGTTCCAGCTACGCAATCAGAGTGGCACGGGCTGTGGCGGGACAGGGGCTCAGCAGGGTCTGGGGTCGGTGAGCGTGGAGGGGCTGAGTGGACAGGCCTCCATCTCCCGGCCCCAGTAGCTTTTGTTCATCTGACATTTTGGGCTTCCACATGGGCCGTGCGTGAAGGAAAGAATCGTCAGCTAAACAATAACTGAAAACCCCGCTGCAGGTGGTCACCGAGGGTCCTGCCAGCTCTGAGACTCTGTACTGGGGATCCCCCCTCCTCTGAGCTGGCTAAGGAGGGTCCACAGAGCCCTGCCATCTCCCTGACACCCAGGGTTCCCACAGGAAGCCTCATCCTGGGGCTGAGACCCCGAGGGGAGTGGGCTGGGGAGAGGCCATACTCACACAGTCCACCACCATCCTGCCCAGTTCCTTGGCCCCAAACACAGTCTTGGCCAGTTCCCAGGGGTTGCTGGGTCGGAAGACATCCACACAGGTCACAGGCACCTGCGGGGACCTCCCTGTCCCCAAGGAGACGACAACGGACAGCTTCTTCACCTTGTTGTCCTGACCCTGTGGGAGCAGGACAGGTCAGAGAGGGCCTTCCCCTTGGTGGACCTTTCCATGGATGGGGACACCCAGGGGTAGGGGATGGGGGACAGAACTCCGATGGCAGAAGCACAGCTTCTCCTTTGCTTTGCTTCTTCTTTGCTCCTCCTCTCCTTTGCTTCGGAACAAGTTCGGCTGCCAATCTTCTGGGCGACCTTGGTGACCCACCTACCCAAGCTCCTCATCCACCAAGACAGGTGATGTCTGAGGACCCTTCTCCATCTCATAGTCTCTCAGCGATTCCCTCTCTCTCCCTGCCCTTCTTCATCTGGCCTCTAGAGGGCACTCGTCTCTCTGCAGCGTGGGGCTGCCTCTGGGGCTTGGTGCTGACCGCAGTGACAACCACAGCCAGTAGGGATATAGGACACTCACGGTCAAGCACTGTGCTAAACCCTTTGCAGATAAGAGCCCGTGGAAGCCTCACAACAGTCCCAGGCAGTGGCTGAAGTGAAGCATGGGCAGAGCCAGGCCCCACGCTGCCTCTCCTAACATGCTGGGCCTCGCCTGCCTCTGCACTAAGCTCCTTGGGCTAAGGGCCGCTTCTTTTCCTCCGGATCACTTAATCTGCACTGTCCCCTCCCCAAAGGCCTTGGGATGGACTTCCTTTCTCCGTGAGCCCTTTCTGAGCCCCCAGGCCTCTGGGGGCGGGGGATGCTCCTGGGCCCTGCACCATTCTCTGTCATAAGCATTTGAAACACTTAGATGGACGTTTGCTTGTTTAGGGACTGTCTTCCCTAAATGTGAGCACCCCAAGGGCAAGCGTGTGTCTCCAGGCCGGGCAGTGTGGCTAGGCCTGTGACTGGCATGGACCGGTCCTCCCCACAAACAGCAGATGCTGTTAGCTGATCATTAACACCCTTCACCACCTGGTCTGGACTACACCTCAGAATCCCTCTTAGCACAGCGCTTTGGGCAGACACCAAGCAGGTTCAAGAGTGAGATAAAATTGCTGTCAAGGGCATGGATGAATGATCACATGAATAAAAGACATTTGCTCTCCCAGGAGTCAGTCCTTAGTAAGATTTGCAGAAACAAAGTGCCATGGGCAGTCACGTCCAGCTCCCCCAACCTATGGTGGCTCTCACCTTGCGGATCAAGTCCTGGTTGTACTCATGGATCTCAGTCATGGCGTCTAGCGTGGGGTTGTTGGCCAGCAGCCCACCATCCAGGAAGCGCCCGTTGGGCCGGAAGTAGGTGGGGGCTGCCCCACTGCTTCGGGCTGCCCGCCACACCAGCTGCTCTGGGGGTAGGGGAGGAGGGGGTTCAGTGGCACAAGAGATGCTGCATTTCAAATCTCAGGGGGTGTGTGTGTGTATGTGTGTGTGTGTACACGTCATGCTGTGTGAAGAGGAGAGGCTGGGGACACTTCAGAAACAGGATGGACAGGCCATACTTGGTGGAAGGTGGGGTGCAGCCCGCCTGAAGCCTGATGGCTCCCCAGCTCTGCCTGCCCTCAGCTGATACACTCAGGAGGGCAAACCAGGGCAATGGGCGGGATGGTGGTGGGCTGGGGGTGCCTGGCAGCCAGGCTGTGTCTCCCACCCACCACCCTGCAGCCTCTCAGGCCAATCACTTCCCACAGATGCATCAAACATGGTTTTCACCTGAAGGATGCGTTGGAGGCTTGAGGTTAATGTTCTGGCTGAATCGAGGCTCCCGAACACACTCTGGAGCCTCATAATTCCGGAAGAGATGGAGTTCAGCCGGCTGCCGGTCGGACAGCGTCCCTGTGAGCATCACCCTGGAGAAACAAGGAGCAGGACGCTGAAGCCACCGACCCACCCATCCTTGACAATCCACCCTTGGCAATCCTTATCCAAACTGCCCATGTACTAATCCTTAAACCCAGCGTTTCAACTTCTGGAAATGCATCCTAAGATGCTCCCAGACATGTGGGAGACGGGCATACACTAGGCTATTAATGACCTTAAAGCAAATAGCTGGAAACAACCCAATGTCCATCAGCAGAAGGGTTCAATACACCGAGGTTCAGTGGGTCTGTGTTGCTGGAGAGCAGCTGAGGTAGTGCTGCATGACTAATGGGTGGTCAGCACCAAGATTTGTGTTTAAGTGGAAAAGCAAGGTTCAGGGCAGTGTGTGTGTGTGTGTGTGTGTGTGTGTGTGTGTGTGTGTGTGTGTGTGTGTGTGTGTGTGTGTGTGTGTGTGTGTGTGTGTGTGTGTGTGTGTGTGTGTGTGTGTGTGTGTGTGTGTGTGTGTGTGTGTGTGTGCGTGTGCGTGTGCGTGTGCAATGGCTTCAGTTGTGTCCAACTCTGGATCCCCGTGGACTAGCCCACCAGGCTCCTCTGTCCCTGGGATTCTCCAGGCAAGAATACTGGAGTGGGTTGCCATGCCCTCCTCCAGGGGACCTTCCCAACCCAGGGATCAAACCCGTGTCTCCTGCATTGGCAGGCAGGTTCTTTACAACTAGCACCACCTGTGAAGGCCACATGTAATATGCCACTACTTGTTTAAAAACAAACCCCAAAAGACCCCATGTACCTATTTGCTCCCTTCCCACCTCTAGAGGGTCAGACAGTAACTCTGGAAGGACCCGTGTAACAATGACCTGCCTCTGGGGCACGGGACTGCTTGGGGGCTGCAACTCCCAGACTGGAGTCAGGGGAGAATTTTCAGAGTGCCATCTCTGATACTTCATCAGTGTTCTACCATGCAAGTCTCCAGTCTATTAAAGAAGACTCCTAACTGTCTCAAGAGACAGACATTCTTAAGTACTGAGGGGAGAGCAGACTGACACAACCCCCTGGAAACTAGCATGTATTCAGACCTTTACAAATGTCCTGGCTCTTTGATTTGGGAATTCCATTCTCGAAAATTTAGCCTAAAAGAATAATCTTAGTTACCATGAAAGCTCTTTGTTTAAGGCTATTCAGGCAGTGTAATTTATTACAGTGAAAAATGAACGGTCTACATGGAAAGGATAGGAGGGAGTGTCTAAACAATGGAATGTTTTGCAGCCATTTCAAATGGCTACCAAGGAGTTCAGTCTAACACCGAAATGTATTTTTTACATTGAAAAATATAAAGAAAAGGGAACAAAAAAAAAACCTCTCTGCATAGGAAAATAAGATTCGTTTTACACTTTGAAGAATCTTGTGGAAAGGTTATTCGAAAATTTCTCCCACTGAACAAAAAAATAATGTTGGAAAAATTTTTTTAAAAATTAAATCTTAAAAGCATAGAAGATCTGACAAGACAGAAAGGAAAGACCAGGATAAACTAAGGATAAGCAAAAACCCAGAGAGGTGAAAGGAGCAGAAACCCAGCTTTGACCTGAAGGCAGACACCAAACTGTCCATCTGAACTTCAGTTGAACCGCTGATGGTCTCACTCGGCCAGGTGGACAGAAGTCAAAATCCAGGGTTCACCAAAGGTTAGGGATCTAATGGAAGACCCTCCCCACATTAGATTGCAACCCCAAAGGACTACCCACCTGGATGAGGGTAAACCAAAAATAAACCTGCCTCCTTCCCACTCCTGGAAGCTGTGAGTAAAGTTGCCTGGCATTGAACAAAGGAAGGAGAAAAAAAAAATCCTTGAAAATGTGTAACCACAAACGAATCCTCCTGCAGATCTGTAGATTAAATTTACACCACCTGGGGGAGGGGGCAGTTCCAAAACCTTCATGCCAACGATTTAGTTACAGTGGCCCTAGATGGTACTGTACATGGGTACCTGGAAGATACCACATAAGAGAGAAGATACCTCATTCTAAGCTCCATAGAATCTGCACATATTATATCTCAACACTAAGGAATACCACACAGTTTCAAAAATGATGAAGAGGGGGAACATCATGAAATAAAACACCATGGATGAGAATAAGCATAAACCAACACAGACAGCAAAACATACCCATATAGACAGCAGTTATTTGAATCCTGAGACAAAGATTATAAATCAGCTATGCTTATAATGTTGAAAGACATCAAAGACAAGCTTGATAATATTTTCAGAGAACAGAAAACTACAAGTAATGACCTACAAGATTTGAAGATAAACCAAACAGTACTTCTAGAAATTAAATAAACACTTGAATTATTAAATGGAAAATCAGATAATGTTAAAGAGAGAATTAGTGAACTGGAAAATAGGTAAGAAATTAACCAGAATCCAACACAGATAAAATGAAAGAATATAGAGAAGCAGTTAAAAGACATGAAAGAGAGAAAAGCTCTAACATGTTTTATTGGAGTTCCAGAAGGAGAGGCGAGAGAAATTTAGGCAGAGGCAAGGTTGAACAGAACTGGGGAAAGCCAGCAATCCAAAGATTCAAGAAGGCCAAGAAATCCAATGCAGGATAAATTAGAAGGAATTCATATCTAGATACAGCATAGTACAACTGTAGAGCACCAAAAACAAATAAACACATAAATAAAAGCACCCAAAGGAAAAAGACTACTTACTTTCAAAGGAGTAAGAGTTAAGCTGAAATTGACTTTACAAATGCAACAATGGATGCTAAAAGATATAGAATGCTATCTTGCATGTTCTTCAAGAAAATCACCAGCCTAGAATTCTATACTCAACAAGAATAAGAGAGAAAGGAAAGAATTATCAATTGACGAGGGTGAAATAAAATCAGTTTTAAATGATGAGGATGAAAAACACCCATTTTCAAACAACTCTGATGGTGGAGAATTCACTACCAGCGGACCATCTCTATGGGAAAACCAAAAGAAAGTACTTTAGGCAGAAGGAAGGTGGTTGCAGGAAAGACTGTAAAGCAAAGATGTGATACACATACATGCACACAGATATGCACACTCATATACAGACACACATACATACCCAGTGTGTGCTAAAGCCAGCTCATACCAGCTTGTGAGACCTATTGCTAAATCTCATGGGCTGGTTGTCAAACTGTTGGTAGCCTGAAATCAACCACAGTGGGAGTATCTTCACCATGGGAATTGGCAAACAATACAAACCAGGGCTTTCCCCTGCTAAGAGATCGAGTTTACCAGTGCACCACCGCTGCTGCTGCTGCTGCTGCTGAGTCGCTTCAGTCGTGTCCAACTCTGTGCGACCCCATAGATGGCAGCCCATTAGGCTCCCCCGTCCCTGGGGTTCTCCAGGCAAGAACACTGGAGTGGGTTGCCATTTCCTTCTCCAATGCATGAAAGTGAAAAGTGAAAGCGAAGTCGCTCAGTCATGTCCAACTCTTCGTGACCCCATGGACTGCAGCCCACCAGGCTCCCCCGTCCCTGGGATTCTTCAGGCAAGAACACTGGAGTGGGTTGCCATTTCCTTCTCCAATGCATGAAAGTGAAAAGGGAAAGTGAAGTCGCTCGGTCATGTCCGACTCTTCGTGACTCCATGGACTGCAGCCCACCACGCTCCTCCGTCCCTGGGATTTTCCAGGCAAGAGCACTGGAGTGGGGAGTGCACCACTAGATTAATATAAATAAACATCAACTTCAAAAAACAGTATCTTGTGAAATTTTTTTAAAAAGATAGATTTAAAATACAGAAAAGTCACTATAAATAAGATAGGGGAAAGAAAATAGAATTAAACATTTAAGAATCCTTCATTATCTGAGGGTGCGGGTAATGGTATCAATTAAATTTAGACTTTTATACTACACACTGAAAAAAAAAAAAGCAACCAGAAATGAGTGCATAAATTTCAAACTATTGAGGTTGGGGTACAGTGTAATGATTAAAACTATTCAGTAAATCCAAAGGAAGGCAAGAAACGTAGAACAAAATAGGATGGCATATGTCATCCCCAAAATATGAGTAATTATGTCAATATAAATGGATCAACCATATAAACTATTAGATTAACTATATGAAGGTTCTGATAGTCAAACCAAACAGCTAAATCAGACAACTAATTGGATAACTTAAATATACTACTATGCAATAAAATCTATAAATAGACAACGCACAGATAAGATAAAGAACAAATCCAACTATATAGGCTACTTGCAAGAAAGACATCTAAAACCGAAGGATCAAGAAGGTTGAATTAAAGCATGAGCACAGATACACCATGCAAATATAACCATGAAAGTATAACTAACAGGCAAAATAAACTTTAAGGCGAAAAGCAGTCTTAGAGACAAAGAAAGCTACTTCCAATCACCGGAAAGAGTCATAAAATTTTAAATTTATATGTACTTAATCACACAGTCTTCCTAGTTCAAGCTGGTTTTAGAAAAGGCAGAGGAACCAGAGATCAAATTGCCAACATCCGCTGGATCATGGAAAAAGCAAGAGAGTTCCAGAAAAACATCTATTTCTGCTTTATTGACTATGCCAAAGCCTTTGACTGTGGGGATCACAATAAACTGTGGAAAATTCTGAAAGAGATGGGCATACCAGACCACCTGGCCTGCCTCTTGAGAAATGTGTATGCAGGTCAGGAAGCAACAGTTAGAACTGGACATGGAACAACAGACTGGTTCCAAATAGGAAAAGGAGTATGTCAAGGCTGTATATTGTCACCCTGCTTATTTAACTTATATGCAGAGTACATCATGAGAAACGCTGGGCTGGAAGAAGCACAAGCTGGAATCAAGATTGCTGGGAGAAATATCAATAACCTCAGATATGCAGATGACACCACCCTTATGGCAGAAAGTGAAGAGGAGCTAAAAGGCCTCTTGGTGAAAGTGAAAGAGGAGAGTGAAAAAGTTGGCCTAAAGCTCAACATTCAGAAAATGAAGATCATGGCATCCGGTCCCATCACTTCATGGGAAATAGATGGGGAAACAGTGGAAACAGTGTCAGACTTTATTTTTGGGGGCTCCAAAATCACTGCAGATGGTGACTGCAGTCATGAAATTAAAAGACGCTTACTCCTTGGAAGAAAAGTTATGACCAACCTAGATAGCATATTCAAAAGCAGAGACATTACTTTGCCGACTAAGGTCCGTCTAGTCAAGGCTATGGTTTTTCCAGTAGTCATGTATGGATGTGAGAGTTGGACTGTGAAGAAGGCTGAACACAGAAGAATTGATGCTTTTGATCTGTGGTGTTGGAGAAGACTCTTGAGAGTCCCTTGAACTTCAAGGAGATCCAACCAGTCCATTCTGAAGGAGATCAGCCCTGGGATTTCTTTGGAAGGAATGATGCTAAAGCTGAAACTCCAGGACTTTGGCCACCTCATGCGAAGAGTTGACTCATTGGAAAAGACTCTGATGCTGGGAGGGATTGGGGGCAGGAGGAGAAGGGGATGACCGAGGATGAGATGGCTGGATGGCATCACAGACTCGATGAACGTGAGTCTGAGTGAACTCTGGGAGTTGGTGATGGACAGGGAGGCCTGGCGTGCTGCGATTCATGGGGTCACAAAGAGTCGGACACGACTGAGCGACTGAACTGAACTGAACTGAATCACACAGTCTCAAAATATTAATGTAAAAGTTGACAGAAAAGTCAAAAGACAAATTCCCAGACTGGAAGATTTTATCTTTCTCAGTAACTGACAGAAGAAGTGGACAGAAACTTTAGTACAGATACAGAAGATTTGAAACTTTTAAATGAATGTTGCTAGCCAGCATGACTTAATCCACATGGATAGATACCGGCATTCAACAAATGAAGAATCCATATTCTTTTAAATTATTCATGGGGCATCTATAAAAGCTGAATGTAGAAGGCCAAGAATCAAGTCTCAATAATTTTAAAGGACCAAAATCAAACAGAGCATGTCCTCTGACTACAAAGCAATGAATAATAAAGAGATAACTTGTAAATTCCTAAGTTTAGAAACTGAGAAATGCCATTTATTAATAATAATCACAATGCTTAAAGAACAATAGTAAAAATTAGAAAATATTTTGAACTGAATAATCATATTCTAAATGTGCCTATGGGATATAATTAAAGAAGGAAAATGTTTGTTTCTCTTTTTTGGTTTTTGGCTGTGCAGCACAGCTTATGGGATCTTAGTTCCCCAACCGGGGATTGAACCCATGCCTCCTGCAGTGGAAGTGTATAGCCCTAACCACTGGATCGCCAGGGAATTCTACGGAGGAAAATGTTTAGATTTACAAACACGCACACGTATAATATGCATACTTATATAGTACAAGAGAAAAAAAGGCCAAAAAATCAATGAGTAAGACACTTATTTCAAGAAGTTCAAAAAAAAAGCCAAATAAACTTTAAAAAAGTACAAGAAGGAATAAATATACGTACAGAAATTAATGAAACAGAAAACGTATATATAATAGAGAACCAACAAATAGCCCAAAGTTACTTTTTTGAAATACTAATCCAATTAAAAAGCTTGTAGTAGCAAGACTGATAACAGGAAAAATGGAGGTGTAAATCATCAGGAGTGAAGAGGGCCGTAACAACATGCTGCAGACATTAAAGATAATAAGAGAATTTTTGGACAACTCTATGCCAACAAATTTGAAGATGTATATGAAATGAACATATTCCTAGAAAAACGTAACTTAACCAAAACTAACTCAAAAAGACATTTGGAAACCCTGAATAGTCTTATAAACATTAAAGAAATTGAAAGCAGAGATGGATATGGTTATGACTGAGCGACTTTCACACACACACACACACACACACACACACACACCCAGGTGCGCAGCAGCATTATTCACAGTAGCTAATAGATGGAAACAAACCAGATGTCCATCAAAAGATGAATGGATAAACAAAATGTGGTCTATAAATGCAACAAAATACTATTCAGTCTTTAAGGAAAAGGAAATTCTGTCACATGCTGTAATATGTATGAACCTTGAAGATATTATGCTAAGTAAAATAAGCCCGTTTTAAAAAGACAGACACTGTATGGTCCCACTTACATGACATACTTAGAGGAGTCACCTTATGCAGACAGAAAATAGAATGGTAGATGACCGGGGCTGGGGAAGGGGAGGAATGGGGAGCTGCTCTTTAATGGGTACAGAGTTTCAGTTTTACAAAAAGAAAGAGTTCAGGAGATTAGCTGCAGGACAATGTGAATATACTTATCACTACTGAGCTGAAAAGTGGTTATAGGGGAAAAATGATTAAGAGTTAATTTTATGTTATATGTATCTCGCCACAATTAAAATTAAAAAAATAAACAAATGGTATTTCTAAGTACCAGTCACAATTAGAAAATGAAATGTTTAAAAATGCATAATTTACAGTAGCACAAAATATATGCAGGTACCTAAGAATAACACATGTGCCAAGATCGCTATAGATAAAATTTTAAAACTGTACTAAGAAACTAAAAATAAATGGAATGTTTTCCTATATTCTCTAATTGGAAGACTCAGCGTTTTAATGTGTCAATTCTCCCCTAAATAAGTTTACAACAAATTATTATATCTAAAATAAGCAACAGGATCCCACTGTATAGCGCAGGGAACTATATTCAATATCCTGAAATAAACCATAATGGCAAAGAATGTGTGGGGGTGGGCGTGTATGGCTGAATCACTTTGCCGTATGTCAGAAACTAACGAGACATTGTAGAGCAAGCTTAGTGCAGTAGCAGTGCAGTCTTTCAGTCCTGACTCTGTGCAACCCCACGGACTGTAGCCCACCAGGCTTCTCTGTCCGAGCGATTCTCCGGGCAAGAATACTGGAGTGGGCTGCCATTCCCTTCTCCAGGGGACCTTCCCGGCCCAGGGACTGAACCTGGATCTCCCGCATTGCAGGCAGATTCTTTACCATCTGAGAGAAGCCCCAACTATACTTCAGTAAAAAAGTAATCACACAGACTCAGTGTAAGCACAAGAAAAATCCCAACAGGATTTGCTTTTCTGTAGAATTTGACAGTCTGATTCCACTGATACAGTTTCTGTGGAAGTGCAAACAGCAACAAGTAAGCTGTATCCTACACAGCACTCCCACGTGCTAGGCGCTTTTCTTATAAACATAACGTTTTTACTTGTCATGAAAGCCCCAGGAAGCAGGTAGTATATTATTCCCATTTTTGAGAAAAGGAAACATCAGAGTCCATGCTCTTAACCACTTCTCTAAAGAGCCTCCAAGAAGAGCCCTGAAGAAGGACAAGGTGGGAAGCCCTGCTATAAACCTGCTGTAGAATTAGGACTCCCTGGTCAAAGACAGACCCAAGAAGGATCCTAGACCCTTGGTTCAGAAGCAAGGCCTTCAATATGGAGGGAAAGACAGACTTTTCACCAATGAGGCTGGGTAAACTGCTTGTTCATGTGGAAAACAAGAAATTGGATCTCTCCTGATATAAAAATCAATTCCAGGTTGCTAAAAGACCTAAATTAATAAAAGACTTTAATTGATAAAAGGCAGAATGAGGGAGCTTCATGACTGGACCCAGGAGACAAACTTCCTGCTTCCAGTTAGAAAGGGTTATTAAATGGACAGGAAAAGCACAAGCCATAAAAAGTAAAATATTTATAAATTCTACTGCATTAAGAACATCTGTTGATCAACAAAACATTGTAGGGAAAGTGAAAAGACAAGCCTAGAATGGGAGATTCCAAATCCATGTGTCCATCAAAGGCCTAGGTTTCAAAATATAAAAAAGATAATTAGGAAGCCTCACAACCCCCAAATCACCCAACTCAACTGTGCCAAAAATGAGTAAAACACTTGAACAGGAACTTTACAAAAGAAGAAATCCAGATGGCCTTTAAACACATGAAAAGGTGTTCAACATCACTAATCAGAAAAATGAAAATTCAAACCAACAGAGACAGCACCTCATACCCCTCCCCCAGTTTATAAAGATATAAACATTAAGAAAGATAAATTGCTTTGACAATCATCATTGTTAGCAAGAATGCAGAGCACCATGCGTGCATGCTAAGTCACTTCAGTCGTGTCTGACTCTTTGCGACCCTATGGAGTAGCCCACTAGGCTCCTCTGTCCATGGTATTCTCCAGACAAGAATACTGGAGTGGGTTGCCATGCCCTCCTCCAGGGGATCTTCCCAACCCAGAATTTCGAACCCAAGTCTCTTACGTCTCCTGCATCGGCAAGCAGGTTCTTTACCCGTAGCGCCACCTGGCAAGCCCATGCAGAGCACCAGGAACTCTCAAACATGCCTAAGGGGAGTGGAAACAGAGACCGACACTTTGAAAAGCCACGGAGCAGAATCAAAGGGTTGAGGCCATGCCCCCTCCAAGACTTGGCAGCTCTACTCCTAGGCATGTGCCCCACAGGGTCAGAAAGCAAGGCCCAAAATGTCCACTGAAGACTCAAGAGGTCCTAACAGGAAAGAACCCAAGGGCCCATCAAAGGTGCCTGGAGAAATAAACCGTGGGGGTGTCGCCACATGAGCAGCAAGAATGAGTGAAGCGCAGAGCTTCCCCCATCAGCAGGCGCCAGGCTGGCCGCTGCGGCACTGAGGAAAGGAGGGGTAAAACGCAAAACGGTTCCATCCAAACCCAGACAGGCAGGACTGAACCATGCTGGGGGCTGCACTCAGGTGCCGGACCTGGGGAGAAAATCCGGTAAATCCAGTTCACACCAGTTAAGATAGCGGTTACCCTCGTGGGGGGTGGGGAGAAGCAGCTGTGATGGGGCAGGGCACACATTTCGGGCTTGGCTGGTGGTCATACATGGGTGTCTGCTTTAGATTTATTTACAGAACTGTTTAATGTACTTTTCTAAATGTTCTATTTCACCATAAAACAGAAAAAAAATGTCTAGGATAAAATATACAAAAAACATTTTTCAAAACATTATCTTTCAGTTAATAAATCATGGATGATATATTTCCTCTTCTTTTTACTTTCTGTATCTTCCAAATTTTCTTAAAAGACTATGCATTATTCTTAAATAGAGAAAAAAAAACAGCTTTATTATGAAAAGAAATCCTCCTAACCCTCCAGAGCTTGCTCACACCTCACTTCCTCCAGGAAGCCCTCCCTGACCACTTTGTCCACAGTCTTTTCTCCCCCTCTTGGTCCCACAGAGACTCAGTTGCCGAACACTTTTCAGGGGTCCGCTCTGGGGCAGGCATTGTGCTAGATGCTGGGACTACGGAAAAACAAGACAGTCACATTCCTGCTTCAGGGAGCTCACAGTCTGGCAGGCAAACGTGGCATGAGGCAGAAAATCAAGTAATTCCAGGATGGAAATAAATACTACAAAGAAGTGGTACTGAAGGTTCTTCTGGAACCTCTTAAGCACATGGTACTTTGCGTGGTTGCCTTTTTTTTAGGTCAGTTATCTCCCAATCAGATCATAAGCCTTCCCACCTGATGGCTGCATCACCGCATCACACACACACACACACACACACACACACATGCACACACACGCACACATGCACACACACGCACGCACACAGAGCCATGCTCAGCAAGTATGTGTGTGATGGACGAGAATCAACCGGCTCTGACGCAGGGATGTGCTGTGTGGATGGAAAAACATCAGACATGGGCGGAAGCTGTTCCCTACCTGTGTTCTCCAGGATCCCCCCACCCCTCCCTGCTCAGCTTTAATCAGACCAGGGCAGGGAGCCTTCTGCCCCAGGAAGGGCCAAAAGGGGTGCATGGCTGGCACCAAAGCCGCCCACGTCCCACCCAGGAGGCTTACTTGGGCTTCTTGACGTCCGTCATCTTGGTGTGCTCTCCAAACTCCCGCTTCAGGAACTCCTCCAGGGGCCCCGACTCGTAGGGCCGAGAGCCCCGGAAAACCTCATCCTTCATGCGAAAGTACACACCACGCATGTAGGCCATGGACTTGCCTAGGAACGAGCAGGGCGGAGGTGGGGAGAAGATGCAAGGGCTGCCCCGACAGAGGGCCTGGGCACAGGGACCGGGGGTGGGAGGGAGCACCGACTGAGCCGAGGCTGCTGGGACCCTCCTCTGCAACTTCCCACACAGGCAGAAATCCCCTTCAGCGGCCCCACAGCTCGGTACTTAATTTTATATTCGTAACTTGTGTTTTTTTCTTTAATGATGGGCCCCAAAAGTGTAAAAGCTTATAAATCTAGATCCACCCCATTTGCCACAGAATAGAAGGACCGGCCCTGTCCCGTGAGAACAGACAGTGTCCTGGGGCAGGCTGCACCTCATGGGACAAGGAAACCGCTAAGCACCCCTCAGTTAGGCCAGGGGTGTGCAAGCAGGGGGCTACGGAAGTGGGGGCTTCTGCCCACTGGAGAGGATGACTGCCCACTGAGAGGCGACTTCTCAGATACCTCCCATAGCCCCTGGTAGCCCGAAGACCCTGGATGGGGGATAAACATCCCCTGAAGAAGGACATGACCCTCTCTGGAGGAGAAGCAAGGACCTGCGCCCTCTGCCCCACCCCCAGACCTCATGACCCTCCTGCCTCAGGCAGAGGTCAGCCCTGAACTGGCCCTTATCTCAGGGAAAACCAGAGACGGGACCTGGGGCCCCAGAGGTCAGGAAGAGAGGTCCCAGCAGCCGCTGCCTGACAACCTCCTCTTCCTGGAGCTTCATGGACGCTGCTCTAGGCCACCTCCTGGGCTGGCCGTGTCCCCTGTCCCCCAACACCCTGGATGGCCGGGCCACAGCCTCCTCTCACAGTGAACGCCTAATGCCTGGGGGCTCCCTGAGGTGGGGCGTGCTCCGTCCTGACCCCTGGCACCAAGCACAGGCCTGGCCGATGTCAAGGAGGGGAGGGTCCTCTCCTGGTGCCTTCAGGTCTGGAGGACGAGTTGGAGGTCCTGGAACCCAACTCGGGCAGGGATGCTGAGATAATTCCCGAGGGGTGGTAGCTGGCTCCGAGAGGGCCCCCTATAGGCAGCATCGCGCAGCCAGACAGCAGCTCCATGAAGGAGACATCGTGTGAGTTGAGACAAGGCCGACCCCGAGGTCTGTCCAGCAAGCAAAGTGCCCCCGTGACCTCAGTGAAGCTACAGGGCGAGCAGATGGCCTGCGGCCTTGGGATGTGCTGGACTGGGAGCCCTAGGGACTCCTAGGCCAGCACCCCCTGGGGTGGGCCACGTGACTTAGGGCCACCCCTCTCCCAGCGCCTCCATGTCCCTGGGGTAAAGTGAAGTGTGCAGACCACGGCGCTGGTATTCGTGACTCAAGGTGGCTCCTAACACTGAAAGAGAAGAGAACCAGCTCTGTCCTCTGGGCTAGGCGGGCATCACTGTGGCCCACCCTCAGCCCTTCTCCTTCCAGCCTCAGACCCCAACACCCTCTGTGCAACCCCCTAACCTGAAAGAGGGCTCTCGGGTCCTCCCCACCTCCATGAACTCTGCAAAGCTCTGAAAACAAACTCAGCCAAATCCAAGGGCAGGTCTCAGCCCCACCCCATCCTGCCCCGCGGCCCAGGGGCGGCCCTCACTGTGCAGGATGGCCAGGGCCAGGATGCCCCCCGTGCTGGTCCCAGCCACCCAGTCGAAGAGGTCCTTGGTGGCGATGCCCGAGGCCTTCTCGATTGCGATGAGCAGCTGGATGATGACGAGGCCTTTCACGCCCCCTCCGTCCAGGCAGAGCAGGTGGTCGTGGCTGTGGTGGGAACAGCAGTGGGAGAGAAGAGGGTCCCATTACAGCCAGCACTTTGCAGGCCGTGTCCCTGAGCATCTGCCCGGTGGCAGCAGCTTGAGCCCTGGAGACCAAGCCCTGGAGCTCATGTGCTACTGGGGCTTGGGGGTGGGGGCCAGGGGTGGGCAGCACAGTCAGTCCAGGGACAAACACGGGACTTCAGGAGACCAGAGGTGCAACAAAGAAGAGGATCCAGGCAGGTAAGGGCAGGTAAGGGTGGGGGGACGGGTGGTGTAAGCCCTTCTGGCCAGGTACCACCTCAGCAGACACCTGGGTCTGTCTCCCCCACAGCTGGTAAATGTGGGAGCCTATGACCCCTGCCTCCGGGCTCCCTCATCTTTTCCTGGACAAGCTGCCCAGCTTTGCAGCAAGCCCGAAACGTGGCAGAACAAGCTGTGCTGTTGCTGGAGGCCTGTGGGGCCCTTGACCAGGGAGGCTGGAGAAAAAGGGCAAGAGACCCTTCTGAAGATGTAGGGTTGGCAACAGAGGGATCAACCGGGAGGAAACAGGGCTAAGCTGTGCGGCTCTCAGACCTTCGCGGGGAGGGCCCCACAGGCCTGTCCCGACTCTCTCCTCACTCCTCCTCTGGGGAAGGGGAGGCTCTCAGGGCCGTGCAGACTCCCCTGGCCCTGCTGGAGCATCTGCACCCTCCCTCCTCTCACTGGAAGGGACCTGTTGGTCTTCCCTGGGGTACCCCTCAGCCCCTGCACTGGTGGGGGGGTGTGTGTGTAGGGGTGCAAGGAGGGAAGCGTGAGAAGGCTGCTAGAGCAGGCGCACTCCCAGGGTGCACGTTCCAGGGTGGCTGAGGAAACGAATGCACTACAGCTTGAGGGGAAGCCGACCATTCAGATGTGAGGTGGAACCACCGATATGGCCCCCCGGTCCGGGAGCTGGGGCTGCCTCTGCTTCCAGGAGGGAAGGGCCTTCCCTGCAGGGGTGGGCACATGGGTGCGGCTAGGAGAGAGCCCGCAGGGAGCAGAAAGGGCATGGACTGCGGAAGCCCCGGCTGCTCTGACACTGACTCTGTGTAACCTTGAGCAAGTGACTTCCCCTCACATTCTGCATCTGCCAAGCAAGGTTCCTAATGAGTGCCTCCCGAGGAAGGCAGTTAGGAACACAGGAAAGTAAAAAAAACAAAAACAAAAACAGAGAACAGAGAACAGATAAACCACCTCTGTTATTAAAGGGAAGGGTGGAGAGAGCACAGCCGAAAGGAGGCATGTTTGTCCTGGGAACTCGCTGAGCTGGCGGGCATGGGTTCTGACAACTGTGGTCACCAGGGACTGTCCGCGGGGACAGGGTCTGGGCCTCTCTTAGCACCCATCACCCCGGCCTGCCTCCTAGCATGGGCCTGGGTGGACAGCAGGGGCTTGGGATGCCAGCTGTACTCCTACTGGCTGTTGGAGGGAGGGAGGGTAGGGAGCAGGTGGAATCAGAAGGAAGCAGGCTCAGCACCGTGCCGCTAAGGGCTCTCTCCAGAGGAGATCTGGGCCAGCTCCCCCGACGACCCGGGACAGCAGCCGCAGCCAGCTCCATCGAGTGACCGGCAGCCTGCAGGGCGATTGATGAAGTAGACCCAGGCTCTCTGAAGACTCAGTCTCTTTGCTGTGAACTGCAGAGGGCGCAAGCCACCTCACAGAGCCAGATGCAGACTAGACAACAGCCCCAAGCCCGCTGGGCGGCCCACCAGAGGCCTCGCACATGTGCACCGTCCCCCACGCCCCGCCCTGTCCCCAACACTCACGTCCGCTTCTCGTCCCTCATGGAGCTCAGGATGAAGGCTGGCTTCCGGGCCCGGGAGATCTGCGTGATGTCCTGCAGTTCTGCGGGGCACAGGGCAGGGTGGGCAGGGCCCAAGCAGGTGCTGGTCTCCCACCCCACCTCCCCTTTTGGGGGCAAACCTGGAGCTGTGCCCTCACCCCTCTGTCCCTGGCAGGAACATCTGCCTCCCACTCCCTGCAAGGGCTCTTCATCGCAGAATACAACTGGCCCCTTGGGGAGCAGTGGGCTTGGAACACGGAGGGGAGCCCACCGCTCTGGGCATGGCCCCCTACCCTGCCTGGCAAGCTCTCGATTTTCCTGTATTTTCCCCCCAGAGCCCCGAAGCACAAGCACCCCTGCCCTGTGTGCTGTGTGTCCACTTCACAGAGAGTTTCTTCATGCATGCCAGCCGGTGCTGCGGACAACCACCTTCTCCAGAATCCTTATCCCCGATTTACGGATGAGGCTCGTTTAGCCAAAAGGGCTGAGTCGGGACATTTCCCGGGGTTTGACTCCCTGAAGGAAGAGAGATAGCCCGACTGCTTCCCAGACACCTCTTGTTCTGATCCCAGGTCTGGAAACCCTCAGAGGCCTCAGAGCGGTGCCCTTACCCACAGCATGCATGTTTTGCCTGGGTCCAAGGCCCATCCCATGCCCAACAAATGCATTAGCTGCTCTTCTGACAAGCAGCCTGGCCCTGCAAGGCCTCATCATCCGGATTCTGACAGGCTGTCCCACCACTGTGCATGGAGTCTTAGAAGCAGCGAAGCAGGACAGCAGGCTTCCAGGCAATGTGTCTCCCCCTCACCAGGGCAAGGGGCCAGAGTGGACAAGATAAGCACAAGCCTAGCCAAGAGAGGTGGTGGACAGAGCGCCAGGGAGTGGGACGTGCGGCTGAGACAAAGGAGAAGAGGGGACTAGAGCTGCATCTAACTCAGGGCACAGCGGGCCCTGCGGCTCCTCTAGGCCCAGGGCATTACCCATCTGATGCCGCGCCCCAGGCCCACCATCCGGCCTGGCTTGGGTGACTGATTGCCTGTAAAATTGAGAGAGAATGATGGGGGGTGCGGGGCGGGGAGGAGGGGCCGTTGGGGAGAGAGGCAGAGCCAGAGGGACTAACTGTGGCTGCCCGCTCTGCCCTGTCCTGAGTTCAGGGTTGGCCAGGCTATCCTGTCTAAAGATGCTGGTGTCTGATTCCCCAAGAGTTTAAGAATAGTGCTGGCTTATGAAGGATCGGTCCCTGGCTGCCTTGTTCAGGGAACCCCAACTCCTAAACAATCCAGGGTTCAGGGTGGGCCAGGCCCACAGGAAGCCCAGAGAAGGTCTCTGCCTCCTTGGGAGCCGTCTCCTTGGATACCGAGGATGCACAGGGGCAGATGCTAATTGCCTGGCCAGTAGGTCACTGAAGGGGCTGGAAGAGGAGCACGGAGGCCCCGGGCCTGATGGAGACGCAGCAGCATGGTAGAAAGGCTCCTGGTAGAAGCCAGAGAACCCCCAACAGCTCTGAGTCCCCAAGAGCACTCCTCGCTGCCCGCCTGAGCTCCCAGGACAGAGAGAGATCAACAAAGCGCCCACCTTATAGGTGTCCAAGGAACCCTGTCAAGGAAGCGGACCACAGGCCATTAGCCAGGGACCCCACCAGTCTCCGGACTCTATGTGTTGCTGGCTGTCCCCCAAGGCTGACAAATGCTGCCCATTGCCCCTTGCTTCCTTTAATAACCTCTTCCCTGGGCCCCAGGGTTTCTTTCTTTCAGGACTGCCTGACCCAGGGACCTAGGAACCAGGTGGAGAGGAGGGGGCATGGGAGGGGCCAGGCCTACCTAGGTTGTTTAAGCTGATCGGTGGGGGATGAGATCTTTCCATGGAGAAGGAGGGAGCTGCCGCGGAGCACTGCTCCGTCGAGAACCCTTGCGTGAGTGGGAAGCGGTAGTCGGCCCCCACAGTTCTCAGCAGAGTGAGGAGCGCCTTCCTGGTGACGACTTGTCATGTGTGGGGAGGGGGAGATGGCACAGGATCAGAAACTGACCAGATGCAAATGAGAGGTCCGTTCTGCACCTGATCCCCTATCCCAGGCCACCTGGGGGGTAGGGGGTGCCCAAGAGCCCACCCCACCCTGACACAGTGTGCGCACTCTAATCTGTTATACTCAAAACAGCTTCTGGGGTCTCGAACTTGGAACATGGATGAGAAGGTTGGTGTTTGAGGAACCCCCTCTTTCCCTTCTACGCCAGTCAAGAAAGCAGGATTCCCACCTCCATATTGAGCAATTCTCAAGGCTTTTTGAGCTCAACAGGGATGAACCAGCCAGTGGGTGTCTACTCCCACCTACCGGACGGGGTCACTGAAAAGGCACATGCGCCCGCATGCACGCTTGCTGGCACGCACTACGAGGTATCACCCACAGCAGCCTCCACAGCTCCCCAGAACCTTCCAGAGGGCTCCAGGCGGCTGGTAAGGAGGATCTGCTCTTTCCAGCCCAGCAGCCAAGGCTCGCCAAGTATGCAGGCAGTGCAAACACCGTGCCAGTGTGCAAGGGGGGCACACGTGTCATGCAGCACATGCCAGGGTGCAAGGGGGCACACATGTCATGCACATGCCTGTGCACAAGCAGGGGTGGGGGGCAAACGTGCCATATAGCAATGCACCAGCCTGAGGCTGTTCTTACAAGTGATCCCATCAGTGAATTCTCCAAGAGTGGGGAAGAGTAGGCTCCCACTGCCTTCCCCACCCCCACCCCAAGTCTCGGCACCCTGAGGTGGTGGGGGAGTCACAGGGAAGAGGACACTGGTTCGGCAAGCCCCTGGGGGCCTCAGTCAGGGCCCTTGTCCTTGGGAACTGGAAGCTTCCCCTCGGGGCCTCCCAGGTGCTCCTAGGTGCTCCCTGCAGGGAACAGTTGGGAGTGGGGGTGGACAGAATGCAGGCACCTGATGGCTAGGACCTCCCTCCTCCCTGCACACCCCTCCATCCCCCAACTCTGGTCCCAGAGTGCAGAGCACATACGTTTGCTGATCTTGGAGGCTATGAACGCAGGGGTTTCTCCAAAGTCGTTTGGGGTGTCCACCTCTGCACCAAACACGATGAGGGCCTTGATCATCTCTATGTTGTCTTTCTGTTGGGGATGGGGCGGGGGAGGTGAAATCAGCAACAGCCCAGGGACTCGTGGAGAGAAAGGACCTTGGCCTCTTCACCCCACAACCCATCACCTCGGGGGGCCTCTCACCAGGATGGGAAGAGACACTGAAACCCTTCTGACCACCCGCAGTCAATCCCATATTGCAAAGTCTATAGTTGGAAGGCCAGTGCCCTGACAAATAGGCTTATGAGTATCCCCGTAGGTGAGAATCTAAGAACCCAGGTAGAAACTGGAATGATATCCCCCTCCCCCAGCCTGCCAGCTCCTTCTTAAAGGAAGCAATGCATCTATGACCCCTGACCCCAGAGACATGGGGACACTGAAGGGTCAGCTGCTGATCGCTTGCAGGAATAGCAGGAAAGCGTGATCAAGGAAAGGCCCCCCACTCAGTCCAGGGGGGTGGGTTGAGTCAGGAAGAAACTGAGTACAAGTCTTCCCTGATGGCAGCGCCCTCCCCAGAGCACATGCAGTGAACGTCTGGAGGTGGGGCAGTGGGGCTAGCTGGGCACAGTTCCCAGGACACACCAACAGGCCGGCTGCCAGGAGACCTGAGCGCTGGACTTACGTCTCTCTCTTGGGGTGGATTCCCTTGCCTAAAGCATGAAGAGATGTGTCTATAATGCTGTTTTCCAAATGGCTGTTCACACCCCATTAGGAGGCATATGGGCACAGGTAAATGTGTGTTTCAACTATTAGTTATGTATTCCTTCTTTGGTTACCTTTTATTTGTGGCCCTGGTTTACCACTATCGGTTTGCTGCTGCTGCTAAGTCGCTTCCGTCGTGTCCGACTCTGTGAGACTCTATAGACAGCAGCCCACCAGGCTCCTCCATCCCTGGGATTCTCCAGGCAAGAATACTGGAGTGGGTTGCCATTTCCTTCTCCAATAAGTATAGGTTTAAGTAAGTTTGAAAGCAAGCCAGGGCTTCTCTGGTAGCTCAGTGGTAAAGTGTCTGCCTACAACGTGGGAGACCCGGGTTCGATTCCTGGGTCGGGAAGATCCCCTGGAGAAGGAAATGGCAACCAGTATTCTTGCCTGGAAAATCCCATAGACCAAGGAGCCTGGTAGGCTACAGTCCATGGGATCGCAAACAGTTGGACACGACTGAGGGACTTCATTTTCTTTCAAAGTGACTAAGCAGCAGCAGCAAAAGCAAGGCAACTTCAAGCAATGATTAAGTACATAACTGTAAAAGCGGTTCGTGGATCTGCCAGAAGCTGCACAGATGGAATGCAGGGGATGCAAGTATGGAAGCAGCAGCCTAGGTCAGCACTTCTCAAGGTAGGAACTGTGGACCCCCATGAACATGGAGACCCTTTAGAGGGTTCCAGAGCTTAGAACTATTTCATAGAAATATCAAGATGCTGTTTGACTTTATGCAGTGGCTGATTTTTATATAGTTGTTTGTTTTCTTTTTGGCTTAGCTGTGGCATGGGGGATCTTTCAGTGGTGATGAGCACACTCTTAGGCTTCCCAGGTGGCTCAGCTAAGAATCCATCTGCTAATGCAAGAGACGTGAGTTCAATCCCTAGACTGGGAAGATCCCCCGGAGAAGGAAAAGGCAATCCACTCCAGTATTCTCCCCTGGGAAATCCCAAGGACAAAGGAGCCTGGTGGGCTACAGTCCATGGGGTCACAAAAGAGTCAGACACGATTTAGCAACTAAACAACAAGAACAGCATGCAGACTGTTATTCGCATCATGTGGGATCTAGTTCCTTGGCCAGGGATCAAACCCCGGACCCCCTGTATTGGGAACTCAGGCATCTTAGCCACTGGACCACCAGGGAAGTCCCACGGCTGACTTTTGTACCAATGGTGTAGAAACATCTAGGGATAAAACTCCTGGTGCCTTAAGCACGAAGCAAAGCAGTGCCCACAGACTAACTGTTGTCATGGTTTTCTTCTCTGCCACGTGCTCAAGTGAAAAGTGGATTCATTCATTAGAAAGCCAGCTTCGGGGGACTCCCTTGGTGGTCCAGTGGTTAAGACTCTGAACTCCCAATTCAGGGGACACAGGTTCAATCCCTGGTTAGGGAACTAAGATCCCACATGCTGCTAGGTATGGCCAAAAAAAAAAAAAAAAAGCCAGTCCCTTGATGAAGCACTAAGAAATGTTACTCTTACTACATTCCTACACTGGTGTTTTCAGTGTCATAAAATGGAGAGTGTGCACACAGCGTGTCTGTAGCATAACCAGGTATGATGGTTGTCTCGGGAAAATTCCCATGTGACTGACTGAGTCGTGAGCGGAACAAGCTGCTTGTTCTTCATGAAACACTTTTCACTTGAGAAACGACTGGCAGGCAAACCATGATTGTTCAGCTTGGGGATCTAGGAGACATTTTCTCAAAAATGAATGCAGTGTGCTGTCACTTCAAGAAAAACAGCTGGCAGTATTTTGTGCCAGTGATAAAACTCAAGCTTTCAAACAAAAACTGGAATTCTAGAAAACTGGTATACACCATGATGGGCTCCAGTGGTTTCCCCAAATTTAGAAACTGTTCTGATGAAACCTTAGTGATATTTACAAATGTGGGGGGGTGTTGACTGTATGATGAATCGAGTCAACATTTGGAAGCTGGGCATACTCAGAGAACTAGTATTTTCCAAAGATGACACGGAATTGTGCATAGGTTAAAAGATCCACGCAAAGTGCAAGAGATGCCAATAGATTTGACTGTCACAAAGTGTGAAAAGTCTAAGGAGATGGCTTCAGAGTGTCCACTGTACTCAACTTGTCAGAAACTACCCCTTGTCAAGTTTTGGTGCAGACCATGAATCTGAGCAAACTGGGAGATAGTGAAGGACAGGGAAGCCTGGTGTGCTGCAGTCCATGGGGTCTCAAAGAGTCAGACACAACTTAGCGATTGAACAACAACAAAGAATATCCACAATTATCTGGAAAGGTACAGTTAACCTATATTTTCCAACTATAAACACATCTATGTGAGGCCAGACTTTCTTCATATTTTTAACACATTCAACAACATACCACAACAGAATAAATGCAGCAGAAGACAGGAAAATCCATGCCTTCTCTGAAGCCAGGCATTAAAAAGATTTACAAAAATATAAAACAATACCAACTGTTTTCTATTATTCTCTGTTTCAGAAAATAAAGTTGATTTTCCATAAATATGTTACTTACAATAGCATGGGCTTGGTAAATCATTCTTGTTGTTTTTTTTTTAATTTAAAAATTATTTTTCTTTCTTTTCTTCTTTGGCTGTACCAGGTCTTAGCTGTGGCATGCGGGACCTTTGATCCTTGTTGCAGCACACAGAATCTTTAGTTGCGGCATGTGGGATCTAGTTCCTTGACCAGGGTCCTGCTTTGGCAGCACAGTCTCAGCTACTGGACGGCCAGGGCAGTCCTAATCATCGTTATTTTTAAATGAATTCATCAGTATCTTGAAAATCCCTCATTTGTAATTTTTAATATGGTCAATATGGATAGATCAAATTCAAATAAACAAAGTCTGTGAGATTCTCAATAGTTTTTAAGAGTATAAAAGACAGACCAAAAAGTTTGAGAACTGTTCAACTACATAATTCAAAGGGCCCATTCAGTGCTAAAAATGTTCACAGTTCTATTTATAGTTTCAGTCTTTTGGGCAACATCCCCTCTACAATTATGACCTTTGGTATAAAACAGGATGTCTTTGAATTTGTCCTAAATCTACTTCTTTTAGAGTCCCAGAGAGATTTCCTAGTTTATGACTCTAAGACAAGTTGAACAGAATTATGGGTACCTATGGTTTATGAATTACGGGTACAATCACACACACACACACACGCACACACACACACATCTGTAACAAATAACACTCCCTCCCCTGCATTTAATATGTTCACGCTGTAGTTTTCTAACCTCACTGCAGGCGCTTTAAGGGCAGAAACTGTGCTCTATGATAAACCAACAAAGGTGACCAGTGCCTGCCATGGGCCACCAAGATGTGTAAGCAGGCCTGCCCTCCAGAAGCTTGGAGCCTTCCAGGGAAATAAGAGTAACATGCAGATGAAGTCTGCCCTGATGATGCCGGGATGAGGAAGAACATCCTGGGCGTGCTCACTCTGTGCCGGGTCTTACATGCGCTGCTTAGACATCCCTCATAGAGTCACAGGGTGTCTACCACTGAATCCACTCAACACCTCTGCCAGGCGGGTACAGACACCTCCATCCTCCAGATGAGGAAGTCAAGTCTGGCAGGGTTGATGTGAGTTGCCCAGGGCACAGTCAGTAGCCAGGGCTATATTTTCCCCTCTCACTGTGTCCAGATGTCACATGGAGGCATGGGAATGAGAGGTGCCGGAGCGCAGAGGAAGCAGTTTTTATTCTGGACTCAGAGGGGGACCTGCCCTGGCCTGGGTGGTCACCTGACCCCTGCCGCATGGGCAGCCAACCTGGGGCTCACCGACATGGCCAAGTGCAGCGGGGTGTTGCCGTGCTCGCCTCGGGCATCAGCGTTGGCCCCATGGGTCAGCAGCACCATGACACAGTCGAAGCGGTTGCGCATGACGGCCACGTGCAGGGCTGTGTTCCCTGCGGAGCTGGTGCCGTTCACGTCGCAACCCCGTTTCAGCAGCAGGCGGGCCATCTATGGAGAGAAGAGTCCCAGCCCCGGTCAGCTGGGCGGCTGGAGCGGCTGTGGCCTGTGGCACCTGATGGCACCTGGGCACAGCCACGTCCTCGGGCCTCTGGAAAGCTCCAGCAGCAGGAAGAGCCCAGGTGGCAGGAAGCCCCAGACCTTGCCTTCCACACCCCTCGGGAACTAGGGGACCAAAGACTGAAGACATGGTGACTTGAAAGGGGCTTCTGGGTCCTTTCCTGGAGCTCACAGGACCCCATCCTTCCCTGCAACGGTTCCTCTGTGCCCTGCCCCAGGGCTGCCCTGCTCACTATGACCCTGCCTGGGACCCTGCAGAGGTGTGACTCCCTCTCTCGGTGCCTTGGCAACGTGCACCCCTGCTCACCGACAGTCCTGTGGGGCCTGGTCTCTGGAACCTGACAGACCTGAGCCCAAAGCTCAGCCTTCTTCCTTCATCCCCACTGTCTAAGCTGGGAAAGGCCACTGCACCCCTCTGCACCTCAGCTTCCTCTGCTGTGAAAATGGGGGTGCGAGTTCCCACCTCACAGAGTGAACAAAAGCCCTACAGGAGGGCCTGGCTTGGTGTCTAGCTCCCGGCACGAAGGTGCCCACAGTGGCTGGCAGGCTCCTTCCTCCTGGCACGTCGCATTTGCAAGCAGGCCATGACCTTTGAGGGCACCCAGTGCACTGCTGGGCTGTGCTTCCTGGAGATGAGAGATCAGAGGCCTCCATCCTCTCAGGGGGTCAGAGTCTGGCTCAGGGACAGGCCTCAGAGGAGATGCTCGGCCAGGCTCTCTGAAGAAGTTAGAGGCACTGCCATCACCACCACCATCCACCATCTTTGATTTGCAAGGTACTTGACAATTTATGAAGAAATCTTCTCATGCACTGCTTTGCTGACTTCATGACACCTCCAAAGGCAGGCCATGGACCCCCAGTTCACACATGAGGAGACCACGGAGGGGATACTGCCACCATGCAAGGCCAGGATGTCACCTCTCCTTAGGCTTACCCGCCTGGTGGGCCCACTGCAAGATCAATCCCCTGAGTGTCATCCTCAGAGGCCTCTCAGGAACCCCTTCCTGTTGGCAGCCAAGGAACCAACCTTGGGACCCTCAACCCTGCCCACCCAGCTCATCCTTAGACCCTGCCTACCTCTGCATTCTTGGCCCAGTGGAGGGGGCTGGCTCCATAGCGGGGGTCTTTGCTGTGAATCTGGCTGCTGTCCATGCTGACAATCATTTCAGCACACCTGGGGAGAGAGAAGCCATGTGGGAATAAGAAGGCTGGCGGGGGCAACCTGATGTTGAAAGAGGTCATGACTTCATCAACTGGTGAGGGAAAGCTCCTGCAAACAGAGTTGCAACAAAACCAACCAGCATGCATGTCGTGGCATTTCAATGGTATCCTGAGTCCCTCAAGGCATATATCAGGCCCCCTCCTCCAGGAAGCCTTCCTTGATGACTTCAGTCAGCAATGATCTCTCTCATTGGTGCTGGCTGCAGTGTTAGACAGGCTTGAGGTTAAGCCCCAGCTTCCTGCTGGTGACCTCTGGAAAGTGGCCCAGCCTGTCTGCAACATGGGAATGGTCCTAACAGGATGGGATGAGGAATAAAGGAGGATAAAAGGGTAAAAGATATTCCAGCACCTGGGCCTGGGCCTGGCACACGGCGGCTCTCCATCCTTCCCCCGCCTCCCTGGTGTTTCAAGCAGGGACTGCACCCTGTAGGAGGCGGTAGGCAGGTGGTTAAGAGTACAGCTTTCCACTCCTAGACTCATCGGCAGAAGAACTGAAAACAGGGGCTTCAGTAGACACATGCCACTGCTGACCGCAGCACTATTCCCAATGGCCAAAAGGTGGAAACAGCCTAAGTCCCCACGGACAGACGAATGGCTAAGCAGAATGTGGGACAGATTAATACTATGGAGGACTACTCTGCCTGAAAAAGGAGGGGCGTTTTGATACCTGCGATGACACTAATGAAGCTTGAAAACATTAGGCAAAGTGGAACTGGAGCTTCACAGACCCAGCTCTCTACGAAGCTCAGCTGAGTTGATGCCAACAGCAGAGGGGCCTCCAGATTAGGGCTGGGATGGAATCAGTCCCAGTAACCCTAACACTTGTGATTCTCAGAGTGCAACTGCTGGGGCTGCCATGTGGTGGCAGAGGGATGTGCCTCCTGGGGGTCCTAGAGGCGTGTGGCTGCGTGCAAGGCACACTGAGGGATGAGACAACTGGTTGTCTTATGTGCAACAATCCACGCTGGAGGCTTGGGATGTAGCTGCGGGTGTCAGAGGAGGAAGCAACCTGGACAGTGTCTTGGAAGTAACCTAGAACAAGCAGGTTCCTGGGGCCAGTAGGGTGGCTAAAGTCAAGCTGGAGTGGGGCTGCCATGCCAGCCCTTGGGTATGGGAGAGCAGCACCCGTCACATGTGCCCATTTGGATCAGCAACTTGGTAACCTGGTGACTAAGGGGAGGGTGTTAGGGTTGTCTCCAACCATCTGGTCAGGTCTTTCTGAAAGTACTAGTTTGTCTTGGCTGTGCAAGTTGAGAATCAAGGAAAGGAGGGTTTGCTGAGCTTGGACCAGACCTTCGAGGGGACAGCAAGGCCCTTCAGAGGCCAGCAAGGTGGGTGCAAACCCCAGAGGAAGGAAGACTCTGAAGGAGAATGAGAGTGCCTGCCTTCCACCCGAGGGGGGCCTCTCCCCGTTCTTTCTCAATGCTTATCTAGCACTGAGGTAGATGGAAGGTACTGGAAGGTACTGTGTGACTCCTGTGTACCCTTGTCTTGGACTTTCTCTCATCCATCTCTGTAAGGCCAGTGCTTAGCACAGTGCCTGGGACTGACTCATTCACTCGTTCATTCATTCCAGACACTGTACCTTCTTGGTAAGATTTTGAAACAGTCATCTCTCTTATCCCACCCCACCCCCCAACATGCACCCCCCACCACACACACACACACACACCAACCATGGAGAATTCTCTTGAGACCGGGCTCTCTAGGGCTGGGGAGAAAGGAATGAATGAATGGTGTAGGGATTCCGCCGGCAGCTAAGACGCCATGTGTCCAGTGCAAGGGGCACAGGTTCAATCCCTGGTCGGGGAACTAAGGTCCTACAAGCCACATGGCACAATCATAAATAAATAAAACAGCTAAATTCTTTAAAAAAAAAAAAAAAAAAAGAGTGGTCCAGAGCTACCCAAGACAAGGGCCTGGCACCTGGGTCTCAGCCATGCCACCAGCCAGGAAGGAAGGATGCATGAGGCGGACGAGATCTGGGGCCACTATGCCAAACGTTCCTAGGCTTCCAGCTGGGAGCAGAAGCCGTAGCGCCCTGTAGTCGTGAAGGTGCTGTTCAGATCAGACTGAAGGGCTTGGATGGAAGAGGATCCATCCACCCTCCTTCAGGGCAGGGGGGCCTCCTACACTGGGGCATCACCTGGAGAGCAGGAAAGGGGAACCCCCTGAAAAGTTTAAGATTGTTTTTCTCCAGTTTGGTAGAGGGAGGTACCTGTTCAGAAATTCAGGTGCATCACTGAACAACTGTGGAAGTCCTATTCCTGCAAGGTGGAGCTGCTGGACTGAGATTCACACACTCCCACCACTCCCCATTTATCAGATAGTCATACTTTCTTTGTGCCAGGGCAGCCCTTGGCACACGGCTCTGACACACATCTAAGGAGAGGGGGCCGCTGCTCGCCTGGGTGGGAGAACTGGCCGTGCAGACAAGAGGCCCAGTGGACCGTGCAGGGCAGGGCAGGGTCTTACCCTTTTTGGGAGAACTTCATGGCCATGTGGATGGGGTAGCCGCCGGGTCCCATGATGTTGCAGCGAGCGTTGCACAACAGCAGCACACGGACCATCTCCTGCTTCCCCAGCTGGCAGGCCAGGTGCAGCGGGGTCAGCCCCTGGTTGTTCACCTGGTTCAGGCCACTGGACGCGTTCTTCCCTAGGAGCTGACGGCAAGACCGTGGGGTAGGCAGGAGAGTCAAACACAGCGAGGCCCCCAACCCGTCCCTCCCCTAACACCCACCACCGTGGCCGTCCCTCTCTGGGGCTTCAGGGGAAGGGAAGAACCCTGTGAGACTCGGTGAGAACTCAGCCAAGAACTTTGAGAGAAGCAACAGAGAAAGGAGGCTCCAGGGGCAGGAAGAAGCTGGCTGTGCCGGTGTTGGCTGAGGCGCTGGTCTGGCCCGACTGTGGCATGCATGAAAATTTTCTCAATCAGGAAACTTAAAAGCAGGTTGTATCTGGATGGGCACTAGGGGTCTGGGTGGGAGTAAAAGACTTGCTTTTCACTGCATATCCTTCTATCCTGCCTGAATATCGTTTTGCTCTGTGTAGGTATGATTTCTTTAAAAGAAAACAAAACAAGATAGCAGTATTCGTAAGACAACTGCAAGGCTTTTATTTCCTTGGTTGTGGCTGAAAGTTGTCTGCCTGAGGTTAATTATGACCCCTGTGGACCCTTGTGATTGGCTGGGTCTGAGAACAGGCTGGGGACCCAGCAGGGAAGCTGAGGTGCTGGCATCCAGGCCTGACTCAAGGGCAGTTCTGCCGCTCACAGCTCTGTGGTCCTCCCTGGGCACATTTCTTAACTTCAATGAACCTCGGTCTCCTTGGTGAGGAGAGGACAAGAGCCCCCATCCACAGAGAATTAACTAGAACACATATAACACTGAGTACAGGGCCAGATACAAGGCCAGCAATGAAGGACGGGCACTGATAAGAGTGTGTCCCACCCTCTGCTTGGAGCCCGGCTCCACGTGGCACTGTGCTGGGCCCACAGTGGGGTCCCTAAGGGTGAAGTTCAACAGTGGGTGAAGAATTCCCTTCCCTCTGAGCACTAATCATAAGACAGGAATCCACATTTTCTGGAATAATGTGGTTCCATTCTAATGCCAAGGGCAGAGAGAAGGATATAACTTTGGAAGAATCTTCTAATTCTGGGCAATAAAACATAGCCCAGTAGTCTGTCTCTTCTCTCTGATATAGCAGGTAGCTTTTTCGTCACTTGATCTACTCGCCCACAACTTTTATTTTTTATTTTTCTGCACAGCTAATCAAAACTTTAACAGAAGGAGTCTCTCTGGCACAAATGCCTACAGCAGCCTGAAGGAGTTTTATTTGCTTGAGTTCCTGTAAAAAGCTAAGCCCCAGGTCCTGCTGGAGCATAGGCACCTCGAGGCAGGAGCTGAAATGCATTCACCCAGCCCAGGGGTCAGGCCTATGGCGGGTGTTTGGGATAAACTGATGGGCGGGTCTGGACTTCGAGATCAGTTTGCTGGGCTGGAGGACTTTCCCTGGGTCATTGGACCAAAGGGGTCAAGAATGTGTCTCCGTGACAAGCTTGTAGAGGAAAGGTAGGGTGTGGGGTAGACCCACCACAGAGGAGCTCAGGCCTCAAGGATCAAGGTGGGAGCAGTGACACCTGAGCCCAGGGTCCCCAAGACAGCCGTGGGCCCCATAAGGTGGCCAGCGCCAGTCACCCTGTCCCCACACCTGCTCACCTGCAGCACTTGGGAATTGTCACTCTGGACCGCGTAGTGGAACGCGGTCTCTCCGCTGTTGTCGGTGGCGTCCATGTTGGCGCGGCAGTGCTGCACAAGCTCCGCCAGGACCTCGGTGTCGCCCTTACGGCAGGCCAGGTGCAGAGGCGTGCAGCCCTCCTCATTCTCCTTGTTATTTGCGCAGCTGCAGGGGAGGGAGGGCTGGGGCATGAGGGGTGTGGCGCCAAGTGGGTGGGGTGCTGAGGAAGCCAAGGGCACACTCAAAGGAGGTGGGCGAGGAGTCCAAGAGCGTGCATGCCCTGCTCGAGCTGTCTGGTTCAAACCCAGGGCTGAGTCACTGAGTTATTGTATCAGATGTCATTTTCTCCTCCATTTTTAGTTCCGTGTGCACACCTGTATGAGGGATGTGCCCGAAAGCCACCTCAGCCTGAAGTGAGCAGTGGGGTGGCGTAGAAAGAATCACAGAAGGCAGAAATCTCACCAACCTTGGGCAATTCACTTAAGCTTTTTCTAGGCATCAAAAACCTTATCTACAAAACTATAAAAAATAAAACCTGCCAGGCCTGCCGTAGGAAACGGATAGAACTATTGTGAGATGAAACACCATGATGTCCGGGAACAGGCTGGTTAAGCTGTAAAGGACAGTGAAGGGTTTTGAGCTTTGGGGCTGGGAGCGGAAGCAAGCTGTCTGAGGCGGAAAACTGGAGGCATGGCCACCTCAGGGCAGGATGGCGAGCTGGAGTCCGCTGGCTGGCACGGGGCCCTCACCAGGGCTACCCACTGACACGTGTTGGCCGAATGGAGGTATGAACGAAAGTGTTGCAGCTTTAGAAGGGCAACCAGGCCTCTGGAAGGAGACACCAAGGAACTGGAGCCTCGTCAGCTGAGTGACCTTACAAGACACATAACCCCCGAACCCAAAACAATAAAGTAAATGGTAACGGGATCATACTTATCAATAATTACCTTAAACGTAAATGGGTTGAACGCCCCAACCAAAAGACAAAGACTGGCTGAATGGATACAAAACAAGACCCCTCTATATGCTGCTTACAAGAGACCCACCTCAAAACAAGGGACACATACAGACTGAAAGTGAAGGGCTGGAAAAAGATATACCACGCAAATAGAGACCAAAAGAAAGCAGGAGTGACAATACTCATATCCAATAAAATAGACTTTAAAACAAAGGCTGTGAAAAGAGACAAAGAAGGCCACTACATAATGATCAAAGGAACAATCCAAGAAGAAGATGTAACAATTATAAATATATATGCACCCACTATAGGAGCACCGCAATATGTAAGACAAATGCTAACAAGTATGAAAGGGGAAATCAACAATAACACAATAATAGTGGGAGACTTTAATACCCCACTCACACCTATGGACAGATCAACTAAACAGAAAATTAACAAAGAAACGCAAACTTTAAATGATACATTAGATCAGTTAGACCTAATTGATATCTATAGGACATTTCACCCCAAAACAATGAATTTCACCTTTTCTCAAGTGCTCATGGAACCTTCTCCAGGATAGATCACATCCTGGGCCATAAATCTAAACTTGAAAAATTCAAAAAAATCGAAATCATTCCAAGCATCTTTTCTGACCATAATGCATTAAGATTAGATCTCAATTACAGGAGAAAAACTATTAAAAATTCCAACATATGGAGGATGAACAACACACTTCTGAATAACCAACAAATCACAGAAGAAATCAAAAAGAAATCAAAATATGCATAGAAACTAATGAAAATGAAAACACAACAACCCAAAACCTGTGGGACACTATAAAAGCAGTGCTAAGAGGAAAGTTCATAGCAATACAGGCATACCTCAAGAAACAAGAAAAAAGTCAAATAAATAACCTAACTCTACAACTAAAGCACTAGAAAAGGAAGAGTTAGAGAACCCCAGAGTTAGTAGAAGGAAAGAAATCTTAAAAATTAGGGCAGAAATAAATGCAAAAGAAACAAAAGAGACCATAGCAAAAATCAACAAAGCCAAAAGCTGGTTCTTTGAAAGGATAAATAAAATTGACAAACCATTAGCCAGACTCATCAAGAAGCAAAGAGAGAAAAATCAAATCAATAAAATTAGAAATGAAAATGGAGAGATCACAACAGACAACACAGAAATACAAAGGATCATAAGAGACTACTGTCAGCAGTTGTATGCCAATAAAATGGACAACGTGGAAGAAATGGACAAATTCTTAGAAAAGTACAATTTTCCAAAACTGAACCAGGAAGAAATAGAAAATCTTAACAGACCCATCACAAGCACGGAAATTGAAACTGTAATCAGAAATCTTCCAGCAAACAAAAGCCCAGGTCCAGACGGCTTCACAGCTGAATTCTACCAAAAATTTCGAGAAGAGCTAACACCTATCCTCCTCAAACTCTTCCAGAAAATTGCAGAGGAAGGTAAACTTCCAAACTCATTCTATGAGGCCACCATCACCCTAATACCAAAACCTGACAAAGATGTCACAAAAAAACTACAGGCCAATATCACTGATGAACATAGATGCAAAAATCCTCAACAAAATTCTAGCAATCAGAATCCAACAACACATTAAAAAGATCATACACCATGACCAAGTGGGCTTTATCCCAGGGATGCAAGGATTCTTCAATATCCACAAATCAATCAATGTAATTCACCACATTAACAAATTGAAAAATAAAAACCATATGATTATCTCAATAGATGCAGAGAAGGCCTTTGACAAAATTCAACATCCATTTATGATAAAAACTCTCCAGAAAGCAGGAATAGAAGGAACATACCTCAACATAATAAAAGCTATCTATGACAAACCCACAGCAAACATTATCCTCAATGGTGAAAAATTGAAAGCATTTCCCCTAAAGTCAGGAACAAGACAAGGGTGTCCACTTTCACCGCTACTATTCAACATAGTTCTGGAAGTTTTGGCCACAGCAATCAGAGCAGAAAAAGAAATAAAAGGAATCCAAATTGGAAAAGAAGAAGTAAAACTCTCACTGTTTGCAGATGACATGATCCTCTACATGGAAAACCCTAAAGACTCCACCAGAAAATTACTAGAGCTAATCAATGAATATAGTAAAGTTGCAGGATATAAAATCAACATACAGAAATCCCTTGCATTCCTATACACGAATAATGAGAAAGTAGAAAAGAAATTAAGGAAACAATTCCATTCACCATTGCAACGAAAAGAATAAAATACTTAGGAATATATCTACCTAAAGAAACTAAAGACCTATATATAGAAAACTATAAAACACTGATGAAAGAAATCAAAGAGGACACTAATAGATGGAGAAATATACCATGTTCATGGATCGGAAGAATCAATATAGTGAAAATGAGTATACTACTCAAAGCAATTTACAAATTCATTGCAATCCCTATCAAGCTACCAGCCACATTTTTCACAGAACTAGAACAAATAATTTCAAGATTTGTATGGAAATACAAAAAACCTCGAATAGCCAAAGCAATCTTGAGAAAGAAGAATGGAACTGGAGGAATCAACTTGCCTGACTTCAGGCTCTACTACAAAGCCACAGTCATCAAGACAGTATGGTACTGGCACAAAGACAGACATATAGATCAATGGAACAAAATAGAAAGCCCAGAGATAAATCCACACACATATGGACACCTTATCTTTGACAAAGGAGGCAAGAATATACAATGGAGTAAAGACAATCTCTTTAACAAGTGGTGCTGGGAAAACTGGTCAACCACTTGTAAAAGAATGAAACTAGATCACTTTCTAACACCGCACACAAAAATAAACTCAAAATGGATTAAAGATCTAAATGTAAGATCAGAAACTATAAAACCCCTAGAGGAGAACATAGGCAAAACACTCTCAGACATAAATCACAGCAGGATCCTCTATGATCCACCTCCCAGAATTCTGGAAATAAAAGCAAAAATAAACAAATGGGATCTAATTAAAATTAAAAGCTTCTGCACAACAAAGGAAAATATAAGCAAGGTGAAAAGACAGCCTTCTGAATGGGAGAAAATAATAGCAAATGAAGCAACTGACAAACAACTAATCTCAAAAATATACAAGCAACTTCTGCAGCTCAATTCCAGAAAAATAAACGACCCAATCAAAAAATGGGCCAAAGAACTAAATAGACATTTCTCCAAAGAAGACATACGGATGGCTAACAAACACATGAAAAGATGCTCAACATCACTCATTATTAGAGAAATGCAAATCAAAACCACAATGAGGTACCACTTCACACCAGTCAGAATGGCTGCAATCCAAAAATCTGCAAGCAATAAATGCTGGAGAGGGTGTGGAGAAAAGGGAAGCCTCCTACACTGTTGGTGGGAATGCAAACTAGTACAGCCACTATGGAGAACAGTGTGGAGATTCCTTAAAAAATTGCAAATAGAACTACCTTATGACCCAGCAATCCCACTTCTGGGCATACACACCGAGGAAACCAGAATTGAAAGAGACACATGTACCCCAATGTTCATCGCAGCACTGTTTATAATAGCCAGGACATGGAAACAACCTAGATGTCCATCAGCGGATGAATGGATAAGAAAGCTGTGGTACATATACACAATGGAGTATTACTCAGCCGTTAAAAAGAATTCATTTGAATCAGTTCTGATGAGATGGATGAAACTGGAGCCGATTATACAGAGTGAAGTAAGCCAGAAAGAAAAACACCAATACAGTATACTAACACATATATATGGAATTTAGGAAGATGGCAATGACGACCCTGTATGCAAGACAGGGAAAGAGACACAGATGTGTATAATGGACTTTTGGACTCAGAGGAAGAGGGAGAGGGTGGGATGATTCGGGAGAATGACATTCTAACATGTATACTATCATGTAAGAATTGAATCGCCAGTCTATGTCTGACGTAGGATGCAGCATGCTTGGGGCTGGTGCATGGGGATGACCCAGAGAGATGTTATGGGGAGGGAGGTGGGAGGGGGGTTCATGTTTGGGAACGCATGTAAGAATTAAAGATTAAAAAAAATAATAATAAAGTATTTGAGAAACAGTCAAAAAAAAAGACACATAACCTCTCACTGGAGTGACACTACCTCATGGGCATGTCGAGAGGATTCAAGTTCATGGGGTGTCGAAAACAGCAACCAGGGACCTGGCACCTGGTAGCCACTCCAGAAACATTACAGTGCTCTCTCTGACTTCAGTCAGCATTCCTCCGCTCCAACCCAGAGGCAGTGCTGCCCCCCTTTTAAGTCAAACGTTCTGGGTCACCTCTGATGCTATGGAGGGGAACTGAGGCAGGACTCAGAACTCCCCATCCCCACTCCCAGTGTCTCCAGGGTCCTGCCTTCCCGCCCCACCTGGTCAGGTCCCCAGCCCACCTGATGATGCGGCTGTGATGGAAGCACTCTCGGATGCCCAACTCCACGGCCAGATGGGCCACCGACCAGCTGGGGTGGCTGCGGATAAGGTCGGTCAGCTGCTGCAGGACCTCAGCTTGCAGGATGTGGGTGGAGCTCTCGTAGAAGGGTGGCAGCTGGGAAGAATACTGCTGGAAGTTCACCAGGGCGTCAGCCTCTATCTCCAGCTGGAAGAGTCTGAGGAGCCAGGGCAGAGGAGGAAGACGTGAAAATGAGCCAGGAGAGGCCCTCAGCCCATGCCCTTGGTGGAATCTGAGGACTTGCGTCCCCTCCAACAGGCCCCTGCCTGCTTCCAGGTGTGGACTGACCTGCTCCAGCTGGACTCTCCTTCCTCCCACACACACCCTTACATGGAGGTGGTGCTTCTTTTTTATCTGAAAAGATTTCCTGTCTTTTCTTTCTTTTTTTAAAAAAATAACATCACATATATTTCCACAAGCACTGCTGCATATCCACGGCCCAGCATGTAATCAAAACTCACCAGGCACATGAGGAGATAAGAAAATATGAAAGAAAACCAACAGCAACAATATACAACAGAAACAGATCTATAAATAGGGGTGGGGTGGGGCTGCAAACCCTGAAGCTATCTGACACAGACAAAATAACTGTAATAATATTCAAGAGGGCAAAACAGACAATTTCGGCAAATCACCTTAAACTATCAAAAACAAGAACCAACCAAGTGGAAATGGAAGAATTGACAAATACAATAGCCCAAATTAAGAGCCCAGTGGCTAGGTAGAAAAGCAGATTGGACAACGCTGAAGAGAGAATTAGTGAAAAGGAAGACAGGTCAGAAGAGAGTAAACAGAATAAAGCATGGAGAGATAAATCTTGGAAAATACAGTTAAATAGATAAAAGACATAGAAACCCCATGGCCAGAGGAGCCTGGCAGGCTACAATCTGTGGGGTCACAAAGTCAGACATGACTGAGCGACTAAGCACAGAGGATAGATAATGAAAAGGTCTAGCACACAGATGGGTGGAGCCACAAAAATGGGATAGAAAGAGAATTACGTAAGACCTTTCTGGTGGTACGGTGGATAAGAATCTGCCTGTCAATGCAGGGGACATGGGCCCAGTCCCTGGTCGGAGAGGATTCTTCATGCTGCGGAGCAGCTACGCCTATGTGCCACAATTACCGAGCCTGCGCTCTGGAGCCCGTGAGCTGCAACTGCTGAGCCTCTGTGCCGCGACTTCTGGAGCCCATGCACTAGAACCTGTGCCTCACAAGAGAAGCCGCCACAGTGAGAAGCCCACTCGCCACAACCAGACAGTGGCAGCCGCCCACTGCAATGAGAGAGACCCAGTGCAACCAAAACCAAAACTAGTCAACCAACTTATCAAAAAAGAAAGAGAACTGTACAGAAACCACACTTGAAGAGTTCATTATTCCATCAATTTAAAATATCCTATATATATATAGGATATAAAATATCCTATATCCTAAATTATTAATCTACCCCCCTCACCAAATCCACACTCACACTCCACCCTGAGCCACTGAGCAGTGTCTTTATTCTTTAATCTTCCCTGGTGGCTCAGATGGTAAAGGATCTGCCAGCAATGCAGGAGACCCAATTTTGATCCCTGGGTCAGGAAGATCCCCTGGAGAAGGGAATGGCTACCCACACCAGTATTCTTGCCTGGAGAATTCCATGGACAGAGGAGCCTGGTGTGCTACAGCCCATGGGACTGCAAGAAGTCAGACACAACTGAGCAACTTTCTTTCACTTTTTACCCTTTAAATTGGCTTTGTTAACTGCTTTACAAAGACAGTATGATGGAAGTTATGCTATCCTAGTTTCTAGGCTTTCAGAGACTGGAAGCCTCTATCTCTTTTTTCTTGGTACTCAATCATCACACTGCAGGGAAGCTGAAGCACCTATGGGGATGACTCAGCCCTGGAACCTTAACCCTGAATGAACTCCCAGTCAACAGCCAGCACCAACTTGCCAGTTGTCACTCATCTTAGAACTGGATCACGCAGTCAAGTCACCCCATGTAATGCCATGTATTGAGTTGGCCAAAAAGTTCATTTGGGTTCAAACGTACTTTTTGGCCAACCCAATAGAATCAAACTGAGACTTTCCCACTAAGGTGTGCTCAACTCACAGATGTGTGGGCTAAATAACAATGGCACCCCACTCCAGTACTCTTGCCTGGAAAATCCCATGGGCAGAGGAGCCTGGTAGGCTGCAGTCCATGGGGTCGTGAAGAGTCGGACACGACTGAGCGACTGAACTGGACTGAACTGAACTGAAGACCCCTTTATTGTTCTGGAAGATGTCAAAGTACCAATTATAGTTCTGTAAGGTCAAGGATCATCGAAAAAGCAAGAGAGTTCCAAAAACACATCTATTTCTGCTTTATTGACTATGCCAAAGCCTTTGGCTATGTGGATCACAATAAACTGTGGAAAATTATGAAACAGATGGGAATACCAGACCACCTGACCTGCCTCTTGAGAAATCTGTATGTAGGTTAGGAAGCAACAGTTAGAACTGGACATGGAACAACAGATTGCCACACAGGAAAAGGAATACATCAAGGCTGTATATTGTCACCATGCTTATTTAACGTATATGCAGAGCATATCATGAGAAATGCTGGGCTGGATAAAGCACAACCTGGAATCAAGACTGCTGGGAGAAATATCAGTAACCTCAGATATACAGATGACACTACCCTTATGGCAGAAAGTGAAGAACTAAAGAGCCTCTTGATGAAAGTGAAAGAGGAGAGTGAAAAGGTTGGCTTAAAGCTCAACATTCAGAAAACTAAGATTATGGCATCCAGTTCCATTACTTCATGGCAAATAGATGGAGAAACAGTGGAAACAGGGGCAGACTTTATTTTGGGGGGCTCCAAAATCACTGCAGATGGTGACTGCAGCCATGAAATCAAATGACGTTTACTCCTTGGAAGAAAAGTTTTGACCAACCTAGATAGCATATTAAAAAACAGAGACATTACTTTGCCAACAAAGGTCCATCTAGTCAAGGCTATGGTTTTTCCAGTAGTCATGTATGGATGTGAGAGTTGGGCTATAAAGAAAGCTGAGTGCAGGAGAATTGATGCTTTTGAACTGTGGTGTTAGAGAAGACTCTTGAGAGTCCCTCAGACTGCAAGGAGATCCAACCAGTCCATCCTAAAGGAAATCAGTCCTGAATGTTCTTTGGAAGGACTGATGTTAAAGCTGAAGCTCCAATACTTTGGCCATCTGATGCGAAGAGCTGACTCATTTCAAAAGACACTGATGCTGGGAAAGGTTGAAGGTGAGAGGAGAAGGGGATGACAAAGGATGGGATGGTTGTATGGCATCACCAACTCAAAGGACATGAGTCTGAGTAAACTCCGGGAGTTGGTGATGGACAGGGAGTCCTGGCATGCTGCAGTCCATGGGGTCGCAAAGAGTCGGATACGACTGAGCAACTGAAGTGAACTGAACTGAAGGTCAAGGATGTATGTTACAATCTATAGGGTTCTATCAAGATTTGTGAAGGGTTTCAGATTTTACCCTAGTTGCAAACTAACAAGTGAGTCTAACACAGTTTCATGGATGCTGGCAGAAGACTCAAGATTCCTGGATCAAAGACAAAGGACAACGTATTATTCACAGCAATAGCATTTGTGCCAGAGGATCAGCATTTGTGCCAATTCTCTGGGATCCATTTCCCAGAGGGTGACATGAAGAAGGTCAGGTGACACCTGCTCATGTTGCCTTAGAAGAGAGAAGAAACCCTGAGTGCAGGGAACTTGAATCTGTTAAAAATCATCAATGAGAACATCTGTCTAAGCTTTGCTCTGGAGGAAAATATTATCTTGATTACACAGTAGAGTAAGCAAGCCTACACTTTGCTCTAGAAAAAGACCCTGCCTCTATCTTCCACGGCTGTTCACAAGACAAACATCCTTGTGAAGAAAGTGTGGAACAAAGGGAGTCAGAGGCTCTGCTTGTAAGATGTACAGAAACACAAAAGGCCCATGGAGAACTACCTCCCTAAAGACATCATTAAAAGATAATAATAGAGTATAGATTTCCAAGCTAATAGAGATGGGTAAAATGGAATAAGAAGAAGAAAACATTCAATCATGAATTGCAAAAGCACTACGCTAAGTGAAAAAAGGCAGATTCACAAGACTACAGGCTGTATGATTAAAATGAAAGCTCTCAGAAAGTGGGAATAAAAAGGAGCATTCACAATGCCACAGAACAACACACGGAACCAACAAAGGTGTGTATCTGGGTATTACTTTTGAATCCTGCAACTTTACTAAATTCATAGATTAGCTCTAGTAATTTTTCTAGGGTGTGTATCTGGAATCATGCTCATCCTCTTGCTCAGTCACTAAGACACATCTGACTCTTACAACCCCGTGGACTGTAGCCCACCAGGCTCCTCTGTCCATGGGATTTCCCAGACAAGAATACTGGAGTGGGTGGCCATTTCCTTCTTCAGGGAATCTTCCTGATCCAAGAATCGAACTCACATCTCCTGCGTGTCCTGCATTGGTAGGCGGATACTTTACCACTTACTCCACACAAGTGGTAAAGAATCCACACAGTCTTGAAATACAGACATACAAAATACCCCTGCCAAAACGCTGTAAGGAAAAGAACTTTATGTTTTAAATGCGTAAGACAACCGAGCAGGTAGTTGCCCAAAGAGGACTGCCAAATGGTCAGTCAACATATTTAAGGGGCTCAACTGCATATGCATCAAGAAAAGGCAAATTAAAACCACAGTTACGTACTACTACAGATCCAATGGATCAGAGGACGTGACGTAACAGGAAATCTCACTTGCTACTGGTCAAACATGAGATGAGCATTACTCATGGACGTTAAGAATATGTACTGTGTCGACCCAGCGATTCCAGTCCTGGATAGATGCCCAGCAGAAATACAGGCATGTATGCACCAAAACCAGAGACAACCCAAATATCTGCTAATACCAGCAAATGCATAAAGTTAGGCTGTAGCTACACAATGGGATTCCATGGCACTGAGAAGGACTGACACAGCAATGCGCAAAACGCAAACCTCCAGGCAAATGCTGGTCAAAGGAGCCAGACACAAAAGCAGTTCTAGAAGTCAGATTAATGATTATCTTGGGAGGGTGGGGAAGAGGGGCTTCCGGGGTGCTGCAATGTTCTCCTTCTTGACAAGGGTGGTGTGACTTGTCACAAATACCTCAGTAACCATCACTCCTGGGTATATATCCAAAGAAAATGGAAGCACTAATTCAAAAAGATACATGTGCACCAAGGCTCGTGGCAGCATTATTTACAATTGCCAAGTTATGGAAGAAACCTACATGCGCACCGACAGATGGACAATGGAATACGACTCAGCCATAGAAAAGGATGAAATTCTGCCCTTTGCAACAAGGGTGGAGCTATAAAGTATTATGCTTAGTGATATAAGTCAGAGAAAGACAAACATAAGACATTATCACTTATCTACGGAATCTAAGACATAAAACAAACAAATGTATGTATCAAAACAGAAACAGATTTACGGATGCAGAGAACAAACTATTGGTTACCACTGGGGAGCATGCAGAGAGGAGGGGCAAAATAGGGGAAGGGGATTAAGGGATACAGAAAACTACATTTAGGGACCTCCACCGTGGTCCAGTGGTTAAGAATCTCTCTTGCATTGCAGTGGACACAGGTTTCATCCCTGGTCGGGGAACTAAGATCCCACATGCCATGGGGCAACTAAGCCCCCATGCCAGAACTAAGACCTAGTGTGGCTAAATAAATAAATACTTAAAAAATAATTATGTATAAAATAGATGGCAACAAGGATATATTATACAGCACAGGGAAATAAAGTCACTGTTTTATAATAACTTTAAATGGATTATAGTCTATAAATATACTGAACCACTATGTCATAAACCTGAAACTGTAAATCAACTAGACTTTAAAAAAAAAAAAAAAAAAACCAGAACATAAAAAAACAAAGAGAACAAACAGAAGGAGAGGAAATGATGGTGAAATATGTCAGAGGAAAACTGCCTGAATGCGGGCCGTGCCTGAGGGGGAACCTGGAGTTAAGGAGATTTTTTTTTTTAAAGCTTATTTGTACAGTGATAGGAAATATCTAGTAAAGAGGGGGGAATTATGTGGGAGAGAGAGGAAAGAACTGGTGAACTGATGTCCTGACGCGGAGAGGGGATGACCTGGAGGCGGGAAGGGGCTCGGTCAGACGCACGGCTGGTGAGTCTCGAGTCACGACGGGGAAGGGCCTGGATGCGGGTACAGGTTGGAGGCAACGGGGTGGAGGGAGCTCTTCTTCTCTTCCCCTGGTTTCTGCTTTCTCGGTGAGACAGAAGCCAGGTCATCAGACCACGAAGAGGAGGGACTGGAGGTGGAGGAGGGAGGACCAGATGCGCCTTCCAAGAGAACCAGAGAGTTTCTTTATTAATTTGGAGGCACTAGGTCTTAGTCCTGGCATGGGGGCTTGGTTATCTCATGGCATCCCAACCAGGGATGGAACCGGTGTCCTCTGCATTGCAAGGCAGATTCTTAACCACTGGACCACTAGGAAAGTCCCTATATGTAGGCTTGCCAAACGCACAGGCTCACATCCAGCCCATCCACCCTGAGAGCTCAAAGTGAGAGCGGTCAGTGTGGAGGGGTGTTCCGCCAGCCACGGTGGAGAACTGGAATTAACTTGTGTTGGGGTTTTGCCAAGTAAACGTGATGAACGGAGAGGACAACAGGAAAGCAGAGTGTATGTAAGTGAGTGAAGACAATGTGCTGCGGGGCTTACTCTAGGTAAGGAGTGAAATTTGGAAAACTCAGCAGTGGCCACAGGACTGGAAAAGGTCAGTTTTCATTCCAATCCCAAAGAAAGGCAATGCCAAAGAATGCTCAAACTACTGCACAGTTGCACTCATCTCACACACTAGTAAAGTAATGCTCAAAATTCTCCAAGCCAGGCTTCAATAGTACGGGAACTGTAAACTTCCAGATGTTCAAGCTGGTTTTAGAAAAGGCAGAGGAACCAGAGATCCAACTGCCAACATCCACTGGATCATCGAAAAAGCAAGAAAGTTCTAGAAAAAGATCTACTTCTGCTTTATTGACTATACCAAAGCCTTTAACTCTGTAGACCACAACAAACTCTAGAAAATTCTGAAAGTGATGGGACTACCAGACCACCTGACCTGCCTCTTGAGAAACCTGTATGCAGGTCAGGAAGCAACAGTTCGAACTAGACATGGAACAACAGACTAGTTCCAACTTGGGAAAAGAGTACGTCAAGGCTGTATATTGTCACCCTGCTTATTTAACTTACATTCAGAGTACATCATGAGAAACGCTGGGCTGCATAAAACACAAACTGGAGTCAAGATTGCCAGAAGAAATATCAAAAACTTCAGATATGCAGATGACATGAACCTTATAGCAGAAAGCAAAGAAGAACTAAACAGCCTCTTGATGAAAGTGAAAGAGGAGAGTGAAAAAGTTGGCTTAAAATTCAACATTCAGAAAACTAGGATCATGGCATCCGGTCCCACCGTTTCATGGCAAATAGAAGGGGAAACAGTGACAGACTATTTTTGGGGGCTCCAAAATCACTGCAGATAGTGACTTCAGCCATGAAATTAAAAGATGCTTGATCCTTGGAAGAAAAGTTATGACAAACCTAGACGGCATATTAAAAAGCAGAGACATTACTTTGCCAACAAAGGTCCATCTAGTCAAGGCTATGGTTTTTCCAGTAGTCATGTATGGATGTGAGAGTTGGACCATAAAGAAAGCTGAGTGCCGAAGAATTTATGCTTTTGAACTGTGGTGTTGGAGAAGACTCTTGAGAGTCCCTTGGATTGCAAGGAGATCCAACCAGTCCATCCTAAAGGAAATCAGTCCTGAGTGTTCACTGGAAGGACTGATGTTGAAGCTGAAACTCCAATACTTTAGCCAGTTGATGTGAAGAACTGACTCCATTTGAAAAGATCCTGATGCTGGAAAAGATTGAGGGCAGGAGGAGACAGGGATGACAGAGGATGGCATGACAAAGGATGACAGGTTGGATGGCATCACTGACTCAATGGACATGAGTTTGAGTAAACTCGAGGAGTTGGGGATGGGACAGGGAGGCCTGGTGTGCTGCAGTCCATGGGGTTGCAAAGAGTCAGACATGACTGAGCAACTGAACTGAACTGAAATGAAGGAGTGAAATTCACAATAGGCGTGGGGACGGTAAAAAGGCGGCAGGGTCATTGCCTCATCTGCAAGGGGACACCAGGCATTCAGAATACCAGAGGGAAGGAGCAGATAAGTAGGAGGCAGAGGTCAGAAAGTGGGATGTTTGGCGTTTGTATCTATGGAAGAGCTGCTGTTACTGGTGATGACTGGGCTCAGGCAACGGCTGTGCGGTCAGGCATCACGAGCCCTGGGTGTTAGGCGTGGCACCCTATGAATGAAACAGTCACCAAGAGTCAAGCCAGGAGCAGTGATGGCACGAGGCAGGTCCGAGCCATGGGCTCACGTCTTCGAGAATCTGGGGGAGATGCCTGCCGCCAGGGGAAAGAGTGGATGTTAGCCTAGGATGCGGTGCACTTCACGACTGAGGGGCGAAGAGCACGCGACCCCACCTCCAGACCCAGTGGGAGGGAACCTGGGAGGGAAAACTCTTGGGAGGCCTGCAGAGAAGCAGTGCCCTCGGGTGGAGTCAGGTCCAGGTTAGAACAAGGAGGTGAAAGAAAGATCTGGAGAAAAGGGGAGGATCTGGCACACCCATGGGGCAGTGTCTTTTCTCTCTTCTAGAACTGAGCCTGCAGACTAAAGCACCCTGGCATCAGCGTGGGGAAGCCTCTGCTTTGGTGGAAGCGGCCTGTGGATAAGGGGGCCCCTTATCCAGAGGGCCTGGGATTCAGGAAATGGCAGGCAAATGCATGGATATGCATTTAGCAGGGGAACAGGGAACCCTGAGATTCTCAAGGGGGTCCTGGACTGAAAAATGGCCAAGAACCATTGGGTTAGAGGGTTTCTAACTCTCTCCCTTCTTCCTCCCTCGGTGACTTTGCTCTGATGCGCTCTTAGGCCTTCTGTTGAAATCTTCCTCACCCGCATGGGCCAGCTCTAACCCAAGCACCCCAGAGAAGCCTTTCCCATCTCTCCTGCATGTACAATTTGACCTTCAGTGGTCATGGGCTGGTCCATCCATCCAACCAAAGTTGACTGCTGTGTAGGTGTTCAGTCATGTTCAACTCCTTGCAACCCCACGGACTGTAGCCCGCCAGGCTCCTCTGGCCATGGGATTCTCCAGGCAAGAATCCTGGAGTGGGTTGCCATTTCTTTCTTCAAGGCGTATATACAGAAACCAGGGAAAGGTAGACGGTAGGTACACTGAAGCCACGCACACTTTGCATCACCTCTTCTGAGATGGTAACAGTGTTAAATGTTGTTCTTATTGTAACCTTCATTCAGAGACAGACTGCAAAGTTTCATACGGATGGCTGTAGTTCAGCAGACCTCCGAGGACAGAGCCCCAGGGTTTAAACACCTGCCAAGTACTGGATACTAGCTGAGCGCTAACAGAAATGACTCAGACCCAGGCCCTGTCCTTCTGGAGTCTGTGGGCTGGTGGGGGAGACAGATGGGCAATCTAAAACAAGAGGGGCAGACAGAAATTCAGGCAGTGGTGAGGGAGAAGAGAAGGGTAAGCACAGGCTCACACAGCAGGTGCCCGAGAGTTGTGGGCCAAGGAGTATGGGGAGAGCACCAGGGCAAAGAGAAAAACCAGGGCAAAGAGAAAGTAGAGAGGTGAGGTCTGTGCAGGGAACGAGTCTCACATGAGCCTGTTAGGACACTCAGTCCACTGAATGCAGGTCCTACTCCACCTCTTCTGGCTACTGACCTGGCCTCGGTGGAGACAGGGTATGGGCTGAATTGACAGTGAATGGGTAAACCCCAGGGTGTGTGTCCAGGCAAAGTCCCAGCACAAAGGGCCTCAAAAGTCAACCCCCTAGCGGCCAACCCCTAGGGGGAAGTCAACCCCCTTCCCTGGTGGTCCGGTGGCTAAGACGTCATGCTCCCAGTTCAGGGACTCTGGGTTCGATCCCTGGTCAGGAACTAGATCCTACATGTAGCAATCAAGAGTTCACATGCCGCAACTAAGACACAGTGCAGCCAAATAAATAATTAGAAAGAAAAAAACTCAGTCCCCTTTTGAGAAGAGAAGCTCACGTGTCACATGCGCTTTGCTCATTCCTCCCAGGATTCCAGGGAAGTGCAGCCCTGCTTCTGCTGAGATACCAGTGGGAGGCTGGCGGGGCTCATCAAGGACCATATGTCACAAGTCAATGTCAGCAGCGAATGATTAACTCACACCAGGAAGAGAAGCATGGACGTTATCACAATGTACACGGCAGTGCTACAGGTGACCGCCGCAGGGCTTACCCCAGAAGAGCCAGACGCCTGGCCCATATGCCAGGCTGGGGGCCCAGGATGGGCCCCGGGGGAGCTGGACACTGACCCCCGCAGCTCATCCGACTGCAAAGGGGCCTGCCTGGATGAAAAGGAAGAGGTGGGTCCTCGAGCTAGAATGACTGGGTCTGAAGCCCGGCTCTGCTTTCCAGCGGCTTTGTGACTTCATCAAATTACTGAAATTCTCCGAGCTGTGTTTCCTCCTCTGTAAGGAGGGGTCAGTGACAGCCCTGCCTCAGGGGACGGCCATGAAGATGAAGGGAGCTGAGAGTCAGACCAGTGCCTCACACACACTAATATAATGCAAAACTATCAGAGCTGCATCTATACCAGCCAGCATCCAGCTGTCCGTCCATAGGGATGCTGCAGGACTCCCAGGCCTTTGGAAATAAAACCTGAGGATTCATGTAGAAGACACCAACCCCCTGTCCCATCCCGGAGCTCTGCAGCTATAGAATAGGAGCACCTCCACCTGGACGCAGGGCCTTGACAGCCCCATCCCACACATTTGGAAGTACTTTGGCCATCATTGAAAGCCCTCCAGCAAGGAAAGGAGGAGACTTAAAAGACAGAACCTTGACCCCCTGAAGAGGAAGTCCAGTACCCCGAGCCTGCTCTCCACAAAGTGCAGGGTGTTCAGAGCAGTGGGGTGGACCCCCACCGTCACACAATGACGACCCCCAGTGAGAAGCCTAGGGTCAGGCACAGCAGGCCCTCGCTGCAGCCCTCACTCCCGGTCACTCCCAGGCCTTGGCATCCCCATTTCCGCAGCTCTTCGGGACCCCAGCTCCAGCATTCCACCCTCTAACCTCCACTTCCCACCTCCCAGCTAACTCCCTGGATCACAAGACAACTTGCCAGGTGAAACCAATGAAGAAGGGCCATCAGCACCAGCCCAACTGAATGCTAGTCTGCCGAGCTCCCCCAAGTTCCTTGCCTTCTGGGTCCTTGGCCTCTCCTGTCCCCTTTTCTCAACCGGCTCTGCATCTGCTCGGTTCCCTCAGCCCTGTCCTGGCTTCCTACCCTTTCCTCTAGCCCACAGAGGGGGCCCAGCATGCCCTGAGAAGCACAGGTGTCCACCCCTTCCAGGCTGCCCCCAACAAACCTCGGCCAACCAGCCCCTACAAGCACAGTCATGCCTTAACGACCCAGGACTACTGGTGATCCCTGGACCTTTCCCGATGTGACTTTCTCCACTTCCTCATCCTTCCTCCCTCCCTCCATCCACGTGGGTCAAGCCTCAGGGCAGGAAAACAGTCGTCCAGCTCCAGTCCCTGCTGCCAGGACCCTGATGGGCTGGAAGTTATTCAGGCCAGGAAGTCCCTCCCTCCTTTCTAAGAGCGGCCACCCCACCCATCACAGACCCCTCAGATGGTGACTGGAAGAAGCTGCTGTGGGTCAGGGGACCTCCAGGCTGAGACCTGGGAGGAGTTAAGGGAGCAAAGTGGGGCTGGGGGAGGGGGCGACTGACCATTACCCACCGGAATCCGCTCTGAGGGTTCCTGGGGTTGACCAGGATGCAGTCCCACGTGCGGTTGGAAGAGTTCTGGAACAGAATCAGCTGCCCTTCCTCTCGGACCCGGCGGCGCGAATGGTAGTCCTCAACGGCCACCTCCTTCACCCGGAATGGGTTCACGAACAAGTTGGTGACGCTGCTGAGGGTGTTGACCAGGCGGCCGAAGAACTGCATCCTCTGGGGGGCCGGTGGGGTGGCCCCACCACCTTCCCCCTCAGTCTGGAAGAAAACGGAGTCTTGGGTCAGCCGGGCGCGGTCTCCCATGCCCACCTCACCACGCGTGGCAGCTTCCTGCATGGGCACCCCGCTGGCTCCCCACCAGCGCTGTCCCCTGGATCTGGGCCTGGAGGGACCTGGAAAGAAGGTGGGGGAAAGAAAGAGAAACAGCACTGAGTGGGACGGAAGGGAGGCTGATGGAAAGTTCCAGAGCTGCCACTGTGCACAAGCGAATAGTGCTGTCCTGCCCCCGACCCAGTTTCCCCAACAGAGACTCAGTTTCCTCATCTGCGGTGCGGGGCGGCCACGATCAGAGAAGGCGGCAGACATGAACACACATGACAAGCAACACTTCCCTGTGCAAAGGGGGGCGGGGCGGTTCTCACTCTGCAAAGTATGGAATCCACTTTTGGGAACTCAAAGAGCTCGGCATGGCTCATTTCAAGTCCACAAACAAAACCAGTGTCACCTCTCTACTGGATGCCACAAGGGGACCAGAGTCACCTCACACTCCATCGGGGCCATATATCTCAGATCTTCGGTGGGGACTTCCCTGCCAGTCTGGTGGTTAAGACTAAGCACTTCCGCTTCAGGGGACACAGGTTTGATCCCTGGTCAGGGTAGTTAAGATCCCACATGCCACGAGGTGCAGCCAGAAAATAAAATAAGAAATAAAACCTTCCGTGTCTGCTATCTCAGGCTTCCCTTGGAGTTCTGAGAGAACACCAAAGCACGCTCCTCAGAAATGCGCGTGACCATAAGACGCAGAAACAGTGACACAGGTTTGGGTGGAAATTTTGTTTCATACTCATAGCGTCCCAACTGTCTGGCATGGAAATTGGTCTCAGTTTGGATGACAGAATTAGATTTTGGTTCCCAGAAAACACCCTACCCTCCTCAGGCAGTGCCACCAAATCTGGGTGGCAACTGGCTGGAGGCCGCCCTCTGCCTCTGTGCTAGGATGCCACCTAGCAAAAGGGCGGGTGAGATGTAGGACATAGCGTGGGAGTCTTGGAGAAGAGTGGACACTCTGGTCTACGTGCAGACGGAGGACCAACCGCAGGCATGAAAGGAAGAGTAAGAGGCCTACAAAGAATCATCAAAAAAGGGAGGCCGGGTCAATAATAATCACCACATCAGGAGACACTAAGCACTGAAGAGGTAGTAGGCCCTGAGCTAAGTAAGCACTTAGTGGTCTCATTTAATTCTCACAAACTATATGAGGCAGATGGCCCAGGCACAGAGTGCAACTCTGGAGCAAAGCTGCATTCAAATCCTGTCCTCACCACCGACCCTGGGTACATTACTCACCCTCTCTAAGTCAGTTTCCTCAACCACAACATGTGGACCACAACAGTGCCTAATAATAGAACCTCAGTTCAGTTGCTCAGTTGTGTCCAACTCTTTGGGACCCCATGGACTGCAGCACACCAGGCTTCCCTGTCCACCAGAGCTTGCTCAAACTCATGTCCATTGAGTCACTGATGCCATCCAACATCTCATCCTCTGCCATCCCCTTCTCCTCCCACCTCCAATCTTTCTCAGCATCAGGGTCTTTTCCAGTGAGTCAGTTCTTCACATCAGGTGGCCAAAGTATTGGAGCTTCAGCTTCAGCATCAGTCCTTCCAATGAATATTCAGGACTGATTTCCTTTAGGATTGACTGATTAGATCTCCTTGCAGTCCAAGGGACTCTCAAGAGTCTTCTCCAACACCACAGATCAAAAGCATCAGTTCTTCGGCACTCAGCTTTCTTTATGATCTAACTCTCACATCCATATATGACTACTGAAGAAACCATAGCTTTGACTACATAGACCTTTGTTGGCAGCGAAATGTCTCTACTTTTTAATATGCTGTCTAGGTTTGTCATAGCTTTTCTTCCAAGAAGTAAGTGTCTTTTAATTTCATGGCTGCAGTCACCATCTGCAGAGATTTTGGAGCCCAAGAAAATAAAGTCTGTCACAGTTTCTATTGTTTCCCCATCTATTTGCTTGGTGATGGACAGGGAGGCCTGGCGTGCTGCGATTCATGGGGTCGCAAAGAGTCGGACACATGTGAGCGATTGAACTGAACTGATAGGACCAGATGCCATGATCTTCATATTTTGAATGTTGAGTTTTAAGCCAGCTTTTTCATTCTCCTCTTTCACTTTCATCAAGAGGCTCTTTAGTTCCTCTTCACTTTCTGCCATAGGGTGGTGTCACCTGCATATCTGAGGTTATTGATATTTCTCTCTGCACTCTAGATTCCAGCTTGTGCTTCATCCAGCCCAGCATTTCTCATGATGTACTCTGCATATAAGTTAAATAAGCAGGGTGACAATATTCAGCCTAGATGTACTCCTTTCCCAGTTTGGAACCTGTCCTTTGTTCCATGTCAGATTTTAACTGTCTCTTCTTGACCTGTATACAGACTTCTCAGGATGCAGGTCAGGTGGTCTGGTATTCCCATCTCCTTGAGAATTTTCCAGTTTGTTGTAATCCACACAGTCAGAGGCTTTAGCATAGTCAATGAAGCAGAAATAGATGTTTTTCTGGAACTCTCTTGCTTTTTGATGACCCAACAGATGTTGACAATTTGATCTCTGGTTCCTCTGCCTTTTCTAAAACCAGCTTGAACATCTCAATTCTCAGTTCACGTACCACTGAAGCCTCACTTGAAGAATTGTGAGCATTACTTTGCTAGCATGTGAGATGAGTGCAATTGTGCAGTACTTTGAACATTCTTTGGCATTGACTTTCTTTGGAATTGGAATGAAAACTGACCTTTTCCAGTCCTGTGGCCACTGCTGAGTTTTTCAAATTTGCTAGCATATTAAGGGCAGCACTTTCACAGCATCATCTTTTAGGATTTGAAATAGCTCAGCTGGAATTCCATCCCTTTCTCTAGCTTGGTTTATAGTGATGCTTTCTTAGACCCACTTGACTTCACACTCCAGGATGTCTGGCTCTAGGTGAGTGACCACATCATCATGGTTTTCTAGGTCATTAAAATCTTTTTTGTATAGTTCTTCTACATAGTCTTGCCACCTCTTCTTAATGTCTTCAACTTCTGTTAGGTCCTTACTATTTCAGTCCTTTATTATGCCCATCTTTGCATGAAATGTTCCCTTGGTATCTCTAATTTTCTTGAAGAGATCTCTAGTCTTTTCCATTCTATTGTTTTCTTTTATCTCTTTGCACTGATCACTTAGGAAGGCTTTCTCATCTCTCCTTGTTATTGTTTGGAACTCTGAATTCAGATGGATATATCTTTCCTTTTCTCCTTTGCCTTTCGCTTCTCTTCTTTTCTCAGCTATTTGTAAGGGCTCCCCAGACAGCCATTTTGCCTTTTTGTATTTTTTTCTTGGGGTTGGTTCTGATCACTGTCTCCTGTACAATGTTACACACCTTCGTCCATAGTTCTTCAGGCACTCTGTCTGTCAGATCTAATCCTTTGAATCTATTTGTCACTTCCACTGCATAATCATAAGGGATTTGATTTAGGTCATACCTGAATGGTCTAGTGGTTTTCCCTACTTTCTTCAACTTAAGTCTGAATTTGGCAATAAGGAGTTCATGATCTGAGCCACAGTCAGCTCCCGGTCTTAAATAACAGAACCTGGCAGGTAGTAAATATTCAGCACTAGCCCTCTTTAGTTCCATCACCCTTCTTTTACAGATAAGGAAACTGAGGCTTACAGAACATGATTAAAGAGCTTTGAAAAGGCTGTAAAGTTTTGTAACGTCTTTCCTTTTAAGATGTGTGAGCAGACTGTGAGTCAGTTTCTTCTCCTTTAACCCAAGGACAACACTCCCCTCTCCTATGTTGTGAGGATTAAATGAGCACCTTGTGAGAATGCTTAGACCTATCCTATGTCAGGACCCTTCTTTCTTCCACACTTGGGAGTTGAAAGGACAGAGGAGCTGGGGCACCTACAGCCCAGGGAGCGGAGCGGGACACTAAGGACAGCCAAGGGGACTGGATTCCAAAAAAAGAACCCCCAAAACGTAGCACACAGCACACGCATCAAAGCGCATCATAACAAGTTTTGTTTTGACACAAAATGGAAGCAACTTCAGTATCCAGCATTAGGGGAACTGTAAATTACGACACGTTTACCCTAGAGACACCATGTGGTCAGTAAAAGCTGCCACTGTGAAGGTCATAACAACTCAGGAAAAGCACGTGTTGTTGTCATAGGCTCAGTCCACCCCACTGTGCTCTTCAGGGCTGCAAGCTCGACCTGCGAAGCCCCTGCCTCCCCCTGCAGCCTGTCCCTGTCGGTCCCCGCTGTCGGCTCCAAACTGCACACGATTCCAGAAAACAATGTTTCACACCATCTCACCTGTCTGCATTGCTTCGTCTATCTAGGATATCTTTTGTCTCCGTTTCTAGCTGGAACACTTCATAACACAAACCACATCAAGCACGTGTGTGCCTCTTTCTGTCCTCTGGCCCCGTTCCAGGACCTCTGCATATATTAATCATTTTCATCTGCACCAGCACCTGTGAAATTGCTACCACTGTTATCCTCATTCTACACATGAGACAAGCAAGAGACAGCGAGGTAAAGGCCCAAGGTCACACAGCTAGTAGGTGGAGGAGGGAAGCCCAGTTGGACAGGCTCTGGAGACTGAGTTTCTTAAGGGCAAGTACTGGGTCTTTTCACTTCTAGACAGTCAACCGTAACACAAGACTCAGCCCAGAGAAAGTGTGTTAAGATACAACTTCACTGAGTAAAAATTACGCAGAACAAACAAACAAAATTGATAGAAAACATACCAAATACTAAGGGCAGATGAGAGTATTAGGCTTACGGACAATCTCCCCCGCCTTTTCTCCAAATGGAAAAAAAAAAAAAAAAGAGTCTATTTTTTAAAGAAAGTAGGAGTATAGGCAGAGCCCCTGGGGCCTGCGTCTGGGGAGACGGAGGGAATGTGGGGGTCAGGCCTGGCTTAGAGCAGCTGCATAGCTTCCCAGAAGGCAGGCCGAGTGCCAGGAGTGGGGCTCACTTCTGGTGAGAAGGGAGTGGGGGAGTTAGGAGCACCCAGCAGTCAGGGCCCACCTGGGTTAAGGAGGAGAGTCACCGTGGAGGTCAAGCTGAACGGAGGGAAGATGCCCCACCCCCAAGGAGAGCCCCCGTCCTCAGGGTCCCAGGGTCGGTGGCAAGGGTGTCCCCCTACACACACTGACAGCAGCCTGGCCCCACAAAGGACAGACTTGGCCCTCCTCCAGTCTTCCAGGGTAGGCGTGAGGATGAAATGACACAGCGGAGGGAAAGTGGGACGCCGGCCACCGTGGGCACACAAACAGTGGCCACTGTCATCACGAGGTGGAAGAGAGGAAATGGAACACCCGGGGCCACATCCTGGCCCGATCGCAACAGGCCGGCCTCATTTCTGTCTCTTTCTTCCCGTCCCCACCACCTCTGACCCCAGAGCCCTGGTTCCTTCCGGTACGGCTGCAGGGACGGGCACTGGGCTGGGGAGCAGCTGCCAGTCTGTGTGTGGGGGACCCATGTGCACCCCCTCATCTCAACCTACCACCCACATCCCCAACCCCCCCCCTGAACTGCCCTCCCCACCATCTTCCCCTGCCCCAGAGCCTGCTTTCAAGACAGGGCTGTCAGACAAGTAAATAAATCCCTTCTTGACCTTCAAGACTCACTTTACCTGCCACCTCCTCTAAGAAACACACCTGGCGCCTCCCTTCCTCCCAGCCCTGGGTACCTTCCCCCGCGCCCTACCCCACCCAGTGCATGCCCAGTGACCACTTCTCCTGAGATGTGAGAGAGAATCTGCGGGCTGGGGGGCCATCTCCTCCTTTAAATTGGTTTATCCAAGCACCTAGCATACTGTTCCTGCCTCACAGTCGGCATTTCATGAATGTTTGGCGGATGAATGAGAAGAAATGAATAAACCACCTGGAGGTTGGGGGTGGGGTGGGGGACCCAGTCCCTCTGTGGCACCCCTCCATCCTCTCTTCTCCCCGTGCAGTGGTAAAAGACCACGCACCCCACCTCTCACCCATTCTGACCACAAAAACCTTCAGAAGCTCACCCTGGCACCAGGGGAACCTTGATGGGGCATCTGCTGGGCTTGCATCTGGAAAATTCGGTGTTTGAAGCTGAGCTCATTCATACTCCAAGCAAGGAAATGCGTCAAGCTTGCTGCTGGACCAGAGAAGCAGGGCAGCGGTCTGGGAGGTGCGTGCCAGGAGCCCCGAGGCGCCCCGGCCAGGAAGCTGACCTCACGGGACTGGCCACATGGGGGCTTCCGGAAGCACATGTGGAACTGCTCGAGTTGGAAATCGGGCTTTGCGAGCCCTGGCTGCTTATGACAGGATGTCCCGTGATTGGGACAACTGGCACAGGACAGCCTCCTGTGTGGCCGATGTCACCCCCATGCCCTGCTCTGGCTGGATGGTAGGAGAACGCAGGGTCGGATCAGAGCACCCCGCCTGTCCTGACCCCCATGGACTTCCTTCCTGCAGCACTCACCATCTGCGCCTCCCAGCGCACGAGTGCACCACCGCACGCCAGCCCACGGCATGTACTCTCACGGGATCACCTCACTTTATGGCTGGCAGGGGCTTTTCACGTCTGTTAGCTGCCTCGGAGCTCACAAACACCCATGAGACAGGGGTAGTGCCATCAGGATCCCTGTCTGGCCACACTGGGTAACAAGGCCCAGGGAAAGGAGACGGGAGGTGCTGCCTGGTGGCTGGACTCATGCCTTCTTCCTCAGACTCAGGGCCCCCACGCAGCGCACAAGCACTCAGCTAGCACACGAGGAAAGATGGGATGAAGACAGGCATCAGATCAAATGTCATTGCCACCTCCCACCAGAGCCTCTGGACCTCCAAGGCCGCCTCCAAACAAAATGTCCCTCCAAGGACATCCCAGGCAGTCCAGTGTGAAGAATCCACCTTCCAACAGAAGGGATGTGGGTTCAAACCCTGGTCAGGGACTAACTTAAGATCCCACATGCCTCAGAGCACCACCCTAGAGAGCCCAGGCACTGCAAAGAAAGATCCCGCTGCAACTAAGACCTGACGTAATCAAATAAATAAATATATATTTTTAAAAATTCCCTCCAAATGTTCCCCCTGACTCCAGCTCACTCCAGACTCTTCCATAAGCCATCAAGGAATAGCGGAGGGCTGGCTCCCCTCACCTTGCACCCAGCACCCACCCTTTCATCCAGTGCTGAGTACCAGACACCCCACCAAGTTTTGAGATAACGAGCATTCCTCAAAACACTCATAAGAGAAGGTATGCTTCTCCCCAGGTCACACACAGCAAGCTGAGGCAAGGAGGTGATGTAATTTTCCAAAATCTGAACCTAATTCTTTGGAATCCACAGCCCCAGCTCGTAGTCCTAGAGCTGCCTTCAGGAGAAAGCCTGAATAGAACACGGCTGAGCGAGGTTTGATGCACAGAGCCCTGTGAGCCAAAAGCTGAGGTCCTCATGGAACAGTGCGCTACCATTCATAAGACCCAAAGCAAAACTGCCTTTCCAGAATGGAAAAGGTATCTTCATCCAATCTGTTTAGCTGGACAGCAAACAGCTAGAAGCAAACTGCCCAGAGCTGCTGCTGGAGCTCCCGGCACCAGAAACCCCCAGGACCTCAGGAGGTCTTTGGGCTGGTGGCGTGGTACAGGGTGACCCCTCTTACGATTCACTCTGCCTATATTTACTGAGGACCTATTCTGTGGCAGGCATTGTTACAACTGCCAAGAACACACTAGTGAACAAAACAGACACAATCCCTGCCTTCTGAGAACTTCTGTTTAGAGAGGAGAGGGGGGCAACAGAGGTTGAGATGGTTGGATGCATCACTGACATAAGTTTGAGCAAACTCCAAGAGATTGTGATGGACAGGGAGGCCTGGTGTGCTGCAGTCCTCTGCAGGCATCGCAAAGAGTCAGACATGACTTAGCAACAGAAAAACAACATAATGAAGAAGATAAACAGGCAAAATATAGACATACTGAATTCAGAATACTGATTAGATGCCAAGAAGAAAAATAAATGAGCGAAGGAAGATAGGACGCATCCAGGTGGGGGTTAAAACTTTAGATAGGGTGAACCAATCCTCACCAAGAACTTGACTGTGAATAAAGACTTAAAAGAAATGGGAGCAAAAGTCATATGGATATATAGGTGAAGAGTGTTCCAGGCAGAGGGAAGAGCATGTGCAAAGGCCCTGGGGCTGGACTATGCCTGGTGAGTTCCAGGAATAGCAAGGAGGCCAGTAAGGTCAAAGAGGTGACAGATGGCCAGGCAGGTACAGTGAAAGGAGAAGCTGTTACAGGGCTTGGAGCTAAGGAGTGACATTAACTCTGGCTGGATGTGGGGGGCAGAGAGGCATCAAGGATAGTCTTACAGTTTTAGGCAGAGCAACTGAAAGAATACTGCCATTTCCCAAAGATGGAAAGTGCATGATAGGGACAGATTTTGGTGGAGGGTGAGGGACGGGATGAAAGGTATGGATTGTTGTCGTTCAGTTGCTCAGTCATGTCACTCTTGCAACCTTATGGACTGTAGCCCGCCAGGCTCCTCTGTCCATGGGATTTCCCAGGCAAAAATACCTGAAAGAGTTGCCATTCCTTCTCCAGATCTTCCTGACCCAGGGATCAAACCTGTGTCTCCTGCATTGGCAGGTAGATTATTTACCACTGAGCCCCACCAGGAAAGCCTGAAGGGAATGGATGGTGGTGGTGGTTTAGTTGCTAAGTCATATCTGACTATTGCGACCACCCCAGCCTGCCAGGCTCCTCTGTCAATGGGATTTTCCAGGCAAGAATACTGGAGTGGGTTACCATTTCCTTCTCCAGGGGATCTTCCCAACCTGGGGAGTGAACCCGGGGATTGAACTGCAGGCAGATTCTTTACCGACTGAGCTACCAGGGAGGGGATGGACAGCTGAAGCTTAATACTAAATACTTGAAAGGCCTAAGTTTAAGACGCTGACAGAGCAACTATGTATGTGTCAATCATTTAGGGGAAATGTCTGTACTGGGCTAGAGATATAAATTGGGAGTTGGAGTCAGAGTAGAAACAGTACTTAAAGCGATGTCACTGAATGAGATCAGCAAAAAAAATGAGAATGGACAAAAACAGGGAAGAGAACATTTAAGGCATAGAACAATTAAAATGCTCTCCCAGCAGTCACACTCTCCAAAGCGAAGCTCGTCTCAACATCACTAGATGCAAATCAAAACAACAATGAGGTACCATCTCACACCATTCAGAATGGCTACCATCAAAAAAATCTACAAACAATAAATGTATGTAGAAAAGTCCCACATTGTTGACTGGAGTGTAAACTGGTGCAGCCACTATGGAGAACAGTATGGTGTTTCCTTAAAAAACTAAAAACAGAACTAATATGATCAGCAATCCCACTCCTAGACACATAACTGGAGAAAGCTACATAATTCAAAAAGATACATGCATCCCAATGTTCATTGCAGCACTATTTACAATAGCCAGGTCATGGAAGCAACCTAAATGTCCATCAACAAAGGAGTGGAAAAAGATGATATGGTACATATATATACAATGGAATAGTATTACTCCACCATAAAAAAGAACAAAGTAAAGCCATTTGCAGCAAGACGGATGGACCTAGAGACTGTATACTAAGTAAGTTAGGCAGAGAAAGACAAATGTCATATGATATCATTTATATGTACAATTGTTTAAAAAGGGCGGTACAAAGAAACTTATTTACAAGACAGAGGTAGAATCACAGATGTAGAAAACAAACTTACAGTTACCACTGTTAAGGGGAGGGGAGGGATAAACTGGGAGATTGAGATTGACATAAACACACTACTATATAAAAAATAGACAACTGATAAGGACCTACTGCATAGCAGAGGGAACTCTACTCAATGCTCTTTAAAACGACTGGAGATACATATATATATTTATAACTGATTCACTCTGCTTTACACTTGAAACTAACACAACATTTTAATCAACTACGCATGCATGCATGCTAAGTCACTTCAGTCGTATCGGACTCTTTGTGACCCTAGGGACTGTAGCCCACCAGGCTCCTTTGGCCATGGGATTCTCCAGGAAGAAATACTGGAGTGGGTTGCCATGTTCTCCCCCAGGGGATCTTCTTGACCAGGGATCAAACCCACGTTTCTTGTGTCTCCTGCACTGGCGGGTTCTTTACCACTAGTGCCATCTGGGAAGCCCAAAAATCAACTATACTCCAATACAAATTTAAAAAAAAAAAGTGAGGCTCATAACACAATGTCTCCCCTTCACCACAGCTCCCCCTTTCTCCCTACACACGCCCAGTAGATATGTGTAAACACACACACAGCATTTAAATTCCCCTTTCCTCTATCTCTTGGTGATGTCATTCTGCTGAGAAGGAAATTCCCTTTGGAGGTTACTATCATTTAACAAGAAAGCAGCCCACAGAAGGGAGAAAAAGTGCCCTGGGCACTGAGACAACAGTAGGGACCCTTTCAGAGCAGAGCAATCACCCCGACTCTGGTGTTATATAAAGTACTATATTCAGACTTCAACTCCAACCACATCAATCAGTGTGAATCAGGCAGCTCAATTGCCCAGTCTTCCTTATTATGTTAAATGGGAATAACATTGGCTAGAAGGTAGCCTAGAACATAGTACACAGTCCACTAATATTTGTCAAATAACTGAGGAATGAATGAATAAACAGTGAAAGAGCCTGACTCATGGCAGATGGTCAATAAACCTGCCAAATGCTAAATGAAAGACTTGTCTTTCCCTCCTTGATTTTTCATTCCATCCCTTCCCCTTTTCTGCTGATGACACAACAGCAAACCCATGCATTTGTACAGGGCCATGCTGTTTACAAAGCTTTGCCTTCTACATTTTCTCAAATTTTGAACCTTATGGCAGGTTTAGGAGGGCAAGAAATACAATTCCCTGTCACAGATGAGGCAACTGAGACTCAGACAGGAAACAGCCTACAAACTCCAGGAAATTTTTAAGGCAGGGACAATAACAAAAACACTGCATTCGGCCCCAGGGTGGAGCATCTGTGTTGCCAAACCAAACCTGCCTGACATCCTGTTGGGTGGGTAAGAGGGCAGGTGAGGGAAAGACAGAAGTTTAGAGGAAGGGAAGGTATTTGTTTTCAGGGTCATGTGAGTAGTCCATTAAAAAAAAAAAAAGGCACAGATCCCTGTTCCACACCCACTGGCCTGCCTGTTGCAGTCACATGGTCACAAAGGTCACACACTTTCCGTCACCAGCTTCCAAGTCACCGGTGGGCACAGGTTTGGGGGATAGGGAGAACTCTGGGGTAACAGGCTAGGGGAAAGGAGGGAGCATGCGGGGAAAGCAGGCAGGGATGAAGTCTGGAGGCACACAGGAGACAATAAGCAGGGAACAGCAGGAGATCAGAAAGGGGTCTGCATGATGGAGCACAGAGAGAGACAGATACAGAAGAGAGGTGAAGTGGGGAATCGGGTAGGAACACACTGAGGCGGACAGATCAGAGCACTTAGAAAGGCACAGGAAGGAAACTGGGGACAGTGAATGGGAACCAAGCTGAAAACTGGGAGCACTAAGAGACACTGAGAGTTGAGGGATGAAGGGAAGGGGTTGATTCAGGCAGGAAGTGAGGGATAGAGGACAGAAGCACAGGGAAGACGCACTGAGAGGGGGTACCCAGGGTCGGGCCTGCGTTCCTGAGGGAACACAGGTTAAGAGACGAGACGAAAGCGGTCACAGGATGGGAGTTGGGGACGGTCGGGCATCAAAGGATGGAAGCTGGAGGCACTAAGGGGACAATCATGGTTAATGGAGGACAGGCCTCAGAATCGGTGAACAAAGCGGGGGGCTCTAAGGACTGTCCCGATGGAGCCCAAGGAGTCTGGGGCGTAGAGGAGGTTTGGGAAAGGGCCCCCCCTCCCTGGCCCCGCCTTCCCAGCGCCGTCACTCACCTCGGCTGACTCAGCACTTCGGCTTCCTTCCACTTCCGCAAACAGACGGGCCCAGGCCACGTGACAACCCGGCCACTGCTCTCCGCCAATCACCGAGGCCTGTGTTTCGCGAGAGCAAGGCGGGGGGCGGGTCTCCGCCATGTTTTATAACTGCCCAATGGAAGGGGCTCCCATCGCCGAGGGAGGCCGGGCTTTGAGCTGGAGCCAATCCTCGGCGGCGGGGCGTGGCCACGTCTGTGAGAGGAAGGTCCGCGTGACGGCTCCGGGGCAGACATGTTAATGTTGGGCGAGAGGCTCAGTGTTCTCCACCCTACGCCTCCTGAAACGATCAGAGGCCTGAAGGCTGAACGTGACTTAAACTACGGCTCGTAAAGATAAAAATAAAACCAGCAAAGGTGTGCAGGGCATAACAAGCAGGATACTGCTTTGATCTTGCCATGTTCCTCCAAGCTAAGATTGCCAAATTTAGCAAATGGATTAAATTTGGGTGTATAAGCAAAACAATGCTAGGTGTAGTTATGCTTAAAAAATTGTTCCTTGGTTGTTCCTGGCAGCGCTGCCCCAAGACAATCTGAGGAAATATCTCAGCGCTTTTAGTAGAAACTTGGGCAAATGAAAGCTATAATAAACCCAGACAGCATATTAGAAAGCAGAGACATTACTTTGCCACCAAAGGTTTGTCTAGTCAAAGCTATGGTTTTTCCAGTAGTCATGTATGAATGTGAGAGTTGGACCATAAAGAAACCTGAGCACCGAAGAATTGATGCTTTTGAACTGTGGTGTTGGAGAAGACTCTTGAGAGTCCCTTGGACCCCAAGGAGATCCTAAAGGAAATCAGTCCTGAATATTCATTGGAAGGACTGATGCCAAAGCTGAAGCTCCAATACTTTGGCCACCTGATGGGAAGAACTGACTCACTGGAAAAGACCCTGATGCTGGGAAAGATTGAAGCCTGAAGGAGACGGGGACAACAGAGGATAAGATGGTTGGATGGCATCAGCATCTCGAATGGACATGAGTTTGAGCAAGCTCCCTGAGTTGGTGATGGACAGGGAAGCCTGGCATTGGAACCATGGGGATGCAAAGAGTTGAACATGACTGAGCGACTGAACTGAGCTGGGCGGATGACTTGGTCTCTGCGAACTCCTCATCTGAGAAGTGAGCACAGGGTTATAATGATGACTAGAAATAAGTAAGACCCGGTGCCTGCACAGTACTGGGATTTCAATAAATGACAGTTGTTATGATTAGTAATGCTGAGAATGCTTTAAAAAGAAGGGAGGAGACTGGAGTTTAGTCACAGTTCTGCTTCTGACTGAATAGATCATGTCTCCTCTCCAGCCTGCCAGGCATAGTTGGACAAGTTTTCTTCCCTAGATCAACTCTAGATCGAGATAAATTCTCCAAACTGCTCTCTGTTGGCATGGGAAAAGTGATTGCTGTTTGATATTCCCTGTGAATAGAAAAATATTTCTGCCTGTCTGTCCCAAGATATTAGTTCCTGGACTGGGGGCTGCGAATGCAACGGGGACAATATTTGGTTAAGAATCCAGACAAGTTAATAAGACTAAGGACAGTAACTACTATTTGTACAGAGCTTTACCAGTTACAAAGTAACATGACTTCATATCCATCATCTGGAGGATATAGTTACTCTTGTTCCTATTTCAGAGGTGAAGAAACTGGTCTCTTAAACTAGGTTAAAATTTTGTTCAGAAGTGTTAGCTTTGAGTTGAGAGAATGGGAAGAAGACTCAGAATTCTCAATAAAAATATCTTGCCCTCCACACCCCAAACATTGACGTTAAAATGATGGTTATCAGGGAGTTTGCAAAAGGTTGGGTGTTCCACCTACTGCTGAGCAATCTGACCTGAGAAACCTCATAGGTTCAACAGGATGGGTCCCATTCTTCAGCAAATATGCTCCTGTACTCAAGGTGAGTCTACAAGGCAGGTTTGGCAACACAGACAGCTGAATCTGAAATGCAGAAAAGGCAAAGAGAGAGAGATCAGTCATCCAGATCAATCTTCAGAAACACTCTAAGATCCACTAAAGAAATTAATAAAATAGAGTTGAAAGAAAGTAATAAATAGAAAAAAATGATAGAATATGTTCAACGCCTGATGAAATTGAGTGCCCCTCCCATAAGGTATTTTGGTGAAAACTGTTAAATGAGTGGATTTAGCAAGAGATGAAGAATAAGGAGTTAGTAGGTAGCATTGAGTGAGCAAGCAGTGGAAAGGGAGGGGCTAGTAATATGGAACCCTTTGGGCTTCTGCTGGATTTTGCATTGGAGCAGTTCAAGTCAAAGAGCTTCTCTGAGGGGCTGACTAGGTGCAGCTAAAATCACCCCAGAACCCAAGGGGTCAACCTACCTCAGGTTGAAATTAACTAGCATGCTCACAGTGCAGTTTTACACTTTTAGCTTGTTTGATCCTCACAACAATCCTGAGAAATAATCCTATTATCTCTAATAGACGGAGAAACCAAGATTCTGTGCGGGGAGATGATTGACAGAGTTGCATGTGCATAAGAAGCAGATCTAGAATCAAGACCTGTCTTGACTTTTCTTTCCCTAAACTGTAGGAGGACCCATTGTGTGTCACGCAGTGTTCTTGGTGCTGAGGAAATCATAGCAAAAACAGTAGACTAAAATCCCTGCTCTCACAGTGAGCACAGTTGCAGGGAAAGATAGACAATGATCAAGCGACAGAAGTCAGGCATAAGAGTGTGTTTTGCCAAAATCTTTGGGTGAAGTGTCATGATATTAGCATCTTTCCGAAAACCTAGTGTGTTGAATCTGGGGTTTGTCCATGAGTGCCTTTGTACTTTTCCTTCCATTTTCTGTGTGTTAGAACATTTTTATAATTAAAGAGTTGGGAAAAAATACAGTATGTTAGAGGGTGACAAATGCTATGGGGTAAAAGCAAGGAGGGGAGACAGAGAGGATTAGAGTTTTAGAAGAGTGGCCAGGGAAGGCCTGATTGAGAAAGGAAACATTTAAATGAAAGCCTAAGGGAGGGATTTCTGTGGTGGTCCAGTGATTAAGACTCAGTGCTCCCAATGCAAGGGACCTTGGTTCGATCCCTGGTCAGGGAACTAGATCCTGCATGGTTCAACTAAGACCTGAGTGCAGCCAAATAGTTCAGTTCAGTCGCTCAGTCATGTCTTACTCTTTGCAACCCCATGGACTGCAGCATGCCAGGCTTCCCTGTCCATCACAAATTCCCGGAGCTTGCTTAAACTCATGTCCAAGTAAATAATGCCAAATAAATGAATGTGTAAAACAAAAACCTGAATGAGATGAGGGAGCAAGCCCTGTAATAATCCAGGAGAGAATGTTCTAGATGGAGGGAGCAGCAAGAGCAAAGGCCTTGAGGCAGAAGTTTCCCACATTCTACAAGGTGTAGCCCCTCCCCCCAAAAAAAACACAGAACAGCAACTTGGAGGGAAAAGAGCCATCACAGAGTGAGGTGCGGACAGCCATCCCCATTGTGAGGACAGGAACCTGAGTCCACCTGGGGGTTATTCTGGAAGCTCAATGAAGAAAGTGGGATCTCTCATATTCAGAGAAATGTAAATTTAAATAAGACAATGTCATTTGCCTAGAAAATTCAGTTCAGTCGCTCAGTCGTGTCCAACTCTTTGAGACCCCCATGGACTGCAGCATGCCAGGTTTCCCTGTCCATCACCAACTCAGGGAGCTTGCTCAAACTCATGTCCATCAAGTCACTGATGCCATCCAACCATCTCATCCTCTGTTGTCCCCTTCTCCTCCCTCCTTCAATCTTTCCCAGCATCAGGGTCTTTTCCAGTGAGTCAGTTCTTCCCATCAGGTGGCCAAAGTATTGGAGCTTCAGCTTTGGCATCAGTCCTTCCAATGAATATTCAGGACTGATCTCCTTTAGGATCTCCTTGCAGTCCAAGGGACTCTCAAGAGTCTTCTCCAACACCACAGTTCAAAAGCGTCAATTCTTCGGTGCTCAGCTTTCTTTATGGTCCAACTCTCATATTCTTACATGACTACTGGAAAAACCATAGCTTTGACTAGACAGACTTTTGTTGGCAAAGTAATGTCTCTACTTTTTAATATGCTGTCTAGGTTGGTCATAGCTTTTCTTCCAAGGAGCGAACGTCTTTTAATTTCATGGCTGCAGTCACCATCTGCAGTGATTTTGGAGCCCAAGAAAATAGTCTGTCACTGTTTCCGTTGTTTCCCCATCTATCTGCCATGAAGTTATGGGACCGGATGCCATGATCTTCAGCTTTTGAATGTTGAGTTTTAAGCCAACTTTTTTATTCTCCTCTTTCACTTTCATCAACAGGCTCTTTATTTCCTCTTTGCTTTCTGCCTTAAGAGTGGTGTTATCTGCATATCTGAGGTTATTGATATTTCTCTCTACAATCTTGATTCCAGCCTGTGCTTCATCCAGCCCAGCATTTTGAATGATATACTCTGCATATAAGTTAAATAAGCAGTGTGACAATATACAGCCTTGACATACTCCTTTCCCAATTTGGAACTAGTCTGTTGTTCCATGTCCGGTTCTAACTGTTGCTTCTTGACCTGCATACAGATTTCTCAGGAGGCAGATCAGGTGGTCTGGTATTCCCATCTCTTGAATAATTTTCCACAGTTTGTTGTGATCCACACAGTCAGAGGCTTTAGCGTAGTCAATAAAGCAGTAGATGTCTTTCTGGAACTCTTGCTTTTTCGATGATCCAAGGATGTCAGCAATTTGATCTCTGGTTCCTCTGCCTTTTCTAAATCTAGCTTGAATATATGGAAGTTCTCAGTTCACAAACTGTTGCAGCTTTGCTTAAAGAATTCTGAGCATTACTTTGCTAGTGTGTGAGATGAGTGCCATTGTGCGGTAGTTTGAACATTCTTTGGCATTGCCTTTCTTTGGGATTGGAATGAAAACTGACCTTTTCCAGTCCTGTGGCCACTGCTGAGTTTTCCAAATTTGCTGGCATATTGAGTGCAGCACTTTAACAGCATCATCTTCTGGGATTTGAAATAGCTCAACAGGAATTCCATCATCTCCACTAGCTTTGTTCATAGTGATGCTTCCTGAGGCCCTCTAGATACCCCAGAGTATCTAGCAGAACTTAAAAAATGAAAACATGCTGTACTGGTGAAGTGGCATTGAAACGCTCATATTCACAGAGGTGGTGAGAGTCTATTCACTGGCATGTTCTGAGCAAGTGGCATTGCCTCTCTAAGCTTCAGTTTCCTCATCTGCACAGTGGGTACAAGAAAGACACCTCATAGCATTTGTGAGATAAAAGATCCACAGAGGAAATGTCTCATAAACAGGACAACAACAGCTATTATGATTATCTGGATTTGTTCAAAGTCATTTTTCTCTTTGTTGGCTTTCTTGGTGTCTCAGAGAGTAAAGAATCTGCAGTGTGGGAGACCTAGGTTCGATCCCTGAGTTGGGAAGATCCCCTGGAGGAGAGCGTGGCAACCCACTTCAGTATTCTTGCCTGGAGAATCTCCATGGACAGAGCAGCCTGGTGGGGGTCCATGGGGTCACAAAGAGTCGGACATGACTGAGCAACTAAGCACACACAGACAATCTGTTGCCCAGACCCAGGACCCCTGCAGACAGCAGCCCAGTGTAGGGACACCATCTGTCAGGCCTGCCCAGTTTTCTTATGATTTAACAGTAGGAGGGAAAAAGAGGGGGAGGATTCCTCCCACAGGAGGAGTGGTCCATGTGAAACAGCTCATCTCTCTCCGGCAAAGCCCAAGGTTTTTCCTGACAGGGGCAGCGGCAGAGAGGTTGGCCCCTGAGTCAGATCAACCTGAGTTCAAGTTCTTCTCTTGCCAGGGACTAGCTGTGTGATAATGGGCAAGATTCCTCACCTCTCTGGGTTTCAATTTCCTCACCTGCAACATAAGTGATGATAATACCTAACTTCTAAGATGGGGAGAAGGGGTTAAGGGGATCAGGCACACCACACCCGGCAATGGGGGGACTCCCAAAGCATTTGGTGAACCCATAAACCTGATGGGGTTGACCATTTCTGTACCACATTCCACCTCATTGGAGAAGGATACTGTAGGAAGGAGACATTGAAATTATGAAGACACTAAAATGTGATAAAAGTACAGATAATTTTTTTGATGATTGGTTTGTTTAGCAGTAGAAGAAGAGATATGCTATGGGAAAATAGATATCATGTAAATAGGTCTTAGGCATTTAGCGCAGTGTCTGGCTCAAAGGAGGCATCTCATAAGCATAATAGACATAGTAGAGTCAGAAGTAATAAGCAGTGGGACTTCCCTGGTGGTCCAGCGGCTTAGACTGCACACTCTCAATGCAGGGGGCCCGGAGTTCGATCCCTGTTCAGGGAACCAGTTCCCAGTTCCGAACTAGATCCCAAATGCCACAACTAAGACCCAGCACAGCCAAATAAATAAATATTTTAAAAAGAAGAAGAAAAAGAAGTGATAAGCAGTAGTAAGAAACTGGTACAAGGCATCTGAGGGGCTGCCCAGGTGGCTCAGTGGTAAGAAATCCGCCTGCCAGTGAAGGAGATGCAGGAGATTTGGGTTTGATCCCTAGGTCAGGAAGACCCTCTGGAGGAAGAAATGGCAATCCACTCCAGTATTCTTGCCGGGATAATTCCATGGACAGAGGAGCCTGGTGGGCTACAGTCCATTCAGTCACAAAGAGTTGGATGTGACTGAGTGAGTGAGCATACATACAATGTACACATGGAGTATGTGATGGGTGGAGGAGCCGGGACAAGATAGGTACCTGAAGGAGCTGGAAGGGATGCCTCTGCTGATCACTCCCACCAGGTAGAGGGATCCGTGGGAAATGTGGGACCTGGCCCAACTGATGGAGCCACCCTGCAAATCAAGGAAGGAAGGCCCGAGGGCCCAGGGTCAGGAGCTCATGGGGGCCTGGAAATCAAACCTCAGGGCAAGAAGGGTCTCCAGAAAACACCCAAGAAGGGAAAACTTAAAGCCAGCCCGGGTCTCCTCCGTGGCAGCCTGGCTTCTGATGGTTTATAAGGCAGGACACACTGCAGAGTTAAGTTTCATCTGAAGAAAGTTCACTGTGGTTTGAGGTTGTTGAGAAACCACTGATCTGATTCTACACTCTCACTCTGCAGGTGGGAAAGACAGGCTGGGAGGAAGGAATACCCCACTCTGGGGTAGCCAGGGGTGGTTCCGAGCTACAGCCCCTGGCTTGGGTCGAGCTTGGTTTCTGAGCTTCTGCTGTTAGGCACAGCACCCACTGTGGGCCAGGGCCCCGCCAGGACCTGCTGCAGTGCTGTTTGGTGGTTTGGACCAGGCAGGTGAGCAGAGACCAGCTGGGCCGGTTGGAGGTCTGCTGGGCCTTGCTGGCAAAGGGCGGCTCCCTCTCTAGGCACAGGCCATAAGGCTCCTTCCTGTTGACAGGAGGAGGGGTCTCCGGGCAGGGTGAGGTGCCCACTGGCTTTGCATCACTCACCTGAGGGAGAAGCAGTTTCTCAGGGAGTGTCCTAGGGGACTCCAGAGAACTCTTCTCTCTCTAACCCAGTATTTATTTACTGATCTCTTACTGAGTACTAGGCACTGCGCCCAGTGCTTCTCAGTGTGAACCCAATAAATTGTTTCATAAGCCACAGAGCAGGCACTATTATCAACAGTGAACCTAGTTTATAAAGGAGTCAGAGAGTGGTTAAGTCACTTAGTTGGTCGGCGGGGGGGGGGGGGGGTGGTGAGGCTGGGATTTGAGCCCACAGGCTGACTTGAGAGCCCCTACTTAGAACAAGCAAAGAAACAAAATCCTACTTTTTTAATTAAAACAAACATTGCAGGAACAATATCTAATTTCTATATGCTCTTCACCCAGATTCCTCAGTTGTTAATATTTTATCACATTTTATCTATAATCCACCCTCCCACTCCATTTGAGAGTAAATTGCAGACAGATGCCCCTTACCTCTGAACACGTCAGTGTCTTGTTTCTTAATATTTTGCTTATGTATTTGTTTGGCCGCTCCAGGTCTGAGTTGAAGCATATGGGATTTTTCTAAGTTGTGGCATGTGAGCTCTTAGTTGCAGCATGTATGTAGGCCCTAGTTCCCTGACCGGGGATCAAACATGGGCCCCAGCATCGAGAGTGTGGAGTCTTAGCCGCTGGACCACCAGGGAAGTCCCTATCTTGCTTTTCCCTTGAAGATGGAGCTTTCTCTTCTCTTTATTTATTTATTCATATTATATGGACTCATGGATTCTTCTCTTATTCAGCAAGTCTTAACCCATGTTTACTGTTATTTCTTCTGATGCTTAAATTGTCCCAAATTTGGCCGTTAGGGACCGCTTTAAGCCAGAGAGCTCCCACTTTTAAATATGACATTGCACCATGTCCCTTGACCTTGACCAGAGAGGGAGCCACGTCTGCAGGGAGCAGTCCCTGCTGGGTAGCTCCTGAAGCTTTGGCCCCCTAGTGCAGGCAGGCAGGAGATGGGAGAATTTAGGCTTCGTGGTGTCTAGGAGTGTTGTGCAGATCCACAGGGGGTTCATTCATTAGTCAAACACCTACTATGGCCTCAGCTTTTGAAAACTCATTGAAAATGGAGGGTAGAGAAAAAAAGACAATCACAATTGTGCTGTTTCTAAAACTGAGAACTTTGGTCCTCCAAGAGGTAATGTGAATGGCTCTCTTAGCTATGTAGATATAAGGCTAGGGAAAATTTTTGAGGGGAATACTTTGCCAGACATAGCTGCTACAACATTTGGTCACTTGGGAAGCTAGTGGGCCAACTTGCATATGAAACCCAGGCCTTTGGGAGGTAAGGGATAGCTGTCACAATCCCAGGTGGACCAACGCTCATAGGTGAGGAAGCAAAGCAAGAGCTCTGAGATCAAGGGAAGGGGGAGCCTTGCTGGTGGCCACAGAAAGACCTCCCAGTTGGGAAGGTCCTTGGTCCTTCTTGTAAAATAATGTAGGTGCTGTGATGTCCGTTTCACAGAACTGATGGCTCCTGGAGCAGCAGCAGGCACTTCAGGCAATGGAAACACCATAAGCAAAGGAAAAGAAGGAACTGGGACACCCCTCTATTTTGCCCCCAAAGCCACCTCTTTTGGGGTGGTTGAATACATCCCTGAATGTATTCATCCCTGAATACAGGCCCTGAACACATCCCCTACATTTATACTGGGCCTCACCCAGCTGGGCAGAATCCCAAATGTTTAGACCAAGAATTAGGTCTAGATTCAAACTCCCGTTCTTGTACGTCCTGGCTGGGTGACTTTAGAAAGTCACTTGACCTCTCTGAGCCTTCACTCATTTATTTCCTCAACAAGTATTTACTGAGGGCTTGCTTATGTGCCGAGCACTGCTCTAGGCAAAAGATCTGCAGTAGTCAGGAAGATAGACAAGTCTCTACCTTCATGAAACTTACAGTCTGGTTATAATAAGCAAATATATAAGCAAGATAATAACCTATGGAGATATTTGTTGTTCAATCGCTAGGTCATGTCCAACTCTTAGTGACCCCATGAACTGCATCACGCCAGGCTTCCCTGTCCTTCACTATCACCCAGAGTTTGCTCAGACTCATGTCCATTAAGTCGATAGTGCCATTCAACCATCTCATCCTCTGTTGTCCCCTTCCCCTCCTGCCCTCAAACTTCCTCAGCATCAGGGTCTTTTCTAATGAGTCGACTCTTTGCATCAAGTGGCCAAAGTACTGAAGCTTCAGCATCAGTCCTGCCAATGAATACAGGGTTGATTTCCTTTAGGACTGACTGGTTTGATCTCCTTGCCCTCCAAGGGGCTTTCAAGAGTCTTTTCCAACATCACAGTTCAAAAGCATCAATTTTTTGGTACTCAGCCTTCTTTATGGTCCGACTCTCACATCCATACATAACTACTGGAAAAACCATAGCTTTAACTAGATGGGCCCTTGTCAGCATATATTAAGCTAATATTAACATGGAGATATTAAGCTAAGATAAAAAACAAATTTCAGAGATGGTGGCTCCTTTAGCCAGGGCTGTCAGGAAAGACCTCTCTAAGGCCATGACATTTGAGCTGACCTGAAAGATGAGAAAGAGCCAGGCAGTGAACAGAAGAGGAAACAGCAAGTGCGAAGGACTTGTGGCAGGAATGAGCTTGGTGTGTTAAATGAACAGTAAAAAGGGCAGTGTGACTGGAGAGGAGCGGGGTGAGACGAGAGTGACGGAGGTGAGGCTGGGCAGAGACCCGATGGCTTAGGGCCCTGTAGACCAAAGGGAGGAGTATAGTTTATATTATAAATGCGAAGGAAAATCTTTGAGAGTGTTAAGGGTGGAAGAGTGTTAAACAAGCAGAATATGGTCTGGTGTGTGAAAAAAGCTTTTAGGGATAAAGTGAGGACGTTATCAGGAGACTGGCCGTGGTCCAGCTGAGTTAATGGTCCCTGGACCAGGTGGCAGAAATGGAGGTGGCCAGAAGTGGTCAGATGCAGGGTGGTGTTGGAGGTGGAGCCAGTGACTCATGAAGTGAGGAGAAAGGAAAGGTACGGAGCAAAGCTCCGAGGTCTGGGGTTTGAACAGCTGAGATGGAGATACTGGGTGTGTATGTTGCTGAGCTAGGGTTGATGCTCAGGAGTGGGATCTTGGCCGTGCAGGGCATGGGGGCCCCATCTGGTACCCACGTGGAGGCGCTGAGTGGGCAGTTGGATACAGTCTGGAACTCAAAAAGAAGCCGTTCCCTCTGGAAATACAAAATCTGGAGCTCCTGAGCCTACAGATGGCATTCAAAACCACGAGACTAGATGAGATCATCGAGGCAGAGGGTGTAGGTCGAAAGGAGAAGAGGCCCACGACCGCGGCTCCGGTGAGATGTCGCGTGAAAGCCCGCAGTCAGCGCTCTAACCGGGATTGAGAATCCTGAGGGGCGGGGCCTGGGGCGGGGCGGGGCCTATCCGGGGCGGAGCCGGTCGGGGGCGGGGTTGGGGAGTCGGGAGGCTGCTCTGGGGCCGGGGGGCGGCCGGGCGGTGACGTCACCGTATGACTGGGTTTTTATGAATGAAAGGAATCCTGTGAGTGAGTAATTCCGGGAAGCTCGCCTTACAACTCGGCGCGGCCCCCAGCGCTGCCCGCCCCACAACAAAACTCGGCGCGTCGCTCCGGCGATCCCGGCTCTGAGCGACCCGCGGTCGGGACCGGAGGGGGAGGCTGACCGAGGCGCGGGCCGAGGAGAGCAGCTCAGACGGCAGCGGGACCCCGTGCGTGCCAGGGACGCCAGGCGAAGCAGGAGGAGAGGCGGGTGAGGGTCGCGGGACGAGTGCGCAGGGCCAGGGGGCGGCAGGGTCTCCGCGCTCCTGGAACGTGCCTGGGGCGGGGCCCCGGGCCCGACTCAGTCGGTGCTACCGTGGATCCCTCGCCTGGACTGCTGGCTTGGGAGGGTGTCGAGGTGGGGGTGGTGGGGGGGGCGGAGGTCCTGTGAGACCGAGACGCGGCCGAAACGAACTTGGCGGGGTGCGGTGTTAATGGGCCCCTTTTGGGGGCGCGGGCCGAGAGGCGGTGAAGTCAGGCAGGAAGGGGCAGCGCGGGCTGGCGAGCGTCAGCGTCCGCCCAGGCGGGGCCGGGGGCGGTGTGTGCAAGTACGTGACTCGGTGAGAACAGTCCCTGGACCGATGCCCGCAGGCCGAGCGTGCGCGGTTTGTTTACGTCCGAGGGCGGGCGTGCGTGTGTGTTCCCTGGCCAGCGTCCTGGGTATCCTGCCCGGTGCGTGCTTGCGCCGAGTACCTTGGGGAATGTGAGTGTGTGTGTGTGTGTGTGTGTGTGTGTGGAGCCTGTATAACCAGCGGACCGTACCTCCGAAAGAGTGTGACCACAAGAATAAAAGAAGAAGCGAGAGAAATGGCCCAGTCCGTAGTCACAAGGGTCTGGGAAATCTCTCCCGGGTTGTCCCTTTCCCACCAGCCGGTGGCCGCCAGGCCCTCGCTCTCCCCGGAGTTTCCCAGGACCGCAGCCACGTGACTGCGGTGTTTGTCCCCCACCCAGAGCCGGCGCCTTCAGCCACGGGGTGGGGCAAAATATCAAAGATCCCACCGGGCTTCCCTGGGGAACAAGGTGAAGGGGCCACCCCTGGCTCCATCACCCCGGTGGGTCTGGCAACAAAGTAGGCTGGTGTCCAGGTCCTTGTCCCCAGGTTTTCTGGCTGCCTGGGGAAGACAGACCCTCCCCTCGGACTCTCCTTTATCCCGGGGGCTACCCAGCCCCTCAGTCTCAGAAGAAACAGGAAGGGCGGGGGTGGGGGGAGTGTGGAGGGCCGGGAACACGGCAAAGGTTGGAGGTAGGAAGGGATATCAGGCTTCCTCTCCCTGGTGGCTACTCCTCTGGCTGGTCTGGGTTCTAGAGGCTGTACCTGCTGGATCAGGAAGGGTGAGAACCCAAGGTTGGGGTGGGGCTGGTTTCTGCCCTTCTGGTGGTTTCAGTTTACAAGTGGGGCTAATCAGACAGAGCTATCGATGACTGGACTTGAGGAGCTAGTTGAAGACTTGGGCCAGACTTGGTTAACAGGCAGCGGGACTACTTGTCTTGGTGCAGGAGGGGTTACTGTGAGAAGGCGCCTCACCCTGCCCTGCTCCTCCATCAATGCCCTGCTGAGGGATGTTGAGGGCTGGGCTGGGGCTTAGGGCTTCCTTGGTCCTATTCTGCCCTCTCTTCCTCCCACCCACAGGGCTACAGGATCATGGGGTGTGTGGGGGGAGGGCATTGAGCTGGACCAGATAATCTTTTAACTTTGGATCTCTGAGCTGCTACCACAGCTGGTAACTTCTGAGTCCCCATCTGTAGCAGCAGCTAGGCAACATTCAAGGTGGTAGAAGGGCAGTGGGCTGGTGGGGGTGTGACAGCCTCCACATACAGCCTAATTTCCAGGGGAACCATGCAAGAGAAAACAGAGCCAACAGCCCCAGGCGGAGGCCAGGGTTGTCCAGGAATATGTGGAATATGTAAGGGAGGTAGCCACCAGGAGCACAGGAATCAGGCAGGCAGATCTTCAAAACTGGGCAGGAAACATCCCTGAGCAGGGCTAGGGATCAGGGAACAGGAGGAAGTGGCTGACTGACTCAGTCATAGATGGAAAGCTAGTACCGAAAGGTTTAACCTCCCACTGAATCACCCCTGGACCTTCAGTAGGGCCCAGGACCCAGTGAGGGCTCCCTTGGCCCCTGTGCCTCCCTCAGTCCTAATACTTTTAGCCTGCGTTGCCATGGAGCCCACCAAGGACTAGATGCTGGGGATAAGATAGTGAACAAATCAGATCCAGAGCTGCCCTCTGGGAGCTTACAGTCAAGGAAGGAAGACAAAGTTGAGGAAAGAGCCACTAAACTTAATGCAAAACCACAGCTGAGATAGGTGGTACGAGGAGGAAGTCACTGTGATTACAAAGTACATAACACAGTTCTGACTTAGCCAGGGTAATCAAGGAAGGCTTCCCTGGGGAGATGACAGTCAGCCAGAATGTCAGATCAAGTGATAATCATCTGTGAAGACCTCAAGGGCAGGGGCTTTGATTCAGCTTTGGTCCTTCAGGGTGCAGCACCACACCTGGGACCTAGAAGGTAGGTGCTTCTTGGGTGTTTGCTGATTGAATGAATGAATGAGCCCTGGGTCAGTGTCCTGGTAAAACTTCACAACACCTAGAGAAAAAGGCATGGGAGCCCCAGGCAAACAAGAACTCCTGGGCACGGGCTGTAAGATTCTTGAAGCAGTTTCTCCAAAACAAGCAGATCCTGCAGGGCTCAAGTGACATCTTCTCTTACACACATGCACCCCGTGTGTCCCTTTGGGGAATGTGTGGGGATGGTAAGAGTTTGTTGTCTGCTCATTCATTTGTGGTCAGCATGGGGATCCTGGAAGAGTGTGGGGAGAGAACATGGTGGTGGCCAGAAGGGCCTACCACGTGGGCTAGAGGGGAGGCTGGCATCATAGGGTTATGAAATGGGCCGAACATGGTCAGGTTGGTAGGTTTGTGTCAGTAATGATCCCTCTGACAGGGAGGAGAGCTGGTGGGGTCAGAGGTGGAGGCAGAGAGCAGGTGGTTTTTGTCTCGGTGCAGCTGAAAGAGGAAATGCTTAAGGGTTAGGCATGGAGCAGAGGGAGAGTCAAGGCTGATAGTCTCTGAGTTTGTGTTCTTAGGCCCCTGCCCCCAGGAAGTCTTCCCTGATTTCCCTTACCTTGCTCCAGGGCCTCTACTCTGCTGGTGGTCTTGGGAGTTCCATTCCAGGCCAGAATCTGACTCTCTAAACTTTGACATTGTCAGCGCTAGGAGGTACCTTAGGCTTGGTGGTTTGGCGTGTTGGGCCCAGAGAGAGGGAGTGGTGTACCTGAAGTCACACAGCAAGTGTTAGTGGGTGGCAGACCCCCAGGCTCATACTTCCCTGTGGTGCCGGGTTCTCCCAGCTCTGCTCCCCTTCCAACAGGGAGGAGGCTCCACCAGTGCTGGCTGCCAAGGCCCAGGAAAACACATTTTTTCCTTCTGTCCTCACAGAGGAAGCAAAATGGCTCAGCAGCCAGAGGAGCCCATGCCAGCGGGTAGGCCGTCTCCAGGATGCCTCTGAGTGTACTAGGGGGGCAGGGGCGTGGCTGCTGACTGGGCAATGCAGCTGTCAATCCCCTAAGCCACGCCTCCAGGGAATGTTAGGAACCTGCAGACCCTGGAGGTCAGTGCTGCTGGCCTCAGGAAGGGAAGAAGCAGGGATAGGGGGATAAGGAGTATTCAGTTCAGTTCGGTTCAGTCGCTTAGTCGTGTCCAACTCTTATCCTTCAGAGAGAGGAGTATAGTGGCTGGCTTTGAAGAAAGAGCCCTGAGCTGGGGACTCCAGGGTTCCAATCCACCATTGCCACCAAACAGCTGCTTGGTTGCTTCAGTTACAGAACAATGAGGTTGCATCAGCTGCTGTCTCAAGTCCAAGGTCTACCAGACTGGCCAAGGCTGCCTGGTGGAGGACCCCGGCCCCTTGGTTGACAGCCCAGCAGCCCCTGGTCTGAAGTTGGAGTGCTAAAAGTCTGAGGTGTGACCTTCTTGTGACTTTCCCTCTGTGACTGCCTGGCTCTGCTGAGCTAGGACGTTCCTGGGCAAACATGGGTGCCTCAGCTGACATGTAGCATGTGCTTGAGGGGCTGAGGCTAAGACAGGAGGAGAAAGAGGAAAGGAGACAAGAACAGGTTCAAAGCCTCCCTGGGGTCCCAAAGTACCTAGAATTGCAGAGAGGATGGGACCTTCAGCCATTATCTAGTATAGGGGATGGCCAGCAGTTTCCTCTTTGGCCTACTCTGGAGGGCTGTGTTGAGGAGGATTCTGAGGTTATGTCCAAGCTCAGTGGAAAACAGCGCTGTGTTGAGAAAGATTCAGGAACTGTGTCCAACCTCAGTGAGAGCAAGTGCGGTAATTGATTATTGATGTCCGTGTTAGGAGTAGAGGGAGGAATGTGGGGAGATAAACCAACCATTTGCCACTTCTGATCTTTCTAAGCCTCTTGTTTTTACACACAAACACTATGATGATTGTCCCCACTTTGAGAGGAAACCAAGGTCCAGAGAGGAAAAATGCCTTGTCCTAGGGGCCATGCCTCCAGAGTTCTGCATCGGTCAGCCACCACATATTGCTCAGCACCCAGCAGGCTCTTAGATCACCTCTCCCATCAGGCTCTCTGTGTAGCCCAGACTGCCTGGGCATCACATAACACCCCAGCCCCCTAAACAGCCAGCCAGGAGGCCTGGATATCTGGGTGACACTTGCAGGCCCAACATAGATCCTGGCACATCAGAGCTGGGTAGCCTTGGAGCCCGGCGAGTGCTTCTGTTTACAGGGGTGGGGAAACAGGGCCCAGAGAGGGTGCCCTGTGAGGACCTCACTGCGAGGAGACATGTGGTTCCATGTGGCCTCAGACCCAGGCTTTATCCGCCGTTAGCTGTGTGACCCTGGGCTACTCTATTGACTTTTCTGGCCATTACCTCACAGGGTTGTTGGGAGAACTGGCATGCTGATGGTGTGAAGGCAATCAGGATTCAGTCCTGGGACTTTTACAGGTGTTCAGAATTCCTCCTGACTTAGGAGAAGGCAGCCATTCACCTGCTGTGTGACTTCAGGCAAGAGGGGCCCCTCTCTGGTCTCCACCTCCCCTTGGGTGAAGTGAGGAGGCAGGGGCCAGACAGTCTGTAAGAGCCTTTCCTGTGTGACCCTGGCCAGCCAGGAGACACCAAGTCAAAGCGATGTCCCAGGAATTGCTACAGGCCCAACCCCTCCTGGACAGACTCAGCAATTCTAATAACCCCCCAGGTGCTCACTGACCTCTTTCTTTGCAACATTTGGTTCCATCAAAACCCTATGAGATAGGTATTGTTCACAACCTACAGATGGGAAAGTGGAGACCCAGAGGGGAGGAGTGGCTTGCCCACAGTCACACAGCCTGAAGAAAACAGAGATGCGACTCAAACCAGGCTTGACCCTTAATCCACTGTTCCTTTCCTTGTTTCCTATACCCTCCCTGGGAGCCAGTTAGGAAGACAGAATCCCTTTGTCTCCCTCCCATCCTCCTGGTATCTGTGTGCCATCCCTGCCATGCAGAAGCAGATAGAAAGGAGAAAGAATTGGAGGCAGGGCCAAGAGGTTTTTCTCTTGACCGTCTGCAGCAGATTTGGGCTTGGCACGAGGTTCAGACCTTGACAAGCTGGATGAAAGTGTCATAGGCCACCAATCCACACCTCACCAGTGCCTGCTCCCTGCCAGCCCCTGTGCTGGCAGCCTCACACCCAGAGCTGTGTGCGCCTGGTTCTTGGCTGTGGAGGTCCCTGTCTGGTGGGGAGTCAAGGAAACAGACCGTTACAACATAGGGTAGAACTGCTGGGGTGGGCGGTGCTGAAAAAGTCCCAGGAGCCTGGGAGGCCTTCCTGGAGGAGGGGATGTCCATGCTCAGGACAGAAGGCTGAATAGTAGGAGTCTGCCAAATAAAGTGGGAGTGGGAGGAGAAGTGTCACAAGGTTTGGCGTGACCCAAAGGCAAGAAAGCATGGGGTGAGAGGAAGTGAAAGAAATTCCTTGTGGCCGGAGGGCAGAATCGAGGCAGGCAGTAGTGTGAAAGGAACCTGGGGGTTAGTAAACGGGGTTATATGATATGGTACAAGGGATGTTTTAGCCAGTTTTAGCCTCTCTGAGGAGAAGGCAATGGCACCCCACTCCAATACTCTTGCCTGGAAAATCCCATGGACGGAGGAGCCTGGTAGGCTGCAGTCCTTGGGGTTGCTAAGAGTCAGGCATGACTGAGCGACTTCACTTTCACTTTTCACTTTCATGCATTGGAGAAGGAAATGGCAACCCGCTCCAGTGTTCTTGCCTGGAGAATCCCAGGGACGGGGGAGCCTGGTGGGCTGCCGTCTATGGGGTCGCACAGAGTCGGACACAACTGAAGCGACTTAGCAGCAGCCTCTCTGAAGAGGTAGCACTGAGCAAAGATCTAAATAAGTCTTTGGGGAGATAAAAGGAAGAGAAAAGTAAAGAGAACCACAAGTGCAAAGGCCCTGAGGCTGGAATGAACCATTCAGTGGGGCCACTGTAGCTGGACCACTGGGGCCAAGGGAAGTGGTATGAGATGAATTCTAAGATAGCAGGGCCCTTGAATGCGAAGATAGTAGTGTTTGGATTTTATTCCAAGTGGGAGAAAAACTGACCTTGGTCTCCTCTCTCCCCTAGGTCTTAGCCCAGAGGGTAACTTCTGCAAACATGTCTGTGGATCCCTTATCCAGCAAAGCGCTGAAGGTGAGAAGGCAGCCCTTATTGTCTCCTGTCCTCCCCTCCCTCCCTGCCCAGGCTGAGCTCCCATCCCAGCTTCCCCTTCAGTTCCTAGAATCCCCAAGAGGGGCTCAGCAGACATCAGGCATTCATGAAGCCATTCATGGGCCTTTCCAGGCCCCACCTGGCTGGGAACCAGCAGGCCTGGGATCTGCCATAGGCTGTGTGCCCCAGGGTAGGTCACTTCCCTCTCTAGACCTACTTTCCCATGAAGACAATGTCCACGGAACGGCTGGACTTTAAAGGTGCTTTCTTGGGTTTTTCTGGCTGAGTCCCCGCCGAGTCGCTGGGTTAGAATCCGGACTGAGCTCTAGGGTGGCTCCTTTTGTATCCAGATCCCGGTCTCACCCGGTTTCCCCTCTGGGGATTCCTGCTCCCCTTCGGAGTCTTGGAGCAAGTCCAGCCACCAGCTCAGTGTCCCTGGCGTGGAATGGGGAACACTAGCGGTGGAGGGGAAGCTGACCCCAGCACCTGCTGCGCGCCGGGTCCAGAGCTCAGGGCCCGCAGGGTAGAGTGTGACCCTGAGCCTCAGTTTCCCCACGCGCCCATGCCCGCAGATCAAGCGTGAGCTGAGTGAAAACACGCCGCACCTGTCGGACGAAGCGCTGATGGGGCTGTCTGTGCGCGAGCTGAACCGGCACCTGCGAGGGCTCTCGGCCGAGGAGGTGACGCGGCTCAAGCAGCGGCGCCGCACACTCAAGAACCGCGGCTACGCGGCCAGCTGCCGCGTGAAGCGCGTGTGCCAGAAGGAGGAGCTGCAGAAGCAGAAGTCGGAGCTGGAGCGCGAGGTGGACAAGCTGGCGCGCGAGAACGCCGCCATGCGCTTGGAGCTCGACGCGCTGCGCGGCAAGTGCGAGGCGCTGCAGGGCTTCGCGCGCTCGGTGGCCGCCGCCCGCGGGCCCGCGGCGCTGGTGGCGCCGGCCAGCGTCATCACCATCGTCAAGTCCGCCCCGAGCCCCGGCCCGGGCCCCGCCCCTGGGCCGGGCCCCGCCCCCGGCCCCGCCCCCGCCGCCTGCTCCTAGTGCTCGCCGAGACCCGCCGGTTCCACCCACGCCCATTCCCCAAACCACGCCCCTCCGACCCCAGCTGCCATCCTTAAGTGCCTAAGCGCCGCCTCTGTCTCCAAGTGCCATTTCTCTGCAGCCACCAGCTCCCTCTGTGGTGAACACACGTTCCCTCCCCAGATCCTGTCTTCCTCGTGCGGTCTCTGAAACTGGGACCTAACGGCCCCTGGGAGGGGCAACTTTGGTGAGATAGGAAGTCGGGTGAGGTCGAGGTCTGGCGTTTCCTAAAAACTTCAGCCTTCTTAGTTTGGGAGGATGGGATACAAAGCTGATTAGAGAAGGGCCATCGAGGGGAAGATGGCCACCCCTCATTTTGTAACTGTTTGCTCAGATCGTGCCATCGGCCCGTCCCCACCCTCCAGGATACAAGACTAGACTTGACCCCGCATGCCTCTGGTAGGATTGTCCAGCTGGGAAGTTGATGTTCCCGCCTCTGCTTTGGGCCTGGATGCCTGGCCCTCCAGAGCTGGAAGATTCATTAGAAATCTCCTAGTGAAGCCCATTTCACAGATGGGGAAACAGGCCTCCAGCGGACCCGACAATGCCCAAGGCCACATATGCTTAGCGGTTAAGCTGGAACCATGTCTTTCCACTGCTGCCCTGAGAGTCCAGCCGTGGTTGTCAGGGGGGACAGTGGTCGGGGCCTGAAAAGGTGATGCAAGGGCCTCCGTGGTCTGGGAGGTAGCTCTCTGTGAGTCAGGTGAAGAGAAGTAGAGGGAAAGAGAAGGTGATACAGATGGGAGAGAGGGAAGGAGCTGGCCTGACTCTGTCCTGGGCTCTCCCTGGACCCAGGGAGCTGGCCAGAGAGAAAGGGGACAAAGGAAGTGACCACAGAGGCAGGTGGGGAGATGAGAAGACAGATCCTACAGTTCTGAACCTTGGGATAGGGGTCATTAAAAAGGGAAGGGTCCTACCTGTCCATCCTATTGGGTGGGGGTGGGTCACTGCCATTGACTGCTATTCTCCTGGGAAGTCTGGCCCCAGCCCCTCCCCTTTCCCTATTAGACAGCTGCCCCTTCCTGCTGTTTATTTATTGCACGAATCTAAGTTATTCTCCCCAGCCAGAGGCCTAGCGCCCACTGCCTGGGAAATGTGGCGTGTAGTCCTGAGCTGTACTTTATATTTTATATCTGCAAATAAAACACATTTTATCTTATACTTAGGGAAAGCCGGATAGCAAAACAACCAAAAAATGTGTTTTAAAAGAAAAGTGCCCGGCCCCCAGAATTTATTTATTTTTCTGACTTACAGTAAGCGAGTTATCCGCCTTCTGTATTTTGTAGACTTCCTGAATAAAGTCAAGTTCTCTTTTTCCACAGTTTAGAAGTACGTGTCCTGGTTTATGTGTGTTTTTTTTTTTTTTTTTTTGCGGGGGTGGGTTCTGAATGAGGGCCCCAATATGAATTCTGCTTTCAGTCCCATGCAGAACCCTCTGCTGGGTAGGAGGGTTTCCTCCAATTCGCAGATGAAGAAACTGTGACCCATCACTAAATCTAGCACCTGGGCTTGCACTGGGGTAGGGTGGGTTGGTGGGGGTGAAGGGGGATGTAGGGTGGAGGTGGGAACCAGACAGGGTTTTGTCCTTCCATCTGGGTGCCTGGAGCCAGGGAGCCTCCCTGGGGAAGGCAAAGCCAGGCGAACAATGAAATGTAGGGTTAAATTCCCTGGGCATCCCGTCAGCAAATAAACAGTCCCACCCAGAGAGGAAAATTCCCCAATTTAAGAGGAATTGCACTTTCACATTGAGGTCTGACTTTCTACAGCCAAGTAAAAAATATTTTCCTCATGTTCCGGAAAGGCACAGGGAGGCAGAGAGAGAAGTGACTTCCTCCGCCCCAGCCTGCAGGCCTAGAATGCAACCCTGGGTCTCATCCTAGGCCCCAAACTCCCCGCTGTTGTTGCCGTCCAGTCACTGAGTAGTGCCGACGTTTTGTGACCCCACGGACTTCAGCATGCCAGACTTCTTTGTTAATTTAATCCGACCTGCCAGCGCTTCTGGGGCACCCTGGGAAGGAGTGTTCTGTGGTTCAGGGGTCAGGGAAATAGGGGTGTGTTTTTCTCTAGCTGTATGACCTTCGATGGCTTATGTCACCGCTTGCAGCCTCAGTTTACCCATCTGTACAACTCAAGAAGTGTAAGGTCGTACGTGGGGATGCCAGGGGCTGCAAGCTTCCACAGGCAGAGTGAACGCTTACCCCAGAGCACCTGATGGCCAGGAGGAGGAGTTCCATGAGGCTGGGTATGGAGGGATGGCCGGGCTAGAAGGATGCTTCTGGAGAGGACCTGAAAGCTGGGAAACGGCCCACAGGCCCACAGGCCCACAGGCCCTTCTGCCCTCTCAGGCTGGGGTCCAGGATCCTGATGCCGAGACACAGAGCCCAAGCCCGTGGAAAGGACAGCAGGAAGGCATGCAGGGACCGAGTGGAGGGTGGCGGCTGGGAATTTCCCCGCCCGCGCCACATTCCTGAGCGCCCCGTCAGCCGGGCCAGGCCACAGAGGGCATGCAGAGGCGGCAGGGAGGTGCCAGGTGTCCGGCACATGCCCACTGCAGGGCAGGCCGTGCTCCAGGCCTCCTGCCCCAGGTCCCAGGGTGGAGGCATGACGATGGACTAGGAGGCATGAGGATCACAGGAAATTCTTTAAACCCCAGGGAGACACCTGCAGGAATGGGGCTGCTGGAGGGTGCACCCCGTTTAGCTGGTAGACTGAAGCCAGCACGAGGCACCAACCCGCCCGCTGCTGGGTGTCGAGGTGGTGGACCTAGTGACCAATGTCCCACTGGCCAGAAGAGGGGGAGACACTCTGGGGACCTGGACCCCAATTTCAGTCTGGCAATGTGACCCCCCCACCACTTATACCTGCAACTCGGACAGAAGAGGGTTTTCTAGGACACCTTTGAACCCACAACCACTAAACCCATCCCCAAACACACATACACGGGAGCTGGGGGAAAAGAAAATCTCACCCACCAGCAGAGAAGATTTCAATACAAGCTATATTATCTCATATATATATTTCTTTCTCACTGTATTTGCTCACTTCTGTCACGCATTTAAAATGTCACAGAGACCAAAATAGAGCGGCTTTCTGGTGGAACTCATGGCAGTCATACACGAGATACAAAACTAGGGGACTCTGTCTTCTCATACATCATACAATTAATTTTTCAAGTATTTTTTATGTACAAAGAGCTACTCTATTGGGAAAAAAAAATAAAAATAAAAAATAAAAAGACAAGGTAGGTTACACATCCTAGGAAGGAGGGGTGGAGTGGTTGGGCACGCGTTCCCCGCCCCCATCTCCCCGAGGGCTGCTAGCTCCCTGCCATGGGGCACCTCCCGTCCACCTTGCAAGTGGCCAGGGGCCAGAGCAGGCAAAGACGGGGGTGGGGGACAGGGAGTCAACAGCCCACTTTGGCCTGGAAGGAGAATCAAATTTATGAAAGCAAATGACAGGGGCAGCCCAGAGGTTCTCCGTGGACAGCCCGCACCTACCCGCTGCCTTCCTGCACAGCTTGGTACCAGCTGGCCAGGCCCATCCAACAGGGGCCCACAAGCTGGCCTCTGTGCCCCTCAACCCCAGTGCTGGCTTGGTCACCAAAAGAGGCCGGGGAAGACTCCTGGGATGGAACCCCCTGCCCGACCTTGGCATGGTTCAGTCCAGGAGTGGCCAAAAGGTAAAGAGATGCCAAGGTCCCTCAGGGCTGGGCCCCCTTCCCCTTCCCCTCCTCCAGGCTGGTGCAGCCCACACCCGCGTGCTCTCTGGGTTTCATGTGACAGGAACTCCTGCCTGAATGAACATGCATTGTGTCCCATTATCATGAGGCTCCTCCAAAGACAGTGGCCAGTGGAAGCCCGGCCTGCCTGGGGGCTCTGGCCCTGGGAGGCTCCATGCACGTGGGCGTGGAGGTGGGTGAAGGGAGGGGGACTGGTGGTCCTGGCCACCCCTGAAGCCTGTCCAAGGGTACTTGGCCCTGCACTACAGGATCCACTGAGTGCCAGCAGCTTAACAGGGAGCCCCCCAGGGAGTGTCTGGGCCAGACTGACGGCCGGGGGCAGGGGCAGTGGGGGTGGGGGGCTTTCATATGTGACTAAGGCACAGAAGAGATGGGCTGTGGGGCCAGATGAGGCAGGACACCAGGTCCTGTGTGGATATGGGGCCAAAGAGAGGAGTCCCCCAACTCTGGGCTCCCCGCCGCATGCCCCACCCCTCCCGCCTGCACTGCTCCTCCTCCGGAAGCTGGTCTGCAATGCAGAAACCAGGCCCTCCCTGTGAAACAGGAGCAAGGAGCCCCAGGGAGAGACGAGGATCCAGCAGGGGAAGGAGGGCTGGGAGCCCCTGACCCTTTGAGTAGCTTGGATGCAAGGGCTCTGCTCAAGATGCTCTCAAGAAGGACCCCTCGTGGGAGGGCAGTGTGGACTGCTGGCTCCTCAGCAGGCCCAGGGGAAGGGGCATGAGGCAGGCAGATGGGGCGGCCCCGGAGGACACCCAGGCGCCCTCCAAGGGGGGTACCCATGGCTCTTGGTGTCTGGCTCTGATCCCTGCAGCATGCCAGGCAGGCCTGGGTCGGGAGGAGGGTCTGCAGAGAGCATCTGTGCCCCCTCCTCCTGCCCAGGTGAGGCTAATCTAGCATGGGACCAGGGGGGCAGGGTTGGGAGCAGGCAGGAGCCCCGGGGAGAGAGTATTGCACGGTCTTTGGGGGAGGGGTTTACGTCTGGGGGAGGAGGGTGAGGGGCTGAGAAGGTGGCAGCCGCTGGTCCACAACACAAGCATCGGGGCTTGGGCATGGCTGGTCCTCACAGGACGAGCTGCAGGGGCACGGGGAGTTGCTCCCACCATCCTCTCCCCATGGTCCAGGCGGTAGAGCCGTGGCCTTGTATAAATATTCCTGAAGGCTCCTGGGTGAGCCTGGGCCGTACCCTGGGCAGACGGCGGCGTCGGGTTGTTCCTCTTGAAGCGATATGTGAGTGTTTCTGGTCCAATAAATTAAAGGGTGATGCCAAGGCTGTGCCACCCGGCCTCCCCGCCTAGAGGTGAGGCCGGAGGCAGGGCACACCCTGCCCTGGGCCAAGGGGCCAGTCCTTCCCCCGCCAGCAGCAGCCACCCCTAGAACTCATCGTCGGAGCTGAGCAGGAGCGTCTTCTCGTTGTCGCGGGCGCCGCTGAGGCTGTGGGAACGAGAGAGGCCGTGGGCGCCCCCGCGCCAGGTGGGCCCGGGCTCCAGGGTGGACTGCTGCGTGTACTGCTGGTAGGCAGGCGAGAAGTTGTGGATGGCATCCTGCACAATGTCGTGGGGGTTCATGGTCTCCTTGAGGCTGCTGGAGATGCTCTTCATGGGGGCACAGCGGCCTGCAGGGAGGAGGCGGGAGGTAGGGTGAGGGGTTTGGGCAGCAGGGTAAGGCAGCTGGGCCCCTGCCCCTGGTCCCAAGTGTGTGTCATCTAACCAACCCCTCTTGGGACAGAGAACAGGGTCCTGGCGACGAGAAGGGACGAGCAAAGGAACGGCTCCTTTGGCTGCAGTGCACCTCTAAGGGAGATAGGGGTTGCGGGGGGTAGCCTCGGAGTGGGGAAGGGAGCTGGGGTGGAGACTGGGGTGCTGCAGGCATGAACCCAAGGACCCCAGGGAGTTGCGGGACAGGGTCCAGGCCTGTGGGATGCTCCCCTTCACTCTGGAGAGACCAAGGGCCCGCTCCACCCAAACAGGCCAACGGGGGCCTGGACCCACAGCAGAGCAGACATCCTGGCTCCGGCAGGGGGGGCCCTGCCTTGAGGTGCTTGATTGCTCAGTCATGTCTGACTCTTGGAGACCCCACGGACTGCAGCCTGCCAAGCGCCTCTGTCCATGGGATTTCCCAGGCAAGATTACTGGAGTGGGTGGCCATTTCCTTCACCAGGGGATCTGCCTGACCCAGGGATCGAATCTGCAGCTCTTATTTCTCCTGCACTGGCAGGCGGGTTCTTTATTTCTTCCTCCTAATTCCCTAACATACTGTCCTCAAGGGCTCAGGGAGGGAGCAGGGGCAGAGATGGCCCAGGCCCCCAACTGAGACGTAGGGGGCGAGCCCCACTCTGGCCTCAGTCTTCAGACCCAAATCCGCGTGCCCTTTCCCCCTTGGCATTCTTTGCCACAGAACAGAACCAAATGCCCCAATTCCCCATCAACGAGCACTGTGCCCTCAGAATGCACAGGGCATGTTTCAGAACAATGAGAGAGGATGAAGCAGGCAAGCTCTACGGAGGGCAGCCCTTGGCAGGCGCTCTCCGCGCCCCAGGGGTGCTTGTGCGGGAGGAGACGGGGACACAGAGAAGGAGCTAGGGAGAGACTCATGCTGATGACAGGAGTGGCGTGCAGGACAGACGTACAGACTGAGTGGAACCTACCGTAAGGGCCGTATGTCGGCACTGCCCGAGGCCAAACCCGGGGCAAAAGCAGGGCAGGGGGAGAGGGAGGGGAGCCAGAGAAACAGAAGACAAGAGACAGCTGAGTGAACACCTCATGCCCATCACCAAGGCGGGCACCTCACCGCGTACGCTGCCTGCCCCACCCCAGGCCCCGCCCCTACCCAGCTGGCACTCAGGTGGCCCCACTGCCCCTCTAGGCCTGGGCCGGGGCAGTTCTGTCCATCTAGGAGACTGCTCCTTCAGGGCTCAGGCCTTCTGCTGGGGCACCAAGAGCGGACACCCAGAATGCTGGTCGGAGTTCAACCTCTGCACCTGAGGAGGGACCCCCCGCACCCCACTTCTCTTCACGCTTGGCTAGAAATCCTGAGCCCGTGTTACGTGCGTTGCCAACCTTGCAACACTTCATAGACGGGGCGTGGAGGAGAGGGTGCTTGACAGGTAGAGACCACACCACAGAGCTGGCTTTGCACTCAACTCTGATGGGGGCTGAGAGAGGCCGGGAACTGTGGTTAACAGGTGAACAACTGGCCTAGGACCCGCACAGTGGTGGGCGAGGGCGTGCAGCAGCTTCCCCAGGCTGGGCTGGGGTCCTTGCTAGAGCTGGATGCCTGGCCACGCTGTTTCTGGCTGGGGGTGGATGTGTCTCGGGGCAGTGGGCGAGAAGAGAGCCCAGGTGACCGTGGAGAGCCTCTGTGGGGAGGGCCACAGAAGCAGGGCCTTAAACCATGTTAGACCTTAATGGTCTAGAAAGGGTTCTCAGCCACGGCCTCAGGCTCAAGGCACCAGGGTGACCAGGTCCCAGGGACATTGCCCTCGACACTGGGAGGGTGCTGGCCACATCTCTTCCAGCTGGTGGGAGGTGGGTGGGATGCCAGCTAGCAGCAGTGAGCCCTGGCCAGCACAGCCCCTCTGGCACTAAGTGCAGAATCCAAACCAGAAAAAAGATGGAGAATGCCCAGGCGGCAAGTGTGTTGGGTGAACGTGGTCAGGTGCACTGGAGTTGAGAGGCCTGGAGGTGATTCAGTCCACACAGCCGCAGGTTTTTAAGGCCCCTTCTCAACCAGGGAAAGCACAAGACAAGTAAGGTGGGAGGGGGCCCCCTGAGGAGCCCTGCAAAGGCCAGGCCAGTGTTTCTACACTCAGCTCAGCATGCCCAGTGAGCCCATGGTGGGCACAGGTGGTGGGCCTAGGCAAGTGGGCCCTGGGCCTTCGGCCACACACGCAAGGAACTGGCAGCAACCGACCCCATGGATAGATGTGTTAGACCAGGAGACTTCCTCCTCCCGAGACCCTCCTGTCTCCTCGAGGGGCGAGCTGGTTCAGGCATTGCCAGCCTCTTCTTCCTCGTCCCGAGCCTTACCACTCTGCCCAGCAGCAGCCAGAGGCAGCCCTCAGCCCCTGCTTTTCCTGAGAGCATGTCAGAATTGCCTGGGGAGCTGTCGGCACATCCTGCTGGGCTCAACCCAAGGGCAACTACTGCAGAATCTCTGAGGGCGAGTGTCTCCAGGGCATCTTAATATACAACTGGGGTTGCCAACCGCTGTTCTCACAAAGCAAAGATTAGCAGGTGTAAAAAGAAAGCTGTTAAAAGCTATTACCATCTGAGTCTGTTTCTTAGAAATAATCAGGTTAAAAAAAAAAAGCTTTAGAGACAAGGAAATTATAGGACAAAATGGATAATGCTGTTCGATATCAGGAACCTTAGGAATCTGTTTATCCTAGGGTCTCTGTCCTGGCCTTCCCATGGAGATATTGTGCTTTATCATCTCAGGGTCTCCATACTCCAGACCTGCTGCAGACCAGTCCTCACCCCCACTGACTTCCAGGACCAGTCCTCACCCCCATCGACACCTTGTAACTGGGGGCAGGGGTGCCTGGACCTCTGTGGCCCCTTTCCTACACCGAGGGTCCCCTCCTGATCTCCTGATCCATCAATACCAGAAGGACCCTGGGAGGCAGGAGGGGCTGAGGGGCAGGGCCAGGAAGCACTCTTCCGGTTGGTGGGGGGTCGGGGGTCAACTCTAGGACCCTGGCTCATACCTTGTGCGTCCAGCCTCTTGTCGGCATAGACCTTGTAGGTGAAGGCATGCCGCAGCGCCAGAGCTGCAAAGAACATCTCCACGCAGATGATGAAGTCCTGGTAGCCAGCAGCCACGGTGCCCTCGCCCACCGACACGCGGGCCGAGTGGATCTTGGGGATGGCCCCGCACTTCTCCAGGATGGCCAGGAGCATGCCTGGAAGGGGAGGTATGGAAGGGGCGCCATGGCCGTCGAGCCCAAGACTGGATCCCCTTCTCCTTTTCCCTCCACATAGCGCCCCAGTGCCATACTCCTCTGGGAGGGTGAAAGCAGGGTGCACAGCTTCTCCTATTGGGTGGGAGTGCTGACACAAGCCGGAGCCTTGAGGAAAGTACCCCCCAGGTCCTGGCTGGACACCAACCCTGAGATCCCCCTGTCCAGGAAGCAATCCCACCAACGCTCCTGGCTCCAGTGAAAGGCTCTGGGGGCCCAGACTTCATGCCCCACAGGTGCTCAGTGGACACAGGTCCCTTTGAGCTCCAGCCAGGATCGCCCATGGCAACCCCAAGGCCCAGGCCCTCGGGGCACTGGGGATGGTGAGCAGGAGGCAGAGGACGAGGTTGAGGGGACAGGGAGGCACGGCTGGCCTCGCAGGGGCCGGGAGGAGGCGCACCTTGCCAGAAGGAAAGAAAGATGACAGACTTGACCATGAAGAACTTGAGGACAGGGCTGTAAGGGCTGAGCAGCTCCCGGGTGGCAAAGTAGAAGAGGAAGAGGGCGTAGAGGGCCAGGCTGACGGAGATGTTGTAGACGATGGTCACGTAGAGGTAGCCGCTGGTGACGCTGCGGGAACCGGGGACATTCTCAGGCTTGAACAGACCCTTCTGAGCAACAAGGGGCCTCCTTCCCCCTTTGCCCTGCCCGCATGCCCCTTCACATGGCTCTCAGAAGGCTCCCTGAGCAGTGCTCCCCAAGCCACTGATAGAAGTGGGCAGGGCACCGGTGAGCCTTGCCACCTGCAGCTCCATTGCCCACGCTCCTGGCAGATGACTCCAGGCGGCCTTGGGGGCAGGGCCTCAGCCTGATGGTCCAAGGGACAGAACCTGGCTTGGCTCTTTTCACTTGAGCCACATTACATTCCCTCGGAGCCTCTGTTTGCTCACCGACCCCCGGGGACTGTCGTGCAGGGTTACAGGGGGTGTGTGTGCAAGCTCAGGGCCTAGACACACAGTCATGTTCACTAAACCCTCAAGTGGGGTGTGCCAATCCACGCAGAAGAGACTCGAGCTGGGGACCTCAGGGATCTGGCTCTCTCGTCCCCTCCCTGGGAATGGTCACTGTCCCTTCTTGCCCCCCCTCCCCCCAGGGGCCCCACTCTGTTGCCTGAAGGTGACAGATGTTCCTCTGTCAGAGGCAGGGCCAAGTGTGATGGCACCACTGCCAGGCTCCAGCCCTGGCAATTCAGGGGTGCAGAGAGGCGTGAGGACAGATGGAGTCAGGCTTGCCCTCCACTCAGACGACAGACACAGGCGTGGGGCCAGTCTGCGGCCACTGCTTCCCTCAGCCAGAGCCTGAGCCTCTGGGCAGAGCTGCCCACTCCTCCCCACATGCACCTTGGAGGAGGGGACCCGCCACTTACTCAAAGTCACCATCCCGGTACTTGCCGAACGCCTGGAGGACCACGGTGCTGACGGCCATGAGTGGCTTCACCACGCAGAACTGCAGGGTGGCCTGTTGGGGAGAAGGCAAGAGGCAAGGCTGAGCACACGGACCACGGAGGCAGCACCTCCTCTGGCCAGCTGGGCTGGTGCCAGAAGCCAGGGGATGGGAGAGGCCCAGTGTCCTGCCCCCGGGGGAACTGCTGTCTGCAGAAGACATGAGACAGTAATAGGGCGATGCAGCTGCGTGCGAAGACAGGAGGGTGTGAAGGAAGAATGGAGGAGACACAGAGACGGAGAGCCCACAGGAGCGACCACTGGACATGCTAGAGACGGGAGGACTGGCAGAGGGGGCAGCCAGGGGCACGAGCTCAGCCCAGGGGCAGACAGCAGACAAGGGCGAGGGGTTAAGTGCTGGTGTGAGGGTGGCAGCGGGGAGCAGGCCTCCCACTCTGGGTGGGTGAGGGCCTCCTCGTCCACCCCAGGTCTGGCCCTCTGCCCCATGCTCTGGGCCTGGGTCTAGGATTTATGTTGAGCTGGGGTTTTACTGACGATGGGGATGACCCCAAAATAGGAAGTAGCCCAAAGCCCAAGAAAGGCCTGGAGTCCCGACATGAGTCTGAATTCTGGCCTCATCAACTACCCACTGCGGAAGCTCGAGGGGGCAGTCATTCGGCCTCTGAGTGGCTGTGCGTGAAGGATGGTTGTAACCAGCCCCCTGCGGCAGGGTCGCTGTGCAGGGACTGAAGCACAAGACCACACAGGCTGCCTTTGGAGGTCTCCCACCTCTGAGCACTCAGCAGAGGCCTCTGCCACTGAAAGAAGCCCTCAGTCGAGTTTCCACAAGTCCCTCCAGAGGCCCCAGTAAATGCCAAGGGGAACTGCAGGGCCCATGTAATTATGAGAAGCACCACTCTCTAGGGGCTTCCCTGGTACCTCAGTTGGTAAAGAATCCGCCTGCAATGTGGGAGACCTGGGTTTGATTTCTGGGTCAGGAAGGTCCCCTGGAGAAGGGATAGGCTACCCACTCCAGTATTCTTGGGCTTCCCTGGTGGCTCAGTTGGTAAAGAATCCGCCTGCAATGCGGGAGACCTGGTTTGACCCTGGGTTGGGACGATCCCTTGCAGAAGGGAAAGGCTACCCACTCCAGTATTCTGGCCGGAGAATTCCATGGACTGTATAGTCCAAGGGGTTGCAAAGGGTTGGACATGACCGAGCGACTTTCACTTTACCACTCTCTAGAAACCCAGTAAATGTCTGCCACAAGGTCCTGCTTGGGGAGATGGGATTAGCTTTCAAAGGCTAAGCTGGTGTGGTTCCAAATGGGGCAAGGACCTCAGAGCAGAGAAAGTAACCTGTGGAACCCTAAGTTTCTGATCTGAGAGGGGCTTGAGTGAGGTTTGCAGGGGAGCCCAGGGCGAGCTGAGCTGCAGGGCTGCCAAGATGAGAGGCGTGCATGATGGGGTTAGATGGGTGATGCCCACAAACCCCGCTGCTCCCCACCCCCTCAAGGAAGCGGGATCAGCACCTTTGGGGAAGGTCAGCAGCGTGTCCCAAATAAGCACTGGTGCTACCCTGGCTCAGCATGGTGGGGGCTGGCTGAAGCGACAGAAGACTCAGACCCAGACAGTGGCCCTGATGACAGAGCCGCGGTGTCCTCTCTCCAAGGGGAAAGGGTGAGAGGTTTCTTTAGTTCTCGCCTCTGACTACCTGTCCCCGCCACCTCCAGGACCAGCAGCGGAACATCTGGGCCCACGAGGCTGGGGAGTAATTTCCAACAAGGCAACCAAGCTAGTGATCTGGCATCAACACTTCGTACACAATCTGATCCTCCAAGAAGAAGCTCAGAGAGTCACAGCTGGGCCAGCACTAGTAAACAAAGGCTCTGAGAGGCCCCACCCTGAAGCCGGGACAGTGTGAACTCTTTCCCTGCAGGTCCCACGGGGAGGTTTTGAATTTAGAAACACCCGAGGGAAGGAAGATCTGGAAGAACTGGAGACTGGCTGTCCAAGCAGGGCTTTGTGGGTGGGGCTGTGCACAGGGCGTGGCCCTGCCCAGGAAAGAGCAGAGAGGCCAGCCTCCAGCAGGTCTGGGGATGGGGTGTGAGTTTCATTTCCCAAGATGATGCTGCTCGATGCTGGATGGGCTGATGGGCCCTGTGGAGATGAAGCCAGGGTCCTGCCAGCGGGGCATGGTGCCTGAGGCCTTCCTGAGCAAGGGATGGCAGGCTCAGAGCCAGGGCTGTGTTAAGGGCTTTCCTTCATCTGTTCCTCAAACCATCCCTTGAGGTTAAGTATCATTATACTCATTTCAGAGAAGAGGAAACCAAAGCTCAGAGAGGTTTTGTAATTTAGCCAAAGTCACACAGTCAAGAGGAGAGGCCAGAATTCAAATTCAGACGGTCAGGGACCCAGACCCAGGCACTTGAGCACAACACCATGCTGCCTCCTCCCAGGCCACTCGAGACCACTGGGAGGGCGGATCTGGAAACTGGGAGCTGCTGGGCTGCCTGCCAAGTAGGAAATGGGGAAAGAACCAGAGGCTGCGCAGGTTTGTTCCATCGTGTTCCTCAACGCAGAAACCCTCCTGGCTCTAGCCACAGAAGATAAGTTTTCACACTGAGATTCTAGAATCGCCATGCACTTCCTCTGACTCGCACACACACATCAAGATTTGGATGAAATGAGCAAGCATCTGGGGGCACTTCCTGCCTGGGGTACCTGCCAATGCTCCTTTGAGGACACCCCGCTAGTGCTCGTGCATCCCTGACAGCACGAGGAGAGGGTGCCTCGCAGGAAATGGGGACCCCGCTGGTGGGCCGGGAGCAGGGTCCTCCTGGCCTGACGCCTGCCTCTGCTGCTCTGTCAACCAGGGGTAGCCTAGTCCCTGCAGCTGCCGCTCCAGGGCACAGACCCAGGCTCCTGGTCCCTGGCCTGCAACCTGTGACCAGCGCAGTTGTAGGAGCTACCCACCTGCTTGCAGAACCGTAGGAACCCGATGGAGTAAGTCTTTCCCCAGAGGCAGCAGGTGCCATACATACAGCTGGACCTGGAAGAGGCGAGTGGAGAAGGGCGGGTGAGCAAAAAGAGAGCTGGGACTCAGGAAAGCAGGGCGGGGGCAGGCCACCCTCACTCTCCTTCACAAGCCGGGGTGGAGCGGGGCAGGGTGGGGATCAAGCTCGGATCCTGGGCAGTCTTTGAGCCTGAGGACAAGCACTGGGAGAGACACAGCATGTGTGGCAGGAACCCTTGGGATAACAAATCAACCTGAAAGGCACTGAATGTGAAAGCTGCAAGAGGGAAAACATAGGTAAACAAGAAAGGACAGGAAGAGAAAGAGCCAGGCAGGCCCTCCCCAGAGTCCCAGTGAATGACCTCGCTCAGGAGGTGCAAGAGAGGCAGAGTAGGTCAAGGTCACAGGCAGAGATGGTCTGTGTGACCGGCTGATGCCAGGACGGCTCAGAGAACGTCAGGCCCAGGAAACAGGGTGGTAGGGAGGGCTCCCAGGGACTTCATACTCACTCGATGGGCTTCCCTCTGATCTCTGACATGATGGAACTTTCCCCTCCGAGGTATTCATAGCACAGGCTCAGGAAATTATAGATGACCAAGGCTGTGAAAACAAAGTCCAGAGAAAACCACTCAGATCAACAGAACGGATAAACAGATGGTGGAATTCTAAACAGCAATGAAAGTGAATGAACCACAGTCACAGGCAGAGACTGGAGGTGGGGAGGACTGGAAGTGGCGGGGGTGGGGGGCGGACCTCAGGAATGTAAGAACCCACAGTGGATATTCCACTCGTATAATCAAACTCCGGCCCAGCTAAACCACGGTGCTCACAGACGCTGCCGGGCTCACCATAAAGAAAGGCAAGAACGTGATTACCACCCAATGCAGGATTGTGAGGGGCGAGCTGGACAGGCAGGCTGGGGGCTTGAAGAGCTGGCAGGGTGCACATTCTGGGTTTTAGCCTTATAATTGTTTACTAGTTTTATATACTTTCCTGTTTCTGTGTTACAGATCACAGTTTTATGACCAAGCAACAATTAAACATTCTCCAGAAGGATCTCAGGAGAAATTCTCAGCAAGAATGAGACAGAAAGAACCCTTATGCATTCATCAGCGTGTAGCAGCATCTTAGCCTATAGCACGATAAGCTACAACAAAACGTATGAGAGGTGCCCAAAATACAATGCAAATGTTTCAGGAAGCTGGGCCAGCGTGTTCTGAATCAGGACACAGCTTGACATCGCCCACAAAGATACAAAATCTGCAACAGCCACCAACGGGGGCTCAGTAGAAGTATGCTGTGAGTGCTATAAATACAGCACCACGTTGTAATAGGTCTCCTGGTCAGAGGACTTCTGAGGGGTCAGCAAATGAAGGCTGCGGCCTGCAGGGTGCTAGAAGTACCAGGATGTGCCGGAAGCCAGGGCACAGAGAGGAGGAGGACGCATGGAGGAGAGGTGCAGGAGGCAGACCAGGGGACGGGGCAGGGACAGGACAGGCGTCCAGCAAAGGAGTGAGGCCAAGGGGTGGGTCAAGGCAGGGTCAGGGGATAAGATCTAGGGAGACGCACCAGCAGCCCTGCAGCCAGCAAGCCCCTTCTCATCTGACCTGCCATCCGCGTGCATCAGAAAGGCCTTCGAGGCTCCCAGAGCAGGCCCCTGGCTCAGCTCAAGGTCTTTCAACAGGTAGCCTGGTTCCTGCACACCCCTCACATTTCCTTCCCAGCAACACAAGGTGCCCCCCTCCCCTTGGCAGGGTCTTATGCCCTTCGTGCTTCTGCCCTCAGGGGTCCCACTGCCTGTGCCCTGCCCTCTGCACTCCTGGAACCATCAGCCCGTCAGACATCACCCTTCCTGAGAAGTCCCTGGCCATCACCATGGGGACCTGTGCATCCCACATCCACAGAACCTGCTGATTTGCAGACACCAGGCAGCCCTTCCCCGCCAGAGTGTGATCGCCGACTGGGATTAGCATGGGCCCAGCCCTTGCCATATACTAACATAGAAGCTTGACTGCCTGGAATTGGAGTACAGCAGACCCTGGCCATACGTCTGCAGGTAAAAGTCGGCCTTTAGCAACTTGGAAAGGGCTGTACACCCCTCAGTTGGTCTAACCTACTAAGGGTTCATGTCTGGGGCTGTGAAACAGGGGCCCAGGTGGCACCCTGTATAAACAGGACCCATAGCACCGGCCACCTATGCTGTGACGATCCCCCTAGAGACACACAGCGGAGGGTTCCCAATGTGGCTCTGCTGGGTGCCTCCCTGTGGCTCAGTTTTCTCATCTGTTAAACAGGGCCCAAAAGAGCGCCTATCAAGTTAGGAGGTGGTGGGGTTTCTGTGAGCACGCAAGGTGCTCAGGAGAGTGGCTGGCACCCTCCGCATCGGCGGTCACGGCTGTTTATCTGCCCGCCTTCCCTGGGGGCCTGCTGTCCCCTGACAAGGCTCAGCGCCCTGTATATGGTGGGAATCTCCACTGACTGGCCTCCGGATCACTTTCCACTGATAGGAACTTTGGGCATCTGAAGGCAGGAGGTGAGGAGCATCAAGCCAAATCTGATGTCAGCCTACTAATACGGTTTTATCCAAAACCATATAAGGCCAAGAGGAGTGGACGTGTCTCTTCCAAACGGTCCAGCTATATTGTAGTCAATGGCATTTTTCCAAAGGCAGACACATCCCCAGACGCTGACACTCCTCTGCTGAGAGATGAGGGTTTTCTTCCCTCTTCTCAAATCTGGGTGAACCGGGGAGACCATAGGGGAAGCAAAGCGTTTTGACATCTGATGTTCTGGTTAGAAAAGGCTTCTTTCTTTACAACTTTTTAAAAAACTTATTTATTGGCCGTGCTGGGTCTCCACTGCTGTGCACGCTTTTCTCCAGTTGCGGCGAGCACGGGGGCTCCTCTCTGGTTGCGGCACATGGGCTGCTCATTGCGGTGGCTTCTCTTGTTGGGGAGCACCGGCTCTAGGGCGCATGCGCTCCGGCTGCTGCAGCACACAGGCTCCAGAGCATAGGCTCAACGGCTGTGGTGCAGGGCTCAGGTGCTCCAAGGCATGTGGGAGCTTCCCAGATCAGGGATCGAAGCCATGTCCCCTGCACTGGCAGACAGATCTTTACCACCGAGCCACCAGGGAAGCCCAGAAAAGGCCTCCTTCTTCTGGTTTATCCTCTCTTGAGATGCTGGCCCTTAGACCCGGCCATCACGCCAAGAGGAAGCCCACACTGGTCCATGTGAAGAGTCCACATGAAGAGGCTCATGTGGCAGGAACCCAGGTCCCCAGCTGATACCAGCATCAACTGCCAGCAACGTGAGTAAACCAGACATCAGATGATCCATCCCCAAGCCTTCAGGTTCTCCAGCTCAGTCCCAGGTACCACGGAGCAGGGCCAAACTGTCCCCAGTGTGCTCTGTCCAAATTCCTGACCTGTAGTATTCATGGACAAAATAAACGGCTGTTTTACATGAGCCTGTTTTGGGGTAGTTGTGTATACAGCCAAGTGAGTGAAATGCACATAAAACCTCTTCTGGAGTCCCCACATCATGCCATGATCTCTCAGGCCTCCCCTTGGGGGTACATTCAGGTCGCTCTGCTAAATCCCAGAGGCAGACCCAGCTGCGACGCCACCTTGTCCTTGGCTGGTCCCCTGTCTCATCGCCATGTTCATATCACACCCCACAATCTCTGTGGATCCACCTGCTCCTTCTAGTACAAGAAGCAGCCTAAAGCGGGCAGCAAGCCAGGGACCCTGGAGCCAGACTGCCTGCGTGTCCCACCGCTTAGGCTCCACCACTTAGGAGCTGTGTGGCCAATCTCTTCAGAGCTCTGGGCCTTGGTTTCCTCATCTCTAAGCCGGGGATAACAGCTGCTCCCAGGTGGGGGCTGCGGTGAGGACGGGGCTCAGGGCTGAGAGTGTGGTGCCTTATCTCGAGGCTGGGCTCACAGTGAATACTGCGCAGTGTTACCCACTGTCTTCTGTAAACACCTTGCAGGCAGGACCCGAGGCCCACCCCCACAGCGATCAAAGGGCTTGGCACTTCCACACTCAATCAGCAAGGAAGAAACGATCGGGTGGACACAGGCCACAGCTCCAGGTGAGGCTCAGAGAGGAGGGCTATGGGTGAGGCCCTCACTCAGTCCTGCGCTCAAGGTGCTCAACCTCTCACGGGCTGGGAAGCTGCACTTTCCCCAAGGTAACTGGACTTCCAGTCACCAAAGTCCAAGGGAGAGGCCACAGGGCCCAAGGTTCCTCTGCCCCTCTGTCCAGAATCACCAAACTAGGCTATCTTGCAATCCACTTCTGGGAAGAGCTTGGTGCCTGAGCTCACATCCTGTCCTGTGTCGCAACATACGTCAGCCTGCTCGTGAATTATATGGTCCAGCTCTCTGTCCATATGCAGCTCTGCATTCAACTGGTGAGATCACCAAACTTCATCCATCTCTCCCAATTCAGGATTTTTGACCTTTGATCAGTGCTCTGGGGCCAGACAGTCTGTAAAATCCTGATCTGCTGATGGTTTCTGTTAAAAGAATCATTAGTGAGTAGATAATGCATCTTGGAGAAGGGAAACAAGATAGAATCTCCTGGAGATGACTCAACCAGCCCACACCAAGACCCACTGACCATCTGGACAAATCAATGCCCTTCCTAGGAAATGACAGAGCCATGCAAAATACCACCCCCACACTCCAGCATGTGTGTTTAAAATGGACAGCTCAACACACAGCCAGGGGACAGAGATAAGCTGGCCCTGAATGTCACAAGAGCAAAAAAGATTAACCGTGGGGGTTCTCACCTGACCACAGCTCCCATTCTGGTTCCCTGGAGAGACCCCAGACAAACAAGTGACCACAGGGGCCCACAGGGAGCATCCAGCATCAGAGAAAGAATGGGCTTGCTCTCTTTCTCGCTAACCCTGGACAGCCAGATACCTGGAACTTCCATCTCCATTCTAGACACCAAATCTTAAATGAACTAGAGACAAAGGCACACAATCAGAGGCAAAAGACCAGATCCAACTGCTTAGCAAACAGGGGGCACCCGAACATTCTTTCCCGCTTTTCCAGTGGCTGCTGATCATCACGGACAATAACAGATGCATGTGCTACAGCCAGGAGGGTGGGGTCCTCCCTCAGCGCCAACCCCGGACTCTGAGCCGTGCACTGGCCCTTGCTCCTCCTCCCTCTGGCTTTTCTGCCCTTTGCTGTTCCTGCTCACTGCTGCTCCTTGCCGTCCAAAAAGCTGACTTCGGTCTGTCTTCTTTGGTTTCTTCTCGTTGCCTGTCTTTATCCTGATGGGTTGAGCTCTTCTGATTCCTGGCTCTCTCAGAGCCGTGGCCAGCAAGGGCCACGACCAGCCCCGTGAGTCCTGCTGGCAGCACACTGGTCGTTGAGTCTTTGGGGGTCCTCAAGCTGGTGGTCCTCAATTGCACTCTCCCCACCTGGGAAGAAGTTTCACTTTGGACCCAAATCCAGGAATCCAAGTTCGTCCCAAATTGGAAACTGGGTGGAAGAAGCGCCATTCTTTGCTTCTCTCGTGCATGTAAAACCTCTTCCCTGAACAAGAGTTCACACTTTTGCAAGGAAGAACCTGGTCCTGTATTCCTTCCCCAAGCTTGGCCGCAGAGCAATTCCTGGACCTCAGAGACCCAGACCAGAGTCTGGCCTTTGGCAGTTACTTTCTAGGTAACAACTTGGGGCAAATTTCTTAGCCTATGTGAATTTTTTTTTCACATGTGCAACATGGGGATGATAACAGATACTCTACCAGGTAACTGAGATGAAAGAATGAGCTAACAGTAATGAAAAACCATGTGGTGAACTGTGAAGTGCCACCCAAACCCTATTAGCAAGACAGTGCCCACCCAGAGCAGCCGTGGACGCGTTTCCCCATCTGAGCTTCAGCCACCCGCACCTCTCCAGCCACTGAACTCCCCAGGGTGTCTCAGAGTCATCTTTAGGGGCGACCCCTACCCCAATCAAGCACTAAATGCAGGCAAGGGGGCTGGATCCCACCGCTGCACCATCTGCCTGCCCTGTGTACCCTGGTGCTCCACTCCCAGCTCTGTAAATTCTGGCCTTTACCAGGCAGTAGACGCTCAGCGGTAAAGAATCTGCCTGCAATGCAGGAGACCCAGGTTCAATCCCTGGGTCGGGAAGATCCCTTGGAAAAGGGAATGGCAACCCACTCCAGTGTTCTTGCCTGGAAAATTCTATGGACAGAGGAGCCTGGTGGACTACAGTCTATGGAGTCACAGAGAATTGAACACAACTGAGCAACTAACACTTCCATTAGGGGCACTGGGCAAGCAACCATTTCTCCCTAGATAATGGAATCACTAGCTCCAGTTCACAGGGTTTACCTCCATTCTCCCCTGAAATGGCGCTGAAATGAGAAGGAATTGGGGGGAAAGGTATAAACCTTCAAAGGTAAGGACATGGTCCCAGAGGCAGCAGGTGCCATGAGGCAGGGGGATGTCACAAAAGCTCTGGAAGGTGTGGCGTGGCCACTGACTTGGGGACAGGAGGGAGCCAGTAAGAACCCCAGGAACCTGTGTAACCAGGCACGCCAGGCAGCTCTGATGGCTGTGGGTACAGATGTGAACACCAGCTACAAATCTCCAGGTGGTGCTCTTGGCTTTTTCCTTTCGAGACAGTTGAGATGGGTCTGCCCTCACAGAACTTGGCCCAGGTAAGGGCAGCAATGAAGAGACTTGCAGAAAATACAAACAGGATGTCTGAACACGAAGGGAAGATGTCCAGGGCCCTTTCCCAGCTATAGCTCAGCCCCTCAGCTTCCTCCTCCTAGAAGGCGATGAGAACATTATTCCCTGGGGAAAGAGGCCCAGAATCAAAGAGCCTTCATGTCCTGTCTACCCCATCACTGCATGCAAACAGCAGAGGAGCAACCTCCCTGGTGGTCCAGTGGTTAAGATGCCCCACTGCCACTATTGGAGGTGCGGATTCAATCACTGGTCAGGGAAATAAGATCCCATATGCTGCAGTAAAAAAAAAAAAAAAAAAGTAAATAAAAGGCAGAGGAAATGTCCCACGTCCTATCCATGTCCTCCACCCAACTGGGACAAGGCCCAGCAGTTTTAAGACCCATTCTTCTTTTCCACTGTTTTAGATTTCTTACTTTGGGCTCCCATGTGTACTTGGTATTTCCTCTATTTATGTATGTGCTCAGTCATGTCAGACTCTTTGCAACCCCACAGAGTGTAGCCTGCCAGGCTCCTCTGCCCCTGGGATTTCCCAAGAAAGAATACTGGAGTGGGTTGCCATTTCCTCCTCCAGGGGATCTTCCTGACTCAGGGTTCAAACCCGTGTCTCTTGCATCTCCCACACTGGGAGGCAGATTCTATACCACTGTGCCACCTGAAAAGCCCAAGCCCCATTCTCAAATATATTTAAAAAAAAAAATAGCCAAGAACACCAGACATTTGAGGAAAGCTTCTTATTCAAAGGTCAAAGAGCAAAGTAAGCAAACAAATGGAAGAAACTCAAGAGATAGAGATAAAGTGGGGAACAGAAGAAAAATGTACTTAGCATCCCCGGAGAGAGAACAAAACCAGGAACAAGGGAGAAAGAGCAGGGGAAAGCTCCTGACATTTTACAACATGATACAGGAAACAAAACCTTCAACAGAAAGCTCAAAGGTAAAGATTTAAAACATAACCAGAAGAATTCCTGGAAAGCGGAACAAAGAAAGAGATGGAAAATGCCAAGAAGCTGTAAAGGAAATTTGAGGCTCAATGCAAAAGTGCAACGTGCTACTTAACTTACTCCAGAAAGGGATGATAAAGTGGAGGGGAAGGAATTACCAAAGAAACATTCAGGAAAATTTCCCAGAACCTTAGGATATGAGTTGTATCCACACTGAAAGAGCCCACCAGATGCCCTGTACAATGAACACCCCATCTCTTGTGAGATTTCCGAACAATGAGGATAAAGGCAAGATACTAAAGAGCTGGGAGAAAAAAAAAAGAGTTACATACAAGCATTAAGGATCGAGCAGACTTTCCAAAAACAACACTGGGAGCTAAGAGGCGGTTAAAAACACACCTTCAAAATTCAGAGGGAGAATGATTTTCAATTCAGAAATCATATTCCCACTGAACACCAACGAACTTAAACATTATAATAAAGATATTTGCAGATAATGTTCAGATTTCAGAAAACAGAACTCCCATGCAACCTGTCTTCTCAGGAAGCCCCTGGAAGATGTGTGCTCACCAAAAAGGGCAAACCTCAGACACGGAAAAGACGGCACCCAGGGAACAGGCGGTTCACAGGAAGACGGCAGGATTCCTGGACTGACGGTGAAGGAAAGACCCAGGACAACAGCTGAAAAGCAAGAGGCATCGAGGACAACCAGTCCAGATGGGAGTAAGGAGGGCGGGGCTCCAGGAGGATCGCCACCTGGAACACCCGGAGCTAGGAGACTGCTAGGAGAGCTTCTTGTTTTATTCAACTGAAGCGCTGGGGGGATAAATTAATGATAAGAAACAGGAAACAGCAAGCCAAAGAGGCAGACAAGTAGAAACCAGAGGGAAAACAAAGCTGAACAAGGAAACGTCGTCTTGGGTCATTGTAAGGCTGAGCCCTGAACAGTTACAGATGTATAATCCGCACACTGCATGCAGACAAAGAAAAATAAAGATACGATCATATTAAAAAGAGGAAGGAAAGAAAACGTGCGTGTGTGTGCTGCAGCTGGAGATAGGATACCTCACTCAAAGCCTTCCTTGGACGTCCCTGGCAGTCCAGTGGTTAAGACTCTGCATTTCCACCGCAGGGGGAATGGGTTCAATCCCCGGTGGGGGAACTGAGTAAGATCCCACATGCTGCATGGTGTGACCAAAACCAAAACCCAAAACCAAAACAAAAACTCTTCTGCAGCAGGAAGTCACTATGTAACCCTACATAAGACTGGAAAGCTAAGAAATAACCTATTTTTAGGTCACTCGAGCAAATGAAACCAGTTTAAAGAGTTGAAAGTAGGATGACCTTGAGAGTGAGGAGGAGTTGGGGCAGTTTTGTTTCAACCAAGGGCATATATTACTTCAATAAAAGTAAAATTTCAGTTGTTTTAATTTTGTTCAAAAAAAAAAAGCAGATGTCTTTAAGAGGCCAGACAGAGAGTCCGGCTCTGAGCCGGCCTACACAACGGGCAGGTTCTATCTGAAATAAGAGGCCCCCAGCCCAGTCGATTCGTGTCCCTTTCCGAGTTTTGGGACACTGAGGAGGAAGGGTGGGAGGGAGAATGAAGGCGAAGTGGGCTCGGTTCTTTTTGAATTTTAAGAGACACAGTTCAGTTCAGTCGCTCAGTTGTGTCCGACTCTCTGCGACCCCAAGAATTGCAGCACGCCACACACCCCATCATCAACTCTGCAGGGGCGGCTCCTGTGGGCAGCTGCAGATAAGAGCACCAAGAGGGAGGTGTGGAAAAGGCCAGGCCAGGGCCCGGCCCACCGACTCAGACACTGCGAGCTGGTGGACGTGGGGGCAGCCTGAACTCCAAGGCAGCTGTGGCGCTGTTTGTAAACTCCTTCGGAGAGGCCAAGCGGATAATAGCGTTGCTAGGAGACATGCTTCGCAGGGCGGCAGGCTTCCTGTGAGGACCTTCGTGTGGCTGGAAGGATGGGACGGGCTGGACCTGAACAAAAGGGTTCTGGGATGGAGTAGCTGCCGACCATCTGCTGCTGCCTCTGGGGCCCAGAGTGAGATGGGCTGGAGGCCCCGGGTGGTCCCCACTTCTGCCATGAGCCCCAGTCTTCAGGGCCCCGGAGAGAAGGGAGCCTATACTTGGCCCCACATCACACAGGATAGCCCCACCCCAGGCCCCCAGTAGGGAAGTGCTTTTTGCTTCCAAAGAAACCAGTGGGCAGAGGCTGCTCCTGGGCACCATAGTGAGGCTGGCAGCTGAACAGAAAAGGGAGCCCACCGTTGCCATCCCCAGGCTTTACCACTGCCTAGGTGCCCAGTGGTTTCCCTGGGGACTCCGCCACTTCCGGGAACATCCGGCTCTAGAGTCCCTGCCCAGCTGCCACATTCTCACCTGACAGAGCCAGGCAGGGCCTCCAGCCTGGGGACTCAGCGAGGCAGTCATGTGGGGGACTGCAAGGCGTGTAGCAGGTGTTTAAGTCTTTTCTTGTTTTGGCTGTGCCAAGCCGCACACACGTTCTTATTAGTTCCCCACCCAGGGATAGAACCTGCACCCCCTGCAGTGAAGCACAGTCTTCCCTTATTCGTTCAAAAAATACAGATGGCGTGAGCACCTCTCACCTGCGGGCTCTGTCACCCGGGCTCTCGGCCCGTGTCTGCTCTCGTGGAGCTGACAGTCCAGGCTCACACACTGTCCATGCTTAACTGCAAACAGGGGCTGGGAGCCAGAGCCACGGGAAGGCCTTTCTGAGGGGATGCTGGAGTCAGGATGAAAGAGCTCCGCTGGCACTGGAAAAACGGATGTGCTGGGCTGGGCGGGAAAGGAGGCCGGCGGTGCTGCAGGGCTGGGGGGCCCCACCGGTGCCTGCATTCTCTCCTCACGTTCAAAGACCACTTCCTGTGCCCTGCAAGTCTTCAGGGATACACAGGTTCAAAGTGAGATGAGAGGAGAGACTCTAGCTTCTTTGGGGCCAAGCATGCTGCACTCCAAGGGCCAGGGCAAAGCAGCCCCCCTGCCCCGGGGTCTGGGAAGCAGGTAACCAGTTGTGGTCAGAGCCCTGGCATAAGGAAAACCATGTTTGGTCATTCCACCCAAAACCATCAGCGCAGGTATGGGGAGAAGCCAGGAAAGCATAGAACCATTGAGAAGGGTGGGCGTCAGAGCAGGGGTCTGGAGTTCAAGGGTCGTCCTTCCTCTCCCTGCTGGCCTGCCTGGGGACAGGCCGAAGCATCGCTGGCCTGCGACCTGTCCTGGGGTCTCTGGCCTCCCCTTCCTTCACCCACTCAGCACCTGGAGATTTTCTAAACTGCAGTTTCCAGTCATGTCATATTCTTGTGAATCGTCAGTTAAAAAGAAAGCCTGTTTCCTTCTACGCCCCCAAGGCTGTGTATGTCCCCATCCCTGCCTCCCAGGTCCATCTCCTCCAGCCACTGGCCTCTCCTCTGGCCATGGCTGGCCCCCCACTCCCCCCACAGCTCCCAGCACCCCAAAACTGGCACACGGAGATTCCTCTCTGCCCAGAATGAATACTCATCCATGCCACTGCCTGGCAGATGCTGACTCATCTCTAAGACCCTGATTCCTGCCCCACCGCTGCCCCAACCCCAGCCAGGGCCACTGGGAGAGAGCACCCCTGTCTCCTTGCGCTGACTGTTTAGGCCGCACAGATTCCTGGACGGCAGGCGGGGTGAGGGCTATCTTGCCCGGAGCCCAGCATGGGGCCTGGCTGGGTGCTTGGAGCTGGGCACAGGAGCAAGTGACGCGTCCACACCACACATGAGGACTGCCCCCTGAAAGGCAGCGAGCTCCTCCTGGGACAAAGCCCTCAGGATTAAGACACACAGGGAGGGAGGCCCAGCCCTGCCGCTACACTACCTTACCATACACCCTGAACAAGCCCCTTACCCACCTGTGCCTCACGGTACAGGGGTGCATGAAGGCTGTGTGCGGTGGTGCCCAGGCTGCCTCGCAGACCCGGGGCCACGAGGTCACCTCCAAGATTATGCAAATCGGTCAGGGATGAGCTGGGATCCACAGAGATGACACACTCCCTGGGGACCAGTGTGCATGGCTGGGTTTGGGGACCAGGTGCCTGATGCAGGAGTCGATTAACATGCATGAACTGTCCCTCCACGACTTTCTAAACACCTGTCCCTGGGCTGTGGAGCTAAAACACAGGTGGCCCACCCCGCCCTGTCCCTTAACTAACTTATGGTGCAGAGGGCAGGACAGACAGGACCCTCCCTTCCACAGAAGGGAAGCCCTTTCTACCAATGAGCCACTTATTTGTTGCCCCCATCCCCACCAGAGATGCCAGCACTGAGAAAGGAGCCCTGATCCTGGGTGTCTGTGCAGGTGTTTGGGGGCCGTTGTGAAGCGTCTCAGCAGGTGACAACTGGTTACACGTGTGCTGGGACCTGAAAACCTAGGGATGGAAAACCCTGAAGGGGTTCAAGAAGGGACAGGTGGCCCCTCCAGAAGGAAGCCGGGAAGAGGGTCTTCCAGCCCCCAAAGTGGGGGTGCACAGCTCCCAGCTCCCCCACAACCCTCTGGCTGCCGCCTGAGCCGTCCTCACCCTCGTAGCAGTCGCGCACGGTGCCGAAGTACACGTAGTACTGGTCGTTGGTGAAGAAAAGGAGGCTGAGCCAGGAGTCGAAGGCGTAGATGGGCACGATGAAGAGGATGCGGACGATGTAGCGCTGCTCGTTGGGGCAGCTGTAGCAGCGCAGGTGCATGTAGATCTGGGGGCGGAGGGGGCCGGTCAGCCGGAGCCCCGGAGCCCACGGCCCGCCCGCTCCACGGGAGAGGAGCCCACCCGAGTCCGGCTCCGCCCTCAACTAGCACAGGGACCACCACATAACTCAGCCCTGAGCCTCTGCGTCCTTCTCTCTCCACTGTGATGACACACACTTCCCAGGTGAGGCTATTGTAAGCATCCGACCAAGGGGTGCATGAAGCCCGCAGGCTGCGTGCGGTGGTGCCCAGGCTGCCTTGCAGACCCAGGGCCATGAGGTCACCCCCAAGATTATGCAGATCAGTCAGGGATGAGCTGGGATCCACAGTGATGACACGCTCCCTGGGGACCGGGATGTGTGCATATCTGGGTTTGGGAACCAGGTGCCTGATGCAGGAGTCGACTGACATGCATGTACTGTCCGTCCACCTCCAGGACTTTCTAAACACCTGCCCCTGGGGTGAGGAGCTAACACACAGGTGTTCAGGTGGTGGTCCACCCTGCCCTGTTGCTTAACTAACTTATGGTGCAGGGGGCGGGACAGACGGGACCTTCCCTTCCACAGAAGGTGGAAGTCTTTTCTGGCTGAGTGGCTGCAGTGACAGCTTCATTCTGGGTTTCACTTTCCCATCTGTTGAACAGGGGCAGCGCTGCCTGCCTCGCTGGCAAGTCGGGAGAATGCAATGCAGTTTTTAGAAAGCAGGGGAAAAAATAAAAGCTGCACACAAATGCCAAGAACAGCTCTAACCACGATGCCACAGTCCCAGCAGCCAGAGTCTCCCTCGTCCTAGCTCCCATGACTTCATGCTTGGCCCAGCCAAGCCCTGTGCCCGGGAGGAGGAAGATGAAGCGTTTCCCATCTGTTGTGAGCCAGCCGCCTGGGAAGCAATCGAGTTCTAGGAGGGACGGGGAACCCTGGGACCGGAACGGGCTCAGCCTCCCTCTTCATGGAGCAGCCTTCAAACCTTCTTCCTTGGGCAGCCAAGGCACGTCCCCACCCACGGCAGCCTCCCCTGGGATGGCGAGCCCGGGGGATGGGGACCTTGACTTCCATCCCAGCTCTGCCGCCAACTTGTATGTGACTAGGCTAGCGTCCCCTCCCTCTTTCCTCTCTGGGTCCCAATTTTCTCATCTGCAAAGGGGTTACTGCCACTCTGTACACAGTTCCCAGACTCCCCTATAGCTTGGGCTGGACACGTGACCAGTTCTGGCCCATGGAAGGTGGGCCTTTTTTGGTTGAGAAGGTTAAATATTCAGAGCACCTTCTACACACACCCCTCCCTGCAGTTGTCAGACAGATGGTGTCTCGCAACTGTAAGACGCTGGAACCACAGAATGGAAACTGATTGACACTGGGCTGGCTGAGCAGGAACCCTCCCCCCCCCGGGGAAGCCCCTGAGATTCCGGGCTTATCTGTCACTGCAGTGTAGCCTGGCCTGGCCTAACTAGCACTATGTTGGATGAGAAACCTCTCGGGACGACCGCCCACCTGCCCCAGAGGGCTGGGGCTTGCTGGCTCGCCTGGCCTGGGTACCTGGTGGCAGGTGATAAGCAGGGCTGTCCAAACGAAGAAGCCAGAGATGGCCTGAGCAGCGGTTGTCATCAGGAACACGGGCTGCTCCACGGCCGTGGGGCTGCCCTCAGGGATCACGGAGACGCTGGGCGAGGCTGCTGCCGTCGTGGGCGATGCTGGATCCGGGGCCAGCGCGGCCCCCCTCACGGTCATGGTGCCCGGCAGCAGGGGACTTCCTGAGAGAAAGCCTCAGAATAAATGACGAGCTGGCCTAGAAACAGGGAACCACAATGTTAGCCTCCTTCCAGTGTCAGCAGCAGCACTGGAAAAAACCTTCTAGGCTGTACATCTCCCTTCAAAATGTGACCAGACCCTGAGCATGCCTCACTCCAGCCCCTGGATTAATGGCACAGGCTCCTGACCAATCTCTCTGCTTCTTGCTTGGCCCCACCATCCACATAGAGCAGCAAGTGAACCTTCTAAGACATCAGTCAGATTGAGCCCTTCCTCTGCTCAAAACCCTCCAATGGCTCCTGTCTCCATCAGACTACAAACTGTTGTCCTTACAGAGGCCCACGGACTGCCTGATGGGCCCTCCGCACTCTCTGATCTCATGTCCATTCCCATCATGATCCTCCATTCCAGCCACACTAGCCTCTTGTGGCTCCAAAATGCCACGCCTGCTCCTGCCACAGGGCCTTTGCACAGCCTCTGCCCCGCCACACAGCAGCTCCCACACACCCTTTAGGTCTCTGTCCTGACCACCCATTCAAATATGACCAACCCTCACCCAAGGCACTTCTGACCTCTTTGCTTTATTTCTCTCCAGAGCACGCATTACCACCTGGCTCCAGCTGACAAAACTGTACATCACACACGTGTTCATTAACTGTCTGTCTCCCACACCAGACACTAGCTCCCCGAGGGCAGGGGCCCTGCTCTGCTCAGGACTGGATCTCCAGCCCTTGGAGCAGCGGTGTCCCGGTGACTGTCTGCGGGCTCCGCCCATCTTTACACTTGGGGTCTAGCAGGGTCACTCTAGCCCTGAGGCACCCCCTCTACTGGCAGGTGTATTTCCTCCGCCATTTCTCCCCAGTTTCCCTAACGGCTGACACTTGGTCCTCACCAACCAGCTGTGCTGTGCTGGACATTTTGTGGCCCTTCCCCACCTTCAAACTGCTCACCTTGTAATTTAGCTCACGGACGGCTCTTCCTAAAAGCCTGCCCTGATCCCTTTCCCCATTTAGGTACTTCCATGCATTTCACCCAACTCTGCGGTCCTACATGACGTGCCCAGCTGTCATTTGCTTGCATTTATCCTCCTAAATCCACCCACTCTTCAAGGCAAGACCACTTTTCCATCTTGGAATCCCCAGCAGCAAGCTTAGCACCAAGACCACTTATAATGTTTATTTTATCATCTGTCAATTTTCACTCCTTATTTCAAAAGGAATTTGAGGTGCGTCAGAGAGAAGCAAAGAGTAGGGTTGAGGCAGCTGACATACAAGAAGATTCTGGGTGGAGAAAACAAAGACGGGGTGGCTGGGCCACAGGATGGCACTCACTCCAGCATCCTGGGCAGTTACCCCGCGTGGGCTGCCATGTCGGCCCCACACTTCCTGGTAGCAGCCTCAGTACCTGGGGTAACAAATTAATAGTTTCACGCTGGAAGGAAACCATCTATTACAGGAGGAACTGTTGTTATGGTTCTCCTGGCAAGTTTACAAACAAGGACCAATGCCAGGCTGGGGGCTGGCACCACTCCCAAAGAGTGAAGCCATTCCATCAGAAGCACCTGGAAAGCTCTAGGAGGACCAGCCACACCCCTCTACAGACTTGCCGAGACCCACGGCCCTGATGGAGTCCCTTTCAGTGCTGCCATCTGTTGACAGGTTGGACAACGCCATCCTGGGTCACGGAGCCTCCATGCAGCAAAGGCCCCTGACCAACCTGCCACGGACCAGGTGACCGTCCAACCACTGATGCAAACAGACGCGAAGGTGAGAGCAGAAAGAGCCCTGGCTGAGGCTCACATCTTAGCTCCACCACGACCAGCTGTGCGTCTGCACAGGCTCAGTGGACCCCAGAGGGTCTCCACTGCCTGACCCAGAAAACGGCCAATCCCCCACACCCAACCATCTCAGTCTGAACCCTGCGGTCAGCCCAGATGACCTCTCCCAGTGCCCTCCCCATCTGAGGCTTCTTGCCCACATCTCCCCACCCCTCGGCCCCCGTCTGAGTCACGTCTGCTCTTAGCTATATGTTTCACCCTGGAAGAGCCCCCTATGTTTCTATTTTCCCGTAAAAATAAATGATCTCTAACGCCCAACCGAGAGAAGAATCTCGATTAAAAACTCAAAACTGGAGAAGGCATCTATATAAAGAAACTCAAAATTGGAGAAGGTGTCTATATAAAGACTGGTGGCGCTTTGAAAAAGAGACACGGTGACAAGTCCAAGAATAGCTCCTGTAAGTATGGTTGCAACATTGAAAACCAGTGCCAGAAATATTTCCTAAAAGAGAAGATTTGGGTTGTAAATCATCATCTTTGTCTGTCATCCCAAATTAAATGAATAAACACAAGGAAATGGGAGGGGGTTGTTTCAGGAAGTGCACACACGCTTCCATCTTCCCCTTCTGAGCAAGGGCTGGGTGTGTCAAAGGCTGTTTTGTCTTCAGCTAACAGCGGTGCTGACGGGACTGTGTATAGACTTCCCGAGACGGCGCAACCGCTGAGCTCTGGCCCCGCTAAGGGGTGACCCGCTAGGGCATCTATTCAGTGTGGCCGGTTTCCTGCTGGGCTTTGCTTCCTCTCCCTCGAGTGCTCTCCTTATGTAGGTCATCTAGTTCCCAAGAAGTCCACTCAGAGGGTGAGTGACTTGCCCTCAAATCAGACCCAGGACTTCAACAGAATATGTTCCAGGTGCCTACTGTCTCCCAACGGGTGCCCATGGATGAACCGCCCCCGTGGGCTCCAGAGCCCCCTTCCAGGACGGGGGTCACGGCTGTCTCACCAGGGCCCGACTCCTAGCAGGAAGGGGAGGGAGGTACTTCCCAGGAGGGGAAGCCGTGGCCTCGGCGGGCGCTTCTGCAGCCTGACCTACCCTGGCCACGTTTCTGACCGTGTCTCGTGCTGGGGCCCCGTGATTTACAGACCACTGATTTCATTCTCAGGCAGCCCTCGCTGTTTACAAAGCATTTCCCCCAACATGATCTCATGCCTTTTCTCACAGCAACTCTGAAGTAAGTAGGACTGTCTGCATCTTAGAGATGCGGAGAACAATGTGAAACTGGGTTTTTACAGCTTCCAAGGGTACCACCAAATGACTCAAGGGCTTTCATTCTGCTGCTGCTGCTGCTAAGTTGCTTCAGTCGTGTCCGACTCTGTGCGACCCCATAGATGGCAGCCCACCAGGCTCCTCCCGTCCCTGGGATTCTCCAGGCAAGAACACTGGAGTGGGTTGCCATTTCCTTCTCCAATGCATGAAAGTGAAAAGTGAAAGTGAAGTCGCTCAGTCATGTCCAACTCTCAGCGACCCCATGTCCGACTCTCAGCGACCCCATGGACCCTCTGTCCATGGGATTGTCCAGGCAAGAGTACTGGAGTGGGGTGCTATTGCCTTTTCCCAAGGGCTTTCATGATAACCCCCAAAATACTTCCAGGGGTACTGACAAATAACTCTAGGATTTTCATAATAACCCCCAAATACTTTAGGCAGTGTTCTGACTTACAGGCGCAGGGTCCCTGGCATCGAGAGAGGCAAGTGAAGGCAGCTCTCAAGGGTCGCCCTGCTTCATGGCACTAAACCCCGCAAACTTGGGCGCTGGCAGCAGAGGTGGGCACTGAGTCCCACCCTTTCACACGTGGGACAGGGACCTTCCTGGAAAGGACCTCTGCCTGCCTGGGTCCCGCAAGTGAGCAGGATCCTGGCCTGGTGACACCTCAGACCTGGGAGAAGTGGGGGTTTTGCTCCCCAGAGGAAAGGACCCTGATAGCTGCCTTTTTTCCATGCAGCCCACACACACCAGAGAGGGGAAGACACACAGATGGAGCTCAGAACCTCAGCTCTGGCAGGTGCCCTGTATGTTCTTGCTGCTAAGTCGCTTCAGTCGTGTCCGACTCTGTGCGACCCCACAGACCACAGGCCACCAGGCTCCCCATCCCTGGGATTCTCCAGGCAAGAACACTGGAGTGGGTTGCCATTTCCTTCTCCAATGCATGAAAGTGAAAAGTGAAAGTCAAGTCGCTCAATCGTATCCAACTCTTAGCGACCCCATGGACTGCAGCCTACCAGGCTCCTCCGCCCATGGGATTTTCCAGGCAAGAGTACTGGAGTGGGCTGCCATTGCCTTCTCCCTGTATGTTCTTAATCGACTGAAATTACACTGCCAGGGTTGTGGTAGAGAGCCTGAGGGGAGACAATGGAGTCATCTTTCCAGCAAACACGACCTGAGGCTTCTGGACACTGTGCTGGGCGTAGAAGACCAGGTTCAAGGACGCACGGCTCCTCTACACGCCTGCTCTACGTGACTGGGGAACCTGGAGGCCTTGCCCCCACCACACTGCACAAGGGAGTGCCCACTACCCAGGGAGCCCTGAGGAAGTGCCAGCCACCCTGGTGAAGGCTGGGGAGAAGGGTCGGGAAAAGCTTCAAAGTGGCAGGGGCTTTGGGCAGAGCTTCAAGGAGCATACCCAAGCTCCAGCTGTGAGGTCGCCAAGCCGAGTTCCTACTGGACTCCACCACCTGCAAGCCTGACTTCATGTCTCAGAGCTTCAGTTGCTTCATCTATAATGTTCAAGGGTAATGACATCATTGTTGGACTTGTGTAAAGTCCCATTAGTAAATCGAGACAGAATGCAACCAAAAAATGAATATTTTGCAACTCCTAATACAAACAATGGACATAGATATGGATCATCGTATCATCATTTTATCATCAGTGGATGATAAAACCACTGGGTGAGGCTACTGGGGAATCTGATAAGGGATGGAACAAGCCACAGTCAAGGTCAATATCACTGAAGAGGGGCATGGGGAACACAGGACACACACGGCACCATCTAGGAAGGACCCTCACCCCAAAAGTGAACTGGAATCAAAGCAAGTCCCTAGAACTAACCACCAGTATCCAGGAGATACAGAGGGTAGCACAACAGATGAAATGATACCATGAGGAAGCAACAGCAAAGCCAGACCATGGGACCATCTACAGGACGAAGGACCTGGTTTCTCCCAGGAATCGATGGCTTATAAACAAAGGTGGCTGGGGGGCAGTAACAGAAGAGGCCAAGGAGACATTACAACTAAACGCAACGTGTGGACTTTGTTGAGTCTCTGTTAACAGACCAGTGATTTGAAAAGATATTTTTATGGATACGTGTACATGTATGACTGAGTCCCTTTGATGTCCACCTGAAACCATCACAACATTGTTAACTGGTTATACTCCATATAAAATAAGAAGTCAAAGAAAATAAAAAATAAATTAAAAATAGAAGAAGACATCTTTGAAACAGATGGCGCACAAGAATCCCTGCCAATTTTGTTAGGTGCATGTGCTAAGCCCAACTCTTCGTGACCCTAGGGACCACTGTCCATGGGACTCTCCAGGCAAGAAAGAGGGTGTGGACTGCCATTTCCTCCTCCAGGGGATCTTCCCTCCCAGGGATCGAATCTGCATCTTCTGTGCCGGCAGAGGGGTTCCTCACTGGCAGAGGGGCTCCTCACTGCTGAGCCACTTTGGAAGCCCACTTCAGGTGCACGGTAGCTTTGCAAAAATAAAAGTGTTTATCAATGGAGGAAGAATAATCGTTTCAATAAACAGTACTAGCTAGAACAACTGGATATCCAGAGACCAAAAAAAAAAAAAAGAACCTTAACCTAAACCTTACACCATACACAAAAATTAATTTAAAATGGATCATGGATTTAAATGCAAAGTGTAGGGACTTCCCCGGTGTCTCAGTGGATAGGAATCCGCCTGCCAATGGAGGGGGCATGGGATCCCTTGTCCAGGAAGATCCCATATGCCACAGAGCAACTAAGCCCACGCACTACAACTAGCCTTACTCTAGAGACCAAGAGCTGCAACCACCGAAGTGTGTACACCCTGGAGCTCATGCTCCACAGCAAGAAAAACGACCACAAGGAGAAGCCTGGGCACCTCAACAAATACTAGCCCCCACTCACCTTGACTACAGAAAGCCCACGTAAGAAGCAACAAAAATTCAGCGCAGTCAAGACTACAAACCTTTTAGAAGACATAGGAGGAAATCTTTGAAACACAGGGCTAGGTGCAGCCTTCTTAGACTTAACACCAAAAGCATGACTCTCTAAAAGGAAAAACTGACTGGACATCACCAAAAGTAAAAACTTTCATGCTGTGATTATGTGAACAGCATGAACAGACAAGCCACAGAGCAGAAGAAAATATCTTTGAGCCACATATCCAACAAATAATCAGCATCTGGAATATAAAATATAGCAGGGCTTCCCTGGTGGCTTAGAGGGTAAAGCATCTGCTTGCAATGCAGGAGACCCGGGTTCGATCCCTGGGTCGGGAAGATCCCCTGGAGAAGGAAATGGCACCCCACTCCAGTATTCTCACCTGGAAAATCCCATGGACGAAGGAGCCTGGTGGCTGCAGTCCATGGGGTCGCACAGAGTGGGACACGACTGAATGACGACACCTTAAGAGTGCTCAAAGCTCAACAGTAAAAAAAAATAAAAAATAAAAAATAAAACCCAAACAATTCAGTCAGAAAATTCACAAAAGATACAAACAGACACTTCACACAGAAGAAGCACGGCCAACACGTAAATGGCTGTTCAACATTAGCAATTAGGAAAACGCAAACTAAAACCACAATGAAGTATCACTCAGTTCAGTTCAGTTCAATTCAGTCGCTCCGTCGTGTCCGACTCTTTGCGAGCCCATGATTTGCAGCACGCCAGGCCTCCCTGTCCCCACATATAAATACGAAATAGTGACATCAAACGTAGGTGAGGATGCAAAGAAACTGGCTCACACATACATTCCTGGAGGCAGTATGAGAAGGTAGAGCCGCGCTGCGAGAGTCTGGCAGTTTCTTATAAAACTGACACGCACTTACCACACAACTCAGTATCACTCTTCAACATTTATCCTAGAGAAATGAAAATGTACATTCACACAAAAACCTATACACGAAATGTTCACAGCAGCTGCCTTTGTAACTGTCAGGGAAGCATGGAAACAATGCAAATGTCCTTCTACAGGTGAAAGGTTAAACATTCAGTACATCCAGACCAGGGAACACCACTCAGCAACAAAGAGGACAAACTATCGATACAGGCAGCAGTCTAAAGGGATCTCGAGGGATTGTTTAGTGAAAACAGTCAGTCTCAAAATACCACATAGTGCCTGGTTCCATTTATGTAACATCCTCAAGACAACAAATCTATAAAGATGGAGAACAGATCAGTGGTTGACCGAGGCAGCAAGGAAAGTGGGTGCACAGATACAGGGAGGGAAACCCAGGAGTTCCCTCCAGGCGGAGAGATACTTTGTATCTTGAAGTGGTGGCGGCTACAGGAGACTACAGGTGAAAACTACAGAAAAGGACACACACAGGAAAACAGTGGAAACTGAGGAAGGTCTGTCGTCCGTGGCCTAGTTGGGCTTCCCTGGTAGCTCAGCAGTAAAGAACCCGCCTGCAATGCAGGAGATGCAGGTTTGATCCCTGGGTTGGGAAGATCCCCTGGAGAAGGAAATGGCAACCCACTCCAGTATTCTTGCCTGGAAAATCCCATGGACAGAGGAACCTGGTGGGCTACAGTCCATGGACTGTAGAGTCAGACACGATTTAGCACCTGAACAACTGCTGCCTAGTTAACAGTACCATAGGGACTTCCCTGGCGGTCCAGTGGCTAAGACTCCATGCTCCCAAGGCACCGGCCCCAGGCTCCAATCTCTGGTCAGGGCACTAGATCCCATAGGAAGCAACTAAGAGTTTTCAAGGCTCAACTAAAGATCTCACATGCTGCAACTAAGACCCAGCACAGCCAAACAAACAAATATTTTCAAAAAAACAGTACTATACTAATGTCCACATCCTGGTTTTGATATTGGCCTACAGCAATTTTGAGATGTTAGCCTTGGCGGAGGAAGGGTACATGGGGTTTTATCTACTATTTTTGCAACTTCCTATGAGCTTATAATTATTTCAAAATGTAAAAGGTTTTAAAAGGCCCTTATCAAGTAGAGATGCACATTGAACTACTTCAGGATGAAAAAGAACATGACAGCTGGGATTTTGCTCTTTGGAAAGGCGGAGAGAGACAGATGCTAACAAGACTGCCAGATGTCACTAACTTGCAGCTGAGTGACTGGCAGGTAGAAACATAGACTTCTAGGTGCTCTACTTCCCTGCGTTAGACACTTTGCATAATAAAGTTTTAGACCACAGAACAGGAGAATTTCCCACCAAATTTGTAATGAGATGGGCACTGACTCAGGAAAGCATCTCTATCAGAGATTCACCAGTTGGTTATCTTGTAGAAACACAATCAAAAAGATTTGTCAAACCTAATCACTGACCTCAACACATCTTTCTTTAACCAAAACAAAAGAAAAGTTCCACTTGCCCATTTTTCCCTGTGACCACTGGCTATCAGAGATATGCTTCCCAAGGATGTTTCAAAAACATCTTTTGGTGCTATTTCAGTGGCTAAGTCATGTCCGACTCTTGTGACCCCATGGACTGCAGCTTGCCTGGCTCCTCTGTCCATGAGATTTCCCAGGCAAGAATACTGGAGTGAGTTGCCATTTCCTTCTCCTGGGGATCTTCTTGACCCAGGGATCAAACCCTCATCTCCTGCATTAGCAGGCGGGTTCTTTACCATTGAGTTAGGACGGAAGCCTAATAACATCTTTAAGCATGTTTAACATGTCCCTCACAGCAAAGGCTTGTTATCACAGTCAATGAGAAAGGAACTGCTCTTTAAAAGAAACCTCAGTTAGGGCAGAGGTTTCCAGAAAAGTATATATAAAACACTTCTCCTGTTACAAGAGTATGTCACCCAAAACAATATGCTGAAACTTAAAAAAAAAAAAAAAAGCTCATAACTGAGCTCCTAAAAGCCTACGTAACAGAATTTTCTAATCTGTTTAAAAATTTCCAAAGCATCTGAGTGGGTTTTGGACTCATGCGTTAAGAACTTTAAAATACCTTCCATTTAGTTTACAGGAACATCTGATTGGCCTCGGGGAGGATGGAAATGTACTAGCCAAATTTCAACAAATCCTCTGCATACTCGTGCATGGGATGAAAAAATGAGTAACCCGATTTAGAAAACAAGCCAGTGATGCGTTTCCTCTGTGTGCAGCTACGTGTCCCAGGCAGGGATCTTTTTCAGGGAGGGCAGCCATTAAAACGAAGTATCTAAACAAACTGGTCTCTCCCACAGCATCAGAGCACAGTTTCCAAAAATAAGTACATGAAGTCGGAAGGTTTTTGAACTACTAACAATTTTTAATTTTTAAAAATCATTACATCTTTAACTCATCTTCTGATTTCCAGTTTTAGTGTAGGTTTTATGATGCATGTATTGCAACAGTGTCTCTTTACAGGTTTTGTGTAAACACTAGCTTCCCCAGTGGCTCAGCAGTAAAGAATCTGCCTGCCAACACAGGAGATGCAGGAGACCTGGGTTCAGTTCCTGGGTTGGGAAGATCCCCTGCAAGAGGAAACGGCACTCAACTGAGTGACTAAGCGCATGTGTGTGCGTGTGTTAGTCGCTCAGTCGTGTCTGACTCTTTGAGACTCCGTGGACTTTAGCCCACCAGGCTCCTCTGTCCATGGAATTCTCCAGGCAAGAACACTGGAGTGGGTTGCCATTTCCTTCTCCAATAATGGGGGCACATGCCCCCAGAGTTCTTCTACTGATAGGGACATGTGAGTAAAGAAAGTCTGGAGTGATGCTGTAAGCAGTGGGAAAAGCCAGTCACTGACATGGCTCCTAACTTTCTCTTCAGTCCCTCTGCTTCTGTCTCCCCGCCTCCCTCAGCCCCAGGCTGAACCAGAAGGAAAGCACCATCAAGGTCTGGTCTTGCCTCTCTCTTCCAGTAGCCCACCTACCAGCAAGGCGGCTCCAGACATGGGCCTTATTCACCTGCCCCTGCTGCACTCGGTCGTAGGGTCTGAGTCAGGGAAGCCAGGCTGGAACCTCGGTGCCGCTACCCAGCAGTGGCTGGGCAGGTGACCGAATTGGTTTTCTGGGTGCACCATGCTGTAAGCAGGACCCTTGGGCCAAAGGAGTTTACCAACTCAAGAGCTGTTCAGATTTAAGGAAGGATTGTGGTGCTGTATTGGTTGGATGGCATCACCGACTCGATGGACATGGGTTTGGGTGGACTCCGGGAGTTGGTGATGGACAGGGAGGCCTGGTGTGCTGCAGTTCACGGGGTCGCAAAGAGTCGGACACGACTGAGCAACTGAACCGAACCGAACTGTGGTGCTGTATGGGCTCCCTGGTGGCTCAGACGGTAAAGCGTCTGCCTGCAACGCGGGAGAGCCAGGTTAGATCCCTGGGTTGGGAAGATCCCCTGGAGAAGGAAAACAGCAACCCACTTCAGTACTCTTGCCTGGAAAATTCCATGGACAGAGGAGGCTGGTAGGCTACAGTCCATGGGGTCGCAAAGAGTCAGACTTCACTTTTTTTTTCTTTCTATGAGCTTCCTAGGTGGCACTAACGGTAAAGAACCCATATGCCAGTGGAGTAGACAGAATAGACTTGGGTTCAGTCCTTGGGTTGGGAAGATCCCCTGGAGGAGGAAAGGGCAGTCCACTTCAGTATTCTTGCCTGGAGAATCCCATGGACAGAGGAGCCTGGTGGGCTACAGCCAGCCGCTAAGTCATTTCAGTTCAGTTGTGTCTGACCCTGTGCGACTCCATAGACAGCAGCCCACTGGAGTGGGTTGCCATTTCCTTCTCCAATGCACGAAAGTGAAAAGTGAAAGTGAAGCCGCTCCAGTCATGTCCGACTCTTTGCGACCCTCTGGGCTCCCGTCAGACATGACTGGAGCGACTTTAGCACGCGTGCATGGTGCTGTATATACTGCTTACGTGGTAACACCCCTAGAGGGGTCTGGGTGGCACCCCCAAATCAAACACATAGTATTTCCACAGAGAAAGGTGAGATATTTTTAAAGACCATAATTAGTCTCGCATCAATTCAGGTCAGATTTTTGCCACAAAATTAGTTTGCTGCAGACTTAGGAAGAACCTTTGGGATTTCAAGCGTTCTGGATTCCAGAAAGGAGGAGAAGGGACATGGCCCTGGACCATCCTCCAACGTTTTGGGGAGTGATGCTCCAGGAAGCAGGAATCAAGTGCAGTTTATGTTTTCACTTATCTTCAAACATGCCCACATCCCTCCTCCTGATCGAAATTCTCTGAGAACACATGAGGCTTTGATGGTGGGATGCAGAGGTCCAGAGCCCTTGGCAGCCAGGCCCCAGCCTCCTTCCCTGCCTCTTCCTTGAGTGCTGGCAACACAGAGTCCCTCCACATGTGGCCTGGCCCCTGTCCCAACACACCCTCCTCTCAGCCCTGGTCCTTGTGGCAAGTGACCACTTTCACTCACGAGCCATCCTCAGCATCACAGCCTCCGTGAGAGCCGGCCCACGCCCTCCCAGCCGTCTCCATGAGGTTTGTTCTGACAGTGTTCCCATCTCCCCACACCTGAGTCATCCATCTCTCAGCCTGGCACAGCACCAGATACCCGGTCCCTGGCACAGCAGGGACCCGGAAGAGAAGGATCAATCAGCTGACTGACGAATGCCAGGCATTAAGCCACATAATGCAGGCCGCCGGCTTTCCGTCACATGGTCCCTTCCTAGCCATTCAGAGTTCTGCTGAAGGACCTCGATGCTTGGCTGGAGGAAGGGATAGGCCAGGGCAAAGGATGGAGGCCGAGTCACGCTGTCTCACACATGTCTTCCAATGCGGAGAGGCCACGCCACTGAGGGCAAAGGGATTTGTCCCAAGTGCTCCATCAGAACTTAGTCCACCTGGTGTGAGCAACAAAAAGGTGAGAACCTGCCAAGACAGGGATGTTTGAACCAACTGGCACAAGATAGCAAAATGTTCTGGCTGCTTCCAGAAGACGGAGGCTCCCAATCAAACAGGGCTAGAGGTCTCCTGGTGCAGGGACACTGGTTGAGGAACCTCTGGAGGGTGGTTTACTCTTTCTTGTCTTCTCCCCAGTCAGCCTGCAAGCCTGTGGAGGTCAGAGGTCATGTCTCATGTGCAGCTCTGATCTCTAGCACCTACCTCAGAGCCTGGATGTGGTCAGCACTCCACAGGCTTCGGCTGGATAAGGGCGGGGGAAACCAAATGAATGTTCGGGCTCTGCAACTCCTTCCAATTCTAACATCCTATGACACCTCCCACCAGCCCTGTACCAACCCCCAGGAACAACACCTCCTGTGCCACCCGCCCCCTCCTCCCTGCCTCTGTAGCTGTCACTCCTTCTATGGACCATTAGTTTGTACGTGGCATGTCCTCCCTGGCCTTTCCCATTATCTACCACAATTGGCATTAAATCTGTTCCCTTAACATCCTGAGTCGGGCTCCATGAGGGCAGGGACTAAGTGCCACGATGAAATGTGCCTGCTGAATGACTGCTGTGGGGGTATGGTGACAAGCACACTCAGCCGGGGTGCACCCAGAGCAGGACACTGTCAGGTGAGGGGCGTCGCGTCCTGACGGGCACATGGCCTGCGGCACTCTGCAGTTGACAAAGCACTCCTGACAGCCGTGGGGAGTGGGTTTTATTGGAGTTGCAGCATCTTGGCAGGGTAACAGGGTCTTCTGGAAGGGCCTCGGGGAGCAGCAGGCCTCAAGACTGGACAGAGCTCACCTGGCAGGTGCAGAAAGCCCGGCTTCAGGGGACTGGGGGAACAGGGTCAGGCAAACCCAGCACACAAGCGAGGAGTGCTGGTTTATGAATGTCCTCCACACCTCCAATCAGCCCCTAGAAGGGCACCTGAGATCACAGGATCAGAGCACAGGGAGATGGGGGGCCTTCAAGTAAAACTCAACCAGGCCCTGGCAAGGTTTGGTGAACTACGCCACAGCTTAGCAAGCAACCTGGAGTGACGCAAATGCTCACGGCTGCTAATACAGCCCCACCCCGTCCTTCTCTGGGAAAGACATCTTCTGGCTGACTCCCATTCTGAAGACACCCACCTTTTCCAGAAAAGCTACGGAGCTATGTATAGTCCCCAGACTCAGTCACCTGCCTTGAAACTATGTATTTCACCGTCTCACCCAGATTTTATTCTATCATTTCACTTCATGCTTGGGCGATACCTCACTGTTTCGTGTCCCCTACAGATTTTCTGTGTGGAAGGCTGAATAATGGCATCCCAAAGATATTCACCTGAACTTGCAAATATTTTACCTTAAATGGCCAAAGGAACCTTGCAGGTGTGGTTAAGGCTCTTGAGATGAAGAGATTATCCCAGATTATCTGAGTAGGCCAGACAGAATCACAAGGGTCCTTACAAGAGGGGAAAAGAAAGGCTTTGAAGCTAAAGGAAGGGCCCTGAGCCAAAGAATGCAAGTGGCCTCTAGAAGCTGGAAAAGGCAAGGAAATAGATTCTCCCCCATTGAGCCTTCAGAAGGAATGGGGCCCTCCCAACGCCTTGACTTCAGAGCCGTGAATACATTTCAGACTTCTGACTGCAAAACCAGAAGAGAACAAATTCATCTTTTAAGTCACTAAGTTGCTGGCAGTTTGTGAGAGCCTCAGTGGAAACTTAATACACCTAGTTTACAGATGAGGAAAACAGGGGTCTGGAAGGCTAAGGCCATCTGCCCACGGAATCCTGGTAAAAGGCTCCTCACGCTGCCCGCACCGTCCTGTCAGGCCCCGGATTTCCAAGGGCTGTTAAAGAGCCGTGAGCTCTGGAGTCAGACAGCAGGACTTGACTTCCAGGCCCATCACGTACTCACTCTGTGTCTGTGGGCAAGTTACACAACCTCTCCTTGCTGCAGCTTCCTCAGTGGTAAGATGGGGCTGCAGCCACCCTTAGGTTCGAGAGAACTGCAGGGAATAAACAAGTTACTACACAGCACCGAGGACAGGGTCAGGAGGGCATGGCGTTATCCGTGACAACTCGCTCCCGTTTCACAGGCATTCCCTCCTTTGGCCAGGGTGGGAGGGCACCCACCCAACAGTCTCTGAGACCCGGGCCAGTCCTGTCTCCAGTGGTCAGCTCTGTTTCAAACCTTCCAAGGTCATATTTTCATTCATTAGGTTCCGATCCTAACCCTGTTGAGCTGCAGCCACGAAGTGCTTGCTCGGACGGTTGCTACACACCCATGAGCCAAGCTGGGCTGGCAACACATTCACCCGCACATCTCTGGAATATTAATACAGCCCGGGAGGGATTTCAGTTCTTTTATTTAAGATCCGTGGAGAAACTTTCACCTCCACAGAGCTCACTAGGCACCACTTGATCTGAGCATGGTTAATCTGAACTGGCCGCTGCCCCCACTTCGGCCACCGGGGGGATGACGGGTCCTCTGGTCTCCGGGGGCTGTCTGCTCTGTGAACTTCTGGGTGACTGCCTTTTGGGGGAGGCTGACCCACATCAGAGCAGGTCAGCAGCCCTCAGCCTGGCCTTTCTCCAGAGGGGATTACAGGGAAAGAGCAGCCAGGGGCTGGGCGGTTCTGCCTGGTTAGCCTCTGGAAAGAGTATCACATGCCCTCCCGAGGGGGCAGGGTCCTGTCCCTGGGTCCCACTCCCCTGGGATCAACACAGACAAGCCAAGGCCAGTCCAGTGGCTCGGCATCTGTCCGTCTTCTCCTGGGGCCAAGTTCCCACAAATCTCTCAACAGGAAAGAAAAACCATCCAATCGTCTATCTATCCTTCACTTGGTGGTAGGGACGGGGGGTAGGTGCCGAAATGAAAGAGAACAAAGTAATCCAAAATCCTTCAGCAAGAGCTTACTTAATTCAGCCTTGTAATTAAGTTTTGTTTTCCAATACATACCAGGCCAAATTTTGACCCTTACAGTTTTCTCCCAAACTGAGAACAGATGGGCCAGTGCTCAGCCTCTCTAACTAGACTCTGTGTCCCTCTAATGAAACCACCTTTTCAGCCAGCTAAACCCAATCCAGCCCTAAGCAAATGGGTCCCCTTTGGATGAGAAACCCTGAACCTCAATAGTCCCACTGGCCCGGAAAACAGCCTGTGGAAGCTGAGACAGCTGAACCTGCCCCGACCCCTAGGACTCCTCTGGCAAGAAGTCCAGCTTCAGCCCTGGGTACCCAGTGAGAAATCCCAGCCTGAATGTCATTCATGAAAACATGTATGTACTGAGTGGGCTGAGCCAGCATTCCACCCTGGGTGCACACCCCACAGGAATCCATGTGTGTCCCACAGATAAGAACAAGACATTTCATAGCAGCCCTGTTTAAAACACCCAAAACCTGGACGCAGAGTGAATAAGCAGGGATGGTGGATCCAGGAACAGTGAGTGAGGGGCTCCAGCCCTCGGGGGTGGAAAATCCAGGCGTAACTTACAGTCAGCCCTTTGCATCCACATCTGTAGATTCAACCAACCACGGATCAGGCAGCACTGTGAGCACATTTATTGAAAAAAAATCCATGGATAAGTGGACCCACATAGTTCAAAGCCATGTTCAAGGACCAACTGTATATTGAAACAGCGTGGTCTTCCACGCCGCAGTGAGCAAGGACTGCTCTACACAACCTGGGTGACTCTTCTAAAGACATGACTCCATTTTCAAGCAGGCCAGATCCAGTCAATAGTGGTGAGGTATGAGAGTGGTTGCCTCTGAGGTTTTGACCTGGAGAAGGCCCCAGGGAGCCCCAGGAGAGGTTGGGAATGCTCTGCAGCTTGAGCTGGACAGTGATTTACACAGGTATTTACAAATGTAAAAATCATCGCACTGCACACCTACCTGTGTACTTTACTGCAGCAGGTTAATGAACATACATCTTCAAGCACCTTCTGTGTGCTAAGTCCAAAGGGTATCTCAAGCAAGGCTCTAGCCCTTAAGAGCTCACAGTCCAGTAGGGAAGAAAATATTAATACACTCAAATAACAATGCAAAGTTACCCATGACCAGCGGGGCAGGTGATGAGAGAGTTGGCCAGGGGATTGCTGGCATCACTGCTGAGTCAGGGAAAGGGGGAGAAAAAACTGATCCAATGCAGGAGTTTTGGAGGCAGCCAGACCTGTGTCCGATCCTACTTCTCACTGTGTGACTTGGACCCGATGTTTGCTCTGCTTCTTCAGCCTACGGGGGAACCACAGTGGAAAGCACAGCATTTCCTGGGTCCTTGCAAGGACCAGGGAAAGAATGCACAGAGCACTGGGCCGTGAGATTTGTTATTCCTGCCATGAGGCTGCGCCCGCCCTGTGCCAGGCACCACGGTTCACAGATGTTAAACGGGCCCTGCCCCCCTCCCCTGCCTCTTGATCCCACCACGAAGAGGGCAGCCACCACTCACCCACTCTAACAAAAGTGCAAGCATCTAACAAAACAGGGGCTGTGATGTGGACTTGGCCCTAAAGGAACCTGCAGCCCAGTGGGGAATCAGACACCTAGGACACAGTGTAAAAGGCTTAAGTGCAGCGGAGAGGAAGAGATAAAGAAACAGGGGAGGTCAGAGGGCAGAGGGAGGTGGAAGCTGAGCTGGATCTTCAGCGGTAGATAGGATTTGGGCACGTGGAGACCGCCTGGGAGGGAGAGGCAGGCAGGCAGGCAGAGGGAACGGCGTGAGCAGCAGCACAGAGGTGGGCAGGCGAGGAGGCACGTGGAAGAAAGGGCGCCCAGTCAAGTGTGGCTCAACCAGGGGCCCAAGAAGCAGGGCCTGGGGCAGGGACTTCACTCATGTGTCAGAGGGGGAACCCCCGAAGATTTCAGAGGTCAGAAAATAAGCATATCAGAACAGGGATTTCAATACCAAGCTAGACAACAGCAGTGCTTCAGAGGGACCAGAGGGAGGGGGCTCCATTTCTCCAGGGCTGGGGCTAGGGGTCAGACTTCCCAAGAAACACCCAAACTTCCACATCTGGTCCCCTTCATGAGACCCAAGCTTGCATTCTTGATTAACTGATGGTCAGGGGGTCCCTTGGACAGCAAGGAGAACAAACCAGTCAATCCTAAAGGAAATCAACCCTGAATATTCACTGGGAAGGCGATACTGAAGCTGAAGTTCCAATACTTTAGCCACCTGTTGTGAAGAGCCGACTCACTGGAAAAGACCCTGATGCTAGGAAAAAGGGCAGGAGGAAAAGGTGGGGACAGAGGATGAGATGGTTGGATGGCATCACTGACTCAATGGACATGAGTCTGAACAAACTCTGGGAGATAGTGAAGGACAAGGAAGCCTGGTGTGCTGTAGCCCATGGGGTTGCAAAGAGTTGGACACGACTATAACAACTACAACAGGGGCCTGAGTGAGGACGCTGCTCCTTGACAGGGTAGCCTTGGCCTTCCTGCATGGGCAAGAGGTGAGGATACATTTCCTGTGCTTCTTGTTTATTTAATTGTATTCATTTTAAGTTTTTGAAAAAGTCACATAGTCACATGAATCGGCACTCAAAAGGTATGAGGGGTCTCCAGTGAACAGCTCCCAGGCACCACCCCGACCCCACAGGCACCCCAGTCACCGATTTTGTGTGAACCCCCAGAGACCCTGAGCACACACAGAAGCGAATGCACTTTCCACTTCCCTTCACTTTCACACAGACGGAGGCACAGCATACACACACGTCCTGCACCTGCCTCGTTCACAGAAATCTATCTGGTGATTGCTCTGTATCTGTGGATGGCAAGCAGTCTCCATCTTACTTTTCAGGGCTGCACAGTGGTCCATGGTGTGGATGGACCATAATTTGTTCCTGGCCCTCTGCGGATGGACTTTCAGGTTGCTTCCAACCGTGACTAACTGCACAGTCACTTTGTACACGTGGAATTTCATCTGTAGGGTAAATTCCTAGAAGTGCAACTGCCGGGTGAGAGCCTCAAACATCTGTAATTGTAAAAAGCATTGCTGGAGACGCAGGATACATTTTAATCACTCATCCAAGAAAGAAGCCGAATTATTGAGGAAAATACTGACAACAGGTAGTCCCACGGACATCCAGATGAAGAGAGAGTAGAGAAAAGCCCCATTTTCAGCAGACAGAGAGCACTGGGTCAGGAGATGGCTCTAGACCCAGAGCAGCCCTGGCTCGCCAGTGCCCTGGTCCATGAACTCGCATTTCCTCACCTGTGAGTGAAGGGCCAGACCTGCTCAACCCCTTGGCCCTTCCTGGCACAGACAGGCTCTGGTTCCAGGGCCAGTGGGAGTACGGACGAAGACTGCAGTCACCACGACACCCGGCTTTAATTGGTCTCTCTGGGCAAAGGTGCCAGGGGAGAGGCAGGGAGACCACGAAGAAGGCCTGGTGGGGAGGGGTGGGAGTGCAGAGCCTGGGAAGGCAGGGTGCTTTCAGTCTGGCCATCCTGATCCAGTGACACGCACCTGCATGAGCTGGAGGGACACCTGAATGACATTCCATTCACTGCTGTGTCCAGCAGACCCGTTACGTAACAGCCACGGCCACCCAACCCTCGCTCATCAAGCGGCGGCCGGCAGAGGATGGAGGCGGGCCTCTGGATGCCTCATGCCCTCCCTGTGAGATAGGACAGCTGGGTAAATGCAACGGGCAGGGTGGGGCTTTCTCCCACCCCCACAAATCCAGCTCAACGACCCCAAACTGCAAATGGAAGAAGTGGTCTTCTGTCCCAGTCAAGTGGGAGATACCTCTTGGCAAACCAAAGGCAGCATTCGAGGGCCAGAAGGCTCGCCAGCCTTCCCCATTCCCAGCCTGTGCTCTGCTCCAGCAGACTGGATGGCCAGGGCCTCCTGTAAATCAAATCATCCTCAGATGCACTGAGGTTATGGCTGTCAACACTTTTCTAACCACTGCCCCATGCCTCAGCCCTTCTTTGTAAAGCAAATACATACCGCCTTGTCAAGTCCAGACTTTCATACATACTATTTGTTTAAAACCCACCGACCAACTCATGGGGAGACACACTTTTCTTCCTGGAAGCGACGCCTTGACACCTACTGTTCCAGACAAGCTCACTCCCTCTGTTCCTCCACTCACCAGCCTGGGCCTGTGCTCGGGGTGGCCCCCCGACCTGCAAAGCCTTCTTCGGCTCCTCCACCTGCCCACCGCCACTGTCCGTCAGAGCCCCAGCTCAGCTGCCCTCCTGGGGAGTCCCAGCTCCTCAGCCCACCGGCAGGCAGAGCAGAGGGCTGCCTCCTGGGGCCCCCACAGCTTCAACCAGATTCTCTATTAACACGCTTTCCAAGTCTAAGAAGCAATTCCACCTGCCAGGCTTCCCATTGGGACTGCAGGCTCTCTGGGGGTAGTGGCTGTGCTGGAGGGGCCACTCAGAGCAGCGAGGGCACAGGATTTGAAACTGAAAACCTGGGTGCTTCCTTCCACAGTTTCTTAGGCAAATTCACCCTTCTGAGCCTCAGTCTATCCATCTACAAAACGGGCGCAAAATTTTCAAGATGCCAGGGCCTTTGGGAGGATTAAATGAAATGTTGTTTGTGAAAAGTCATTCACAAACCGCAAAGCCTTAACACCAATCCCAGTGAGGATTAGGAATATTAGTACTAATTAATATAAGAACATTGATTAATACTCATTTCTTCACACACATCCCTTTACCAACACCTATCATTGTGCCTGCAGGCACCCAAAACGACTGCTCGTGGAACTCAGGTTCTCTGTTCATTCTAGATGGAAATAAAATACACAACTGCTAGAGACATAGAGACCAAGAGCCTCTGCCAGCAGCTACAGCAGCCGCCGCCATGGGGTTAGTTATTTTCACCTGGAGCTTTCCTGTAAGTGATGACCCAGAGGGCTTTGGTGAACAGCTCGCCCAGAAGGATGGAGGTACCCAGCCACCTGCCAGAAGGACAGGGCCTCCCTGGGTGCAGGCTGCCCACAGGGGCTGCAGTAGGAGAAAAATAAAGGTACCAACCTCCACACACATTTCACTCAGGATGCGGAGGCTGTCAGATCTGAAAGTCCCTTTCAGGGTGACAGATGCGGTAACTCCTAGAGGTCTCACGCCATCCCCTGCCTGGAGGTGAGGGTGGGGGACAGCCATCCTGGGACCACTCTTGGCCAGAAGCTACAGAGCCCACAGATCATGGCTCCCCAGCCAGGAGACTGAAGTCTTCCAGAAGATCGCCAAACACACTTCAGGCTGGAAAAGAAAACACGCGCGCGCACACACACACCCCTTCTCCATCCATCTTCACGTGACGATGAAGACGGGTTCTCCCTCCAAAACAGAAACCAGGCCCCTCCTCTGGGGGGTGGGAGGAGGTTCAGAGTTTCCTAACCTAGGACCTCTTCTGGGCCCTGTGGCAGCCAGCAGGTGACAAGCAGCCCCACTGGAGGGCAAGTGACTGTACCAAGGTCAGCACCAGGCTCTTTGACTCTGGGCAGTGTTCTGCCTGCTCCTCACACCGTAGGGCCATCCAGCAAACAGGGTGGGGACCCTGTCTTTCCCACAGAAACCTTGACACAAAGCACTAGGAGGCTCTGCTTTAGCCCCTCTCCAATTCTTTCACAGCGATGGCCAGCTTTTCACGGCATGGGTAAAGGCCTGTGACCCGCTGTGATATGAACAATGAGATAACGCAGGATTATGCCTAGGAGAATTATGCCACTTTTCCACAGTGACTATTTCTTGGTTATCGGAACTCTGGGGTGATTTTTATTCTTACCCTCCACTCTCTTCTGTGCTCCAAATTTACTATAACCAACAAGTACTATTTTCAAAAGCAGAGATGCCTATTGTTTTCCATAGGCTGAAACATCACAAGCTTCCCGTGAAATGCTCATTTCGTCGTGTGTGACTTTTTAAAAACACAGTAAAGCTGGAAGTGACGCAGGTTAGGCACAAAGGCTTTCTGGGTGGGATCTTCCCTCTCTGGTTTCCGCCCCAGAAGAGAAGGAAAAGGAGGTGACTGTGGGGCTTCCTGCCTCCCAGGCCCAGGCCCGAGACCTCCAGGCCATCAGACAGAGCCTGCCCTTGGGCAGACCCAAGGCTGTTCAATGTACCTATAGGTTCCTGATACAAGCTCAGTCCTAATAAACAATGTTGTTCTGACCTGTCACTTCTCAAGAACAATTCTAGCTTTATCCTGAGTGGCAATGATATTAAGCCATCCAAGGGTTGGCTTGTTCGGTCAAAAACTATTTCAGCACCTACTCTGTGCAAGGCATCATGCCAGACACTGAGCCACCATTAACCCCAAACTGGAAAAACGACCAACAAGAGAAAGGCAGGCCCATGTCACCCTTCTAAGTTCTGCCCTGGTATAGGGTTTCAGATGCACTAAAACAGCAGCAAACAGCAACGTGAACAAGTGCTGCCTAATTCCAGTGCCGCCCCTCCCAGGACTTGGGCAAAGTGGGGGCCAAGCCTGAGTCCCTGATGACAACCCAGCAGCTTAACTGCACTGAATTAAGGTACCTGAACTGCAGGCCACTTGGCAGACGGAGACAAGACAGGGAGGGAACATGAGATAACCTGAAACCTGGGGACCATCCAAATCTTCTCTCCTGGGCCCTTCACACTGTACTTCCTCCCCTTCCTGTCCTCTTGGAGCCTAGAAGATCACATTCAATTAACATTAACTGAGGGCTTACTATGTGCTGAGCCCTGATGCCAAATATGCTCTGCATATGCTGTTCCCTCTGCCTGGAACCTGCTTCCATACACACCAGGTGGCAGCTTATATGTTACCTGGTCAGAGAACTGCCTGCCCAGGCAGCAATGCCCCGATGTTCCCTCAGGGTACCCGTGACCCCTGGAGCGGTTCTCTCCCCAGATGGATACTCGGCTCCCTGCACTGACACACAGGTGTGCAACACCTCTTTCCTGAATAAACTAAACAGTTTGGAAGGTAATAATAAAAACCACTGTTTACTGAGCACGTACTATGGGCCGAGTGCTATGGGAACTCCATGCAGACATTAGAACATCGTCGGCATATGACGGCTACACTCTTACTACTGCCCTTTCACAGATGAAGGAAATTGCATCATCTCCCCCTATTTTCAAAGAATGGGAATTAGAACCCGGTCCGCAACTTTTCCAAGGCCACGCAGCTAATGAGAGTGAAGACTGAACCTCAGCTCTCAATTCGCTCTCCAGAAGGCTCGGCTGACCTCCCTCTCTCCCCAGGACTCCAAGGGGCGCTTCTTGGCCCTGTGTCCCCAGTGACCATTTCTGTCCCCTTTCTGAATCCTCAGCCTCCTCTCCCAAGGCACTTCACTCAAAAGTCATCCCTGACTCCTCCCCCAACAACCTACACCCATGGATTCCCATAGCCGACGTGGATCCCCCTATGCCGTGCTTCACCGGATGTCCTGTGCAAAGACCCTTAGTCTTTCAGCCCTGCAGGGCGGGACAGGCTGGGGCACTCAGCTGGCTACTCAACACCCAGCAAAGCGGGCGGCTAGGGAAGGCATGCCCCCCATGAACCCACGAGCGGGATCGGGCGGATAAGCCCAGCTCTCTGTGCCCACTTCCCGCTCTGTTCCTAGCCCCACCCCTGCCTGTATTTATAGCACTCATGAGCATGGGGGCCTGGACGATGCGAGATGGAGAAGAGGGCCGCCCACTTAGTCCAGATCCTCAGGGTGAGAAGTCAGGGAGGACCTGCCAGGCCCAGAACAGCCAGGAAGGACCGAAGTTCCAGCTCAGAGAGCCACCCCCACCACCAGCCACAGCGGCCAGGTCAGAACCGCCCTGACAGCAGTGGGCTCCAGAGGCCCGTCCTGCGTCACACAGGCTATCAAGACCAGAAGCTGCTGGAAGAACAGAAGGGAAAGGCCACAGGGACCAAAAGGATGCCACTGACCTGAGGGAGAGCAAAAGGAAGAAAAGCCCAGTGTCCTTGGAGTTACCTGCAGGAAGGAAGGAAGGGGGAGACGCACCAACATACTGCCCTGGAATATGCAGTTGAGGATGTTACTTCCTTTTTGAAACCTTCAGGACTCCCTGCTGGCCACTCTGGGGTCAAGTCTGAACTCCTTAGCAGGGCCTTCAAAGGTTGTCAGGCCCCGGGCCCTTGCAGCCATGTCTGGGAGGCGATGTATTTCAGGCCTTTGCACCTCTGCCCGGGGGCTCCCTCTGCCTGCAAGGTCCTCTCCCTCTCCTTGGGCAGAGTATCCCTGTCCTTCCAGGCCTGGCACACCCCAGGGTTAGTGGGGAAGAGCATGGGCTCCAGGGTCAGCTCCCCGAACAGTGCAGCTTTAACCTCCTAGGCTGCCTCCTCTGAAAAACGTGGAGAAAACTGTTCCCACCTAACTGGGTGGTGGGGGATGAAACGCAGTAATTCACGAAAGCACTTTGAACTGTGCCTGGCACACAGTAAGTGCTTAATAAACAAGCTGTTGTTCCCATTGTTCTCTGGCTCGGCTAGGGCCCTCTGTTTTCACCACAAGCAGAGCACTGTCTGGCATGTATCTGTTACCAGGTGGACAGCCTCAGCCAACCACTGCCTCCCAAGAGACACAACCCACGACTCAGCACAGTGCTGGGCACACAGTAGGTCTTCAGCAAGTGCTCACCACCTTTGAGGGTCCAACGGCAGACCCCCTCACCCGGAGCTTTTCCAGGGCCCAGCTGCTTCCACAGCTCACCAAATCCCCGGTCTCCAGGCCCAGCTGAGTGAGAAGGGCATTCACAGTTACTTGGTTTCAAAACAATGAAGGGCTGTCCTCTGCCTTCCCAGGCTGCTTCCACTCCAGGGAATTCACAGGGAGAAATGAGCACAGCAGGGACTGGAAATAGCACGGAGCCCCTCTCGGGGAAGAGAGCACGGCCGGCCCGCCAGGAACCAGGAGCAAAACCTCAAAGGCAGAGGAGAAAACAGCCTCCAGACAGAAGCCCGAGCTCTGCAGAACTCGGCCAACCCCAGCGAACTAGGACAAGATCACTTGCACCCATTCTGCCTTGAAGCTCTTCTTCCCACCCTCTTGGCCACCTTTAGATAGGGTTCCTGGTATAACCCACTACTACCACGTGGGAGCAACCGACAACACATCCCCCCTAGGCTGCACAAAGGAACCAGGTCGCGTGGGGTTCCTGGAGGGAGCTAACAGTGCCTTCTCCACGCACACTAGCTATCAGGGCCTCGTGTCTGGACTGAGGTCACTATCTACGTCCATCTCCCAGCAGACCAGAAGCCCTCAGAGGCCAGGCACCAGGTCCCATTCATCTTTAAACCCCTGTGCCCCTAGCATAGTGCCTGGCACGCAGTAGATGCTCAGTAAGCTGTGTGTGCTCAGTTGCTAAGTCCTGTCCGACTGTTTGTGACCCTATGGACTGTAGCCCGCCAGGCTCCTCCATCCATGGGATTTTCCCAGGCAAGAATACTGGAGTGGGTTGCCATTCCATATTCCAGGGGATCTTCCTGACTCAGAAATCAAACTCACATCTCCTGTATTAGCAGGCAGATTCTTTACCCCTGAGCCACCTAGGAAGTCCCGCTAGGTTAAGTTACAAGGCAGCAAAACCTGGCAGCAAGAGAGCGGTGCTGGTTCATGGACCACTCCATCCGGGCCTCCCACAAACATGGACAAGGAGTCACGTGCTCCCTCTGGGTCTCACTCTCCACATTTGTAAAGAGGGATAACAAACAGTTCTGCATTCTCACAGCCACAGAGAGAACTAACTGGGGAAACACACATGGAAAGCACCATAGCATCAGAGGAATGCTAGTTACCTTTCCATTTCAGCTCAGCTCTCTCTGCACCTTCCCACCTCATGTTGGAGCCTTTTCTGCTGGCCATGTGCCCCCTCCCCCAGCACTGAACCTACTCTGCATTGCCTCTATTGTTTTATATCTTTCACATCATTGTGACTACCTGGTTTTAAGTTGGATTCCCCCACCGACTGGAGAGGTCCTGAATCCCAGAGGCACCATGTGTTCCGTGTTCAAAGCCTGATAAAATGGGCACACAGGCCTGAATGCAGGGCCCCTCCCACCCACAGTCCAAGCTCTGATACACACACGGCACACTGAAAAGGAAGGGAGATAGGAAGGAATGCTGCAGATGTAACCTGTGAAGGAGTCACACCTCTGAGACCTGTACCTCTTCGGCAGGTGTGTGAGCTTGTCTGCCTCCACGGCACAAGGGCCTCCAGGGCACTGATTGCTGCTTCTTTCCTTACATAAAGCACCAGGCAGTCAGATAAATAATACATGGCCTTTGCCTCACTCGTAGGTATCAGACGTGCAAACACCTGCTTAGTCCCAAAGTGCCCTGGGTGTGTGTGTGTAATGCCTGGCCTTACACAACTCCAGGAGGCATATATGAGTTGGGAACTGATACTCATGCCCACCTCTCAACCCTATCCTCCAGCCTTGGCCTGGAGTCCATCAGCACTAGACCCCAGCAGGGTAGTCCAGGGAGGAAACCTAGGGCAGGCATGCACACACCCTAAACCAGTCTCGGGGGTCCTTTCCCACGAAAACATCCTTGGAGCCCCAGGTCCCTGCTGGTGCCCCTCCAGACTGCAGACCTGTATGCAAGCCGTGTACACCTTCATGCACGCATCCCCGGGAGGCCTTGCCAGGCCAGCCACCATCCCAGATCACAGCTCGCCCCCCCCCCCGCGAACCCCCCCAACCCCGGCACAGGAGCTCCCCCACTCACTCGGTCGTGCCAGGCGCCAGCACACCCACCAGGCGCACACAATCCCACTTGTGAAGGGCCTGTCCAGCCCGCCTCCCCTCTTCCCCCAGCCAGCCCCACGGGCAGGTCCGATTACACTCCAGGCGCGGGCCCCGCCACGTTGGCGAGGAGGGGGCCAGGGCACACCCACGGGCGGCCCGCGACCTCGCAGGGCGGGGAGAAGGCGCAGGGCTAGGCCGGCGGGGCCGCAGACGCCCCCTCCCTCCGCTGCCAAGACAGCCGCCTCCATCCCCTTTCCCGCCTGAGGACTTGCGGCCAAGGCGAACCGCGGGGACGACCCCCCGAGCGGGCCCCTCCAGACCGGAGCAGCTCCTCCGCTCCCGAGAGCCCTCGGCTACCTCCCCCTGCCTCGGGGCCTCCAGCGCAGCGCTGGTGGGCAGAGTACCTCAGGAGCCCATGGCGGCGGCGTGTGCGGGCGACGCGCGGCAGCTGGACTGGGAGAGCGAGGCAGGCGGACAGCACCGCGGCCCCGAAGTCTCGCCGCTGGCCGGCGCGTCCCGGGCCCAGCCGAGTGCCGCCGCGGCGCGCCTGCGCACTGAGCGCGCCGCCGGGGAGGGCGGGGCGGCGAACGCGAGGCTGAGATCACTCGCCCGGCCTTAAAGGGACCGCGGCCCCAAACCGCTGGTGGTGGGAGCGATCTCGGCTCTCCAGCGGCCGGCAAACCAGTCGAGTCGCCTCCCCCGCCTCCATCCGACGCCCCCCAACCCCGCCCACCACTGAGCTTCTAGGGGTGCAGGGACAGAGTCGTGGGCTCCAAGCTCTGTCCTGGCACTCTCAGGCTGTATGGAACTTCACTTCTTTTAACCTTAACTCTCTCCATTTGGGCCTGTTTGAAAATGAAACAGTAACTGCTTTTTAATTGAGTGAAGGATGCAGGCGTTTGTGGAAAGAATGTCTACTGAAGTGCTGTGTGCAATAATCGAAATGAAATTGCAAAAGAGAGAAAGAGGTTTTTCTTCCCACTCCACTTAGCAGCGCTTCCGTCTTGCCCCACCTCGCTCTAGGTAGCGTAACTAGCAAATTCTTCAGATATCATTCAAACCGCTCACCTCATTTCTAAGTGCCAGGTCCACACCAAACAGCAGTTTAACTGAAAAACAGAAAATCCAATCAAGTTTGGCTTTGGTGTATTCAAGATCCCCACATTTATTTCTGTCCTCAGCCCAGACTCCTCCCCTGAACTATGTAGTCAACACCTCATCCTTGAGGTCCAATAGGAGCTCAAAGTCAACAGACCCACAACAGAACCATCTCCTCTCAAACTGCAGAGACCTGCACTCTCATAGCCTACCCACAACAGCAGTTAGCAGCTCCCCACTTCCAACACCAGCCCAGAGCTCCTGGAGTTACCCTTGGATCCTTCTTCTCAAATGCTTACCCACTAGACCAGGAAATTATGTTGGCTGCGTGCTAAGTCGCTTCAGTTGTGTCGACTATTTGCAACCCCATGGACTGTAGCCCACCAGGTTCCTCTGTACGTGAGAATCTCCAGGCAAGAATACTGGAAGGGGTTGCCATGCCCTCCTCCAGAGGATCTTCCCTACTCAGGTATTGAACCTGCGTCTCTTACGTCTCCTGCATTGGCAGGCGAGTTCTTTACCACTGGCACCACCTAGACTCTGACCTCTTCCACTTCATCTCCACTGCTACCAACCACTTTGCTTATTTTCTGTTCATAATTATTGCAATATTCTTGTTAGGGAATGAATGCTTGCATCCCCTCAGATTCACATGCTGAAATCCTAACCCCCAAATGTGATGGTGTTAGGAGTTGGGGATGGAAGGTGATTAGCTCATCTGGGTGGAGCAGAGCAACTTTTGGAGCAAACTTATATAGGATTTTAGAAAGAGACCCCAGAGAACTCTGTAGCCTGCTTTCTGCCTCCTGAGAATACAGAAAGAAGTTAGCAGACTATAACCCAAAAAAGGGCCCTCAGCAGAACCTATCATGCTGGCAGGCAGCCTGATCTTGAACTTCTAGCCTCCAGAACTATGAGGAGTAAGTGTCTCTCGTTGATAAGCCACTCAGTTTACAATAATCTGTTATAGCAGCCCAAGCTGACCAGTTGAACGGTTCTATGAAGACCTACAAGACCTTCTAGAACTAACATCCAAAATAGATGGCCTTTTCATTATAGGGGACTGGAATGCAAAAGTAGAAGTCAAGAGATACCTGGAGTAAAAGGCAAATTTGGCCCTGGAGTACAGAATGAAGTAGGGCAAAGGCTAACAGAGTTTTGCCAAGAGAACGCACTGGTCATAGCAAACACCCTCTTCCAACAACGCAAGAGAAGACTCTACACATGGACATCACCAGATGGTCAACACTGAAATCAGATTGATTATATTCTTCGCAGCCAAAGAATGGAGAAGCTCTCTACAGTAAGCAAAAATAAGACCAGGAGCTGACTGTGGCTCAGATCATGAACTCCTTATTGCCAAATTCAGACTTAAATTGAAGAAAGTAGGAAAACCACTAGACCATTCAGGTATGACCTAAATCAAATCCCTTACAATTATACAATGGAAGTGACAAATAGATTTAAGGGATTAGATCTGATAGACAGAGTGCCTAAAGAACTATGAACATGACTATGGTTCGAGACATTGTACAGGAGGCAGTGATCAAGACCATCCCTAAGAAAAGAAATGCAAAAAGGCAAAACAGTTGTCTGAGGAGGCCTTACAAATAGCTGAGAAAAGAAGAGAAGCTTAAGGCAAAGGAAAAAAGGAAAGATATACCCATTTGTATGCAGAGCCAAAGTCTTTGACTGTGTGGATCACAACAAACTGTGGAAAATTCTTAAAGAGATGGGAACACCAGACCACCTGACCTGCCTCCTGAGAAATCTGTTTGCAGATTAAGAAGCAACAGTTAGAGCTGGTCTTGGAACAATAGACTTATTCCCAAATCGGGAAAGGAGTACATCAAGGCTGCATATTGTCACCCTGCTTATTTAACTTCTATGCAGAGTACATCATGAGAAATGCTGAGCTGGAAGAAGCACAAGCTGGAATCAAGTTTGCTGGGAGAAATATCAATAACCTCAGATACACAGATGACACCACCCTTATGGCAGAAAGTGAAGAGGAACTAAAGAGCCAAAGAGCCTCTTGATGGAAGTGAAAGAGGTAAAAAAGTTGGCTTAAAACTCAACATTCAGAATACTAAGATCATGACATCCAGTCCAATCACTTCATGGAAAATAGGTGGGGAAACAATGGAAACAGTGACAGACTTTATTTTGGGGGGCTCCGAAAATCACTGCAGATGGTGACTACAGCCATGAAATTAAAAGACACTTGTTCCTTAGAAGAAAAGCTATGACCAACCTAGACAGCATATTAAAAAGCAGAGATATTACTTTGCCAACAAATGTCCATCTAGTCAAAGCTATGGTTTTTCCAGTAGTCTTTACCAGTTGAGCCACAAGGAAAGCACACGGATATGAGAGTTGGACCATAAAGAAAGCTGAGTGCCGAAGAATTGATGCTTTTGAACTGTGGTGTTGAGAAGACTCTTGAGAGTCCCTTGGACTGCTAGGAGAGCCAACCAGTCCATCCTAAAGAAAATCAGTCCTCAATACTCATTGGAAGGACTGATGCTGAAGCTGAAACTCCAATACTTTGGCCACCTAATGTGAAGAACTGACTGACTGGAAAAGACCCTGATGCTGGGAAAGATTGAAGGCAGGAGGAAAAGGGAACGACGGAGGATGAGATGGTTGGATGGCATCACCCACTTGATGGACATGAGTTTGACCAAGCTCAGAGAGTTGGTAATGGACAGGGTAGCCTGGCGTGCTGCAGTCCATGGGATCACAAAGAGTCAGACACGACTGAGCAGCTGAACTGAACCGAAGCTGGCCAGGGTGATTATGATATTTTCCTAACCTGTTTCCATTTTTCCAGGCTTTCCTGGTGCCCCAGTCTACTTCAGTGCAGGAGCCAGAAGGATTCTTTGATTTATTCTTTAAGGTTTAGTTGTTGTGTTTTTTTGTTTTATTTTTTATGTGGACCTTTTTAAAGTCTTTATTGAATTTATTACAATATTGTTTCTTTTGTATGGCCAGGAGGCATGTTGGAGACTAGCTCCCCAACCAGGGATCAAGCCTACCTCCCTGCATTAGAAGGCGAAGTCCTAACCCCTGGACCACCAGGGAAGTCCCCAGAGGGATTCTTTTAAAAACTAACTCAGAACATAGCACTTGTTTGCTCAAAGCCTTCCCCTGGCTGCCCAATTCACTCTGAGTAAAACCTAAAGACGTTACAGATCCCTGCTGAGTTTTGCCTTGCTTTGTCTAACATTCCACCCACCCAGCCATGTCCGACCTCATCTCCTCTGTTTCTTTCCCTCTATGCTGACCCCTTGCTGTTTCTAGAACAAATGAACCCTTGGCCTCAAATCCTTTGCCCTGGGCTCTTCCCCACTGCTGGGACTGCTGGGACTGCTGTTCCCTCAGATACCTATTGCTGTTCCCCAGTGGCTCAACAGTAAAGAATCCGCCTGCAATGCAGAAGATGTGCCAGGTTCGATTCCTGGGTCAGAAAGATGCCCTGGAGAAGGAAACGGCAACCCACTCCAGTGTTCTTGCCTGGAGAATCCCATGGACAGAGGAGCCTGGCAGGCTATACAGTCCATGGGGTTGCAAAAGAGTCGTACACGACTTACTGACTGAATACACATGCAGATACCTGAATGCCCCCTCCTTCACTTCCTTCTAGGGTTTACTGACACATTCCCCACTCAGGAAGCCTGCCTTGACCACCCTAGTAAAATTGGCAAACTCCTTACCTGCAAGTCCTGATTCCCCCTTTTCATGCTCTAGTTTTCCCCACATCACTTAATTTCTATCATAACATAGTTTGCCTGTTTTACTGTTTGTCTTCAACCTGTAAAACATAAATTCTAGAAGAACAAAGATTTTGTCCTTGTTGTGTCCTGATATAATCCCAGTACTTAGTACTAGGGCTGGTATAGACAACACGCTTTAAGAATATTTGTAGCAGGAACAGAGATCATCTAGAGAAAGTCTTCTAGGCAAATTCCTTCCCAGCCCCCAGGTAGGAAGTTGCTCAGGGCTTTCCCAGCACACAAACAACATTTATCATCAGTTGCATCATCTTCACTTGCTCATGACTTCCTGATTCTCTCTCCCTGCACATGAAGCCCTCCAGGGCAAAGTCCTTGTCTCAGTTATCACCATATCTTATGCTCAGCACAGAAACCTAGAAAACAGACACATCAGACCAAGCCACACCCTTATTCAAGTTCTTAGTCCCTGTTCACCAAGGGCAATCTTTGAGTTTCAATTTACAGAGGCCCCAGGCTGGCAGGAGCAGAGGCAGGTGGTGGGTATTTTTAGGTCTGGGTTGTTCAGACAGGGGCTCACACACAGAAAGTCACCTGGCCTGACTGACATGGCAGGTTGGCAGCAGGTGGCACTGGGAGCCCTCACTGTTTTCTCCTTGTCTTTCCTCATCCTCTCCCCAGGCTGTCTAATATAGAAGATAAATGTTTCCCTGCTCTGTCACCTCCTCACTCCTTGCAAATTTTCATTCACCCTGGCTCAAAGATGTCGCTCACATCAGTCCCCTCGCCCTTTCATGCCCAGGGCCACTGTCCTAGTTCAGGTCCCCTTGGTGTGTGTTAGTCGCTCACCATGTCTGATTCTTTGTGACGCCATGGACTGTAGTCTGCCAGGCTCCTCTGTCCATGGAGTTCTCCAGGCAAGAATACTGGGTAGGTTGCCATTTCCTTCTCCAGGGGACCCCCTTAGTTCTGGACAATAATAACAGTTCCCCAGCTCACCAGACACCTTTATCCCTGCGCACTGGCTACAGGAGGAGTCTTTTTCCACCTCCAGCAACCAGCTTCTCTTCCTTCAAAGGCCAATTCAGATGTCATCTTTTGGTTCTTTCTAGATCCCCACCTCCCCCACCCTCCCTTCCCCCATTCTGTTTTAATTAGCTTCTCCCCAACAAGAAAAAAAATCACAAATGATTTGAAACGCATCACAGAATAGTTAGGTAACTATGGTAGATCCATGGCCCTAGTGGTCAACAACCCGCCTGCCAGTGCAGGAGATGTAGAAGACTGGAGTTTGGTCCCTGGGTGGGGAAGATCCCCCGGAGAAGGACACGGCAACCCACGCCAGTATTCTTGCCTGGAGAATCCCATGAGCAGAAGGGCAGAGGGACCTGGTAGGCTACATTCAGTGGGATCACAAGGAGTCAGAGACAGCTGAAGCAACTTAGCACGCAGGTACACACACAATGATATATATTGTGTAGATATCAGAACAGCCTCTACACATTACGGATAACAAGCGGACAATGATTAGGAAGACTACTCATCTTCCTAATAAATTTGTAATAAATTTGTAATAAAAAGTAATAAATTTGCATGGCAGCCTGATCTGAACTCTGTAGTTTAAAAAAAATAATAAGTCTTAGAAGAAAGATTTGAAGGAAATAAAACAAAATGTTAGTAGTGGATTCTCCTAAGTAGCAGGATTATGAATATTAACTATCTTCTCTCCCCTCTTCCTTCTCTCTCTTTTACTTGTTTAATTTTTGTTTGCATTTTCCAAAACGTGTTTGCAAAAAGCGTGCAATGTTTTCAAAGTAAGACAACAGGTTGTTTAAAGAAATGATTTGTTGTTCCCTCCCTTCTATTTGCATCATTTCAGCTGAATGCATCTGGCTTCCTGCCCCACCCCACCCCGACTAAGGGCCTCTCATGGGTAATGGGGACCAGGCTGGATTACCTCTGATCCCAAATCCACTCCTAGCATCTGCTGGAGAGTACAGAGGAAAGAGGCAGGGCCTCAGTGGTGCTAGCTGATGAGTGGCCTAGAGCCCAGAGCACTTCAGATACACTTACCTGCAGTCTCTGCATCTCCCGCTTGCCCCCAAGGATGCTGTGGGAGCTCTGGCCAAGTGCTCTGGAGAGGCAGTGTGGTGTGGCAGGCAGAGCACAGGGTCAGCTCCACTTACTTCCTAGCGGTATGGTCTTAGGCAGGTGGCTTTGCCTCTCTGAGGCTCAGTTTCCCCATCATACAAAAGTGTTGACACAGAATTTTGCTCATGGCTGACAAGAATGCTACAGTCTATGGCATGGGGCTGCTGAAGCCCCAACTAACTTATTACCCGAATTGGATCCATTTGGTTGCAGCGGATTAAAAGCCAATTCAAACTAACTTTAGGAAAAAAAAAAGAAAGAAAGAGAATTTAAGTGCTCACTTAATTAGAAAGTGTGAGGCACAGCTGGATGTGAGGCTTCACACACCTTCATTAGCTCACTATTTCTCTCATTCTTCTGTGGGGGGGTGTGTGTGAGGGGCTTGTTCCCAGGTAGTCTTTTCTCTCTACAACAGATTACCTTTCCTTTTGTGGCTGTTCAGTCGCTCAGTCATTTCTGACTCTTTGTGACCCCATGGACTGCAGCATGCCAGGCTACCCTATCCTTTACTATCTTCCAGAGCTTGCTCAAACTCATGTCCATCCAACCATCTCATCCTCTGTTGTCCCCTTCTTCTCCTGCCCTCAATCTTTCCCAGCATCAGAGTATTTTCTAATGAGTCGGCTCTTCCCATCAGGTGGCCAAAGTATTGGAGTTTCAGCTTCAGCAACAGTCCTTCCGATGAATATTCAGGGCTGATTTCCTCTAGGACTGATTGGTTTGTTCCCCGTGCTGTCCAGGGACTCTCAAGGGGCTTCTCCCAGCACCATAGCATCCTCTTCAGTCCTCAGCCTTCTTTATGGTCCAGCTCTCACGTCCATACATGACTACTGGAAAAACCATAATACCTTTCCCAAGAATTCCAAAAATTCTGTTCCATAATTGCCTCTGATTGGCCCATCTTGGATCACTTTCCCATCTCTGAGCCAGTCACTGGAGCCAGGAACTGCAGCGCTCCAATTGGCCAATCCTAGGTCAATGGCCGTTTGGTGATGTCCAAGTGTAAAGTCATCTCTTGTGTTGTTGAAAAAGCGTATTTGCTATGACCAATGCATTCTCTTGGCAGAATTCTGTTAGCCTTTGTCCTGCTTTATTTTGTACTTCAAAGCCAAACTTGCATGTTACTCCTACTTTTGCATTCCAAACCCCTATGATGAACAGGACATCATTTTTTGGTGTTAGTTCTAGGAGGTCTTCTAGGTCTTCATGGAAATGATCAACTTTAGCTTCTTCGACATAAGTGGTTGGTGCATAGACTTGGATTACTGTGATATTGAATAGTTTGCCTTGGAAACGAATTGAGATCATTCTGTCATTTTTAAGGTTGCACCCAAGTACTGCATTTTGGACTCTTTCATTGATTAAGCAACAGTTTAAACCCTGTGTGGAACAACTGACTGATTCAGAATTGAGAAAGGAGTACGACAAGGCTGTTTGTTGTCACCCTGTTTATTTAACTTCTATGCAGAGCACATCATATGAAATGCCGGGCTGGATGAGTTCCAAGCTGGAATCAAGATTGCCAGGTGAGATATCAACAACCTCAGATATGCAGATGATATCATTCTAATGGCAGAAAGCTAGGAGGAACTAAAGAGCCTTTTGTTAAGGGTGAAGGAAGAGAGTATAAAAGTTGGCTTAAAACTCAGTATTAAAGACACTAAGATCATGGCATCCGGTCCCATCACTTCATGGCAAATAGATGGGGAAAAGGAGGAAGCAGGGACAGATTTACTCTTTTTAGGCTCTAAAGTCACTGCAGATGGTGACTGCAGCCATGAGATTAGAAGGCGATCGCTTCTTGGCAGGAAAGCTATGGCAAACCTAGACGGTGTGCTAAGAAGCAAAGACATCACTTTGCTGACAAAAGTCCCTATAGTTAGTTAAGGCTATGGTCCTTCCAGTAGTCATGTACAGATGTGAGAGTTGGATCATAAAGAAGGCTGAGTGCCAAAGAATTGGTGCTTTCGAACTGTGATGCTGGAGAAGACTCTTGAGAGCCCCTTGAAAAGCAAGGAGATCAAGCCAGTCATTCTTAAAGGAAATCAACCCTGCATATTCATTGGAAGCACTGATGCTGAAGCTGAAGCTCCAGCACTTTGGCCACCTGATGCGAATAGCTGACTCACTGGAAAATACTCTGATGTTAAGAAAGATTGAGGGCAAGAGGAGAAGAGAGCAACAGAGGATGAGATGGTTGAATGGCATCATCAACTCAATGGACACGAGTTTGAGCAAACTCTGGGAGAGGATGAAGGACAGGGAAGCCTGGTGTGTTGCAGTCCATGGGATTGCAAAAGAGTCAGGTATGATTTGTCAGCTGAGCAACAACAACCATACCGTCATTTCAGGGCTGATGTGAAGATGAAATAACACAAGGAAGGCTGTTAGCACTGGGCCTGACATGCTGTAAGGACTCACAAAGTATTGCATTTATTTACTTATCTATTTTTAGGCCATGCCAAGCTTGTGGCTCAGCTGGTAAAGAATCTGCCTGCAATGCGGGAGACCTGGGTTTGATCCCTAGGTTGGGAAGATCCCCTGGAGAAGGAAAAGGCTCCCCACTCCTGTATTCTGGCCTGGAGAATTCCATGGACTATATATAGTCCATGGAGTCAAAAAGAGTCAGACACAACTGAGCGACTCACTTTTCACCTAAGCCAACAAGTGAGATCTTAGTTCCCTGACCAGGGATTGAACCCCTGCCCCTGCATTGACCATGAGGAGTCTTAACCTCTGGACTGCCAGAGAAGTCCTCAAGAAAGTGCTGTGTTTGTTTGTTTGTTTGTTTTTAAGTCACATTTGACTCTTTGCAACCCCATGGACTATATAGTCCATGGAATTCTCTAGGTCAGAATACTGGAGTGGATAGCCTTTCCCTTCTCCAGGGGATCTTCCCAACCCAGGATTCGAACCCAGGTCTCCTGCATTGCAGGCAGATTCTTTACCAGCTGAGCCACAGAGGAAGCCTGGAAGTGCTATTTTTAAAATCTATAAATATAACTAGCAAGAAGTCCTTTCCTGAAATTCCTGTTTGCAACTGAAAACATAAACAGGCCCAACTGGGTCCATTTTGATGACCCTGCTTCAAACTCTGGCATCAGTGATTCTGTCCACAGCAACCACTTTGTGTCCGGCGTCAGGGCCTTTTTATTGTTCCCATCACCTGGACCACACTTCTTCTCACACCCTTTTCCTTCCCTAGTTAATTTCTGCCCCTCCGTCAGGTCCCTGATAAAACATCAGTTCCCCTGGATATGTCATTAAGTAGAGAAAAGAAAATATCATACAGAACAGTACTAACTATATCATTTATGCAAATGTATGTGTGTACATCTATTTGTGTGAGGTTTAAAATGCATAGTAGTTACTGAAGCTGTGCTCTACAGCCCAGGTGAGAGCCTGCACGTGGCAGCTACTGAAGCCAACACACCGAGCTCCCCAACAAGACAAGCCATCACAGTGAGAAGCCCGCCAACTGCAAGTGAAGAGTAACCCCCGCTCACCACAACTACAGAGATGCCACACACACCACAAAGACCCAGCACAGCCAAAAATACATGCTTTCTAAAAAGTACATAAAAAAATAGGGGATGCCCTGGTGGTCCGGTGGTTAGGGACTCTGGAGCTTTCACTGCAGAGGGTGTGGGTTCAATCCCTGGCTGGGGAACTAAGATCTGTCAAGCTGTGCAGTGTAGCTAAAAAAAAATAAAATGAATAAAAATAAATAAAATGCATAGTAATTTTCTGGAATGCAGAAGAATGGCCCCTCCCATGAACAGAGGGCAAACAAGGACTGGGTGTTAGTCATCTTTGCTCAGAACCCGACACACCAGGCCATCATATTCATCACCACTGCTATGCACTAAGCAGTTGCTATGTGGCAGGCAATGTACTAAGCTCTTCATTATCTCAATAAGCAGCAGTGGTGACTGCCATTTGGCCGATGAGGAAACTGAGGCATAGAGACGCATCATTACCTGGCCAAAGTCACACCTGAGCCGCCCAGCACACAGGGAGACCTAGTGGTCCCAGGTTTATTAAATGAACCCGGGACTCACACCAGTCCCACAGGGAACTAGGAAAAATCAACTGGCAAGACAAAATACTTCTGACTTCACCAAGACTTTCCTGTTGGGATAGTGACCATCAGCAAGCGGAACAAGGCCATTCCTGCCATCCAAGTTGTGTGTGTGTATGTGTGCATGCACGTGTGCGTGTGTGTGTGTGAATCAGAGATGTAGCTGGTGATGGATTTATGGGTTGCTGTGAAAAGAGCCTGAGTTGGAGACACAGAGAAGAGCTTCCTCTTTCTGCCTGTCTGTCACACGCGCACACACAGACTTACACATCTGGGCCTCCAACAAAGGTGAGATGAGTCCCACTTCAAGCTTACCTAGCCAAAACCAACAAGCAAATGAAAACAAAGAGAAGGATTTACTGCCAGTTTCCTTGGAATCACTAGGAACTTGTTTCAGGTTCTCCACAAAATCCCAGATTGCTGCCAACTATCCCGAGCACTGCGATCAGGAAAGGGAGGTTCTGCCACAGGTCAGGGACATGCAGGAGCTGGGGAGGCTGGGTTCAGGGTTTCCCAGGAAAGACTTTAATAAGAGGGAAGCGTCCAGAGTAGGTCTGGTGGCCCAGTCTCAGATCTGCTGTGACTCAGTAAACCTGAATGGGATGACTTCAGAGGGGCGGCACCTTAATCATAGGTGCTTTGAAGATGCAGGGATGAAAGGCCTTGGGAGGCATAATTACAGGAGATGCCATTCTCTCAGGGGCCTGCAGGAGCCCAAGTCACCATCTGCAGAGATATGTTGTGGGGGTCCCCAGTGGGGCCTTCTTAAAGGGGCAGCACCCCAGGGCTGGGCTCTCTGTTCCCTTCACTGCAGCTGCTGGCTAGACGGCTCTTCCATCCTATCAGCATCCCCTGCACGGGCAGTGCAGCCTCTGCGAAGCCAGGTTCCAGCTCTGCAGCTTCCTGCACCTCAATAGGCAACAGGACACAGCCTCACATGGAACAGTTGGGAGGACAGACAGGAAGATGCTGTTGGTGTCTCAGGGCTAGGGTGGAGGGAAGAATGAAGGGAGCAGGCCAGAGGAAGAGGAGGAGGGGAAGGTGGCTCTCAGTCACCATGGCAACACATCCCCAGCTCATCAGACCCCTTCTCCATCACCCAGCCATGCACAGCCCAGAAAGCTGGCCCCAGACAAGTGTGGCTTGAGCGAGAGAGATGTCTAGTGATTGGGCAGCTGGAGGCTGGAGCTTGGAATGTGTTTACTCTTCTGAACGATTAGACGGGTTCCTGTGGGCGCCTGTGTTGCAGGCTTTGGGAACAAGGATGTGACGTGGAGGCCTCAGCCTTCTTAGCTGTAACTATTCCCATCTCCGTTTCCGAAATAGAGCAGGGATGGGGGAGGGGGAGGCAAGGGAATGAGAGAGAATACAGGAGGGGAAGGCTACCTCCTTGGCTAAAGTCAGGCTGGAGTGACTCCTACTGGAGCTGATGGCAGGGGTCTGCCCGATCCACTCCCCCATGGGAGGCCCTGGCTTTTGGCAGAGGTGGGTGTCAGGGGGTGTGGGGGGCATCAGAAGGTAGGTGGGAAAGGGGAGAAGGAGAGAGGCTGCCACAGGGCAGCCCCGTGGCGCCAGCGGCTTGTGTTCTACGGCAGGGAGTGACTGAACCAAGTTCAGAGGAAGCCAAATCCTTCCTTCTGTACCAGATCATTTTCTGCAGGGGTCTCCTCGGTCTCCTCCCCTCCTTCCTCCTCCAGACCTTCTGCCATCCGGTCTTCGGTCCCCTTCCTCCAGCGATCTTTGGCCTCCAAACAAGAGCAGGCCTCCTGGATCCTCAAAGCCATCTCCTTCCACACCTCAACCCGTCGCCTCCCCTCCACTCTTCCCCACACCCCCTCAGATAAACGGTCACCTGTTGACTTTTGCTGGAGCGGGTACACTATGTGTGCGTGAGGGGCAAAGTTGCAGGGGTGGGAAGGGGCATGAGGGAACTTGTTGGCGGGTCGACATTGCCCACATCTGTTTCAGGTAGTGATTACACAGGTGCCTAGAAGCAGGTAAAAAGCTATGGATCCCTGTACACTTTAGATGTGTGCGTTTTTCTGTGCATACGTTATACTTCAATTCTTAGAAAAGAAAAAGAAGATCTAGGGGGAAACGGTCAGTGGGAAGCTTGCGTTTTGCCAGCCCCCTTTCCTCTGCTCTGTTCGCTTTCAGCTCCCTGAGCCCACCCTCTTCCCTGAAGCCCCGCCCCAGCCAGGCTCCTCTCTCCCTGGCCCCGCCTCCTTGGCTTCCAAGCTGCGAAGGTTTCCAAGCCCGAAGGTCTGCCCTGTCCGCGTTCTGGCTTTCTGTCAGTGGTCCTGCGATGCTCCCAGGCTCCCACGTAGATCACCTCAGAGCCTCCGACTCCTCCCTCTCTTTCAGTCGACTAAGAATAGACCGGTTCTGAAAAGGGTTCAGTCATCCTTGCCTTCTGGATGTCTGCTGCCTGGATTGTAACCATAGCTCCCTAACTCCTCTCCCTGCCTCCTTTCTCCATCCTCCAATCTCCCTGCCCACTGTTGCCAAATTCATATCCCTCAAGTTCACAGCGGTCGTGGCTCTTCTCTAATCGTTGGTTCCCCACGGTGCAGACGCTGGTGGATGGAAGTCAGGCCAGTGGGTTCTGGCCTCTGCCTCCTCCATCCTTGTTGGCTGTGTATCTCCTCCCTCCCCCTTTGTGCTTGGATCTCTGAGTGTATATCGACCTCGTTCATACCTCTGGGCCTTTGTACATGCTGTTTCCTCTGGTGGGAATGACTGTCCCCACCTCATCCCTCCTCCCCACCCCCCAGGCCACCACCACCCAGTAAATTACTCACATTTCAAGGCTCAGATCAGGTATCTTTGAACACCTTCCTGACACACCCCCTCCCTCCTTTGTCCCTAGTTCACACTGCGTATCTCACACTGCATTTTGGATTGGGATAAGCCATTGGTTAACTTGAGTCTTTCCTCTGACTTGGGCCCTTGGAAGCCAAAGTCACACCTCGTCTTTGCAGTGTGCAGTAACCATTACTGAGCACTTACGCAGCACCGGGCTAGAGTGAAGGTTAGGAGCTTGGGGCACTGTGTCTCTGTGTCCTCATGCATTCGGCGAGCATCAGAGTACACCAGCCTCCTAGGATGCTTGTGAGCAGACAGGGTGGGAACAGGGTCTGGCACCAGGAGCCTCCTCAGCCCTTATGAGCATCTGTGGTTTTATTTAATCTTACAACCTCTGAAGCAGGTAATAGCACCTCCACTTTACAGGAGAGGAAACCCCAGGTCACAGAGGGACCAAGCCAGCCCTCTGGGTTCCACTCTGTGCTCTCCACCCCTCACCCTGCACTCCACTCCCCCTCAGCCCAGCACCGGCACCCACAAGCCCCAGTGTTTGTTGCATGAACAAAAATGATTCACCAAGTGGCATGTTGCCCCCTCCAATCTGGGCAAAATTTCCGAGCAATTGTTTGGCGTACTTTATAAAAATAAACTGTTTGCCTGCTTGACGCATCCTGGTCACTCCCTGGCCTCAGCTTAAATATCACTTCCTCAGAGGCTGTCAGCCACCACCCCCTCTCATATACATTAGCTCCCTGAATAAGAAACACAGGAAAGAGAAACCAGACACCAGTGATGACTGTGGGTAGGAACACAGTGGAGGGGGGCAGGGATGGTAATGACTCTCTATAACTCGACTTTTATTTATTTTTGATTTTTGGCTGCACCCTATGGCATGTGGGACCTTAGCTCCCAGGCCAGAGATTGAACCTACACCCCCTGCATTGGAAGGTGGAGTTTTAACCACTGGACTATGGGGAAGTCCCATAACTTGACTTATACAGCTTGATGTTCATATATGTAATAGCTCAAAAAAAAAAATTAAACCAAAAGAGAGGGGGGACACTAACTCATTATTAAAATTAATTACCACACAGAACACAGAGAAAAGAATGACTTCAAGTTACATCCAGGCACTGTGCTCTGACCACATTTCCTCAGAATATACTCTAAGGGAGAAAAAAACTCTGTTAAAAACTCTTTACCCCATAGGTATTGGGCTTCCCAAATCAACCCTGAATATTCAATGGAAGGACTGATGCTGAAGCTGAAACGCCAATACTTTGGCCAACTGATGTGAAGAATTGACTCACTGGAAAAGACCCTGATGCTGGGAAAGCTTGAAGGCGGGAGAAGGGGACAGCAGAGGATGAGATGGTTGGATGACATCACTGATGCAATGGAGGTGAGTTTGAGTAAGCTCTGGGAGTTGGTGATGGACAGGGAGGCCTGGTGTGCTGCAGTCCATGAGGTTGCAAAGAGTTGGACACGACTGAGCAACTGAACGAGTGGCTCAAAGGGAAAGAATCTGCCTGCTAATGCAGGAGACTCAGGTTCGATCTCTGGGTGGGGAAGAGCCCCTGGAGAAAGAAATGGCAAGGCACTCCAGTATTCTTGCCTGGAGTATCCCATGGACAGAGGAGCCTGGTGGGCTACAGTCCACAGGGTCACAGAATCAGACTTAACAACTAACACACCATATACTTTTAGTGTGTGCTTGTCACTCGCTCAGTTGTGTCTGACTCTTCGCGACCCCATAGACTGTAGCCCACCAGGCTCCTCTGTCTACGGGATTTGCCAGGCAAGAATATTGGTAACACAAATGGCAAGGAGAGGGTTGCCATTTCCTTCTCCAGGGGATCGTCCCAACCCAGGGATCAAACCCGTGTCTCCCACATTGCTGGCAGATTCCTTACCACCTGAGCCACCAGGGAAACCAAAACTTACATATATTGTTACGTACAGCAAATAAGCACATTAGTATTAGCAGGAACTGAAACTTTCACTGCAAAAAAATATATAAATTAAAAGTTCTTTTTTTAAAAAAAGATTAGCTCCTTGTATTTCCCCTCAGGGACCACAGTTGCTAACTTCACACCTACTGTTTGAAGTCATATGGGAGGGGCTGAGAGTGACCCTGCTCCAAGGCAGGTCTCCATGTGGTTCACTGCCTGCAAAGCAGGACCCTCTGGCGTTTCCTAGTGGGTTTGTATGGTCAAAGCTATGGTTTTTCCAGTAGTCACGTATGGATGTGAGAAAGTGAAAGTGTCCCAGTCACATCAGGCTCTTTGTGACCCCATGGGTATATAGTCCATGGAATCCTCCAGGCCAGAATACTGGAGTGGGTAGCCTTTCTCTTCTCCAGAGGATCCCAACCCAGGGATGGAACCCAGGTCTCCCACATTGCAGGCAGATTCCTTACCAGTTGAGCCACAAGGGAAGACCATGGATGTGAGAGTTGGACCATAAAGAAAGCTGAGCACTGAAGAATTGATGCTTTTGGACTCTGGTGTTGGAGAAGACTCTTTAGAGTTCCTTGGACTGAAAGGAAATCACACCAGTCAATCCTAAAGGAAATTAGTCCTGAATATTCATTGAAAGGACTGATGTTGAAGCTAAAGCTCTAACACTTTGGCCACCTGATGCAAAGAACTGACTCATTAGAAAAGACCTTGATGCTGGGAAAGATTGAAGGCAGTAGGAGGAGAGGACAGAGGATGAGATGGTTGGATGGCATCACCAACTCAATGATGATATGAGTTTGAGCAAGCTCTGGGAGTTGGTGATGGATAAGGTAGCCTGGTGTGCCTCAGTCCTTGGGGTCGCAGAGTCCAACAAAACTAAGCGACTGAACTGGACACTGAGGAATTAAGCCTTCCCTGGTGTCTTAGATGGTAAGGAATCTGCCTGCAATGCAGGAGACCCAGGTTCGATCCCTGTGTTGAGAAAATCCCCTGGAGAAGGAAATGGCAACCCATTTCCTTGGTATTCTTGCCTGGAAATCCCATGGACAGAGGAGCCTGGCAGGCTACAGTCTATGGGGTCGCAGAGAGTCAATACATGACTGAGTAACACACACACACAGGCACTAAGGACCCACCTGTTCCTCAGTCTCACAGGAAGGTCCAGCAGGAGACCCTTCACTAGGGCTGAGCCAGACTGTGGAATGCCAGCACTGGAAGAGACCTTAATTATGAGGATTTTGAGCGATGCCCAAGACTTACAAGGGGCCTCTCAGAGCCCTCCATCCCCTCCCCAGGTTGAGTTCTTGCCTGTGGGCAGAGATCATGGTAACAGAGGCTCTTGGGTTAATGAATAAGTAGGACAGTAATGTGTGCTGGGTAAACATGGACTGCTAGACCAATTCTTGGATAAGCTGGTCAGACAAAGGCCACTAAGGCTGAGGGCTGTTTCTTTATCAGAGCTTGGGCTTGGCTTAATAGACTGCCCAGAGTCATCTATGGCACAACTGTCTTCACAGTGTTCCTTCATCTGAAGACAGAGAGGTTAATACCTAACTCAGGATTAATGGATAACTCAGAATTGTGGATAAGATAATACTGTGAAGAGTGCTTTGAACTCTCCCTACTCAGCATCACCTGGAACGTGTTAGGATGTGGACTCTCAGGCCCATTCCAGCCCTCCTGAGTCAGAAGCTGCATTGTAACAAGTTCCCCAGGTGGTTTGTGTGTAGTTTTTTTCTTTTTCAATATTCATCTGTGTCAGATAATGCCACACAATATGCCAGCAAATTTGGAAAACTCAGCAGTGGCCTCAGGGTTGGAAAAGGACAATTTTCATTCCAATCCCAAAGAAAGGGAATGCCAAAGAATGTTCAAACTACTGCACAATTGCACTCATCTCACAAGCTAGCAAAGTAATGCTCAAAATTCTCCAAGCTAGGCTTTAACGGTACACGAACCAAGAACTTCCAGATGTTCAAGCTGGATTTAGAAAACTCAGAGGAACCAGAGATCAAATTGCCAACATCCGCTGCATCATCAAAAAAGCAAGAGTTTCAGAAAAACATCTACTTCTGCTTTATTGACTATACCAAAGCCTTTGACTGTGTGGATCACAACAAACTGTGGAAAATTCTTCAAGAGATGGGATTACCAGACCACCATATGTGCCTCCTGAGAAATCTGTATGCAGGTCAAGAAGCAACAGTTAGAACCGGACATGGAACAGACTGGTTCCAAATCGGGAAAGGAGTACATCAAGGCTGTATATTGTCACCCTGCCTGTTTAACTTATATGCAGAGTACATCATGAGAAATACCAGGCTGGATAAAGCACAAGATGGAATCAAGATCACTGGGAGAAATATCAATAACCTCAGATATGCCGATGACACCACCCTTATGGCAGAAAGTGAAGAGGAACTAAAGAGCCTCTTGATGAAAGAGGAGAGTGAAAACGTTGGCTTAAAACTGAACATTCAGAAAACTAACATCATGGCATTCTGTCCCATCACTTCATGTCAAATAGATGGGGAAACAATGGAAACAGTGACAGATTTTATTTTGGGGAGGCTCCAAAATCACTGCAGATGGTGACTGTAGCCATGATATCAAACGATGCTTGCTCCTTGGAAGAAAAGCTATGACCAACCTAGACAGCATATTAAAAAGCAGAGACATTACTTTGCCAACAAAGGTCCATGTAGTCAAAGCTATGGTTTTTCCAGCGGTCATGTATGGATGTGAGAGTTGGAGTATAAAGAAAGCTGAGTGCTGAAGAATTGATGTTTTTGAACTGTGGTGTTGGAGAAGACTCTTGAGAGTCCCTTGGACTGCAAGGAGATCCAACCAGTCCATTCTAAAGGAGATCAGTCCTGAATATTACTGGAAGGACTGATGCTGAAGCTGAGGCTCCAATACTTTGGCCACCTGATGTGAAGAACTGACTTTCTGGAAAAGACCCTGATGCTGGGAAAGACTGAAGGCACGAGGAGAAGGGGACAATAAAGGATGAGATGGCTGGATGGCATCACTGACTCGATGATGACATGAGTTTGAGCAGGCTCCGGGAGTTGGTGATGGACGGGGAAGGCTGGTGTGTTGCAGTCCATGGGGTCGCAAAGAGTTGGATACGAGTGACTGAACTGACTTGACCGGCTGTGTTGGGGCTTAGTTGCAGTACGCAGGATCTTTCATGCAGTGCATGGACTCCCAAGCTGTGGCACACAGGATCCAGAGCGCATGGGCTTCAGTATTTTCGGCTCCGTGGCATGGGGGATCTTAGCTCCCTAACCGGGGATTGATCCCGGGTCCCCTGCGCTGCAAGGCAGGTTTTATCTATTTGCTTCCTGGCTGCGCTGGGTTTGCACCGCTGCTCGGGCTTTGCTCTAGTTGTGGTGTGTAGGCTTCCCACTGCAGTTGCTTCTCTTGCTGCAGAGCACGGGCTCTATAGGTGTTCAGGCTTCAAAGTTGCAGCCCCTGGACTCTAGGGCACAGGCTCAACAGTTGTGGCTCACGGGTTTCAGTCGCTCCTAGGTATGTGAGATCTTCCTGGAACCAGGGATCAAACCTGTGCTTCCTGCATTGACACGCTGATTCTCAACCACTGAGCCACCACGGACGCCCATGCAAGGCAGATTCTTAACCACTGCACCACCAGGAACGTCCCTGTGTGTAGTTTTTGAAGCAAAGGGTTGAAAACAGCCCCAGGGAGGTACCAAGCGCTGCTCGAGTGTCCCCAGCCATACCCGGTTTGCCAGGTCTGCTGGGGAGAAGCTCCCAGAGCAAAGAGGTGGACCAAGGGCTTCCCAGGTCACTTTATCCTTTTCTACTTTATTACTTCAAATTAACAACCACAATAAAGCTCAAAAAAGTCCAATATTTACACAGGAAAAAAGTACAAAATTCCCCCCAAAGTTCTTCAGTATTTTTTTTCAGTTTTTTAAATTACAAAGTAATAAAAAGCTTTGCTCTTTAATTAAAAAAAAGAAGAAAGAATAAAAGGGGAAACAGAGGTAAATAAATTAGGAAATACACACACGGAAAAAAAACAAACAAAAATAAAGTAAAAAAGGGTTAACTAGGTGGGATGGATAAATCCAGTGCCCAGCGCTGAACCCCAGGATCCTCCTGACAGAGACGGACACTGGGCAGGGGGAACCCAGGTGAGTGTCAGAACCAGGGAATTAATTCATAACCCAGGAGCCAGATGCTTTCTGGAAGTAGTCTCCACGGATTCTGTCCCAACACCAGAAAGGGGGGACCACAGGCCGAGGACAGTCTCAGGGATCGGTGGTGGCAAAGACCATCTGTGCCCTTCTTGAGGGACATGGAGGTCACTGCCCACTCACACGTCCTTGTCAGGGGCATAAGAACAGAAAAGTTGGCCTGGCAGGCGGGCGGGACACCTGCTGTCCTGGGAGACCGAGGTCAGATACATACACACATGCCCACGAGGACTCTCAGCCCCACCGCCTCACCACCCCACTCCTCAAGATCTCTGCGGGGAGGCAGAGAAGGGACCCTCACTGGCGAAAGCCCAACACAGAAAGGGGGTGACCTGCATCTCGGGGGTGGGGGGTGGAGACTGCACTGATCTCCTGAGGTCCCCAGGCTCATGAACACCCAGTGGGACCTGCCTCTGACCAGCCGATCCATTCCTCCCAGTGCCTCGGGCCACTTCCTGAGAGCCTGTGAGGACCTGCTGCAGCTCCAGTGCAGTAATGTCCCTCCCGGCCAAGTCAGGCGGCGGCTAGGTGGGGCCGTGGCGTCCGGTGAGTGTAGTCTGCTATCTGGGAGCCTCTGGCAGCCTGGAGGTTGTGGGCAGCGGGGAACGTGAGGGACAGGATTCTCTGTGCTGAGGGTATCCCATCTTCTTGCCATCGGCAAATAAAAAAAAAGAAAAAAAAATTCGAAACAGAATCCATCGTTGGTTTTGTGCTGGGTTTTTTTCTTTTTGTTCTTTTGAGTGGTTTCTTTTCCCCATCTTTTTGTTTTTTTTTGTTTTTGTTTTTGTTTTTTTTTTAAAGAAAATACAGTGAAGACACTAGAAAGGGGGAGAGAGAAGACAGATCAGGTGGGCATCTGCCCCGGTCACCGACCCGCCAGCCACCTTCCGCTCCGGTCTCCCTGGCCCCAAGGCTCTGAGTCAGTCCCTCTCTATAGCACACAGTGTGCTCAGCGGCTCAGTCATGTCCGACTGTTTGTGACGCCATGGACTGTAGCCCGCCAGGCTCCTCCATCCATGGGGATTCTCTGGGCAAGAACACTGGAGCGGGTGGCCATGCCCTCCTCGAGGGTCTACCCAACCCAGGGACTGAACCCCAGGTCTCCCGCACTGCAGGCGGATTCTTTACCATCTGAGTCACAGTAGGTGCTCCATTTTCACAGAAAAGACACAGAATCACTTTCTCTCCTCTCTTTTGGTGAACAGCCACCCTCCAGCTATACAAGCACCCCACCCTGCCATGAACGGGGCTGGTTCCTGGGCGTGAGGCTGACAAAGGTAAAGCCCGAATGCTGGCCCAGAGCGACCTGCGGAATCCAAAGCAGGTCCACAAAGCAAGCCATACGCAGCTGGTGTGAGGTCAAGCCCGTGAGATGTGAGCTGCTGCTAGCCACGTGTACACTCCCCAGGGAGCTCAGACTACCCCTCCCCGACACACACACACACCCCCCAAGTTAGTCCTTGCCCCATCTGCCTTCCAGATGGGGCCCCAGTGAGCTGAGCTGTAACACCCCGCCTCAAAGCCTCGTGCAACTGCAGGTCCCATCAAGGCTCATACTGACCAGAGGGCGCCCCCGGCCCCTGGCCCCGGGGCTGCGGAGGTCACCAAGGGCCTTCTCGGAGAGGAGGTAAACTCCTGACTCCAAGGCTCTACTCTGAGTGGTTTGCATGAATGAAGCGTAATGGCCCAGAGGCTGAGACCGGGGCTGAAGCCCTGGGGAAGGTCACAGGGTGGGCCCTCATGTTCCATCCCTACTACCAACTCCCCAGAACAGTTAGGGCAGCATGGGGATGGAAGGCTGGCCCCACACAAAGAAAGGGCTTTCCAGCAGAAATTAGCTGGTGTGGCCCGGGCCTGCTCAGAGCACAACCAGGGGTTCCTCCAGGGACCGTGGGGGTCTAGACCCGGCTGGGCTGTGACTGCAGCAGACGTCGACTCACCTAAGCAAATACTGGTCCGATGGGGGCTCCTCCTCATTTCCCGAGGTGGTCAAATGGCACGCTTGTCTGGGGGGAAGGGAGGCAGAAGGGTGGGAGGGGCTGAGCTGCTGGCAGGATAACCGGCAAGTCTCTCCCCACTGCGGAGTTCTACCCCGCCAGGCCCCTCACGCAAAAAGAGTGAGTGTGTGATCTCAAGCACCCCGGATGTTCACATCTTGTAGACAAGCACGCTGCTCCGGGAGGCCCAGCAGCCGCTCAAGGCCATGGGCTTCCCAGCTCTTGACCTGTCCTGCTGGGGTGCCACCACCACCTCCGGAGGCCTAGAGCGGCTCTCCCGCCCGCCTCTGCCAGACCCCTTCCCCGGGGATCCTCCCTTCCGCACCTTCCTAGTCCACACATGGCCCCTAAGTGGGGGCCACCCGATGTGGTCTGACCACCCCTCCATCCTGTGCTGACTGGGGATGGCAGGGGCGTGCTGATGGCAGGGACCACGAGCCCCTCTGCTGTGAGCTCCCTGCTACCCACCCGGGCTGCGGCCCCTGGCAGAGGGCTGGGTCTTGACTCCCACTGCCTTGCTGAGGCAGTGGTGAGGCCCAGAAGGGGCTGGGGGCAAGGGCAGCTCACCTGTGAGGCTGAAATCCGGGAGACCTCTTGCCGCCCAGTGAGGTCGGAGGACGAGACGTTGGCGGGCGCACCTCTGTGTAGCCTCATGCTCACCTTCCTCTCTCTGTCGACCCGTGAGATCGCTCTGGGAGAAGTATTGCCTGGAAGGCAAGGTGGGGGTAGGGGGAGGGGGAGGAGGGAGAGGGAAGCTGCCCTCAGCACCAGGCCCCTGGCTGCCCTGCACCCCCCGCCCTGGAGCCCCCCCGCCTGCTGCCCAAGGTGCTCGCTCACCAGCTTGCTGGATACGGGAGGCAGGGGTGGAAGCCACAGGCTCGGCTGCACTGCGGAGCCGGTTGGCGGCGGCCCCCGTGGGCGGGCCAGGGGGCAGGGCCCGGGTCGCCGACCCCCGGAGCTGCCCCATCCTCTCCTCTCGCTCGTGTTCTCGCCGCTCCCGGTCCACATCCTCGGGGTTTCGGGCTGCACCCTGTGGGCATGATACGAGAGCCCTGGTCAACCCTGCAGGGTCGGGGTGCTCCAGGATCCGGCACTCCATCAGGGTCAGAGCAGGGGAGGCAGGCTGGGGCGGGTGTATGTCTTAGAAACCCTCTGGTCCCACCGCCTCCCCACAAAGCAGGCAGCCTGAGAGACCCGGAGATGCCCCCTGATCACACCACACAGAGAAAACACAAAGCCACACAACTGCCCGGGAGAAAGCTCGACCTGGGGGGCAGAGGGAGGTCGCTCTGTCCTGGTCTCGTGGGGCCTGGAGTCACAGCTGGGAGGACTGATGCCCCAGGATGACCAACCAACCTAGGTTCCCCCCCCGCCCCCATGTACAGAAGGCTCCCTGCTGCTTCCAAACACAGCAGGGCAGGTGCTCAGAGGCCGAGAAAAGAGTTACAAGGCGAGCTGAAGGCAGGGCCAGGACTCAAACCAGGCCTCTCAGGGCCCAGTTAGGGGGATCTTTTCAAAGGGCTGCTCCTCCCCTGGACCTGGCAATGGTTTCACAACTAAGAGGCCCAAGGGACCCACACAGATGCTGCCTTGCTTGGGATGGGAGCTGGAGAAGGCATGGACTAGATGCCCCGTGGAAGAAAGAGGCCCAGCAGGCAGACGGGGGCAGAAGAGGTACATGAGCCCCTGTTGGGGGCTCTGCCCTCTGGCCACTGCCACCCCCAATGCAGGAGGAAAGGAGAAAGGCCCAGAGAGAGGAGCGCAGCATGGGGGCGGCAGCGGCCGCGTTACCTAGTTGGTCCTGGGGTCGTCCACAGGGAAGGGCAGGGGGCTGGCATGAGGGGGGCCGCATCTGTGGAGGAGAGAGCTGCAGGCTGAGTTGGGGGGGCGGGGGCGGCCTGCTCATGGGCCACAGGCTCCTACAACCCTGTCTCTTCCAGAGAACCGGCCGAGAAGGCCTGACTGTCCTTCAGAAATCGGGTGGGGGCTGGCTCTGGACTTCAAAGCAACTCCAGGAGCTAGCGGCTGGGGGGTGAGAGGATCCTTGGATCCTACAGAAGAACCAGGGCCCAGAGAGGCCTCAGGAGGCCTGGGGCCGCACAGCTCAGGGCAGAGCTGGGTTATGTCCCAGTCTTGTTCTGCTCCCCATGCTCCCAGAGGACTCGGGCAGAACATTCTAGAGATGTACGTTCTCCGTCCTCCCACCCTCAAGCCTGTCCAGGCAGGCCAGGAAGCACCAGGGCGCCACCGCCTGACCCCCGGTCCTCACCCCGGGCTCCCACCCACTCAGTGAACAGATGGGGAGAGAGAACGACTGAGCCAGAAGCAGGGCCAAACCTGTGACAAGAGCTGCCACGCCCAATCATTAAACATCCCTCGGGGAGGGGGCGCATCCACCCTGCAAGGCAGGTCCGAACTCACTCTCTGGTGGGGGGACACTGAGGCTCAGTGAAGTCAAGTGACTCCCCAGAGGTGCCCAGCCCAGGGGCTGTGGCTGAGCAGAGGGCTGGAGCCCTCGCCCTCCACAGGCTCAGGCCCACAGTGGCCCAGCAGCAGGAGGAGCTGAGTCACTCATCCCGTTTTCCATCCAACCCAAGTGACGCCTCAAGAAATGCACACCAGGGAGGTCTCTTGGCTTTTATTTGCCCATGAGAAGACACAAAAAGTCAATGTCCAAGTCACACGAGCCTTCCCCTGTGTCGTGCAGACCCCTGCCCTTGGCAGTGTCAAAGTTTCCACCTGGCCGGCTGGTTAGACTTCAGAATACAGTGGTTCTGTGCAGCTTCCAGGCTCCAGGTATCCGGGGACTCCAGGGCCCTGACGCTGAACAATACGGCATTGCCCCTCCAAGGAGGGAAGTTCTCAGTCAAGGACAGGATCCTTCCCATGGAAGAGTTTGCAGCCCTCGGTGCCCAGCATGGTGTCCAGTCTGCTGGTAGGTGCTGGTGAAGGCTTATTGCAGGCAGGGCAGGAGGGGTGATGTGGAAGGAGCTTGGCCTTGAGGTGAAAACATGGAAGGTCCCCAGGGCATGTCCACAGATCCTTCCGCCAAGGGCAGCTGGAGGTGGTCAAGCTCACCATGGTGGGGACGGGGTCAGAGGTGCCCAGTCATCCAGTCCGATGGCCCTCAAGTCAGAGATTGGTGCGGGAGGTTGGCATCTCTGCTCAGCTTTTGGCTCCAGAGCCTGCCTCGACGGGAACTCCAGGGAAGGGTCAGGGTGCCAGCAAAGGGTGCAGAGAGTGCTCCCGGCCTGGCTTGAGGCGAGGTCTTATAGGCTGGATGGTCCCATGAGAGGCTCTTTGAGGAGCCATCTGGAGCTGCAGGTGCCCCTGGACTTTCTGCGATGATGGCAATGACGGATGTGTTCACATCCACCTTGACAGGTGTGGCAGCCACGAGCTGGCCACCTGTGGCTCCTGAGAACTTTAAATACAGCAAACGCCAACTGAGGAAGTATGTTTTCAGCTTTAATTAACTTTAATGAAATATCAGCCACATGTAGCCAGTGGCTACCACATTGGCCAGCACAGGCCGACTTTGCAAAATCCATTCTTGGAGATGTACTAAGAGCAAGGGCCAAACTTGACCCCGAACCAGACTCACGAACACCTCTGTACAAGGGTGAGAGGGTGTGCACAGTGCCCTAAGCAGCGCCCTGGGGTGAGAGCTGTGCTCCTAGCCAGAAGGTCTGCAGTGATGGCTGCCACTGCCCATCTCCCACCCCTGGGGCCCTCCAGCCTGTGGGACATTTTCATCCTCCGCCCAACCTCCGCCCTGCTCCTTAGGCCACTGTCTGAGAGTCAGAGAGCGCGCCAACCAGAGACCAACCGCCGATCCCAGGGTCCTGGAGAATAAGGCCTTGTCCTGAGCATCCGGCAGAAGGGTGCCCACCAAGAAAAGAGGCAGTCAGGAGGACACGCACTCCAGGTAGGGGCGTTTAATGAGTTCACGTTCAATACAGAGGCTGCCGGCGGGGTCTGGCCAAGGCTGTTCCTGGGGTCCACTGCCACCAGGCCCTCCAGGGCAAGGAACATCGTGTCTCTTTCAGGCTCTGTTCATCAGGCAGCTGATTCGTCCCCAAGAATCTCACGGCAGGGGCTCCTCCACATGCCCTCTCCACTCTACCCCCACCACGTCAAGGGATGTCTCCTCGGGCCTGGCCCCGATGGGCTTGGGCACACCCGGTGATGTCAGAACTGGGGCCCTGCAGTCCAGACCACAGGCCAGTAGTTTTGGGGGGGCAGCTCCTCCACCTCCTCCACGGGCCTATGTGGAGGGCCCTGGGTGCCCAGGGGCGCCGGGCACCTGGAAGGGACAGAGAGAGCACAGCGGAGGCTCAGCCTCTTGGGCTCCCCCACCCCGCCAAGTGGTAAGTCTCGGAGAAGTCAGATCCTGGAGGCGCTTACCAGTACACGGGTGGGTTCGCCGGCCCGGCACAGGGACAGGGGCGGGGGCTGGGCAGTGCAACAGCTTCGCTGTCGCGGGGCTGAGCCTGGCTCGAGGAAGCCCCCTTCTCCAGAAGAGACGTGAAACAAGACACAGGATGTCACAGATTCCGGAGTCCCAGGCCCAGCGGACGAACACTTCTCCCCACCCCACCCCCACGACTCTTAAGAGAGAGAGAGAAGAGAGATGCCTAGCAAGACCCAGTGTGCCACAACCAGGGGGAAGGAAGCCACAATGAAGGGGTCCAGGCTGGCCAAGGGGGACTCAGCGAAGGCCGCCAGCTGGCACGCGCAGGGCACCAAGAGCAAGACGCTGCAGGCCAGGATCAAGACAGTGGGGGGGCCCACCAGTGCCATCCGGGCCCCGCTCACCCAGGCGTCCAGGACGCCCAGGCGGGCCCTCCTGGGTCCACTGGGAGGCAGCGCCCCACCTGGGCCCCGCTGACCGCGGAGGCACAGGCCGTCTGCACGGATGAGGCTGGAGTGGGGGTCACGTGCGCCGTCCGGCTCGCAGCTCCCTGCTTCCGGGAGCCCCGCCCACCACAGGGTCACGCTGGCCCTCCCGGCCCAGGCCGCCACGCCCGCCTCGGCCTGCAGGAGACTCACGAATTTGAGCATGTTCCAGTCGAAGACGTAGTCGTAGGAGAAGCCCTGCCGGTGGAAGAGGTTGCGGAAGAGCTGGCGCAGGTAGGAGTAGTCGGGCTTGTCGTCGAACCGCAGCGAACGGCAGAAGTTGAGGTATGTGGAGAACTCGGCTGGTGCGGGGGGCGGGGGGACAGAAGGTGCCGTCGTGAGGCCTGCGCTCCCAGGGCCCCCCGGACGGCGCTGTCCTACCCAGCCCCCGCCCCTACAAACGCTCGGGACCCAAGAGGGGTCAAGATGACATCCTCCCTACCACGGTCCGTGAGCCCCAAAGACAGTCAAGAACTCGCTGGAAATTCTAAGCCACAGGAGGAAAACTTGGCTTTCCTCCCCTGAAAATCAGAGGCAAGAGGAGGGCCCTTGTGAGACGATAGAGCACACACACACACAGGTTCCTCTCCCGGGGCTCCTAAAGCCCGTGTAATTTCCTAAGTGGTGAGAGTGTGAGGAGCATCCTGTCCAGACTTCAGCGGAGGAGATTCCAGGTGGCTCCCGGATGGCAGCGGGTCAGCAGAAAGACCAAGCCATGATCAGAAGCTTGGGATTCCCCGGGGCCCACCCGTACCCACTTCCCTAGAGAAGGGAGCGGGGCTGGGAACGGAGTTAATGGTCGTCATGACGATGGGATGAAGCCTCCATAAATACTGCAACAGCATGGGGTCTGGAGGACTTCCTGGTTGGTGACCACATCCCCAGCTCCACTCAGGAAAGAAGCTCCTGCATTCGGGACCCTCCCAGACCTCACTCTACATGTCTCTCTTCAACTGGCTGCTTGTCGGCATCCTTTATCACATTCTTTCATAAACTGGTTAAAACGTATTTCCTCGACTTCGGTGAGCCCAATTAACTGACTCCAAAGAGGGAAAACTCAGATTTATAGCCAGCTGATCAGGAGCACAGGCAGCAACCTGGACTCATGACTGGCATCTGAAGTGTGGCAGGAACAGCCTCATAGGATCGAGCTCTTAACTGCAGGGTCTGACGCTTCCTCCAGGGAGGTAGTGTCGGAAGTGAGTTAAAACGGAGGACACCCAGCTAGTGTCCAGTGTTGGTCCCAACACTCAGCCCTTGCGAGGAGAGGCAGGAGTGTGGGCTGGGGACACGAGCTGAGCCTGAACAACAACAGAGCCACGAGTGACGGATGTTGTGGCGCCGGGCAGTGGTGGCCCAGGACAGGCTCTGTGCGGCCTCGCTGGGCCCTCAGAAGGGGCCTTGGGGACCGCGGGCTAAGCACATTGCCCCAGCGGGCTACTCACAGGGGTAGCCTTTGCAGAGGACCTCGATGGGCGTCGACATCTTCTTCTCGCTGATCCGCTCGTACTTCTGGCGCTTGGTGGCCGCTTTGAGGCCCTGCCAGGGCAGGGAGCCCAGGTTGAAGTACATGAGAACGTAGCCCAGACTCTCCAGGTCGTCTCGACGGCTTTGCTCTGCGGAGTCAAGGACAAGGTGAGGGGCAGGGTCCACCTGGGCTCCTGGCGGATGGGGCCAGGACCCCTTTCTCCAGGACCTGCTCTTTGATTGGGGCGAACAACCCACCCTGTGCACTCAGCACGAGCCCATCCCACCCCACCACAGGCTGGCTTGCTGCACTATTACCCCTCCTACAGAGCAGGGGCTTGAGGCTGGGCTCTGCTTACTCAACCTGGGCCTAGTGTCCCCAGCTCAGGCTCTCATTCATTTAGCCACTATGCAGCAGGCACCACGGGGCCTCCCTGCCCAGCCCACCCTGTGGATAAGGCACAAGCACTGGCATCAGACAGGGCTGGGCCAGACCTGACTCTAACGCTTGCTAAGCAGCACGACCCTAAGTGCCTGTGCCACATGGTGAGCCTGCAATTCCCACCTGGAAAAATGGGGACATGTCCTCGCCCACCAAGGCTGCTGTGGGGATGACTAAGGCACGAGATAAAGAGTGCTTCTTGCGAAGGAGAAGACCTGCCTGTGTGACCAGCCAAGGAATAAACCCAGGCTACAGAAGGAAGCCAAGGTCCTGGCGGGCAGCCCATAGGTACCCTCTGCCCCCAGGCCTCGCGCACTCACCGATGCCCAGGTGAGTGTTGATGGAGGCGTAGCGGGCAGTGCCAGTCAAGTTCTTGTTTTCCCGGTAGGGGATGTGCTGGTGGGTGCGGGCGTCCCGGTACTTCTTGGCCAGGCCGAAGTCAATGATGTACACCAAGTTGCCCTTCTTCCCCAGCCCCATGAGGAAGTTGTCAGGCTTGACGTCCCGGTGGATGAAATTCTTGGAGTGGATGTACTCAATGCGGCTGATCTGGGGGAGGGGAGAGCGAGTCACTCAGCAAGTGCTGAGGCAAGGGGAGCAGGCCTCGTCAGATGCTCGGAGCCAGGCCTAGACTGGGGGTTGAGGCCCTACAAATGGAAAACACAGCCATGGTCCCTGCCAATGGATGGGGACCCCTGCCAAGGGCAGGGCAGCAAGGTCAGTCTGCAACCACGATGTACGATGATTTCAAAGACGCAGGTCAGGGAAGGCTTCCTGGAGGAAGTGGCAGTAGAGAGAAACTCTGATGGAGGGGTTCCCTGGGTTAGATGTGACACAGGAAAGAAAGCAAGGCGGGAAAGTGAATGGCAAGATCTAGAAGGGAGCCCAGAAAGGCATTCAGGCCTCGTCTGCCTGGCTGTACACCCTCAGGGTATGGAAGAGGCCCTCAAGGAACCAGAGAGGCATTTCAGAGGTTGTTCTGCCAACCAGACTGGGGGGAACAGGAGCACATGGAACCCTAAACTTGGTAGGTAGGGGTGACAGAGATGAAGCACACAGGCAGGATTTAACCCTTGGCTTCTGGAGGATACCAAAGTCAGGGAGACACAGAGGACCTTCCTTTCCTTTCAACAATGTGTTAGAAACACATGTTAATAAGCACATACACAGTCTGTCTTCCGGCAGGTTGGCCCCTCCCTGGGTCTCAAGCTTCTGAATATTTCCTAAACTCAAAAACCTAGACTTTTTTGAGTCTCATGTCCTGAGAGAATCTGACAACCTTCTCTGCACACACACATTTAACCTAAAATTGGAGGATGTCTGTGGACTTTCTGCAGGGCAGACACAGACACAGATCCTGGGGAACAAGATCTCTGTGTTCCATTCCAGGGCCAGGATTTTGGGGCTTTTTTTTCTTGCTGTGCCACGCAGTATTGTGGGATCTTTGTTCCCTGACCCGGGATTGAACCTGTGCCTCCTGCATTGAAAGCAGAGTCTTAACCACTAGACCACCAGGAAAGTCCCCTGGGCCAGGATCCTGTGCTTTACCTTTTTTTTTTTAAATTTTTCTCCCTTGAATTTATATAAGGATTAAGGACGCAAGAAATGTCTGTCCATGGGCACTGGGGTCAGGGGGTGTCCCAGGTGACCCCACAAATGGGAGCCACTCCTGAGGAGACGAGGCCCAGCAGCTCACCTATGGCCACTGCATGGAACAGGCCCGAGGTCTGGGTGACCACAGGCTTCAGTCACCCAAGGGAAGAGTCCCAGGCCTCCCGTGGGAGCCCAGCTGAGCAGGTCTGGAGTGGAAACTGGCAGTCTATGTTTTAATACCCACCCCCCAGCCATGGCTGATGGTCAAGGTCCCCTGGTCCCGGTCCCACGTCGCTGTCACTGCTTTCTGCTCCAGCATCCTCCGGCTGGGTACCCAGTGCCCCCCGGCCTGAGGGAGAGGTTGGGGGACTCACCATCTGGTCAGCCAGGAGCAGCACGGTCTTGAGGCTGAACTTGCGGGAGCAGAAGTTGAAGAGGTCCTCGAGGCTGGGCCCCAGCAGCTCCATGACCATCACGTTGTAGTCCCCCTCAGCCCCGCACCACTTGATGGATGGGATCCCCACTGTGCGGAGGTGGGGCAGTCAGGCGCCGTCACTCCCCAGCCCACCAGTACCTGGGCCCCTCCCCATGCAAGTGCGCAAGGCACAGACCCAGAGCTCCCACCCCGACGCCCACCGCCCCTCCGGCCCTCACCTCCCCCCTGCATCATCTTGTAGAATTTGCTCTCGATGTGCAGCTGGGGGTGCTTCGTCTTCACACACTCCAGCTTGATGGCAACTTCTTCACCAGAGGCGATATTGGCACCTGCAGGGGCAGAGGGACCCGGGTCACACTCAGCTGGCCAGGCAGCCCTAGGCCAGGACCACTCCGTGTCTGCCCCTGAGCAGCTCGGTATCCCGAGAAGAGGAAGAGGCTGGAAAGGTGGCGGAGGCCCCAGGCTGTATCCAGGGGAAGCAGAGGGACCGAGGCGCACGGAGCAGCTCCCTGACCCAGCCTGGGCACGAAGGGAGAACCAGAACTGCAGCATGTGCTGCTGGAAGGAGGGAAGGGCTGTGGACTATGCAGAGAACTGGAGGCTGGGGCAGCAGGCAACCGGATGTGAGGGGGTCAGGACGGGGCCAAGAAACGTTCCCAGACCAGTCAGGCAAGCTGTGTCCTGCAGAGTGGAGCCACTGAGGACTCCTGAGCTGGAGACAGGTGCCGTCAGTGGGGCGTGGAGCCGAGGAGGAGAGCAGGCAGAGACGCAGCGCCGTCTCAAGAAAGATCCCAACCGAAGCTGCAACGGGCCTCAGTTTCCCCACCTGCAGGCACGGGCAAGCTGGGCTGGAGGGCTGGGGGCTAAGCTGAGAGGCCGGCTCCTGCTGGGAGCCAAGGGGAACTAGAGCTGCCATCACTAAACGGTGCAGTCTCGGCACAGAGACAACACAGAACGTCCGGAGGAGGAGACAGCCACTGGGAGAAGGGAGGGCGGGATAAAGCCAGGACCTCAAACCAGGGACGCCCGAGATGGGGCTCCACAACAAACATGCTTGAACAGCTGGCAATCTGAGGAGGGACAACACAGCTCACGCCACGCACCACAAGTCCCGATAGAGCAGAAGACCACACGGGGGGAAAAAAGATCGGAGTGCAAGTTGGCTCAACCACTTTGGAGGCCAGGTTGGTCTCTGTCTGGTAAAGCTGAACACACACAGACCCTCGGCCAAACCAGGCCACTCCCAAGGGTATACCCTTCAGGAACACGACCGCCGGGAGGCCAAGCAAGGACCTTTGCACAGCAGCAAAGGACCACAACGTCCAGGGCCAGAAATCAGCCACGAGGTGGGGCAGGCGCCCAGGGACGCCTCAGACAGGGAGAGCCAGCACGACGGCTGCGGGGGTGGCTCTCTGCATCCGAACCTTCCCTGAGCAGAGGGCAAGGAGCAGTACCGCTGACAAGGCCAGAAGGTGGAGACAGCCGAGAGCCCATGAGAGCAGGCGTGGACCGCCACTCTGTCTGTCCCTAAAAAACGAGCAGGGCACTGACACAGGCTGCGACGTCGACAAACCTCACAAACACGGCGCACGGTGGATCAGCCACACTCCAATGCCCAGAACAGGGGAACCCACGGAGACAAAGGTTAGACTGGTGGCTGCCAGGGACTGGGGGCAGGGGAAGCAGGACAGGCCACAGGGCAGGCTACCCTGCTTAACAGGTGCAGGGTTTTCTTCTGGGTGATGAAAATGCTTTGGAACTAGACAGGGATGGTGGTCACACACACTGGGATTGTACTAGAGTCAGTGAAGTTGCTCAGCTCAGTCGTGTCCGACTCTGCGATTCCATGGACTGCAGCCTACCAAGCTCCGCCATCCATGGAATTCTCCAGGCAAGAATACTGGAGTGGGTAGCCATTTCCTTCTCCAGGGGATCTTCCCGACCCAGGGATCAAACCCAGGTCTCCTGCACTGCAGGCAGACGCTTTACCATCTGAGCCACCAGGGAAGCCCCTGAGATTGTACTAAGTGCCACTAAATGGTATACTTTCAAAATGGTTAATTGTATATCATCTGAATTTCACCTCAATTTCAGGGGAAAAAAAAAAAGAGGAAGGAAGAGACAGAAGGATGCAAGCGCAATCTTGACTGTCTCTATCTCAAAACATTCCTCACTGAAACATATATAGTTTAGGGATATAAACGTAATTAAACTCTTCAACAAAAGGGAATAACTTAAAATGTAAAATTCAGACGGTCCTTACCTATGTGTGGAAGCAAAGGGCAGGATGGGGTGTGGTTACCTCTGTGTGCGGGGAAGCAGAGGGCAGGATGGGGTGGGGTACTAGGGGTCTTCAGGGTGACAGAGCTGTCTTCCTCCAGTTAGTGGTGAGAAGAGTGCCTTAAACCGTGCCCATGTTTTATACATTTAATTTAAAAAATAAAACAATGAGATGTTACAGGAAGGGAGCATTGCTTTTAATTTAGGGATAGGCAAGGTTTCCCAAAGAAAGGCAACGCCAAAGAATGTTCAAACTACTGCACAACTGCACTCATCTCACACACTAGCAAAGTAATGCTCAATATTCTCCAAGCCAGGCTTCAACAGTATGTGAACCAAGAACTTCCAGATGTTCAAACTGGATTTAGAAAACGCAGAGAAACCAGAGATCAAATAGCCAACATCTGCTGGATCATCAAAAAAGCAAGACAATTCCAGAAAAACATCTACTACTGCGTTATTGACTACGCCAAAGCCTTTGACTGTGTGGATCTCAACAAACTGCGGGAAATTCTTCCAGAGATGGGAATTTCCAGACCACCTGACCTGTCTCCTGAGAAATCTGTATGCAGGTCAAGAAGCAACAGTTAAAAGTGTACATGGAACAACAGACTGGTTCCAAATCGGGAAAGGAGTACATGAAGGCTGTATACTGTCACCCTGCTTATTTAACTTATATGCAGAGGACATCATGAGGAGCGAGCGCTGGGCTGGAAGAAGCACAAGAAGGAATCAAAATTGCCGGGAGAAATATCAATAACCTCAGATATGCAGATGACATGACCCTTATGGCAGAAAGTGAAGAATTAAAGAGCCTCTTGATGAAAGTGAAAGAGGAGAGTGAAAAGCTGGGTTAAAACTCAACATTCAGAAAACTAAGATCATGGCATCCGGTCCCATCACTTCACGGCAAATAGATGGGGAAACTTTGGTTGGGCTCCAAAACCACTGCAAATGGTGGCTAGAGCCAGAAAATTAAGACAGTTGCTCCCTGGAAGAAAAGCTATGACCAACCTGACAACATATTAAAAAGCAGAGAGATTATTTTGCCAACAAAGGTCTGTCTAGTCAAAGCTATGGTTTTTCCAGTAGTCATGTATGGATGTGAGAGTTGGACCATAAAGCTGAGTGCCAAAGAATTGATGCTTTTGACCTGTGGTATTGAAGAAGACTCTGGAGAGTCTCTTGGACTGCAAGGAGATCCAACCAGTCCATCCTAAAGGAGATCAGTCCTGAATATTCATTGGAAGGACTGATGCTGAAGCTGAAACTCCAATACTTCGGCCACCTGATGTGAAGAACTGAAGGTTTTGACAAGACCCTGATGCTGGGGAAGACTGAAGGCAGGAGGAGAAGGGGATGAAAAAGGATGAGATGGTTGGATGACATCACCAACTCGATAGACATGAGTTTGAGTACGTTCTGGGGGTTGGTGATGGATAGGGAAGGATGGTGTGCTGCAGTCCATGGGGTTGCAAAGAGTGGGATACAACTGAGCAACTGAACTGAACTGAAAGGTTTTTTATCCCTGACTTAAAATCCAGAAGCCATTAAAAAAAACAGTCTCCCTCCCCTCGAAAAGAGCAATCCCTTCCCCATGGCAAAAACCCCAGAAACAAAGTCCAAAGACTTACAGTACATACTCGTAACTTTTATCAATGGCAAAGAACTAATATCACACTTACACTGAGCGCCTACAAATGAGCAGGAAAGAGACCAACAACGCCACAGAAAATAGGCTGAAGGAGTCAAACACACACTTCACAGTAAAAGAAATTATTAGTATAAAAATGGCTTACTCATGAAGACACCCAACCTCCTGTAAGAGAAAATCTAAGTTAATATCCTGAAAGACCAAGTCCATGTAAGCTGGCCTGCATTGCAGGGGCAGGGGGCTCCCCTCCCCAGCAGGCAGGCCCCATATGAACTGGGGAAGCCAGGCTGCAGGGCTGCCTGGCTCCCTCCAGCTTCCACTTGGGGGAGATTAGTCGACACACGCACACACAGGGCAAAACAGGCCTGGATGGGGCTGTGGGCTATAGGCTGTTTGCAACAGTGAAAGCTTGGAAACAACCCAAATGTCCAGTGCGGGGCCTGGTTAAATAAAGAAAGGCCCATCCATAAAGCGGAACACAATGGAGAAAGAATGAGGAAGCTCTCTGGGTGCAGAAGTGGAAAGATCTCAAAGATATAGGAAGTGAAAAGGCGAAGTATAGAACAGTATGTGTTCTATGCTCGAGGACACAATATGTATCTGTGTTTGGTTGTATCTGCATAAAGAAACACTGAAAAGAAACATGAGAAATCCACAAGGCTGGAGCAGGGCAGGAGAGGGAAAGGACATTTCTCTGATACTATCTTATATGTTGCCCTGGTTTTTTTTTTTTTTCCCAAAATCTTTGTTAAAATTCACATAAAGTGTACAATTCAGCGGGGTTTTTTTTGTACATTCACAAGGTTATGCAACCGAGGCCACAATCAATTTTAGAATACTTTCACCATCCTCAAAACACCCGAATCTCTTAGTAGTTACTCCCCACCTCCCCCAGCAACTCCCCCAATCTAGGCACCCACGGAGGCACTTTCTGTCTCTATGGATATGCCTACTCCTGCCACTTCATACAAATGGAATCATACAATACGTGATCTTTCGTAACTGGCTTCTTTCACTTAGCATGATTTTGTATTTTGGACTTTGGTTGTGTGTATTTTCATTTCTGAATCATACAAAGTTAAAATTTAAAAAATAAAGCAGATCCCCAAATTCAGTGCGCAATGGGAAGAGACAAAGCACTTTGCAAACTCTAAGGTGCTTCTGAAACATCAACACTCATCTCTGGGGAAAGCCTCGCATGTTTCTGGGGCACAGTAAGGATGCGGCAGTAGGGGCTGGGGCTCACTGCAGTCTACCAGCCTAGCAGTGGCAGGAAAGGCTGCAAAGGCTCCTGTGGTGTGAGGAGGACCGGGCCAGGGTGGTCACCGCACGTGCAAAGGCCCAGCGGGAGTGGGGTGCAGTGAGCTCTGGGTGGTTCTGGTGCCGCTGGCTGGTGCTCGAGGGGGCTGAAGCAGACAGCGGAAGAGGTGAGCGGGGAGGAGACAGGAAGGGTCTCAAGTGCCACAGTCCTAGGCATCAGCCTGAGCCTCTGGGGACCACGCCTGGCTGCCTTATTACGGGGTCCTGTGATTCTGTGGTGGGGCCATCCTGCGCACTGCAGAGTGTTCTCCGGCATTCCTGACTCTACACACCAGCTGCCAGCAGTCCCCCCACCCTGAGCCAAAACAACCAAAACTGCTTCCAGGCCTTGCCAAACGTCTCCTGTGTGACAAAATCTGGCAGTCCCACCCCTTGTTGGGACCACTGGTGTATCAGGAAGGACAGGAGAGGAATTGAAGTTGGGGGGTATCTGCACGGAGGCTGCTGCAACTGTCCAGACGATGGTGGCCCCGCTCAGGCAGGGGGCAGGGACTGGGCGATGCAGGGCCTTCAGCACTTATGATTCAGCAGATTGTGCCGAGAGCAGAGGTGCAGGGGGAATGCCCCTCCCTGAGATGGGGGTGGAGTGAAGGGGAGGGGCCTTTGGGCCCTGTGGGCTCTTACACACCACCCTGCAAGTACTACTGCTTTTATCTCTATTTGACACGTGTGGAAACTGAGACACCAAAGGTCAATCAATGAGCAAATGCTGCACAGCATCCCTGAGCAGGGACCTAAGCTGTTAGGCACAGGCGTCTGACTCCCACTGCTGCCTCCAGGTCCCACCACCCCCACCAGATCCCCGCACTGCCCCTAAACTCTTACCAGGAAGTCACAAGTCCTCTCTCTGACCTCCCTTCCTTCTCACAGCTGTGGACCTGAGGTTCAGATAGGTTAAGTAACTGGCCTGAGGTCACACAAAACCGGCTGGGGCAGAGCCAGGATCTGAAACTTCATCTCTGAAGCTGCTGCTTTTTTCTTGATTCAATTCCCTAGCATCTCATTCATCACTCAACAGACACACACTGAGCCCTGAGCTGGCCCCGCCTTGGAGCTCAGCTCACCTTCTGTGGCAATGACAATGGATAACTTTGACTAGGCACAAAGTGCCAGGCGGGGGCAGCAGAGGGGGCCCCTTGGTTGAATACAGCAGTTCTGCAGGGAGGTGGGGCAGGAATGAAACACTCAGGAAAACAAATTTGGACACAGAGAAGGGCTTGGCCCGGGCTAGCCCTTGAGGGTCTGGGACCTTGGCAAGTTCTAGGTGGGGAAGAGGATGACCAATCTCACGTGGGGGCTCCCTCAGACACTGGCACAATCAGGGACCTGGCTGGACAGAAGGTGGGGATGAAGCACCCCCCACAATCACCCACTGCAGCACGCCATCCCCTCCCCATTTAGAACTGAGGCCCAGAGACTAAGAGGTCTGGAGAGTTCCTGAGGGCAGTCGGTCAGCGGCTGGTAGAGTTGGTGGCACAAGCTTGGCCACCTCCGGACCCCATGCAGCCAAGGTGAGGCCCTAGCAAAGCGGGCCACCCCTGCTGGCCAGCCCCCTTCAATGCCAAGGGCAAGGGAGGAGGGACCTGAAGAGGACCACTACAGGCGGGGAAGCCACATCCACAAATGTGCTTGCCCTCGGTCAATCCTGGAAAGCAGGGCCCAGAGGCCGCGCCCAGCCCCACCTGCAGAGGCCATCTGGAGTCAGGCCCAGGCGCCAGCACCAGCGACGAGAATGTGGCCAGAGCTCTGAACAAAGGGAACCAGCGAGGCCAGCTGGGCAGGCCCTACAATCCCTGTCACCCCCACGCCAGTGAGAGGGGCCCAGGAAGGAGCTGGCAGGACACTGCACCAGGCCGGGATCCCCACGGCCTGTGCACCGGCGAAGGCTGGACAGTCAGCAGAGAACTGGCTCCTGCCCCTACCCCCCGCTCAGGCCCAAGAGGACCCAGCTCCTCTGATGGTAGCAAATTCTAACCAAGACTGAGGGCTGAGGGACGCCACAGGAAAGCACCACTGCTGGGCTGAGTGCATGCAGAGGGTCTGTGTGCCGTGATCTCACTGCTTCTCGCCACCCTGGAGGCCCCACGACCCCATCTTGTCCAAGGGCACCCAGCGAGGAAAAGAAAGGCCAGTGCCCAGAGCCCGGGAGAATTTACTCCAAAGTAAACTGGAGGAGTGAACTCGGACCTAAACTTTAAAATGAGCTAGATGAATACTGGGAATTAAGGCTTCCCTTGGTGGCTCACATGGTGAGGAATCTGCCTCCAATGAGGGGACACAGGTTTGGCCCCTGGGTTGGGGAGATCCTCTAGAGAAGGAAATGGCAACCCACTCTAGTATTCTTGCCTGAAAATCCCATGGACAGAGGGGCCTGGCGGGCTATAGTCTATGGGGTCGCAGAGAGTCAGACACAACCGAGCGAGTCACACAGATGATTACTGGATAAACAGAAGTCCTGTCCCAGGGAGGACCAGGAACACTGGCTTTCTGAATCCCTTGGGTTGCCCTCTGTCTCGGGGCCTCAGTTTCCCTTCTGCAAAGAGAAGGCCTGGGACCCAGCGTTGTCTAGAAGCAGGTGTGAATCAGCCAAAAGTCGCCTTAAACCAACGGCTCCAGGCTTCAGTCCTGAGCCCGAAGCTGCCACGATAAGAGGATCCTCTATATCCACCCCAATTTCACAAACAGGAAGGAGATGGGGTACCTCCCTCTTTCCCAGATGAGAATGCTGAGGCTCAGAGAGAGAAAATGACTTATCCCAGGTGACAAAGCCCATGAGAAATAGACCAGGGACCTGAACTTGCCCCCCACATCCCGACCTTCTTCTCCCCTGTCACAAGTGAGGCCACTCCACAGGCCTCTGCATGTCACAGCATCATTTCCTCATTCCTTCATTTCAGAGGCTTTCACTGAACCCCCACGTGCTGAGCCCTGGGGCAAAAGCATGGACGTGAGCCAGTGCCCCTCCCCCACCGCCACAGGAGCTCGGAGTGGCAGACCAAACCTTTCCATCAGCTCCTGCTTGCACTGTCCCCGCCCCCTCTGCCCTGGGCTCTGCGGTGTTTACAGGAGGGTGGTCTGCTAGGTGTCTGACCATGCCGTGCACATCCGGCTGGCACTTGCCAGCCTACAAGATGCTCTCCTCATGTGCCTCCTGGAGTCCCTGGACAGCCAGGCGGCAGCATCGCACAAACCTGCACGGCCACACCAGGCCAGCTCTGGCGGCTCCGTCCCACGTTCTGTCCTCTACACTCTCACTCCTTGGAGAGCTGTGGGTAGAAAGGCTGCCTTTTCTAGCTGTTTCTTCTTTTCTTTTCTGGCCACACCACTTGGCCCACGGGATCTCAGTGCCCTGAGCAGGGACCAAAACTGCGCCCGTGATAGTGAAGCATGGAGTCCTAACCCCTGGACCACTGGAGAGTGCCTTGTCTTTTCTAGTTTTGGAGGGAAGTCTTGGTGGCCAACCCGACCGTTCCACCCTGCCTCGATCTGTAAAGCGGGAACAGCTCGGCACTGTCCCCAGAGGCCGCTGTAAGCAGAGACCACATTCGCACAGGGCTCCCAGCACAAGTACTGCCGGAAGAACGTGGGCATACATGTCTCCCCTGACCTTGATGGGGGAGCAGTGGCTCACTGAGAAGCAGATCTCATATCCCAAGAGGGCAGGGACCCAGACCACTGGTAAGAGAAACCCTCTGAGGTCTGAAGCAACAAGCCAGGCACACTGACCTGTCAGCTTCCTCCGCTCGGGACAGAACTGACCGACGACTCTTTTTCCAGGAGGGAAACTGAAGCACAGATGCTGCCAAGAGCACAGGGACAGCGGCCGGGAGAAACCCCAGGGGCTGCCACCTCGCTCTAACAACTCCCACTCCCAATCAACCAACACAGTCTCTCTCTCTGGACCAACAACTGCCAAGGAAGGGTCGTGCCTCCTGACTTCGCCCCCTGCCCCGATCCAGGGCCGCTGAGAAAGTGGCATTCTCCGGGGTCAAGGGCAGGAATGAGATGTCAGTGATTTACTCAATCAAGAACACGAGACCATGCTCAGCCTTTCAACAGGAAGCACATCCGGGGAGAGAGACTCTAAAAGGTTAAGACCACCACCGCCTCACCCTCGCCCCCGCAGTTACTGGGGAGCCTGCATCATTCCAAAGTCTTCCTGGGCTGAATTCCAGGCGGCCAGACCACAGGGCGAGGCGGGCCAAGCAGGGGAAGCAACAGTGGCCCAGGCCACTTCTGTCCATCAGCATCCTTTTTCCCAGGAGACAAGACAGGGGTGCTAACCCAGCCTGGGCTTTCCCACGCCCAGCTGGAAACCCAGGTCATCTGCAGCTAGAAACCGGGAGTTAAAAATACCTCCCACAGCCCGGACGGCAGCACTGACATCCCGGACGCCCACCCTCCTGCCCTGACTGAGGAGGAGTCCCTTCCTTGGCCTGCCTCACCCGCAGGCTGCAGCTTCCCTCCCCACCTGGGATGGTTCTGGGACAAACGACCAAAACACGGTACCAGAGTCAGGTTCTAGCTTCAGAGCGTAAAACCTTGGCATCTTTCCTCTGAGTCCCCAGGGCTGTCCCAGGGGCTCCAGACCCACTGAGCTGGAGCCAGAAACACTCACCTAGGTAGATGTCTCCAAAGGACCCGCTCCCAATCTTCCGGCCCAGGCGGTACTTATTCCCCACACGCAGCTCCATGGTTCACTCCTGCAGAGGGAAGGAGAAACACAGGGTCAGAGAGGAGGGGAGCTGGGAAGGGGATGAGCCCCCAGACCCCACCCCTCCCCCACCAAAAAGGTCTGGCAAAGCCACAAGAAAAAACTCGGGACACTGCGATCTCCATCCAGGCTGGCCTGGAAGGGATTTGGCCTCACTTTGCCTGAGGGCAACCACATGTCAGCTAGCCCAACAGCCTCCACAGGTGGTGAGGCTACCAGAACAGGTGTCAGTGTAGCTAGGCAGAAGGGAGTTGGAGACAGGTTGCAGGAAGAAAGAGCAAGTTCCTTGGGGGACATGCATTTGGGGACCCTCCAATAGGAGTCTCTCAGGGCAGGCTAGTCACAATGGGCAAAGACCCTGAAAGGAAAATCAAGGACAGAGCGGGTGATGGGGAGGGCAGATGCAGAAGCTGATCACCTTGGGGCTGCTGCCATGGCAACCACCAGCTAATTCCAACCTCCAGGGAAAGGAGGACAGAGTGAATGGAGGGTCCTCAAAGGAGTTCCTCAGATCCCTTAGGATGTGGAAATGATGGGGTCCTGGTGACCCCATTCCCACCCCAGGTTTCCAGCACCAAGAACTGAAGGCCAGGTCTCCACAGCCTGGACAGGTCGTCCCAGAAGTAGACTCTGCAAGGTTGCACTGGGCCCCACAAAGAGAGGTCTCCCCAATTCAGGAGGAAGGTCGGAAAGGGGCCCCCTGAACATCCAGCTTCTGGTCTTCTCCCTCTCTCAACCTCGCAACACCAAGAACCGCAACAGGACTCTGCACGGCCTTCTATGGATAGACAAAGAGTTTGGGGCTGGCTTTCTTCAAGATGAGGAGGGTCTCCTAAGAGAGCCCTGCAGAGCAACCAAGGGGACCAAAGCCAAGTTTTGAGCCACCCATCAGCTTCTGTGGGGTGGGAGGAGGTCTGGGGGGAAGTGCCGATCTGAGCACTTCCCTCCCTGTTGTGCCCCACGCTGGGTGTCCAAGCTCTTTGAACAGCAGGGACCACCCTGGGAGGGACCCCTCTGCTCTGGCCTGGGGCAAAGGTCTGGGCACTCTCAAGGTTCTGGCCAGCAGAGGAGGAAACTCCAAGGCTGGGAGGTGAGGTCTTGCTTTGCGGGGCGGGGCGGGGGGTGCCTATGAAATAAGGAGAGGGTTGTGTGGGGGTCCCCTAAAATCACAGAGTGTCTACAAGACAGCCAGTGTAGACAGCTAGGAAGACGGGCCGCTCTCTACAGACAGGGAACTCAGGCGCAGGGAGGTCACGCAGCCTGCCCACCTCCCCTCCAGCAGCAAGTCCCCTCCCCTAAGGCCCAGACAGGGCTCCTGCTGCCCTACCTGGCGGCCTCCCACCCACCTGCTCATGCCAGGGCCAGGAGGCCGCACAGGAAGGGGGAAAAACGGCACAGAGTCTCGGCCCCTTCCCCACATCAAGGACTATCTGGAAAGCCAGACCCACCTGGGAGGGGAGGTGGGAGGAGAGCTTTCTTCCACGAGGTCGTGGTCACTCTCTGCCCCCCGGGGTGGAGGCGAAGAGCTGACAGCTCCTGCCCAGGAGAGACGTCCACCCCAGTGCCAGTTCCCAGGGAGCCGCTGCTAGCCCTTCAGCAGTGGTCACAAGGAAGGAGCCTCCACCCCGCGCCGGCCAAACTCCGGGCTCTCCACCAAGGGCCTCTGCCCACACACCCCAGCCAGTCTCAGCGGAGGTGCCAGGGCGGCCAGGAGAACCCACTCCACATTTGCAGGAAACTCACTTGCCACACACCTCACACACACACTGTCCTGTGTGGACACTTCAAAGGAAGAAAGAAACACAGACATGTACCGGGAGCCCCGCTGCGGGGAGGGCATGGGGCGGGGAGTGGGGTGGGGGGAACGCGGGTGTGTACACACACAAACACCGCCACCCCCCACTCCGTTTTCCGCCAACGCCAATTCAGAGACCACACATGGCAACCGGGAAAGCCGCAGGTTCGGAAAGGAACATAAATACACCCGCATCCTATATTACATAAATACCCACGCCGGGTTATATAAATACCCGTGCCCTCCCGTCTGGGTGTCTTACATAAATACACTGCACATGACCCCCCCAGCCCCTCCCCACTCACCCGGCTGTCGGCAGAGAAGGGGAGAAGAGAGGGTGCAAACCACTAGCCCTGCAGGCAACCCACCCCCACCCCCCACCCAGCTCTGTGCCACCACCCAGACCTGCCAGTGTTGCTCCTACACCCCAGGGGCCAGGGCCTCAAGAAGAGCCTAGAGTGTCCCAGCACTGTCCCCAAAAAGCCTCCCAGAGAGCAGAAAGACTTGAGGCGGGAATGGGAGAGGCCTTCCAGTTCTTTGCTGCTTCTTTTTGGGGGGAGGAAGGGGGGGTGGCGCTGGAATAAATGAAAGGGATAAAAAAGGCAGACGTGAAGATTCCAGAGTTTCAACTGGTTAAGAAAAATGAGGCAAACTACCAAGCTGAATGGCACATGGGCAGTTTTCTTACTCCCTGCCCACCTCCCTCCCTGGATCATTAAAATAAAAATTGGAGGGACATCCCAACCAGCCAGCCAAAGGAGCCCCAAGACACAGGCATTTATTGAACGGGTGCAACTTAAGACACTGGGGATCCCCTGGCCGTGTCCCCAAATCCTTCTCCCCAAGGAAGGCTGATCCAAGAATATATGCAAGAAAACTAAGAGAAAAAGTTGGGGAGGGGGCTCACCCCACTTTGAGTTTGGGTGTGAAGAGCTTGGGAATCCACTCTCTAAAGACACCCGGGCACAAACATAGTTTTCTCTTCCACGGGGACTTGCAAAACATGGATTTCTCACACGCAGAAATGGGAGAATCCGATCTGATAAATAACCCCCACCCCTTTCTTTCTCTCCACAAAGGAAAACAAGAGTCGGTGGCTGGGTGACCACACACCCCATCACCCCAGGGCCCCCAAGCGCCCCCATCCAACACGCGGGAGCAGCCCTGCTGACCCCCAGGTCTGGAGCACTCGAGCCAGGAGCGGAGGGGTGGGGGGCGCTGCTGATGGGCTGGTGAAGCCTACCGAAGCCCAGGGTTTGGCCGAGAATCCCGAATCAACAGAATCGGGTGTCCCCGGCATCCCAGTCCCGGACCCCCCCTCCTCCGTCAGCGTCCTCAAATCGCAGCCGGGGGTGGCCGCCTCGGCCGGCCGGGGCCTTGAAGGGTCCAGCTGGGGAGAGAGAGGCGAGCCGGACTAGGGGTGGGGGAGCTCCCCTGGGCAAGCCTGCAAAATAGTCACCCTCCTCTCCTTCTCGTCCCCAGCCGCGCCTTTGTCCTCGCCGGGCCGAGCGGGCGGCGCCCGGGCAGCACCCCCATACCCGAGTGCGAACGCGTGTGTGTCCGCCCTCTCCCCCCTCCCGCTCGCGCAAAAACAAAGAGGCGGAGGGAGCCCCGTTTCCCCCCAGGTTTGCGCCCCTTCGCCAGCCCGCGGCCCCCCAATATTTACCCCGCCGGGAAGGCACCGGTGCCGGGCCGCTGCTCGGGGGGCTGCCGCAGGCGGGGGCGCCCCGCCGGGGCGGATGCCGGAGGATTTGCAGAGCCGTCCGCCGCGCCAGCCTCTCCCAGCCCAGCCGCCGCCGCCGCCGCCGCCGCGCCGCCGCGCTCCGCTCCGCTCGCCCCGGCCGGGTTCAGGATCTGGCTCTCAGCGCCGCCGCCGCCGCCGCCGCCGCCGCCGCCACCTCCCTCCTCCGGGCCCTCCTGCCCGACCGCCCCCGCCGCCGGCTCGCGCGCTCCCGCCCGGCGCGCACCCGCCGGCTCCCATTGAGCCCCGGGCCCGCCCGCTGATGTCATCCCCGACCCGCCGCCGCCGCCCCGGAGGATTTAAAGGGCCCGCGCCCCCCTTGCTCCCGGGGACGCTGGGGGCCCGCAGCCGGGAAACACGGTTCCCCCAACCAGCCTCGCGAGGAGCGCCTTCCAGGAACGGGGTCTTCCGTGTGGGGCCAGGAAGCGCACACCACTGATCCAGTGGGGGGCACAGGTGGAAAAACCTGGGTGGTGGTGGGGAGGAAAAGCTGGGGTCTTCTAGCCCCAGACCGTCCTCTCCCCTCTGTCGGGTTCTGTCTCCTCTCATACCCTAGCAGTGGGCCCCTCCGAAGGCCGGTGTTTATGTGAGTTACTGCAAAAGGAGATTGTTTAGAGTTGAGGGCTTACTCCGCCTCGGGGCTCGCTGCTGAGCACGCAAGCCAGGTTGACTCAAGGGCCAACTATTTGACAAGATAGCAAGAGATGGAGGGACATTGACAAAAGGCCCAGAGAGGCAGCCAAGGCTGTGCTGCTTTCTCCCCTCGATAGAAAAAATCAAAAACAACCTTTCTCTTCTGCTTTCTTCCTCTTCCAGCAGCTCAAACCCGAGAGCACAGAGCTGACCTCAAACCCAATCCTGTCTTCACACGTTTAATGACTGGACCCCACACAGGAACGGCCTGGCACGGGTTGGTTCCTGCCTTCCCTGCCCTGGAACCAACACTTGAGTCAGGGTCCCCCAAGTGATGCACATTTAGCCAAGTTGCCTCCCAGCTCTGGGCTCAGGTTTCCTCATCTGCACCCCTCCCAAGGCCACCAAGAATTAATTAAGGCTTCCTACTGGCTTCCAGAGCAAGGGATGAAAGGTTCCAGGGCAGAGTTATTATCACAATGATATTTACACTATACCATGCAAAGCTCCAAATTATGACACACAACCATTCATGCACACAACTCTGGCTGTGGACACACAAAGTGCTGGAGTGCGCTGCATCCAGTCCCAGAAGCATGGCTGGTGGGAAGAGTCACGTCAATAATAATCGCATCTTCCTTCGAGCCTGAAGACTTAGTCACACAGTCTCCAAACTGGCCGGAGCCCCACAGACTGGGTTCTTTCAGAGCCCAGGAAACCGCAGTCCAGAGAGGGGAAGGGGTTGGCCCAGGGCCACGCAGCCCAAAATGTCTCTGTTCTCCCACTGGGCCCTGGGAAACTGAGTCTATCACAATCTTGCTTCCAAGAGCAGGAGAGTGAGGACAAGTCTTCCAGGAGAGGTCTGGGGCATTCAACTGGGGACCTGCCCTCAGTGCCACTTTTGCCAGAGGAGAGGGTCACCAGCCAAAAGTGGTAGGCTTTGCCTGGCCTGCGTGGTGTTTTTGTTGTTGTTTCTGTTGCTTTGTTAACTGATTCTCAGAGTTTTAAAATGGAAAGATTTGGGACTTCCCTGGCGGTCCAGTGGTTAAGACTCCATGCTCCCAATGCAGGGGGCACAGGTTCAATCCCTGGTTGGGTAGATCCCACATGCTGCAATGAAAGCTCCCACACACGGCAACCAAGACCTGGCACAGCTAAATAAGTGAATACATTTTTTTAAAAGGGAAAGATTTTAGATGACAGGTCTGTATTCCCTATTTCTCTTGAAGTACCGGGAGAACTGCCACTCTGGGCCCAAACTCACCCTGGGCCCTGGCCACACTTAGCTGGCCTGGGTGGCAGCCATCCACTTTGGTCACCACTCAAGGGCCCTGGTTTCCTAATGTCAGCTTTGTTTTGCCCATTTTGATGACTCCCTCATCTCCTGGAGGCCCCCAAGTGTGACCTGTCCTAGCAGCCAGCCACCAGGCTTGGCTACTAAGGCCCTTCCGTTGTCATCTCTTTCCAACCCACTCTCATCAACCCTGAATCCTGCTTCCAGAGCCCAGGGAGGCCAACCCTGCCTGTAACTACAGGTTCTCCTGAGTAAGACAAGGTGCCAGGCCTGGGTCCCCAAACAGAGGGCCTCCCCTGGCACTACTAAGCAGGGTAGCTACGCCACTGTCCTCTCCATCCCCACCAACCATCCCATGCTTCCTACATGGCCCTGTTTCCCAGCCCTCTTTCTCCAAGAAGGGACTGATAATCCCCCACCCCCACCAGCACATACTATCTTATTTAACCCTCTCAATACTCAATAGAGGAGATGGAATCCTCCTCTGTCTTTTCCCTGGTTCAGAGAGAAATCTGAGGCTCCTCACCTTTGCCTCCAGGTACACATTAACTAGGGGTTTCCCTAGTAGCTCAGATGGTAAAGCATCCGCCTGTAATGCAGGAGACACAGGTTTGATCCCTGGGTCAGAAAGATCCTTGGGAGAAGTAAATGGCAACCCATTCCAGTATTCTTGCCTGAGAATCCCATGGACAGAGGAGCCTGGTGGGCTACAGTCCATGGGGTCGCCAAGAGTTGGGCATGACTGAACAACTCACACACACACACACATTAACAGTCAGATGTCCCAGCTTCCCCTCCCAGTCTTGTCACATGTCCTCTCCCATTCCAAAACTTGCAACTGACCTCCCTCCACACACACACACACACACACACACACACCACTGCCTATCCTGGTAACCAGTCTTCAGACCCACTCCTTGCCTCGAGGCCTGCCCCCAGCCTCTCCCTCGTTCCCCACCCAGTCTCTCCCTTGGAAGAATGCTCCCCACAACCCCTTCCAATTAGCTGTTCAGTGGGCTCAACTTCTCCTCCCTCCTTCTCCCTTCTGACACCACCCATGAGTCCTTTTAAAGAACTTTGCCTCTCAGCTCTCAGGGGAAAACTGAGGGGACGAAAAACCCAGCCAAGGTGGGGAGGTGATTCAAAGGGAAGGAAAACTTACCGAGTTCTGTCTAGCAGCCTTTGGGCCTGAGGCTGGGTTCCAGACTGGATTCTCAATGATTCTTCCCAGGATTTAACTCCCAACTTTAAAGCCCAAGGGTGTGTCAGGCTGGAGTTCCCCTAGCCCCCCTCCCTCCCTTCCCCTTACTAACCCACCCACCCAGAAGATGCAATCAGGCCTGGGACAATAGGTGTCAGTGAAGAGCTAATCACTGAGTCCAGCTCTGGGTTTCAGCTCCTCTTTACTGGGTCAGGGGCAGCCATTCCTGAGAGTTTGAGCTGATTTTTCTGGTAACCCAGAGCACTGGGCTGGGAAGACTGTGGCGCCCAGTGATGAGAAGAAAGATTTTAGTATGACCCCCGAGGCACCTGCAACCTGAATCTTGGGGCAGGGGGAGGTCACGGTAGACTTACCACGCAGCAGGGAGGATCCTTAAAATGACCCTACCTAGGACTTCCTGGTGGTCCAGTGGTTAAGACTTAAGAGCTTGCAATGCAAGGGATGATGGTTTGATCCCTGGTTAGGGAACTGAAACCCCACATGCTGTGCTGTGTGGCCGAGAAAATATTGAAAAAGTGAATTATGGGGGCTTCCCTGGTGGCTCAGTGGTAAAGAATACACCTGCCAATGAAGGAGACACAGTTTGATCCCCGATCTGGGAAGATCCCACACGCTGCAGAGCAACCAAGCCTGTGCACCACAACTTCTGAGCCTGCGCTCTAGAGCCGGGAAGCCGCAGCTACTGAAGCCCAGCGTCCCTGCGCTCTACCAGAGAAGTCACTTCAATGAGAAGCCCGCACCCCGCAACTAGAGACTAACCCTCCCTCTCTGCAACTAGAGGAAGGCCCACACAGCAAGGAAGACCCAGCACATCCAACAACAAATAAATAAATAAAACTGTTTTTAAAAAATGAATTAAAAAAAAAAAAGAACCATTAAAAAAAATGACCCTACACAATCTGTCCCAAAGCCTCAGGATCTCAGGCCTGGCTCTCCAGCTGCCAAGGACATGTTTCCTGCAGGGATCAGCCTCCCTTGCTCAGGTCAGGACCTTCAAGTCTCTTGCACAGGGAGGCCTTCCGGTCCTGATGTAAGATCCACCCCCCAACCCCACCCCTCCTCCAGACACTGCCTCCCTCTCCGTCTCCTTTTCTGCTTCATTTTGTTTCCTGGCACTTTGTTGTCCAGTCACTAAGTTGTATCTGATTCTTTGCGATCCCATGGACTGCAGTACACCAGGCTTCCCTGTCCTTCACCATCTCCCAGAGCTCGCTCAAACTCATGTCCATTGAGTTGGTGATGCCATCTAGCCATCTCATCCTCTGTCGCCCCCTTCTCCTCCTGCCCTCAATCTTTCCCAGGATCAGGGTCTTTCCCAGAGAGTCCTGGCACTTATCACTATCTACCTTATTCTATATGGTATTTATTTGATGTGGGGTTTTTTTTGGTCTGCCTCCCCCACTGGAATATCAGAAGGCAGAGAGTTAAAACTCTCTGGGGGCATCACTAGGTCACCAGGATCAAGACTAATGTCCTTCTGGCACACAGGAGGGATTTAACAAATACATGCTGAAGGAGTGAATGGCTGGATTGGGAAAGGGTGCCCTTCACTAGCTCTGAGAATACACTAAGAGCTATCACTTACTGGGCACCTACTGTGTGCCAGGCCCTCCCTGAGCCCTGTTACCTGCATTCAATCTTCACGTGTATCCTCCGCAGAAATAGTGGCCTGGCAGAGCCTATGGTCTTAACCACCTTGCCCAGGCTGGTGAAGAACACAGCTCCGGGACAGGACCCGGGCCCCCTCCATCAGACCACTAAGCCCCTCTACCGGAGAATCAATTCTGGGACCCAGTGGAGAGACAGGGGGCCTCATGGGGCTCACTTACTCCACCTCCATCATTTCACAGGCAGAGAGCCTGGGGCTCGGGGAATCTGGCTCAAGGTCACAGAGGGAGTCTGAGACAGTAGCCCACAGTGGTTAAAAAGCTGACTTTGGTACTTTTGAACTGTGTGACCCTAGGAAGATTCCTTTCACTCTCTGAGCCTCATTTGTAAAGTGGGGATAATACAGATGGGCATGCACAGAAACAACTTAGTGCAGAAAAAGTCCCAAATAAGAGGAAGATGCTGATGCTATTGATCGCTCTGAGGAGCAGTTAGGGAGCAAACAGGCCTGTCCTGGATTCCTTCTTTCCTTACCTTACCTCCTCCTAGAGGGGCCGCCACCAGTCCCTTTGGGGTGAGTGGGCTGGAAGGATGCAGGCCTACCTAGGCCCAGGTGAGCCACTGGCCCTGCCCACTCTGTCTACACCTGTGTTCTTGGTTCCAGGAGAAGTTCATCTGGGGTCTTCCTATTTGTGTCTTTCCTGAGATCCCCGAGGGTCAGTGGCCCATGTAGGCTCTGCTCTCAGAGGTTGTCCTCAGGCATGCTAGCCTGAAAATGCTGCCTTATTCCATTCACCCTGGCCCTTTGCCCCAGACCCTTCCAAGATGTTCCTCTCACCCCCCGGCTGCTGCTACAGTGCTGCCCTGCCCTGGCCTGCCCTCTCCAGGTTCCACTGCTTTTCCACGCTGCTTCTGGGTGACCTCACCACATCGTCATGACTAGTCAGGTCATTCCGGCAGTGATTCCTCCCTCCTCTGCCAGCTTCAGCCAAGAGGCAGCAGGGCAGGGCGGCAAGAAGCCTGGACCAGGGCCAGGAGGCCTGAACTTCAGTGGGACCTTGGAGAATTCACAGCCCCCCTCCAGAGGGCTGGACAAGGAGACCTGTAAGGCTCTTTCTTCAGTCCTCCTGTCCGTAAACTCAAGGCTGGACCGGATGGGGAATGGCCTACACACTCCACATCCAGGCACTCTGTTAAGAAATACCTGAGGTCACACACATCTGGGCCTAGTGGGAAAGGGTTCTCTTCCCATCACCACCCCCATATTCAAAACACGTGCACTTCCTGTCAGCTCTGCCTCCCAACTGTGTTCTGAACCTGGCTTGAATTACTTGGACCCTACACTGGTCTGTTAATGCTGAAGTTGTGTCCCTCTGCTACTGAAAATACATCACAGAAATCCATGTTCTCTCCCAGGCCTGCCACGATCTGGCCCCAGTTTGCCTTTCAGGTCTCACCCTGAAACTCTCTCCTCGTCTTTCCTTTTTGTCACACCTCAGGGCCCCTTACCCTCCGCTCCTTCTGCCTACAATGATCTCGCCCACCCAGGTCTTTGATGAGTGCCTCCTACTCGTGATTCAACACTCAACTCAAAAGTCACCTCCTCACGGAGGCCTTCCTTGATCACACAATCTAAAGCAGGCCGCCTTGTCCTCCAGCTCTCTTTGCTGGATCACCCTGACTTTATTGTCTTTATGGAACTTGCTGGAGGCTGAACACACAAGCTTGTTTATTTTTAATGCTGGTGAATATAATCTCCTAGAGAAAGGACCCCTCCTGTAGCTGCTCCTGTGGGCCCTCAGTTGGTATTGGGTGTCCATAAATACTTGTGCAATGAGCGAACTCTGCCCGGGTGTGTGGTCGTGGGGGTGGAGGCGGGGCCAGGCACTTTCCATCCCTGGGCCAGATGTGGCCTGACAGCCTCCCCTCAGGGACAGGCCTGTGGTCTCTCCTCACCCGCTCCCTGCCTTCTTGTGGTGGGCTCTTGCCCGCCCTTCGGCAGGGGCACACCCTCTCTCAGCATTTCCTATGCTGCTGTCTTCTTAAGGGAAATCAACTCCCAGAGGAGTTAGGAATGTCTGCCCACGTGTCCCAAAGGCACAGTGAGCACTAAAAATACCCCAGCATCACCAAAGGACCACATCCCCCTGCCTCTAGCCCCACCCCCCACCCCCATCCACTTCCTTCCGACAACTCAGCCTGTCCCCTGGCCGCCCCTCTGAACAAGGCATAACCTCCCTTGTTCACACTGCTGTTGACTCTCTCCAAAACTCACACCTTCCATCCTCTGGGAATCCAAGGAATCCCATCCCCAGGATACACAACCACTCATTAGCCAGGCCACGGGAATTACGATGATTGCCATGGCTAATAATCCCAATTCCCACAGCACTTCTCAACTCAGCATAGTTGCTGCGACTCATCATGTCTTCACCGTGTCACATGTCTGTCCAGAAACATTTCCTGATGCCAACTTCTCTCTGGGCCTGAGAGATGCTCACCGGACCCTGTTCGCCAGGGGTTGAAAATCCGCTGGGGGGAGTCTAGGTACATCAAAGGAAAAAGATAGACTAACAATGCAGACGGAGCCACGTGGCCTGCGGTCGGCAGAGGCACCAAACGACCGCCAGCCGTCCCCTCGCCCTCCACTGGGGTGTTCTATGAGATGTACTATGAGATGTACAACCTGGGTTTTCTTAACTTCAAGTGAGGTGCTGCACACATACGGCATCCAGACAAGTCCCTGAGTCCCCTTCTAAGCACACTGAGCCCCAGCCCTTTCAGTGACTCAGGAGTTGCCACTGGGGAGGGTCGGGGGAGGTGGGACTTGAAAGTGGGTAGGATTTGAGGGTGACGAGGAGACAGAAGCTAAAAAAGAACAGCCCAGGTGAATGCCCTATGGAAGGAACCTCAGATATTTTGGGGTTGGGGAGCCAACCAGTCAAATGGCACCCAGTCAAATCTCCCTCTGGGGAGAAGGTTGGAAAGAAAGGTGGAGGGCAGCAGGGTCTCCAAACCAAAACAGCTAAATAGGGGATTTATCCACTGTTAGCTCAGAGCAGCTTCCAGTTTTACACATGGGTAAAGAGGGAGGAGTTGAACTAGCAAACTGACATTTATTGGATATACAACGTGCCAGGGGCTGCACTAGCACTCATGATTGAACCTTGTTGAAGTCTACAATCCTGGGAGCTGGAGATGTTCCACAGCTCAAAACTCTGAGAGTCCAGGAGAATCTGACCTAATGTTCATAAAGGCTATGAAAGGCTCAGTTTACCTTCTCAGATCCACTCTGGAGCCTCACCCTATCCTCGGGCACTGGGCCCCAGTCTGCCTTTGTCTCCCTCTGGCCAACTTGGACCTGTCCATGTATCTCAGGCTCCCACTGAATGAGTCTGCTCACCCACTCTGGAAGCATCCAGGGGATTCTAGGGCCCACTAAGGTGGTTATGTCCAAAGTAGATACTTGTTCATGCAGTGATCCATTGGGGTGTGGGAAGAGAAAAAATGGAATTTGTATTCTTATTCACCTTAGCCTTCTAAACATTCTATTTTATTTTTATTTATTTATTTTTGGCCATGCTGGGTGGCTTGTGGGATCTTAGTTCCCTGACCCAGCGATTGAACCTAAGCCCTTGACAATGAAAGTGTGGAGTCCTAACCACTGGATCACCAGGGAATCCCCTAAGTATTCTAATTTAATGTTTTTTTAATAATGCATGCATTGGGGCTTCCCCAGTGGCTTAGCAGTAAAGAATCCGCTTGTAAATCAGGAGCTTCAGGAGACACGGGTTCGATCCCTGGGTCAGGAAGATCCCCTGGAGGAGGGCAACCCACTCCAGTATTCTTGCCTGGAGAATCCCATGGACAAAGGAGCCTGGTGGGTTACAGTCCATGGGGTCACAAAGAGTCAGACACGACTGAAGAAACAGTGTGCACAGCACACACACACACATTAACACAGAGAATATATATATATATACACACACACTTAAGTTGTAACAATCAGACATACATTTAAATACAAAAGTCATGTTCAAAATTATCTGTACAGACTGGGTATGCAGCCAAAGTCTGCATTCGTGTTTAGGACCCCTGCAATGAGTTCTCACTTGAGAGGCAGTGATGGTACAAACCCTGCTTCAACTAGTTGGATTCAAGTCCTCCATCAGCTACTTCTGGGCTATGTGGCAGGGTGAGTTTATAGAACCTTCCTAAGCTTCATTTCATCATCTCAGGGATTGGTGTGGTAATAGCACTCAAGTGGATTAAAAGAGGTGATGGACCAAAAGTCTATAGCCAGAGTCTGACACATATTGATATGTGCAGTTATTACCAACTCAGTTACAGGAAGCAGAGCCAGGCTTGGTCTGGGCCTTGGGATGGGCCCTGCTCTGATGGAGTGTGTCAGTTGCAGGAGACTCAGAGCCCAGAATGAGTCATTAGAAATCAGTGTGAGCAGGGTTAAGGACATCAGCAGGATATCAACATCCCAGAAAGCCCTGATAGTCCAGGCAAAAGATGACAACAGGTAATCAGACACCATTGTAGGCTAAAGAGGCAGCAGTAACGGGAACAAGCACTTGAGTTAGCATGGCCAGGATTCTCCATGTGGGTAATTTATTTAACTTTTTGTGCCTCAGTTTACCATCTGTAAAATGGGAACAATAAGGTGACAATTTCATAGTATGGCTCAAAAGCACTTAGAACAAGAGGCTGGCAAACGAGGCTCTCAACAAGTATCAGTGCTTATCTGTGAATTGGAAGGTGACTTCCCCGATTCTGCTTCAGAACATCAGAGATCCCTGACACCCTCGTTACTGTCCTGGAGTGACAGGCCTGGCAGAAACAGACAGCCTCAAGGGAATTCCCCTAATGGTCCAGTGGCTAGGACTCTGCGTCTCTACTGCCAGGCCCTGGGGGATTTGATTCCTGATCAGGGAACTAAGATCTCGAAAGCTCCGCAGCTTGGCCAAAACAGAATAAAGAAAAGAGAGAGCCTCAGAGGATTGTAGACCCTCCATACAAGATTTTCTTAGTCCTCAGGAGTTCCTGCCAGGGTTCAGAGTCCTTCTCCTCCAGTGGGAGCAGGCTGTCAGGGCACATTACGGGAGGGCCAAATTAGAAACACAGAACAGAACGTCCCAGGTCAGGAAACATGATTTGCAGAGTATGGATTGATTTCCCACTCTAACTGAAGTGTGGCCACAGCCTAGTGCAGCTGACAAGTTCCCAGCTCCCAGCCCCCTGAAGATGGCTAGGGGTCAAGAAGATGAGGGGCTCAGAGTGAGGGTGTATGACCAGAGATAGACTATGTCCCTGAAAGCGGAAGGAGGCCCTGGCTAGCTGTGGATAGGCAGGCCTGGCAGTGGGTACTGTGTAGGTAGGTGAGGAGTCATTCTCCCCAGTTGACAGATGAGAAAATGGAGGCTCACAGAACAGAGACATCTGTTTTTTCTAAGCACAACTTAGCCTGGTATAAGTGCAGCTGGTGACTCAGCCCTGACCTCTTCCTCTTCCTACACTGAGTAGTCTCCGGTGTGGAGGCCCCTGAGGGTATTAGGAGCCTGGGACTCCACACGTACTCTGTTACTGCTGCCTGTGTGGATCCTGAACAAATCACCTGTGCTCGAGCCTCAGTTTCCTTATCTGTACAAGGGGCTGATGACTAAGCTCCACCTCTGCCCACTCTACTTTTCTTCCAATCTGCTCACTCTGAACTCTTTCCAGAAGCTGAGAAGTTGAACCCAAGGAGTTGAACCTATGAATCCATTGTGAGGCTGGAGGCTGCCAGCAGGGCCTTAGGGGCCCTGTCTGTGCCTGTCCCAAACACAGTGGATGGCCATGCTCATCTTTCCCAGACCCAGAGGCCTCTCCATTCTGGGGTTTTTCCCAAGAACCCATCCTCCCTCCCCAACTCTTCCTCTACTCCACTCATTGAGCAGTTTTCACTCGTCCAAATCTCTCCTCCAAACTCACAAACAAGTGGACCCTTTTTCTGTCACAACCATGGGAGCTGGGTGGGAGATGGGGATTGTCTACATACATTAGCTCACTTAATCCTCACAATACCCTGGGGAAACACATTTATGTAGCCATTTCCCGGATGTGGAAACTGATGCTTAGAGAGAGCAAAGATCTTTCCCAAGATTCCCTTGTTGAAGGCCTACTTGACCTAGAGCCCATGTTCTTTCTATTACACGTCTCTGTCCCCCCCTTCAAATCCTTCCTCCAAGTGTTCAGAATGGTAACCAACTACGGCCCATCCTTCAAATGTAACATGATGCGGCCATTAAAAATAATGATTATACATACTGGAATGACTAATAACAACACAAGAAAATGCATATGGCACGATGTCGAGAGGAGAAGATGCAAAAACTGTAAATACACTATGATAAAGTTACATCACAATGATTGCCTCTAGAAAAAAGATGGAAAGGAAATGCATCAAAACAGCCACAGTTGTTTTGCTCGTGTGTTAGTACCATGGGTGATCTCTTTCCTACTTTTATCCAGTTGCCAGTCAATCAGCGTCTGTTACTTTTACAACAAAGAAAAGATATCGTGTAAAAAAATAATAATTTGTGGTTGAAATATTTGGAAATCTGCTGTTTCCCCGTCAGCTTCCCCTCCTTCAAATCCCTCCAAAGTCTACGTTTTCAATACAACGTGACTATAAACAAGAGATAGGTAGCAGTTTGGAGAGAAACCAGTACCTCCTCATACGCCGGACCAGGCTCTTTTCTGCGTCCAGTGAGGACTCCCACCCCAGACCCTCCTCTCAGGAGCCCCCCGGTTGGAGCTCCTGCGGACGCTCACCTGACACTCGCGGGCTGGCCTCCAATGCGAGATGCGCACACCTGTCCCTCCAGGTGAGGACTCAGCGAGGGCGCCGCGCGCAGGAAGGAGGGAGCCGGCCAGGGGCGGGGCCGTGACGTCACCAGATCGGTCCCGCCCCCGACTTCCCTGCCACTCCCCCGCTTCCAGGCCCGCGGGGATTCGTGATTCTCGTGTTTGCCGGGTGAGGTGCTGGGGACACTTCCCCCGACACGCACACCTCATTCGGACTGGGCCCCCAGCCATCTATCAGCGGTGCCTCCAAAGTGCGACCCTCGGGGGTGGGCGGACTGAGAGGGGAGGTCCCACCACCACCCCCAAATCCCTGCTTACACAGAGCTGCTGAGTTCTCAGATTTCGGGTTCACATCACCTGGGGTAAGGAATGATCGGAGGGACGGGGGTAGCCTGTGATTCCCCCCGAGTATTTTCTTCATTTCCTACCCCCCTCTCTATACTACCCTCTGACCCCACCTCCTGCTAAGGGTGTGCGTGAACGGCCAAGAAGGGTGATTCCAGCCCTTGGGTATCGGGAAATTACCTGCCATCTGACATCCATAGTCAGGAACTGTTTCCATCTTCTTCGTATCAGAGCCTGTTTATATTTGGCAAAGTTCAGGGTTGAAAATTCTAGCAAAACGGTGACAAAAATCAAGAGCACCACCGGGTTCACCTCTCCAGGCCTTTTGAAAATGTGCTGGCCCTTGGGCTCCGCGTTTTCATTCTGAAAATCTATCTTGAGGAAGACGTTCAGGCATACATGTCCCCTGTGGTGTTCTTTATTGTGGTGAACTTGGAACCAGCCCAGGTGTCCAACACCCGGGTCAGGTGAAGAGCACACACACACAATCAAATATTATGCAACCATCGAAGAGTTATGTTTACAAACAGCTAAGCAGACAAGGAAATATGTTAAAATAGTATGAGAATAAAAGCAGGCTGTAAGTGAGTGGTGACAGCAGGCTTAGTTGTACTTTAAAGCCAAGCACAATTTCCTGCATGGGAAAGAACCTTTAAAGAAAAAGTTCCCTGTGGTTATTTCTGGGTAGGAGCACTATGAAGCTTGTTTTTTTATCCTTGTTTCCTGTATTTCCATCTAATAGGATCATTTCACTTTTATAAAGTCCCTCTATCTCTTAAATAGTTCCCATTAATTGAGCACTTCCTATAATTGAGAATGAGCCCCTTTCAAGCAATCCTTGCAAGAGTCCTGAAGAAGCAGTTAGTAGCCTCTCCCTCCCACCAGGAAGCCCCGAGGCTAGGGAGACACTGGTAGGACCCTGGGGGTGGGGTGAGAGGTGGGGGCACAGACACGGCTTCTGGGAGACCAAGCTCTGAGGCTGACAGCTCAGATATTTCAGCCTCCTCAGTTAATTTTATAGCCTTAATGTATTCTTCTGATTATAAAAGCAACATCTATGTTTTACAGAAAATTGAGAGTAAGCAAAATGTAGAGAAGAAAAGTCAATCCTTTCACCGCCTTATCATTTATTATGGAAATTTTAAATAATACTAAAAAGTAAAGGGGATATAGTATAATCAATCCGTATACCTAATACTCATTTTCAACAAATGCCAACATTTTTTACTCTTGTTTTATCTACCCCCCCCACGTTAAAAAAATTATTGGCATATAGTTGATTTACAATGTTGTATTAGTTTTAGGTGTACAGCAAAGTGAATCAGTTATGTGTATATAGATATATCCACTCTTTTAAAAAATTATTTTCCCATACATGCCATTACAGAGTACTGAGTAGAGTTCCCTGTACTATACAGTAGGGACTGATTAGTTACTTATTTTATATATAGTAATACATATGTGTCAATCCCAACCGCACACGCATTTTTTAAAAGAAAAATACAGAGATCATATTTCACCTATAAATACTTTGATAATTCTCTCCAACAGATAAGGACTTTGTTAAAAGACAGAACATAGGCCCACACACAACTATTATAACATCTGTCGAAAATAATACCATTTATTTTGTTAGATCATTTAACATGCAGTCCATGTCCAAATTTCCCTAATCTTCAAAGTATCTTTTTATAGTTGGTTTGCTTGAATCAGGATCCACACAAGACCCACATATTATATATGATGGATAAATCTTTTAAATCTCTTTCTTTCATTGAGATGTAATTCACATATCATAAAATTCACCGTTTAGAAGGTGTACAATTTGATGGCTTTCCGTAGGTTCACAGGGTTTGGCAACTACTACTTTATCCCTGTCTAAGCCCTAAAACTTTTATCATCCTAGAAAAAGACACCCCATACCCACCAGCGGTCACTCCCCATTTCTGTGCTCCTCCAGCCCCTGGTGACCACTCAGCCACTTTTGTCTTTTGCCTACTTTGCTTATTTTACATAAATGGGATCACATGATATGCGACCGTTTGTGTCTGGCTTCACTTGGCATCATGCTTTCAAGTTTCTACCATGTGGCCACATGTATCAATCCTTGTCATGGCAGAATAATAGTCCAGACCAAGTTTTCCACCATCTAGAATTGGTTGACTGCATCCCTGTGGTGTCTTTCAACATGCTCCACTATCCTCTATGTTTCTCATAAACTGGTAATTAGATGTAGATTCTAAAAACTGAAGGCTTGTTTCTTTTCATTAATTAATTTTTATTTATTTATTTGTTTTTGGCCATGTAGCATGTGGGATCTTAATTCCCCAACCAGGGATTGAACCCAGGCCCCTGACATCAGAAGGCAGAGTCTTAACCACTGAACCACCAAGGAAGTCCCTAGTAAGTAAAGTCACTCAGTCGTGTCTGACATTTTGTGACCCCGTGGACTGCAGCCCACCAGGCTCCTCAGTCCGTGGGATTCTCCAGGCAAGAATACTGGAGTGGGTTGCCATTTCCTTCTCCAGGGGATCTTCCCGACCCGGGGATCGAACCCGGGTCTCCTGCATTGGAGGCAGACACTTTAACCTCTGAGCCACCAGGGAAGCCCTAGGAAGTCCCTGGAGGATTGATTTGATTTGGATTCAATGATCCTCTCAAGAATGTTTCATGGATTATGTTGTATCCCTCCCAGTGCATCAGAGAAGGAGCCACAGGCTGGGGTGTCCCACCATTTAGCAATGCTAAGGTTGATCCGTGGCTTTAGGAGTCATTAACTCATCCTTCTGTTTTAGAGTTCTCCACCAAACTTCTACCGAGTGATTTTTAGCTTCCATTGATGACCATGAAGTCAGTCTGCTAGTTCATGCTACAGTTTATAGATAAAGAAACTAGGCTGGGAGAAGTGTTATGTCCAGATCACAGGGTTAGTGACAACCAATAGCTCGCACATATTGGACCTTACTATATGCCTGGCACTGTGCTGAGCATTTTACATGAACTGACCCATTTAATCCTCTCAGCAATCCTTTGTTGGCTTTATATTCTGATCTTCCCTTTCAAATCAGGAAACTAAGGCCCAAAACTGTGCCCTTGGTAAAATTCGGTACTTCATCTCAGGAGATACTAAAAGACAGAGAAGTGGGAAAAAAATAGTGTTGGACTTCCCTGATGGTCTAGTGGTTAGGACTCCGTGCTTCCACCTCAGGGAACATGGGTTTGATCTCTGCTCTGGGAACTAAGATCCCATATGCCATATGGCACACGCTCCCCCTCAAAAAAATTCAACATAAATAAATAAATACATTTTTTTAAAAGCACGGTTTTTTCTTGCTCTGGTAAATATAGGCATAGACAAAGTGATCAGAACTATAGAGAAAAATTTTTTTTTTAATTTTAAAGAAAGAAAAAAGAGAACAAAAGATGGGACTTCTCTGGCGGTCCACTGGTTAAGACTGGATGCTTTCACTGCTGTGGGCCTGGGTTCGATTCTGGTTCAGGGACCTGAGATCCCACAATCTCAGTCTCTGCTGCAGTCGCAGCAGAACAAAACAAAAAGAACCATAGAGTCATGGAGTCTCCCCAGAGGAAGCATCACTAAGCTGGGCCTTCAAGCATGTGTAGGAGTTTGTTGTGGAGACTAAAGGCCGAGGAATGAGCCCACCACTGTGAATAAGGCCTGAGGTGTGATTTGGGCTGTGGCCTAAGACTCCATTCCTCACTGTGGACCTATGATCACAAATGTCTGCCCTGGGCAAGAGGGAATAGAGGGAGGGTGTGGCTTGGCCCGTCATGTACTGAGAGTATGCAGACGTTATTACACAGTGAACAGTGCCAAGAGCCCTGGACCAGGAGTCTGATGATGAGTGTTCAGTGGACCATGAAGCCTGACTGCTGTTCCCAGGTAGTGTCCCCTGCCCTCAAAGGCCTAAGGAAGCCTGCTGAAACTTGACCTGGGGGTCATTAGCTTCTATCCCAGAAAGGAGAAAGTCTTACCTCATCCTCAGCTCCAGCTCCAAGGGATCCCACCCACCCCCCTGCCCCCAGCTCAGACCCCTGGGCCACTGAGAGAAAAGAACCTCCAGCAAATTCTAGTTCAAAGTGTTCATTGTAATATATATGTCTTTGCTTCTATGTGCATAGACTATCTCTGGAATTTTCCAGAAGAAAAATGTTTACGGATCACCCTTTCTTTAATATACGAAGAACACCTAGAAATCGGTAAGAAAAAAAACCCAAACAATATAACATAAAAATGCCTAAGAATACGGAAAGACTGTTCACAGAAAAGGAAATGCAAAGATTTCAGAAACTTAGAAAAGATGGCAGCCTCATTCAAACTAAGAAAATGCAAATTAAAGCTACACAGAGATTCCCATCAGGTTGGGAAAGATACAGAATTTTGTTAACACACTGATGACAAGGCTCTGGGGAAACAGACCGCTTCATCCCTAGGAGAGTAAAGAAGTACAGTCCTGGAGGAGAGCAATGATGACTCTCATCAAAATGATGACTGCACATTTCCTGTGCCCTCAGAATTCCAAATCCAGGTATTTACCTTACTATTGTCACGCAGGAGGGAATTAGCTTATGAAACGGTTTGTTAGGGGACTTTCCTGGTGGTCCAATGGTTAAAACTTCACCTTCCAGCGCAGGAGGTGTGGGTTCCATCCCTGATTGGAGAGCTAAGATCCTACATGCTTGGAGGCCATAAAAATCAAAACCGAAAACAGAAGCAATATTGTAACAAATTCAGTTATTGTTGTTGTTCAGTTGCTAAGTTGAACCTCACTCTTTGTGACCCCGCGGTACACCAAGCTCCCCTGTCCTTCACTATCTCCCAGAGTGTACTCAGATTCATGTCCCTTGAGTCAGTGATGCTATCTAACCATCTGATCCTCTGCCACCTCCTTCTGCTTTTGCCTTCAATCTTTCCCAGCAACAGGATCTCTTCCAATGAGTCGGTTCTTTGCATCAAGTGGCCAAAGTATTGGAGCTTCAACTTTGCATCAGTCCTTCCAAAAAATTCAATAAAGACTTTTTAAAAAATGGTCTACGTGAAAAAAAAAGAGGGGGTTGTTTATATCTGTGAATGTGTGTGTGTGTTGGGAATTTATGTCCATCAGTAAGGAGCTGAGCCTGGCAGGCTGCAGTCCATGGGGTCACAACAGAGTCGGTCATGACTTAGCAACTCTAACAACAAAATAGATCATAGAACATTCATCCAATGGACCATAATGAGGTCATATAAATGAATGAGGAAGTATTTTTATGCATAAATGGGGAAAGATCTATTAATACATGAAGTATTGTTCAGTAGGAAAAAAACAAAACAAGTTTCTGAGAAGAGTATGTAGTTTGTTATTGTGTAAAAAGACAGCAAGGAGAAAGAATGTGCATTTGTCTTTTTCTATCTATCCATCATCTCTTTTTAGCCATGATTTGAGATGTGTGGGATCTTAGTTCCTTGACCAGGAATCGAACCCATGCCCCCTTGCAGTGGGAGCACAGGGTCTTAACCACTGGACCGTCAGGGAAGTCCCTTTATGTATATTATATGAGTATCTCTGGCCGGCAATATTTAAGGCTGATGCTGTTGGGGGCTTCTCCAGGGGAAGAAATGGTGGCTGTGGGAAAAGGCATGGGAGGGAGGCTTTTTCTATATCCTCCTTGGCAACTTTGGCATTTTGATTCATATGAAAATATTTTCCATTCCAAAAACTACATTAAATTAAAAATTTAAGAATCCATTTTACAGAAAGGGAAACTCCATGGGTCAACAGAGTTTGCATGTTCCTCTCCTACAATGCCCCCGGTGAAGAAGGGAATAAGGGGAAAAGGGTGCTCTCGCCTTGGTTTCCTGTTTTAATCTTCACAGCTACCTCCCCATTTTTCAGATGTGAATACTGAGGCTTAGAGCTGGAGAAAGACTCCCTGAGGGCACAAGGCTGGGGTGCATGGGGCAGCCAACATCCTGCTCATATCTATGGCTCCTGCCCTTCCACTGACCATCCCAACACCATGTCACCCCAGCTGGCCAGTAGGCGTGACGAATTTCTCATTTAACTGGTGCCGGCCATCTTCATCCCGAACTTTCTGGTTGTTTGACCAAAGTGGCCTATTGTTCGCCTGAATTACACTTTATTTAAAAAAAAGAAAGAAGGAAAGAAAAGGATAAGCTGTTTGCATGAGCAGTCATAGGACTGGAATGACTCCGGGCTAGATTTATCAGGGATTTGACTGGACTGGCCTGTTTATTAAATTATTTGAGAGTTTACTTTAAATTTAGCAGCATTTGGATTCACTGACTTTTTGAATAGGCCTGCATTTGGAAAGAAATTCAATTAAGTGGTTCTCTGACTCAATTAATGGGATTCTTTTTCTGATTGAATTATGGCAGTTTCTTTCAAGACTTGATTTGCTTCCTCTCTGAGGCTTTTTGAGACCTTACCAGGGAGTTCTGGGGGAGATGGAGACTCTGACCACTGCAGGTTCACTCTGGGCAGCGCTGCTTACTCTGGGACCCGCTCTGGGACCCCCCCCCCCCCACATCCCCCTCCCGCTTGACAGCAGTCACGCCACCTTGTTTGGCTCCCTGGTTCACACTGGTGATGGGAAGGGTTTCGAGAACTGTTAGCCCATCAGGCTCTCAGCTCTTTGGGGACAGAGTCTGTGGATTCACCTGGTCCCAGTACTTGGCACCGGTCTTGGTGCCTCAGGCCAATCAGGAATAGATGATTCAACAGAAGGGACCCCAGGTGTTCTGACTCTAAGGCCATAGGACACAAGCCTCCCTCCGACTTAGGTCTTCTGAGAGAAGGGGGGGGCTTTCTAACCCAACCTACAATGGGGTTATATCCGAAAGCCGCCCACTGCTCCAATCTCATTCCAGCCAGCATCTAATGTCCACCAACACAGATCTCTAAAGTGCGCCACCCTCTCCAGTTTACAAAGAGCTCCCCACCCCCTCTTTTCAATCTCAGAGGAATGCATTGAGATGTGGGTTCTTCTCCCTTTAGCCCTGACATCCTGGGGCTCAGAGAGGGGCAGGGTCTTGCCTAAAATCACACAGCCAGCGGGTAGGGGATGTCAGGACTCCAGGCTCCTGGAGGGCAGGGCTGAGGTCAGGAGGTGTGCAGGGCAGAGGAGAGACTGTAGAGACAGTTTGAAGTGTAGAGGGAGGAGGGCTGGGAAGGTCTGCGGAGCCCAAGGCTTGAGCTGTGAGATGAGGCAGTAGAAGGTCAGGGAAGATTCCACAAAGTCCTGGGAGGTGAGGAGGTGACTGGCAGTCGTGGGAGGAAGAAATGGATGTGGACTCACCCGTTCTACCATCAGTAGACCTGCCAGGGCTAGCCCTGGGCTGGGCCTGAGAGGCGGGCAGGGGCCTGGCAGGACACTGCCACCCGCCAGTCTCAGAAGGGGCACGGGCTGCCACGACGAGGCGCAGGGGGATAAGTGTCCCTCACCCTGGAGAATGAGAAAAGCTCCCAAGGAGGGAGAGGGCGGCTTGGCCTGGGTGGGTAGTCGGCGAGGAAGAGGGAGAGGAGTTTGCCTGGCAGGGAAATGTTAATCCTGCTGGCCAAGGCTTATCGGTGCCTGGCCATGTGCCCGGCTCGGGCTCTGATCTACGTGCTTTCCATAGGCTGCCCCGGCCCTCATGCCAACCTGGGAGCGGGTGCTGTTAGCATCCCCAGTTAATGGCTGGAGAACTCTGATGTTGAGGGCCATGATTTGCTCAAGGGCACATGATTGGAAAGAGCCAGAGCTGGCTTTGAACCCGGGCAGGAAGGCTCCTGAGCCTGGTTCCTAAAACTGCACGGCCTCGCAGCATGCGGGATCACTGGGGGTGAGTAAACTGCAGGTGAGAAGACTAGAGTTTGAGCACCCCCACCCCGTGCACTCACACCTGTGCAACCGTGACCTCTCTGAGCCGCCACTTCAGATGGGGAAAGAATTCTGCCCTGAAGCTTAAGGAGCTAGAGCCCTATGCCGAGCACACACCGGATCCTCAGTAAAGTGGGGATCCTCCCTTGCACCTCTGAGAAGGTCGGGGACAAAGACTCACAGGGGCTTCCCTCCACCCCCTCCCAGGGGTCTAAAAAGGTCTTCTTGTCCAGCCCACTGTGTGTACAGAGAGCAAGCTTGTCTCCAGCCAGAGATGGGCCCTCCAGAGAAGGAAATTCTTTCAACTTCTTGATGATGACGGGGATGATGGTGGTAATGAAGATGATGGTAGTGATGAAGAGCATGATGGCGGCAGGGGTGGAGCTCTGGCCCCTCCCTGGCATTCTAACAGCCCAGGGCGGGTTCAGCTAAGTGCTGGGCATAGCTTGGGGTGTGGGGGAGGGGGCAGTGTGTGAGCACCTAGAAAACTCCACCATGGGGATGATGGCCTTGGCCCTGTCAATAAGGTCATGGCCCTTGATGATTCTGCCTGCCCCGCCCTTAAGGCTCTCAGATGGAGCGAGTTCCATGGAACTGACTTCCCAGGAGGCCACATTTCCTAGAAGGCTGTAACCAGAGTCCATAGAGGAGAGACACTTGCCTGAAGGTCACAAAGCAAATCTCAGGGCAGAAACTCAGGGCTCCTGACACTTAACTCTCTACCAGTCACTTGCTCCCACTGAGTTAAGAGGGTGGACAGGAGAGCTGCTTTATACCAATCCCTCAGCACATTCCACCCGAGCCCCTTCTGTGCACTGGCACCAGGAAGGGCCTGGAGTTGGTGGAGACTCAGCCCTGCCCTGTGGGTCTCCAGGGAAGGTTCCCCAGTGAGCCAGACAGGAGGCACTCAGAAGGGGAAGCCAGGTCACCCCTGGAGGACGGGGGAGGGTGCTCCTGGGGGAGGAGTGCGAGGGCATGGGATGAGGGCGGGAGCAGGACTTCCAGAACCGGGAAGGTGGGCGCTGGGTACAGGGTCTGGTGCAACCCCCAGAGGAGTGATGGCAGAGGTCTCCTGGGGCCAGGAGCCTTGAGTGCCAGACCAAAGCTTCTGGATAGTATCTTGCAGACTGTGGGGGTCCCAGGAGGTTTTTAGAAGACTGACCTGAGGGTCTTCTCAGAGGGCATAGCTGTGTGTGATAGCTGAGGCGGGAGGTCCGTAAAATGCTAGGATTCCCTGAATTCAGTTGCACTTTTTTTTTTTTAATGAAAATTGAAAGGAAAAAAAAAAGCTGTTCCCCTTGCTGATTTCTGGGGTCACATGGGGAAGCAGCTTGCAGGGTCCCTGTAGGAGACAGGTCAGACCCTAGCTTCCGTGCTAGGGCTGGGAGCCAAGCTGACCTGGCTTCAAACCCCAGTCTGTGCTCCTTCCTGGTGGCCGGGGCTCAGGGCTCATGTCTACCTGGTATGGCACCGCTTCTCAGAGCAGCTGGAACATCCAGTGAGGCGAGGTCTGGGCCAGGCTCCAGGCAGAGTCTCAGCAGATATCCCCTCTGCCCTCCTCTCCTGTTCTGAGGCGGGTAGGGGGCAGCTCAGAGGTATAGCCAGCCTGGAGAGAGGGAGGTTCAAGTCCTGGCCGCACCTCTGACCCACTCTGAACATCAGTATCTTCTTCAGCCTGCCCGGGCTGCCATCTGTGCTCTTGAGAAGGGCCATGCTCAGGGACTGCGGAGGCCACCCCTGGCTTCCTCCTCCCTCTTGAGGGAGAGGCTCCTGGTGCAGACCCTCAGGAGGCAGTGAATGAGTTTTACAGTGAGCTGGTTCAAGTCAAGGAAGTCAGTGGTGGGCAGCTCAGGGTCCTGGTCCTGGTGCAGCCCTCCTGCAGCACTGGAGGGAATCTTGACACTGTCCATGGGGCCTGCCTGCTCTGTGTTGATCTGAGCTTCTCTGCTGAGCTACTGAGCTCAGCTCAGTCGTCACAAGGGAGGGGTATTGTGGGGCAAGCCGCTGTGTCAAGGCTGTGGGCAGATACTTTAACCTCTAAGCCACCAGGGAAGCCCCGAGTTCAGGGATTACCAGGGTCAAAAACGCCCTTGCAGGGGTTTCCTTGTGGCACAATGGGTAAGACTCGGCTCCCAGAACAGGGGGTCTGGGTCCCGTCCCTGGTCGGGAACTAGATCCTGAATGAAAAGCAAATAAGCAGCCTTCATGCCACAACTAAGACCCAGGGTAGTCAAATAAGTAAATAAATAGACAATATAGATTCTTTTTTTTTTTTTTAAGGTCCTTGCAGATGGCATAGTCCATTTGCTTGATGGGAAAAGTGAGGCTCCGTAGATCTTCTAGGTCCGCGGGGGGAGTCAGGGCCAGGCCAGACCCAAGTCCACGTCCCCTCCACCCCACGACCCGCCTTTCCCCTCGCCCACCCCCGGAAGCTTTCTCTCTAGCCTCATCTCAGCTGCCTCCCCGCGCTAGAACTCGGGCGGCGGGCAGGAGCGCGGCACAGAGGGCGCTCACCTGCTGCCCTCAAGTGGCCACCTTGGGCGCTGCAGGCGGGTCGCGGTGGTGCTGCTCGGTCTGGGTCAGGCGGAGAGCGGGTGCTCATTGGGGCCAAGCCTAGGGCGACGCGAGGGCCATGGGCAGAGAGAAAATAGGCCCTGACCGCCCTGAAACTCCCGGGACTGAGACTGCGACCCCGAGAAGGGCCCTGAACACGTTCACGTACAACTGGGAAACTAGGGATGCTTCTGAGAGGCGATGTCATTTGAACCAGTGGCCCCGAGGGCCGGTGACCCATCTCTCTGCCTTGGAGGGGTCCATCAAGAATCTGCCTGATTGGTGTGCTGGCCTGAAAATCATGAGGCTTTGCAACCAGAGAGGGTTCCCAGGACTCAGTGGCTCACCCTAAGGCTCTGGCTGGGGCGCACTCTTGAAGAGCTTGCAGCTTTGTGAGAGAGGAAGCCACCTGAGCTCTTTGCTGGGAGAAGCTACGGAACTTCGTGACTGTGTTCGAGGGCAAGGAAGGGGCAACGTCCAGGGGCAGCTCAGGACTCTGGTCCAGGAGATGGCGGTTGTGGGACTGGGTGCCTGAGAGAAGGCCAGATGGGGGTACTGAGCTGTTGGGGCCTTCTGAGCTGGAGGAGTTGGGGAAGCCAGGGGGAGGAGCCCAGGATGGACTGTAATCACAGATGTCCTTCCTGTGACAGGTGAGGTAATCTACCCATTTGACAGATGAGATCATTGAGGCCTAGAGCGAGGAGGAGAGAGATCAGATCAGCCAGGATTGCTGGGTGCTGAGTGTCTGAGCTACAGGAACTCAGCTATCCCAGCCCCACCATGGCCCTGGATCTTTACCTTCCAGAGATCCAGGATCTTGGGGAAGAGTCCCAAGGAGAGGACAGGGGAGGCTCAGAGCCCCTGTGGAGACAAATAGTCGGCCGCTGATACCCTGTGTAGCCTTGAGTACATCTCTTCACCTCCCCAAGTCTCAGCTCTGTGTGTACCCAGTCACTCAGTTGTGTCCAACTCTGTGCAACCCTGTGGACTGTGCTGTGGCCTGCCGGGCTTCTCTGTCCGTGGGACTCTCCAGGTAAGAATACTGGAGTGAGTTGCCATGCCCTCCTCCAGGGAATCTTCCCTAAACAGGGATCAAACCTGTGTCTCATACTTCTGCATTTGCAGATGGGTAGGGCTTCCCTCATAGCTCAGTTGGTAAAGAATCCGCCTGCAATGCAGGAGATCCTGGTTTGATTTCCTGGTCAAGAAGATCCACTGGAGAAGGGATAGGCTACCCACTCCAGTATTCTTGGGCTTCCCTTGTGGCTCAGCTGGTAAAGAATCCGACTGTAATGTGGGAGACCTGCGTTCGATCCCTGGGTTGGGAAGATCCCCTAGAGAAGGGAAAGGCTACCCACTCCAGTATTCTGGCCTGGAGAATTCCATGGACTGTATAGTCTGTGGGGTTGCAAAGAGTCGGACACGACTGAGCAACTTTCACTTCTTTACCACTAGCGCCACCTGGGAAGCCTGTCTCAGCTGCTCACCTGTGAAATGATGTGAAATAGCTTCCTTTAGAAGGGGTTGGGAAGATTTAGATTTTAAGAGGTATGACGGTGCCAGAGCAAGCGGCAGCTGGCTTGTAAGCCTGGCAGGAAATGAGCACCGCTCCCTTTCCCCTTCTGATTGGAACAGCCTGGAGGAGGCTTGCTTTGAAGGTAAGGACGGATTCAGAGAGATCCAGAGTGAGCCGTTTGACTCCCCTACCACCAGGGTCCCTGAGCACTGGACCAAAAGATGCTGTACTTACAGCTGCTCTCTCAGGCCCCAGAGGCCCCCGAACCCCAGCCTGGAGAGATCTCTGCCTGAGACAGAAGAGAGATAACAAAGCCCCCTTCCCACCCTCAATTCCTTCCTGTTGGCCCGGCGCCCAGCCTGTCTATGCTGGAAAAGTCTCCCTGTTCCCGTTGTGTCTGCTCCTGGCAAGGACTTGTCTTCTGGAAGGAAACAAGCATTTATTAAAGAGGCTGCTCTGTCCCCATCATTACTGTCCCCCCCCCCTTTTCTTAAATCTTTTGGTCCACCCCACATGGCACATGGAATCCTATTTCCCCAACCAGGGATCGAACCCGCACCCCCTGCATTGGAAGCGTGGGGTCTTAACGACTGGACCACCAAGTCCCTCCTCTCATTACTCTTGACACACAGCATCACTGCCCTGAGCACCAGGTACCGTTACTATCTGATACATTTGGGGATGTGGAGGCTCAGGGAGGGAGGGTCTTGTTGAAACAGGCATCTTGACTACTGATGTGGGAGCTAACCATTGGGCAATGCTGCCTTGGCAAATGGCTCCCCATCTTGTTTGAGCTCCTAGGGGCAGGGCGGTGCCTGGCATGGGCCCTGCAGGCTCTTAGTGGAGTTTGAGTGAGTGAACAGAGACGCGAGTGAGTGACAGTTTGGTCTGTGAATGACCCAGAGACATCACCTTATGACTCCCAAGATGCTGTGGATCTGAAAGGTCAGAGGGACTCACCTGAGACTGTGTGGACTAGCTTCCAGAAGGACACAGAGGAACTGCTACTGGTGCTTACCTCTGGGTGTGGGGGTGGAGCGTGAGGAGAGAAGGAGGTTTACTTTTCTGTTTGAATGCTTATCTTCGCTCTTATAATGTGCGTATATTACAATGTGTTATGATTATAATGCACTACGCACATGTTGAATGCCCGAGTTCAGAAGTAAATAGTCACCAGGGGAGCCCCTTAGATACGTTAGACGCTTGGGCTGCAACTCCAAAGGATGCAAGCCGTGGGTCTAGGTGGCGGGGGACTCGGATAATAGTTCCCCAGGTGATTCTGTTACAGGTGGCCCTGGACCACACTACGGGAACAAAATCACCAGCCGGGCCCTCTTCCACTGGCCACCAGCCGGGCTAGTTTGCATGGTCTTTTGCGTATATTTGCATGACGTCTCTGGTTCCAAATGAAACCCGTGTCAGCCCTCACTCTGAGGGAAGCCTCTTCCCTCCCCACGTCGTTCCCCCTTTGCTGCTCCCATCCTCAGACCTGGCCAGCCTGGGCAGGCACCTTCCTCCTCATCCCCTGTTCACCAGCCAAATATGTCATTCTTTTGCCCCATCCCCACATTCTCCCCGTCCCCCAAGGCCTGGTGCACACACACTCCCCAGAAGCCTTCCCCATCCCCAGCTGAGTCTGTTTCCAGTCCCCCACTATCTCCCTCCTCTGAAATCCAGAATACTCGTTCCCTCTCTTATGTGTGTTTCTGCGTACCGACCATTCATGGTGGGCCCAGGCCTGGGTCAGGCCCTTCACCCGTCTCATCCCCACCCAGTCCTCCTGAGATCCTGTGAGACCAGACCCTTGAGGCCCGTCTTACAGATGAGGAAACTGAGCCTTAGGGAAATCGAATGACTCACCAGAAAGTGCCCGCTCCTCCCATCCCACGGACCTGCCTCCTGAAATGCCCTTGTGGTGTACTCACGCTTCTCATGGCATGGCAACCCACTCCAGTATTCTAGCCTGGAGAAACCCCACGGACAAAGGAGCCTGGGGGGCTACAATCCACGGGGTTGCAAAGAGGCGGACACACTGAGCGACTAAGCACGCGTGTTAACTGTATTTGGGTGTTGTCTTGTTTCTGTTGCTTTTCATTGGGTCTTTGATATCAGCTGGGTCATACACACTGTAAAACCATGCAAACAACCAAGAAATATTAGAATAAAATATGAATCCGCCCCCACCCCCACCTCAGCACGTCGCTGAGCTGCTGTGAACGATCTGGTATCCCCTTCCAACTTTCGTGTGTTTACATACAGATGTGATATAGATATAGGGATACCATTTTTATTGTAACATATGCTTGTGAAAGATAAACAATTAAAGAAAAACAATGCAGGCACCCATGTGAAAGTGAAAGTCGCTCAGTCGTGTCCATCTCTTTGAGATCCTATGGACTGTATAGTCTATGGAATACTCCAGGCCAGAATACTGGAGTGGGTAGCCTTTCCCTTCTCCAGGGAATCTTCCCAACCCAGGGATCCAACCCAGGTCTCCCACATTGCAGGCAGATTATTTACCAGCTGAGCCACAAGGGAAGCCCAAGAATACTGGAGTGGGTAGCCTATCCCTTCTCCAGTGGGTCTTCTCAACCCAGGAATTGAACCGGGGTCTTCTGTATTGCAGGTGGATTCTTTACCAACTGAGCTATGAGGGAAGCCGAGACACCTATGTAGTCACCACCCATAAACATTGCCGGCACCTTAGAAACGCACCTTTGTGCCCCTTGGAAGGTGCACACGCCTTCCTCTTCTGACTTTCCTTACAGGTTGGTCACATATACATGTGCTCTTACGTAACAAAATTATAACTGTTCAACTATTGTGTGTGTAACACGTTCAACTTTATCAGGCAAGGCTCAACTATTTTCTGAGGAGACTAAACCAATTTTTACTCCCACCCAAAGGGAAAGAGAGTCCCCACTGAGCCATATCCTTGCCAAAGGTGGAACTGTTCAGCTTTGTAATTTTTGCCAAGCTAGTGGGAATAAAATTCCAACTTGTTATTGGCTTTAATTTAATGCCCCTGTTTGCTAATGATATTTAATACCTTCTTAGATGTCTTCCATATCCTTAGTGTCTCTTTTATCTTCCTGATATATCAGCCATTGAAAGAGTTGTGATAAAAATGTCTAATTTTATTCAATGCAATCCCTATCGAGCTACCAGCCACATTTTTCACAGAACTAGAACAAATAATTTCAAGATTTGTATGGAAATACAAAAACCTCGAATAGCCAAAGCAATCTTGAGAAAGAAGAATGGAACTGGAGGAATCAACTTGCCTGACTTCAGGCTCTACTACAAAGCCACAGTCATCAAGACAGTATGGTACTGGCACAAAGACAGACATATAGATCAATGGAACAAAATAGAAAGCCCAGAGATAAATCCACACACATATGGACACCTTATCTTTGACAAAGGAGGCAAGAATATACAATGGAGTAAAGACAATCTCTTTAACAAGTGGTGCTGGGAAAACTGGTCAACCACTTGTAAAAGAATGAAACTAGATCACTTTCTAACACCGCACACAAAAATAAACTCAAAATGGATTAAAGATCTAAATGTAAGATCAGAAACTATAAAACTCCTAGAGGAGAACATAGGCAAAACACTCTCAGACATAAATCACAGCAGGATCCTCTATGATCCACCTCCCAGAATTCTGGAAATAAAAGAAAAAATAAACAAATGGGATCTAATTAAAATTAAAAGCTTCTGCACAACAAAGGAAAATATAAGCAAGGTGAAAAGACAGCCTTCTGAATGGGAGAAAATAATAGCAAATGAAGCAACTGACAAACAACTAATCTCAAAAATATACAAGCAACTTCTGCAGCTCAATTCCAGAAAAATAAACGACCCAATCAAAAAATGGGCCAAAGAACTAAATAGATTTCTCCAAAGAAGACATACGGATGGCTAACAAACACATGAAAAGATGCTCAACATCACTCATTATTAGAGAAATGCAAATCAAAACCACAATGAGGTACCACTTCACACCAGTCAGAATGGCTGCAATCCAAAAATCTGCAAGCAATAAATGCTGGAGAGGGTGTGGAGAAAAGGGAACCCTCCTACACTGTTGGTGGGAATGCAAACTAGTACAGCCACTACGGAGAACAGTGTGGAGATTCCTTAAAAAATTGCAAATAGAACTACCTTATGACCCAGCAATCCCACTTCTGGGCATACACACCGAGGAAACCAGAATTGAAAGAGACACATGTAGCCCAATGTTCATCGCAGCACTGTTTATAATAGCCAGGACATGGAAACAACCTAGATGTCCATCAGCAGATGAATGGATAAGAAAGCTTGGTACATATACACAATGGAGTATTACTCAGCCGTTAAAAAGAATTCATTTGAATCAGTTCTGATGAGATGGATGAAACTGGAGCCAATTATACAGAGTGAAGTAAGCCAGAAAGAAAAACACCAATACAGTATACTAACACATATATATGGAATTTAGGAAGATGGCAATGACGACCCTGTATGCAAGACAGGAAAAAAGACACAGATGTGTATTACGGACTTTTGGACTCAGAGGGAGAGGGAGAGGGTGGGATGATTTGGGAGAATGGCATTCTAACATGTATACTATCATGTGAATTGAATCGCCAGTCTATGTCTGACGCAGGATACAGCATGCTTGGGGCTGGTGCATGGGGATGACCCAGAGAGATGTTGTGGGGAGGGAGGTGGGAGGGGGGTTCATGTTTGGGAACGCATGTAAGAATTAAAGATTTTAAAATTTTAAAAATAAAAAACTAAAAAAAAAAAATGTCTAATTTTGATAATGGATTTGTTTAATTCTCTTTGCCTTGTTTTATACATTTTGAGGTTGTGTTATCAGGTATGTAAGAATGTAGAATTGTTACATCTTCTTGGAGTTAAATATTCCTTGTTTCTAATAATGCTTTCATCTTGACTGTCTAAATAATAATAAATCTTTTGATTTTGGTCTTTTTACAGGTAAAGAAGGACTATTCACTTCCCTTTTTCTTCTTATCTGGGCCAGATCACTTCCAAACTACCTCTCTCTTCTTAGTGAGAGGTGATTTGACTTCTTATTTTGAAAATATTCATATTATGGAAAATTTTTGACATATACCAAAGTACAGAATTTATAAAATGATCTCTCATGTAACCATCAATCAGTTTAGACATGTACCAAATCAACATAAATATTTATCCCCACCAGCTGGCCATCCCATATTATTTTAAAGCAAGTCTCATATGTCATATAAATTAATGCTTAAATATTTGTATATATATCTTTAAAAGGACTTAAAAAAACCCAAGTCCCATTATCATCCTGTAACAATAATTTCCTAACATCATCAAATATAATTTTTTAGTTTGTTTGAGTCAAGACCCAAATAAGGACTGTGAAAGCCTGTCATTGGTCAATGTCTCCTAACTCTCATTCAATTTATAGGTTCCCACTGTCTTTTATTTTTCTTGCAACTTGTTTGTTGAAGAAATCAGGCCACTTATCCTTTATATAAAAATATTTTGTTTGATGGGGTTATATAGGTAATGTTCTTTAGCAATATATATTGGACATATTTTTTCTCAGAACATGTAAGTCAATTTTGGGTTTTTAACTGATGTTCAAAACTCCATAGTTACTGTTTTTTGAAAATGTCTTATCTCCTCTACTTACCTACTGTATGTACTGGATGAGATAATGCACAGGACAGACATTTTATGAGCACCTACTCCATGGGAACACCAGACCCCCTGACCTGCCTCCTGAGAAACCTGTATGCAGGTCAGGAAGCAACAGTGAGAAGTGGACGTGGAACAACAGACTGGTTCCAAATCGGGAAAGGAGTACAACAAGGCTGTATATTGTCACCATACTTATTTAACTTACATGCAGAGCACATCACGAGAAATACCGGGCTGGATGAAGCAGAAGCTGGAATCAAGATTGCCAGGAGAAATATCAGATATGCAGATGACACCACCCTTATGGAAGAAAGTGAAGAAGAAGTAAAGAGCCTCTTGATGAAAGTGAAAGAGGAGAGTGAAAAAGTTGGCTTAAATCTCAACATTCAGAAAACTAAGATCATGGCATCTGGTCCCATCACTTCATGGGAAATAGATGGGAAAACAATGGAAACAGTGACAAACTTTATTTTTGGGCTCCAAAATCACTGCAGATGGTGACTACAGCCATGAAATTAAAAGACGCTTTCTCCTTGGAAGAAAAGCTATGACCAACCTAGACAGCATGTTAAAATGCAGAGAGGTTACTTGCCAACAAAGGTCCATCTAATCAAAGCTATGGTTTTTCATGTAGTCATGTATCAATGTGAGAGTTGGACTATTAAGAAAGCCGAGCGCTGAAGAACTGATGCTTTAGAACTGTGGTGTTGGAGAAGACTCTTGAGAGTCCCTTGGACTGCAAGGAGATCCAACCAGTCCATCCTAAAGAGAGTCAGTCCTGAATATGCATTGGAAGGACTGATGCTGAAGCTGAAACTTCAATACTTTTGGCCACCTGATCCAAATAACTGACTCACTGGAAAAGACCCTGATGTTGGGAAAGATTGAAGGCGGGAGGAGAAGGAGACAACAGAGGATGAGATGGTTGGATGGCATCACCGACTCAATGGACATGAGTTTGAATTAACTCTGGGAGTTGGTGATGGACAGGGAGGCCTGGCGTGCTGCAGTCCATGGGGTTGCAAAGAGTAGGACACGACTGAGTGACTGAACTGAATTGAACTCTGTGTCATGCCCTATGCCAGATTCTGAGAAATATAACCACGAACAAGCCAGAAGCTAGGCCTGGAGCTTAAACTAAAGTTTTGGTGGTCTGCAGAACCCCTGACGAGACTTTGTTAACATGCAGGTCCCCGGGTCCCATCCCAGACAGGGTGTCAGGGGTCTAATGTGGGACACCGGAATGGGCACTTTTCATCAAGTGCTGTCCTGTGGAAATAAGTGAAAGTATCCGTTGCTCAGTCCTGTCCAACTGAGTTGAGAAGTGTCAAGGACACTGTGGGTCGTGGCGACTACACGGGACAGCGCAGTCGTGACCTAGGCTGGATGCCCGGGGCCACAGGGGGAGCGACGCTGGACTGGATAACGACTGCGAAGAGCACTTAGCAGATTCTGGTGCCCCAAACAAAGTATGCGCACAGACACCTGAGCTCAGATCCCGCCTCCAGGCTTCCGCCCCTTCCTCGCTGCTTGACCTTGACAGTGGAAGCTTCACCTCCAGGGCGTAAACCTCTGAGCCTAGAATGGGCGAATAGTCCTTCCTCGCGATGGTGGAGGAGGGTGTAATGAGCCGGTGTGCGGCTCCCTCTCAGTGTTGGTGAAAAGGAGGCGTCAAGGATGTGGACAGGTTTGGAGATGGAGAGAGGGCAGAGCAGGACTCCAGGGAGAGACCCGGGGAGCGATGGGCGGGGACTCCCCCACCTTGGGGACTGGAGTGAGGGTTCAAGTTCGCCGGGTGCACTCAGACTGCAGTCCCTGAGGCCACCACGGGGCGGCGCTGTGGGACAGGGACCCTGGGATGGCGCAGAGACCCCTGGGGCTGGCATGGGGCCAGCGAAGAGGAGAGAACTAGGTATTAGTAATCACTTCCCCGGGGGGGGGGGGGGGCGGCAGGATGGGATCGTTCTGGTTCCCTCTGCAGCAGGAGGGGAAACTGAGGAGAGGACCAGTTCCTTCCCTCACCTTTTGAAAGTCAACCAGCAGCTGCTGTGATGGAAGGAACTCGGGCTTGAGAGTATTGGTGACGTCCGGGCTCTGACCCGTCCAGGAACCTTGAATCGCAGGCTGTTTAAGCTGCCAGGGCTGTTTTAACACCTGTAAGACAGTACAGGTGTGATGCCGGTACCTCCCAGCGGAGAAGCAGGGCCACTGCGGGTGGTGGCTAGAAAGGGGCTTTGCCATCTACCTGGTAGGGATCCAGGGTCAACACCTGCACAGGGATTAAAAGGTGAACTTCAAAGGCTGAGAGTAAAAAGAACTGCAACGAGCTAAGTGCTTAATCTCCTCTCCTTTCTCATGATAGCCCATGAGGTCGGTACTACTATAGCACCCATGTTACAGATGAGAAAGCTGAGTCTCAGAGACGTGGTGTGGCTTGTCTGGGGTTACACAGCCAGCGGGGCCTGTCTCCTGACTCCGGGTTCTGTGCCCACATCTGACCAGACATTAGCTGAGGCTGGAGAGGGAGGACCTCTTCCTGCCCAGCTGTTGCCCTTCATCTCTGGTTCCTGGCTTCCTTCCTCCCTTCTCAGCCTCTCTGGCCTCGCCTTCCCCCTCCCCCACCCCAGGGCACCAGTCTGGTGACTAAAACAAGGAGCCTCTCTGTGCCCACAACTCATGTCCACCAGTCAGAGGGGTCCATGCCCCTGGCCGCAGTGGTGGCCTCAGAGGTGGGCGTGTGTCTCAAGCCTGGCCACTGAGGCTGGATCCTGGGAGGGCTGGAAGTATTGGAAGAGGGACTCTGCTTTGCCTGCTGGGCAGTTGTGAGCCTGGGCTTCTGGAAAGGTTGCTTGAGCCTCTGATGTTACTTTCAACCCAGAGGAGCCGACTGACCTGTGGGCTTGTGTACTGGAATGCAGCTGAACCATCTGCAGCTTTCTGCCTGCCCCGCCCTGCCCCCACCTCCCACCTATCTCCACCACCTCCCCACCACCGACTCACCAGACCTGGGATCTGAGGTGTGGGTCCCCCATCCCCCTACCTCCACAGGGAAAGTTCCCAGCACCACACTGACAGGCGAGGCAGGTGTGCTGAGCAAGATATGCGAAGATGCGCAGCTGGTGAGCAGTGAGTGGGCCCAATGGCTGGAATCCCATCAAGGCTTTCATTCTCTTCCCATCTAGCAAACCTCTTGAGCCTCTACCCAGAGGGTAGTTAAGAGGGTTCAGAGTGTGGCACTGGAGACAGACCCACACACACACTCCTCCACCCCAGGCTCAGACTCCAGTTTCCTCACTCAAAAGTGATCTTGAGGAAATTATTTCACTTCTTTGTGCCTGTTGTCTTCAAAACAAGGGAAACAGTGAAATTCCCTCGTACCTCCAGAAATCCTAAATACCCAGCCCATTGACCACAGTCCCCTCTTTCATGAGACCACGCTTTGCTCCTGCCATCCCTCTGCTTAGATCTCCTTCCAGCGAGACCACAGTGGGGCTAAAAGTGTGGCCTCTGAGCACAGGCCATCCGTCACCCAGTCGCACCTGGTGATGAAGGAGAAGGGCTCTCTGGTCAGGGGAACCGCAGATGCAGAGGCCCTGAAGCAGGCAGCTGCAGAGGCCCTCAGGGTCTGCGGGGCTGAGTGAGTAAGCTGTGTGTCTGCACTGCTCACCCAGCGTCCGTCTCCCTCATGTGCCCCTGTGAGAGCTTCTGCTCCCCCTAAGATAGGACTGTGGACACAAGGACCGGCCTGAAGGCCCCGGGAGGCCTCATTTGAAAAACACGATGAAGAACGGGGAGGTCCTGATTCTCATGATGCACCTCTGGAAGAAATGGCGTCCCGGTGGCACCGAGACCCTCCATTAGAACTGGAATAATTGGAACTGAGCCAGGAGGAGCAGGCATCCCAGCCACAGTGGAAGAAGTTAGCAGGAGGCAGGAGGGGCCCAAGGGCACAGCTTGGCCGTGCTTGGCAGGATGGGGGGCGGGGAGGGAGGTTGGTGCATGCCCTCAGCAGCCAAACACCCTTGCATGGTGCTCTGGGCCTCTCCACGGAGGAGCTGGAAGCTAAAATAGGACTCTATTTTGGGGGCCCGAGGCGAGCTGGAATCACTTCCCTGCCAGACGGGAGAGGTTGCCGCAGTCTCTCCGAGGCCAGGCTCTCTGCCCAGCAGGAGTGGTGAGGTGTGGGTCTTGACAGTAGGGTGTGAGGTGGTGGTGGGGGGCTCAGGCTGAGAAGAGAGGAAGACAGTGCTGTTCCAGGGCCTGAGGCATTCATCTTCTCTCTCTGTCCTCCCAGTTGCCCTGGGAGAGGGAGCTGGGGTGCTCCCCATTTCTCTGAAGAACAGACTGAGGTTCAGAGAAGCCAAGTAGCTTGTGCCAGGCCGCTCAGCGGCAGTGCCAGGGGCCCGGATGATGCCTGAGGCTGTGTGCTAACCTCAGCGGTGTACCCGAGCGTGACCTCAACATGCAGAAGGCGAAGCCGTGTCCTGAGCACAGACTGCGAGTCAACCCCTCTCCCACGCTAGCTCGGTGACCCCCTGAGCTACCCCCGGGGACAGAAGCCCCTGTGACCCCCCATTTCACAGGTAGACCTGAGGAGCAGGGTCAGGCCTGGGCTGCCCCGGCCACAGCCGGGCCCTGAATGCACAGCGCAACGCAACACAACATGGGCAAGTCCCTTCTCTCCTGGCCTGTCTCCCCAGCTGTTCATTTGAAGAGACGGCTCAAGGTCTGTGTCTCCCAGGGAGGCTGACAGGGAGCGGGGCGGGGGGCTGGAGGGGCTTTTCCAAGTCTAGCCTCTGCTAGCCTCTGCCACTTCCTGTAAACCCATTTCCGGCCCTTCAGGTGAATGCGCGGAATGGTTATTATCAGTTCGCTTTTACAGATGAAGCCCAGGGAGGGCAAGCAGATGGGCCAGGACAACCCAGAGAGGAAGGGGTGCCACTGGCCCCTCCCCATCCCTGCCGGCTCCCATCCCTGCCCTCTCTGCCGCTCCTTCCTGATGCCACCAAGAGCCAGGGCCTTTCTGAGCCAAAGGCTGTGCCCCTACCTGCCCCCAGCCAGAGTTCTTGGTTGCCAGGGAGGCAGGTGGCAGCAAGGCCATTGCAGGCCCCTCCTCACCCCCATCTCCCCTGCAGAGACCCGGCCAGAAATAGCCCTGTCCATCCTCACCACGGGTTCCCACCTTGGCCGCTTGCCGTGCTCAGCTGTGCATGTCCTCTCCCCTCTCATCTGTCGGGGAGAGGACCGGAGCCACGCACGCCATGTCTCCCATTTCCCCGTCAGTCACCTGCCTGCCACCCCCACCCCCATCCCTTGCTGAGGCTCCTCCAGCAGCACCCGGAGTTCCTGCCCATCTTGTTGCTGAGCCCAGAAAGCTGCCCCATTGGGTCCCATTGCCCCGGCCAGCTTCCTTCGGAGGCCCAAGCAGCAGCTCACAGGCTGCACCAAGGCCGGGCCCCCTCAGGGCTGCCGCCCTGCCCGCCCGGGTCTGCGGTGCCCTCTCCCTGCCTACTTCCCACCCGGGCTGACTGGCGGCCACATTCAGCCTCCAAAGGCCTCTCCCGTCTCTCACTCCTCTGCTGCTAGACCACCCAGGTCTCCCCACAACCTGCAGGAAGAGACCCCTTCATCTGGCGAACTCTCCTCCTCTCCTGGCGCAGCCACCCCCCTGCTCGAAGTAGCTGACTCCCCCCCGCATCACGCCCCCGCCCCACCTCGCTCTCCTCTCGGCTGGTGTCCACTGTGTGTGGCTCAGGGCCTGAAACACCATCAATCCCGAGGCCAGAAAGCCTGAGGTGGAGCCCCAAGCTGCTGCGTGACCGTGGGTAAGACACAGGGCCTCCCTGAGCCTCCTCATAATAACAGCATTGCCCTTCCAGGGCTGATGGGGGGCTGTCAGTCAAATGAGAAATCAGAGGTTAAAAGGCTCTGTAACCTGTAAAGCACGGGCATTTCATTGTGAGGGGTTGTTGAGATTAACTTCAAGTTATAAAGGGGGTGTGTGCACTGGGCATGAGGGGCAGATTCATGGCGGGGGCTGGAACAGAGTTGCCATGACCCCACCCACAGGCTTCAGGGACCAGCATCCGTGTTCCCTGTCTTGATGATCAGGGAAGGGGCTGGGGTCACACAGCTGCTAAGCGAGGGTTGGCACCAGGCCTGTCCCCAGCACAGAAGCTGGGAGTGGGTTTCTTTGTCCCCTCTGGCCTTCTTCTCATTTCCAGCTTGAGTTTTAGTGGCCTTATAGTCCAGCCCCTGTAGGGCCTCAGCAGGGAGTCCAGCCATACAGGGGACCCCAAACTGCCCCCTCACTGGTGCACAGGGCTCTTCATCAGCTGCTCTGTTGGGTCAGGCTGCCTCGGCCTTTTCCACGGAGCTGCCCCTCCGAGGCTTCTTCTTAAGAATGCCCCTTGGGGAGGGGGTCTCCGCTGGCCTCTCTGCCTCGCTGGATGCAGGCCTGGGGTTTGTCCATCTTGGGGCCCCAGAGCATGCAGCGCCTTCCCCGTAGACCCACCAGGCCTCATGTGTCGGGGAGGCCACCGTCTGCACCCCCAACACATCCCTGCCCTCCACTCTGGCTGAGCGAGGGTCTCCCTGCCGAGCTGGTGCCTCCCTGCCTCCCTTGCTCTGGGCAGCTCTCCGCTTGGCTGGCTGAGTTGCCCCCTGCCTCCCTCTGGCTTGCTCAGAACCTCCGTTCTCCCGCAGGCCACCTCCCTCGCCCACCATCCCCGTGTTTCTCCGTCTCTGATTCCGTCACTGACTGTCTGTGTCTCTCCACCTCCCCCGCTGCTGTCACGGCCGCTCCTGCATCACTGTATAATATGCCTTCCAAACTGTCCACACTCCCTGAACCCTCTCCCACGTTCCTGATCCCTCCTTTAGTCCCTTGGCCCAGGTGTTGGCAGGGAGGTCCAGCAGGAGGAGAGGAAGGAGAGGCTTAGACAGCCTGGAAAGAGTTGAGGAGGGGAGACAGCCAGCTGAATCTCTGCTCTTCCAGGCAAGGAAGGTCCCGGAAGCACAAGGCACAGATGCTGGCCTCCGGACCCTCATTCCAGGGAGGCCACATCCCAGGAAGAGGTAATCCTAGTGACAGGTGGGGGGTCAGGGGTCTGATTCTGAATTTGGGGCTCTGCACCTGCCTCTCTGTATGACATCTCAACCCCCCTCCCTGGGCCTGTCTTCCCCCGTCCATGGGGACCAGGGGTCCCTCTTGGCTTCCTTCCCTCTGCAGACACTGCTAGAGCTGAAGCCAGCCCTCAGCCAGCAGGGGCTCTGGCCTACCTGCCCTGTTGCTATGGTACTTGCAGCGCAATGGACAGCTACGGTGACTGTAACCAAGGATCCCTGGCCGGTGTCCCAAGCTTGAGCATGGAGTGTCAGGAATTGCCCACGGTCCCATTTGGCATTGGTGGCAGGGCCAAGGCCAGAGGCCTCAGGACTCCCAGCCCGGAGCTCTCTTCCGGCGCCACAGCCCAAGGCTCAAAGGCAGCGGGCCCGGGCCCCAGCTCCATCGTTCCTGTTTGGTTCAGTGCTAAATCCTTTCTCCTAGAGCAGGCTCTTCCTTGCTCGCTCAGGCGCTCAACAAATGTTTGTTCCAGGAAGAAACAGACGGATGACACAGAAGCCCTCTGACATCTGCAGAGGGTGGGGCTGAGGCCAGGACCTGGGCAAGCGCCTCTTGTTGGGATCCCAAAGGACTTCTGTAGGGATCTTATAACAGATTTAAGACAGTGAGTGGAGTAGGGGGCGCGGGGGGTATTGGAGGTTACCCATAATTGGAGGAGGGAGCCAAACTAGACTTGGGCATCCTCCCAGTTCTGCCAGGTGTCGGTTCTGTCCTTCCCCACCATGTTCCCAAGACCTTCAGTTGTCCTGAAGGATAGTGGAACAGAGCCCTAGGTTGTCAGACGTGTCAGGGCCCTGGAGGTCATTAAGTCCAGCGTCTTAACTGTGAAGATGAGGGGAGTGAGTTTCAGAAAATGGAAGAGATTAGCCAGGATCACACGGTAAGTCCGAACCCAAACTCCTTCTCTAGCCTCCCAGTCCTCATGTACTGGGATAGCTAAGTGAGCTATCAGGCTTCCCTATCGTCATGGCTGCCAGGAAGCTCAGAGGTCAGTTTTGCAAACTGTGTCTCGTGTGGTCAGCCCATCAAAATCCTGGCTGGAAAGTAGTTCACATGATCTGGATCCAAAAATATGCCCAAGACCACGCCAGGCCTGGTCACATATGAGATCTCATTTAATCCAAATAGCAAAGCATGTGACATAGATACGAGTGGCCCTTTTTAACAGATGAGGGAACAGGTTCAGAGCCATAAATCGACTTGCCCAAAGTCACACAGCTGGTGACTGGGAGAGACAGAATTCAAAGCTAGGACCCCCTAGGTCTCATACTCACAGTCTTCATAAATATTGACATAAATGCCGTTGCTCTTGGCTCCGTGCCCCCGTGCCAGCGCTGTGTGCATTGCCAGTCTCCCGCATCTACTCTCACCCTGTCCACAGGGAGCCCCTTGAGGAGCTTGTGGAGGTGGGGCTTGGTTTTCAAACTTCTCCCCTTTCCAATCCTGGGAGCCTCAGCCCTACGCTGTCCTTGTGGAAAGATTCATGTGCTGGGGGTTTGCATTTTTAGAAAATCTGGCAAACACAGACCAGACAGCCACAAGAAGGAAAAAAAAAGTTAAAAAACAAACAAAAAAAGGCACAAAGATATTGATCACAGCATTGTGTATCTTGGAGAAATACTGGAATTCATCCACGTACAGGAGGGAAGGGGAGCCTTGGAAGAAAAGCTGTGACAAACCTAGACAGAGTATTATAAAGCAGAGACATCACTTTGCCAACAAAGGTCCATATAGTTAAAGCTGGTTTTTCCGGTAGTCAGGTATGAATGTGAGGGTTGGACCATAAAGAAGGCTGAGCACCAAAGAATTGATGCTTTTGAACTGCAGTGTTGGAGAAGATTCTTGAGGGTCCCTTGGACAGCAAGGAAATCAAACCAGTCAATCCTAAAGGAAATCAACCCTGTATATATATTGGAAGGACTGATGCTGAAGCTGAAACTCCAATACTTTGGCCACCTGATGCGAAGAACTGACTCATTGGAAAAGACCCTGATGCTGGGAAAGATTGAAGACAGAAGACAGGGATGACAGAGGATGAGATGGTTGGATGGCATCACTGATCGATGGACATGAGTTTGAGCAAGCTCCAGGAACTGGTGATGGACAGGGAGGCCTGGCGTGCTACAGTCCATGGGGTCACCAAGAGTCGGACATGACTGAGCGACTGAACAACAACAATAACCTGTGGTTAGGATTCTGCACTTTTGCTGCTGAGGCCCAATGTTCAATCCCTGGTCAGGGAACCAAGATCCTGTAGACTGTGCATCACAGTCAAAATAATAAATAAATAGATAAAGAAATAAAACCACCAGTATCACCAGCTACCTCCTCACCCCTGCTAGGGGTTTTCTCAGCAGTGCTTGGCCACAGGGACTCTGTATTTAAAAAAAAAAAAAGAAGGAAAATGTGTAGAATCCTTCAGTACCAATAAAAACCAGAAAAAGCTACAGTGAGAAAAGCCAGATCCATGAAGAAGGGGCCAAGGTCACAGCCACGGGAGCTAACTAAAGCCTGACACAGATAAGGGGGAAGATGTGACGGGGTGAAACAGCTGAGTTGAATGCCTTCTAGATTCTTTTTTATTTCTCTTTAAGCAGTGTGAGTTCATAAGGAAAATGAGTTGGGTTTTTTTTTTTTTGGAAGCTGGCAGGAAGGAAGCAAGCAAAGATGAACCTACAAGAATTAGGCCCCAGTGGTGGGGCTTTTATTTGGGATGCGGGCGGCTGTCAGCTGCGTGAGTGGCACCCTCTTACGCCTTGGCCCCCACCTTGGTCCCCCTTTCTCCCACTCGATGTCCCGCCAGGGCTGTGACTGAAGGAGGCTAGACAGAGGAGAGGCAGGGTCCCCACTCCCTGGCCCCGCAGGAGAGAGAGAGGGGCAGGAGCCGAGGAAGGGCTTGATGGCGCCTCCAAGGCCCCTTCTGTGACTACAAGCTCGTGATAGCTAATGTTCTTACACCCCCAGATTCAGCGATCTCCCCCCACCCCCATTTCAGGGCCGCCAGGAGCCGGGAGTGAAGAAGTGAAGCGAGAGATCAGAGGAGCTGCCTGCCGGGGAGCAGGGGAAGGGAAAGCAGGTGGGAGGGCTGTGAAGGGAGCAGGTGGGAGAGCCAAGGTGAGTCAGCACTGATGGAGCAGCAGGCTTGCAGCCTTGGAGCCTCCCTGCAGCGGTGTGCTCGCCTCTGCGCTCTGGGCTGGCTGTGCTGCGCGCTCTGCCCCCCGAGTCCCTGGGCTCCCCGCCCCAGTGTCCTCCACTTTGATACCCCAGAGAGTCCTTGCTGCGGGCGCTTGTCAAAACTTGCGTACCCTGTATCACATGCACATCTCACAGTGACAGGGGCCTTTCTTAAGGAGCCGCTGTCACGAGTGTTTGAGCGAAGTGGCCAACCAGTGACAAGGAAGGTGTTTAGGAGGGATCTTGAAGGGCCCCTGTATCGCTCTGGATGGGAGGCCCACTTAGGGTGGACTGCACACTCTGTCCCCCTGTCCTTATGGGTGGAGGGCAGGACAACCTCTACCCTGTGTTCCAGGTGGAAGGTACCCGAGTCTGAGGTCCTCTTTAGCTACTGCCGGCTGCCCTCGGCGCCAGAGCATCACTGAAATGAAGCAGGCAGGAGGGGATGAGGTCAGTGAGTCCTCCCACGGGCCTGCAGGGCTGGAGGGAGGGATGTCACTGGGGTTGGGGAGCAAGATCCTGGGGTGCAGCCACCTAGGGCCCTTCTGAGAACATGGGCAGGCGAGCAGCCGCACTTGTGTCCGGCTGAGTGGCCCCTTCAAGGCCCCCAAAGGTCACGGGTGCACTCCGGGAAACCTGGATAGGGACAGAGGAGGAAAAGAGGAAGCCCCTTCCACCCTCTCTTAGCCCCGACCTCAGGAAGAATGGGAGTGAAGGGGAAGCTGGCCCCTGGGGCTCTGACAGTTCCCACCTTGGTTCAGACCAGCCCCTTAGTTCTCTGGGCCTCCATTTCCTCTCTGAGACCAAATCCTTGTCCCACCTGCCTTGAAAGGTCTTATGCAAATAAAAAAAGACATTGTGATGAGTTCTTGGGCGCTTGGCCCCCTTTTATAGGAAAGAGGCCTCAGGTTATTTTCTTAAACTGTTAAAGTACACGGAATGCATCATGATTTACCCAAATGGCCAACATGAAATGTGGGGCTTCACAAAGCAGCCAACGGCACTGGACAGCAGCTGAGCCTGCCTCCAGGTTCCCATCTGTGTAGCAGATTTCTGGGAACAAGGAGGGTGCCCTCTGCTTCCTTGTACCCCGAATGTTGGGTACACAGTTGGCACATACTATAGACTTAGAGCTGGAAAGAACCCCCAACTCAAAGGTTCTGGGACAGACTAGCAAGGATGGCCACAGGGCCACCTGGTGTGTATGCCTTTTGCCAAGGGACTTAACCACATTCCCAGAGGACGGAGTCAACTTCCTGCCATTTGAATCGTGACCTGGATTAGTGAATAAAATGCCATGGAAGTGACGTTATACAAGTTCAAGGTTAGACTCAAGAGACCTTGCAGCTGCTGCCTTCACCCTGTTCGACTGCTGCCCCAAGACTCCGTGGAGTGATCTGGTGTAGCCTGTTGGAGGAGGAGAGGCCAATGGAGGAGAAACGAGGCCCCCAGGCCGGCAGCGAGACCTACTGCCCGACATGCGAGTGCGCTAAGCAAGGCTGCTGGAGTGGCCCAAAGAAACGGGCACGGAGCTCCCGCCAGCCCACCCACACCACCTCAGAAAGAATAAACCAGTGTTGTCTACGTCTAGGGCGGCCTGTTACACAGACAAGCTAACCGAAGCCTAAAGAAGGGAAGAGACCCATCCAAGGCCCCACAGTGAGGAGAGACCAAGTCCAACTATGACCACGTCTCCCAGCTGCCCCGAGAGCCCTTCCCACCGCAGTGTCCTGAAGTCAAGCTCATCAGCCCAGCCCCGTGTATGTGTGTATTTGCGAGGATGTAAACCAAGTGGGCCCTTGCCAATTTTCCCTGAGTTACAAAAGACTGGCTGACATCCACACAGGATGTCCCTCGTCCCTTGAAAGGAGGTATGGTTCATTCCATTCTACGGAGAGTGACACTGAGGCCAGGAGTTGCTGGGCAACTTGCTGATAGCCACACAGCTTGTTAATAGCAAAGGTCCGACTCAAACCCACTCAGACCTTCTATGCCCATTTAGGATCCTTTCCACTGGCTCCCAGAAAGGAGACCAGCAGGTGATAAAGTTCTCTCCAAGGGTCAGTCTCTCAAAAGAGGGCACACACATATACAACCATACAATACACACATATATACCCCACACACATACATACACACCACACACACATACACACACATACATGCAACACACATACACACACATACACACCATACACACATACATACCACACACATATAATACACAGATACATACATACCACACACACATACATATCACACATACACACATACACACCATACACACATACACACACAGATACAACACACATACATACACACCACACACACACACAGATACAACACACATACATACCACACACACATACACACCACACACATACATACCACACACACATACACACCATACACACATACATACCACACACATATAATACACAGATACATACATACCACACACACATACATATCACACATACACAATACACACATACATACACACAGCACACACATACACACCATACACACATACACACCACACACACACACACACAGATACAACACACATACATACCACACACACATACACACCACACACATACATACCACACATACATACATATACACCATACACACATACATACCACACATATACAATACAGATACATACACACCATACACAAATACATCTCACACATACACAATACACACACACACACACACCACACACCACACATACACAACACACACACATACAACACACACACATATACCACACACACATGCCACACACATACAATACACAGATACATACACACCATACACAAATACATATCACACATACACAATACACACATACATACAACACACACACCACACACATACATACCACACACATACAGCATACACATACATACCACACACACACACACACCATACATACCGCACATATACACACACCATGCACACATACATACATGCACACATAGCACACACAGCGCACACATACATACCACACTTACATGCAGTTCACACACAGAGACACATGACACACACATGCAGGCACCCCATACGCACAGACATACCACACAGACACACATCAGGCTGGTCTCTCTCTGTCCCTCTTTCTCTGTCTCTTCTTCCCAACCCTCCATCTTCAACCAGCCCACCCCTAGTGGACCATATACTTTATTAAAAATATATAGATACAAACTCCATTGTCAATCTGGGCTGGGCCTATGGGCCCAGAGGGACCGCAGGGAGGGACGGCCCTTATCCTGCTCCTTGGGGTCCCACTTCTGCACCCAAACCCAACACTATCCAGGGGCCAAACAGCTGGCTCTAAGGGCCTCGAGCGACCAGCCAGCTGGGTGGGGAGGGGGCGGGGTGCCCAGAGAGGGCCTGCACCGCCTGGTCCTGCGGGCACACATGGCAGAAGGTGGATTCGGTGCCTCCATCTTTCCATTTATAGATATTTACAAAAGAAAGTCATGAGCAACAGACCACAGTCATGCAGAAGAAACGCACCCCCCTCCCACCCTCCCAAACTAGCCAGTGGCCCACCCCAGAACCCCAAGATGCCCACCCCCCAACAGTCCAGGCACCTTCCCCAAGGTTCTGAGAGCAAAGGGGGAATGTCCTTGAAGGGTCGGTGGGGAAAGGGTGAGGGGTCTGGGGTTCCTGAGCTCGCCAGTGGGTAGGTGCTGGGGAGTCGGGTGTCCTGGCCCTTTCCCAGGCCTGGGTTCTGGAGTCACTAGGAAGGGCTCTCCCAGTCTTTGAAGCCCTCACGTCCCTCCAGAAGGTCCGGAGCCAGGGTGAGTTCTGTCCTGAGTGTGGAGGGGGTGTCCTGGCAGCACACCCCCCAGCGAGGCTCCTGTGGGAAGCAAGAAGGCGGGCTCGGAGGTCAGATGGCAGACTCCCTGCGGTAGGAGATGTTGTCCAGCGGGAGGGTGGCTTGCATGCGCTCCAGATCCAGGTGGCTGCCAAACTCCAGCATCCGGATGATGCCCGCCTCCTCCTTGGAGCCCGCCTCCAGGCCCAGGCCCGCAGCCACAGCGGCAGCGGCCGCAGCCTCCTCCTCCATCTCCTCTTCCTCCTGGCTCATGAGGGCCAGCTCGTTCTCGTAGCAGAAGGCACTGGGCGGGGGCGGCGGGGCGGGCAGCACGGTGATCTTGCTCTCCTGCAGCTCCCGGGCAGAGCAGCAGGGCGTGCCGGCCACCTCGTAGGTCTTGTGGAAGCGCGAGTAGTCCACCTTGTAGTGGCTCTTCTCCTCGAAGACCACGGGCTCGAAGCGGTGGCCCCACAGGATCTCGCTGGCCAGGTAGGAGCTGCGGGCCTGGGTGGTCATGGCCGTGGCCTCCACCATACCCTCCAGGATGACCACGATCTCGAAGTCCTCCGACTCCAGCTCCTCCTTGCCCATCCCGTAGAGTGGGCTGTCCTCATCGATCTCGTGGACAATGATGATGGGCGAGACCAGGAAGATGCGGTCCAGGCCGATGTCGTAGCCCACGTTGAGGTCCCGCTGATCCAGCGGCAGGTACTCGCCCTCCTGGGTCATGTAGGGCTTGATGAGCTGGGCCCGCACATGGGCCTCCACAATGTGGCTCTTGCGTAGGTTGCCCACGCGCCACATGAGGCAGAGCTTGCCGTCGCGCACCGAGATGACGGCGTGGTGGCTGAACAGCAACGTCTGCGCCCGCTTCTTGGGCCGGGCCATCTTGGCCATGATGGTGCCAATCATGAAGGAGTCGATGACACAGCCCACGATAGACTGGACCACCACGGCGATGACCGCCAGCGGGCACTCCTCCGTCACGCACCGGAACCCGTAGCCGATGGTCGTCTGCGTCTCCACCGAGAAGAGGAAGGCGCCCAGGAAGCCATTCACGTGCATAATGCAGGGCTTGGGAGCCACCGGTGCCGCCCCGCCGCCTCCCGCCGCGGTCCCTGCCGCGGTCCCCGCCGGGCCGGCCTCCAGGTCACCGTGGAAGAAGGCGATGCACCAGAAGAGGAGGCCGAAAAAGAGCCAGGAGACGAGGAAGGCCGCGGAGAAGATCATGAGCATGTAGCGCCAGCGCGTGTCCACGCAGGTGGTGAAGATGTCCGCCATGTAGCGCTGCGACTTGTTGCTCAGGTTGGCGAAGTAGACGTTGCATTGGCCGTTCTTTTTCACGAAGCGGTTGCGGCGTTTCCGCCGGGGCACGTGGGCCTGCCCGTTGCGGCTGTGCCCGTGCATGTCCTGAAGCCGGCGTGGTCACCTGGGAAGACGCAGGGCCTGCAGGGGAGAAGCCAGACACATGAGGTGCCAGGGAGCGAGTGCGTACTGTGGGGGATGGCTGTCCAAATGCCCCCAGGGACCCAGGTTCTAGGGTGGCAAGGAACCTGCCCAAAGATGCCCAGGAGGGGAAAAGCCTGGACTAGGACCCAAGGTTTCCTTCACCCCTCAAGCAGAATGTTAAGATGGTTCTGACAACAGCGAGGAAGTGCCTCTGTGGCCAGCCCAGCTCCAGGGTTGGGGCCTGCTGGACCAGTAGCTGAGGCCACTGGGATTCAGGTCCGAGTCCCAGCCCCTCATGCTGCACCCTCTGCCCATCATCCCCCCGCCAGAACCTCCTTTGATTGCTCTTCCCTTTCCTTCCAGGAGCTTCCAGATGCCCATCTCAGCACCGCCCCCCACCGATCATCCCACTGGCCCTGAGCAGAGGCTTTTGTGAATGCTCTGGGCCCTGCTCCCCTCCCTGTGTTCAGCCTCTGCCCTTTGGGTCTCTTGAGGGCTGGACATTCCCTTGTGCTGTCCAGTTCAGCAGCCACTGGCCACCTGTGCCTCTTACATTCAGTTAAAATTAAACAAAATGTCAGCATCAGTTCCCCAGTTGCACTAGCCACATTTCAAGGGCTCTGTAGCCACGTGTGGCTACTGGCTACCATGCCGGACAGAGTAGGTTCAAGACAGTCCCCTCAGTGCAGAAGGTTCTGCTGGGTAGCACTGGGACCCACAGCCCCACCTCAGTTCCTGTCCTGTCCCCAGACTTGTCAGGAGCTGCGGTGGATGAAGACTCCAAAGTGGCGGTCAAGATGGAAGGAAGGGGAGCTCTGAGTTTTGACCCCTGGGTAGGCATCCCTATTGCATATCACAGGTGAGGGAATGGGGGCTTAGAGAGGAAAAGTGATCTATCTAAGGCCACACAGCAGGTAAGTGGGTCCAGATCCAGGAGTGTCTAACTCTTCAGCCCCCAGGTGCTGTCATTACCACTGAGTTTACTGTGTGCAGACCTGGGGCGGGGTTAGGAGGAGGAGGGAAGCAGACATACTACTACTACCTGGCTATGTATATAACTGCAGACAACTCATTTCTCCTTTCTGAGCCTTAGTTTCCTCATCTGTAAAATGGGGATGAAAACCCTGCCTCACAGGAACCCCAGGAGACTGTAGGTACTCTGTGAAAGCCAGTGACTCCTGCCTTCCTTCCCGTTTCCCAGGGAGCAGGAGGAAGCTGGTGAGAGGTAGGATTTGCCTGTCAGCGTCCCCAGCTGTTTCAGTGGAGGCGGCCTCTCACCGTGCTGGGTGGCGGGTGTACCAGCTGGGCCTATGGAGGGCAGATCCCCCTATCACCCCTGCCTTCCATGGGGCCCCAAGAGAGAGAGATGGTGCTGTCCAGGGCCCCAGCTGGCTGGCAGGGCTGGGGCTGGGCCCAAACCCGGGTTCCTAGTAACGTTTTGGCCCAGAATTATATAAGGCTGGAAGTTTCTATTTTCTGTTCTATTCTTCTTCCTGATCTAATTGTGCATCTGTGGCAATGTTTATACACTTCCCCGGTTCAGGACAACTCGGTTGCCGCAGCAACCGGTGCGCGCCAACGCTGTAATTTAGAGATCAACGGCTTCAGCGCCTGCCTCTTCCCAGGAGAAACTCCCTCTCTCAGCCCAGGGAGTGCGAGCCCTGCCCCTCCTCCTCCCCCACGGTCACCCCACCCTGACTCTGGGTTCATCTCCCTTCCCCCCTTAAAATGAGCCCCCTGGATCCCCCAAGTCCTGGAAGTCCTAGATCCACCATGTAACTTGGGCAAGTTACTTGACGGCTCTGAACCTCAGTTTCTTCATCTGGAAAATGGGACCAGTGAGACCCATGGGTCTGAAGATCTAACAGGTAATGAATGGGGGTGGGCAATGCTAGTCCTTAAGAGGTCCTGGTTTTAGTGGGAGTCAGGCCGTCTCTGCTATCTCTGCTACCCCCCCTAGCATCCCAATGGCCAGGGCTCCAGGTGGTAGTTCCAAAGGGACTGGGGGCCAGATGTACCTTCTAGGCTATAAATGGCTTTCAGGGAAGTCTTCCTTCACTAAATATGTCCCTTTTCACTTTGTCTCATCATCGCCAATGCCTCCATGAGCACCACAGAAAGAACCAGAGCCCAAAGGAAGGGTTTCAAGATGAGTGATTTCAAGACCCTAATTTTGGGGTTTCCCTGGTGGCTCAGTGGTAAAGAATCCACCTGCCAGTGTAGGAAACTGTTTTGGTCCTTGGTCCAGGAAGATTCCCACACACCTCGGAGCAACTAAGCCCGTGCACCACGACTACTGAGCTGGGCTCTAGAGCCCAGAAACCGCAACTACTGAGCCCTCGCACCACAACTACCAAAGCCCATGCACCCTGGAGCCCACGCTCTGCAACAAGGGAAGCCGCTGCAACGAGAAGCTGAGCCCTGCAACTAGAAGTAGCCCCTGCTCATCACAACTAGCAAAGAGCTGGGCGGCGGGCGGCAGTGTAGACTCAGCACAGCAACCCCCCAAAAAAAACAACCAAGACCCTCATTTTACACCTGAGGCCAAGGAAGCTCAGAGCTGGGATGAACTTGCTAAGGGTCCCAGAGCAGCTGGGCCAGCCCTGGGCGATCACCTCGATCCCACTCCTGGAAGCTCAAGGTGCTCCTGGAAAGAGGAGCTTCCTCCCTGGAGGGGGTTGGGGTAGGGTGTGGGGTGTGGGAAGAGAGGGCCCCAGTCCAGCCAGGCAGGCTCTAGACCCAGTGGCCGCAGCTTTGCAGGATAGAAATAGAGGGGACAGAGAGCTGTGACCTGGGCTTTGGTGGCTGAAGATGGTGGGGCCCAGAGAGAGTGAGAGCCCTGCCCAAGGCCACAGAGGGGCCGCGGAGCTGCGGGCCTTGTCTGCTGCCCAAAGGGACTGGCCCTGACCTTGGGGATTCCTCTGGTGCTGCAGGAGAGGGTTCTCCACGGCGCTCCCCGCACCAGCGATGCCCACTGTTTCCCATCCCTGCGTGGAAGTGACAAGAGTCTCAGCCAAGCCCCAGGAAGAGGCTCCGCATGTCCCTGACCCCATGCTCCCCACCCTCTACACTCACACCCTCCACTTCAACGCAGCCCTAGCCTGGCCCTCTAATCAGCCCCGCCCCATCGGCCACGCCCTGTCATCAGCCTCACCCTCTCATCGGCCCCGCCCTCCCATCGGCTCCACTCTCCGTCAGCCTGGTCCTCCAGCCTCAGCCCCACACGGTAGCCTGGTGGAGATTCTCATCTCCAGGCCCCGCGCCCCCTCTCTCGGTCACAGGACCCCATTTCCCGAGCCCCTGCCCTAGGCCAGGCCCTGGGCCACCCTCGCCAGGTGCATCAGCTCGGGATCAGAAACGTCCACTCCTGGGCGGCTGGGAAAGCAGACACCGAGAGCAGGTGCTGCCCCTAGGCCCGATCACCCTCCACCTCGGGGATCCGGCGTGTGGCGCGTGCCCCTGAAGAACCTGGGCTGGTGAGAGGCCCAGCCCCTCGTCTGCAGTGACGCGTCCAGATACACCGCTGCCCGGTCACCGCAAGCCCCTGCAGGAGCGCGGGTCGGGGTTGGGGGCGGGGCTGCGCTGTGCTGCCAGGATCACCGCAAAGCCAGGAGTCCGACGCTCGGCGAGGGCCCGCGGATCACTGCGGCCAGAAGATGGCCAGCTTTTCTGTCCCTCGCTTGTCACACGGATCTTCCTGGCGAAGGCACAAGGGCCCGAGGGAAAAAGTATGAAAGAGAAAGGGCCACAGATGACGGGAGAGAGGCGACGGGCATTGACAACTGGGTACCACCCCCCTCCGACGGTAGATCCTTTATTAAAAGAGACAGCAAGAGGGCCCTGGCTGTTCAGGCGCCTGCACCATGGCTACAGTTAAGTACTTTTCTGGCAGGCAGGGAGCTGGTCTTACCCGCTCACACCGAATGTGCCTCATGAGCAAGCACTGGAGAATAGGGTTTCCAGGATGGGGACCCTAAGGGCTGGCCCCCTGGCTGCCTCCCTGGGTGACCTGGGACAAGCCCATCGCCTCCCCGCTGGGTGCTTCCTGCTGTTCCTGTCTTTTATTCTAAGAGTGCAGCCTGCAACATCTTTCGTGGTGAATGTTCTTGCTTTTGGGGAAATGATGGGGATGGGAGATGCTGGTTGCTTTGTTTTTAAAGGTAATGTCCTTTCTTGGCAAAGTGGAGCATTGACAATGCTGTACAAGTTACTTTATTTGGGGGGGGGGATGGTTAATTTCGCTATGCTGTGAACATCTGGATCCTAGACAACTAGGGATACTGAGGCTGAGAGCAGGGCTGCAGCACGCGAGTTGGCAGCTGGCAGACACTTGAGCCTCTGGGAGGGAGTGAAGGTGACCAGCTGGGTTGTCAGCTTGCTCTCCTGCCCCTTCCTAGGGAGTTAATGAGGGCTGGATCCTGCCTGCTAGGGGGTCCGGAGAGGCTGGAGGACCAGCCCACCCCTGTGTCCTCTTAGGCTTTACTTATGATTTTATGACACTGAATGCACCCTCCTTGCCCACCACTCCTTTTGCAAAAAAAAAAAAAAAAAAGAGAGAGAGAGAGAAACTGCTAAAGTGGCAGCAGCTCCTGCAGGCTCCAGCAGCCCAGGCAGGCTGTGGGGTGAGTCTCCCCATGAGTACCCTGCCCCTCGTGGGAGTCACAGTGGTTTCTGCACATCATGCAGGCCCTCTGGCCCCAGACAGCAGCAGCAGTGGGTTCTGAGACCCAGGGCAGGCAGGTGCACTCAGCCCCGAGACGCGGGAGGGAGGTGGGGGGCAGAAGCCTGGATATAGGGAGCCCTTAGCCCACCGGCCCTGGAGAAGAAAATGGCAACCTACTCCAGTATTCTTGCTTGGAGAATTTGATGGACAGAGGAGACTGGAGGACTACAGTCCATGGGGTCGCAAAGAGTCAGACATGACTGAGCGACTCACACTAGCCCAACGGCAGGACTTCGGCCATCCCTTTGATGTCAGTGGGACAACAGGGAGGTGAAGGCACCAGCCCGTGGTCACACAGCTCAGTGTGGGCCTTGCTGAACCTGCCATCCCTCTCGGTGGCCACCCTCAGAGAAGGAACACTCTGGAAGTGCCAGCTCTATGCCAGGCGCTGCCTGGTCTCTCTCGTTGACGCATCACTGCAACTCTTTGTTAATTTAACAAGTATTTATTAAGCACCTACCACAGCAACAAGCATGGTTATTATTTCTCTTCCCAGCTGAAGAATCACAGGCTGGGGGTGGGGTGGGGATGGGGGAGTAGAGATGGGGTCACACAGCAGATGAGGCAGATTCTGACTCAGGCCCGCTGGCTCCAGGCCCTGGCTCAGCCTGATTCCCAGCCTCTGGCCTTCCCTTCACCTCTCACAATGCCCTATGCAACCCAGACCCCCTTGTGCCTCTCCCCGGCCCTTCAGGCTCAGCCCGAGCCCCCCTGTTCTCTGAAGTCTTCCGAGGCTGCACTGCCAGCTGCCAGCCCTGCTTTCTTGCAGCCCCTTGGCCGTCACTCAACTGCTCTTCAACTGTGTGGAAACATGGGCTGGTTAAAGCCTCACATTTGGGGCTTTAACCAGCACGTTAGCTCTTGGGCTCAGTTCTCCTTCTAGCATGTCCTCTGTGAACCTCAGTTTGCTCATCTGCAAAGTGAACATGGTGCTAACAATGCCTGCTGCTGCTGCTGCTGCTAAATCGCTACAGTCGTGTCCGACTCTGTGTGACCCCAAAGACAGGAGCCCACCAGGCTCCCCTGTCCCTGGGATTCTCCAGGCAAGAACACTGGAGTGGGTTGCCATTGCCTTCTCCAATGCATGAAAGTGAAAAGTGAAAGTGAAGTCGCTCAGTTGTGTCTGACTTTTAGCGACCCCATGGACTGCAGCCTACCAGGGTCCTCCGTTCATGGGATTTTCCAGGCAAGAGTACTGGAGTGGGGTGTCATCGCCTTCTCCGAACAATGCCTACCTCACCTATATAATAGAAACATCGGCTGAGGGGTCAACAGGTCATTGCAGGTAAAACGCAAAGAATGAGATGAAAATGATGATGACGAGGATGAGGCAAGAACTCTGGCCTGGAAGACCAGAAACCCAGCTTCAAGACCCAGCTCCACCACTAACTGTTCCAGCCAGGGGCTCCTTCTCTCCATCTATAAGACGGGGGACCTTACTAGCTCTCCAGTAGGGCAGTGGGGAAGAAGGAAGTGGAATGGAAGAAGGGCCCAGTGCAGTGTCTGTAATTAGGCAGGCGATGGGGTGGGTGCTTCTGAGTCTAAGCAGCTTCCCCCTGCTATGAGCCCTTCGTGGGCCTGAACGGGAGACTGACTCTTCTCCAGAGGGCAAACCCACAGGGCAATGCGGGCAGTGCAGGGCCGGGATGGGAGGTATAATTTCCCTGGGGGAGGTGGGAGGAATTAACTCCACTGTCCCATTTCCCAGCCCTTTGAGGAGCACAGGGCCTCCTTCTACCCCAGCTCTGACTGAGGCCTCTCAGGCCTGGACTATCTGGTTGAGGGACGGGGGGATCGTCCTTTAATCATATACACCCAGGGATTTGGAGGAGGAAAAAGACTTAATGCAGGCAGCTGAGCTCAGTGCCTCCAAGAGTAAGAGGCAGCTGGGGATGGCAGCCACGAGGGTGCCCCGTCCTGCCCGCGGCCCGCTGCGGGCCTCTGTCCCGCTCTGCAGGCCCCCTAAGAGGTTGAACTACTTTCTCTTGACGATTCTCGAGATCCCACACCTTCTCCCTCCCAGGGCAGTGACTCTGACTCTGGAGTCTCTGTGCCATTTTCTGACTGTGTGATCTTGGGCAAGTTACTTAACCTCTCTGGTCCCTGCGAGCCACATCTTTAGGTGGGACGAATAGTATGCCTCACTGAGGAGTAAATGGGATCATGCACAGGTGCCAAGCACACAGTAAGAGGCCGATAAGTAATACAAACAGTTCTTTCCTGAAACTCCATCCCTGGATTTCAGATGTCCTGCCCTGCAGCCCACCCTGCACCATCACGTGGCCCCATCCAACTTTTCTTCCACCAGCACAAGGGAGCAGGTAAATAAGAGCAGTGGCCTCAGACTCTCACAGAGCTGGGCAGGAGGCAGGCTCAGTCCTGTCTGGCACCAGCAGGATCCTTGACCTCTAAGCTTCAGTGTCTTCATTTGCAAACGAACATAGTAACGCCTACCTTGCAGGGTGGTGTCCTGAGGGCCAGAAGCAGATTGTCAACTGTCATAAAAGTGCAGGCCACACTGTGGGGACTCAAGAAATGCTCTTCCTTCCCGACACCTTCTTTGGTACCCCGAAATCCCCCTGCACGCACAGTCCCTTCCCCACTGGGCACGGTGTGACGGAGCAAAATCCACACAGAGCAGTTAGTATGCACTTGCTCTGGGCGGGCACTGTTCTGAGTGCTTTATGCTGATCAATTCCTGCCGTCCTCACCGTGACCTCAGAGGAAGTTTCCATTTTCAGCCCTACTTTATTTATTTTTTAAAATTTTTTTTGGAGGGGGCCACACCTCGTGGCTTGCGAGCTTTTAGTTCCCCAACTAGGAATCAAATCTGTGTCCCCTGCAGTGAAAGCGTGAGTCCTAACCACTGGGCCGCCAGGAAACTCCCTGTCCCTGCTTTAGAAGTAAGAAAACCAAGGCACAGAAAGGTTCCTCAAGTTGCTGAAGGTCACACAGCTCACAAGTGGTAGAGCCAGGATTTGGGCCCAAGCAGCTGACGCCAGCGCACATTCGTTAGACGGTCTGCTCTCCTGGCCTCAGAGCAATGCTGCCACATCAAAGCCTTTTCCACTTAGTAAGCATTTATCACGCCTGCCCTTCTACGTGCCGAGTTCTGTCCAGTTCAGTCTTGTCAGGAAAGGAGAAACTGGGTCAGAGGGCAAGTTGGAGCCAAGCTCTGGGTCCCTGACTTCAGGCCTGGCCAGGTCTGAGCAGCATGGGGCCAACTGGCTCATTCCTCCAGCTCTGCACCTCACCTCTCCCTCCAACCATTCGGCCATCCGGTGAGCAGGTTTGGAAAGCGAATTCCCCAGAATGTCCAGCTGGGCCTTCCGATCATGGCCAAGTGGCAGGAGGATCCAACGGCCTGGCTCTAACCTGCAGGGATGCCCTCTGCTGAACTGCTGAGGCCTGGCCCCTTCCGTGACTGACAGCGGCTCCCTACCCACAAAGGAACCCCTTCTGTTGGCCAGACAGTCCCACCAAAGAGGCCCCTCAAACACTTTTGTCCTCTTCCTTACAGGAATTTGAAGGCGGATCCCCAAAGGCTTCTCTTTCCCAGAACAACCTCAGCTGCCTCACTAGTCGGGGAGCCAAGGCCTTGCTGGGGCTTCTAGGGACCCTCTCTGCTGCGTGCTCATCCCTCAAGGGCACTCACTCCTGCTGCACACTTGCCTCGGGTCAGGCACTGGCGTGGACTCACCCAGCTCCTACGTAACACATAACAAGCATTTGCCTGGGCAGCAGCCATGGATTGTAGCTAGCTGCTTGAAGGAAAAGTATGGGGCAATGTGAGAAAGGAGACAACGGGCCCTGCTTTGATGCGGGTCCCTGAAGGCCTCGTTGAGAAAATGACGTTTAAAACTGAGACCTGAGGAGTAGGTAGGCGCCAAGACAATCCGAAGAGTTGTGTATCTGTGTGAAGGATGGGCGTAGAACATTCCAGAAAGGGAATCTGCAGCAAGACCAGAGAGCAGGAGTGAAGTGAGCCAGAGGGAGGAGAGCTGCCCCAGGGGAGGCCCCGGGGAGTGGGGCGCAGGGTTGTGGAATTCACCTTCGTGGTTACGGGAAACGGCAGGCGGTCAGGTTCTGCCTGGTTTGATCCTTTAAACTTTCACATGACATCTTTAAGATAACTAGGGATAAGCAGTCATTATAACAGACCCTTGTGTATCCACCACTGGGCTTCAGAAAAAAACCATCCTCAATATGGCCCCAGTGGCACCCCTGCCCTTGTCTGGCCTCAGAGGCCACCGCTGCCCGAGCGGGCCCGCTTACTGGGGGATGAGATGTGCCAGGATGCTGTGTGGGGCACAGTGGAAGCTGGAGGTCGGGAAGAGGGCTACTGCTGCTGCCCAGGTGGGTGATGATGGGCGGCTTGGAGCTGCCAGGGTGGTGGCAGTGTTGCTCGAGAGAAGTAAACAGATTGGGGACACATTCTGGACAAAAAGCCCCCAGGCGGTGGGGGTGGGCTACGTGGAGGGCAGGGAAGAGGGGTGTCAGGAACAGGTGATGGTTAGATGCTGAAAGAGGACCAGGTCTAAGGAGCAACAGTTCCCAGTGTGCAGTGGCCTTGGAATGGCCGCATGGGGAAGTCCAGGAGACTCATCTGACGGGCACACCTCGGGGAGGTTGTAAGGTGTGAGAGTGGATGAGATCTTCTGGGCAGGAATGCTGGATGAGAAGAGAGGGGGGCTTGAGACCCAGCCCTGAGCATCTCCTGCACGTCAATGAGAACCTGGCCTAGCAGATGGAGGCCAAGAGGCAGACGGAGGGGAATGTGAGGACAGTGGGGCCCCTAAAGCCGAGAGAAGGGGGGAGATGAACAGAGTTGACCAGTTGACCAGCCCACCAAAGCCAGTGACTCCACCTGCCTCCCCACTGGGACACATTCTCTCTCCCCAGCCAAAAACAGGTGAAGACTCCTCACGGGCAGAGGAGAGGGCAAGGTGCTGGGCAAGCTAGGGGAGGAGGGGAAGGCAGAGGGCAGGAGCAGAGGTGAGTTTAGGACAGCCCACGACTGCCCTCCCCACCCCAGCTCCCCAGCTGGGATGGGGATGGAGATCCTGGCCAGCCCCTCCCCAATTGTCTCCATGACCAGCCCCTTCCCCATTGTCCCATTCTTGGCTGCTCAGCAAACACATCTCTAGGAGCTGGGGCTGGGCAGGTAGGTCTCTCAGACTTGGGGGCATCAGGGTTGATGCCCCTGGCTCACACATGATTCCCCGGATTCTCCATGGGGTTCACAGGCCAAACCTGAGAAGAGATGTATGTAGCGGGGTGGGTAAGGGGATCAGAGTTGCGTGCCAGGGATAATTCAGCAGAGGCCACCCCAGGTGGCTTCGGAGAGCCACAGGACTGCCTGTGACAGTTGTGTGGGCTCCTGGGACCAGGGCCTGCAGACAGTTCTGCACTCGAGGAGCCAGGTGCCGGGTGTGCCCAGCCCAAACTGGAAGCAGCCCAAACAGGATGGCGCGCCACGTAGCCAGGGAAAAAGGAGGGGGAGGCCGGCCAGGAGCCGTGTGGGTCTCTAAGATGTGTTTTTAAGTGAAAAAAAAAAAAAAGGCAACCGTGGGGAACACTGAGTATAGTATCTACCGTTTGTACAAAAAAGGAGAGGGAGGAAATTTACAGATACACATATTTGCTCGTCTGGGCTTGTCTGTGGATGGGGACCCAGGAAACTGGTGACACGGGCTGCCTCCGGGGAGGGGAAGCAGGTGGCTGGGGCAGGGGTGGGAGGAGGAACTCTCACTGTATTCCCGTTTGTGTCTTTTTTAATTTTAGAACCATTTGAATGTATCACCTACAACAACAAAAAAAAGACACATAGAAAACTTTCAAATTACTGTGTACATATGTGTAGAAGGGTCATAGCACTCATAAGGTCCTCAAAAGGGACTGTGATCCTGGAAGGGGAGAGAACAAACAGTTCACTTAGATGCTGACTGGCCATGGAAAAATGTCTTAACCTCTCTGAATTGCTTCCATAAAAAGGGGAGGGATTACACCCACTTCACGGGCATGTTGCAAAGATGAAAAGTGACCTTGGAGGGTAAAGCATTATCAGCTGTGCATAGACGCTTCTTGAAGGGGATACTTGTCATCCAGCTCTCTCCACAGCCTCTCCAAGACTCCTATGAGCCCACGGTCCTCCCAGCGGTCCTCACGGAGGCCGCTGGCTCGCCCTTGCCCCCCTCCTCGAGTCTTCCAAGTCGAGGGCCTCTCTCCGGTCACCCCTGTCCCAGCCTCTCTGTTCAGAACCCACTCGGTGTCCAGGCTCAGCCTCCACTTAAGGTACCACCTGGCCCCGATCGCCCTCCCAAGACAAGCAGATTCAGCTCCTGCTCAGGGGTCAGGAGGTATCTAAGAGGCATCGTGAACCCAGCATAGCCAAGACTTCCCCATCTCAGTCTGTGACCTCCTGGGGGCCGCTCAGGCATCACATCTTCAACCCTCCCCAAACCCAAGCATCAGGATAACATCACAATAACCAACATTAGTGTTTACTCTCCCTGGAGAAGGAAACCACGGACTGGGGAGCCTGGTGGACTGCAGTCCCTGGGGTCCCAAAGAGTTGGACACGACCGAGCGATTAAAATGAGTGTTTACTCTGGGCCAAACCCTGGAGGCTCCTTTGACCCTCATGACATCCCAGAGTTGGGTGCTGTTATTTTTTTCCCCACCGTCCCTCCGGGAGTTCAGGAGCTGCCCCCAAGGGGTGAACGGAGGGACTGAGACCTGGACTCGGGCCCCACGCTGAGTCCATCCAGCCTGCAGCACCCTCCCTGCAGCCAGCCACACCCCCGCCGGCAACTCCGTGGGGTCCTCTCTGAGCCTCCTGCCTCCACTCCCCACGCAATCCTGTCTCCGCACGGGCTGAGGACCCACGTCACTCCTTAGCATGGAGCTCTGCTTCTCACTGAGTCCTCCTGCCCTCTGACCTCCCCTCTCCTCTCCCACCCTGACCCCCCAGCCATGCGGGTCCTCCTTCTTGTCCCTCTGGGTCTGTACATTGGGCCACCCCTTCTGAATGAGATCCTCTGAGACTCCCCGGTTCGTACCTTCCTACCATTCCAATCTTGACTCAAAGGCTGCCTCCTCCGAGAGGTCCCACAGGTGCTCTCCGTCTGCGTCCTGATCTTCCACACAGCGTTTGTCTGATCCAAACCTATTTCACCCGCAATCTCTGCAAGTGCTGAGGGACCTCCACCCTTGGCTTCACCCCGAACCCCAGTGCCTGGCACACGGGGACACTTTATAAACATCCAATGACTGCCAAAACCAAGATACTTTCAGCTCGTCATAATTCCCGTCAGGGACCTACGGAGGGCGATGTGGCAGAACGTGACCAGGAGGAGCTATTTTTGTCACCAGAGTCAGGGGAGCCTCTCAGTGGAGGTGGCCTCTGGAGCAGGGACCAGAAAGAGACCTTCTGTGGTGCTGGAGCCGGGCAGGATGTCTGGGGCCTTAGGCCTGCACCTCACGCTCTCATGGAGCACTGGCTTCTTTGCAGGTGTCCCCAGGTGTCCTCCCAGTGGGGTGCCCAAGGTCCTAGGCCCAGAAGACAAGCTCTAAGAACAGGAGGGGGCAGTGGTGGTGTGGGCCACAGGCAGGGCCAGCAGGAGAAAGCGGCAGACGGGCCTCGGAAGGGCCAGAGACAGCGGTAGGAATAGTCCTGCTCATCCAAGGCCATGAGGGACTGTCACTATCAGAATGCCTACTATGTGCAGGCAAAGAGCTACAAGCTCACCCGTCATCTTTGACCATCTGAGCAGGCTCCTGATGCCAGACTCTCAGACTCCATTTATTCATTCCTTCATCACCCTAAAAACACGCTGAGCTGGAATGGCAACTGCCCTCATGCCTGATGCTAAAGCTGAAGCTCCAATACTTTGGCCACCAGATATAAGAGCCAGCTCATTGGAAAAGACCTTGATGCTGGGAAAGATTTAAGGTAGGAGAAGGGGACAACAGAGGATGAGATGGTTGGATGGCATCACCGACTCAATGGACCTGAGTTTGAGCAAATTCTGGGAGATGGTGAAGGATGGGGAAGCCTGGCATGCTGCAGTCCATGGGGTCACAAAGAGTCGGACATGACTTAGTGACTCAACAACAACTGCCTGGTGTGTGTCCAACACTGTCCGGTGCTTTCCCTCAGAGGGCACTCTGTAAATTATTGTGGAATGAATAAACATTTATTGAGCACCTACTGTGTGCGGAGAGAAAAAAATGAATACGACAGCACTCTGCTTTGCTGAGTTCTGTGTACAAGTATCTGCAGACAGGAGGAAAGGGTCCTCACGACCAGAGGGCTTAGAGAGAAGGTCCCCAGAAAGACATGGAGCAAAAGACATTCCCCAAAGGGGAATTAGGGCTGGGAGGGGCAGCAAGTGGGACCTAGGCCTCAGGGTGGGATGATTAACCAGGAGGCTCAGGGGCCTGGAGCTAAGTGGGCTACTGGGCAAAGACAGAGGGGTCTGAGGAGAGAAAAGCAGCAATTCTTGGCACTTACATTCTCAGAAACCAAACATCCCAGAAAAAAAGAATCTGGACACTCAAGCCTCTCTCAGTGGCGCCTCCAAGATTTCTACACAGAGGAGAACTTTCCAACTTTCTGATCAAGACCCAGAGTGAAAGCGAACATACTGTACTTGTTATACAATAGGGTCCATACATTTTAAAAGCTGAAATAGGAGCCTCACCCTATTCACTCAGCCAGTAAAGGTCTGACTGCAATGCAGGAGACCTAGGTTCGATCCCTGGGTCAGGATTGTCCCCTGGAGAAGGAAATGGCAACCCACTCCGCTGTTCTCGCCTGAAGAATCCCATGGACAGAGGAGCCTGGCGGGCTACAGTCTATGGGGTCGCAAGAGTCGGACAAGACTGAGTGACTTGCATGCACAGGAGCATCACAAAGTAATATTTGCCCTCACATATAAGTGTTTGAAATTTTTTATTTCATTAAAAAAGACATAAGTAGTGGACCCACAAACTCAATTTCACAACCATTAATGGGTCAGGACGTGGACACAGGTTGAAAAGCACACACCTTTGTGGTGCTTAGGAGCTGTGAATAGTTTGAGATGGGATCTAGAGCTTATCTTGAAACTGTGAGTGACTATTCTTGGATTGTGGGCTTTTGGGGGGGCACAACTGTGGGGTGAGTTGTTGGAGGCCAAGGGGGAATATTTGGACAAGACTGTCAGATCGTCAGGGTCCCAGGACCACCACGCTGTGGCCCAGACAGGAGGGACTTCAGGTTCTGGGTCCAATCCCTTCCCCGGGTCTGGGTTAGAACCCACTGCTGTCCCCTACAACAGATGCCAGAGCAGTTGCTTGCCCACCTCCCATGATAGGGATCTCAGCCGCTTCTCAGCAGCTCCCTCGAGTATGGGGAGTGAGGCTGTGCCAAGCTATTAAGGCAGCTGATGACTGGAAGTCCTTCCCAGGGCTGACTGTTCTCGCTGTCCCCTGGCCTGTTATCTCAGGGATTCAGGCCAGCTTGAGCACGAGGCTATGGCCTGCTCTCTGCCCCACTCGGGTCCCTCTCCTCCCTGTGGCCCGGCTCCTGCCCTGTGTCTCGGGGGTGGCCCTGGGGCCCAGCCAGAGAGAGGCTCCTTCCAAGGTCAGCTGGCCTCAGGATCTGCAGCTGCACAGCCTGGCGCTGGTGCTCAGCCAGCCCTGCACCCCCACCCAGCAGGTCTGGAGGGCTTAGCGGAGAGGTCAGGTGCCAACACTCAACATGGCCAGAGCAGCAGAGCCTGAAGGTGATGGCTGAGGACCTAGAAGTCTGCCAAGAGTGGCCACTGAGTGGGCGGGACACACAGAAGCCCATGTCCACAACAGGCCAGGTTATACTCCCAGGCTCACGAGATCTCCCTGGCGACCCGTAGGTGCAGGGGCACTAGCCCACCCAAAGAGTCAGGGGATGGAGGCTTGGAGGGGTGGAAAGGCTGCTGAAGGCCACACAGCCGCTCAGGGGTGCGGTTGGACTTAAACCCAGATTTTCTGTCCCTCACCCACAGGGATCACGGAAGCCTAAGGGGCGCAGCCTCGCGGGGAGCAGGGGAGAACTGGTCTGCCTCTGGGAGGGGAACAGGCCAGAGTCCTCGGGCCCCAGGGCCAGAGCCAAGGCAGTAGGGCCAGGCAGGTAGCAATTAGCTGAACCTTCCAGACACAAGTGGGCTGTGTCTGGAGGAGGTGGGGAGCTCCCCCTGAAAAGGGTGCGGGGGGCTCTGATGTCCATGGGTGAGTGACTGCAGCTGTGTCTGCCCCCTCCACGTTACCCACAGCAGGGCCCCTCTAACTCTGGGCCTCCCACCTCCCTTGGGGGGCCTCATGGAGTTCCCAAATTTCTGACCCCCATCCCATCTGTGACCCAGACTGAGTGGCACCTTAGCTCTTCCAGGCTGGGGATGGAGGGCTAAACTTCTCAGGGCTGCAGTGGGAGAAGGGAGGCTCCAACAGGAATGTGGGGTGGGGGTTAAAGAGGAGTTGCCGGGTTGGGTGGGGAAGAGACTTCACTGGGGCATCCCAGAAGCCAGACGGTAAAACTTGGTGCCGATCCTGCCTCCGAGACAAGGTTGGGTGAACGCCCCTCGGGAGGCCTCAATCTCCCCATCAGTAAAATGGGATCAGCCCCTCATGGTGGACATAGCCCCTCCTCCTTGGCCTCTCGAAGGTCCTCTCCTATCCTGGTAGCCTGGGTGGGGCTGGGTGGGCACGAGAACAGATGGGGTAGCAAAAGGAAAAAGCCAGGCTCTCCCCACTCAACTCCATCACCATAGGTTGTCCCTTCACACAGAGGAGCAAAGAGAGGTTCCTAGGGGACGTTGACCTGGTGAATGTCACTGGGAACAAGTAAGTGATCCAATCCAGGCCTACCTGACTTGGGCAAACTTCTTCGCTCAGCTGCACCCACTGTGACAAGGGGGGCTACTGCCCCTGCCCTTCTCTCCCACCTAGAGGTTTTCCCAGGAGATCAGCTCATCCCCCATGTAGATACTGGGAGCATCTCACGAGACAGGGGGTGTCAGCAGCCCTAGGAGGCGAGAGGCAAAGGAATCAGAAGGAGTCCTGGGCTCTGGTCCAGCCCCAACTCTGTCACCCTTGCTGTGTGACCCTGGGCAAATCACTATGGTCTCTGGGCTCCCAGCAGAGTGCTAGAGAAACAACAGACACAGGAGCAGGCCAAGGCTGCAGGGCAAAGGTGAGGAGAGTGGCCTCCATTGTCCAGGGGCTGTTTCTGCCCAGCTCCACCCATACTCCGCCGCATCTTGACCCTGCCCTTCGGAAGTCCCTCAGACCCCACACCAGGCCCACCCAAGCAGGCCGAGACCCAAGCTGCTGGGTGATGGGTCACCACGGCAACACTGACTCCCCACACAGCTCCAGCTGGGGTCTGGACCACCAGGGCCTACCTTTCTTGGTAGCCCCGCTCCTTGACCTGCCAGTGCCCCTCATGGATGCCTCCCCTGCTCATGGGCCAGATGTTCCAGCATCTGGAGTAGGGCTGGTCAATGACTGGCCAGGTAGCCACAGGCGCAGGGTGGGGAGGGGATGGGCGCAAGGAGAGGAAGGAGAGCCCTGGCTGGATGGGGTGCACCGTCCTTCCCTCAGGGGGCCAAATGGAGGGGTGAAGGATGCCTAGAACTGGGGCTGGGTGCATTCCCAGCAGGACAAACAACGCATGGCTCTTTCTACCTGTCGGACCTGGAGCAGACTCTTCCTTTTCACTGAGCCTCAGTTTTCTCATCTGGGAAGTGGGAGTGATGGCCTTCACAGGGTGCTACGGAGGATTAAGTGAGATCACAAACATAAAGTCCAGTGTAGAGCCTGGCACATTGGACGGTGTCCCACTCCTGCAACTGGACCTCTGGGAAAACCTCTGTCACCCCAGCTGCCATCCATCAGAGCAATTCACATGTATGAGTGTGTGGGTGAACAGATGTGAGTGTGTGCAAGCATGTGAGGGAAATTGTGTATGATAGTGGGCCAGAGAGCTCAGGAGTTAGAGGGGGTGTATGTGAGTTGGGATGAGACGGGGGAAACATGGGTGGGGGCCCCGGAGGCCGCACCCCAGCACTCCTCCCACCCGTTTGCCTGGTCTATGAGTCCTGAACAGAAGCAGTGGTCTGGGAGCCTGGCAAACCCCTTCGGTTTCAAACCGGTGTCTGGTCGCTTTCCATTTGTGTCCATTCGGCCCCTCCCCCTCGCAGAACCTTAGTTTCCCGGTCTGTGAACAGACAGAATCATCAAAGCTCAAGTCAGGTTCAACATGGGGACCAGACGGCGGGCTGGGCTGCGGGGGCAGAACTGGCCCAGGCCCTTGGGAATGGGGCGGGGCGGGGGGGAGAGGAGGGAGACCCAGAGCTAGCTGAAGCGTGAGCTCTCCCGCCCCCTGGCTGCACCCCAACCACCACCCCGGCAGTCCCTTGTGCGCGCGCCTGCAGGAGCGCGCGCACACGCGCGCGCGCGCGCGTGTGACTCAAGGTCTATTCATAGCTGAGCTCCACCAGCTGCAGCGTCACAAGCAGAGGGGCCTCAGCCCATATTATTATTTCAATTACCATCTGAATTAAAAGTTTGAGCAGCGATCAGCCCACGTAGCGAGGAGAAGAGGGAGCAGGAGAAAAATAAAGATGAAAAAGAGAAGAAGGGCTGTGCTCCGAGATTCTGCCCCCCACACACATACACACTCCAAGGAGGACTGAGTCTCTGAGGAGGCTTAAAGGTTATGCCAAGCCCCAGGATTCCTGCCTGCCCCTCGTCCGGGGGCCCAGGGTCCTCGTGGGAATGGGAGGAGCATTTCTAGAGGACAGCCCAACCACAGCTACTTTGTGGACACAGATCACTCAGCCCACATTCTTGACCACACGGATGGGCAAGCCAAGCTCAGAGAGGGTGAGGAGCTGATCTAAGGTCACACAGTGAGCCGCACCCATGGCTCCTGGTTCCAAGACCCTCTCTCACCAGACAGGCCTTCGCACGTTGTATGACACTGACAGCTGTGGGCGGCCCTAGGGCAGGACCAGGGAGGACTGAGGTGGACCTGACGTCCCCATTGGCTTCTCTTCCTGCTCCCTTCTCCCTGTTCCCAAGGCTGGCTCCCCTAGCCCAGAACCACGCACACAGCTCTCTGCCAAACCACCCGCAGTCTGCACCCCTAGCCCCAGACCTCACTCCACCATCAGCCCAAAGACCCCTCCTTGCCACCAGTGCAGGGGACAGAGCCCTAGCCCAAATCTAACGGTCCAGTCACCTTTGGGCAGGCCATTTGCTGTCTCTGAGCCTCCGTCTTCCCCTTTGTAAAATGAGTTTTCCTCCTAGGCGCATGTCTATTTCTATGTCTTCAGAACGGAGCCCTCAGAGGATCTCTGAGGGGGTGTCATATTGTGGGGGCGACACGCCATCTCTTGCCAAGCCCCAGCCCAGGGGAGGGACATTTTCCAATCTTCCTCAAGGAAGTCCCAGGGACAGCCCCAGAGAATTGGACTGGCCCGCACTCAAATCCAGGCTCCTCCACTTCCCTGCTGTGTGACCTTGGACAAATCACAGAGACTCTCTGAGCCGTGGCTCCCCCATCTGTAACACGGGGATCTCGGCTCGACATTGTGGGGTTGCTGGGAGGGTTAAATGAGAAGGCTTTTTACAAAGGCTCCGAGCTTGATGTCTGGTGCGACGCTGTTTCTTTCTGGAAGCCGGTAAGTGATGGGGCTGCCTCCCAGCCCCTCCTAGGGACAGCAGAGACGCTGGAGATCTTGGAGCTGAGGATGTTATCAACCTCACCCAAAAAGCAGGAGTCACCAGCTCAGGACCCTGGCAGGTACTCATCTGGTTCTGTCTGAATAGCTCCCAGAATGAAGAGCTCACTACTTCACAAAATATCCACAGAAGCACCTCCAGCTCTGGGAATCTTCTAGAAGGGGCCAGAATCTTCCATCTTAACCCTCAATCCAGCCTGTCTCTCATGGGGACTGCCTGAAACTGCCTTGAAAATGAGTCTGAAAGACAGCTCTTCAAATAGACCACGCAAGGGATGGGATTAATGGTCAGGGAAGGTGGGGGTGGGACAGCCAAGAAGCAAGGAGGGAGGAGGGAGGGACCAAGGGTCTCTTAGAGCTCCTCAGAGCTCCTGGGTTCTGTCTGGGCTGGGCTCAGCCTTCCACAGGAGGCGTGTATGTGCCTGTCTGTCTCTCTGCTTGCAGCTGGGGCTGGGAGCCAGAAGCTCTGGGTTCAGGGCCCAGATCTGCTTCTTCCAACCCCAAACCATTACTGTGACCTGGGGGGTGGTCTACTTCCCTCTCTGGGCTTAAGTTTTCACTTTTGCAAAATAAATAAATAAATAAGACCATCAGACCAGTGATGTAAGTGCCAACCCTTCTGTCTGAATTGAAACCCTGTCTTGTCAGTGGCTGCTCAGCTTGCACCCCACCTCCAGGCTGGCATGCCAGGAGCCGAGGGGTCTCCGAGTGTCTGGTTTCAAGCCAGAGACCTTGTCTCTTCCCCCATGCTCCTCTTCCGTGTCTAGTAGCTTTTTCACATCTAGTGCTTTTGCGGGCTCTATCAGCCAGCCCTATTTTACAGGTGAGGAGATGGAGGCCTAGGAAAGTGAAGTCACTTGCTCAAGGTCACAGAGAGCCAAAGTTCAGAACTCCCACTCTGTGACCAAGACAGCAGCAGGACTCAAGGGCATCTGTTTTCAGGAGAGTCACCAAGGTCTTGAATAGCCAACTGTTCTCTATCCAGATGTACGCTTTGTCCAGGGGGGTTGTGTCAGGGGGCTGCCCAAGGTCACACAGGCCAAGCAATGACAGATTGGGGTCCAGAACCCAGGCTCCCTGCCTCCCAGGCCTCACCCTGCCAGGGGGACAGCAACACGGTCTGACCTCCTGCCCTGTCCAGGGATCGCCACGATTAGACCCTCATCCTGCCTCGAGGCCTGACTTGGCGGCTTCCAGAAGCCCTCAACACCTGAGACTGAGGGGGAAGAGTGAGCAGGAAGACAGGAAAGAAAGTTGAGGGTTGGCCGCTTGCCCCCCAGCCCTCTGTCCCTCCCTCTCCTTCTCTCCTCGTGCAGGGGGAGCGGCGCTGATGTAATGCACTCAGCTTTGGTCCCGGTGCCAATCTCAGAAGAGAGACGACAGATTGCGTGAGCCAAATTTGGCATCCTAGGGGGAGAGGCATGAAAAGTGGAGATGTGGAGGAGAGGAGCGAGGAGCCTGGGAGGTGCGGGAGAAGGCCCCCTGCCCAGCAGACCCCTAAATGCCTCCCTCCTTCGACTCCGGCCCCCCTCCTCCCTAGCTCAACCTGGGCTCGGGGCCTCCCCTCCTCACTCTGAGAGGCCAGCCTGGCTGCTCCCCGGACCCTCCAGGCCCGGTGCTGCCGGTCCTGCCCGCCCCCCCACCCCCTCACAACACACTGCTCCAGCTCCATTTCCCACCGCCGCTAGTCTCCTGGTTACCATGTTGCTGGTTGTCATGTCGCTTACATGTCCTCGTGACTCAGTGGTCCCCGCAGAGGGGCCCCCTCCTCCTCACACCCCCCACAGCACACGCCCCCGCCTCCCCCAGATCCACATTAAGAACCAGCCCGCCCTGTAAGCCTACACGGTTCCTCCTCCCCTTCCCTCTTAGATCCTAAGCTGAGAAATTTTTTCACAGCATCTCCTGAAGCGACTTCATTCTAGCTCTGCAAATGTCTGTTAAGAACCTACTATGCTCTGGGCTTGTGTCCGCTGCTTCCTGAGACCTGACATAGTCTATAAATCACTCAGCAACCCAGTGAAGGCAGTACCATCAGTACCACTCTCCAGGTGGAGAAACTGAGGCTTAGAGAGGTCAAGTGAGAGGCCCAAGGTCACCCAGTGGAAATTCAAGGCCAGCTCTGTCTGTTCCGAGTCACCCCCAAAACTTTTTATGGGAGGAAAGCTTCTCATTCAAGGGTAACCCAAAGGTTCCTGAGAACTAGCTCCCAAGCCCCAAGTCCCTCCTCTAATTCTGAACACTCCTCTTCTTGGTCAGCCCTTTTTCAAGCCATATTCCCCTCTCCTCATTAGCTCTTCATCTTCCCAAAGGTAAAAGGAATCCTCACTCCCAACTGCTCAGTGCATTCCCCAGCCTGTGAACAGCTTTCAGCTCATGTGAGCCAAGGCCCCCCCACCCCGACTTGGAGGTCAGTGGGACATGCAGTGGTGTCCTCATTCCACAGATACGGAGGCTGAGGGTCAGGGAGAAGAGGGACTTGTCCACCGTGCTGGCTCCTCATCTAGCTGAGCTGATTTCTAGGAGCCTGAATGGAGGATATACAAGGCCCACTGCCTGGCATGGAAAACCCCAGAGAAAGCCCATCCTCTCGGTGGAGAACAGAGTAGAATGTTCTAGGTTCATCCTTCCGATTTGGCTGTGGGTCAGCTCAACAGCCAATAGCCTTGGCTCTTGCCATGTTGCACCTCAGCCTTTACCCCACCACTCTCTTCTAAATTTTGTTCCCTTCATCCTTGTCCAAGCTGGGGCCACAGTTTGACTCTCAGGCCCCCAAATACTGCTAAGGGCTCTCCCAAATCCCAAAGCCCTGGAGGTCACAAGACTGGATGTGGGGGAGAAGCAGAATAGACAGTTCGCACACACACACACACACACACACACACACTCAGCGGCCCAGCTCCTCTCTGAGCCTTGCATGGATGGCCTCGCTCTCTTGGTTCCCCAGTACCTCAGCCTGCTTCTTGACACTCTGCTGCTCTTGAGGCCCTCATCTGCCAACTTAGCCAGGCTACCCTCCACCTGTCTCTCCCCCACCCCCAACCCCTCCCCATGGTAGAGCCTGGGCTCTGGGGACAGAAGTGTGATGGAGATGCTGGTGGGGGGAACGCTGGACACTGTCGCAGTTGGAGGGAAGTTTCCCTACTCCAGGGCTCATTCAGACCTCTCTTTCCTGGGGGTTCTCCGTCTGGGCAGGGAAAAGGAGTCTAGCCTCTCTCTCCACAGCCTGCCTCCCACACTGTGAAACATGAACTGCCTTCTTCCCTGGATACTCGTCTACCCACCCTAGGGTCTTGGGGTCCAAAGTAGGTACTCGAAACACAAGTGGGATTTTGTTCAAGCAGGCCCCTTTGCCAACAGGCTGCAGTTGGGGAGATGAAAAGGAGACGGACCCTTCCCCCTCCCCCCTTGCCACAAGTCACCTGCCTCGAAACTCCTCCAACCCAGTGTGACAACTGGAGGTGGGTGGAGGCAGGGAAAGGTCATGGCCGGGACAGGAGGTCAAGGAGCCTTTCCCTCACCTCTACCCCCGTTTTCTGGCAGAAACCCAGACCTCGATGCTTCCGACGACGACGGATAGAGGACAAAACTCACCAGATCCCAGGGAATCGCCTGACCGCGCTGAACGCGCGCCTGGCAGCGGGAACCCAGGTTAGAGATCAGGTTCAGAGCGAGCGGGGCCCGAGCCGCCAGGTCCCGGGACACACAGACACGCACGAGACCGGACAGACGGACGGACAGAGCCAGCGGCGAGCGCGGGCCCGGCTTACCGCGGGGCGCAGGGTCCGACGAGTCTCCGGGAGGCGGCGAGCCGGCTTTACATCCCAGGCGCGATCGGGCGGGCGGCGTCCCGGGCGGGGAGAGGGGAGTCCCGGCGCCCCCTCCCTGCGAACTCGGCGGGCCGGCCCCGCCCCCCCTCCGGCTGTCTGTGGGTCTGTCCGTCGGTCCCCGGGTCTGCTGGTCTCCGGGCCGTCCCGCGCCGCTCTCCGCGGGCCGCCCAACTTTTCAGCGTTGCCCTGTGCCGCGCCCTCGGCGCCGCCTCGGCTTCAGCATCGTCGGGCCCCGGGGCCGGGGCTCAGAGCGCAGGGGTCCGGGGGCCCATGGCGCTGGCGCCCCCCCCCGCCCCCGCCTCGGGCGCCTTCCCTTCGGCGCCCCCACCGTTCTCTCGCCGTCCCCTCCGCGCAGTCGCCCGCCTTGCGCTCCGATCCCTGCCCGCGGCGCTCGCCCCCGGCCCCTAGACCCCCGCGGCCGGCCGACCCGGGCTCTGCCGCCACCTCCCCGCCGCGCGCTGGGCTCTGTCTCTCCCGATCTCTGCCGCCCCCTGGGTCTCTCTCCCCGCGGGTCGCGGTCTCCGTCTCCGTCGCCCTCCCAGTCTGCTCCCTGCCGTCCTCCACCCCTGCCCGGTCTCTCCCTTGCGTGTCTCTGTCTCTCTCGGTCTCGCTCGGGTCCCTGTCTCTCTCTCCCTCCCACTCTCGCTGCGGCCCCCCGCGCCTTCGGACCCAGGCCCCCGTCGCCTGCGCCGCGTCCCCGGCCCGCCCGCCCGGGAGCCCGAGCTCCCGCCGCCCGCGGCGCGCCGAGAACTCCCAACTCGCGGCACCCGCTCCGCTTTGCGAGACTTTCGCCCCTCCTCACACGTGACCCGCGCCCCACTGCGGAGGCCGCGCCCCCCACCCTCCCAGCCCCGGAGCCCCGGGCGGCCCGCGGGGCCCGGCCCTGCCCCTCTCCCCTCCGCCTAACCGGGCATCACACCCCGGTCCCAACCGCCCGCCGGCCGGGGCCGAGCCCGGGCCGGGGGGCCGCGCGGTCCGCTCCTGCCCGAGATCCTGCCCGGGTTTTCCTCCTCGCTCCAGGGGCGCTCCTCCCGGAGCCCATTCCGACAGTCCGCTGCCGGGTTTTTTCGTCCCCCTCACCCCGCTAGGGGCAGGTGGAGAGGGTTCCTCTGTGCAGCGAAGGGACTGTGGGTGGGAGAGGGTCGGTACCCGGCCCGGTGGCGCCGGGTCGGCCCCCTCTGCGGTCCCCTTCCGCTCCTGAAGGACGGGCAGTTAAGGACCTTACACACCCCGCTCCCGTCGACGGAGGTGTGGCTCTTCTGGAACGACCTTCACAATCAGCTAGGTAGCACCGCCCCGTTTTACAGACAGGGAGACTGAGGACCAGAGAGCTTGCCCAAGGTCACCCAGAGGTGGACCAAACCCCAGGCTCTCTTTGTCTGCATCCTCATTACCCCCAGAGTGTCTCTAAAAGGGAAGATCGCGCTTTCTCGCCCTGAGTAGCGCCAAGGTTTGGGCCCCACACTCTGGACATGGGGCAAAGACCACAGTGCTTCGTAGTCTCTGGCTAGTCAGCCACTTCCATGGACTTTCTGTCACCTCACTCCAACACTCTCAGGATGCAGGAGGTTGGAAGAGGCAAGGTAGGAGGATGAGAGAATGCCTGCAGTTAGACAGCCAGAAGGACTTCCCTGGGAGCCTGGACATCTCTGACTGGCCCCAGTTAAGAGAGAGAGACTGAGGCACCCCAAAGCCAGACTGAGAACTTATTGAATACGAAATCTCTGACTCCTCCTTCAAGCCAATTCTCTGAAGTTGCGCCAGCCACAGGAACCAGAGCACGTGGACCACCATGACGGTTTCCAATCCCCGCAGACCCTCCCCACCTGAAAGGCTCCAGTCCCGTCTCCTCCATGTGGTGTACAGTCAGGGCCCACTCTTATCCCACACCCCAGATACCCACACATACACCCTGGTTCCTATGGATTCCAGAACACACCAGATGCCTCCACACCTCTCTGCTTTTGCACATGCTGTTCTTCCTGCCTGAAATGCCCTGAGAATTCCTGTAGTTGCCCAGTGCAGCCTCCACGCTGCCTCCCCTAGGAAGGACTCCTGCTGCCCTCAGCAGAAATCACCCATCACCTCTTCATTCACTCATCCAGCACCAGGCACAGGTTTGGTTCTTGTTAAGTGGGCTTGGGAGTCAGGCCAACCTGGGCTCAACAGCACCTAGGAGCTGTATGAGCTTGAGCAAATTTTTGTATTTAACCTGTCTGTAAAATGAGCACCCTCACCATTGTGAGCACCTCACAGGCACAGATCAAGTGAGGTGGATGCACTAGAAATGCACAGCTCATAGTAGGTGCTCAACAAACAGGACCATCCCTTCTCGGTCCTCCCTTCAGCCCCGTGCAGAGCTCTGTAGCGCATGGCCCATCCCATGCCCCACTTCCTCATTACCCTGCTGTGCCCTCCCAGGCAGGCAACTAGGACCAATGTCCCATGGAATGAGTCTTTGATGTGTGAATGGCTGGGGAATTCAGGCAGCCTGAATGGTCAGCGGCCATGTGTGCCTGGTAGCTATCATACCTTTTCATGAATTGAAAGTGGGAGATGATGCAGGTGAGACAAATGGCCTGTGGTCTCTTCACCTGGCTAGAGGCTTAGCCTGGTCGCTGCCTTGGGAGTGGCAGGTTCAGGGGAAGGAAGAGGAGTGGGAAGGAGGGGGAGGTGGGAACAAGGGTACCTTTAGACCTTGAGCGTCTGTTTTCCTGGGATCGAACCCAGTGCTAGGTCTCTGGGGGGCAGCTTAAGGAGAGAGTGGGGACTCAGGGGTAGTGACTTCAGTGAGAGGGGAGGAGGAGGCCTGGTAGCTGTGAGTCACAGGGGTTGGGAGGAAACCTCTGGTGATGGTCCACTTTCTAGGCCTGGGGCTGCAGTCTATGGCCTCCCCTGCTCATCTCCCGTTAGGAGCGGAGTCCTGTGGAGGCTTACGGTGGGCTGAGGGGAAGTGTGGAGGGGCCAAAAGGGGACCTCCGGGCAGGGAGAGCTTTACGAACTCCAGAGAAGAGTCTCTTCAGCACCACCCACTTCCGTGTGACTCTAAACAACTCACCTCGCCTCTTTGGGCCTCAATGTCCTCACATGTAAAGCAGGGAGGATAATATCCACTTGAAGGGGCTATTCTGGGGATGATTAAAGACTAAAGAAGAATTTGCCGTTTTTGCATAGAGGGCCGGGGCAGGAGTGGGGAGTTGGGGGGAGGCTTCAGAGACAGAGGCTGCAGGCGGTAGGCTTGGGTGTCAGAAGCTGGGTAACCCTGAGCAAGTTGCTTGTCCTCACTGGACCTCAGAGGCCTCAATCTGTCATGGAGCAGTCTGGCCTGGGGTCCCAAAGAGTAAATAGGCTTTGTCCTGATGCTGGGAAAGATTGAAGGCAGGAGGAGAAGGGGACGACAGAGGATGAACTGGTTGGATGGCATCGCTGACTCAGTGGACATGAGTTTGAACAAGCTCCAGCAGTTGGTGATGGACAGGGAAGCCGGGCTGCAGTCCATGGGGTGCTGCAATCCATGGGGTCTCAAAGAGTCTGACACAACTGAGTGACTGAACTGAACACAGAAGCAAGCCTCCTTTAAGTGCCTGTCATCAGCCAGCCCTGCTCTAGGCCTTCACGAGTGCTGTCTCATTTAACCTTTACAGGAGCTCTACGACACAGCACTTGTTACCAGTGGGGAAACTGAGGTATGTGGCCTGGCCCTGGGTGGCCAGGAACTGCTCTCTGCAAGGGTGAGACTTGCTCTGAAGTCTGATGGGAATGATAGTAAAAACCTTCATTCACCTATACATTTTGCCAAAGCTTCCTGCCCATTCTCTATTCTCCCACTTGACCCTGATAACAACTCACTGAGGTGGAGACTCTGACTACCCAGGTAAGTTCACAGGTAAGAAACCTGGAGAGAGGAAGTGGCTTGCCTGGGGTTGCTCAGGGTTTTAGCAAGTGTCTGAGCCACGATTTGAACCATCTCCTATTTTCTGGGGAAAGGTCACCCCAGGCCAGCAGAGCACCCACTAACTGACTCACTCTGGGAGCCCAACCAGGCCTCCCTGGTTCAACAGGAGCCCTGAGAGCTTGTGCAGAGAGCTAGGTGGACTGGAGGGGAAGGGAACTTGGGCCAAGCAGCTGGGACAGCTGGGGAGGGGAGGGAAAAGTCTACCTCGAAATAGTCACAGAGTTGAGAAATTTTCACCTAGAGAGTTTCTTAAAGTCAGACAAGCCCATTCTACAGATGGGGCAAACTGAGGAAGCCCAGCTGCTTAGATTAAAAATCACCTCAGGACACAGCTGGCCTGTTGGGCTCTAAAGCCCCAGCAATTCTGAGGGGTGAGGACCAGAGGTGGGGAAAGGGACATTGGGGGTTCATCCTAGCAAGCTGTGCCCTGGGAACAGAGGACTGCAGGGGTCTCTGTCGCCCTCCACTCCCACCCTCACCCACCCCCCAGCACTCACTAGTCACCAGGGTGGAATATTTTAGCACCTATAGAAAAACCGCCACAGACGGCCGTGGCAGCTGTTGCTAAGGAGACGCTCCCAAAATAGCCCCCCTCCGCCAACCTTTCCCGCTGCTGCTCCTGCTGTGGGGAGGGGAGGAGGCCAGGCAGAGAGGGGGTGGCACACGAGTCCTGGCCCTAGGTTCATTCACCTACCCTTTGCCCCCGGTGCCCACACTGGTCAAAGACCTGGGCAAGCTCAAGACCTGGACAGCCACAGGTCTGCAATGAGGGCAAGAGCAAGCAGAAGGATGCCTGTGGTCTCAGCCACAGTCCTTAGCTAGGAGAAGGTCACCCAGATGAAGGGAGATGGGACAGAAAGAGTCCCTGCACCCAGGACCCCCAGCACACTGGCACAATCACAGATCTCACAGTTTCACACACCCACTTTTGCACACCACAAGTACAAAACCCACAAATGTCCACCTAAATATGCATATACAGCATCAAAGACACAAATAGATGCATGGGTAAACACATATGCCACAAATATACAACACACACCTGCAAGCACATACCACACAGCCCTTAATACACACATTTACATACACACACTCAAATACACATCCCAAGTACACACACACTCACACCCCAACATACACATGCCGGGCACATGTGTACACATACACACATATACACCAAGATATATAGCCTCACAGCACATGAATGCACAGCTGTCCAAACACGCCCGGCGTGAGGCGTTCAAGGGCACTGAGGATTGTAGTCCCGGGTTCTGTTCCGGGACCTCAAATGTTCTGGAACCTCCAGATGTCCTCCTGTAGTGGAGAACCCCTGTGATCCAGCCGCAGGGTGGAAGATTTAGGAGGGTGGATGGGGGGTGATGTCTCTGTGAACCCCTTTAAACGTACAGTCTGGGGACCAAAGGATCCCTGGTATCTGGGAGAGATCTCAGAGCCCATTTCTTAGGAAGCAGGAAATGGGGGCAGGGAACTCTCACCTGCAGACTGGAAATCTCCGGGCATGGAGAGTTCCGGGCCCCAACTTCACGTGCAGCTGGCTGTCACCCAGGCTGTGGTTGGGGCTGGGGTGATGATAAGCAGAAGACAGTAGGTTAGCGATGGTCATGGTCCTTGACACACGCAAAGCGCTTCAGAGTTTATAACACCTTTACACCCCTTATTTCACATACTTGGTAGCAGCTATGCTGAGATGGTGATATTGTCCCCATCTCTGAGACCCAGACAAGAGAGGGGACCACACAGCAGGTCACTAGCAGAGTTGGAACCAGACCCCAAGGAGATGCCGGCACACAGCCCTATGTGCCATCCATTTGGCTGCCAGACACAACTGGAAAGCAGGCCACCAGGGAGCCGCGCTTGGCTTTGCCCCTAATTTGCTCTATGATATAGGGGAGTAGTCAAGCCCTCCATCTCCCCACCTGGAAAGTCGAGAAGGAATCCCTAGGGACGGATGAGTTCAAGCAGCAGTTTATGGCCACAGCCAGGGCCGGGGAGTGGAGCTTGCCGGATGCCCTCGGAATGCCAGCGCAAGGACAAAGGGCGCGGAGTCTCTCCCCTCCGCCCTTGGCCAGCCGCCCTCTCCCTCCAGCCTCGCTCCATGGCTCCCGTTCCGTGATCCAGGCTCCGGGGCTTCGGTGGCGCTTCGTCACTCGGGAGACGCGGCTAGAGCGGCTTGCGGTTGCCTTGGGAACCTCGCCCAGGCTCTGGGTGCGCGGTGCACGACTCCCGGCTCAGAGCGCTTTGCCTGCGCTGCGAGCGGAGATTGGCCTTAGGACTCTCCGAAAGACACCTGTCGCCAGCGGCGAAGGAAGGGAGCATCGCGGCCAGGGTTGGTTTCTTTTACTTTTACTTTAGGTGTAATTAACAAACGGTAATACAGGCATCTCAAGTGTACAGCTCAATGCATTTCTTACGTATGTTAAAAACCCATGTAACCACCACTCGGATCTAGATACAGAACACTTCCAGCGCCCCAGAAGGCATCCTCGGGCGAGAGGTTACCAATAGTAATCTCTTTTGCACTTCTCGGGGAATAAACCAGAAAAGGACTGATCGCTTCCCGAGGACATGGCATTTCTGTGTTTTCTCCTAGCTCTGCTTTGTTTCGTTGGGCTTCGGTGTCCTGTAAACGGGACCCGGGGCTGGCGTTTGTTGCGTGGTTTATTTCTTGCAAAGTGCTTTAGAAACCTAGCTGACTTTGACCCCGATATTTACCCTCTGAAGTCAGTACTTGGTTTACACTCAAATGACCGATGAGAACACTACGACTTGGAGAAATGAAACAAACTGCCCAAATTCAGACAGCTCATAAATAGTAGAGCTTGAAAAATCTTAGTTCCCCCGCCGGGGGTTGAGCTTACCAGCCTACCAGGCTGGTAGGCTACAGACCATGAGCAACTTCACTTTCACTTTCTTTCACGATTCATGTCAATGTATGGCAAAACCAATACAGTATTGTAAAGTAAAATAAAGTTAAAAAAAAAAAAAGTCAAAGAATGGGTCGGGGCACGGCCTGGGAAGAGAGAGAGGGGATGGGACTTTCCCGGAGGTCAAGTGGTTAAGACTCCATGCTTTCACTGCAGAGTGCTACAAATAAAATATGCTGGGAGAGTCAGTGGTATCAGGCACATGTCTGCACCTTTGCACCTGTAGTTCTTTCTACTTGGGACTGTACTCTCTTCCCCCTGGCTTTGTCCTGAAGGCAAGCTCCTACTCATCCTTCAGAGCCCACTCTGGCATTCTTTGAAAGCCTTCCTAACTGCAGTTCTGCCTCCTGACTCCCCCCAGCCCAGGGTAATTACTCTCTCCTCTGCACCATATCCAGCCCTTGCACAGGCACCTGTCCCCCACAGCACCCCAGGGACTCCTTAGGTCTACACCTACAACAGCAGCAAGGCACCTGGCACACAGCAGGTCTTCAATAAATGTGCTTGGGACTGAAAGCGGAGGAGAGGCTTTGGAAACTTGGTTTCCCGCCCTGTAAATATGGGGCACACATTAGTTCTTACAGAACGTCACTCAAAATATATTGAGCAGAGTGGGAAGGGGGGAACTACTGAAACACCTGCCTGGGAAAATCTCCTTCTTTCCATGGGGGGGTGGAGGAGCATCCACTCGTTGCCAAGAACAGAAATAGTCATAGTGGCCCCCAGGAACTCAAAGAGAGTCCCAGGAGCCCAGAACCATAGCTTCCTCTTCTTTCCAGGGTCCTGCACAGCCAGAGGTGGCTGATTAGGAGACTAGGCGTCCTCATGATCGTGATTTTCACCTTACATCCACATAGAATTTGAGGCAGTTGGCAGGATATTCAATACAGTGGTGCAATGTAACAAAAGGCTAGGACCAGGAAGGAAAAAAAAATCTGTATATACATTTTCCCCTCTATCATTGAACAACTCCCCCATTCTCTCTCCCATAAATCTGACTTTGAAAGCATATAATCTTCTTTCTTCATGAGGAAAAAAGAATCCTTATCCTGTGAACTGAAGAAAATTTCCCTTTTGGCTTCCCCTCCATTTCATTCCTAGAGCAGACAAATTTCAGGTGTCAGGAAAAGTGAGGCTTAGAGGGGTGAGGGACTTGTCAGGAACCCCCAGCATCCGGGAGAGATAGGTCTGATGGTGTAGGTGGTTGGAGTGCCGGCATGGGCTAGAAACAGAGGGGGTAAAATTAAGAGGGTGTTTTCCCTGCACTTCATGGGGAGCTTTGAAAAATGCAACAAACACCTTGAAGATGGGGTAGGTATGAAAAAGGTGGGGCCGATTACTAAGGCCAGAGTGATAGAACTTTGGGGAGAAGAGGTCTATGTGACCTGTGGGAGCAAGAGACAAGTTTGAGCCTCAGTTTTCTCATCTGTAAAATGGGGGTGATGAGCTCCCTGTCCTGAGACATAGGGAGTATCAGTTTCATAGGGAAAGGAGGACCAAGTAACCAGTTAGCAATACTTCTTTCTCTTCTTCTTTTTAATATTTATTTATTTGGTTGTGCTGAGTTTTAGTTGTGGCATGTGAGATCTAGATCCTAGACCAGGGATGGAACCCAGGCTCCCTGCACTAGGAGCATGGACCCTTAGCTACTGGACCACCAGGGAATCCCCAGTCAGCAATACTTCTATCTTCATTATCCCCATTAACAGATGGGAAAGTGAAGGCCCAAGGAGGAGACATGTCAGGCTCAAGGCCACTGTGGCAGGCCCCAGGACAAGCCCTTGGCCCTGGGACCACCCAGCCTGAGTTCTCCTTCCACCACCATGATGGTCCCTCCTCAGACTTCCTCTGGTCGGGGCCAGTTCCCCTGTGGTCCTCCTGGAGAAAGAGAGGAAGATTTGAGCCCGTTCCAGCCCCCGCTGGCAGTTGGGGCTGCTTCTCAGGAGGACAGATGTTTCACCAAATGGCAAATGCACGTGCTTTTCCCTGGCTTGGGGAGGAGGTGGGCGCCTAGGAGGGGATGCCAGCTGGTTGGGCAGAGAGAACTGTAGCCACACCTGAGGGATTTAAATAGCCGCCGCCTTCTCTGGGGCGGGGAGGCATCTGGGCAGGGTTTGCGGGGAGCAGGGAACACAGCAGCCCATTCAGAACCCGTCACAGCCCTGGGATGAGTGCCTGGTTCTTCCTCCCACAGGAACTTGGACCACACAGCTCATTTTGCTGGGTCTTAATAGCCTTTACCTGCAAAGTGAGGCTTTAAAACCTGCTTCAGAAGGTCACTGTTGGGGCCAAACTGGGAAAACCTAATATGCCTGACCCATGCCTGGTACCCAGTACCCAGTCGGTGCTCAATACTTGATGGTTTTCCTCACCAGGGCAGGAGTCCCCACAGAGCATCCTTGACAAATGGGCACCCCCACCCCACCCTGCTTACTTACCTCTCGTGACAGGGGGCTCATCACCTCCCATGACAACCCACAGTGTAATGTAATGATTTAATTGCATGAACACTGGAATCAGACTGTGTGTGGGAATCCAGGTGCCACTATTTAGTGTCTGTGTGATGTTAAACAAATTGCTTAACCTCTCTGTGCCTCAGCATTCCCAGTGTAGAACGGGAATTATAGTACCGCCTTCTTAGTTTTGCTTAGATCGGTGCTTCTTGAACTTTCATGCGCACACACATCACCCAGGGATGCTGTTTAACAGCAGATTCTGATTCAGTGGGTCTGAGGTGGGGCCGGAGATTCCGCAGTCCCAACAGGCAATACAGATGCTGCTGGTCCTTGGACCACATTTTGAGTCTCAAAGGACTGCCATGCCCTGGAGGAGGGATAGATTTAATCAGGGCAGAGCCTCTCCAGCTGTCTGTGATGGGGGAGGGGGCAGAGAGGAAGTCAGTAATTTAGGGAGAGGTCGAGGTCCTGAGGGGGAAAATGGGCTACAGGGGTCAAAAGTGGGGAGCACATGTGATCCACTACTGCAGATGCAGAGACCAAGGTCCAGAGAGGGTGGCTGGTCTGCTCAGGCCACACAGCACTGACAGGACTCCTCCCCTCCACTGGTCCTTCACCCTTCACCCTCTAAACTTGCTGGCCCACCACCCTCTGGAGTCTCTCCTGGCCTGTGCTCCTGTTTGACATCTTGTCACACCAAGAAGAGGGAGACGCTAGTGAGGATCCTGCATCTCCCTGACAGACCTGACCTCTTCCATGCTCACGGTCATCCCATTTTACAGATGAAACAACTGAGGCCAAGAGAAGGAAAGTCTCTCAGCACCCTGGCTGGAACCGAGGCCCACCTGACTCCCAACCAGAGAGTCTTTGGTTACTGTTATCCAACAGGTCAGGTCAGGACAAGGTGGCTCCTGAAACGAACAGGTGAGAGGAAGGGGAAACTGGCTCCAGCTCTTCTCCTCACGGGAGAAAGGAGTTCAAACCCCAGGCTGATGATGACCATAGCAGGGGGTCACCTGTTTCTGGGGGCTTCCAACCTGCTAAGCCCACGCCAAGCAGTGGCACGCGGGACTCCACTTCACTCCAGAACGGGTCTTCTGAGCTCTGTGTACACATGAGGGAACCAAGGCAGAAAGAGGGGCCCAGTGGCTCGCCCACGGTCACCCTCGGTTCCAAGCAGGGGAGGCAGGGGCCCGGACTCCCGGGACCCCTCTCAGGGGTGTCGGCGGGGTTGGACGTGGCAGGCACCCCGTGGACACAGAGCGGCCCGGGGCGGCAGTCGGCGAGCCCAGGCCGGAAGCCCCCTGGCCCGCAGGATGGCCCGCCCCGGGAGCCGAGGCGCTGGGCTGGGCCGGGAGGCGGGATCTCGGGCGGCGGCGCTTCCTGGCTCCCTGGCACGGCCGCCGGCCCGGCCACGTCACCGCCCGGCCAAGAGCGCGCTGGCGGAGCGGCCGCGCCCGGACGGGAGCGCGGAGCTCGGGGGCGCAGGACCCACAGGCCGGGGCCGGGGTCGGGGCTGGGGACGTGGCAGCCGCCTCGCCCGCCAGAAAAGTTTCCTAGGAGTTGGCTGCGCACGGGCCGGACCATGAACGTGTTTCGGATCCTCGGTGACCTGAGCCATCTCCTGGCCATGATCTTGCTTCTGGGGAAGATTTGGAGGTCCAAGTGCTGCGCGGGTGAGGGCGCGCGTCCCGGGCGGGAGGTGGGGGTGCCTCGGACGGGAGGTGGGGGCCGGGGGCGGAGAAGTGGGGCAGCCCCACGCCCCTGCTGCGAGGCTGGAGGGGAAGAGGCTCCTGAATGTCTCTGCAGGGTGGGGACTTCGGCTTGGGGGTGCTTGAAACTGTCTTCGTAGAAGTTAGCTTCCAAAGAAAATGTACAATTGTACCGTATCAGAGGAAACGGACACGTGGAGGTACGGAGGATTGCCTCCCTCCCTCCCACAACACTTGGCACGGCCACTGGTGGTTGGAAGAGGGGATAGAGAGGAGGTGACACCCCTTTTGCTGCCCAGGAGCAGCACCGCTTGGGGCCCGTTGTGCCCTCTACCCTCACTCAGGCCCGAGGTGGGGAATGAGAGGTGTGGGCGAAGGAGGTGAACACACAGGAAGTGGCTCCAGACTCTCAGGGTCTTCTCTTGCCCTCCCCCTCCCCCTCTCCCCTCTCTCCTGCCCCCTGCCAGACATCCCCCCATCCCACCCCCACCCCCCCAGCTGGGCCCTCTTTCCTTGTGATGTGGCAGGAGAGGCATCAGCTAGGCCCATGTGGGCACAGAGCTGCCCGTGAGCAGAAGCACACAGAGGGTGGGAGGGGGTCCCCCTTTTGCCCAGCAGTCTGGCGGCCCCGCTAGGGGGTCAAAGACGTCTCAGGGCTGGACCGGTGGTGGCCAAATAGACCCAGTGCATTAAGAGGCTGCCCGAGCAGCCTGCAGCCATCTTTGTCCACTGGTGTCCTGGAGGTGCCTGCCCTGTGCTTGGTGCTGGGGTGAGGCCTACAGAGAAGGGCACGGACTCCTCGTGGGGGCCAGTGAGGCAGGGAGTGGACCCCTGAAGGCTTCATGGAGGGAGCAGCTCTGTGCTGCTCTGTCCTAGAAGACAGTCAGCGTGTCACACAGGAAGGGCTCGTGGTGTCACAGACGGCAGGGCACGTCCTGGAAACGGGAAGCAGCCTGTCTTCAGGGTGGTCCTGGGGGGAGACCAGTCCACGGGCGTAGGAGGTTGATCGGATGTGAAAGGGCCTTGTCTGACCGGCTAGGGAGTTGGGACTGGGAGCCAAGGAAAGTTTGGAGCAGGGGAGGGGGTTTGTAAGGGGACTCTGGAAGCTGTGGGAGAGGCTGAGAGAGCAGCATCGAAGCAGGAGGGAAGGGGTTGGGGGTAAGAGGTGGGTGCTGTGAGCGTCATTGCAGTGGGGCTGGAGGCCTTTTGGGTTTGGGGTCTCCAGGGAGACAGGCACTCACAGGTTGGTTCTCGGGTTCCCACTTAGGGGAAGTGGGCCAGGAATGCTGAGAGAGGCTCCAGTGAGGGGCAGAATCTAGCCTGGACCTGTCCCTACGGGGAAGGGCCCTGGACAGGGTGAGCCACCGTGACCGGGAGAGGGCGCTGTTCCCCACCCGCTCTGCCAGGCACCTGGGCTAGAAGCCAGCCACACAGGCAGAGATCCTGGCCTAGTAGGGCTGAATTTAGAGATGGCAGGCCATCAGCCAGCCACGGTGGTAGCAACCAACTAAATTAGATGGTTTGTCAGAGATGCTGAGTGGCTCAGTGGTAAAGAATCTGCCTGCAATGCAGGAGATCTCTGAGTCCGGAAGATCCCCTGGAGAAGGAAATGGCAACCCACTTCAGTATTCCTGCCAGGAGAATCCCATGGACAGCGGAGCCTGGTGGGCTACAGTTCATGGGGTCACAAAGAGTTGGACACGACTGAGCGACTAAACAACAGCCATGGGAAAAGCAAAGGGCGGATGAGCGGGAGGGCCCTTGTGTGTGTGCAGAGGGATCAGCACAGGTCTGGTTGGGAACAGAGGAGGTGAGCGCCTCCCCCAGGAGCAGGCCTGGGTGACACCCCAGCGACCCAGCCCCAAAGGCAGGAGACTGGCGCTCCATTTGCACTCTGCCGCTGACTCCTTGTGTGAGCTGGGGCCTCCGTTTTCTTTATCTGTCAAAGGGTAGGAGGTCTGCACCTGGTCAGTGGGTCTCCCAAGGGACTCTGGCCAGGTCCAGGCTACTGTTCTCCTCTCCGTCCTGAGGTCTCCGTGTGTGGCTTGCCTTGGTGTAAATTATTCACTGGTTTTTAAAGAGTGTGGAAAACCAATGTGCTGAAGACCGCCAGGGTTCCCAAAACACTAGGAAAAATGTGAGTGAAGCCCAGGGGCCTGGCCGGCTGGGGATGGAAAGAGGGGAGGAGTGGAAAGAAGCTATGTGGGGGGTAGCCTTGTGTCGCCCACTGGAGCCTCCTACTGGACCCTCCTGAATGGGGTTGAGGTCCCCTGCACCGGCCAGACCTAAGTGTGGGCTCTGGGAGGTGGTGTAGACAGTCTCAGCCCAACCTGGCCCAGTTACTGCCTCCTGGACTCCATCCCCTCCCCTAGAGGGCTCCTTCCCCCACAGCCAGGCCCCCTGACAACCCCCCAAGAAGACACTTGTATTCCACATTGAATCCTAGTTAAGCCTCATGTCAGTGCATTTTACAGATGCCAAGTGTGATCAGGCTTGCCATGCTGGTAGGAAAGCTGGCACATGGACCCAGAGCCCTCCAAAATGTGAGGAGCTTCAGCAGTGTTCATCCTCAGGCATTAAAATTGTCCCCCCCCTCCTTCCCCAGAATGAATGTCTCCCACCAGAGGGATCATTAGAAAAGGTACCAATCAGCTGTACAAAGGAGTCAAACCCTGAATCAGGTCATGTCACTTCTGGGTGTCCAGCTACCCAATCAACCCATCACCTTTAGAGTAAAGTCCAGAGATGAGGGGACAAAGGTGAGAGAAACTCAAGGATGACTCTTGGTTTTCTGGCTTGAATGTGGAGGGAATGGTGGTGGCATTTATGAAGGACGGAAGACAGGAGGAGGAGGGGATTCAGGGGGAGATGGTGGGCTCCGCCAGGCAGAAATATGTAGCTCAGAGAACCAAGGAGAGTCTGGAGCTGGAGGGTCCCTCATGTGTGGGATGGGATGAAAGAACAGAGGAGAAGAGAGCTCACCCTCTGAGGATTAGGGTTGGAGGAGGACAGGAGCAGCCAGGGGAGGTGAGAAGCTGGCAGTGTGGGCAGTGGCAGAAACCTGGAGGAGGGTGTAGTTGGTGAAGATGGAGTGCCCCACTGACTCTTGAAGAGTTGGGTGAGTGAGGACAGAGTTGACGTTTGGATGCAGAAACATGGGTATCATGGACCACAGGAGTGGGTTGGTGATGGATCCAGACCGCTGTGGGTTTAACGGGGCGAGAGAAACAGGAAGCAGGGCAGCCACTCGCTTCACCCTGGAACCACCTCCATGACCATGTATCAAAAGTGGCCAAAAGTTGACCAAGGAGCATGATGGCTAAATGCAGCCTGGGATCCTGGATTGCCATCTGGAACAGGAAAAGGACATCAGTGGGCAAATGTGAAATCTGAATAAAGTCTGGAGATTTAGTCAACGATGCTCTGTGCTGTGCTTAGTCACTCAGTCATGTCCGACTCTTTGCAACCCTGTGGACTGCAGCCCGCCAGGCTCCTCTGTCCATGGGGATTCTCCATGCAGGAATACTGGAGTGGGTTGCTATGCCCTCCCCCAGGGGATCTTCCCAACCCAGGTCTCCCACATTGCAGGCAGATTCTTTACCATCTGAGCCATCAGAGAAGCCCAAGAATATGGGAGGGGGTAGTCTGTCCCTTCTCCAAGGGATCTTTCTGACCCAGGAATCGAAAAGGTCTCCTGCACTGAAGGTGGATTTTTTACCAGCTGAGCTACCCAGCTCACTATTGGGAGCTATCCACTATGGGGATACCCCAATAGTGTCCTACTGATGTCAGTTTCTTAGTTTTGGCAAATGTTCGGTTAGAATAGGAAACAGGAGTCCAGAATGCCGGTGGCTAAAAGATAAGGAAGGGAAAAGTCTGTGAAAGTAGAACAAAGGAAGGACCAAGGACCGGAGTGAGGACCTCAGGTAGAACAAACAACACTCCTGGCTGGCCCAGTTTACACAGGGCAGGCCCGGGGACGGGGCGGGGGGTGGAGGAGAAGACATGAAAAAGAGGAGCCAAGGGCCGGGGTCTCTCTCTCTCTCTCCTGCCTGCCGGGGCGCTCTTCTCTTCGCGTCTTTGGGTCTACATACCCTCACACCTGAAGGATGGTTTTTCCTGCTATTTTCTAAATAAAATAGAGCTGTAACAGAGCTGTACCACTGCTTTGTCTAAGAGCTATAACACAGTCTGTTCAAGACCTGAGAGCTATAACACGGTCTGTCCAAGACCCGAGAGCTGTGATGCGCGATAGCTTTAATGTGCGTCACTCCAATCACTCTGTGACGTCACTCTGTGACAAGACAGAACCGAGGAGCATACGCTCGCCTGACATCATGCAAGGTGTTACCATTAGGGGAAGCCAGGTGAAGGGTGTATGGGGCCTCTCTGTACTGTCTACAACTCTTCTGTAAATCTGAAATTATTTCAAAATAAAAAGTTCAAAAGGGAAAGAGACCAAAGCAAATGAGAAAATAGCGTAAGTAGGAACCCAGTTTTGACAGTCTGAGTGTCCATTGTGTGTTGCATATGCACGTGTGTGTTGTGTGTAGGTGTGTGCCAACAAAGATCAGGAAGGTTGTACACACAGGCTTTGTGATTCAGAAGACTGCTCTTTTAAAATTCACATTTCTGTGTATAGTTCCCCAGGTGGCTCACATGTAAAGAATCTGCCTGCCAAGCAGGAGACTCGGCTTGGGTTCAGTCCCAAGGTCAGGAAGATCCCCTGGAGAAGGAAATGGTAGCCTACTCCAGTATTCTTGCCTGGGAAATCCTATGGATGGAGGAGATTGGCAGGCGACAGCCCATAGAGTTGCAAAGAGTCAGACACAACTTAGCGACTAAACATGTGTTACCTGGTTTTTGTTTTACAAAGAGTAAAAATAGTTGTAACTTTTATAACTAGGAAAAAAAAAAAAAAACTTTTTTACTCAAGATTTGGAAACATGAAATAGAATGCTCCCCTGGCCGTGCGCCTTCCTCCACCTGCTGTGTCTCCCTGGTGAATCAACGCCTAGTAGAGCCAGTGAGCTGCTCCAAAAAAAGAAAAATGGAGCTTTGGGGACCATCAGTGGAACGATGGAGGTGGAATGAAGAGAAGCCTTGACACCTCTCCTCTCAAGCCTGACTCCCACCATCCCTACACCCTCCCCAGGGCAAGAACTGAGGCAGGCACCTGCAGGGGGCCCTGGGAACTCAGTATCCATGTCTTTATTTGGACACTGGGTGACAGATTACAGTCTGGTGAGAGGAATAGATTCAAGTGATCAATGGGAAGGAGTGTTTCCTGACCCTCGGAGGTGACAGTGCCCTGGACAGAGTGTCATCACTAAGCGGGCACTCTAGAGGCCTCCCCAGCTCTGGCTCTGGGCTTCTGGAGTGAGTGTGAGCCTGGGAGCCTGTATTCTTATTGTCTCTTGTCCCTATCCAACTGCAGGCATCTCTGGGAAGAGCCAAATCCTTTTCGCTCTCGTCTTTACCACCAGGTACCTGGACCTGTTCACCAACTTCATCTCCATCTACAACACAGTGATGAAGGTGAGGGGGATGGGCAGCCATGGTGGGGGGCCTGCTGAGCACCCCCAGATGGTGAGACAGTTTATGCTTGGGGACTCAGGCTGGGGAACCAGCCAGACCTAGGTTTGATTCCTGGCTTTGCTGTTAGTAGCTATGGGGCCTGGGCTTGGGCAAGGCTTCTGGCCTCTGTGTACCTTGGTTTCCTCCTCTGCAAAACGAAGATCATTGTACTTGCCTCAGAGGGTTTTGTTGTGAAAATTAAATAAGGTAATGCATGTAAATATATAATAGCTATCATATATTAAAAACAATAAAAACTATTACAGTGGTTAAAAAATAAGCAAAAAAGGAAATACGATGCTGTGAGCTTTCAGAGAGCTTATTGGTCCATTTATCTGACAAATATTTATTGAGCACCTACTGTGAGCTAAGAGGGCTTCCCAGGTGGCCCAGTGGTGAGAAATCCTCCTGTCAGTGCAGGAAACACAAGAAACACAGGTTCAATCTCTGGGTCAATCTCTGATCTCCAGGAAGATCCCCTGGAGTTGGAAATGGCAACCGACTCCAGTAGGTTGCCTGGAGAATCCCATGAACAGAGGAGCCTGGTGGGCTACAATCCATAGGGTAAAAGAGCACCCAACTGAGCAACTGAGCATGCATGTGAGCTAGGAATCTGAAGGAGAAATATAAGACATCCGTACTCATGGAACCTACAATATAACTGGGGAGACAGATAATGAAACAAGTAAGAAAAACTGGCTAGGGAGAAGGCTATGCAAATAATTAAAATGGGATGCTGTTTCCTTTTAATTATAAAGACAAAAAGTTTTAAAAGCAGAGTTACATGATAGAGAATGGCTAGGAAGCTATTTGGAAAAGACCCTGATGCTGGGAAAGATTTGAGGGCAGGAGGAGAAGAGGCTGACAGAGGATGGGATGGTTGGATGGCATCACCGACTCGATGGACATGAGTTTGAGCAAGCTCTGGGAGTTGGTGATGGACAGGGAAGCCTGGCGTGCTGCAGTCCATGGGGTCACAGAGTCGGACATGACCGAGTGACTGTACTGAGGGAGTCTAAATAGATAGTGTAGTCAAGAAGGGCCTCTCCAAAGAGGGGATGTGTAAACTGAGATTTGAATGACACAGGAAACAAAGCTCAGAGGAAGACATTTCCAAGCAGAAGGAATAGCTGGTGCAAAGACCCCCCGCAAGACAGGAACAAGCTTGATGTATTCAAAGGGCAGACAGAAGGCAGACTCAGTGGGAGATCAGCAGGCAAGGGCTGCCTGCTGGTGGTGGGGATGCCCACAGAGGGCTGGGTGAGGGCAGATGGTGCAGGTGAACCATTTGGATTCCATTTGCAGTGGGAAGCTGTTGAAGTTTGGTCCTATTTTACAGAAGGAGAAGCTGAACATCTTTCAGCCCTGGGTCCTAGCTGTGAGGTTGTGTTGGAGTGAGACATTTTCTGAAGCTTTAACCAATCATCCAACACAATTTAGTGGAAAGAGCTCAGATTTCAGAGTCAGTAAAATGGGATGTAACTGGATGCTGGTAGCAGAGATGTGGGTTATTTTAATAAGTTAGGATTTATTTTTACCTCACTCATGAAACAAAATCTGGAAGTGGGTAGTCTAAGCCTGGAATGGCAGCTCCTTTTAACTTTCTGCTCTGCTGGCTTTAGTGTGACCAGTACTTAAGTTTGTTACCCATGCAGTTGCTCAGAAGGGCCCTATGCTTGGTTTAATGCTTTGCTGTTGCCATTTTGAAATTCTTATTTTTTAACAAGAAGCCCTGAAAATGATATAGCTAGCCTGAATGTGATATCTATCCTTAAGTTTGCCTCAGGGTCACAAAATAGGTACTAGAGCTCCTACCATCACATCACATTCGGGATAGGAAGGAGGAGGAAGGGGAAAAGAGCAATAGGGTGCCTGCCATCTGGGTAAGCCCTTTTCATAGAGCTTTCCAGTGACTACCATCTGCATGTCACTGACCATCCTTATCTGCAAAGGAGGCTGGAATATGTAGTTTTTAGCTGGGCACATTGTCTAATAGGAGTCCTGTTTTTAAGGTAAAAAAGCTACATGGGCGGAATCCCAACTATCTTGCCGGGCTATTGTGAAGATAACATGGGAATCTATGTAATATACCTAGCTCCCAGAAGATATATAACTAAAAGTGAGTTCTCTTTCTCCATATCAGAGATGTCCTTTTGGGATTCTGGGCATCTTGTTCCTAGAATTGGTAGAATGGAGGATGCTCTTACTTGTGGTGTGTTGAACTCAATGTGAACTTCAGTCCGAGGTACTGAAATCACTGTTTACTTCAATCCAACACAGAAGTAGCAAACACTGCCTGCTTAGTTAATTTCTCTTCCCAAGGGTTTGACTTGGACAGTCCTGGCGAGAACTGTAGACCCAGCCCTTGCCATGGCTGAATGAGGTCTAGTCTTCAAAGAGGCCAGCTTCCAAATGTGTGAAATGAAGAAGTGATCTCTATTTCATTGATTGATTCATTCATTCACTCATTCCAGCATTTGTCTGGGGCCCTGAGTTAGATTCAGAGGCAGACAGGGCATGGACCCTCTTAGGGAATCTCCTCTCCAAGGGGAGACAGGCTGGTCCATAGACATTTACAGAACATATGATCACAAGCAGCAATGAGTCTTGTTGCGTGGGGGTATGGTGACACAGAGTACGTGTGCCTCGTTCTGGTGAGAAAAAGGCTTTGAGGAAATAACCTGAGTTTTGAAGTGCAAACACTTTTCTAGGCCAGTGTGTTCCTGGACCACCAGCAGCAGTATCACATAGGAACGTGCTAGAAATGCAAAATTCTCAGGCCTACTCAGACTCACTAAGTGAAACCCCCTAGATGCTGAGGGTAGGGCAGGGGCAGCCCTCTATATTTTGATGCACATTCAGGTTTGAGAATGTCTGGCCTAGGTTAGAGGCCAATTATAAAACCATTATATGCTGGAGGACAGCTACTCTAGTTAGGAAAAGAGCACTTTTCTGAAGGATTGATTATCACCTGATTCAAAGAATTTTAGTCTTTGTGGAAGTATGCTCTCAATTCACTGATGCAGACCCAAGAACTTGAGGCTTTAAACAAGCCCTGGAATGCTACTGCTAAATCACTCGACAAAGACCAGTTCTCTCTCTTTTTTTTTGGCCCAATGCTCCACAGTGAGAGGACGCCTGGGCACCTCTGGGTCATCATGGTAGCACTATCAGTCCCAGTTAGAAGCAGGGAGTCACGTAACAAAAAGACCATTACCTTCAGAGTCAATTCAGAAATTGCAAACACACTTTACCTTTTCTGAAGTCAGAATACTCGCCCTCAGGTTTGGTAGGTCCCAACTCAGGCAACAGTACATGAATCATGAACTTCCAGATGTTCAAACTGGATTAAGAAAAGGCAGAGGAACCAGAGATCAAATTGCTAACATCTGTAGGATCATTGAAAAAGCAAGAGTTCCAGAAAAACACCTACTTCTGCTTTATTGACTATGCCAAAGCCTTTGACTGTGTGGATCACAACAAACTGGAAAATTCTTCAAGAGATGGGAATACCAGACCACCTGACCTGCCTCCTGAGAAATCTGTATGCAGGTCGAGAAACAACAATTAGAACTGGATATGAAACACCAGACTGGTTCCAAATTGGGAAAGGAGTATGTCAAGGCTATATATTGTCACCCTGCTTATTTAACTTATATGCAGAGTACATCATGCAAAATGCCAGGCTGGATGAAGCACAAGCTGGAATCAAGATTTCTGGGAGAACTATCAATAACCTCAGATATGCAGATGACACCACCCTTAATGGCAGAACTAAAGAGCCTCTTGATGAAAGAGGAGAGTGAAAAAGTTGGCTTAAAACTCAGCATTCAGAAAACTAAGATCATGCCATCCGGTTCCATCACTTCATGGCAAATAGATGGGGAAACAATGGAAACAAGACGACACTTTATCTTTCTGGGCTCCAAAATCACTGCAGATGGTGACTGCAACCATGAAATTAAAAGACGCTTGCTCCTTGGAAGAAAAGCTATGACCAACCTAGACAGCATATTAAAAAGGAGACATTACTTTGCCAACAAAGGTCCGTCTAGTCAAGGCTATGGTTTTCCAGTAGTCATATATGGATGTGACAGTTGGACTGTAAAGAAAGCTGAGTGCCCAAGAATTGATGCTTTTGAACTATGGTGTTGGAGAAGACTCTTGAGAGTCCCCAGCAAGACGATCCAACCAGTCCATCCTAAAGGAAACCAGTCCTGAATATTCATTGGAAGGACTGATGCTGAGGCTGAAACTCCAATACTTTGGCCATCTGATGCAAAGAACTGACTCATTTGAAAAGACCCTGATGCTGGGAAAGATTGAAGGTGGGAGAAGGGGACGACAGAGGATGAGAGGGTTAGATGGCATCGCCAACTCAATGGACATGAGTTTGAGTAAACTCCGGGAGCTGGTGATGGACAGGGAGGCCTGGCTTGCTGCAGTCCGTGGGGTCGCAGTCAGACATGAATGAGCAACTGAACTGAATTTAGGGTAACTTTGAAGCCCCAAAAGTAGGTTGGGAAAGGACTCCATTGATTCCCGTGTGTCTGTCTCCCTTTTCAGATGGTTTTTCTCCTCTGTGCCTATGTCACAGTGTACATGATCTATGGGAAATTTCGGAAAACGTTTGACAGTGAGAATGACACATTCCGCCTGGAGTTTCTTCTGGTCCCTGTCATTGGCCTTTCCTTCCTTGAGAACTACAGTTTCACTCCTCTGGAGGTAAGGGAAGGGACCCAGAGTACTCATTTCCAAAGGTAAACACATTCCCTAAAACCCTCACCTTGGTAACATCAGGGCTAGCTTTCTACAACTGTGGCCATTATTTGTTATGAGTTTAGAAATTACCAATAAGCTAGCCACAGTGCTCTTCTTAAAAATTGGCATGTCTAAGTAGTCGTGTTCATAAACAAATTAGGCATCACAGTACCATGTAATTCTGAAACCCTCTGTTCAACAGGTGATTAATGGATACTAAAGCACAGTCCAGACCGTTTTCAACTCAGTAGGTCTGGCCTCTTCACTCAAGAATCTGTGAGGCAATAAGCATCTGAGGGGATTCTGATGGTGATGTTCATGGATTATATTTTGAGAAACCATAGCCTCAATTAAGGCGAGTTTATATGATAGAATTCTGCAACAAAAATTGTTCCATAGCAACATTCATACTGTTCTGGAAAAAGCAGTACACTTACATCTTTTAAAATGGTTTTTAACTTTCAAAGAAAGGGGTTGAATGATACACTGATGAAAACATTTAAAAATTTCAAGAACATGATTCTGGGAGTTCCCTGACCATCTGATGATTGGGTTTCCAGGCTTTCACTGCCTGTGGCCTTGGTTCAATCTCTGGTCCTGCAAGCTGTGTGGAGTGGCTATCAAGTAAATAAAACCTGAAAAAAGTGTGAAATAGTTCTCTTTAAAAAAATTGGTTTTGTCTCACTATATTCTCACCAATAAACATTGTTTTGGTAACTAAAGGTGGCCCCTTCTTGATCAGCTTCCTCTGGATCCTTCTCTTTGGCTCAGATCCTCTGGACTTTCTCCATCTACCTGGAATCAGTGGCCATCCTGCCCCAGCTCTTCATGATCAGCAAGACTGGCGAGGCTGAGACCATTACTACTCACTACCTGTTCTTTCTTGGGCTATACAGAGCCCTCTACCTGGCTAACTGGATCAGGCGATACCAGACTGAGAATTTCTATGACCAAATTGCGGTGGTGTCTGGGGTAGTACAGACCATCTTCTACTGTGACTTCTTCTACTTGTATGTGACCAAAGGTAGGTGCTCGAACAGTGTCACTGGCGCGGCTCAGGATTAACGACCCACTCAGTACTCGAGGGGATATGGAAGTGAACACAGGCCAAGTCTGTGCACTTCATGGTGCTTATGTTCTAACACAGAAGACAAATGTTTTCAGGAACCTAAGTGCTATGGAAAAATATAGATCAATAATCCTATTTTTATATATAGTTTGCAGGGAAGACAGCTGTGAGATGACGCTTGGGTTAGGGCAATGAAGGACAAACACTGATACATTTCTAAGTTTATGTGTAAGCCCCAAGGCAGAAACCAGCCTGGCATGATACAAGACAAAAAGGCTAGTATAGTCAGAGATACCAATCCAGAATAGAATCTCAGTAAGTCAGGGTGAAACATTCACTATGCGTTCTAATCACAAAGAGCAGCAACTGGGTCCTGCGAAAATCAGTCCACCAACTGCTGTGTAGGATAAAAGGCAGCCAAAGCAGGGAGATATGGGGCAGTTGTAATTGCCCAGGAGGTGGTCATCAGGGGAGAGATGGGGACATTTCTCAGGAGTGTAGCTGATGAAAACCACTGATGTGCTGAGATGTGAAACAATTAAGGACAAGTGCTAGATTCATGGCCTACCAAAAGAGGGGGTGGTTCTGTGTGTCTCAGGTGGAGTCAGTGTATCTGTAGTTAACCTGCAGGGGCATCTTCCCTTGACTTTAACATCTAAGGGAACACCTGTGAAAAGGGCATTAGATACTAAGATTATACAAAGTTGTAAAGGAGTCCTTTCATGAAAAATTCTAATTTCAGCTTTTCTTCTAGTCCTTAAAGGAAAGAAGTTAAGTCTTCCAATGCCAATTTGAAGGCCATCAGAGATGTTCTACACCCTAACAAGGACACAAAGCAAACCATCTGACGTGTGCTCCTGGGTGATTTAGACACAACTGACCAAATGTTAAAACTGAAGTCAGAGAAATACTTCATGTGGAATTTAGCAAAGCACTGATCCTTCTATTTTCTCATCACTATCTCCCTTAAATTATAGAGGTAATTAAAACGGGCCAATCATACAAGTATGGTACACCCTCACAATGTCAACTGAACCATCAAGCAAACCTTAGAATGGATGGAGTCAGCTATTGTTCCCTGCCGTGAGACTCATGCTAACCAACAGCCAATCCCAATCTGGAAATACACCCTACTGTGTATGAAGCAAAAGCCCCAAATGAGTATACTGTTGTGGTTAATTTTTACTTTCCAGGTAGGAGACCATCATGTTTAGGGTGTCAAGATTCAAAGGTGTCACCAACAGGTGGGAAATGTTATGAGGCAACACCCCAGGCTTTTTACCTACTAGGTATTGTCTTGATACTTTGTGACTCAAATTCTTTTCACATTAAGACCAATTAATCCCACCTCCCTTTCACAGTTTTAGGTGCTAAGGTGTCAAGTCAATCGAACCTGGTCTTGAAGCAAATAAAAATAAGAGACTGTCATTACGTTACACCTTTTTTAAGGCAATAAAAATCTCACACCTTATTGTCAACAGTGTTTTTATTTATACCTACAAAAGAAACAAGATGGTATCAAAAGGACAATTTACAAACTAAGAATAGTAACATAAGCTCTTAGCATCCTGTGCCTGAACATCACACATCTACAAATCTTTCAAGTCTTAACGCAACAGGAATGTGTTCAGAGACCAGCAAGGACATAAATAGAGAGCACTGATCCCAAGCAAAAGCCACCAACCTTTTAGATGAGAGAAGTCCACACAATGAATTGTTAGGGAGCAATGGGGAGCAGCAGCCCCACAGCTTAATGTAGAACTAACTCCTTCCCCTAGATGTTTCAGTCATGACTGCAATTATTAGCATCAAATGAGAATTCTTCTGCTCATGTTCTGAAGCAAAGGCAGAACCTGAATCATGAGTGGCAGACACAAAGGCAGAAGACTTCACTCTGGAGCTATATAGGAAAAGCTCAGTAATACTAAGATTTTAGCTGTGCTCAGGCCACAACAGCTTTTCAGTTTTGGGATATGCTGTTATTTTGACTTTATCATAACAATCCCTGGTGGAAAAAGGGAAGCAAGCAGACCAAATACTTACTGCTCCTTTGCCCCAAGACCTTTCTCACAAAAGGATGCTTTCAGAGTTACAAGAGAGGACACCCCCATGGTGGCACCTTTGTGTTAAAATCAGATTTTGGTGTATTAAAAAATGTCTACAGTGGACTCATCAGTGCTGAGACACACTTCTCTCACAGGGAGACACTTTGGAGTGAAGCACAGAGAAGAGCTGCCATTGCTTCTCCTGTGCCTACCACCCTCCCTCAGCCTCAACTTCCATGAGGAGGAGAAAGAGAAGTTAGGAAAGAGGAAAGTAGGGGAAAAAAGATGTCAAGTTCTCACATGCATGGATTTCAGCTTATGCTGACAACCTACCTGTATGTTGTCAAGTATTCAACCACACTTTTCAGTACCCCTCAGAAACAATCCCTTCTCTCTCCCTAAAGAATTTTAAGAGGAAAACAAAGACCTCAAAGATTTAGATATTTTGATCTTACAAACTAGTAAGCACTCTCAGGCCTAAGCCAAAGAATGCAATGAAGCCTTCCCCCTTAACTACACCATCAATACTGATAACACCAATAAAAAATTAACAGTCCCACACTGGACATGAAGGGATTTCTGAGGCTGTCTGATTTCCTTGTCCTCTTTACAGAGAACACAAGAACAGAAATTTCTTTCCAGGCCCATCTGCTATAGGAGTCTCAGTAAAACAGTTGGTATTACTACAAAAGGGACAATCTCACCTACCTTTCAGGTGGAGGTAAAGTAAAAGGACTTGGGCTTTAGTCCTCTAACTTTTCTTAAGCACTACCTACCTGTAAAAAGCTGAGTGAGAAAGGATGCTGAGGAAAATTTGCATCCAAAAGCTGTTACAAAGCACTGAAGAGAACAGTGTGAAGACAGAAGAGTTCTTTCTCAATAAACCCTTTAGACCTTCAAGATAACTTGGCCAAAAGGGCTGAGTAGCCAATAGGGTTGCTGTTACTCTACCTCTACAAATACTGGGTTTAAAAAGAAAAAATTTGCCCACTGACTATATCATTTATTTAAACGTAGTTCTTACACTGCAGGTGAATGCATATTTAACTGGTTAATAAATTTCCAGTGAGCATCTATGTTCATTCTGCTCACAGCAGCTGTCTGGTTAGGAGGATGTATTTCAGATGGTCCCTGGTCATGGGGAAGAAAAACAGGCAGCTCCCACCCAGATGCTGAGACACTGCATTTAACCACTGCAATAAACATTTGGGTTTTTAAGGATACACTTTAAAAAAACCTCTTATCTCAGCAATTTAATTTCTAACCTGACAATTAGAAAGTTGTTTCAGTACTTGGGAAGGGGGAAGGCAGAATGTAAAGGAGACAAAGCCAATTAGGATTTTTCTTTAAACTATCAAATGCACTTAAGCAATCAGCCAAAATGACAATGGCAAAGCGTGGTCTTAAAAACTCATCAGGCCTAAGGAACCTTGTTCCAGCTTGAAAAAGACCAAAGGAAAAAAAAATACAGAAAATGTGTAGGGAACTCCCTCTCGGTTTTCTATCCCAGTACGAGAGCAATTTAAAGCACAGGTGCCATCTTCTGCAGAGTTCAACCCTCCACCCCCACCCAAACTCAGGACCAAAAAAAAAAAGGGGGGGGGCTCCCACAAAAGGGCCTAATACCTTACTTTTTCTTTTAAGATGAAAAATAGCTCAAATATCCTCAACATGCAAGAAGTTGGGGGGAAAACCTCTTCCAGTCGGCTATACATACATATATATACTTTTACAAAATCTGTTATTACAGACTGGATCATTTTGGCAGGCAGAAGAAACCTGGCAGTGAATCCTAACTAATCTGCATTAAAGACAAATCACAATGGTTGGGGGAAAAAGTTATAAAAGAGAAAGAAAAAGGGAAGAGAAAAATAGGAAAAGATAGCGTTCCTTTAAATGTAGTTAAGTCTGCACAAGTCACTACCACTTGAGTGGCTTCATTTCCGTGAAGGAGGGGGAGGAGGAGGAGGGGGTGGGTACTGGTAGGCAGTCTGCCCCATGTAACCTATCATATTAGTAGCTCCTGGAGGCTGTGCAAACTGCTGTGACATCAGTGGCTGTGGCTGCTGCCCAGACCGGCCTATCCCACTAAACTGCTGGCTAGAGCTCTGTGAACTTCTCCCAGTTGAGGTGGTGCTACTGGCCCCGTAAGTGCCAGCGCCATATTCTTGGGCTGTGTAACCACTGGTGCCATAAGCAGCTGCCCCATAGGTGCCTTGACCATAGGTGTATTGGCCTGCTTGTGCTCCAAAGGCAGAATTTGGACTTCCATAGCCACTGCCGTTAGCATAACCGGCTCTATCGGTTTCACCACGATCCCGATAGCTTGCAGAGTCTCTCCGGCCACCATCTTTGACTCCTCGAAGCCTCCGGTCACACTCATCCTGATACATCAAATTGGGATTGTTGGCTGAAGAAGTGGTCCGGTATCGAGAACGGCCGCCTGATGAAGACACAAGAATTTTCAACGCCAGATATATGATCCAAACACAACCACATGTAAAAATGTTACTAGATACAGTTCTTTCTTGATCTTTAGCTAAGTCAGCTTCCAAATAACTACTTTAAAAATATAATTTGATTCTTTAAGAAGATACCTTCAAAGAATGGTAAACATTAAAGGATAGTCAACTTTTCATCTTTTGCCTTTTTTTTTGAGGATTACCAAGAAACACACTCTTAAAAATGTAGGGAAAATGGTAAGGATGATTTAAAAACAAAAAAGCCCCAAGCAGCTAGGTTCATATGACAACAAAGGAATCCTCTACTAGTGCACACTGGTTCTCAAATGTTACTTTCCAGACATTTACTGCATCAGAGTAATCTCTCAAGCTTTAGGGTTTTGAAAAGTTCAGGTTCCTAGTTCAATTCCAAGCCCACTTAAAAAAGTCTGTACTTTTAAAAACTTCTAAGGGAATCTTGATGTAGAGCTTCAACATATATTAAGCTGAGGGAAAGGGCATGAAACACAGACCCTAGCTAGTATATTTCACAACTGTCCAATTCAGATGCAGTACCTTTGCCCATGTAACATTACTGATTTCTCCATATGGATAACTCAAAACTTAACATACTACAACATACTACCTAAGGCTATGACAGTCGCTCAGACCTCTGTCTTACTCAAAAGAGATTATGAACTATTAAGCAACGTTAACATTAACCTCCACTGGATTAACAAACAAGGCACAATGAACACAAAAAAAGATACCTTGGCAGTACCTGGAAAACTCCAGGACTTACCCTTACCCCCTCCTCCGCCGCCTCCTCTGTGGTCCACCAGCTGCATCAATTTTGGATTGATAGCCTGATTAGCCTCTTCTAGCACTTTGATCAACTCTCGGGCCTGCTTTAGGTTCCCTGGGGTAAAGAAGGTGTAGGCAGTGCCCTTGTTGGTGCTACGGGCTGTTCGGCCAATACGGTGCACATAATCCTCTGAGCTGTTTGGATAGTCATAGTTGATCACAAACTTGACATCTTCCACATCTTCAAAGCCAACGATGAGTCAGTGTGTAGGTTGATGTGGCAGGGAAAGAGAAGGTAAAGGACATGCCAACAACAGGTGGGAAGCACGAATGCAGATGACAGCAAGAGGAGAGAAGACTAAGTTAGTAACCACTCTGAACAGGAACAAAAAAGACTCATCCCAACAGAGTAAAAGAGGATTAATGATGCTTGGGACATGCAGAGAAAGCATCAGCTGTAAAATCCTAAGGGAATCCCATTCAACCATTCAAACTCCTGCCTCTTTCATATTTTAACCAACATACCGACAGGAGTTGTACTAAATTCCAGTTCCATCTTTTTCAAAACTGGAATGTTTAAGGTAATACCACCATTAAGCTACAAGGCCAAATCACTTCTACTCTGTTGGGAGAGCCTGGCAAAATCTACCAGTAATATAACAAACTTACCTTTAAACCAGTCACAGAGCAAAATGAAAACAAAAAACAAAAAAAACAAAAACTTCATATACTTTATTACTACATTTACATGGAGACTTAAGATTTTTAGATTAAGAAATTTTTGCTTATATTAAAAAAAAGACAAAACTGATCAGAGCCAAAGTTAAATACACTTATTTTCCTTTGAGAAACATCCAAATTATCTTTCTTCTTTCAATTACCACAAGAGCACATTACACTAAAATTTCACTGTACTACCAAGCCCAGCTCTTGCCAAATGAGTTTTTTTTCTCAACTCAAGGTTACTTCAACTCAGTCCTTACTTCAATTATCAAAGATTATCTACATAACCTGGAAAATTAAATAGCCAAAGAGTGTGGGAAAACATCATGAAACCTTGAGACACAAGTTTAATGTTCTGTCCACTGCTGGGAATTGAATTGAACAACCTCCTACAAGCTTTAAGTATGTAAATGTTAGTGTAATGCTTCCAACTAAATGTATATTTTTACCTACTTAAACAAACAAATTTAAGAATATAACAAAGAATCCTAATGTTTTGTGGAAAAAAATCTGCATTTTACAAAGAATATTCAGAAAATATCCTAGATAAAACACAGATTTTTGTGATATAAATAATTAAAAAACATTCTCTGTTTGTTACCAGACCGATGCACACTCCCTCCTCCTTTGGGAAACCGCTGCAGCCGATCCCGTCTCTTTGCCTTTTATTTTTGGCGGCCTCCTTTCGAAAACTCCGCCTTCTGACACGGGACCACTGGAGCGCGGGGAGCATGCATCAAGGGTCCGTGGCAGTGAGAAGTCCCCACACACGCTCGCTCTGTGAACTGGCTTAGATGCTTCTCTGTAGCCCCATTTGGTTGCCAAGCGCCGGAGAACCTGGGTTCGGGTAAAAATTTCAGGTCCTCCAACGCCTCCCCCAAGGATAATTGGGGTGATTGTAGAAAAAAATAATTAATAAAAAAAATGTAAGTTACATCCAAAGGGTCAGACTGCATCTATTGCCCAGACTGGATTAATTTCAGGGGAAAGGGGAGATGATTAAAAAAAAAAAAAAAAAATTCAGTTGTTAAAGGGCCTGTGAAGAAAGGGGCATTATGTCTGTTTCTTATTACAATAAAGGCTCCTCAGTCTTTACTGACCCCTAAAGTCCTGAAATCACACCAGAAAGACGAGAAGGCAGTTATCACAGGGGGCAGCGTGAGTCTCCGGCTAGGGCTGATGGTGTAACAAAAGGAAAACAAAAATTTACAGGGCCAGGATGGATGTGAGATGGGGCAAGTGGGGAATTATGCTCCACGATCGCATCTTCAGAGCTAGAATGCTCCTTAGTCAGTCTCACTGTGTATGACCACAGGCAGCAGAGCAGGCTGAATTACTGCACTGGACGCAGATTTGTGCTTTCCTACTAGAAAGCACTGGGGACTGGAGTCAACAGTTCAGGTACTAACACTTGGGAGTATCTCTGGAGAGGTTCAATGGGGGGCAGACACGGTGCGAGTTCTTCATACTAGAAAGGTGTCTTGTATGTGCACATATAGCAGGCTAAGGGCATGTAAGAGCAAGTGCAGAATTTGATTTCTCCAGTCAGCCTGCCCTGATGTTATTTGTGCACTGTCACAGTATTACCTTGGTGGCTTTAGAGAAGATGCTGTTGCAGAGTAAGAAATCAAAAAGTTAATATTTTAGCCAGCTGCCTAGGGTAAGAACTTTTTGTCTGACAAGCCCTATGACATGGCCTGAATCTCCAATCACTAATTGGGAGGGACTGAGACTAGCCAATAGGCTCATCTAGAGCTGCTTCCGGCCAATGTAGATTTGCCTCAGCCATGTACTGAGTGATCTGCAGCTGCTATCAAAGCTTCTGTTAAAAAACAAAACAAAATAAATTCAATACTTTTAGCTTAACAGTGTGCAGTTTAAACAAAAAAAAGGAAAAATTAAAAATATCCCATTGGAAGGGGAATAAATAGGATGACTATTATAAAGATGACTAGGATGACTATTATTTCCTGAGGACAACTATTATAAAGTTATGGGAATCAGAACTTACCTGAAGGGAATATTTAAGAGGCCATCGCTCGACAGGAAGTGAAAAAAGGCCTGGTGACTCAGCTGAAAATTGCACCCCTGTCTATGAGGTAGAAGCCTTCACTTTCCAGGATCTTGTAGGACCTTGGTCAGCATTCTGCCATTTTGGTGGGTTTCCCCCTTCCTTTTGATTTTTACAAGGCAGCAAACAAAGGGGCCCAAAACAAGCACTGATGTTGAGTAACAAGAAACAGACTCAGATACGTTCCCTCTCCCCCCTCTTGGATGAGTGGGGGTGGGATGAAGAGTCTAAGTTATTCTAATGGCAGCCAATTGATTTGGTTTAGAAATGCAGGGGGACATGGAACAAATATTTTAAATTGTCTAGGCAAGATGCACAAAGAAGCTACCAGCACATAGCAAGCCTGTTTAAAAACCACCATCACTGAAAGCTTTTATGTAAACTGCTTTCAGGCTTCAGCCTCTTCTCCCAACAGGCCCAAGTTCTAACCGCACAGATCCAGACATGACCTCAGAGGGTAGAGACAATTTTTCAGTCATGGCTGCAAGTCACCACCTCTGAAGGAGGGAATACGATGAGTGCAATGTATTAAAAGCCTTCATTACTTTCGTAACCCAGTTCAAATACTTGCTTTCTTTATGTTGAGTATCATAGGGAATATGGTTGCTTCTTGCCTTACTCAGCAAGAAATATGTCAATAATTTAAAAATATCTTTGTAATAGAAATACTCTTGTCATTTTTTAAAATTAAGTTTTGAATTACACCTATTTTTCTCAGAATGGGCTAAAGTACCACAAAATATCTCTGCATAAAATCATAATGGGTTTAAACTCCAGAACATCAGCTTCAGATTAAGATCTTAAATCGGAAGACAGCAAGCACATCAATGATATGAGTATGGGTGGGAAGAGGGGCTAACTGAGTGCTCATGAAAATTTTACTTCAGTAAATTAAACTGGGCAAAGCAGATTTAATTGCTGAAAGGTATTGTATTTATACTTACTAAATCCCAAGAATATATTAGCATTCATGGAATTGTACCTCCACAGACATATTCGTAGAGGGGAAAAAAGTAACTGAAGAAACTAGCTTCTAGTAGCTAGGTTCAATCAGGCTCATTCTATTCACCCAGAAAATAGAATAAAACCAGGAAAAAGTTGAGCTGTTCAACTGAATGTCTCCTCTCCCTCCAACTGTTTAAATAGTCATGCCTAGGCCTTGCTGCAGACCAAAGCCTGTTTGTTAGGAGCAGGAAGAGACTTTGAAAATAAAAAGAAAATAAAAAACGAACAAAAAACCCACCAAGGTTTAAAAAAAAATGTGGGGGGGTGGGGGGAAATCACGTACTTTGTATGTAATTCTTCTCTTTTAAATATTTATCTAAACATATGTATATGCAACTCTAATGTGAAATGACAAGCAAATCTTTAAACCAAAAGATATATATACCATTGACAGAGACACCTATCTATACAAACCTAGCCCACGGGAGGCTACATCTGTGGCAATGAGAATGGGAGCCTTTCCAGAACGGAACTCTGCAAAACAAGGATGACATCATGAAAACCAAGTTATAAAATCAATGCTATGTGGTATATCTTAAAAAGTGACCAAATAAACATCCCCAGCTCTCTGGCCTTTTCTACCATGTTAAAATTTGAAGTAATGGTGTCAGAACATACCAAGCTCTTTTAAATTTAAAGTTAATAGTAGAGGCCTCTTATTCTAATGAAATGACACTTGATGGGCTCCAGAATAGCTCCTGGACAGAAACTGGTCACCAGAAAGACCAAGCTGTGATTGGAGAAGTTTGGAACTTTGAGCCCCACTCTCAATCCTCAGAGGAGATGAGAGGAGATGGAGACTGAGTTAACATGATGAAGCCTCCATTAAAATTTCTGGGAGCTTCCAGGCCACTATATGTATCTATAAAGGCAAGAACTTATTAGATAGAGTGGTTTAAGTGGTGAAAAAGTAGTATAAAGACCCAGCATTACTGACATTTAAAAGTACAGTGGAGATGACAAAAATGCTCTCAATATTCAAAAAACCAGAGCAGAGCTAGGCAAACTCTGGTCTACGGATCAAATGTGGCACAAATCCCATTTCTGCAATAAAGTTTAGCTGGAAAACAGCCAGGCTCTCTTTACATAATGTCTATGGCTATATTTGTATTGCAATAGCAGTTAAACAGTTGTGACACAAACCACTATAAAATCTGCAAAGCCAAAAATATTTACTACCTGGCTCTTTACAGAATGTTTACCAATCCCTGAAATACACTGTAAAGACAATGCTTTGCTTTGAACTCACCATTAAGTACCCAATCTCTTTCTGGTTGACTCTTGTCTCCATGGATACACATAGCTGGCCAACTGTCAGAAGAAAAAAGCCAAGTACATATTAGGAATTATTGAAATATTATACAACATTAACAGTACCAATTTACAAATTCCTACTGAATTATAAAATCCGAGGCAAATTAATTACATCAGTGCTGCACTTACCCATCTCTGCGCATCCTTCGAGTGAGGTCATCACAGCGTCTCTTCGTCTCTACAAATATTATGGTTTTATTTTCCTTTTCAGCCATTATTTCTTCCATAAGTTGGATTAACCTGAAAACCAGACGAAACAATGAAATCATCTAGAGAAGACCGCCTTATACATTATGCAGAAGCTATGTTTCCAGTATGAACCCTTCAGAGTTTTAGTATCTTTTTAAATTACTTTCAATACGGCTGGGAATTATCAGAGCTGGTCAAATTTAAGAATCCAGAACTCCTGCCTTTAACCTCATTGCTCTGGTTACATACATAATGGATTGTTGGAAAACAATGCTTTTAATGTGTTCAAGGCTAGGAAATACTGGCTTCTATGAATAACACTTTAATTTTAGAAGATTATTAGAGCAAAAGTTTTATCAGCATTATCAAAACAGTGAAATCTCATACTTGTGGTCTTTTTCGCTTTCCATGCAGACGTCCACTATCTGCAGGATGTTGTGGTTGGCACTCAGCTCCAGATTGCCTACGTTTATCTGGGTGTAATCACGAAGAAAATCCTCTGCCAGCTGTCTTACTTCTTTTGGCCAGGTGGCACTCCACATTAATGTCTGCCTATCAGGCTATCAGGAAAAGACAGACTTTCTTTTAGATTAAGGAACCACTATAGGCAAAGGGTATTAAAAAAACATAAGCATTACACACCCTGATTTGGTCAACAATTTTACGAATCTGGGGCTCAAAGCCCATATCAAGCATTCTGTCAGCTTCATCCAGTACAAGGTAAGTACATCGGCGAAGATTTGTCTTTCCTGACTCCAGGAAATCTATCAGGCGTCCAGGAGTAGCTATACAGATCTCAACACCTGTAAAACAAAACCAAAGATCTATTCAACTAAGAATTCTTTAAATGCTGTTCAAGCTTCAGCAAGTACCTGGAAAAAACATGACGTAAAGGCAATGGCACCCCACTCAAGTACTCTTGCCTGGAAAATCCCACGAATGGACGAGCCTGGTAGGCTGCAGTCCATGGGGTCGCTAAGTTGGACATGACTGAGCGACTTCACTTTCACCTTTCCCTTTCACGCATTGGAGAAAGAAATGGCAACTCACTCCAGTGTTCTTGCCTGGAGAATCCCAGGGACGGGGGAGCCTGGTGGGCTACCGTCTATGGGGTTGCACGACTGAAGTGACTTAGCAACAAGAATTTATGTATAAAAACCCCGTTAAGTCTCCAACCACACTGGACTTCCCTAAAATAGCATTTTAACCGTATTCGAGAATTTCTAAGCTACTAAAATACTGATCCCCCCGACCCCACCAGAGTCCACTATTTTCCTGTTCTATTTCATTTACAAAACCTGGTAAAATAAAACTAAAAATTCTTAAATGCTCTTTTTTTCTTACCTCTCTCCAAATCTCGAATCTGGGGACCTTTAGGAGCACCTCCATAGATGCAAGTGCTCTTCAATCTGGAACATTTGCCATAGTCATCGGCCACTTGCTGTACTTGCTGGGCAAGCTCTCTGGTAGGAGCCAGAACTAGACACTAAAGCAAACAAATCATTTGAGACACCACCCCAAGTTTAAGGGGAACAAAAAAAGTACAAAAAGGTTACTTAATTCTCTATTGTCTAATCTGGGGTAGGGGACTGGGAAGGCAATAGGTGTAAGATATTGCACTGTAATGTGGCTAAAAATTATATCCCTAACATCTTACAGAAAAACCTGAATGAATCTTTTGGTCAATCCAATTTGAGAACTAATATTTGCCATGTAGTATGATGGCTGACTTTGGATACGATTCATTAACGTGTGCTACATAAGATTTATAGACTGTATTACCTAGTTTTAACTAAACAACTCACAAAATGAGTAAGTAGCTACAATATTCCTGTAACAAAACCAGGTAAGTCTCAAACTTTACTTAATTATCAGAACAAGAAAAGAGCAGAGCTGACATTTTTCTGACATCTAGCTCAAGCTCTTGGCCAGGCAAATCTGGCAAAAACACATTTATACACAATGTGACAAGAAGTTGGTCAAATAAAATTTAGACACTTTGAAACAGGAATCATATATGCTGGTAACAATAACTCACTTGGTATATCAATCCATTAGACATTAGTTAATGATAATATTGCTAACTCCGTTAGCCATATGAAATACATTAAAAAAAATAAATGCACTACTTCTTGTTGTGAAGCATTAAGACATACTGTATAATGTACATATTTATAAACATATAGTGAGTGCAAGCTCTATTAAAAAAATGTTAAGAAAGTACATTCAAAATGTTTGAAGACCACTACTGAAATCTTACAGTAAATAGCATTAACTGAAAATGATCAAACCAGAAAATGGTGCTCGTCTATGAACATTTACAAAAGCATTACTTAAACACAAAAAATAAACATCCCAAACCTGACTTATATCCACAGAGCAAGAATCTCATTTTACACCTTTGTATCCCTCATAGTATCAATGGGCAATTAAGCAATGCATCTGTATTAAATGCCTACATATGAAGGTAACAGGCACAGTAGTTAAAAGGAAGACTGATTCAAATTCCAGCTCAGCAATTTAATTACTGTCTGACCCTGGGCAAGTCACTGTGCCTAAGATTTACCAGTAAGACAGTATTTCCTCCAGATATGGAAGGTGGGGTTGCGAATGAAATCTGAGAACACATGTAAAGTACAGTGCCTGAAACATAATAATAAACTGTAGTTATTTTTCGAAGTATACACAAACTGAAATACACTTACAATTGGGCCATCTCCTCTTTCCAAATAAGGCTGGTGGTTAATATGAACAATTGCAGGTAGCAAATACTGGAGGAGAAAAGAAGGACAGTCTTATACCAAAACTAAGCCATTATATTAACTGTTCTAAGTTATCACAGTAATTGATAATGTCTAAGTAAAACCAGGAAAGGGAAAACAGAATTCACATCTCTTACATATATATGCAACGCAAATATGAACATAAAATGCTTCCACATATTTCAGATAGCTAAAAAGCTGAAATATTACTTCCACTATTTGAATTAGAATTTTATGCACTGAGAATATATGTTAATATACAACAGCAAAATAAGTTACCACAATATGAAAAGTCTTCCCTTGTGGGTACATACCGCCAACGTCTTCCCAGAGCCAGTCTGAGCAATGCCCACCATATCTCGGCCACTAAGAGCCAAGGGAAATCCCTGGCACTGAATTGGAGTTGGTTCTGTAAAGTGCTGATCCATCAACACATCCATTACGTATTCTGTACAAGAACAGATATTATTGCTTTTAGGTAAAACTAAGAAGCGAACCTACAGCCAAAACAAATTATACATCTCTCCAAGAGAAGCAGTAGTTTTGTCTTCAGTTACTGAAATTCAGTTATTTGACCTGCTGACTACTTCTCAAGAAGGCTACTGCCATAGCCATCTACCCTTATTCTCGAAAACTTGAAAACCATTGGTCTAAAGTATCTAAGGTACAAGGCATGGGCACCTAATAGCCACCTACTGCTTATCTAATCCAAATTTTATCCAGGTAGAAAGCAATTTTATTTTGCTATTTTTCTGAAATGTAGAGGCAAAACCCCAAGGAAAGATGAAAACCAACCAACCAATCAAACAAAAAACCCTGCAAAAGACCCAAAGAAGTTCTAAACTGAGAACACATGAGCATTAAAAAGACAACTCCCCCTGCCAAAATACTTGAAGAACTTTTGTGAAAGGTTTCTGTTTGTCTTTTCAACAAAATCCTGAGCTGGGTCAAAACCTTTAAATAACTTATGAGCACAGTGACCATTCAAGCTAAATTAACAATTAATATACTGGACTGAAAAGCACTTACGTGGGAAGTTAGCATGATGGAAGGCAAACACAGGTTTAGGACAAACATCTCCCCCTCTCACTGTAATCTCTTTCTTTCGGCGTAATTCATCAACCTCATACTATTTAAGAAACAAAGTAAGACAAATCAGTAACCAATTTATTCTAAACGTGCAAAACTTTATGTTCCAATATAGCATAACAAGGATCAAATTCACAATTACAATGGAAAATATGTTTAACACTTCTTACAGTGTTTTTCATGTATGTTCAACTTCACCCAACTTTCTAAGTCAACGAAGCATGCAGTAGGTTTCATTTTCCACATGAGAACAGTTAAATGAAATATAACCAACGTATGAGAATCAAGTGCTTTCTCTTACAAGTATCAGCTTTCCTAACAAGAACCAAAGAAAAATCCCCACCACACCAGAATAAAAAATACAAGAGTAAACTTTGTGTATATATATATATATATATGTATGAGTAAACTTTGGCTAATTTATCTACTTGGTTCATTACTGTACGTCAAGAAAAGGTAAATAAATACCGCCCCTAAAACTTACTGGAGTCAGTCTTGCCACTTCTGGATGTTCGACATAAAAATTCTTCTCAAACTTGGGGAGCTCACTCAAATCCCACTTCTTTTTACGTAGACGCTCCCCAGGATTACCAAATTTCTTTGGGGGAAGGCCACCACCACCTCTTGCTCCAAATCTAGAAACATCAAAATTTTCAGTTTATTAGTATTTTTAAAGCAAAATATTTCAGGTGCCATAAAAACATGCAAAAAGATACAACTCTTAAGATACTACCAGCCCCCTCCAAAAAATATTTGTGTAAAGTACTTAAAATAGTATCTGCCATAGTAAACAGTACAAATTGACATAATTGTATTCATTCAACAAATAGTTACTGGGTATCAACTATAAAGTGGTGCTAGAAATACGCGGGAGCCTGGTGGGCTGCCATCCATGGGGTTGTACAGAGTTGGACACGATTGAAGCGACGCAGCAGCAGAAATACTAACGTGAACAGAAATTGCTACTCTTATGTAATATTCTGAAATGAAGCTAAGTGAGGACATTAAGTTTAAATTAGGGCAAAACTATGGACAGGTAGAAAAAGTTATCTAAGGTCTTTAAAACAATTTAAAAATCATTCTTTTCGCTTTATCTTGCTTTCACAACAAACAAATTCAACTGGAGTACAAATATGGCCATTAGCCAAACTTGAAATGTTCTGTTTCCTAAGAAGAATCCTAAGATGGTCTTCATTTCTGTATTTCAACCTATTAAAAATGCAGGACATTGTTTTGGTGTACAAATACACAATGTTTTCATCCCATTTCCTTAACCACTACACCAAATTTAATTCTCCTTTTCTACTCTAATTCATTCATAACATCATCTTACAAGTGGTTCCACTAGTTTACTACTCAACAGGCAGCAGATGTACTAACCATTCTAAAGCACATCAATTTCCTGGAACTCAAAATGCTCTTAAAATTTCTCGGCTTAAAGAGCCAGCTAGATATTTCTCTAAATACAAATATACAAAAACTGATGGCAGGAAATTTGGGACCATTACGTATTTACATTCAAAAAGACAGAACTTGGCAGATTCTATTTATATTACTGTTGATCAATACCAATCAACACCTTCAATACGTCCTTAGGCTTAAGACCAAATAGGAGACTGACCCCTCCTCCCTCCCTCTTAGGTGAAGTAACTAACACAGTTCTATCAATAAATAAGGTTCTCTACAAATAAAAAAGCCAAGTCTTTAAACTGTCAGTCTTGCAAAGAAAAATGACCAAAGACTAACTTTCAGAGGTTGGCTGCCTAATTATGTGGTTCTTCAGAGAAGACCCTAATGCTGGGAAAGATCCAAGGCAGCAGACAGGGGAGAGAGAGGATGAGATGGTCGGATAGCACCACTGATTCAAAGGACACGAATTTGAGCAAACTCTGGGAGATAGTGAGGACAGGGAAGCCTGGTGTGCTGCAGCCCACAAGGTTGCAAAGAGTTGGACACAATTTAGTGACTGAACAACAACATACGTGGTTCCTAAAAAATGCCATTTCAATGCTGCTGCTGCACTCCAATATTACTCAGAACTTAAAATTAACAACCTAGAAGAAAACAGAACTTTTGAAAAAAATGTCCAAGACTTAATCAAGATAGCCCTTATTTTTCAAAGTTTTTCCTTTTCCCCTATTGCCTTGGCTATTTAACCAAGACATATCATCCTTCTCTAAAGATATATTGTAATTTGAAACATGGGATTCTTAAAAAAATACACTTTCTACCACCTTTATAAGGTTGACTACAATATCCAATAGAGCCTTTCCTCTTGTAGAACCTGAGTGCATTTGTATAATCATTTAAATATCCATATATCCTAACCCCTTGCATACTATGCTGCTCCTTAATGTTTTTGAGTATTAATTTTGATTTGCAATAAATGCCAGTTTTCAAAGATTTACACATTAACATGCAGAATCATGTACAATGCATTTGGACTGTACATGTATATACACTACCTCACTCAGTCCCCTTTCAAAATAATCCACTTCAGCTCTGTACATTTAAGAACAAAAGAATAGCAATTCAAATAACAAAAGAAATCTCATAGTAAAGGTGGAGTTAGGGCACAGACTTTACGAAAGTGCCATTTTGTTTGAAACATTATTTAAGTCTTTTCTTAATATCTGATACTTAAGAGTCAATATGGGATAAACTAAGTATGGATCAGCAATTCACTTTTTCTGCCTTTCAGATAATAAACCTTTTCTTATTAAAGCATATATATGGTAAATATAAAACATCCATGGTAAAGAAATAATATTATCAGTATTTTGATAGCTTCTATGTGCCTATCTCAAGTTTAGAATCCCCATCATACCAATGAGTACCTCGAATTTTAGCCATTCCCTTGTATTCTGGTCTTGTCATCTGTTAGTTTACTTACGTTATCCTTCTAGGACACCTTGTATTTTTACTTAATATTATGTTTGTGAATCATACACGCTGATATAAATTTTTCTTTTTCACTGCTGTACTGTATTCTATGGGACGAATTTATCCAGACATTTGAACTGTTTCTAATATTCTGTCATAAACAACACTGTTATAAACATGGATACCAAAGTACATGTACAAGGGTTTTTCTAGGCCTATGAGTCTAGGGTATAAAGCTTGAGAGGAATTCTGGGTCATTTTCATTTTACTAGGAAACATTAAGTTCTTTTTCCTAAGTGGCTGTATTGAAATTCATTATAAATTTGGCTATACTGTGAAACACTAAGCAAACATTCCACTTATAGTCTTCCGAATTTAAAGCTAAAAGTATTTCCTTTCTGAACACAGTGTAAGTCAAAATAATCCTTTTTATTTAATAAGTGAAAGACGCTCAGTCGTGTCCCACGCTGCAATCCCATGGACTATACAGTCCACGGAATTCTCCAGGCCAGAATACTGGAGTGCTAGCCTTTCCCTTCTCCAGGGGACCTTCCCAAGCTAGGGATTGAACCCAGGTCTCCCGCATTGCAGACGGATTCTTTACCAGCTGAGCCACAGTAAATCAAATAATTGAGAAGCGTGTAGGACTATTAGGTCTCGTAGTTATGTATTTGAACCACAAAAGACAAAAATGTTTGGAGAAAACAGCTTTAACAGGATGCCTACTACAGAGAGACAATTACAAACACTATCTCAATTCTGGGGAACAATGCAATTACTATCCCCATCTTCGGAAGAGAAAATCTGCTCACAAAGGTTCAGGATCTTGCCCAAGGTCACACACACACAATCTATATATATTAAGACGTGGCGTCCCCAAAATTTTTATCCATAGATAAAACTTTTTTTAAAGCGACTTTTTCGATTAAGAGGAACCTTAAGATTTGAATCTCAGTATCTGGGAGGACTTCACGTTTAATCCTGTTAACTTCCAACCCAGTAACCGTGGCATTACTAGATCAAAAAATTTCAAGTTAGACCAAGATGGTTCAGGCCAATTAGAAAAGAAAAAAGAAACGTTAAAACAAACAAAAAACTCCTCCCTCCCGCCAAACGACGGTTTTAGACAGCAAATATCAGCAAACGTCGCTGGTATTCCAGTGTGCTTCCTTCGAGTTAAAGTACAACTAAACGTAATTTTTAAATATTTTAAAATCTGCAAGTCCGCTTCTTAAAAGTCTCTAGTTTCGAACCAGGTTTCCAGTTCCATAAACAGGGAAGCCATTTGCCGTTAAAAGACTTTCCCAGGGTGAACTCGGAGACCTCATCCTTCTCTCTCAGCAAGAACATCCGCATTTCACGATGAACACTAGCTCTGGAGAGATCAAATGACTTGCTCAAATCCGCCGGGCTCGAACGCCGGGAAACTGAGGAGGCCCGGGCTGGGTCGGCCGCTTCCAGAGCTCCCCTCCTGCTGCCTGTGGGGCTGAGGCTCGGGCGCGCCGCGCCACGACGACCGTCCGCAAGCAGGGGCTGGGGCGTCGCCAAGCCGCCGCCCCCTCCCCCCACCGCCCCGCCAGCGACCCGGGGGCCCAGGCCCACATGAGGCCCGCGCCCTAAACTGCTATTAAGTCCCGGATCGCCTCGCCTCCCAGTAGGGAGCTTCGCTCCTAGGCCCGCAGTCAGCTCCCCAGTTTTCCGCTTGACCGCAGGCTGCGGTCTCCTCAGGAAGCAACCTCCTCCCCGCCCCCCGCGCACACAAGGCCCTTCCTCTCCTCCTCCCCCCTTACCCTCCACGGTCACGATCCCGGTCCCGGTCCCCAAAGCCGCCTCCGCGCATGGTCCCAAACGGATAGAGATCTGGGAGCGGGGCACGGATGGCCGGGCTCGGGAGGGCCTGCGGCTCCGGTCTGGTGACGACCGATGGCGGCGGCGCCTCCGCTGTTGGGGCGGCGGCAGGCGCGGCGCTCTCTCGCTCCGACGCGCTGTCTCCCGTCGCAGACGCCACCGTCGCCGCCTCTCTCGTCGGAGACGGGAGCAAAACACAGAGAATCGGGGTTATAAAAGCAACGGGTAGGTTTGGCTACGCTCAAACCCGGCAGTGCCGCGGCTTAGGCGTCTCCTTCCCTTCCCAGCGACTGCACAAAATGGCGGCCGGCGCTGAGACTGCTCCAGCTTAACGCTACGTACGTCGGAGCCGATACGTAAACAGCGTCTCGGAATAGCCCGAGGGCTTCGCGAAGTACTATGGGTATTCTTGAAGCGTTTTACGTCAATTGCGGAGACGGATGCACTTCGCGGTCTGTAGCAGAAAAACAAAGTACGGATTGGGCGTAGAGTTCTCGCGCCTCCTGAACCAGAACTAGGGGTGGGGAGGGGAGGGGGAGAGCGACGTAACATTCTTGGCGTCGTTAGCCGGCCCACTATTGCGAAGATGCGCAGTGTACGTAACACATTCTGTTTAGAGAATAGAGGATTTTGCCGGGTTCCGACGCGAGACGAAATCAGGGCCTGCTCGTACATATCGGTGTGCAGAGACAATAACCGTCCTCCATATTGCAGGCGTCAACTTTCAGGGTTTCTAGGTGCTAAAATCCGAGGACCGTCTTCAGGGACCCTGGCCGGCGCTCCTAGACGGTCTTGGCCAGCCCTCTGGTCTCGTCGCCCTGGACCCGGCGAGACTGACCGCACGCCCCGGCGCCATTTCCTATCGGTTGCCGCTCAGCGCTGTCGCCGGCGGCCATGATGGAGGCGCCTGGTCCGTTCTTAGGGGGAGTTGGTCAGGCGCCGAGGTCCCAGCTGAATTAGACCGCTATCCTACGCTTCTTTCACAGGAAGTGCATTTTGTGAACAGAATATTTACATTGTAACCGGCTGGACACGGTTGACTAACAAAGAGCTGAAGTGTGGGTAGAGCCCCTCTTTTAAGGTAGACACTGAGGCCCCTGGGCCGGCTTTAAATGGCTCTGCCTCAGAAGACCCGTTACTGGCTCTTCGCGCTCTCCCCAGAGGAAAAGATTTAGTTTAAAAGCGGTGGTCTTCAGGTACTGAAAAGGTGAAGGCATAAGTACGTGTTTTTAAACAGGAAACAGGCTAGACTGCCTTCTCTGTCAATTCCATCTAAGCTGACCTCCTTCTCCCTGCTTCCTTCTCTTTCCAATTTCACTTTTAAAGTCTCACAAGCTTGGCCAGACGGCGTCACAGGATTGTCAGCTGCTACGGCCCTTGCGGAGTAGCTTATTGAACGATTCTTATTTCTACAGGTGGTAAAGCCCCCATTTGGGGGGTTGAGTGGGGTCTCCTACTCTTCTGAGTGATTTCCCAAATTGTTAGAGAAGTAGCATAAGAAAAGGGCTTCCCAGGTGGCACTAGTGGTGAAGAACCCGCCTGCCAATGCAGGAGACATAAGAAATACGGGTTGGATCCCTGGGTTGGGAAGATCACCTGGAGAAGGCAACCCACTCCAGTATTCTTGCCTGGAGAATCCCATGGACAGAGGAGCCTGGTGGCTACAGTCCATGGGGCTGCAAAGTGTCGGACTCAACTTGAAGCTGCTTAGCAGGCAGCAGCAAGCAACACGAGGGAAGGTCCTGACCTGCGAGATGTCACTTAGGCTGTAAGGAAAATGGACAGTCATGGATTTACTGGACCGAGTGGTGAAAGTCTAATGGTCCACACACTGTGCCAGCTACTGTGGCACAGCAGTGAACAAATGAATTCCTGCACCTGTGCCGTTAACACTCTAGTGGGGAGAGAGACAAATATCAGGCAATTGCTAACTAAAACAAATTTAAAGCATAGAAAAGGGATAGTGTTGGGGGGGGAGGGGGGCGGAGCGACGTATACTTGTGTGTTTACATGGGCTGTCTTGAGAAGGCCTTCGTGATAAAATGACGTTTTAAAAGAATTTATTTTTAGTTTTGGCTGCACTGGGTCTTCATTGTTGCACATGGGCTTTCTCTAGTTGACTCAAGTGGAGCTACTCTCTAGTTGCCCTGGGAGGGCTTACTTGCTCCATAAGCGTGTGGCATGTGGGATGTTCGTGTTCCCTGCATTGCAAGGGGGATTCTTAACCACTGGGCCACCAGGGAAGTCCCATTATATATAGTCTTTTCTAAAATTGATATGACTGAGAAATTTTTTAAAAATTGCACACTTCCACTTTACAAACAAAAATATTTATCTTCTAATCAAAATCTCACAGGTGACAAATAGAAGGACAATGAAAACAGTGTCAGATTATATTTTGGGGGGCTCCAAAATCACTGCAGGTGGTGATTGCAGCCATGACATGAAAAGACGCTTACTCCTTGGAAGAAAAGTTATGACCAACCTAGATAGCATATTCAGAAGCAGAGACATTGCTTTGCCGACTAAGGTCTGTCTAGTCAAGGCTATGGTTTTTCCTGTGGTCATGTATGGATGTGAGAGTTGGACTGTGAAGAAAGCTGAGCGCCAAAGAATTGATGCTTTTGAACTGTGGTGTTGGAGAAGACTCTTGAGAGTTCCTTGGACTTCAAGGAGATCCCTGGGATTTCTTTGGAAGGAATGATGCTAAAGCTAAAACTCCAGTAATTTGGCCACCTCATGCGAAGAGTTGACTCATTGGAAAAGACTCTGATGCTGGGAGGGATTGGCGGCAGGAGGAGAAGGGGACGACCGAGGATGAGATGACTGGATGGCATCACTAACTCGATGGACGTGAGTCTGAGTGAACTCCAGGAGTTGGTGATGGACAGGGAGGCCTGGCGTGCTGCAATTCATGGGGTCGAAGAGTCGGACACGACTGAGCGACTGAACTGAACTGAACTGAACTGTGTATTGTGAAAAGAGTAATGACTTCATAACATATCCTTTTGCAAATCAGAAGAATTCTGGTTCTTAGTTTTCAACAAAAGAGAAGGAGGACTACAGGGAATTTTCAGCTGATCTTTTAATTTCTTAAGATAGATTACTGGATTTCTGCCCTATAACTTGGAAGAAGACAAAATAATTGAGGAACACTACCATAACAAAACTCTTTCCAGTCCCACCTACTAAACTGTGTGATCAAAGTTTCTCAGCTCTTAATGGCTATAGAAAGGGAGAAAAAAATTGTCAAGATAATATTTTTCCATGGATACAGGAGGATCCTGTATATTATTAGTATGCAGGATACTATTTTTAGTCTCTCTTATTAAAAGAGGCATTTCCATAAAAAATCTTACTTCCTGTTTGATAGTTATTAAGGTTGTAATATATTGCTTTGCTTAACTGTGTTTCAATAATTGCAATAACAATCCAAAAGAAATTTTAATACACAGAGAAAATGAAATGATGAATAAGACATTTGATATGAAACTACAATATAAAATTCTAGAAAGAAAATAGGATTTCAAAGAGAAAAATGAACCATATATTAATAAAATGTTCAATTCTTAACTTTTTTTTTTTGTCATGAGGCATGTAGGATCCTAGTTTCCCAACCAGGGATGGAAACTGTCCCCTGTGGTGGAAGGCTGGAATCAACCACTGGACCACCAGTTCAGTTCAGTTCAGTCACTCAGTTGGTTCCCACTCTTTTTGACCCCATGGACTGCAGCATGCCAGGCCTCCCTGTCCATCACCAACTCCCAGAGTCCACTTAACCTCACGTCCATTGAGTCAGTGATGCCATCCAACCATCTCATCCTCTGTCATCCCCTTCTCCTCCCACCTTCAATCTTTCCCAGCATCAGGGACTTTTCAAATGAGTCAGCTCTTCACATAAGGTGGCCAAAGTACTGGGGTTTCAGCTTCAACATCAGTCCTTCCAATGAATATTCAGGACCAATTTCCTTTAGGATGGACTGGTTGGATCTCCTTGAAGTTCAAGGGACTCTCAAGAGTCTTCTCCAACACCACAGTTCAAAAGCATCAATTCTTTGGCGCTCAGCTTTCTTCACAGTCCAACTCTCACATCCATACATGACCACAGGAAAAACCATAGCCTTGACTAGACAGACCTTAGTCGGCAAAGCAATGTCTCTGCTTTTGAATATGCTATCTAGGTTGGTCATAACTTTTCTTCCAAGGAGTAAGCGTCTTTTCATGTCATGGCTGCAATCACCATCTGCAGTGATTTTGGAGCCCAAAAAAGTAAAGTCTGACACTGTTTCCACTGTTTCCCCCATCTATTTCCCAAGAAGTGATGGGACCGGATGCCATGATCTTCGTTTTCTGAATGTTGAGCTTTAAACCAACTTTTTCACTCTCCACTTTCACTTTCATCAAGAGGCTTTTTAGTTCTTCACTTTATGCCATAAGGGTGGTGTCATCTCCACATCTTAGGTTATTGATATTTCTCCCGCAGTCTTGATTCCAACTTGTGTTTCTTCCAGTCCAGCGTTTCTCATGATGTACTCTGCATAGAAGTTAAATAATCAGGGTGACAATATACAGCCTTGATGTACTCCTTTCCTATTTGAAACCAGTCTGTTGTTCCATGTCCAGTTCTAACTGTTGCTTCCTGACCTGCATAAAGGTTTCTCAAGAGGCAGGTCAGGTGGTCTGGTATTCCCATCTCTTTCAGAATTTTCCACAGTTTATTGTGATCCACACAGTCAAAGGCTTTGGCATAGTCAATAAAGCAGAAATAGATGTTTTTCTGGAACTCTCCTGCTTTTTCCATGATCCAGTGGATGTTGGCAATTTGATCTCTGGTTCCTCTGCCTTTTCTAAAACCAGCTTGAACATCTGGAAGTTCACAGTTCACATATTGCTGAAGCCTGGCTTGGAGAATTTTGAGCATTACTTTACTAGCATGTGAGATGAGTGCAATTGTGAGGTAGTTTCAGCATTCTTAGTATGAAAAGGACCACCAGGGAAGTTCCTTATTCATGTATTTTTAAAGTATGATGTTGGTATCAAACTGAGTGGTATTTAAATTCCATTAGCCACCTGATGCGAAGAACTGACTCATTGGAAAATACCCTGATGATGGGAAAGATTAAAGGCAGGAGAAGGGGATAACTGAAGATGAGATGGTTGGATGGCATCACCGACTCGATGGACATAAGTTTGAGCAAGCCCCGGGAGATGATGATGGACAGGGAAGCCTTGGCGTGATGCAGTCCATGGGGTTGCAGAGTCGGACATGACTGAGTGACTAAACTGGGATGCATTTAAAAGAGCGATATGACAGCTTCATTTAAAAATGTTAATGTTTCAGTGTATCATAAATTACATCCTTTAAAACAATTTAAACTGATAATTTTAAAAGTTTAGGCAGCAACCTATTTTTTCAGAATTTTTTTAGCAAGTATGATTTGAAGGGCATTAATCTAAAAAAGCAAATACAGACCAGGTAGGGCCTGAGGGAGCTGGAAAGCCATGCTCCATCTAAAGCAGCTGCTTTACTGTCCAGCCAATTATTGCCAAGCAGAAATTTAGACACAGGTTGTTGATTGTTAACTAATAGAATGTGTGTGTTAGTGACTTCTGTATTAAAGAGGCATAAAAGAATGGAATCCCAGGTGTTTTTCAGTTTTGCTAGTCTGTAAGTCTCTTGTTTCCTAAGACCTAAAGACCCAGCTTTAGCTCCACAGTCTGACATTCAGGGCTTCCAAATTCTGCCTCCAACCTCATCACCTCCCTGCTTTAACAAATCTCTATTCTCTACTACCCACCCCCCCCCCCCCCCCCCCACCCCACCCTCCCACCCCCCACCCCCCTGCATTTCCCCCCAACCTTTGTGATTTTTTTTTTTTGTTAATCCCTCTAGAGGAATGCAAATAGGAAAACTCAAGGTTCACTTCTGCTCCTCCCCCCACCTTGGAATCTTAGCTATGTGATCTCCTGTCCTGTGGCACTTAGACACCACCTGAAAATGTTTTGGTTTTTTTTTCTGTTCTCTTTATAGATAGTGGGGGCAGCTGTTCAGTTCCTCCGCTCAACACACAGCACACACGCTGGCTGAAAAAGAGTGTACAGACTGTACAGTCAGCTCACTAGGGGTGAAACAGAATTAAAGAGAATGACTCAGAGAATATAACAATATTAATACATCTTGAAAGCTCTCAATGAGAAAGGGGGATAATTAACAAGGTGTGACAAATACTACATTCACACACAAATGTTTGGCACTTATCTTTAGGAAAGCAAAGGGTGCTTCATCCACAGTGCCCTTTGCCTCAGCACGTGGACCTTTCTAATTAGTGTGGGAGAAAAAAATATTATTTGATGACAAAAAATTGTTACAGTTCCCTAGAAGTTAGGGAATCCTAATGGCTGAAGCCTCTTTGGTTTGTTGAATATAAATGAACTTAAAGATGGTGTTGCCTTTTGCCTTCTGAGATGGCCCACACTCTGTCTGTGGCCATGTTTCTCCCAAGGCCATTCTTGCCTTTTGACATGGATCCACTCTATCTGTGGAATGTCTGTCTCTCTAAGTAAATACACAGATACACTTCTTACCTTTCACTTTGTATCTCACTGATTCTTTATGAGATGAGATATATACCTACTGAGCTTCAGTCCTGAAACCAGATGGTTCTTATTTTAATTTCTCAAAGATGGGTTTTGATGAACTTCAGACTCCAGGTGGATGATGTTCTTTCTTCTAATCTCTTGGTTCTGGAATCTGATCCTAGTTTGAAACTGAGCAGGACCCTGTAGGGCTCCCAGGAACTAAGGCCCCCACCTAGGGGGAGGATGGCAACTTCAAGCTTAGCTCAAAATTCCTGGAACATCATCCTGCTACCTCCTAACCAGTCAGAAGAAAGTCACCCACCCTGCAGTCCTCACCCCAAATTTTGCCTAAAAACTTCTCCCCCAAAACCATCAGGGAATTTGGAGTTTTTCAACATGAGCCACTTATTCTCCTTGCTTGGGCCTGAAATAAAGCTTTCTATGCTCCAAAAATAAAAAGCAAGATAAAAGACAGTGTTAAATGATGAGAATGGGAGAGTAAAATCTGAGAAGCCAGAAAAAGTAAAAAAGTTTTGTATGGGCAAAGTGGGGGAAGAAAATAAGATAATGACTTCACCTTCAATAATTGTTTAGTCGCTCAGTTGTGTCCGACTCTTTGCAACCCCATGGACTGCAATACACCAGGCTTCCCTGTCCTTTGCTATCTCTCAGAGTTTGCTCAAACTCATATCCATTGAGCCAGCAATGCCATCCAACCATCTCATCCTGTGTCGTCCCCTTCTCCTCCTGCCTTTAATCTTTCCCAGCATCAGGGTGTTTTCTAATGAGTCAGCTCTTCACATCAGGTTGCCAGCGTATTGGAGCTTCAGCCTCAGTCCTTCCAATGAATATTCAGGATTGATTTTCTGCAGGATTGACAGATTTGATCTCCTTGCTGTCCAAGGGATTCTCAAGAGTCTTCTCCAGCACCAGTTTGAAAACATCAATTCTTTGGTGCTCAGCCTTCTTTATGGTCCAACTCCCACATCCATACATGACTACTGGAAAAACCAGAGCTTTGACTATACAGACCTTTGTCAGCAAAGTGATGTCTCTGCTTTTACTGTCTAGATATGTCATAGCTTTCCTTCCAAGGAGCAAGTGTCTTAATTTCATGGCTGACATCAACAGTGATTTTGGAACCCAAGAAAATAAAGCCTTTCACTGTTTCCATTATTTCCCCATCTATTTGCCATGAAGTGATGGAACTGGATGCCATGATCTTAGTTTTTCTGAGTTTTAAGCCAGCTTCACTCTCCTGTTTCACCCTCCTCAGGAGGCTCTTTAGTTCTTCACTTTCTGCCATTAAAGTGGTATCATCTGCATATCTGAGGTTGTTGGTATTTCTCCTGGCAATCTTGACTCCAGCTTGTGATTCATCCAGCCTAGCATTTCACATGAAATGGGCTCAAGAGGTCTCAAGAATTAAAGATCAGACCTGCCAGTTAGACTATGCCTGCTGGTGCCTATTCTCTTGAACTATAGAGAAGGGTCTTGTCTTTGCTGGGAAATACAGACAAGTCTTTCTTTTTCCTTGAAGAAAACCAAGGTGATTTGAGATTCTTGGTTTGCTTCTGACAAGCATAAAGAGGAAAGTCAGTCCTCAAGGCTGGAGGGAAGGAATGCATGCTGAGTTGTTTCAGTCATGGCTGATTTTTTGTGATCCTGACTGTAGCCTGTCAGGGTCTTCTGTCCATGGGATTCTCCAGGCAAGAATACTGGAGTAGGTTGCCATGCCCTCCTCCAGGCGATCTTCCCCACTCAGAGATTGAACCTGCATCTCTTCTATCTCCTTCACTGGCAGGCGGGTTCTTTACCACTAGTACCACCTGGGAAACCTAGAGGGAGGGAGTAGGTAAATGCTAAAATACAGACCAAACTCAGTAGCTGAGCAAGAGTTAGAGAGGTGGGTTCATGTTTTTTAATAGATTACTCTGTGTTGCTCAGATAGATACAGCAGTGTTGAAAAGATATGGAGCTGAGTGGAGAGTCAGAGAGGAAAGTTGGCAACAACCTTCTAAGAAACAGAATGGAAAGGAAGAGAATTGACCCCAAAGTATATAATTATGTTACAGTCAATTATATTCTAGAAATAGACTTACTAATGTGAAGAAAAACAAACTGGCATCAACAATTAGAACATAAGGACAAAGACAGTGAAAACATCAATAGGTCAGTTAAACACCAACTGGTGTCTCTAAGATATTAATGAGAAGGAAAATGCTGGTATTTACATAATTTTGATCACAAAGGCAAAATATAATTTGCACACACTTAGAGGAAAACCAACTAGCATTAGGGTTATCTTTGATAAAAGACTACCAAACAAGGACATCAATCCCAAATAAACACACAGCCCTACCTCATACGGAGGTGGTTCATATTGGTACTGAGTGGAAATCAGCTGGAATTGAAAGAAGGGGCTTTTGCTTTTGTATACATATGTAATTCTAGACATGTTTGAGAATTTAAGGAAGTGCTGCAGCTCTATTGTTTCCCCTTAAAATGACTCCTGCTCAGAGTAATGAAGGGGACTTACCTGGTATCTCAGTTGTAAAGAACCCACCTGCCAATGCAGGAGACTCGAATTTGATCCCTGGGTTGGGAAGATCCCCTGGAGAAGGAAATGGCAATCCACTCCAGTACTCTTGCCTGGAGAATCCCATGAACAGAGGAGACTGGTGGGCTACAGTCCATGGGGTCACAAAGAGTCAGACATCACCGAGTGAGCACACACACACGCACTTCCTAATACACTGAAAATATACATATGAATGAATGAAGATCAATGTGATGGGCTACCAGAACCCATTAATAATTCAAATTTTATGTCCAAGCAGCCTTATTCTGAATCTGTGTCCATCAAGCATATTTAGCTTCAAATGAACTTGCTCACTGAGGCAATGGGCTGGCTGTTCAGGTCAATCTTCACATCTGGTCTGCCTGACATTATATTCTACTCTTCAGTGTCACTGGCGTCCTGGTATACTCTCCCTGGCAGCTTGTGTGTTTAGTCAGGCTGAAGTTAATTTCTCTAGAAATTAACCAGTACTAGGGCACTAAATGGGCTTCCCTGGTAGCTCAACTGGTAAAGAATCTGCCTGCAATGCAGGAGACCCCAGTTCGATTCCTGGGTTGAGAAGATTCCCTGGAGAAGGGATAGGCTACCCACTCCAGTATTCTTGGACTTCCCTGGTGGCTCAGATGGTAAAGAAACTGCCTGCAGTGCTGGAGACCTTGGTTTGATCCCTGGGTTGGGAAGATCCCCTGGAGGAGGGCATGGCAACCCACTCCAGTATTCTTGCCTGGAGAATCCCCATGAACAGAGGAGCCTGGCAGGCTGCAGTCCATGGGGTTGCAAAGAGTTGGACACGACTGAAGTGACTCAGCATGCATGCACCCAGGGCACTAAACATACTGAAGATGAACGCTGAAGGCCTGACCCTGAGGCATGGAACATTCACCACCATATGAAATCTCCTGGGAAAAAAATCCAACTAGCTTTTCCAAGTTGAAACCCCTTTCTCTGGGCCTGCCTTCAGACTTCCATAGTCTTTAAAATGTTATTTAAATATTGAAGTCATGTGTTTCTATTTAACTTTCCAAGAGTTTGTCTCACATCCCTGACCATATTGTAAGTTCTTGAAGACAAACGCCCCACCCCAAAGGGCTCAAAGCAGTACCCTGTAGAAGACTGTTGTACTGATGACCTCCAAGAAAGCACATTTCCTGGTATTCAAGCCCTGGTGTAATCCCCTCCCACAATGACTCTGGACCTCTTGTGTGATTTGCTTTGGCCAATGAGACAGTAATAAGCATAAGGCAAGTAGAGGCTTGCTAAGCATTTGCCCTTTTGGAACCCAGTTGCCATGTAAAGCAGCTCAGGCTAGACTACTGAATGATGAGAGAAGTCTCACTAGACCTATAACCATATGAGGGGAAATGAAAGAGCATGAACCCTTGATGATATTATAGAGCTGCTGAATTAACTAACATAGCGGTTGGTTGACTTCTGCACTTTTTATTACATGAGATAGCATATTTCCTCACTGTTTAGGCTACTTTCAGTTGGGTTTTCTGTTACTTGCAGCTGAGGGCATTCTAACTGATATACTCCTCAACCAGCTTTACTCGTACAAGTATAAAACTCCTGAAGTGCTCTGCCTTGTATACAGTAATAGAAATTTGAGAAATTTGTCATTGCTGAGAAAGTAAAAGAAGATTTTGTGGTAGAAACTGGTAGTTGCTTACCAATAGCCATTTTCTTTCCTCCTTAATTATAGAACTACAATTTTCAGCTGGGGATACTGCTGCTTACAACAAAAGACAGTATTTCTTACGTCTTTGTACATTGATAGAGCCATATGACTGAGTTCAGGCCAATGAGATGTAAGCAAAAGTGTTTTGTTGGGAGAGGGCTTCATAGGAGCTGACTCAGCTGGAAAGGACCCTTTTTGGCCCTTTTACCTTTCATTTTTATTTCCCCAACTTGATCTCTGTGACCATAGTTCCAGTATCATCTTAGGCTATGAGCTGACGCTGAAAATGGAAGCCAAGGGCAGGATGGAAGCAGAAAGCCTGGAGTCCTGATTACAAAGTAGAGCCACTGTAATCGTTCTGGACTTGCCTGGCTTCAGATTTCTGTCTACGAGAGAAAAATAAACCTTGATTTTGTTTAAGATACTATTATTTTGGGTTCAATCAAGTAAAATTCTAATAGTCTTTTCAACAACTTCCCTTTTAAAATATTGAAGACTGGTATAGAAGAGTATATGAATAATGAGGAATCATCCACCTGAGTATTAAGTAAGCCCTTCCTGGCTTTCTTTCTTTCCAGTCCCCTGAAGCAGCATTTGGCTGTCACCTTGGTTGGAGTTCCAGACTGCAAGTGATAGAATCCAACTCTGACTAGTGAAGCAAAGATAAATTTATCAGAAGGACATTAGGAGTCATTGAACTGTCAGGAGGCTGGAGAACTACCATAGGAAAGGACAGGAGTCTAAATAACTGCAGTTTAGGAGTCAGAAGCCTGCAGTCTAGTAGCAGGAACAGCTTGTTCAGGTCAATGCCACTGCTGCCAGCCTTCCTGCCCTTTCTGTCACTGCATGTATTAGTGACCTCTAATCCATGCTCTCATCCTTCTGACTGTTGCTCAGTATCCAATGTCTCAGGATAGACTACATGAATTGGGAAGAGGTGACTAAAAGAAAACCAGAGTGTTATTATGATGGATAAAGGAAAATTGTGCAACCAAACAGTGATAAACATTCACCATATCCAACAAGCCTGAGTCAGGCGAAGGAGACAACTGGCTGAAACTTGGTGTCTAAGGTTCTGATCTCTCTCCTCTCCATGAAAGATATCCCTTTTCTGAGGCTGGTGTACCATATTCCCTATTTTTGGCTTGACCACCCTATTCTGGTCTCCTAGCTTTCTGTCCTTGTTTTCCTTTGTTCTTTATTTCAAACTCTTCATCTTCTAAATATACACTAGCTTTCCCCAGATCTTGCCTTCCATGTTTCTGACTAGCAGGTATTGAGTTCAGGTTGTATCTAGCGCATCCTGGTGTTTGACCATTAACTGTGTCTGATTCTTACCGTACTTCTTTGTGTCCACCTTAAAATTCATATGTTGAAGTCCTAACCCCAATTCATCAGCGTGTGACCTTATTTAGAAATAGGGTCACTGTAGATGTAATTAGTTAAGCTGAGGTCTTACTAGAGTAGGGTGGGCCTCTAATCCATTATGACTGGTATACTTATAAAAAGAGGAAATTTGGACAAAAAGACAGGCACACAGGGAAAAAACCATGTGACGATGAAGACAGAAATCAGTTTGATTCTTCTACAAGCCAAAGAATACTGAAAATTACCAGAAGCTAGGGGAGAGGCATGGAACAGATTCTCCTCACAGCCCTGAGAAGGAACCAATCTTGACCTTGGCCTTCTAGCCTCTAGAACTGTGAGACAATAATTTCTGTTGTTGAGACTTATGGTTGCTGGGGGGAAGGGACAGTTAGGGAGTTTGGGATGGTCATGCACACATTGCTGTATTTCAAACAGATAACTAACAAGGCCCTATTGTATAGCGTATGGAACTCTGCTCAATGTTATGGGGCAGCCTGGAAGGCAGAGAGGTTTGGGGGAGAATGGATACATGTATATGTATGGCTGAGTCCCTTCGCTCTTCACCTGAAACCATCACAGCATTGTTAATCAGCTATACTGCAACACAAAATAAAAAGTTCAAAAACAATAATTTCTGTTGCTTAAGCCATCTAAGTTTGTGGTGCTTTATTATGGCAGCCTTAGCAAACTAATAGAAACCTACCCTCCCAGGTAAAGTCCTTAGTCTTTATTTGACACTTCTTCATTTGTATTCATGATACAAACATAATCTCCTCCCATAGTTTAAAGAAATTTGTCAAGTCACCTGTGACTCTGCCTTCTCTTCCTCTCTTTATATTCAGTCTCACACTAAATCTTAACTACCTTTTTGAACTGTCTATCCATTTCATTGCTACCACCCCAGGCCCATTCTTTATCACCTAACAATTGATTTATCATAACTGTTTCCTAAATTAGCTCCCTGATGCCAGTATTATTTCCCTTATCTATTTCCACATCTCTATCAAATTAATCTTCCAACTCTCCATGCCAACAGCCTCCAATCAGAGCATACCTGAAGCCTTTCCTTCTTTCCTCTATAAAGCCTTCCCATTCTTCTGCCTGCCTTTGCTTCTCTACCAAAAGCAAATTAAGGTCACGGACTCTGACTGTAGCAACTCTGAATAAATAGCCTCTGTTCTCATTTGGTGGTTTTTGCTTGTTTCCACAGAATGAATAATCTATGGAGGAAAAAGGCATGCCTTTTCTAGTGGGATGTAAGTCTAGAGCTACAAGCAGCATTTTGGCTACTTACTATGTGGGGAGAGCCTAAGAAAGAACAACAGCAGCATGCAAATGAGCAGAGCAGGAGACAGAGGCAGAGAGAAATGTCCTGATGATTCTGTCAGACATCTTGGCTCCAGCCGTGGATGGCTAAGGTCATCACCTCTACTTCTGGACTTTTCAGTCTCTTGAGCCAATGAATTCATGTCTTGCATTTGCTAGTTTGAGTTTCTGTGGCTTGCAATCAAAATAGTCCTAACCAACAGCATCTCTTTTTTGCCCCTTGGAATAAGAAGCCAAAGTGATTTCTATAGTCAGATGGAGGAGGAAGACTGGAAAGACTTAATACTTTGGTCAATGGTGGCAAATAGAACCTGGCCTAGAAAAGTTCAGTGAGCACTGCACAATCTGCTGTGCTTTCCCAAAGCTGGGCCCCAAGGTTATAGGCTTTTTCTGTTTAGTGCACATTCACATGCTTAGCTACTGTTCTCTAAAGCAGGACATATAAGAGTGGCTCGATCCAGAGAGGTTTCCAGCCTTAGCCATGTGCCACACTGAAACCAGCCTTTCCCACAGAACCGTAGTCCTTGTGTTTCCACCTCTATACCAATGGGTAAATTCTTCTTTTCTGGGCGTACACAGCTTAACCTAGAACATTTTCCTGAATTTCAAATCTTAAGAGCTTTATTTCCTGTCCTACTAAGAAAGCTCTGGGCTCCTAAACAGATTAGTCCATTCCCTCTCCAAGAATTGGCGTACCAAGGAATCTCTTGGAAATGCTCAGTTTTTATCAAGTAGTAAAACCTTCCCCTCCTCAGGAAAAAAGTGTGCATTTATATTTGCACACTAAAAAAAGGCTAAAAAGTGACTTTGCAAAAATATAAAATGACTTTAACTTCTGCTTATTCAGGGGAGCAGCTTCTGAGATTTAAAAATAATAGTAAAATTTAAAAGTTCTTATTTGCCATTACTTCACACTATAAACAATTTCTGCTTGCCAAGTTGGTCTCTGTTCCTAAATCCTAGCTTTTATACATCTGCATATGCTATCCCACAGCTTAACTGTTCCTCCCCCACTTCTGGAATCACAGAATCCAAAGTATTTTTTAATCATTTGCTCTCTCATTCTTTCATAAACATTAGGAGTTTCTTTCAACTAGTATATACATTCTTTTGAGGGCAGGAACCATACTTCTTTTGTAGATTGTTTAGACTTAACATTCACTTGGTGAGTGAATGATTTAATGGATAATCAAATACCTTTTGTAAGAGATGGTACTTTTAGCACTTGAATTCTCCTCATACAAGTGGATGCAACGTAAGAAATTAAACCTTTTTGAGACCTATAAAGACTGTCAGTGTAAATATTATTAGTTTTAATTTATAAATATTTTTATTATACATACATTTTGAAAACCAGATTTTATTTTTAACACTTAGAAAAAACAATATTTTTACAGTTATAAAATTAGTATACAAAAATTTTACATTTCAATTAACCCTTAGTATTTTTAAAAAGATTTTGAATCCTCTACCCAAAACTTAAAATATAAAAGTCACACTATATTAACCACCTAAAATTGTAAAGATCTTAATTACCTTTGCTTTTATCTTCCCAATCAGAAGTACATTAAAAAAAATAATTTAAATTTGTCTAAAAGTCAAATGATTTAAAAATTTAGCTTAATTTAATGTTTCATTTCTGTTGCTGAAAATGTGAATGTACAGTTTGATATCATAAATAAAAAAGCTTTTTTGTGTGTGTCCTGTAAACATTCCTCCCTCCTTTGTAAGTTTATTCACTTCTGTGTTCATGGGGAAGCTGCAGGAGAAGGGGACATTTCTGAGCTCTTAGACTTTCCATCTGCTTAGTGGCTCACTTTGGAAAGCTAAAGTGAGGTAATCCCTCCCTAACTAATTCTCAAAATGTTTATTCATTCATATACATATTTATATTCCTGAATTGACATATAATGTATAGTTATTATAAATCAGAGACTTTTAAAAATAAATGAGTTAAATCTCTTTTGCTGACTTTCCATTAGTAACACACGAAAAAAAAAAAAACAAACTCTTACTTCAAGATCTGAAATTTAAGACTGCTTTTCCATTTCTTCAGCTCCTAATAAGCACTAAGAAGCAATCTGCATCAATTCGCCACCTACTCCTTGGCATCCCCAATTCCTCCAGCAGTTATTGCGAAGGTGGCTTCATTTTCAGGCATCTCAGGGCTAACAGAATACAAGGGAACAGAAGTTTATAAAAAGCTCTATTGCTATAAATACTGTATTCATGTCATAGGCATCATATTCCTATTAGTCTGAGTCTCCTGAGACATGTGAGTTGGTACAGCTAAATGTGGATTGCAGAATTTATCTACAAGTATTATCAACTGTCACAAACATTTATAGAATAACTTCTATATAATAACTTCTAAGGTTCTGGATGTCAAGAAAAATTACCCTAAACTTGGAAGTAGGCAACAAGGATAACTGGGTATTCTTACAGTGCACTATCAGGCATTGTGCAGAAGACCTTTAGGGGTTTACTGATTCTAAATGGTATGTACCTCATACAGCTCAATAACAAAAAAACAACCCAACTGAAAAATGGGCAGGAGACCTAAACAGACATTTCTCCAAAGAAGACATATAGATGGCCAATAGGCACATGAAAAGATGCTCATCATCCCTAATTATCAAAGAAATGCAAATCAAAACTACATTGAGGTACCACCTCGCAGTGGTCGAAATGTCCATCATTAAAAAGTCTACAAATAAAAAACGCTGGAGGGGATTTTGAGAAAAGGGTACCCTCCTACATTGTTGGTAGGAATGTAAATTGGTACAGCCACTATGGAAAACAGTATGGAGGTTCCTTTGTTTTTTGGAGGTTCATTGAAAAACTAAAAATAGAGTTGCCATATGATCCTGTAATCCCAATCCCAGGCATATATCCAGACAATACGATAATTCAAAAAGAGACATGCACCTATATGTTCATAGCAGCATTATTTACAATAGTCTAGACATGGAAACAACCCAATGTCTATTGACAAATGAATGTATATATGTGTGTGTATATATATGTTTATGTCATATATATATATATATATACACACACACAATGGAATATTACTCACATAAAAAATAAAATAATGCCATTTGCAGCAACATGGGTGGATTTAGAGATTATCATACTAAGCAAAGTAAATCAAAAAGAGAAAGACAAATACCATATCACTTATATGTGGAAACTAAAATAAGACACAAATGAACAAACATATGAAACAAAACAGACCCACAGATAGAACAGACTCGTGGCTGCCAAGGCAGGGTGGCAAAAGGAATGATTGAGAGTTTGGTATTAATAGACGCAAACTATTTTATCTAAGATGGATAAACAACAAAGTTCTTCCTCATAGCACAGGGAACTATATTCAATATCCTGTGATGGAAATGAATATGAAAAATAATACATATATATGTATATCAGAATCACTTTTACAGCAGAAATTAACACTGGAAATCACTTATATTTCAATACAATTTTTAAAAAATAATAAAATAAATAGTGTGCATCTTTCCACGACTAATGTAGGGAAAAACCGTCAAAGACTTTGAAATGAACTAAAAGATTACTGAGTACCTTCAGTGGAAAAATAGGTTGCCTAACACATCCTTCCAGGTTATACAAATCTATGAGGATTCCATGGTTTTCGTTGTCTTTGAGCTATTTTACAACTCCATGAGCTGCAGAAAACTACGAGTAATACAAATTATTCTTGTCCATAGAAATGTAAATTATGTGAAGAGGAATGCAACTGATTACTGTCCTGTGGATACTGACCCATTTTTATCAATTTAGAATTCATTTCAGCATTACTTATATGAATGCATCTGTGTGTTAATTTGATTTTTCCTTTGATCAGGTTATAAAATCTTACTGGTTCCTGCATGACTTACTGAGTTAAATATGATCTTTGACATTTTATATTTGTACGAGTCATGATTACAAGCTCTTTATTTTTTTTTACCCCCCACTACATGCTCTTTTAAATTTTACATTTTAATTTATTTTACAGCTCTATAGGAGGATTTATTTGTAGAAAACCGATAGCAGTGCAAATTATTCTTATGATGCCAGTCTATAACAATGGAAATGAATTTCACTGTGTAGAGAAACAATAGGTTTCTCTCCAGTAGAAACGACAACTTCAAATGTTATAACTTATTGCCTGGTAGGATATTAACCAGTTTTGAATTTATTAGCAAATTTATTTCTTCATTGAATTGACCAACTACATAAATCTCTGTTCCTCAAATTATCCTTTAAATCAGTGGTTTCTTCATTAATTGAGATGAAGAAAATCTCTAACACATGTCGATCTTACGTTGATTTACAGAAAGTAATGTTTCTAATTTTTTTAACCTTTGAAAATCAGACTTTAGCAAGTACTAGACCCCACAGAATTTATAAAATTGAGACAGCCTTTACTTTCAAGATGGAGAAGGAAATGGTAATCCACTTAGTATTCCTGCCTGGAGAATCCCAAGGACAGAGGAGCCTGGCAGGCTACAGTCCATGGGGTCGCAAAGAGTTGGACATGACTGAAGTGACTTAGAATGGATGCATGCATTACTCTCAAGAAGCCTAAAAGGTGAACTATGATATAACAAACATGCAAAGTAAGCTAAGTTCCTTAAAGTCAGTATATGTTATAGAACTCTAAGGAAAGAAGAAGTTATGCAGACTAGGTTACTCAGGAAAGGTTTCATAGATTATAAAGGACTTCATAGAGGCCTATGAGGCAGAAATGGGGGTATTCCATTTCTAGCATGAATTAAGAATAGGGCCATTCTTGTAGTGCTCTGTAAAGCAGTGTGGAGATGGGTTTTTATTCTGACTCAAGATGAGGAGCTACTGGAGGGTTTTAAACAGAGGATAGATATGACGTGACTTGGTGTTATAAAGGATCATTCTGGCGTCTATGCTTAAAATAGACTCTAGAGGGACAATGGTAACCTAACTACCTGGGACGTTGGTTTTCTCATGTGTTATTGTTGTTTAGTCCCTGTGTCCATCTCTTTTGGGAACCCATGGACTGTAGCTAGCCAGGCTTCTCTGTCCATGGGATTTCACAGACAAGAATATTGGGAGTGGGTTGCCATTTCCTTCTCCAGGGGACCTTCCCAACCCAGGGATCAAACCTGTGTCTCCTGCATTGGCAGGTGGGTTCTTTACCACTGAGCTACCAGGGAAGCCCTTCCTCATGTGTAAATGGAGATAATCATCTCCATTTGGCACAAGGCCTAGCACATAGAACCCACTCAGTAAGTGTTAGCTAGCATTGCTATTGTTTTTAGCTTCATGATCTTCTCTATTAAAATGTTTTTTCTAACGTCAAGGAGAATTCTTTGTGAGAAATCTTTAGAAATCATAAAGAAGGAAGTACAAGCTGCACAGAAAACTATTCTGACATTTTAAGTTCTGATCTGGTTTTGCTATTTTTATTCAAATCTATGGATATTTGACATAATGAACTTCTATGATAATTTTAATTATCCTTTGTTGAATCTGCAGAACCCTAGTGTTCTCTTAGGACCGTAAAAACTGTAGGGGTTATTTGCTCCTAAAAGTTTACAAGACTTGATTAAATATACAAATGATTGAACATGTAGACGGAGTTCATTCATTTGTTAATTCTACAAATAGTTATTGAGCTCTTACTAGATGCCAAGTACCATGCCAAGTGCTTGGGACATTAGTAAACCAGACTCAGTCATTGTAGTGAGGGAGATGTACATGTAATTGGCTGATTACAATTCAGGGTGAAAGATAGTTGGGAAAGTTCTAAGCACAGCAATCTGTCCCAGATATAAACCAAGAAATTTTAGTAAAAAGATGAAACAATCTTACTCTCTACTTAATTCAACAAAGTTCATTTGTAACATATTTCTAGAGATTGCTGAAGCTCCACAAAACATAGCACTTGCATATGTATCATACTCTATGAGAACCAGTGATGAAATGTGAAATGGTCTAAAAAAAAACCAGATAGAGGGACTTCCCTGGTGGTGCAGTGGATAAAAATCCACCTGCCAATACAGGGGACAGAGTTCAATCCCTGGTCTGGGGATATTCATGCCACAGAGCAACTAAGCCTGTGCACCACAACTTCTGAGCCCATGCTCTAGGGCCCATGGGCCGCAACTCCTGAAGCCCGAGCGCCCTAGAGGCTGTGCTCTGCTACAAGAGAGGCCACCATAATGAGAAGCCAGAGCACCATAAGAGTAGCCCCTGCTTGCTGCAACTAGAGAAAGCCCGTGTGCAGCCATGAAAACACAGTACAGCCAAAGACAAAAAAACCACCCAGATAGATAGGGAAACTGATTATTTAATATTTAATATTTTAAATTATAATATATAATAAGTACTATGATTCATAGCTAAAACCGGATTAAGAGCTCATGTGATTTCTTTTGGCTGATTTTTTCCTCCCTAGGGTTAAGAGTTATTACAAATCTTTACCTTGTTGCCCAAGACTGGCTAATCAGTCAGTCACAAATATTGTGCCTCTGTTATGTCTGAGGCACTAAGAATACAGTGGTAAGCAAGAGAATAGTGTCCCTGTCCTCAGGGTATTTACTGTCTAGTGGGGATGATATACATAAATCATCACCAATGGAATGTAAGCTTCACGAAGGCAGAGTCTTGTCTTTTTGTTTGGTTCACTGCTCCGTCCCCAGAATGGAGAACAGCTGAAGTGTAATACGTTTCTCTGTAAAAACCCACTAAGTTTGTAACTGTTTTCCTGTACTGTTTGATTTTATTGATTTTTTTACCATGTACACCAATTACCTTGTCAAAGTTTATTCATATATTTGCATGTGTTTATATATTATATACATGAAAGTAAAAGTTACTCAGTCGTGTCCAATTCTTTGGGACCCCATGGATTATACAGTCCATGGAATTCTCCAGGCCAGAATACTGGAGTGGGTAGCCTTTCCCTTCTCCAAGGGATTTTCCCAACCCAGGGATCGAACCCAGGTCTCCCACATTGCAGGTGGATTCTTTACCAGCTGAGCCCCAGGGAAGCCCAAGAATACTGGAGTAGGTAGCCTCTCCCTTCTGCAGCAGATCTACCCGACCCAGGAATCGAACCAGGGTCTCCTGCATTACAGGCGGATTCTTTTCCAATTGAGTTATCAGGGAAGCCCATTTTATTTATATATATATATATATATATATATATAATACATGCAGGTACATATGTACATACATGGGAAGAGCTGACTCATTGGAAAAGACCCTGATACTAGGAAAGACTGAAGACAAAAGGACAAGGCAGCAGCAGAGGATGAGATGGTTAGATAGCAATGGACATGAATATGACTCAATGGACATGAATTTGAGCAAACTCCAGGAGACAGTGGAAGACAGAGAAGCCTGGGGTGCTACAGTCCATGTGGTCACAAAGACTGGTACACGATTTAGCAACTGAACAACAACAAAAATATATGTACATCAACCCATATGTATATACATACATACTCATGTATGACTCCTTTTGAATTTGGACAGAAAACCCCAATGGCTTCAGTCTCCATAGGAGAAGCTGAAGGTGACATGACTGTCCAGAATATTCCAGCACCATCTTTGCAGCAAGAGACAGGAGAGGGTTAAGATGTACTATGCAAACATTATAGGACATGACAGGTTATTGCTTTTTTAACAACAAAAGCACCAGTCTCCTTCTATGCTACATACTTGCAAATCTTGAAAAATTCCATAAAATCTTTAGTCCCAGCCCCATACCAGGCTCTTGTTTTGCAGTTCATCTCTAAGTGGCCAAAATATTAGCTTTCTCACTCTAAAGGTTGTTTTCTTATTCTCTCCGTTTATTGGCTTCAGGGGCTCAAGGAGCTCTATCAGGTTAGAGAGGGGCAAGAGCTGGAGCTGGAGTCCTGAAGCCCAGCAACCCCACAAGCTGGGCAACAGCATCCTAGGTGTTGAAGCCCAGCTCCAACAGCAGCCCCCATGCCCACCAGCCTCAGGGCTGAAACAAGCGCTCAGAACCAAGGGCTGCTCCTTCCACCTCAGCCTTTCCAGACCCAGTCAAGGTATGTCTACTGAGGAACAGTTGCAGGAAGGGTAAAGGTCCCCTCCCCTGCCACTCCTTCAGAGATAACAAAACAGATAGGCAAAAATGGGGGAGGTCCACAGAGAAGGGTCAGCAGCAATGCTCAGGCAGGGGTGAGCAATGCCTCCTCAATTCAAATCACTTTAGGTTTACTATTGGTAAAATCTAAGCTTATAACTATTAATTAAATAAGTACTGTGAAAGAACATAAGGTGTAATATAGAGTATTAGCCTAGACTGTAAGGGTCAGGGAAATGTTCCTTGAGGAAGTACTGTTTAAATTGAAACCTGAAAAGAAAACTAGCAGAAAGAAGAACATCCCTATAACATGCTGTACATTTCCTGCATTTACCTCACTTAAAGTGGAAATCAATTATTTCATTACCTAGCTTTACTGTGGAGAAGGTAATGGCACCCCACTCCAGTACCCTTGCCTGGAAAATCCCATGGACGGAGGAGCCTGGTAGGTTGCAGTCCATTTTGGTCACTGAGAGTTGGACACGACTCAGTGACTTCACTTTCACTTTTCACTTGCATGCATTGGAGAAGAAATGGCAACCCACTCCAGTGTTCTTGCCTGGAGAATCCCAGGGACAGCGGAGCCTGGTGGGCTGCCGTCTACAGGGTCGCACAGAGTCGGACACGACTGAAGCGACTTAGCAGCAGCTTTACTAAGATTTGGAAGGTCAGGGACCAAGTCTATTTGTCAACAAAATCCCCGAATCCCTAGAACCTAGTACATATTAGGGACTCCCCAATGAATTTAATACTTTTTGAGAAGGAAATTCAAGAATGTAGGGTCTGCCCTTGGAATAATTATAGCCTCTCTGGAGAAGTAATTCTATATAACATCATATGCACAATAATCTAATTAAGAATAAAAAAATATTTACCTGTCATAAATCTTGGCAATTCTCAGCTCTCCTCTTCCTTTTCGCAAGCTTATTCTTGTTGTTGAAGCATGCGCCAGAATGTGTCCCCCAATGGGTTTTTTTGGGTCTGCTTGAAAACTGAATTAACAGAACACTTTTCAGGTTTCATCATATGAACTATATACAAAAATACCTGCGATTACAAGGCAACTTTTCTATGGAGAATGGCAAGGGATAAATAAGAAATAAGAAATACCCAACCCTTCTGCATGATGCTCTGATGTAAATGAGAGCAGATTGAGAACCTCTTTCTTGCTCATTAACTGTACATTGGAAACCTTCAATGTTGTATGGTTCTGAATTTGAGAAGAGTCTCAGAAATATATTTATTGCTGATGTCTAAAGTTTATTCTAAAATAGGATACAGGAAAGATAAGCTCTTACTATGATCATATGGATTCCAAAATAAATTATGATTACAAGATTATTACAAATACTGACACTCTTGAGAGACAGATACACTTACTAGGGGACGAACACTCATTTCCAAAGAGAGATGATTTTGAATGAACAAAATGGGAAATAAATGATACAATCTGCAAAAGTGCTAAGAAATCAAAATAGAAAGATAACATGGGGAGAAAATGTCCTAAAAATAACTCATAATGTAAGAGGTTATACTTATTTAAAACAAAGTACAACACAGCACAGTAAATAGCCTTAGCTCTAGAGAATATCAAACCAATTCAAATTTTATTTGTTCCATCAAAGTGTTCAGGATTCTGTGTAGAATTTCATGGGGAATTTATGGCTCTTGACTTTTCTTGTAAGTTACCAACACTTTAATAACTTAATAAAAGATATAAACTCTTCCCCAGAAAAATGCACAAATGTACACATACGAAAATTTTCATGTAAGTTTAGGAGATTCATAGCTCCTTCCTGCTCTGGTGTGGACAGGCATTAACAATAATAGTAACAACCAAGATTTATTGAGTCCTTACTCTGTGGCAGACACTCTTTTAGCTCATCTAATTATTTCCCTTTGCTGGGATTCCATATTTAGTAAATAATTTTGGATTAAAATTTGGATTCTGCCTACAGAACCCAAGGTCTGTAGGTCTGCCCACAAAGAGAGAATACCCTGGTCATAAGAACCTCAAATGAAGTTACATTTTTCTTTATCAGTAAACTGGCCCTCCGATCTTTCACTGAGTCTCATAAATTTGATTAATGTGAGCCTGCCCCTAAGAAATGGATTTGTTCTCAGTGGATGACCAAATCAATCCTCTGTAAGGGTAAGGGCACTGAACTTTGGTCAACTCAACAGGGTGATGGACACATCCTTCCAAAGCCTATCAAATGACAGCATGCTAACCTTTCCCCTGGCATATACAGCTTTAATGTTCTATGTGGCATAAGAGATTTAGAGTTAGACCTGAGTTCAAATTTTGGCTTACCAGCCAGCCATATGACCTCAGGAAACTTGTTATTCATTCTCAATGTCTGTTTCTTGATTTTAAATGGAGAATAATAACTGTACATAACTGGTACAGTACTTGTAAGAATAAAATGAAATAGTTTAGATAAGGCAGTAACCCAGTAACTGAAATTATTATCTGCTTTCCTAATCCTGACTCACTATCTATGTTACCTTGGGCTAATTATTTACCTTTATGAATCTGTTTCTTTAACTGTAAAATGGGAACCAAAAAAGCCTCTTACTGTTTAGGGCGGTTGTGAAGATTCAATACATTATTTCATACAACTCATGAGGAGCCTACTACATGCCAGGAACAGTGCCAGATCATTTACAAAGCATTAGCTTTGCCCTTCCAGTAATCTTGGCACATTAAAGACATCCAATAAATGGAGACTATTATTATTTAACTAAATGATTCCGTTAAAAGAGTCACTCTTTCAGTGACATGTAAATCAAGAAATTTTTCTTCAAGCCTATTTGAACTTCTTGAGTGTTCTAGTAATTACAAACATGTCTTGAGGTAAAGTGCAAGAAGGTATAATACCATTACACATTCATTTAGAGGGCTTTAATTTACTTCTATTTCTGACCAAGTGAAAACAGCTTCAGAAAGCCACCCACATCCTTCCTTTAGCCTGTTCTCTTATTTCCCCTTCTTCTATATTATCTTTTCTTCTTTTCTCCCTTTCTCAGGGGATGGGGGACTATGATGAGAAGAAGGAAGAGACAGGAATACAGAGGCCAAGAAAAATTGTTTCATTTATCCTGCTCTGGTTGAACAGGATGCAGCATGTTATATCGTTGACGCCAAGACAAAGAATCTCCTGATCTTTCAACTTCAAATCAGGGTGCAGGGAGCATAAGATTATGGTGATGGTAGGGCAGGTGGTATTTTTCTGGGATGAAATAGGGAAAACAGCACAGTGAGGCTAAAAGAGCATCAGCATTGCAGTTACATAGTGAATAGTGAAGTCACTCAGTCGTGTCCGATTCTTGGCGACCCCACGGGCTGTAGCCCACCAAACTCCTCCGTCCATGGGATTCTCCAGGCAAGAATCCTGGAGTGGGTTGCCATTTCCTTCTCCAGGGGATCTTCCCGACCCAGGGATCGAACCCAGGTCTCCCACATTGCAGGCAGATACTTTAACATCTGAGCCACCAGGGGATATCTAGGTTTAAATTCTGGCTCCTGCTTTTTAACTGTGTGATTGATCAAGTAGGCACTCTAAGCCTCGGTTTCCTCCTTTATAAATTAGGAATAACAACAGTGTCTACCTCAAATACTGGCTGGAGTGGAGACCTTGAGGGGTCCAGGCAAGGGCAAACGTGGGAGAAAACTGGTACTCCTGGTACTTTTGACTTGCTAAGGGGCAAGCTTAAAGATGGAATTTTTTAGAAGGAGTCCATTGAGAGACTGAGTGAACATGTCCAAAAGTGAGGAGGATGTTTTGAGATTAGAGAAAGATAAAGAGAGAAGAGTACTGCCAAAAGAGTGGAATTTTGGCAAAAAAAAAAAAAAAAAAAAAGATGGCTTCAAAAAATACAGTATGTGTAAGAAGTTTTGTTAAATAACCCCACCCACTATTTCCTCTCAAACTATGCAGAAAAATCTACACATTTTAAAAAATTTTGAAGACAGAATTCCGGGTTTTGGGTGGTGAGATGGGGAGAAATGTGGCAATATTTTGAGACTGGCTTCATAGAGAAGGGAAGTCTAGGAGGTGAGCTAGGGCTTCCTTGGTAGCTCAGCTGGTAAAGAATCTACCTATAGTGCAGGAGACCCAGATTCAATTCCTGGGTCGGGAAGATCCCTTGGAGAAGGGATGGGCTATCCACTCCAGTATTCTTGGGCTTCCCTGGTGGCTCAGACAGTAAAGATTCCGTCTGCAGTGCGGGAGACCTGGGTTTGATCCCTGGGTTGGGAAGATCCCCTGGGGGAGGGCATGGCAACCCACTCCAGTATTCTTGCCTGGAGAACCCCCATGGACAGAGGAGCCTGGTGGGCCACAGTCCACGGGGTCACAAAGAGATGGACATGACTGAGGGACTAAGCACAGCACAGTAGGTGAGCTTTGAAGGGGTGATATGAGAATTACATGAGATGATAAGTGAAAGCATCTGGCACATGGTAAGCAACCAATAAATATAAGCGCTCTTAATTTCAAATAATTTAAATGTTGCACAAGGTCAGCATGCTAGTGATCTTGGCTTAATGTTTTTTCTCTACCATACTGCTTCTTCAGTTCAGTTCAGTCCCTCAGTCGTGTCCGACTCCTTGCGACCCCATGAACCGCAGCACACCAGGCTTCTCTGTCCATCACCAACTCCCGGAGTCCACCCAAACCCATGTCCATTGAGTCAGTGATGCCATCCAACCATCTCATCCTCTGTCATCCCCTTCTCCTCCTGCCCTCAATAATTTATACTAATGATGTAGAATCAGTAAGTGACATCCTTAAAGAGTAAACTGCACATTTACCGGACTAAAAACATTCTAAGATGACTTTTTGTTTTAGGGAAACAAATACACAAATGAAGTAGGGGGACATCAAGGTCTTATTTGTTGCTTATCTGATTATTTGCTGTGGTATGGAGCTTCACAGGCTGATACTTTGACTATTTCCAGGCCTTTATCAACTGGATCATTCTAGTCCTAAAATCTGCATCTGTGAGCCTTATCTAGGAATTACTGCTCTGTTGTATCATATGGCAGCTCCTCGCCTCTGTAATTTTGTTCCTTTTTAATACGATGTGCCATAGAGTATAATGCATGGGATATAAGCCTCAATTATTGTCAATGTACTTGGCGACTCATACCAATTATAGTGATATTTCTCTGACAGGCTCCAGGAGAGCTGCAGCTTGGAGTTCCTTAATACTGAGAAACAAAGATATTTTCTTTATGGAAAGTATTCTAATAGCATTTGGAATTCTTTAGTTTAAAATTTCTTTTTTAATTTAGTTGTGGCAATTTATGTGCTTTACAGCACATGCATTTAATTTATATTGTCATAATATTAATACATTTTAGAATATACTAATTACAATGAAACTTGTTTCTGTATAACCCAGCCAGGTGGAGGAGATGCTATTTCAAAACAGATTCACCAAGCAAAAATATGAGCCTTTGTTACTTTCTTTGGCTCTTTACCTAGCTTCCTTCATTACATATCTCCTCTGCTCTCTGACTCTTCAATTATCTTCTTTCTGTCACCTCTTTATTTTTCTCTTACTGGAGTCAATTCAAAATGATTTGATTCTCTTTGAAACTTTTTACAAATATAAGAAAAAGAATCCTATCTGACCTAATTTCCACAGACTTCTTTTGCCTTCTAACTCTAGATCGACAGTTTTGGCCTCTTCAATGTTCCCTCCCAACACCTGAAGAAAGAACATTGCTCTTTAACTTGCACTGTTTTATTTGAATGCAACCCACTTCCTCCCTCTGAGCCAATGAGTCATTTTCTCTTTTTAAAGTGAGCCTTAAAAATCTTCCATTTCTCTTCAGCTTAAAATTATTCTTTTTGTGAAGTACTTCATGTCCTGTGTATGAAAGACACCACATAACACAGAGATTGCCCTAACCATTCAAGGACTACAGACTTTGCATGACATATCAAGACTTGAAAATTTAAATTAAATGGACATCATGTATTTTGTTTTTCCCTAATGGAGGCAAGGCAGATAGTCTCCTTTGTTCACTAGTGAATTCCCAGAATCTTGTTACATAGTATATTTTCAATAAATATATATTGAATGAATAAATAATTTCTCTCGCCCCAGTCATTTTAACATGCTTGGACTTTCCTGGTGGTCCAGTGGTTAGGACTCCACACATCCACTGCAGGGGGCTCAGGTTCAGTCCCTTGTTAGGGCGCCAAGACCCCACATGCCTCAAGGTGAGGCCAAAAAGAATGACCAAACCAAAAAATAACCATGTGCTTAAAACCTTTCATGTAGTTAAAACTTTTCACACTGGAATCTCTTGTAATTAAGTAGAAAATAAAAATGGTACTGAAAAGTGAGAGCTATATCAAACTGCAGAAGATGCAGCAATAATCTTAGGATGAGTTCAGAAAATGCCTAAAGAGAGATACATTCATTTCAGAACAATTTTCAGAATTTACAATATTATATCAAATATCTTCTCATATATATCAATGATTGATTTATCTGCTAACAAGTGACATACTGACTCAGTTTTAAAGTAACAGAACTTTGTACTGCAGCCATCACAGTAATAACTGATTTAAACAGAATCTCCAATAGGGACTTCTCTGGTGGTCCAGTGGCTAGGACTCTGTGCTCTTAACTCAGAGAGCCTGGGTTTGATCTCTGATTAAGGAACCAGATCCCATATGTTGCAACTAAGAGCTCACACGCCCAGTGAAGATGGAAGATCCTGTGTGCCTCAACTAAGAGCCAGTGCAGCCAATCAATCAATAAATAATTAAAAACAAAAGAATCTCCAATAGATGCTAAAATCAATGGGTGCAAAACATGACACTTATGTAAGTCACAAAGTATCACCCCAGAAATTACTTATTAATTACCAAGGGGAAAAGGTTTTTTACAATGGAGAAATCTGGTGAACACATGTTAATAACATGATCAAACTTAACATTAGTAATAATGGGACAAACTGAAAGAGTGTGCCTCTTGATATGATATATGGAAAAGTGATATATAACATCACTTTTATAGTTTTCCTGCCAAATGTGTTTAACGTTTTAAATAATGAGAAAAAAATAAACTCCACATTGAGAGACATTCTGAAAAACAATTGGCCTGTGCTCTTCAAAAATGTCACATGCTCCCAATGCAGGCAGCATGGACTTGATGACCCTGTGTACCGCATGGTGCAACAAAAACATCAATGTCACAAAAAACAAAGGTTGAGGAGTTGTTCTGATTAATGGAAACTAAAGAGACATGACAAGTACATGGAATGCATGTTCCTTCAAACTATACAGGCTATTATTGGAACAACTGGAGACACTTGAACATAACTGTACATTAGACAACTAGTACACCAGTATTAAATTAGCACCCTGACTGTGCTAATTATGTTGTAGTTATGTACAGGAATGTTCTTCTTCTTAGAAGAGATATGCTGAAATTTAAGAAGTGAGGTGTCATGATGTCTGCAAATAATTCTCAATAATTCAGGGAAAAAAACTCTCAAAGGTTTCACAGAACATATACATACATATATAAGCCTGTGTACGTATGCAGTATATAGAGAGATTTTACATACACATGCACACACACAAACACATATGTTAACAACTGATGAACCTAGGCAAATGATATTACTTGTGTATTTATTGTGCTAGTCTTGCAACTTTTCTCTGGCTAAAAATTATTATAAATAAAAAGCCATTGAAAAGATCTTTAAAAAAGCAATACATAGATTCAGGGTTATTTGGATTGCTTATCCAGATACATACTGCTCAAAATTTTTGATGGTGGCAACTAACCTTTCTTAGAATTCTGTTTCACTAGACTACTTTCACTCTCCTTATCTTTCTATTCACTGCCATCTTTCAAGAATAGTCATCAATATGTAAGTTATGTGCACAATACGTCAACAAAAAATGAATATTTCTAACATGGACTAGCATGGACTGAAATTCTGTTTCCTCAAATAGGAGACTTCTCTCCTAGGACTTCTTACAAATATACCCCATGTATATCCTGTAAAGAGCCTGCTTTTCTGTTTTCAGGCTAAAAGCTTATCGGTGCAACAAAAACCATTCATGTATTTTTGGTGAGAGAAGTCTCCACATCACTTCCTGCACATAATAAATGTCACCTCCCCCCCTGTAAGAAACCATTCATGTATCTTGTATATAAGTTTTTATTTCCAAGATTTTTTTTATTGTTCTCCAATATCCTTTAAATCTTAGACAAAAAAAACCCCAAATATCTCTGAAAATAGTTAAAATATTGCTTTGTTTTACAAAGAACTAGAGACAAATAGATCTGGATACCAAATAAGTGATATTTGCAATTATGAAGTGATATGCACCGTGTAAAACATGATTTGTGACAGATTTGTGCCCATATCAAGACTGATAATTTTGGAATTATTTCCTATTCTACACTCTAAACCCTTTTTTTCCCCCACTTTAACGCTTCTAATATTAACTTTTGTGAAATACAAAAGCAGAATATTGGGGCTTACGTCATAGTTGCTCCTGGGTCAGCAGTCATTTGATTGGTCACAAACACAGCTACATTATATTCTGCATCAAGAAATAAAATTAAGAAACTAAGAGAATGGCAATATAAATATTAAAAGTTTATTGCTTAGATTTCAGAGTTTAGAAACACTGTGCCATGAATTTCTTTGATAAACAAGATTACATTCCTGTTTTTTCACTGTTAACACAAAGTTATTGTTATATTATTTAGGTACCTTATTGTTTTAGAATCAGTATTTCTGGTTTTAAAAAAGTGTTGTATCCCCATGAAGGAAATTTTATCTTTTAAAAAACAGATTGTCTCCTGACATTATTCTGAGCTTCTCTGCAAAGCTTATTCAGCAAATAGTCACAGATGCTATTCTAATATCACCGTTTATTTTAAACATCTACCTTCTGAGATTTTTTGGAGTCGTGACAACATCTGGGCCAGTTTTTGCTGCCGTTCAGCCAACTCCCCACGACCGCTGAAATCCACTCGGAAAAGTGCCATTATTGAATCAATGATCTGTGCAAAATTAATGTAAAAATAAATAATGCATTTGGAAATGGAAGTTAATTTGAACTAAAATCAACAGAAGAAAGATAATATGCTAAATAGCTGCAGATTGAACAGTATTGAAAAGCTTGTACCAGCAGCTTAAAGATGCCAGCTTCTTCATGGAACTTTGCTGCTACATAATCAAGTAGCTCCATCTGATGTTCACCTGATGGGAAATGCAGTGGGAAAATGTTATAAAAGCTAGAAGCAGCGGAGACTAAGATCATGTTTGTCCTTGGAACTCAGCAAAAGAGAACCCCTGAAGGATTTCTTTTTTTTTTTTTTAGGATTTCTTAATTATTACTTTATTAAATATGGTAGCATACATACCAAATGATACCTTATCCAAAAGAATGTTACTCTCCATTTCAAAGACAAAGAATAAGAAATAATTTGAGAGCATTTCAATGTCTAAGGACTTAGATAATAAAATCTGTGGACTGACTAAATAAATCTGGAGAAAAGTAAAATAGAAAGAGAAAAGAATAATGTTAAAATAAAGTATCGTTCAAATAATACATCAATGCTGCCAATCTTAAAACAGCCTAAGCATCCAATTGCATGGGGTTCTTACTAGTATATGCACGTGCATAAAGTACATTGTCCAGAACTGCATTATGGTCTACATTGAAGCGATCAGCAATGTCCCGAAGGCGATCTGGACGGCTGGAGTATGCCAGATTAAGGATTCAATAAATCAATTCCAAAAAGTTTAGACAACAACTACAAACAATAATGCTCTAAGTAAATGAGAGGCAAAACGCTCTACCTGCATAGGTATTCTGAGGATGCTAATAATCACCTAAAATCTATATCAGACTTTATTTTACCTAAGTGCCTTAATTAGGTAGTAATAACAGTGATAGAAATAATGAGACAGTAATGAATTTAAATATTAAATTATCTAATCTAAACAACAACCTTGGAAGTGAGTTGTTATGGCCTATATTACATTTTACAAATAAGGACATTGACAGAGATTAGGCAAATGACTCAGAGGTAAGCAGCAAATCAGTTATAAGAGAAAAACTAGAAATTAAGATTTGTGAACCTTTTTTGTTCTCAGTTCTATAAAAATAGATCTCTTCTATGAAGATAATATCACTGAATTATAATTCAAGTCACTTCAAAGTGAATTAATTCACTCATGTTCCTCACTTGTTCAACACGCAACAGTTTAATATACCACTAATCACATGTTGCCAATAAATGATAAATTTGACTACATGAACCAAAGGATCAAAAAAGTCACTTTAAGGGTACATACAGAAAGGAATTATCATCATATAGTTTTTCATTTATTTTGGGTTTAAAATCCACTTTCTTCTAAAGGAGTTGTAATAGCATTCTGAAATTAGTAAATTCATAGAGGGGACAAATTCGGTGTACCTGGAAAGGTATTCTGGAAGATGTTAATATTCACTTATATCTATCTAGACTATAAAGAGTATCAATAAACATCTTTTTAGGTCTTTGGTGATCCCAATATTTTCTAAAATGACATAAGATAAAATGCATGTCCATGGACTCATTTCACTTTGTTTACAGTATCTGTGTTAATACTGATCATACTATGCTGTGCTGTACTTAGTCGCTCAGTCATGTCTGACTCTTTGTAACTCCATGGACTGCAGCCTGCCAGCCTCCTCTGTTCATGCGGATTCTCCAGGCAAGAATACTGGAGTGGGTTGCCATGCCCTCCTCCAGGGGATCTTTCCAACTCAGGGATCAAACCCAGGTCTCCTGCATTACACACAGTTTCTTTACCGTCTGAGCCACTAGGGAAGCCCAAAAATCCTGGAGTGGGCAGCTTATCCCTTCTCCAGGGGACCTTTCCTACCCAGAGATCGAACTGTGGTCTCCTGCATTCTAGGTAGATTCTTTACCAGGTGAGCTACCAGGGAAGTATAAACCAGGGACCATTTATAACCTTATTTGTTGACACTTGGAACTAGTCCAGTAAATGCTGAACTGTCTTTAGCATTTCCCAGTCATGCTGCTGCTGCTGCTGCTGCTGCTAAGTCGCTTCAGTCGTGTCCGACTCTGTGTGATCCCATAGACGGCAGCCCGCCAGGCTCCCCTGTCCCTGGGATTCTCCAGGCAAGAACACTGGAGTGGGTTGCCATTTCCTTCTCCTATGCATGAAAGTGAAAAGTGAAAGTGAAGTCGCTCAGTTGTGTCCGACCCTCAGTGACCCCATGGACTGTAGCCTTCCAGGCTCCTCCATCCATGGGATTTTCCAGACAAGAGTACTGGAGTGGGGTGCCATTGCCTTCTCCATCCCAGTCATCCTACAGCACTATATATGTTTTCTTCAGAGCTACAGTGACAGCCACTAAAATCTTCTACTGCTGCTGAGTATACTCAGATGTTACTGATAGACAAGTCAAAGAAGACAAGGAATTGAAAGAGATAAATAAATTTTTTTCACTATGTCAGTTTTTATAAAACCAGGTAACTATATAATCAGGAATGTAAAGTTGGGCTTACACTAAAAGGAAGTTCAAGCCAATTTACAAATGTTTTTTAGCAGATCAGCAAATGGAATTACCAGCATATTAACCAATTACCAGTGCAAGGCACTATGGAGGATTTAAGGAGTCATAAGATAATTTATGCCATAAGTAAGTGTAAAATATAATTATGTAGGCAAAATATAAGCACATAAAAAGAAAAATATCAAGATAGAGCAGTATACATGCAAGAGACACTGAAAGAATGAGAACATTTCACTTGCGCCCTTGCACATCCTTGTTCCCCTGCATTCCCTCTTACACATGGCTCTTAGCTGTTTCTACCATTCTGGATAAAATCCAAATTGCCAAATAGTAGCAGATATTCTTCAAGAACAATTCCTCCCTCTCAAAGAACCATATTTAATCAACTATTTCTGAAACTAGCTGAACTCCAGCTGAGCAATTCTTGCTTCAGTCCTATTGTTAAAAGCAATGTCTTCTGAGCCTGATAGCTCCTCAAACTATCGTTATTTCTTCTTCTATTTATTGGTTAATTACACACTACATCAATTCCTTACTGTTTATTTGCAACAAGTTTCCATCATCTTTCTTTACTGCAAATGGTCTCTTGGACTCCTAATTGCAAATCTCAGTGATCTTTCTCAGTTTACACCCTCTCTCTGTATGGAACCCCTTTTCTTTTTAAAAAATATTTTTTTTGGCTTCATGATGTCCTAGTTGTGGCAGGCAGGTTCTTTTGTTGTGGCGAGGGCTTAGTTGCCCAGGACATGTGGGATCTTAGTTCTCTGACCAGGGATGGAACCCACATCCTCTGCCTTGAAAGGCAGATTCTTAACCACTGGACCACTGGGGAAGTCCCAATCCTTTTTTGAAACTTTCCTTATGCTTGGCATCCACCACCAGATTACTTCATCTATCCCCTCTTCCTAGACATACGCATGCCCCAAAGTTATGCTCTCCATTCTCTTTCTGTAAACTCTCTTGCTTTTCCCTGGCCATCCCATCCATATCAAGCTGAGTCCAACATTTTCAACTGCCATATGAATGTCTTTCTGTACCTCATACTCAACATATTAAAATGAAACATCATTTTTTCCTTTGAAACATGAGCTTCTGAATTCCGTCATCATTACTCTGAGTATGTAGACAAACCTATGAATGGTTTCCCAAACCTCTCTTCCCTTTGTCGATCAAGTACAGTCATCAAATCTCATTATTTGCCTAGAATACTGCAAAAGTATCCAATTTACACCCATCATCCAGCTTTAGGGCCCTTCATGTCTAAGAGCCACATTTCCAGCCTTGCATTCTGAAATAACTTGATACTTCAACAAAACTGCAATTCTTTTTGTTACCCAAATAGATTCTTTTCTTTTTCCTTTCGTATTTTTTTTCAGTTCAGACCTTTCCTTTATTTGAGACCATGACTTTAAATGAGTCAACAATCTTCTAATTATTAATCTAAATCTTCGGAGAAGTAGGAGGATTAAAAAACAAATAAGATATAATTTCCTCTCATGTATTTGTTTTGTTAATTTTATACCAAACCCATTTGGAGAAGTGAAACCTTTTTAAATAAAACATGATTTGATCATAGAAAAAAAAGCATGGTTACCAAAAAGGAAAAAGCAGTGGGGAGGGATAAATTAGGAGTTTGGAATTAACATATATATGCTATATAAAACAACAAGGACCTACTGCCTACTGTATAGCACAGGGAACTATATTCAGTATTTTATAATAACCTATAAGGGAAAAGAATCTGAAAAAGAACATATATATATACATATATATATACACACACACACACACACACACACACACACACACATATGGGCTTCCCTGGTGGCTCAGACAGTAAAGAATCTGTCTAGGTTTGATCCCTGGGTTGGGAAAACCCCTGAAGAAGGGAATGGCTACCCACTCCAGTATTCTTGCCTGGAAAACTCCATGGACAGAGGAGCCTGGCAGGCTACAGTCCATGGAATCACAAAGAATCGGACACAACTAAGTGATTAACACACACACATGTATACATATGTATGTATATGGGCTTCCCTGGTGGCTCAGAGGTAAAGAATCCATTTGCTAATGTGGGATATGCAAGTTCGATCCCTGGGCTGGAAAGATCCCCTGGTAAAGGAAATGGCAAGCCACTCCAGGATTCTTACCTGGGAAAGCCCATGGGCATAGGAGCCTGGTGGGCTATAAACCATGGGGTCACAAGAGTTGGACACAACTTAGTGACTAAACAATCACAACAATATACATGTGTGTATATATACGTGTGTGTGTGTGTATACCTATATATATATAACTGCGTCACTTTCCTGTATACCTGAAACTAACATGACATTGTAAATCAACTCTATGTCAATAAGAATAAATACACAATTCTTAAAAAGATTTAAGAGGGAAAAAGTGATTTGAGAACTCAACTAGCAACTGTTTTCCCTTGGTTTTTTTTCATTATTATTGGTTTACAGGATAGTTATAAAAATGACACATTTCAAACAAATTCTCTTTTATAGTAATAGTACTATATCACACTATTATGTTTGCAATTTGCATAAATAAAAGGGTTACAAAGTATTTTCTGTATCGATGAAAATAATCTTTCCTCCTGAGTAGCCACCTGCTCCTGGAAGTTGAGCTGTCACTAGGAAGCAATTAAAAATTAATTAATATTAACAAGAGTGAATAAACTCTGTACAAATGGATATACAAACTAACATGGGATTTATTCTGGTTGCAACTCTCTAGCCATCTAGCAAATAATAGTTCTAAATAGCATGTTATATTTTTATATTACTAACCAGTGGCAAAATTATAAGTATTCTTCCAGCATAACAATAATTCAGCAAAGAATGTTAGTATCTTTCACAATGGGAGATATTCATGAAATTTAGTTCTCCTAAAGAACTGAAGTAGAATAACAAGGTCCTAATGTATAGCACAGGAAACTATATTTAATATCCTGCAATAAACCATAACAGAAAAGAAGATATATATGTGCATAAATGAGTCACTTTGCTGTACAGCAGAGATTGGCACAACATAATAAATCAACCATATTTTGATAAAAATTTTTTTTAAAAAGAACAGAGGGAGAATTTAAATATTACTTTCCTCCTATAAGAAATAATCACAAATACAATTTATGCTATGCAACTCATTTAAGTAACTTTTCAATTAATGTATGCATTAATTTTAAATGTATTTTCTTTATATGTAGTATTAACACTAAGGAATTATTTTGCATTAAGCACACACATTATTTCATTTATTTTTCAAAACAATCCTAAAATGGCTCTATCACTATTCCTATTTTACTGATGGGAAAAATCTGAAAGGTGAAGCAACTTAACCAAGGTCATGCAGCTATTAAGGGTAGACCTATTTGTATTCCAGAATCCCCTTACTAAACACTTAACCATGTTCCTTCTAATTAGGTCTAAGAAATGCAATACAATGACTTTATGTAAAAGGAGATATTTTTGCTTATTTTAAGTCTTTTTTAGTTCCACCCTTACTCTATGGAAAGTAAGGAATTCTAAAGCCTCAATAGATTCTGTGATATTCTTATAAACATATATACAAAAGACAGAATAAGAAAAACCGAGGCCATGAACAAATACCTCTCTCCACCAATACATTCATATATCCATTTACCTCCTCCCTGTTTCCATTCAGTCGTTCAGAGTGCGGTACATGCAACATGACCTCATGTATCACACATTTACAGACCAGCTCTGGTATTTGTATAACCGTGGAGAGTTAAGTAATCTCTCTGAGTTTTAGTTTCCTTGCAAGTTTGTTCAGATTACATGAGATTATATATCCTTACCACAGAGGGTATGAGAGAGTTGGGTTTTTCCAGTTCGAAATTCTGTGAAACATAGGGAAAAAAATAGTTAATAGTTAGATTATTTTCATAAAGACTAGATATGGTCTCAGAGTATGGTTTCCTTTTCCAACTGTCAATCTCACACACGAAGTGCCTCTATGTCATGAATGGATTCTGCATATATGAATACCAGTAATAAAAAGAACTTTTTAAAGGTTTTCTTTTTCAGAACTGTCCTTTAGATGATAGTAAAACCCAAATTTTTCTTAGGAATAATCATATAAATGAAAGTGTAAGGCTCCACCACAGGAAAGAGACCCTGGAGTTTTCCCACTGATCAGAGTGAGTGAGTGAGTGAAGTCGCTCAGTTGTGTCCGACTCTTTGTGATCCCATGCTTCTCTGTCCATGGGATTCTCCAGGCAAGAATACTGGAGTGGGTTGCCATTTCCTTCTCCAGGGGATCTGCCCAACCCAGGGATCGAACCCAGGTCTCCCACATTGCAGGCAGAAGCTTTAACCTCTGAGCCAGACTTGCCTCCAACCTCAAATTGGTGGTATCTCCTAGCTACCAACAAAAGCAAATACTCTCTAGAGAAAAACATCCCCACTATACCAATTTAGGCCTATTGAACTTCAACAGATTAAAATCAAGAAATATGTTCACAAATATCAATAAACACACAAGAAGGGAAGTCATTCAAATGGGTTTCCCAGGTGGCTCAGTGCTAAAGAATCTGCTTGCAATGCAGGAAACGCAGTTCAATCCCTGGCTGGGGAAGATCCCTCGGAGAAGGAAATGGTAATCATTCCAGTATTCTTGCCTGCAAACGCCCAAGGACAGAGGAGCCTGGAGAGTTATATAGTCCTTGGGGTTGCAAAGAGTCGGACATGATTTAGCGACCAAACAACAAGCCATTAAGACTGGAAGTCAACAGAAATAAACAAAGATTTATTTCTCCAAGTCAGCAGAAACATCAACACTGAACAAACAAACAAAAAAACAGATTTGGTTCTCTCAGGACTGAAAATAATGGAACTGTCAGGAGCAGTACATAAAATAGCTATGCATGGATTTCTTTTTTCTTTTTGGCTGCACCAAGAGGCTTGTGGGATTATAGTTCCCCAAGCAGGGATCAAACTCAGCCCCTAGCAGTGAGAATGCAGTCCTGACCTCTGGACTGCCAGGGAATTTCCAACTTTTTTTTAAATAGAGGATACAACAAAAAGAAAAATCTATTCTCTGTGTTCCTGAAATATGCATTTCTTAAAAATATTAATAAGATCAGTCTCATTATACAACTACTTTCTGAAGGTATGAGAGGAAAAAATTTTCTTCTATAGGAATCAGAGATGAAAAGATGAAAAATGTCAATAAAACTCATCCGTTGATGTTGGAAAATATTTTAATTGTAGCCCAGAAAGATCTTGCATTATGATAACTGATATTTCATCATAAGTTCCAAAATAGATATAATTTATCATTGATATGGCTGTGTATACATACATATATTTTTCATATAACAAAATATTAAGCTTTTACCTACCTCCAAAAGCTTCTGTGATTGCCATGCTTTCAATTCCACCTCCTAGCAACTTACTAGAAATAGAAAGTAAGCTTCAGTAACAGGAACAGAAATAGAAATATCAAGAAAGGAGAAGTGCTAATATCATTGGTATTATTTCTATCTATGTACTGATGCGAAGAACCAACTCATTGGAAAAGACCCTGATGCTGGGAAAGATTAAAGGTGGGAGGAGAAGGGGATGACAGAGGATGAGATGGTTGGATGGCATCACTGACGCGATGGACATGAGTTTGAGTAGGCTCTGGGAGTTGGTGATGGACAGGGAAGCCTGGCGTGCTGCAGTCCATGGGGTTCCAAAGAGTCGGACACGACTGAGAGACTGAACTGAACTGATCTATGTATCTTTCTATCTATCCAAGATAAACACACATTCTTGGCTGAACAAATGGCTTCCCACCTGCTTAGATCACAGGTTATACTGTGCATGGGTAGGGGGATCAACAAAACAATCTATAAGTCCTGCTGTTCCCACTCCTGTCTACCAATAGGAAATGAGCTATGCAGGCCTTATATTTCATTATTCTTTAGAATTGAACTGAGGTTTGAATAAATGGTTTTAGTTATTAATTGGGTTTTTCATACTGTGCTGGGACTATGTTTCTAAAAATCAACCAAATATCCAAATTTTTTAAAGTACTGAGAAACATGAAAAATAGATATTAGGAGAATCCAGTGATTGTCACCATGATTGACATATCTCACACAAGCCAAATTCTATGAAGAATATGTCAGAATAGAAAATATTCAAAGATGTGATAGGTACTGCTAGCAGTTAGAAAAAGAACTGTCAGGTTTTGACAGCATGTACTTAATTGGTAACTCAGTGATTTAGTGCATTTGATATATATTCTTGATATGAAAAGGCCTAAAGTTAAACAATCTCATTCATTCATTTAATACAACAATATTAACTATAGTAATTGCCCTAAGATCTGGTAGGAGCACTTTAAAAATCTTTGTAGTTTGTATTAGCATGACTTTTGGGACATGGTCACAGATCAGACAGAGCTCTAAGAGATGCAGATAATTTAACAGATGTACATTTAACATAGCTTGAGAGTAACTTACATGTAAATTGAAGCAATGTTGGAAGTTGGCCAAAAATTTAGTGAGAGCTGTGGACTTCAATGAGAAAAAGAAAAAAATCTAGATACTGACCCACATAAACTGAATCTAAAGGACATGCTGGAGAGACCACTCCATTTGAAAGGCATATTTAGAGATTCTATATTTAGAATTTATTTAGATTTTTATTTAGAGATTCTATAAGTCTACCAATTATTAAAGGAAGTTTTACTTGTCCTGATTTTTCATCTTCAGAAAAACCACCTAAAACTTTGGCTTAGAGAAACTGTAAAGAAATGGCTATAGCCCTGGAAAATCCAAGACAAAATTTCTGGTGGATATTCTGAAAAAATGAATCCCCAATTCAACTGAAAGTGTACCCCAAATTTAGCATAACTGTTCCCTTGGGAAACTGAAGAAAATTTAGTATTAGGAATAGAAATAGTGCCTTCAAATCTTGAAAGATTTTAAAATAGAGACAAAACCAAACTCATAAATTACTATTTTCATATTAATTTTGGGAATAAACTGTGCATATTTGGTACTTGAAAACTCTCATAGTTTGAGAATTTGACATTTTTATAACATAACATATTAGCCTGTAATTGATTAAATGATATAAAGCTGCAGTTTCTAAGTTGGTAGCTAACTTTATACACAGTATTTGAACGTTTCAGAGTATCTAAGGCTCACTATACTTATAAGTGTAATTTATTAAATTTATAGGGGCTTCCCTGGTGGCTCAGATCATAAAGAATCTGCCCGCAATGCATTAAATTTACAAGACATTCAAGTAATTGAAAAGATTTTAGTAATTATACAAGCAAAGTTCTGAGGAGAAATATAATTAATTTATAAATATAGGTTAAAATAGTCAAGGAAATTTGGTTAACCATATTAGAAAAGTTCCTTAAAATTTGTCAAATTTATAAATGGGCTTGTAGCTTAAGAAAAAATATATTAAGTAATAATATATACTGCTTCTGCTGCTGCTTAGTCGCTTTAGCTGTGTCCGACTTTGTGCGACCCTATGGACTGCAGCCTGCCAGGCTCCTCTGTCCATGGGATTCCCTAGGCAAGAGTACTAGAGAATGCCTTCCTCCAGGGGATCTTCCTGACCCAGGGATCGAATCCAGGTCTCCTGCATTGCAGCAGGCAGAGTCTTTACCACTGAGCCACAAAGGAAGCCCCAATAACATATAAATAATAACGTATATTACTTAATAATATATAAGTAATATATAGAGTAATAATTTCTCCAAATTTTAAATTTTTTATTTATTTGTTTGTTTGTTCTGGCTGTGCTGGGTCTTTGTCACTGCATGTGGGCTTTCTCTAGTTGCAGTGAGTGGGACTACTCTAGTATTTTTGGAGCTCTGGCTTCTCATTGCAGTGGCTTTCTTGTTGCAAAGCTTTGGCTCTAGAGCATGCAGACTCGGCAGTTGTGGCGCATGGACTTAGCTGACCCGTGTCATACAGGATCTTCCTGGTCCAGGGATCAAACCTGTGTCTGCTGCACTGGTAGGCAGGTTTCTTAACCACTGGGCCACCAAGGAAGTCCAGCCAGATGATTCTTAAACTATGATGTGGTAGAACAACTGGAGAATATCAAGTCATCATTTGAATCAAATTATTTTGATCAACCTGATTTTGACCAATTTGTCTTTTTAAAAAAATATTTATTTATTTTGGTTGTGTTGGGTCTTAGCTGTGGCACGTGGGCTCTTCTCACAGTACGCAGGCATCATGTGGGATCTTGGTTCTCCAACCAGGGACCAAACCCATGTCCCCTGCTTTGGAAGTTGTATTCTTAACCCTGGACCACCAGGAAAGTACCTGACCAATTAGTCTTGGAGCAAGATTTCCCAAAGACTCTTCTTTAGTTGTTATTTGAACAAAAGGTTCTGTGATTTTAAAAATTTGAGGCAATGCTAGGTTAAACAGGTGTTTTACTTCACTGTAGGAATTCAGACCCTTTAATAAAATGTATAAATCTCTGAGAAATACAGTTTATTGCACTTCCCCAACATATTTTACTATTTGCTTATTCAGTCAATTAGTTATTTCACAAATATTTACTGAACATCTAGTTTGTGCCAGAGATTGCTTTGTGCACTTGGAGTAATGTGTGTATGTGCTCAGAGCTCAGCTGTGTCTAACTGGAGTAAAGCAGTGAACAAAAGAGACAGAGCCATCACTTTGTGGAGCTTACATTCTAATGAGAAAACAGACGATGAACAAAAGTAAGCAAAATATGTGGTATGTCAGATGTTATTAGATGGTATGAATAAAAATTAGATCTGGAAAGGGGATAAAAGGTGCAGAAAATGATCACAGAAGGCCCTAGTGAGACATGGACATTTTAGCAAAGACCTGAAAAATCTGACAGCAAGCCATGTACATAATGAGGAAAGAGTGTTCCAGGCAGAGGGAATGCTAAGTGCAAACGCCCTGAGGTGGGAGTGTGTCTGCCATTTTCTAGGAATAGCAAAAAAAATAGCACTGTTGGTACACAGTAAACCAGAAGACAAATAAGAGCTTAGATTTGAGATTAGAAAGGATTTTTGGCTTCTGCTGAGTGAGCCTGGGGAGTCATTATGGTGTTTTGGACAGAAGAGTATTATGATCTGATCTATGTTTTAAAAACATTATTCAGAGGCTTCCTTGATGGTTCAGTGGTGAAGAATCCTCCTGCCAATGCAGGAGACATGGACGGGTTCAATCCGTGGTCCAGGAAGATCCCACATGCCGCGGAGCAACTAAGCCCTGGTGCCACAACTGTCGAGCCTACGCTCTAGATCCCTGGAAGCGCAACTACTGAGCCCAGTGCCACCACTACTGAAGTCCATGAGCCCTAGAGCCTGGGCTCTGCAGCAAGAAAGACCACCGTAATGAGAAGCCTGTGCACTGCGATGAAGAGTAGCCCCTGCTCCCAGCAACTAGAGAAAAGCCCGCCCGGCAATGAAGACCCAGCACAGCCAAAAATAAATAAATAAAATTATAAAAAGTTTATCCTGCCATCTATGTGAAGAATAAATGGTAGGGGCAAGGTCTAAAGGAAGGAAGCTAGTTAGAAGTTATTATCAATAATCCAGAAGAGATATTAATAGGTGGTTTAGACCAGTGAGGTAACAAAGGAGAAGGTTGTGAGAAGTAATTAAATTCACATTTTTTTCTCCCTCTCTGTACACACATAGATACAAGTAGGGAAAATATACATATACACTTTGTATTATGAAAAATTTCAAACATAAACAAAAGTAGACAAAAACATTATAACAATGAACCATCATGTACCTTATCCCTCAGCTTCAACAGTTATCAACCACGAACTCATGGCCAAAATTTTTTCCATAAAAACTGCCAACCACTTCCCTCCCTTTTCATATTACTTTAAGCAGATATTAGGCAACATCAATTCATCCTAAATATTTCAGTAGGTATCTCTACAAGATGAAGACTCTTATTTTTTTAATATAACTGCATTACCATATCACATCTAAAAAATTGGTAATTCCTTAATATCAACTATCTAGTAAGTGTTCAGTTTTCAGTCTCATATGTCTTAATTCCTGTAGTGTGTTTGAATTAGGATCCAAAATAATATCTACATATTGAGATTAAGTGACATGTCTTTTAAATGCCTTTTAATCTCTAGGTCTTCTCCCTGACTCCACCTCTTTTCTATTCTTTATAATTTATTTGTTGAAGAAACTGGTTGGTTTATTCTAAATACATTTGAGACAGAGCAGACAGGATTTGTTAATAGATTAGAGTTAGTGTGTGAGGGGTAAAAAAAGCACCAAGGATGACACTAAGGTTTCAGAGCTGAGGATTAGGAAAGAGATCTGAGCTGAGGGAGATTTTAGGAGGAGCAAATCTGGGGCAAATTATAGAAATTTGGTTTTGGACCTGTGACGTCTGAGTTGCCTAGCAAACATTCAAATGGGGAGGCATATTTGACTATGAAGCTCTTTCTTTTCTTGGAGTTTTTGTGAGGTCAAGGTTTTGAGGAAGTATTGAGTATTTGAGGAATACTTTGAGGAAATACTGCTTTGTTCAAATTGCTCTTAGAAACTTCTCTAACTTATGAAATAGTAATTCTGCCTACTAAGGCAGGGGAAAAAAAACACACACACTGTAGTCAACTTGCATTGGGAAGATGGGGACTATGTCTTGGGAATCATAAGATGGTAAAAAAATAAAGGTAGGGAGGAGTTAAAACTGCTGATGCTGAAAAGCAAAAACAACATTGGATTATTTCTTCTAAAATATTCACTCTAACAACTAAATTTTTAAAAATATCTCTTTGGTTGTGTCAGGTCTCAATTGCAGCATGCAGGATCTTTGATCCTCAATGGAGCATGCAGGTTCTTTTAATTGGTTGCAGCATATGGGATCTAATTCCCTGAGGAGGGGTGGAACCTGAGCCCCTGGCTCCCCTGCATTGGGAGTTCGCAGTCTTAGCCACTGGACCACCAGAGGAGTCCCTAACAACTGATTTTTAAGGAAAACCAAAAGTGAAATGGAATTTCCTTGATCAACGGAGAATAAAAAGGAAATGAAAAGTTAAACTGATTTCTTTAATGGCTTATTGATTAATACAGACTGATTCAGAAACTACTTATACTTTGGGTCTGAATTTCTTGTAAGAAAGGTAATCCCATTTTTACAAGCAGTCTAAAATTTATTTGCTTCAGTTGCCGTCTGAGGGAAAAAAATTCTGCAAAGTAAGAAGCTATTTCTATTGTTATTTATAGTCAAAATAACAACTCAGATAGAGAAAAGAAATGTAGTATTCCAAAGACTGTGCTTAGTGGTTATAAAAAATATGAGTACATACTCAAATTCCTGGCTCCCAGTGGTGATATGGAAAACCATCTTCCTCTTCTCACTATACTCAAATGCAGTCAAGAATCCTGGTTCCTACAGAAAGACAAAAGGAAAGGTTAAAAAAAGATATAAGATGAATATCTTAATTTCAAATGCTGCCAAAAACTATATACTTGATTCTCAGTCATCATTTGCTATTAGCTACAGTTCATTTGTCTTTGAAGGCAGCACAAGATCATGGTTAAGAACACAGGCTCTACAGCCACCTTACCAAGGTTCAAACTACGTCTCTAATACTTATTAGTTGTGTGATGTGTGGTAAACTACTTAATCATGCTGTACTTTGGCTTCCTCTTTTGGGTCAAATGGGATAATAACAGTGTCTCTCTCATAGGGAAGCTGTAAAGGTTAAATGAGATACGTTTATGGCATAAAGCAGACTCGTACTTTACTAAGTGATTCAGTTGATTTCATTCAATGAGGCTGGCCCTCTGTGTTCTTTATTAGCCACTCCAGATCATTCTGATACATACCACTGTACTATGAAATTAACTTTGTCTCTGTCTCTCCCTCTATATCTCAATCTCTTTCTCTAAGAAAAAAGTTTCAGTTAAGAGAGGATTAGACTGTTGGTGCATTAGTGGGTACACAAGAAGGAGAAAGATTCTTCTCTTTGGTAATAGAATTACTTTCCAAAGGAAAGAAGACTAATGCCTTGAGCTATAAAGGTGCAGTTTAAATCCCAAACCCTGGGTACTGCACTAGGGCTTCATTAGACACCCTGGCAGTTACGGAACTGCCCTGTGGGTATACAGCCCAAGAGTACTCAAAACATAGAGCAACTGAGTTGTGTTCAGACCAGTTCAGTTGTATCGTCTCCAGGTTCAGGGCCACACTGACACTTGCATCTGGAAGGAAACAGTTGACTGTTGGTGAAGAGAGTTTCTAGGGCTTGGTAATAATGAGACTCTCTTATACACAAGTAGAAAAGGAGAAGCCTGCTCTTCTGCAAAGAGAGGCTTTGGCCTTTCTGCACATTCCTATTCCCAGAGGTGCTGCCTCCAGTGGCCCCCAAAAGAGCTACACAAAAACCTGGGTCAAAGGCATGTGCTTTTGCTTGGAGCCTATCGGCGGCATAGGTCTCTTATGGTCTATGGACCCAGGTACAAAGTACAGGTTTCACTTAGCTTTATGCTCAGGTGCCTCAATGAGCACATTCTTGATCCCATCTATCTTAACTGCACAAATGCAGACCCAGCCACTGTTGGTCTTTTTCAAATACAATGTTCTCTTATCAAATGCCTATAACAGGAGAGAGCAATTTCTTTGGTGCTGAGTGCTTCACCACAGCCATATATACAATGTTTGAGGAGATAGGACAAAAAAACAAGGAGTAGGAAGGTAAAAAAATATGAAAAGGAGGGAATTCCTGGTATTCCAGTGGTTGGGATGTGGTACTCTCACTGCTGGGAGCCTGGGTTTGATCCCAGGTCATGGAACTAAGATCTTGCAAGCAGCACATCCTAGACAAAAAAAGAAAAGAAGGAAAGGCAGAGGCACAGAAAAGGAAAAAGTGATATAAAAGGAGACAAAAATAAAAGGTTTTGTAAAAAATGATTGCCTTCATAGTTTTCTTGGTCTCTTAACCTCTGTCTCATTTTTTTCAGAAATTATTGCTTTGAAACTTACATGATGAAAAGTTAACATGGGGTATATAATATATGGTGATCCACAGGAACTCACAGTTCTCACAATAGTTTCTAGTGTACATAATGAGAAAGGCTACAGAGATTCCCAGGGCCCATTTAAGCTAAAACAACAAAGAATGGATTTTGCTTACAATAAGCTTGTTGGCTGCTTCTTTAATCTTGTCCACTTTTGCTTCTGAGAGTCCTTTGACATTGCATAGGGCTCTTCTTGTTGTCATCTGTATCCCTTTGATGGTACAGATGCCTACTGACTTCAGTTTCTTAATGTCAGCCACATTCTGTAAGTAAAAGAATGGGTGCAGCAGATTGAGAAAATGCCAGCCTGAAAGGCTCCCATACTATGTCATGTGCTTTCATGTCCATCTACTTCCATTATGATGCCAATTTTACACAAGCAGCCAGGTGGAACCCACCCACCATGTAGCCAAATGTTCTGGAAATATCTCAGTAGAACATACCCAGCATGCTGCCAAATGTTCTGGCTGTGCCCTGATTTCCCAAGAATGTTAGTGAGACCATGGCAATGTAACAAGGAATTCAAAAGAAGAGTCTGTTGGTAGAAAAGCTAACAAATTTATCACACATTCACCCCCTCAGTTCAGCTCCTTCTTTCTACAAAACTTCATTACCAGTATGTTCTTTAAAAATCTTTTAAGATTTTTTTCTTTACCCTTGGGGAATGCAAATAACTACATAACCAAAAAACCAGCATTTTCTCTTGCTCCAACTTTCTAAATTCAACTGAAAGAGAGTAAATGTGAGGGCTTCAAAGGGTGGCATCAAAGAAGTTTTACTGTCAACTGATTGCTACTGAAACTCATCTAGCTTGTTACTTAAAGCCTGGATTTCTGTCACCACTGACTTGATGGACGTGAGTCTGAGAGAACTCTGGGAGTTGGTGATGGACAGGGAGGCCTGGCGTGCTGTGGTTCATGGAGTCGCAAAGAGTCAGACACAACTGAGCGACTGAACTGAACTGAACTGTATTTACTCTAATCACATGACACGGAAAGTAAATTTTCAGTAGATAGCTCTGAATGCCTTCCGTCGGACCAGTGGTTCTCAACCGTGGGCAGTTTTGCCCCCTGGGGACGTCTAAAAATGTCTGGAGAAATTTTTGGTTGTCACAACCAGAGGGTTGCTGCTGGCATAGAGTAAGTGTTTAGGAATCAGGGGTGCTACTAAACACCCTACAATGCACAGGACAGCCGCCTCAACAAGAAAGAATTGCCTGGTCCCAAATGCCAATAGAGTCAAGGCTGAGAAACTCTCAAAGGGACAATTTCATAGAGTCTTGAAAAAATACTTACAATTCCATGTTTTTGTAACAGGTCAATGTCTTGAAACAAAGATTCCTAAAGGAGATGGAACAGGAAAAAAAGAGTGTTCATTCTTCATATCCAACTGTTTCACATATTTTAAAGGCTTAATTCAGCATTATGAGTCACTTCAAAATGCCTCAAATTCTGCTTCTCTGGACAAATTGAGGTAGGATCAATAATACTTTTTCAAACATATTGTTGCATACTTAAAAGCAGTGCCAACATTGAAAGCACTAGGAAGCCCAATATGGCACTCAGCCCCCTGCAGTGGAAGCACACGGTCCTAACCACTGACCCACCGGGGGATTCCAACAGTCTCTCCAAACTTTTTAAGACCTTAATCCGAAAGAGTGGAACAACACAAGCTATTTTTAAATATGTTTTCTCAGTCTTCTCCACCAGACCTTGAACTCCTTCCTCTGCTATTTGGTACCAATATGGCCATGCCAATTGTTAAATTAAAATACTTTCATGCCAGCTGCTAAGTAGCTAATCTTAGCTCCCCTTGCCAAACAAGTTGTTACATATTTCTAATAGTGCCTCTCTCCAGAACTATGTTTTATTTCTAATAAATAAAAATAGTAGTTAAGTTCCTAAAAGTAGTAGTTAACAGAGAAGGAACTCCAATTTTGTAGAATGACTGAATATCTATGTATCTTTCAACATTCTAGGCATACATCTTCATCTTGGAATCCTGGTTCTTCCAGCACAACTTGATCCTCCTTCATATTGAAGGGTGAACAGCAGAAAAATAATCAATTCTGGAAAAACAAGAAATATTAATAAGTTGTCACAGATCATATAGTACAAAATCCTTTGCCCATACAATTTTTTATTTCATTTCAGTCATCAAGGACCAGAAAGATAATTAGACAAATATTAGACCCCATGAGCCACAACTACTGAGCCCAAGCATCACAATACTAAAGCTCGTGTGCCCAGGGCCCGCCTTCACACAAAAGAAACCACTGAAATGAGAAGCTTGCCCACAGCAACTAGAGTAGCCCCTGCTGGCCACAACTGGAGGAGGACAGCAAATAGGAAGACCCAGAGCAGCCATACATAAATAAAATTAAATTTAAAAATTCCTTAAAAAAAATTTAGTTTGGAATAACTAGGCTGCTGCTGCTAAGTTGCTTCAGTCATGTCCGACTCTGTGCGACCCCAGAGACGGAAGCCCACCAGGCTCCCCATCCCTGGGATTCTCCAGGCAAGAACACTGGAGTGGGTTGCCATTTCCTTCTCCAATGCATGAAAGTGAAAAGTGAAAGTGAAGTCGCTCAGTCGTGTCCAACTCATAGGGACCCCATGGATTGCAGCCTACCAGGCTCCTCTGTCCATGGGATTTTCCAGGCTAGAGTACCACAGTGGGGTACCATTGCCTTCTCCATAACTAGGCTGGCCTATCTTATTTCTCCTAAGCCTGTGGCATTATTTCTTTTTTCTGGTGTGGTATGTGTGGGTGAGGGGACTAGTTTCATTTATTTCCTCAAAAATGGCCACACTGTATCATCTTTTGATTTCCTATTGCACAGTTACTCATGACTACCAATATCTTTTTGTCGTCTTGGAAGGTTATTTAGAAGTAGAACCTTAGGATTAAATAATGATACTAAACTTTCATATTTGTTAACAGTCTAAGAACTTTGACTTTAAGTCTTCCTTGCATCCTCCTGGCACCTAGAACTTGTCTATCCTCAATAAAAAGATATTATTTTTTCTCATGTACAAGGACTCCCTTCTGCTTTGGAAAGATGAGGCGCTCTCTTGTAACATATTTTTTTGTTTCATAAAACATTAGATGTATTTCATTTTATAATATTAACTAGCTTCAAGATTTTAAGATTTAAAATTATGGTGGATAGTCTATAGGGACACAAAAGAGTCCGACATGACTTAGCAACTAAACAACAATAATCTAGTATTTTAATGATAAAATATTAGGGCCAATAAGCAGATAAAGCCTTTAACTCAGGAATCTACAAGGCATGACTGTGTTCGTTAGAAAATGTAGTCCAAATAATCAGTTTTGCTCTATTTCATCTCCTCACTGAACACCAAACTAAGTTGGGGCCCAGCCCAGTGGGGAACAAACTTCGGAGGCAGAAGTAGGGTCGTTATCACCTAGTACAATAAAGTATTCGAGGAGACAATGTAAACGGAATCTTCTGGAATGCGGTCCCTCACGCAAGATAGCTAATCATATACATGATAACCCAAATTCTGTAAGTGACTGTCCTTTCTTTCTTAATAAAAAGATTGTTCTCCATCTTTCTCAAATAGCAGTTGATGGAATGAACAGGTGAATCTAAAGTAGGGCTCCCAAACACCCTGGCTTAGGGCGCCAGAAGCGGTCCCTTACCGTGGCGAGCGCGGTCCAGGTCACCCTCACCGCCTCCCCACCCACCGGCCATTTTCCTGACACCGGACTCCCTCATAAGGGGCCCGAGGAGGCCTCTTAGTCCGACTTGGTTTAAAATAAGGATTCTGGAAATCCCTCAAGAGCACTCGACGGGGTGGGGATGGGAGCCGAAGAGCACAAAGCCACCAGCCTAGGGCCCAGCAACGACCGTCGAGCACGACCTAAGAAAGGAAGCCCCCACTTCCCCTCACATTCTTCACCCGCCTTCCCCTTTTGCCATAAACACCACTCGTACCCACAGTCTCCCCCAGGTTCCCAAGGTATTCGAATCCCGCCCCCGGCCGGGGCTTTCTAGTCCTCAGGGATTCTGATTCGGAACCAGAACGCTGAGACAGGCGTCCAACACGTCCAGACCAAGAGGTTTGGCGCCAAACTGCTAGTCTGAGCTCGCGCCTGGCGTGGGCGGGGCCAGGACGGGGCGGGGCGGCCCCACCAAGGGCAGGGCGAAGATTGAGGGGCGGGGCCCTAGACTCGAGGAGAACGGAGGTGCGGGGCCGCGGGAGCGTCTTGCGGGCAAGCTTCCAGGAGCCGCGAAAGAACCTGCGTGGGTGGCGCGCAGGGGTGAGAGAGCGACGCTGAGGTGGAGAGAGTGCACAGAGGAGAGGCGCTTTGGTTGGAGCCGAGGCTGGGCGTCTCTAGAGCGGAGGGAGATGCTGAGGTCAGGAACAGACTCTGAAGCGGGGGGCGGGGGGAGGCTGAGGCGATGCATCGAAATTAGGGGGTACTCATGGGAAATAGATGGGGAAACAGTGGAAACAGTGTCAAATTTTATTTTGGGGGGCTCCAAAATCACTGCAGATGGTGATTGCAGCCATGAAATTAAAAGACGCTTACTCCTTGGAAGGAAAGTTATGACCAACCTAGATAGCATATAGGTCCGTCTAGTCGAGGCAATGGTTTTTCCTGTGGTCATGTATGGATGTGAGAGTTGAACTGTGAAGAAGGCTGAGCACCGAAGAATTGATGCTTTTGAACTGTGGTGTTGGAGAAGACTCTTGAGAGTCCCTTGGACTGCAAGGAGATCCAACCAGTCCATTCTAAAGGAGATCAGTCCTGGGTGTTCATTGGAAGGACTGATGCTAAAGCTGAAACCCCAGTACTGTGGCCACCTCATGCGAAGAGTTGACTCATTGGAAAAGACTTTGATGCTGGGAGGGATTGGGGGCAGGAGGAGAAGGGGACGACAGAGGATGAGATGGCTGGATGGCATCATCGACTCGATGGACATGGGTTTGGGTGAACTCTGGGAGTTGGTGATGGACAGGGAGGCCTGGGGTGCTGCGATTCATGGGGTTGCAAAGAGTCAGACATGACTGAGCGACTGGACTGAACTGAACTGAACTGAGGTGGGCGCTGAGGTAAAAACAAGCTGCAGTGAGAGAGAAGGCCCTTAGGTGTGGCCCTTAGGTTCTGAGATGAAGAGAGGCCACTGGAAAGGGGTCAGGACGTGGAAGACCGTGAGGCAGGGGAGGGGTGCTAAGCAGAGGTGACTGATGTGGTGACAGGTGACATGCAGAATACTTATCTTAATCAGGATACTCAGGTTAGGAGGTCGAATATGGTGGGGGCACGGGGAGTGGGGGGAGTGGTGGTGGTTCTCCCTGCTCAAGGCTTTTCTTTTCACTTCAAGTTTTTCATATCTGGCTTCATAATCTGTACCTAATACCTCAGTCAGTGTTCCTAATTTCTCTCCTTTCTTTGTGACTCTCTTACCATTTACCACTCTAGTCTGTGAGTGAGGCACCCAAGGCCCATTCAGGATGGAGAGTAATATTTCTTCCTCTTAACTTGAAATTTTAAGTAGCCAACAGAAGCCAAACATATTTTGGTCCAGCTTTTAAATAGAAATTTTAGGCCAGACTTCATGCCAGCAGAGCTATCTCTGGCAGCATCATACTCCTCCCCTTAAATGGAGACTGACTGTTGAGGAGTCATGAAACATTTCAAAGAGCATCTGTTGAGGTAGAGGCTGTGATGTGTCTTGGATGAGTATCTATACAAATAGTTCTTTGGGTTCAAGACCCAGTATAGGGTGACCCTTTTCCTTCAGTGTGTGAATCATTCTTTGCTGGAATAAATAGCTAAAAAATTCCACAATAGCAGTTGGCATTTTGTAGGACTACCCCCCCCCCAACCCTGACCCAGGTGGGCTGTTTAAAGTGCCAACAAATGACTGCCATAGTTCTTCAAAATCTGTTATTTTCCAGAAACATAACCTGTTCAGGTTAAATGGAAACTAATGCCCATTTTTTAGATGAACTGGATGGTCATAATAAGCTTTCACCTTGGGCCTCACCTAAAATAATTATGGTAACTTTTGAACAACTTGTTAGATGGAGACATCAACTGTACAGAAGAGCTGCAAAGAGCACAGCAAGATCATTTAGGGAAACAGAACATATGTAGTTTGGTGTAGTGACAGCTGGGAGAGAGAAATGTTCATAATATTTGAAGGTTGTGTGCAGTACACTTAAAGAAACTAAAATGAACTTGGTAATGACAAATTGGTGAAGTGAGTATAAAAATCTTGTTTGAATAGGATATTGATGGCTATATACAACTAAAAAATTATTTTTTAAAAATCCAAAACCCTGGAGTGGTTAAAAAGTACACTTGAAAATATTTTCACTCAAATCAGGACAAAAAAAAAAAAACAAAAAAAGACTAGTCTTTAATATCTTACAAAAATTCTGAATATAATGAAGGTGGTATTTCAAATTTGTAAGGAAATGAATTCAGTGAATGGTGTTGGAACAAACTAGGTAGTCATCTGGAAGAAAAATAAAATTGGAACCATACTTCACACCTTATACTAAAATAAATTCCAAATGGATCAAGAAATTAAGTCTGAAAAATAAAAGTGCTAGAAGAAAGCATGAGAAAAAATGTTACTATCTCAGAGTAAGAAAAGTCTTTTTAAGTATGACATAAAACTTAGAAGCCATAAAAAACTTATAAGAATTACTAAGTCCTTCATGGCAGAATGCTACTTTCCTATTCTAGATACAAAGCATGGCAAACCAAGGCTTTGTGTCAATTAGTAACCAAACAGTAATTGTGTCAATTAGCTTTTCCAGTTTCTCAAATAAGTTTAGCAAGTCCAGGAGCTCTCCACAAAATTTTAAAAATTTGTGTCATTTTATGATACTCTAAGAAACAGAGAACAGAGAGTGGAATTACAGAGCAACCTGAATTTTAAACCATTACACTGTACTGCCCCTCTGTGGACAACCACCTTATAATCAAATAAAGTCATATAATTCCACCATGTACGGTTAAGTTTTTCCAAACTGGTGCCTCTAGACGTGTATATTCTTGGTTTCAAGAGCTCAAATTTGAAAAATGTTTTAGTAGAAAACTAAAGAATGAAGGGTCATTACAAAAAGAGAATGTCTTTGGGTATATCTCCTTTTAAATTAGCATTTATTTAAAAAAATGTTTATTGAATCCCTTATCTGACAAGGGCTTCGCAGGTGGCTCAGCAGTGGAGAATCCGCCTGCCAATGCGGGAGATGTGGATTTGATCCCTGGGTTGGGAAGATCCCCTGGAGAAGGAAATGCAACCCACTGCAGTATTCTTGCCTGGAAAATCTCATGGACAGAGGAGCCTGGTGGGCTACAGTTCATGGGGTCACAAAGAGTTGGACACTACTGAGCAACTAAGCGCATGCATGCGTGTGCACACACACACACTATTTGTCAGACACTGTGCTAGGTGCTGGGTGCCAGAGATTCAGTAACAAACAAAAACTCTAGTATGGGTTATAGATAAGTTTATAGGCAATTACTGTAGCATATATACACATACATACATATCAGTCATTTGAGACTTTCTCATTTTTTTAGATTTCTTTCCAAATTTGAAAAGCTTCCAACTTTGGCACACAGCTGCCCAGAGAGGTATGCTTGTGACCGTTTATTTAACCAACATTTATTAAACACTGCTTGGACCCAGCTGTCTGCTGGATATGAAGATAAAGACAGGTCTTTGCTCTCAAGGAGAAATGAGTCTAGTAGGGAAGAGAGATATAGAAAGAGATAATAACAAACAGGGTGAGGTAAGAGGGATTATAGATACAGATGGGAGCCATGTAGACCTCTCCGTGGAAGATCCTCATAGAGGTGGTGACCCTTTATTGGGGACTGAAAGAATAAGGGATTTTCCAGCTGGGTAGGAGTAAGGGCACAGGGAACACAGAGGCTTATTTAGGGAGCTGCAAATTGTTCTGTTGGAGTGAAAGGTACTAGGAAAAAAGGAACTCTCAGAAACCAAAGGTAGCATTTATTGATAGCTAACATGGAACAACGGACTGGTTCCAAATAGGAAAAGGAGTACGTCAAGGCTGTCTGTTGTCACCCTGCTTATTTAACTTATATGCAGAGTACATCATGAGAAACGCTGGGCTGGAAGAAGCACAAGCTGGAATCAAGATTGCCAGGAGAAATATCAATAACCTCAGATATGCAGATGACACCACCCTTATGGCAGAAAGTGAAGAGGAACTAAAAAGCCTCTTGATAAAAGTGAAAGTGGAGAGTGAAAAAGTTGGCTTAAAGCTCAACATTCAGAAAACAAAGATCATGGCATCTGGTCCCATCACTTCATGGGAAATAGATGGGGAAACAGTGGAAACAGTGTCAGACTTTATTTTTGGGGGGTCTAAAACTGCAGATGGTGATTGCAGCCATGAAATTAAAAGACGCTTACTCCTTGGAAGGAAAGTTATGGCCAACCTAGATAGCGTATTTAAAAGCAGAGACATTACTGTGCCAACAAAGGTCCACCTAGTCAAGGCTATGGTTTTTCCAGTGGTCATGCATGGATGTGAGAGTTGGACTGTGAAGAAAGCTGAGCACCAAAGAATTGATGCTTTTGAACTGTGGTGTTGGAGAAGACTCTTGAGAGTCCCTTGGACTGCAAGGAGATCCAACCAGTCCATTCTGAAGGAGATCAGCCCTAGGATTTCTTTGGAGGGAATGATGCTGAACCTGAAACTCCAGTACTTTGGCCACCTCATGCGAAGAGTTGACTCATTGGAAAAGACTGATGCTGGGAGGGATTAGGGGCAGGAGAAAGGGACGACCGAGGATGAGATGGCTGGATGGCATCACTGACTTGATGGACGTGAGTCTGAGTAAACTCCGGGAGTTGGTGATGGACAGGGAGGCCTGGCGTGCTGCGATTCATGGGGTCGCAAAGAGTCGGACACGACTGAGCGACTGAACTGAACATATTACTTAACTGCTTTCCACAGATGAACATATCCACGTCATACAGAGATAGCATGAGATAGGAACTGTTGTTATCTCTGTTTACAGATGATGGAACTGAGGTATCACAAGGTTAAGTAACTCGCCCAAGGCTTACCATCTGGCTCCTGTGTTCAGGCTCTCAGCCAATATGCTAAATGAGTATATGGCCGACTTGTATTTTGATATACGTGATTCTATTTTGCATTTAGAGAAGTATGATATAAGCACAGATAGGCATGGCAACTAAGCCCAAATTACAGTCCAGTCCAATCATCTACAAGATATCTGGTCTTGGGGAAAATTTATTTAAACATCTTTGTGCTTTATTTTCCTCATCTGAAAACCAAAAATAGTATTAGACTTGAGTTGGTATGAGAATTAGTGGGTTAATATATTGAAGTACTTGGGCTGCTATGTGGAAAATGGAGTTAGGAGAGAGGGCAAAGAGAATACTTCAGAGAATACTGTAAAAGTCCAAGCCAGGGGTAATGGTGGTTTCAACCAAGAAAGTCCTGTTTGAAAATGGGGAAATTTTTACTTCATTCACATTTACTTCATGAGAGAAGACAAAATAACCTGTAAAAATACATTTAAAAGTACAAGTCCCCAGCAATGCCTTTACTGTTTTTAAGTAAAATATTACATCCCCATCACTCAGCTTCAACAATTTTCAACATATGACCAGTCTTGTTTCACTTATACTTCCATCCACTTCCTCTCTTTCATATGGTTTTTAAGGAAATTCTATATGTCATATAATTTCATCTGTAAATTAAAAGCATATCCATAACACCATTATCACACCACCAAAATAATAATTTTTAATATCAAATATCCAGACAGCATTCAAATAACCAATTGTCAAAACAGAGACACAGATGTAGAGAATGGACGTTTGGATACCAGGAGGGGAAGGGGATGGGTGGGATGAGCTGGGAGATTGGGATTGGCATATATACACTACTATGTATAAGAGAGATAACTAATGAGAACCTAACTAATGGGAAAAAATGGAAACACTGGCAGATTTTATTTTCTTGGACTTCAAAATCACTATGGACAGTGACTGCAACCATGAAATTAAAAAGATGCTTGCCCCTTAGAAGAAAAGTTATGACAAACCTAGCGTGCGTGCATGAGAAGTCACTTCAGTCGTGTCTGACTCTTTGCGATCCCATGGACTGTAGCCCGCCGGGCTCCTCTGTCCATGGGATTCTCCAGGCAAGAATACTGGAGTGGGTTGTCATGCTCTTCTCCAGGGGATCTTCCTGACTGAGGAATCGAACCTATGTCTCTCTTATGTTTCCTGCATTGGCAAGTGGGTTCTTTACTGCTAGCACCACCTGGAAATCCCTAACAAACCTAGACAGCATATTAAAAGCAGAGACATCACTTTGCTGACAAAGATCGGTATAGTCAAAGCTATGGTTTTTCCAGTAGTCATATATCGATGTAAGAGTTGGACTACAATGAAGGCAGAGTGCCAAAGAATTGATGCTTTCAAACTGTGGTGCTGGAGAAGACTCTTGAGAGTTCCTTGGACAGCAAAGATTCAAACCAGTCAATCCTAAAGGAAATTAACCCTGAAATTCATTGGAAGGACTGATGCTGAAGCTGAAATTCCAATACTTTGGCCACCTGATGTGAAAAACTGACTCATTGGAAAAGCCCCTGATGCTGGAAAAGATTGAAGGCAGGAGAAGGGGACGACAGAGGATGAGATGGTTGGATGGCATCACCGACTCGGTGGACATGAGTCTGAGCAATCTCCGGGAGTTGGTGATGGATAAGGAGCCTTGGCGTGCTGCAGCCCATGGAGTCGCAAAGAGTCTGACAGGACAGAGCGACTGAACTGAAACTGACAGTTCGCATGGGAATGGCATGATAAATACTGATTTGTTTCCTTTATTTGCTAGTTTTCAAAATAACAAATTGGTCCCCTAGCATCTTTCAACGGTGACCAATTAATTTTTTTTAAGTTGAATATGTGGATGAAAACATGTTTGACATGCTTCAGTCCATGACTATTACTATTATACTTAGATCGTCCCATCTTTAGCCAATGGGATTCTAAGTTGGCTATCGAGGCTTTCTAACAGGACTCTCATCTTTGGTAGCTTCCTTGCTATCTAGTATGGCGATGTTCCAAGTTCATTTCATGATTTTCCTGCCCTAGACCTGGAACCAGACAATTCTTCAAGGATCCCTGTATCCTTTTAGTGCAAATAGTATTTCAAAACCACAGTCTAGTTCATTACTACTGGGTTAGTTTTCATTTCCAAGTCATTTCAATGGACAGAGTTAGTTTTTGTTTTTTTTTTTTTTTACCCTTTAAGGAGATATAAATGATATATAAGAAACTGAACATATTTAAAGTCTGTGAATCCCTCAGCACAATGAAGACAGTGAACATAACCACCATCCCCAAAAGTTGTCTTGGGCCCCTTTGTAATTTCTTCCTCCTCTACCCTCTTTAGCCACTTCTACACTCATTCCTTAGGCAACTATTTGTTTGTTTTTAAAGACTGGGCTTCCCTGGTGAGTCAGGTGGTAAAGAATTTGCCTACAATGCAGGATACCCAGGTTCCATCCCTGGATCAGGAAGATTCCCTGAAGAAGGGAATGGCTACCCACTCCAATATTCTTGCCTGGAGAATCCCATGGACAGAAGAATCTGGTAGGTTACAGTCCATCAGGTCACAGAGTTGGGCTGAGCAACTAACAGTAACTAAAGATAAAATATATCCTCAATTCATAATCAATTCAAACTCAAGACCATATGGGGGTATTACACAATTACTCATTTGCTTTATTCCATATTATAGCTAGTGCTTCTTAAATGTTCCCTTTGGCACTTTATCCCCTCCCCCCTTTATAAAGGGTGTGAAGAATTCTTCACCACAATTTTCCCTTCTAATATTTACAAAGAGTAGAGACAGATCTTTTAATCTTGAACTGCCAAGAGGCCTATGGTTATGAGTCCTCAGTAACTTCTGGAAGGGGTCTGAGCAGGCATGATCTGGGAACCAAGCTGTGCAAAGGATTATCCTGAAAGACATGTCCTGGCTTCCATGTTCAACATGTCTTGGTTTCAGGAGAAGAGTATACCTTTTAACAGTAATGATAATAACAAACAACAATAGCTGGTAGCAATTATCAAGTGAAATATGCTAAGCCAGGAACTTTGCATAAATTATCTCATTTAACCAACCCAACACTACCTTCCTAGGCAGACACTCCCTTTCTGCATTCAAGAAAACAAATTTAGAAAAGTCAAATCACAAAAGCTACTAGGCCTAAGGTCATAAATCTACTATGACGCAGAACAGGGATCCAAAGTTCTGAATTTTCTGGGTCCAAAGCTTGAGCTCTTCCCTTTTACCCTTCTTCCAATCCTTTACCTGGGTAATATTCTCCAAGGGGGTCACCTAGAATCACACTCAAGTTCAAGTGAAGATGTTATCTAAGGGAGACACCATCTGTTCCAAGAATGTACTTAATTGTTTCTTTGTTCAGGCAGTCATTTTCTTGATTTTTTCCCCCTCTTGGCTGGGTTGGGCAGACTGTTCTAACACAGACCAGGTTACTTCCTTGTGCCCTGAGACCCATATGATAAAGTTCGAACCCCTCAGCCCCAACTGCAGGTCCTTCTACACATTGGCCCCTGTACTTCTGAGCCACGGTGAAGTCTCTCTTGGAAGTTTTTCTTGGATTCCACACAGATCTCTAGCACAACTTTAATGCATTTATTGGTTTACACATCTTCCCCCTTCTTGTAGGTCAGGTACTATGTCTTTATTCATCTCTGTATCAACAGGACCCGGTGTGTGCAAACATGGCATAAGATAGACCCTAGTGAACGCTTCCTCAACATCTTTTCAAGCCCCAGTGTCCTCCTCAGAGAAATGGAGGTACCAACACCCACCTAGGGGCAAAGAGGGGAAAGGGGTTAAATCTGAGATAATGTCTGAAAAGGACTTGGAGTACTCAGGACTTAGTAAGTACTTAAGAAATGATGTCTCCTATGATTACTATTATATGATACATATAATACATACCTATATATACTCCATAGTGTTGTTATTAATAAACAAGTGAATGAGAGAATTAGTAAGCAAATACATGAATGAATGAGGTCACTCTATGCCAATTTAAATTCTAACTTTGGTTCAGGTAGGAGTGGACTTTAATATTCTTTGTCCTATGGAGAGGAATGACTAAATGTATTATTGTATTATTTTTTGTTTTCTTCTTTCTATTTTAGAGTAAATCCAACAGCACGTGAAAACTTCATCCAAAAAGTTCTTTTGATTCTTAGACAAGGATTCATGCAGGTGAGATGGAAGGTGATAAGATAAAGACTATTTCATTTTTCTGCATTGGATTTGACTTCTTGATCACCTTTCTGTGGGTGAACCATAAAGACACAAAGAGAAGTAGGTTAAAAAACCAATGTGATCAAGAGAATGAAGAAAGGAATTCCCAACAGTATCTAAACAGCCTGGAAATGAACCACCTAGAGTGAAGTAGAGCAGAAGGCTGGGAAATGGAGGTGAAACTGATAGATTATGTAAAGTGACTGAATGTACTGGGAGAATTTGGAGATAGACTGTGATAAGTATATTAAAAAAGGAAAAAAAGAAAACAAGTAGATTGAAAAAGAGACTTAGTTCCAGCGACAGCAAAGAGTTTTGCAAGAAACAAAAACAGTGAAAGTATATTCTGTAGCTCATGGTAATGGTGTTGATGGTATAATAATACTGATTAAGGAACCAGCCAAAATCACAATAGAAACACATTGGCAGGATGGGAGAGGGACAGTGTGTGCATGTGTGAGTCTAGTCCTCACCTTTCTGTGAGAATTCAATAGATAATGCCGAACACTAGAAAATCAAGAGCACCAGGGTATTTAAACATATGGAGGAAAACAAATAACAAAACAGTTAAGAAAGTGGAAAGTGTTGCTGTGGAATAGGCAAGGGGGTCTGGAAGAGCGCAATTTTTGTAACAAGCTGTTAGCTGAGTTCTCATAAATGTTTTATTAAGAGAGATATAAGATCAAGAAAGCTTGGAGCTGCTGCTGCTGCTAAGTTGCTTCAGTCGTGTCCGACTCTGTGCAACCCCATAGACGGCAGCCCACCAGGCTCCCCCGTCCCTGGGATTCTCCAGGCAAGAGTACTGGAGTGGGTTGCCACTGCCTTCTCCAAAAGCTTGAGACTACTGATTAAAAAGATAGCCAGGATTTCACGTAGAGATAGATGTTTGTGGAAGACTTTGCAAATCCCCTGAAGTACATTCATAATTCCATCATGTAGCCCACCATCTGCCACCAGGACTTGAAAAGTCCAAATATGGCCATGTGGTTCCCTGTTTAATATGGTTCATGGATTCCCACCACTTAGATACTAAAGTGGTTTTGTTTAGAAAATTCCTTCATGGTTTGTCCAGGAATCTTCTCTAGGTTCGTCCCTCCTAGAGCCCCTCACATGCTTCCTTGACCTCCTGCCATGTTACTTGCTGCATCTGAGTCTTTGCCTCTGCTGCTCCCGACCGGGTCGGGAAGATCCCCTGGAGAAGGGAATGGCAACCCCCTCCAGTATCTTGCCTGGAAAATCCTATGGACAGCGGAGCCTGGAGGACTGCAGTTCATGGGGTCACAAAGAATTAGGACCTGACTTAGCAACTGAACACGCACGTACATGTTTGTATTGTGTTGAGCTTAATGCTTGGCACAGAGTAAACACTAAATTGGTAGCCATTATTATTATAAACAAAGTGAAAGTGTTAATCGCTCAGTTGTCTCTTTGCGACCCCATGAACTGTAGCCCTCGAGGCTCCTCTGTCCATGGAATTCTCTGGGTGAGAATACCGGAGTGGTTTGCCATTCCTTTCTCCAAGGGATCTTCCTGACCCAGGGATAGAACCCAGGTCTCCCGCATCGCAGGTGGATTCTTTACCGTCTGAGCCACCACTTAACATTGTTAGCTATATAAGTGAAATAATGGGTAAAAGAGTAAATGCATGAGTAAATGTAGTGACCTAAGGAAAAATCTCCCCACTCCTGCTTTTCACTCAACCTAGGAAAAACTATAATGGAACCTTTCCCCTACACTGGGAATATTTATTTCTATTTCTCAGTCTTTGGCCACAAGTTTCTTTTTCTCCTGTTTTTGTTCTACTAGCAGGCACGTCAGAAATGTTGTGGGAGCTTCCAAGTTCCTACAGGGAAAAGAGTTCATCAGTGCTTGATGGTGAGAAGGAAGAGTCAGTCGAATTCTGTTTCCATTCTCCATTCCTCTCTTCTTTTTCCTTCCTGTGGGGGAAACAAAAAAGACATTTACAAAAATTGGCTCAAAACTTCACTGTGATCTCTTCAAAGGTTTCCCTAGAATCTTGATAAGTATTGAAAGAAAAAGTTTACAAATCAGCCAAAACACTGGCAATAGCAAATAACTGAAGCAGAGTGCTGAACACATGGCAATGACTCCCTCATTCATCTGCTAAGTACTGACTGAGGATCTGTTGGGTGCTAAGCCCTGGAGGGAAAAAAAAGGTCATCTAGGGCAGTATTCCTGACCTCAAGGACAAATCTCAATTTATGGACAAGCAAATCTGTGACTAGAATATGCTATGTTCTGTGGTATGTGATCAGGAAAGCACAGGACAATACCCTGAGTGGGTAAATCAGGGAAGACTTCCTGGAGGTGATGTCTGAGCTGGGTTTTAAGGGTTACTGAGGGGTTAGCTAGATTAAGAAGTAGGGTGAAAAGCTGTAAACTGAAAGGGTGGGGGAGGGATAGAATGGGAGTTTGGGATTAGCAGATATAAACTATTATACATAAAATGAATAAATGACAAAGTTTTACTGTACAGCACAGGGGACTATACTCAATATCCTGAGACAAACTGTAGTGGAAAGAATATAAAAAAGAATTTATTTTTATGTATAACTGAATCACTTTTCTGTACAGCAGAAATTAACACAACATTGTAAATCAACTATACTTCAATAAAAAAAAGAAGTAATTGAAAGATAGTCATGTCTGAGGGAATAATAACAATATTGGTGAATTAGATTAGTTGGCTTTTTGTATTTCTGAGAATCTAATCTGGATAGCAGAAAGACTGCTAATGAGTCACCATTGAATTTACAGGATTCTGTGGCTCAAACAGGTAGGCCTCAAGCTAAACTATTATTTTTAAAATGTGAAGGAAGGAAGGAAAATTTGCTTCCCAGTTTGAAGTAAAATTTCACCTAGAAGGTTGAAAGTTTTCCTTCATTAAATTTCTCAAATCATTATGCTTTGGTTTCTTTACCTCTGAAATGTAGAGTATAACACCATCTATCTGTGGTAGAGATGGTTATTTAACAACTCATCCACTCTTACATTAAGATGGTAATGTACCCAGATTTAAAAAACAAACAACTAATTTCCCAGTCTCCTTTGAAGCTAACATCACCGTGTGACTAATATCTGGCCCTTGAAATAAATTGGTAATGTTATATGATATTTCCAAGGAGGTTATTAAAAAGGGAGAAGTTAAAAGAAATTGACTACACATGGGCATGAGGGATCTTTCTAGGGTGATGAAAAAGTTCTAAAGCTAAATTGCAGTAATTGTTGCAAATCTCTGTAAATTTACTAAAATCACTGAATTGCACTGGCAAAGTGGGCAAATGTTAGGTAAGTTGTACCTCATTAATATTATAAAATCATAATCATTTTTATTTTAACAAAAGAACATTTTAAATATTTTAAAACAATGTTTATTAAAAAGAAAGAAATTGCTGTAGCCATGCATTCACGTTCTAGCAATGAGATGTAAGTGGAAATGTTGTTTGGGACTTCTGGAAATGCTCCTTAAAAGAGAATGTGGCTATAGATTAAAAGTAAATGAATGAAGAAAAATACACCATGCTAATACTGATCAAAAGAGAGCAAGGGTAACTATACTAATTTCAGACAGAGCAGATTCAAAAGCAAAAAAAGTTATCAGGGATAAAGAAGGACATTATATAATGATAAAGTGGTCAGTTCTCCAAGAAGACATAACAATTCTTACTGTATTGCTCCTAACAAAGCAGCATCAAGCTACACAAGGGAAAAACTGCTTGAAAACAAGGACAAATAGGTGACTCCAATATCATAGTCAGAAACTTCCACACTCCTCTAATGGGAAATGGACAGATCCAGCAGGCAGGTAATCGGTAAGGACATACTTGAGCTCAACAATACCATAATCAACTGGATGTAATTGACATCTGTAGACTGCATCACCCCAAACAGCAGATTATACAGTCTCTGAAAGCTCACATGTAACATTCACCAAGACAGACCAAATTCTGGGCCAAAAAAATATACCTAAACAAATCTGAAAAAAGATAAATCACATTTTGCCTACTCTCAGACCAAGATGGAATCTAACTGGAAATCAATAGCAGAGAGAGAGAGCTGGAAAATCCCCAAATACTTGGAGATTAAACAACATACTTCTAAACAACACATAGGTCAAAGAAAACTCAAGAGAAATTGCTATAAAACTCATCAAATCCTCCTGGGTTTGGACACACAGTTTCGAGGACAGGCACCTACTGTGTCCCCACTTCACCTGGCAAACGATAAGTCTCTTCTTTTCTACTTCATCCAACACTCTGTCTCTGGGGTTCGATTTGGCACTGGTGTTCAGAAGCTGAGCTTTCGGCATCACCATCAGAGACTTTTACGAGGCTTAGTTTATGGAGGCTGGGAAAGGGTGTCTCTCTTTCTTTCAGGTCATACACTATAAGGACATAGGCTTGGGGCTGTTCTTGGCGCTCTTTCTTTCAAGGGCAGTTCAGTTCAGTTGCTCAGTTGTGTCTGACTCTTTGCGACCCCATGAACCGCAGCACGCTAGGCCTCCCTGTCCATCACCAACTCCCAGAGTTTACCCAAACTCATGTCCACTGAGTCGGTGATGCCATCCAACCATCTCATCCTCTGTTGTCCCCTTTTCCTCCTGCCCTCAATCTTTCCCAGCATCAGGGTCTTTTCTTTCAAGGGCAGAAGTAGCTTGAAAAGCAAGCCAGCACACAGGAACAGAGGGTCATAAAAGAAAGGGAGACGACTTCCCTGGTGATCCAGTGGACAAGAATCTGCCTGCCAATATACGTGACTCCTGTTGGATCTCTGGTCCAGGAAGATCTCACATGCCTCAGGGCAACTGAGCCCGAGAGCCAAGAGCCACAACTATCACAAGTACTGAGCCGCCCCCAACCCCTGCGCTCTGGAGCCTGCAAGCACCGCAACTAATGAATCCCATGTGCCCTAGAGCCCAGGGTCTGTAACAAAAGAAGCCACCACAGTGAGAAGCCCTTGCCCTGCAATGAAGAGTAGCCCCTACTCACTGCAACTAGAGAAAGCCCACGTGCAGCAACAAAGACCCAGTAAAGCCTACCTAAATAAATTAAAAATTTTTTAAAGAAACAAAGAAAAGGAAAGAATCTGTAAAAATCTTTGAGCCTTCAGGTCTATCATACCTGCAGCCAGTCTGTCTGTGGCCTTTCCAGTTACAAAAACCATGAGATTTTCCTTCCACTCAAGCTGGTTTGAGTTGGTTTTGTGGCACTTGCAAGCTAAGACCTCTGACTCAAACAGTTCATAAAGTACAAGTATTTGGCATAGAGGAAGTACAAGGTCATTGGTAGCCCTTATAGTTACCATTAATAATAATAAAAATAAAGTGAGAATTGAGTGATTAACACATAAAAGTGAGTGGACTTTTATAAAAATATTATATATATATATATCTTTCCATGTATTAAGAATTCCTACAATGTTCACATTTCTGCTTTTCCTATGGCCTTTGTTCAAACAAACCTCAAAATAAACTCAGTCTCCCTCTGATAAATTCTTCTGGATTTCTTTTCAGGAGTATCCTCAAAGAGGGTTGAAGCCTGGATGAACGTGTGGTTTGCCTTTTTTTTGTCTTTTGCTCTTTGATCAATATTCTTCACCTCCCTGTGGGAAAATCACAAAGACACATGGAAGAAGACTAAAGAGTCAGCATTGTCTTTTTACTCTTTACTCTGTCTTCGCATTAAAAAGTGGCAGATCTTTACAAATTCACTCATTACATCTGTCAAGAGCAACTGACTGAAGCAGACAGTTGGCCACACAACAGCAACTCAGTCACCAAGCTCCTGCTCTGTGCTGGGAGTCATACGGCCCTGGGGGATACAGAGAAATAAGACATTGTCCCTGCCTCAGCAGAATGTACTCAAATTAAGAAGACAGGTGAGGAAAACCAACCATCTGAGAGAAAGCTGAAGCATGAACTTGAGGCGAGCGGAATTCAGTTTGGGGTTCTGCCATTTGCTGTGTGTCCTTGAGCAAGTTAGTTAACCTCTCCTTGCTAGTGTACTCATCTCAACATGGTAACAATAGAACCGAGTATAATGTTGAGGGTAAATTGAGTTACGTAGGTCACGCGATTAGCACAGGGCCTCGTAGTAACACACAGGAAGTGCTCAGTAAATGTCAGTTTCTGCTGCTGCTATTATGATAGGAGACGCTTTTCAGTGGAATTGGGAAGTATACCAGTTGACCTTTGAAAAGTGAGTAGACCTCTATTCAATGAAGAAACAAGTTATGGACATTCAAGGTAGTCAAAATAGCAATAAAAATACATTCAAGTGAATTAAGATGGTGTCATATATACTTCTCTGCTGCTATGGAATAGATGTAAAAAGACTGGTCGCAGGAAACTACTGTTGACCTTGGCCTGAACCGGTGGTTATTCCAACGTCTTACCCCAAGTCAAAAGAAAAAAATCATGTTGACACAACATTCTCACTTTTGGCATCCTTTTTTCCTAACCTTCTGAAGCCAGCTTCTGCTTGCAGTAGAGAGGGAAACAAGCAGCAAACCGCACTTGTCTTCGTTGTGATGACATTTTCTAACAGGAAAGCTTGGACATAAATCCTTGATAGTATTTTCTACCGGAGAAAGGAAAGGGCAACCCACTCCACTATTCTTGCCTGGAAGATTCCATGGACAGAGGAGCCTGGCGGGCTACAGTCCATGGGGTCACAAAGAATCAGACATGACTGAACAACTGAGCAGTATTTCCTATATTGTCATTTCTTGGGATTTTGAAGCCTATACAACTCTTGTTGTTGAGTTGCTAAGTCATGTCCAACAATTTTGCGATCCCACGGACTGTAGCATGTCAGACTCCTCTGTCCACGGGATTTCCCAAGCAAGAATACTGGAGAGGGTTGCCATTTTCTTCTCCAATACCTGTCTTAGGCGCCTATTTTCCACTAGTAAGAGCACCTTTAGCTTGTATGACAGGGTCATATGGCGAAACATTTCATAAAATTCTGCAAAGGGTGTTTTGAATTGCGGGTGCTTGGCCCCCATACAAGTCTAAGGGTCACGGCTCTGACTCACAGGAAACGAAGTTCTGCAGCAGCGACTGATCCCGCTCTTTCATTGCAGCTCCAACTGCATGTGCTAACTAGGTTCCTCCCCCACCTAGAGCAGAGATCCCTGCAAGATAGCTCCTGGATTGCCTTTTCTTTCTTTGTATATTTATTTACTTTATTTTTATTTATTTGTTTGTCTTGGGTCCTAGCTGTGGCACGTGTGCTCAGTAGTTGCAGCACACAGGCTTAGTAGCTCTGAGGCATGTGGGATCTTAGTTCCCCGACCAGGGGTCAAATCTGCATCCCCTGCACAGCAAGGCAGATTTTAAACCACTGGACACCAGGGGAGTCCCCGGATTGCCTTTTCTAAGGAACACTGCTCTAGGCCTCCCCAGTAGCAAACTTTCCAACTCCAAGACCTGGTGCTGCTTTGGATCCTGCAGTTTTTGGGGAATGAGGTCACATGTATTACCTCTGCTGTTGCTGCTGCTGCTAAGTCACTTCAGTCGTGTCTGACTCTGTGTGACCCCATAGATGGCAGCCCACCAGGCTCCCCTGTCCCTGGGATTCTCCAGGCAAGAACACTGGAGTGGGTTTGTATGACCTCTAAGAGCCGTCATTTGCTGAGCACTTCCTGTGAGCCAGGTACCAACCTAGACATCTCCTTTAACCCACACAACTACTCTGTTAGTAGTGTCTTTGCTTTACAGATGGGGTATCCAAGACTCACATGAGCTAAATGATGGACCTAATTCATAGAGAGGGTGAGACAGAGCTGTGCCTGCAGCTTCAGTCTGACCACCTTCAATCCCAGTGCTCCAAATGGATATGCCACATTACAGATGCTGTGCTCAGTCACTCAGTCATGTACGACTCTGCAACCCCGTGGACTGCAGCCTGCCAGGCTCCTCTGTCCTTGGGAATTCTCCAGGTGAGAATACTAGAGTGGGTTGCCACGCCCTCCCTCCAGGGGATCTTCCCAGGCCAGGGATCAAACGCAGGTCTCCCACAGTGCAGGTGGATTCTTTACTGCCTGAGCCACAAGGGAGGCACATTAGGGGAACAAGTGGTAATTGACATCCCCGAAGAGTCCTAGCCCACCTACAACTAATATTCCACACGGGCATTTGTCATCTTCCATTATTGTTATGGAATAACAATAAAGACTGTTCAAAAATTTAAACATATATAAAAGTAAAGAAAGTTATATAATTAACATCATTTACCCATTATCTTGCTTCAAAAGTTATCAATATGAAGTCAATCTTGATTCTCCTTTGTTTCCCTGTCCCCATGCCAAATGGGTCAATTTAAGGCAAATCTTAGACACTGTGTCATTTCAGCCATAAATACTTCATAATATATCTAAGACACAACTCTTTAAAAAATAACTACAAACTTATTGTAATATCTTTAAGAAAGGAACACTCTAATAAAAGAAATTTCTTAATATCACTTAAAACCAGGTCAACGTTCAAATTTCCCCAGTTATCTCATAATTGAGATAATTATCTCAACTGGTTGACTTAAGTCCAGATCCAAACAATGTTTTGATTAACATATCTCTCCAGTGTCTTCTAAACAACAACAGCTCCTCCTCCCTCCTCTTCTATTTTCTTTGCTTTTCATGTGTTGAGGAAACCGGTTTATCCAGTTTATTTGTCCTATAGAATTTCCTATTCTAGATTCACCAATTGCACCCCTGGAGATACAGATATATGTGCCCAGGAAAAAAGACTGGATGGATTTATAGAAAAATATTGGCAATGTGAATGTGTACCTGTAGGTGTTTTTCCAGGTTCTATGTTTTCATTGTGAATAAACGTTTTTGTAGTCAGGAAAAAAAATAACTTGTAAAAAAAAAAAGACCTGGTCTCTGTTATTGTGGAATTTACATTCTGAACGCACGGGCTACAGGGCTGGACCCCAGTTACAAATTAGCGTGACATGCTGCAATAGACAAATGCTGGAACCACGCCTCTTCCCCTCAAAGGCCCCTTAAATACCTGAGGAAGTTGTCCTGCAGCTCCTTCAGGTACTCGTCAAAGTAATTCCACTCACTCCAGTGAAGCCAGTTCAGCTGGTGAAAGTTTTCCCTCCGCTTCTTCATGTTGCTCAGTGTCAGGTTGATGACCTCAGCATAGGTCAGGGTGGACTCAGTGGCTTTAATGTCAAGGAAAACCCCACACCGTCACTTGGCATTGACTCAGCTTTGTTGGTGGGATATGTCCAGGGCATGGGGAGGAGGGAGGTGAGATGCCCGAGTGGGGAAACTGACCTGCTTCTAGAAATCTGAGCAGGAAACCCTCCATGGCCTTGATCGTGGCCTGCTTGGGAAAGAAAAAGCCTAACCTCTCCATGGCTCGGCCACTCTCCCATCTTTAATAAAGTCCTTCTCCCCTCCTGCTGATGGGAGGGCTGTGTGCTATGCTCAGTCGGTAAGCTGTGTCTGATCCTTTGCAACCCCATGGACTGTAGCCCGCCAGGCTCCTCTGTCCATGGGATTTCCCAGGCAGGAATACTGGCGCAGGTTGCCATTTCCTTCTCCAGGGGATCTTCCTCACCCAGGGACTGAACCCACATCTCTTGCGTCTCATGCATAAGCAGGCAGATTTATTTTTTACCACTGCATCACCTAGGAAGCTCCTGGAAGGCCTAGAAGCGCTTATTTTAGACTCCCATCTAAAATTCTTACTCTATTATCAAAGTGGTGAATAGAAAGGGATTCCAACTTTCCTTTCCTTTCCTTTCAGGCCCAATTCTGATTCCCTATCTCATGTTTGTATTAATATGGTGAAAAGTTCTCTCTACCTTCCCCTCCCTTCCACCCCTTCTGAACTGGTCAGAATCTCAGTTACACTCATCACGAGCTGTGGGACATCAGACAATGTATGCCACCCTCTGTGCCTCCATTGCCATATCTATAAAATAGGGATAATAATACCTACCTCAGATGCTGTTAATGATAATAATGATGGTTACTACTTTTTTTAGTACCAGCTCTATGCCATTTAATCCTGGTCACAACACTATTGATTTGGTGTGACTATCCTCATTTTAGGAATGAGCTGATAAAGATACTGAGCTTAGAGTTGAAGGTGCGCACATGAGATCTTGAAGCCAGTGGGCTATTGAACTGGGACTCAAATGCAGGGGTGGGTATCCCCAACCTAGGCTCTTTCTACTACACTACACTGTCCTTACAGAGGACAGTGATGAGGTGATATAAGGGAAAGCATTTTATAAATAACAAAGTACTGTGCCGACAGGTAGCATTCACTCAATCACTTGTTACCTGCCAGGAGCTGTACCTGTTCTCTACATTACAACCCTATGAGGCAGGTACTGTTATCCCCATTTTATAGGTGAAAAAATGAGGCTCAGAGAGAAGCTGGAATTTGTCTAAGATCACTCAGCTGGTAAGCAGTTGAGTTGGTTCCTGAATCCGGGTCTATTTGATCCCATGTTCTGACCCTCAGTGGAAACTGCTAAGACTCAGACACCAACACATATCACACCTATTTTCTAAAGATATGGGTTTTGACCATATCTTTACGATAAATGTCAATGGGGCCAGGAATTTGCTAAGGGGTCTTGCGGAGGGGTGTGTGTGTGTGAGGAGGATGCTAGAAGAAACACACACCTAGACACCAAAATTCCTGATCAATATATACGGTGGGGTCAGCGGGCATCTGGGTGGCATTAGTAAATTGCAAAGTATGTTACAGTCCCTAAGTAGCCCATTCTTTATGGTAGATAGGAAGAGATTTTGCACACAGGGAAATCTGACTTGCCCAGGGTCCCCCACAGCATGAGGCAGGTTTTGAATTAAAATGAGCAAGATTCTGACCCATAGGCATGTATCAATGGTCACCCTTGATAGGTCCCTACTATGTGTCAGGTGCTGTGCCGAGGGTTAGATGTGTCTTCCTTCACCCTTGCTTCAGGGTAGGGGAAGCAGGGATCTGGAGTGGTGTGTGTCTAACCCACGGTGGAAAGGATATGGGATGGTCTTGGTTCTTTCTCTTCTGACCATCAACAGGTCTTGGCCATGCTGCTGCAGGGTGGAGTAGTTCAGGAGGAAGTACACAATCAGAGGGCTCTTCCCATAAATGTTGAAGAGGTTTGGAGTCAGCGGAGGGCTTTTGCAGGCAGGGTAAGACTGAGTAGGAAAGAGAGAGGAGTAAAATAAAGGATATTGTCATTTTTACAGTATGTAATAAGAAATGTAAAAGTACCCATATCTTTTATCTAGGAACTCATTTTAGGATGCTACCCTAAGGAAAATTACCCACAAGCAAAAAAGATTTAGGCACTACGATGTTTACTGCAGTGATAATTACTACAGCAGAAGATTGGAATAATCTAAATGTTCAAGGAGATGTTGATATCTCTACCCAAAGGAATAGTATGCCACTATTAAAATGTTTACTAAGAGTTGGCACTAAAATACAGTTTTAGATGCAATAGTGATTTTAAAAATCAAGATACAAAATTAGGTAGATAATATTATGTATATTGTATAAAATAAATATAATTATATGAAATAAATCAAACAAAAAAAGATAGATGAGAGACTAGAAGCCTAGTTCCTAAAATGTCAGCAACTCACTCAGCAAATATATAGTGGGTGACTACCATGTATACACACTGATCTAGACACTGGCATATCAGCCGATAATAGGACACATTCCAGCCCTAAAGGGCTTGTATTATAGTTGAGAGAAAAACAACAAACTAAACAACAAGTAAGAAAGTACATGACACTATGGAATAATAAGGGCTTCAGGTAAGAATCAAGCAGATCAAGGGGTGTGGGTGGTGGTATGGGAGACTGGGGAGGAGAGGAATCTTTTCCATGGAGTGGTCAGGGAGGGCTGCCTTGAGGAGGAGTGATCCTGGCAGACCCTGAACAATGGAAGGAAGATCTGGGCGATGTTCCAGGCAAGGGGGACAGCAAGTGCAAGAGAACCCCCAGACAGACAGGGGCTTGCTGTGGCTGAGGGATGGAAAACAGGCCCGCATGGCTCAAAAGAGAACAAATGATGACGCTGAAGAAGGAGTGGGGTCTCCGGGCCACGGAAAGGAGCTAGAATTTTCTAAGTGTGGCTGAAGCCATCGGGAAGGTTTCGAGCTGGGTTACAACATGATCGGATTAATTTTTTTCTAAAGCTCCCTTCAACTGATGTGTGGAGAAATGACTGCAGTGGGTGAGCAATGGAGACAAGAAGAGCCCTTAGGAGACCTCTACAGTGGTTTGGTTAGTGCTGGGGCTGGGGCTGGGTAGTTGGGAGGGAGGTGAGAAGTGATGGAATTTGTGATTATACTGTAAAAGCAGAATTGGCAGGATTTATTAACGGAATCAAAGTAGGTATGAGAAAGAGGGGGAGTCAAGGATGACTCTAAAGGGTTAGGTGCCAGGTGCCCAGCTGGGAAAGTCTGGGGAAGAAAAGGTTGACAGAGTAGAACAATCCAGAGGTTTGTTTGGGATGTTCTGTATTTGAGATGCTGAATAGATATCAGGAAAGAGAACTGGCAGGGGCTGACAGTGATTTTTTTTCTTTCCTTATATTCCTCTGCCTTTTCTCCAAAATCTCTGTAGTGATCGTGTACTACTTTTGTTATTTTTTGTTGTTGTTATTTTTTAAAACAAGTTTTATTTTGAAGAAGTGGTTATAATTTAACCAGACAAAAATTCTGTCTCATGAATAAATGCTGTAGTAGCACCTAACCACATTATTCTCTAACCCTATTTACTTTGTTTTATTTTACTTTATTTTTTAATTAAAAAAACACATGTATTTATTTACTAAATATTTATTTGGCCGCACCAGGTCTTAGTTATGGCATGTTCTTTTAGTTTAGTTGCAGTATATGGGATCTTTTTTAGCTGTCGCATGTGGGATCTTTAGCTGCAGCACGTGGAATCTAGTTCCCCAACCAGGGACCAGACCTGGGCCACCCCACCCCCCACCCCCTGGCATTTGGAGGGTGAAGTCTTAGCCACTGGACCACCAGGGAAGTCCCTAATCATATTCATTTTCATTGCTTAATGAGATTTCCTTCATCTATAGCAGGCTCTGGAGAAGGCGATGGCACCCCACTCCAGTACTCTTGCCTGGAAAATCCCATGGACAGAGGAGCCTGGTAGGCTGCAGTCCAGGGGGTCGCGAAGAGTCGGACACGGCTGAGCGACTTCACTTTGACTTTTCACTTTCATGCATTGGAGAAGGAAATGGCAACCTACTCCAGTATTCTTGCCTAGAGAATCCCAGGGATGGGGGAGCCTGGTGGGCTGCCGTCTATGGGGTCGCACAGAGTCAGACATGACTGAAGTGACTTAGCAGTATAGCAGGCTCTCTCCACCTTGGCACTTAGCCATTTGGGGCCAGATAGTCCTTTGCTGTGGGAGACTGTCCTGGGCACTGTAGAAGGCTGAGCGGCATCCTTGGTCTCCACGGAATAGATACTAGTAGTACTTTGCCCCCACACCCAGTTGTGACAACCAGAAATCCCTCCAGACATGGCCAAATGTCTCCTGGGGGGCAAAACTGCCCCCAGTTGGGAATCACTACTCTTTAGCAAGATCCTACTGGTATCACAGAAACTTGGAGTCAGAAGGGAACTCATAGATCATTTAGTCCCATAATTCCTAAAGCCCCATCTCCCAGTGAGGGCCAGTCTGTGCCATTATGAAATAGCAACCCAGTATTCCAGTAATCTTGCCTGGAGAATTCCATGGACAGAGGAGCCTGGTGGGCTACAGTCCATAGGGTCACAAGCAACTTCACACACATGCACACTTATTTGGCTGTGCTGGGTCTTTGTTTCAGCATGCTCTGAGCATCAGTTTCCTCACTAATAAACTAAAGAATAGCAGGAGTAATTGTTTCAAAGGATTGTGACAGTAAAATAAAATACACTGTATGCATAGGTTTAGTATGGTGGTGCTGGTGGCTTAGTTGCTAAGTCATGTCCAGCTCCTGCAATGCCGTGGACAGTAGCTTGCCAGGCACCTCTGTCCATGACATTCTCCAAGCAAGAATACTGGAGCAGGTTGCCATTTCCTTCTCCACAGGTTTAGTATAATGCCTGACATATAGTAAGTGTTTATTACATGTTATTTATCATCACTACCTCAGATAAACCTCATCAGACCACCAGGACCTAGTAATTATTGTCCACATTTTATAGAGTAGGAAATGGAGGCCCAGGGTTCTCTTTCCATTACACCCAGGCTCCTGAGTTTCAAGCAAATAATTTAAATCTGGAGAAATCCAGGCTAAATTGCTCACTCAAACTTGCCCGCTTCAGTCAGTAATTATCTGCAGGAGATTTCCTTACTCTATTAACTGAGTCTACAATCAGAAACACCCCAGTTTTTACTCTGCCATTTTCACAGACCTAAATTTTCCAGCCAGAACTCCTAGCACCTTTTAAGCCATCTCTACTATGAAACTTGCAATCACGTGCTCACCTGCTTAGGAAGCATACTCTCAAGTTCTCTTGCGGCTGATATCCTCTTGACTTGTTTTGTGGGTCTCCTCAAAACCGGAGTCTGATAGGTATGCTCTGTCAGTACAATATTAGCAAAAAATGATCAATAGAATTGTCAGCTAGGATGAGAAAAGGAAACAAGAATTTAAATGACTGTGGATTTTTCATCAGACCATTGAGACCAGAGGCTGTGGAACAACATTGAAAAGTACAGAAAGAAAAGAACTGTCAACCCAGAATTCTATATCCAGAAAAAACATCCTTCAAAAATGAAGGTGAAATAAAGACATTATCAGAAGAAAGAAAACCAAGAGAACTAATTAAGCAGGCCTATTTTAAATGGAGGATTTTTTTTTGGTGGAGGGAGGGGATGTAAGAAGGAAAATGATTCCAGAGGGAAACCTGGAACTTCAGAAATGAAGGAAAAGCAACAGAAACTGTAAATACCTGGTTATCTATCATAAGTACAATATATACAGTAATACAGAATATAAACAATAAATATATAATATATATTGTAAACATATCTGGTTGTATGTAGTAAATATAATACTGTATTTTCTCCTCTTACATTCTTTAAAATACGTATGATGATCACTTTGGAATACTGTATGGCAGTTCCTCAAAATGTTAAACATAAGACCCAGCAATTCCACCCTTGGTGTACATATATCCAAGAGAAATGAAAACATATATCTACACAAAACATTTGCATATGAATTTTCACAGCAGCAATATTTATAATAGTTACAAAGTACAAATAACTCAAACAGGAAAAAATAAAATCACTATATCTAAAACAGTTGTGGAATGCTTAGTGTTCAGAAGAAACTCTATAACATTTTTCATATTAGCAAAAGGCGTTTCATTTCTACTCAGTTCAAAATATTTTCTAATTTCCTTTAATTCTTCCTCTTTGACTCATACGTCTACATTAATTGAATATATATGTAGATTTGGGGGACTTGCAAAGTCTCCCACAAATATTTACCTCTATTTGGAACCCCCCATACCTCTCAATGAGTGGTCCCCAAGTTTGAGGGTTTTTTTAATGGTTTTACTGAGATATAATTTACATACCTCTTTGCACCTCCCTTTCTCCATCAAGAAAAGAGATTGCTTAACTTTTCAAATACTGATGACGTGTGAAATAATCTAGGATGATACTTAAGAGTTATGTTCTAACACAGTTTTCTTAGGTTCTGTATTTGTCTATTTGGCACCCATTAATTACAGGGCCAAACTAATGACCAAAGTTGTCTACATCTCCTGCATGAACCAGAGGCCATATCTGACTCTCACAGTTCAGTTCAGTTCAGTCGCTCAGTCGTGTCCGACTTTTTGTGACCCCATGCACGCCAGGCTTCCCTGTCCATCACCAACTCCCAGAGCTTACTCAAATTCATGTCTATCAAGTCAGTGATGCCATCCAACCATCTCATCCTCTGTCATCCCCTTCTCTTCGTGCTTTCAATCTTACCCAGCATCAGGGTCTTTCCCAATGAGTCAGTTCTTCACTCAGATGGCCAAAGTATTGGAGTTTCAACTTCTGCATCAGTCCTTCCAATGAACACCCAGGGCTGATCTCCTTCAGAATGGACTGGTTGGATCTCCTTGCAGTCCAAGGGACTCTCAAGAGTCTCCTCCAACACCACAGTTCAAAAGTGTCAATTCTTTGATGCTCAGCTTTCTTTATAGTCCAACTCTCACATCCATACATGACTACTGGAAAATCACAGCTTTGATGAGATGGACCTTTGTTGGCAAAGTAATGTCTCTGCTTTTTAATATGTTGTCTAGGTTGGTCATAGCTTTTCTTCCAAGGAGCAAGCATCTAACTCTCATACCAAACCAATATTTCTCCTGACTTAAATCATCCCGGTCCAGGTGTCAGACCACTAGAGACAGCCTTTATGCCCTAAAGCCCACCAGAATTATTCAATACAGCCAATTCTATGCTGTTTAAACTGTCATATCTGGCTTTTCCTAAGGAAATTCCAGTAAAGGCTGTGGCCTATGCCTTCCCTTTACTCCCTTCTGCCTCCTGAGAACACTGGAGCTTCCTCCTATAACCCTGATTGGCAAGCTATGCCTCCCATTACTAGGACTGAGAACATGAAGTTTCTTTTAATGGCACTGACCTATGTAGTCACTTAGTCACCTTTGTGTTGGGCTGGCCAAAAGGTTCATTTAGGTTTTCCTACACTATCTTACAGAAAAACCCAAATGAACTTTTTGGCCCACTCAATAAATTAACACCCAGGCACAAACAGGTTTCTAACTCGATAAATTCTGTTTTCTGATGGGGGAGAGGAGCAGTAATCATCTCTCAGGTTTCTTTTTCCAGTGCTGTCAATCTCTCCTCCCCACAGATATCAACACTGTGCTGAACTCACTATCACAAAAGTGGAACTTAATGAGTGATAACCGAACTGAAAAGACAGTTATGTCTTCTCATAAGATGTTACCTACTTCCAAGACCCAAGGCTAGAACCATAAGTGTAAATGAGGACAGCAGATTAGGTTTTTAAAAAAACAACAAGAAACTAGGGTTTTGAAGATAATAACTAAATCAAAAGCCTACATTTCCCCTTTGGGTGGTTAATGTACCTTTTGGGCCATCCACTGAATTTTTCTGGGCAGAACTGGCTCTCTCATTGGTTGAATTCATATCAGCAAACTCCAGGAGAGAGAAAACACACACAAAAATCACAGAAGAACAAATTTAGTAAAACTGGTAGTGAGAGGAATACAAAAAGTATACATGCAATTTCATAGGTATCTTTCCTTGTTCTCAGCAAAGGTACGTAAGGGAGACCTTTCAGGCAGAGCTCAACAACTCAGCCCTCCATCCTGGGATCATGGGGGAAAGAGATGTAGAAAACATGTGAGCTGGGGTTTGAGGCAAACTGGGGTTCTAGTCTCTGCCCTGTCACAGTGGCCTGTGATCTTGGGCAAGTCAATGAATGTCTTGATTGCCTGGTTTCCTCACGGGGTTCTTAAGGGGATTAAGTCAGCTAATGAACGCAGAGCGCAGTTGTCGCTCATGCTTGAAGTGCTCTCTGCAGACACTGCATGGTTGTTTATGCAATCACTCACCACACCTCCTTCAGAAGACATTTCATTGAGCAACTGTGTCTGGCACTGAGCCAAACCTGAAACCTAGTCCCTGCTGAGAGGAGCTATGAGTCTAGCCGGGACGATAATAGGAAACCACAGTTATGCTAAGGTAATTGGAAAGTACCACATATTTGTTACAGAAGTAACATAACTCGGGATTAGGTTTGCACATGAGTGACAGAGACTTGAAATGAATAGTGATTCTATTAGTAGCAATGTCTCTCCCATATAACAATCTGAAGGTAGGCAATTCAGGGTTTATACATTATTTCTCCTGTGATAAATCTTAAGGACTCTGACTTCTTCTAGCTCTGTTCCACTTTTCCTAAGATAGGACCTTCATTCTTAGGGTCCAAGACGGCAACTAGAGCTCCAGTCATCACATTCGCATTCCAAGCAGCAGAACAGAGAAAAGGACAAAGAGATGAAGGAATCTTCTTTTTCTTCTAGGAAGACTCCCAGAAGCTGCCACATGGCACATCTATTTATATCTCATTTACTGGATCTTAGTCACATGGCTACACATGGATGGAAGGAAGGTAAGGAAATGTAACCTTTTCTTTACAGGTTCTCTCTTTTTAAAAAATTATGTTATGTGTGTTACATATTTGACTGCACCTGTTCTTAGCTGCAGCACGTGGGATCTTTAGTTCCTGCATGTGGGATCTAGTTTCCTGATCAAGGATTGAAACCTGGCTCCCCTGCATTAGGAATGCAGAGTTTTAGCCACTGGACCACTTGGGAAGTCTCTCTCTTTTCTACAGGGGGAGGAAACAACAAATATTGGGAAATAGCTGATAATCTGTCACAAGCAATACCAGCAGAGTATTCTAGGAAGCCCCAGCGGGAATGCTTGATTCTGTTTGGGGCAGAGCTGGAGGGCTTCCAAGGAGAGAAGACATTTTCATTCTGTCTTTAAAGATGAGTAGGAGTTTGGCAGTCTTAAACAGATGGCCCACCAAGTGGCAGACAAACAGCCCTCCAGCCTCAACAATCATCACTTTGCTTTTACATAAATATGATATTTGAATGGGAAGAAGAAAGCTAAAAGGACTTCCCATCCACCATGCAGCTGGTTGTCCAACAGCAGCTGCGTTTTACAGTGTCGAAATGGTTACTTGGATTTGTTAGAGAAAAGACATTCGCAGAGCTCAGTGAAGCATCACACTCATTGATTACAGGCTTCAGAGAGCTCTGTCATGGAGCGGACAATAGTCACAAGGAGATGGACTTGGTTGAAGTCATTAGACCTTCGCATTTGTTGGAGAGGCAGTAGGATGATGCAGAAAGAGCTCAGATTAATAGCTTTCTATGTCAGCTGAAGTTAGTCATGTGGCCTAGGGCAAGTTTTCACCAGTTTCAGTCTATTTCTCCTTTTGTTAGATAAAGATAATAATGACCTACCATGCAGGGATGCTGTAAACGCTAGGATAGGATACACACAGAAAATTTGCACATGGTGGACTCTCCAAACTATCTTCCCACCCTCTCTCATGTGTTCTGCTCAGCAACCCCCTCTCTGAGCATGTGAGGCACTGTTGTTGGGATGGGGGCGTAAATTAAGACCCCTCTGGGACCCCTTTCCCACCGCAGCACAGTGGAGATGGGACCGTTCTGCCCTGTCACCCTGCCACTCAGATTCTGCACACTGAAGGCTTAGCTGTGATGGAACAGAGCAGCAGGGAGACCAGCTTTTGAGCCACTGTTGACACTCAATCCTGGGATGCCCAGAGACATCTGCGAGAGATGTGGGCTTGGCAGATCTGGTATCAGCAGGTACAGGAATGAGCGTCAGGAATTTGGGTCATTATTGTTAAATGACCCTTATGTACCTTTGCTCTGGAACTTGAGGAAATTTTGGTTAAAATGAGAAAACATTCTGACAGGACATGGCTAGACAACAATTTATGGGATGGCACCTCTTCCTGGATTGAATCTTTAAGAATTAGTACCAATCATGGGCTTCCCCGGTGGTCCAGTGGTTAAGAATCTGCCTGCCAATACAAGGGACATGGGTTCAATTCCTGGTCCAGGAAGAACCCACATGCTGCAGAGCAACTACACCCGTGCTCCACAACTATTAAACCTGTGCTCTAGAGCCTGGGATCCGCAGCTACTGAAGCCCTTGAGCCCAGAGCCTGTGCTCCACAACAAGAGGAGTCCCAGTTTGCAGCAATTAGAGAAAGCCTGTGAGCAACAAAAACCCAACGCAGCCAAAAATAAAATTAATTAATTTTAAAAATACCAGCCATGATGCCCATTTCATAAACAAGAACACAAAGGCTCAGATTTGCTCTAGAACTGATAAAGCTATCTACCTGATAGGTGGCCTCACCTAGACGAAAATTTAGCTCTTCTGAACCAAGCCTAGTATGTCTTCCCGCCTGGGCCTAGGGCTGCACAGTGGTCATGCACTCGTAGTCTCCATATTTTGTCACAAATATGTAAAACTTGGGAAGAAATTGTTTTTTTTCTGTAACCCTGGCCTCTCCTTCAGTCTAGCCTAGAATGTTTCACTACCCATGTGACATCTCCACTTGCACCTCTCACAGGCATCTTAAAGTTAACAAGTTCAAAACTGAATTCTTGATAGTCTCCTACCCCAGACCCTACACTTTCCATCTCACAAACCCCACACCCTGTTCAGCTGCATAAGCCACACACTGGAACACATCCTTGACTCCTCCCTTTCCTTCTGATCCACCCCACTCCCAAAGCCATCCATTAGCACGTCCTGAAAGATCAATATCCCCAAAACACAGTCTAGGCCTCTCTGCTTCTTGCTTCCTGCTGTCACTGCCTCTTCCTTGAAAAGTCGCTCAGTTGTGTCTGACTCTTTGCGACCCCACGGACTAGTCCATGGAATTCTCCAGGCCAGAATACTGGAGTGGGGAGCCTTTCCCATCTTCAGGGGATCTTTCCAACCCAGGGATCGAACCCAGGTCTCCCACATTGCAGGCGGATTCTTTACCACCAGAGCCACAAGGGAAGCCCTTACACAACTACAAAAGCCTCCTAACTGGTGTCCTGTCTCCTCCCTTCATTATATTCTCCATCTTCAGAAAACAGTGTGATCTTTTAAAAATAGAAATCAGATGTCACTCCCTTATTTAAGCGCATTCCTGTAGCACTGAAATTGTATCCATACACCGTACTGTGGCCAAGCCAACATTGCAGAATATAACCCCTGCTGCTTTTCCAGGATCAATCCCTGCCCCTCTTCCATACTCACCCTGGGCTACAGGATCACTGGCCTTCTCCCTGTTCCCTGAAAATATCAACTCCCCACTTTTGCTTCAGGGCCTTTGCACATGCTGTTCTCATTTCCTGGAAGGTTCTTTCCTTCGCTTTTCTAATGGCTGGCTCCTTCTCGTCCTTTGGTTCTCAACTCATATGGCACATCCTGGAGGTGTCATTTGTCACGCGCTCTCGATGTACTCCATGAGCTTCCCTGGCGGCTCAGACTGTAAAGAATATGCCTCAACGAGGGAGACCTGGGTTTGATCCCTGGGTTGGATGATCTCCTGGAGAAGGGAATGCAACCCATTCCAGTATTCTTGCCTGAGAATTCCATGGACAGAGGAGCCTGGCGGGCTCCTGTCCATGGGGTCGCAAAGAGTTAACTGGACACAACGGAGTCACTAACGCTTTCTTTTTTTTCCCTCCATGTACATAAGACCCAGGCCCCAAAGTGACTGAAAGACTTCAGCTACTCTCCCAGCTTCTTCTGTGACTGAGCGCAGACATTTTACCCAGGCTCTCACCCTCAGATGCAATGCACCTGCCTGAGAATTTAAGATGGAAATGGGCAAGGTGAGGAAGTGAGGAACCAAGCAGACTTCAGCTTCTGGAAAGACTGTAACAGGAGCAACTGGCTTTTCAAGGAAAGAAGGGTAGAGTTCTGAGCATTAGTCCCCTCTACTAGAGGTCAGTGCACAACATTCTTGGTGGCACGGCCTCTGAAACTAATGCCCTGGCCCATCCTGGGGAACCACATACCACTAATACTCTTTATTATAGCACTAATACTAATTATGGGATTGGGGGTAGGAGGAGAAGGGGATGACAGAGGATGAGATGGCTGGATGGACATGAGTTTGGGTAAACTCCGGGAGCTGGTGATGGATAGGGAGGCCTGGTGTGCTGCGATTCATGGGGTCACAAAGAGTTGGATATGACTGAGCAACTGAACTGAATACTAATTATATTACTATTATTCCACTAATACTAGTACCACTAATATTCTTTATTATAATACATTCTTCGTGTTTAAAGCAGCTGGATTAGCTTCTGTGTTTGCAAATAAGAACTACGATGACTCCTCCTCCTTATAAAGGTCTTATTTGACTGTTCTCCCATATTTATTAAGTGAACAAGTGACTCAGTCTCTAATAGGTAGGAGCCCTTACTTATAGCTGAGCCTCACAGGGGAAGCCAGATACATAGTTAGATGCTTTTTTATTCCCACTCTGCAAATTCGCAACATGAAGCTGGAATAGGGCATACCACAGGGTAAGACTTAAAACCTGCCGCTCGTCCGTTCAACTGTGGACTCCCAGACAGATTGCTGCCACTGAAAAGCACATTTTGAACACAGCCAACTATCTCCCTGAGCAGATGGGAAAGCGTGTCTGCTAAAAACAAGAGAGAAGCTCTGTCCCCACCGTGGAATTCGATGACTCCCTCCATTCTGGTTTGCCCAGTAAAACTTCAGCTGCTTTTAAGGTTGGAAAGCTTTTGATTATTTCTATTTCTGGGGCAGAAAAGGGACTCTCTTAGCTGGGTTTCTGAAATAACTGTCGGAAGATTTAATGTATTCCAGTACAAAGAAAATACATTTGCTTGACACAGTTGTGACAGGCAGTGCAAAAACACTGAATAATATTTTGTTCTCGGTCTGGGAGTGACAGCTGTCCCTCCACAGTGCCTGCTCTGTCTATACTTCTGGAGGCTGATATTTATACTGTGTGTGCATGCTCAGTTGTACTCTTTGTGACTTTTTGCCACCCCATGGACTGTAGCCTGCCGGGCTCCTCTGTCCATGGACTTTCCCAGGCCGGAATACTGGAGTGGGTTGCCATTTCCTACTCCAGGGGATCTTCCCAACTCAGGGACTGAACCTGAGTCTCCTGTGTCTACCATATCGGCAGGCAGATTCTTTACCACTGAGCCACCTGGGAAGCCTCCTGACATTCATAGAGCAGTGGGACACCTGGGTTCAACCCCTGGGCTGGGAAGAGTCCCTGGAGGAGGGCATGGCAATCCACTCCAGTATTCTTGCCTGGAGAATCCCCATGAACAGAGGAATCTAGTGGGCTACAGTCCATGGGGTCGCAAAGAGTCAGACACAACTGAATGGCTAAGCACATTATATGCTAAGCAGAGGGTGAAGAGTTGACATGATGACCTCCTCTGTGAAGTCAAGAGACAATTGTTGAGTATCTTTGTGCTCAGCCTATTGCAGGAGCTTGAGATAGAAGAGGGATAAAGGAAAAGAGGTCCTGTTCTCATAGAGTTTATATTCTAATAGGGGGAGACAGATACTGAACAATATATAAATCCTGCAGGAAGAATAGCAGGGGGCTTCCCTGGCAGTCCAGTGGTTAAGACTCTGCATTTCCAATGCAGGAGGTGCGAGTTCGATCCCTACTGGGGAACTAGGAATCACATATGTCATGCAGACAAGAAAAAAAAAAAAAAAAGAATAGCAGGGAGCATGATATGTACTGTATGGGGAATCATAGGCAATATGATAACAGAGAGTGACTGGGGGGCCAGGGACACCGCTAAGCAATGACAGAAAGTTGGAATCTGAAGGGCAAGAAGGAGCCAGCCCTCTCCCTCAGGAACCCTGAGGGAAGCACGTTCCAGGTAAAGGTGACAGCTGATGACCCAACTGGACACAGGGCTGGAGTGTCCCAGAGGCAGAAGGAAGTGCAGCGAGGGAATGGAAGCGAGGAGGCAGGAGAGAGAGGTGGAGGTGGCTGAATTCTGCAGAGCAATCCAGGCTGGGTTCAGGGGACTGGGGGCACTGGAGAACTGGTGAGGTCTAAGCCAGGAACAACCTCAGCCAGTGTGTGTCTGAAAAAGGTCACTCTGTCGTGTGGAGAGCAGCTGGGGCTAAGAGTGAAAGAATAGAGCTCACGAAGAGGCTACGGCCATGGGCCAGGAGAGGAGTGTCGCGCAGGTTGGGAGTCAGGGCTCGTCTCCCCACGCCCCTGCTTTGCTAAGTTGAGGGGCTCCTGGGAAAGCCAACAGGACAGCTGGACAGACCATATGAGTCCTGAGCATGGCCAGGGTACAGAGGGAGATTTGGGCGTTACTGGCATGCAGGAAACCAGCAGACCGTGCTCGCTTCGGCAGCATACACACTAAAGTTGGAACAATACAGAGAAGCTTAGCATGGGCCCTGTGCAAGGAGGACATGCAAATTCATGAAGCATTCCATATTTTTCAGACATAAAGAACAGACTTTTGGACTCAGTGGGAGAAGAAGAGGGTGGGTGGGATGATTTGAGAGAATAGATAGCATTGAAACATATACATCACCATATGTAAAATAGATTGCCAGTGGGAGTTTGATGTATGACGCAGGGCACCCAAAGCTGGTGCTCTGTGACAGCCTGAAGGGATGGGGTGGGGAGGAAGGTGGGAGGAAGGAGTTCAGGATGGAGGGGACACATGAATGCCTATGGCCACTTCATATTGATGTATGGCAAAACCCATCACAATACTGTAAAGTAATCATTGTCCAATTAAAATAAATAAATACATTTTTAAAAAAAGAAAAGAAAGCCACTAGACCAGACGAAATCACCTGGAAAGGACATCTAGACAGAGAGGGAAGGGGCCAGGACAGAACTGACTGATGAGATGGGGAGCTAGCAAGAAAGACAAGAGGAGGGGCAGCCGGCCAGAAAGAAAGACACTTAAAAAGTCTGATAACAAAGAAGCTAAGAGTTAAAAAAGGATTTCAAGAAGATGAGAGCAACCAGCCATAGGAAACAGACCAGAAGAGGGAACAGACTGGGGGCCAGGCCAAGTTGGCCAGAGCAGGTGCAGACGAGCACAGCAGGCAGGAACCACAGAGCGGCTGAGGAAGAGATGCGGGGGCAGACGAGTCTTCCAGGAAATTCTGGGGGACAGGCAGCAAGAAACGAGGGTGCAGAGACAAAGTGGGTTTTCTCTGTAAAGGCAACAGATGCTAGAGGACTGTTCAACGATGGGAGTGAACCAACAGAACCGCAACGAGGCGGGTGGAGGAGCTGAGGGGGGAACAATGCTGCAAAAAACGACGGCGCCGAGTGCAGGAGTGGAAGCTGAGCGGGGAGGTCCCAGCACAGGGCGAGGGCCCTTCCTCCTACACGGCAGACTGCGAGGGTACAGACAGGGGCAGGCGGTCTCGGGGCAGGCAGGCGAGGGCCTTCCTACTGACCACTTCTTCTTCTTCTTCGTCTTCTTTCTTTCTGATTAGGCCCTGTGGCAAGCATGCAAGATCTTAGTTCCCTGACCAGGGATCGAACACCTGCCCCTTCTGAGGCCTGGAAGGCTGAGAGAGGGGGCCGTGTTTAGGGTCGATGGGGACAGGATAATGTAATTAGATTTGTGTTTTGAAAAACTTGAAGGGATATGAGAGCCTGAGGCAGACAGGAGCCTCCTGCAGTAGCGAAGTGAGCTCAAAGTGGGGTGTTGGAAGTGGAAGGCAGAGGGGTGGTGGTGCCCGGCGCTACACAGGAGGGAAGATGAACCAGGAGGAGAGGAGCAAGGAGGTGTCGGGAGGATGTCCAGGCTAAGGAATGAGATGAGGCTCACCGGGGAGAAGATACAAAGACACGTGTGCTGCAGCCGACACTGGAAGATGGCTTCCTTTCCTCTCTCCTCCCAATCCCGGCATTTCTGGCTGCCCTTTAGTGCCCCCACTCATCCCTGCAGACCTGAGTACCCAGATCCAGGGCCCCTCCCTGAGATGACGGGGCAAGGAGTGCAGAGATGTGCAACCAACCAGAAGTCACTGAAGCTTAGGGGGCTCCAAAGGTCTGGGTGCGGGCCTCACACTTACATGATGGCAGCAGGTCCTCCTGTTCTGAGTGGCTTTCCAGACGGAGTACCTCCTAGCAGTGAGGAAAGACAAGTCTCTTCCTAGGGAAGAGGAAAGAAAGTAGTTCGTCAGTTCCTTCTAGTCTTGAGGGTGACACCAGAGCAGTAACTCTGAGACAGCCCCTCCCAGGAGGCTATGAAAGTGAGACTCAGTCAGGTCCGACTCCTGTGATGTCATGGACTGTAGCCCGCCAGGCTCTTCTGTCTATGGGATTCTCCAGGCAAGAATACTGGAGTGGGTAGCCATTCCCTTCTCCAGGGATCTTCCCCACCCAGGGATCAGATCCTGGTCTCCCTCATTGCAGGTAGATTCTTTCTGAGCCATCACGGAAGCCCTGGAGGCTACAACAACAGCAAGAGGCCTGGCATCAGGCAACCCAGAGCCTGTCATTCTACCTGCTGAGTGACTGTGGGCAAATCACCTAACATGTTTGATCCCGTGAAAGGGTGTGAATACTAACTACTTCAAAGGGCTGATGAGCCAATTAAAGGAAATAATGTCTGCAGAGGGTAAACAGGGCAAGCACTCAACTCACAAGAAGAAAACAAAAAGCATTGGCTTTAAAAGACAAACAAAAACTCAGAACCTTGCAAAACTGAAATGAGTAAGTCTTGAACTAAACACTTAAAAGAGTAACAACCTATCAAATTCTTACGATGTTAAATTTAATATTCACTGAAATGTCATTAATTGTGAAGACAATTTCCAGGTGAGATTTTTTTTTTCTTTTTACTTTGAAATTCCTGGGTGTCCACGATGTCTGCTGGAGGCTAGTTTAGGGTACGTGAGAGCTAGCCTTGAGAGAGAACCAGGTCAGAGGATTTCAGTATTAAGGTCCCTCCCTGCCCAGACTAGGGGCTTCCCAGGTGGCACTAGTGGTAAAGAACCTGCCTGCCAATGCAGGTTAGACGTAAGAGACAACAGTTTGATCCCTGGGTCAGGAAGACCCCTTGGAGAAGGGAATGGCAATCCGCTCCAGTAGTCTTGCCTGGAGAATCCCATGGACAGAGGAGCCTGGAGGGCTACAGTCCATAGGGTCGCCCAGAGCTGGACCCGACTGAAGCGACTTAGCACAGCACAGCAACTGCCTGGACTAGGTGGCAGCTGGATGTGGCAGTGGGCACTGGGGATGGTAGTCCCTAGCTGGCACCTTACCCTTCAGCAGTCTTCTTCTCTGCAACATTAACTCTTCTCTCCGGAACCTCTCTGGATCCAGTTTTGAGTAGTCCCAGCTGTTATAGCTGTGTGGGCAAGGATATATACCTGAGAAGGAGTTAAGAGCGGTCATGAAAACTGCTGCAAAAGAGGAAGGGAGGCAGAGAACAGAAGAGCGAGGCCCCCGAGATGCCCCTGCTGGTCCTGGGGGGCCTGGGCTTCCAGCATGAGCCCTCCCCCATGCTGGCCTTGTAGCCTGGCACGAGCCACTTCCTCTCTGTGAGACTGGTTTCTTCATTTGGAGAATGGAGATGTGAGGCCAACCCTGCCCTCCCGACGGCGTGAGGGTCAGATCACACCACAGACGTGTGAACCTGCCGCGTGCTATGTAGGTGTGAAGGCACTGTCACTGTTTTTCCTGTCTATCTCCTCTGCTCTTACTGGAACTCCTTGAAGGCAGGGGCTGGGTCTGGTTCATCTCTGCACTTCCAGGGCTTAGTATTGGATCTGGCACACGATAAACAGGCTCTCAGTAAAGCTTTGTCCAACATATTATTATACTTGGTTCGGTACCAGAAATGGCTTTGCCTGAAATGTCAAATGGTGATGCTTAGGGGGCTGACACCTTTCTTTTAAGGAAACCATGTGTTTCAGAATCTTGATTTCTTGGAGTCTGAATCCTCAGACAGTACAGAAATTCCACTATCTCCTTCAGTTCTTTGATGTAGGAAGGAAAAGGCCAAAGATTACTTAAAAAAATTCAAGCCCTTATACTAAGCTCCTGTCTCCACTGGACAAAGTAAGCGGGCAGGAGGCTTATTACTGCGGGTCAACTGGGGAAGGAGGCACAGCCTTGGACAAAAAAGGGAATAGGAAGAAAGAACAGAAAAGACAGGCAGAAGGGGAGGTGAGACGGTGTAGTGGTCAAAGACTTAGCTTCACAGTGGGGGCGCCTGGGTCTGAATGCCTGCTCTCAATGCTGCATGTGTTAAAAGGACCGGGAATTATGTGAGGTGAAGGATGAGTTAACTAATCTGCTTGTGGTAAAAACTTCACAATATATACGTGCATCAAATCTTCACACTGTACACCTTAGACTTCCACAATGTCATATAAAGCTGGGGGAAATTTTCTTCCCTGACACGAATGACTCAGGGGGCCTAGACTGCTTATAAAACGTAGCTGACACTAACCATCTGCTTCCCTGGAATTTTGGTACATGATAGACAGAGGTACCTACATGAGCAGCCCCCAGTAAAAACTTTGGGCACTGTTTCTCTAATGGACGTCTGGGCAGAAACCATCACACACGTGTGGCTACATGTTCATTGCATCGGGATGAGGGGCTCTGCATCAATGGGAGGAGGAAGCCTGCATGTGAATTCCTTCAAACTCTGCCTGTCTGTCCCCTTAGGATCTGGTTATGTATCCTCACTCCATTGCAATAATAATTCTTAGCTATAAATACAACTGTATGCTGAGATCTGTGAGTTTGACCACATCTCCTGACATGGAAGTGATCCTCAACATAGGAGGAAATGTAAAAAGTGCTTACTTAGCGCAGTGCTCAGTCCACAGGGGACTTCTCAGCTTTCAGTGACTTTAGAAGATATCTGGGTTGAGATAGGGCGAGTGAGGAAGGAGACTGAAAAATAGGTGAAAAGCAAACATCAGACTGGAACTGTGGTGTGCTGCCGGGAGAGAGAGACAACCCTGGGTCACGCGGGGTCACACGGGGGGGTGGAAGGTAGGACCACCTGGCCAGCACACGGCAGGGGGTCCTGGGTCCACCCACCTACAGCACATGGTTAACGGGCAGGACTGCTGAAACCTGCTCCCTGAAGATGCAGCCAGGGACAAAGGGGGACGAGGACTGTCTCAGACTGCTTAAGGAAGCAGGCTCACGGGTACTCCTTGGGATCTAACTGCACACTTTACTTTCCTGCTTGTCAAGGAGAGAAAAGGACAACTGCCTCAATGAGGAGGTATGATGGCAACCAGGAACCTACCTGGGCTCTGGTGGAAGACGTGTATCTGGAATGGCTTTCCCAGGAGGAAGCAGCCCCCTCTCACCTGAAATCCACAGGCTCATCGTGTTGCAGATGTCAGACTTGAACTCGTGCGTGTTGAACCAGGACTGAGGGAAACAGCAGCAGAAGCTGGTGTACAGGGCTTTGCTCAGAAGCAATGGCAACCTCTAGGGGGCAAAAGGAGCCCGGGCAACATTCTGGATGTTTCCACACCCAGCAAAGAGCCCCTGACTGCAGAAAGGACCTGTGATAAAACGCTCTACCTGGCACTGGGCTACCGTGCTGATCACGGCTTAGCGTTCGCGCTCAGTCGCTTCAGTCGTGTCTGACTCTCTGCGACCCCGTGGACTGTATCCTGTCAGGCTCCTCTGTCCATGGGATTCTCCAGGCAAGAATGCTGGAGTGGACTGCCTTCTCCTTCCAGGGGGCTTCCTGCCCCCGGGATCGAATCCACACCTCTTACATCTTCTGCATTGGAAAGCGGGTTCTTTAACACTAGTGCTACCTGGGAAGTCCACGAGGTGAGCAATTTCCATCTGCAGCTGCCACATATCTAGGTGGACCCCTTATCCTACGTGGAGACCACACCTCAAACATCGTGCTGTGTTGGCCAACAACCTTCCCCTCCTCCAGTTCCTCTGCACATGGATGGTCTGTGGCTCAGCCCTTTCTACCACCTGGTCAAAGAGTAGCTCAAAGATGACAAGTACATTTGACATACTCATCTTGCTCCATCCCAGAGATAATATTAAGTCTTACTTATTGAGTTCTTTTACACAGTGCACAAGTGGTACTGCTGTTTCTTTTCAGCTATGCTTAGGCTCAAATTATACATTTCTATCTGGCTTTATTCATTTAACATCATAACATAAATACTTCCCCAGGTTATTATAAACTCTTTGGAATTTTTTTTCAAAAGTGACCTTCATAATATTGTGTGAGTGGCCATTTCAAAATTTACTTAAACATGACAAGATACTGTCATATTTCTAAGACTTTGCATTACAATTTATGCAGAGTAATTACATTTATTTATGAAGTTAGCTCAGTATCTGGAGCATATTAGGCAGTTAAAAATTTGTTGAATGCATGAATGAAAGCAGCTTTTACTATTTATTAGGTTATGACTTGCATTAGATGGTATAATAGTAATCATGGCAGCTATTATATACTGGGGGCCCATCAAGTGCTGGGTGATGTCAGATGTCTTACAAACACAATCTCATTTAATCCTTAGGGCAACTTGGTGAGAGAGGCATCATTAATATTATCCCCATATTATGGATGATGAAACTGAGACACAGACAGCCTAAGCGACTTGTTAAGCAGACGCTTTATCAGTATAAGTGCCTTTCAGCACATCTGTATCAATTCACTTTCCACTCAGAATCTCCAACGGAAATCCCTATATCCTTCATAATCCTGGGAGTGACACTTTTTAATCTGTGCAATCTAGCAGGTAAAAAGGAGAATTGAATGATTATTGCTTTAATTTATATTTTTGATTGTTGTCAAAGATGAACTTTTTCCCCATTTGTATTTCTTCCCTAGAGAATTTCTGGCTTATGTGCTTTGTCCATTGGTCCATTTTCCCTACTGATTTGTAAGACTTCTTTATGTTGTGAGGCATATATGCTAACAGTATTTTTGCATAATTTCTCATTTACCTCTTTGCAGTAATTTAAACAATTTATATATTAATAATTAAATCAGTCTTTTACGGTTATTCCCTTGGGGTCATATTTAGAAAGTCCTTCCCCATCCTCAAATCCTCAAGTCATATAAATGTTCACTCATATTTTCTTCTAGCAACCCTTTTAGTGTATATAAATATACATACACACACATATATACATGCTGTTGTTTAGTCACTAAGTCGTGTTCAACTCTTTGTGGCCCCATGGACTGTAGTCTACCAGGCTCCTCGGTTGATGGGATTACCCAGGCAAGAATACTGGGGTGACTTGCCATTTCCTTCTCCAGGGGATCTTGCCGACCTAGGAGCTGAACCCGTGTCTTCTGCTTGGCAGGTGGATTCTTTAACACTGAGCCACCTGGAAAGCCCACATATATACATACACACATACATAAAAAGTATACATGTATATTCCTAATTTTGAAATCACATATTTAAACACTATAGAAATAAATAAAATAGAGAAGGAAGTTTCTTATAATCTCATTCCCTGAGTTTTCCTGGATCAGGACGATCCCCTGGAGAAGGGAATGGCAACTCACTCCAGTATTTTTGGCTAGAGAATCCCATGGACTGAGGAGCCTGGTGGGCAACAGTCCAAGGGGTCAGAAACAGTCAGATAGGACTGAGCAACTAACACTTTCACTTTCATTCCCTAGAGATGAGCACTGCTACGAGTTCGGCAAATATTTTTCCAGACTTTTTTTCCCACTCACAGGCACACATACATATGCATATATATATACTTTTATAATATGGAGTTGTATAAGTTGCTTTGTTTTTCACTTAAAATATATCACTATATCTTCCCAATCAATATATATAGAGCTACCTTATTTTTTGTAACTGCTGCATTCAGTTCAGTTCAGTCACTCAGTCATGTCCGACTCTTTGCAACTCCATGAGCTGCAGCATGCCAGGCCTCCCTGTCCATCACCAACTCCCAGAGCCGACCCAAACTCATGTCCATTGAGTCAGTGATGCCATCCCACCATCTAATCCTCTGTCGTCCCCTTCTCCTGCCCTCAATCTTTCCCAGCATCAGGGTCTTTTCAAATGAGTCAGCTCTTCCCATCAGGTGGCCAAAGTATGGAGTTTCAGCTTCAACATCAGCCCTTCCAATGAACACCCAGGACTGATCTCCTTTAGGATGGACTGGTTTGATCTCCTCGCAGTCCAAGGGACTCTCAAGAGTCTTCTCCAACACACAGTTCAAAAGCATCAATTCTTCTGCACTCAGCTTTCTTTAAGGAGAAGGCAATGGCACCCCACTCCAGTACTCTTGCCTGAAAAATCCCATGGACGGAGGAGCCTTGTAGGCTGCATTCCATGGGGTCGCTAAGAGTTGGACATGACTGAGCAACTTCACTTTCACTTTTCACTTTCGTACATTGGAGAAGGAAATGGCAACCCACTCCAGTATTCTTGCCTGGAGAATCCCAAGGACAGAGGAGCCTGGCAGACTACAGTCCACAGAGTTACAAAGAGCCAGACTCAACTGAAGCAACTTAGCATGCAGCATGCATGCATATGAAGGAAGATACCACAACTTACTACTAATTACTTTCTTATGGAAAGAATGTTAAGGGCATTAACATTAACTTGGAACAGAGCAGTGAATAGCTGTCTAATATGATTTGTTTTTCCTAAATAGTGGTTGATGCTCACTTTTAAGAGAGCCTCTTCATAATGAGTCCTGGATTCACAAAACAAAAGCAAAGCATAGTTCTGGGCTATCCGGTCGAACAGCTTGCTCTGGACCTCCTTCTTTGGCTACCAGGAATACAAATAGAGAAGGAATTACAAGAATTATTTGTTGAAACAGTCAAGGGCTGAGAACCTTAGCTAAGTGTTTCTCTCATTTTTAGGAATCTTATTCGCAAGGTATTTAATCTCATATTATTTATGAAATGCTATACTACTTTGCTTTAGGACCTATAGAACATGTACAGAGAGGCAAGGTGTTGAGAAAAGCACCCGAAACTCTGAGTCAGGAGGTCCTGACTTTGCTCTCTGCTCTGCCCTTGACCAGCAACGTGACAGGGGCCAGTTCCTAAAGCTCAGGGGTGCTGCAGGCATGGTGCGATGCTTCCAGCCCAAGGTGTCTGGAGAAGGCATGGGTGGGAAAGGATGAGGGCACAGATGAGGCACAGTCCATGGGTGGTCTGTGGAATCAGAGGGGCCGAGAACCCATGTTAAAGAGGCCGGGGTTTAAAAACAAAAAAAGAGGCTGGGGTTTGTCTCACAGGAAAATAAGCAAGGAAGAGAAGCAACCCAGTTTGCATTTACCTGGTACCTTTCATGAAAGATCCACCAGAAGCTATCCAGCCATATAGCTCTTACAGAAGGGGAAGAGAGAAACTTCTCTAATTCTCGACCTGAACAGAAAGACTGGAAGAGAGACACAATTCATGTTATTATTGCTTATTTATTTATTTATTCTATGAAATTTACCTGGAGCTACAGCCAGATTCATAATCATCTCCACTCAAACCCTTCCTTTCCACTCACATTCTATGGCTTGTTATTGTTATTAATCACACCACCTCCCAGCCAATCATCTTTGGAGTCAACATACTTTGGGGTCAACTTAGGGAAAAAAAAAACCTAGAGCCTGTTATACAGAGTGAAGTAAGTCAGAAAGAGAAAAACAAATATCATATATTAATGCGTATATATGGAATCTAGAAAAATGATCTTGATGAACCTATTTGCAGGGCAGGAACAGAGACACAGACGTAGAGCACAGACTTGTGACACAGAGGGGCAGGGAGAAGAGGGTACGCACTGAGAGAGCAGCACTGACGTATATACACTCCCACATGTAAAACAGGCAGTGGGGGGCTGCCAGGTAACACAGGGAGCTCCGGTCGGTGCTCTGTGACTACCTGGAGGGGCGGGATGTGGGGAGCGGAGGGAGGCTCAGGAAGGAGGGAACAGCTATCTCACTTTTTCACCATCTGTCTCTGTGGTTGCTGGTGAAGGATGAAACTGTTACCCCCAATGTATGGAAGAGGGAAGTGAGGACTGAAAGGTTAGAATTCTTGCCTAAGCTTATACAGATGGGGAGCCTCCAAAGCAGGCAGCCTAGGACTTCCCTGGTGCTTCCAATACAGGGGGTGCAGGTTCAATCCCTGGTTGGGGAACTAAGAATCCCACACGCCACATATCGCGGCCGAAAAGAAAGCAAAAAGCAGGCAGTCTGGCCCCAGAGATACTGCATGGGCTGCCTCTCCTGTCACCATGTGGAGGAGCAGATCGTGTCCCGGATGCAAAGGGGAAGACTTCTCGGCAGTCCCTTCAAGCCCACAGAAGCTGCGGGCAGAGTGCATAGCAAGCCACCTTTGGTAGCAAAGAGCGCTCTGAGCCCTGCTCTCGGTTTAGTCCCCTCTGCCATTCCTCATGTCTCCTTGGAGAGGCAAGACAGTCAGAGGGGTGGAGGGCGCAGACTGACTCCGCCCTGCCTGGATTCTCGTCCAGCTCTTGCACTAACTGGCTGCAGGGCCCTGACCAATGTTATTGAATCTGTCTGCGCTCATCTGGGAAATGGAGATGGTGACGACAGTCCTGACCTCCAGAACGGCTGTGAGGGTTCAAGGAGTGAACTCATGGTCTAGGGGTGGCCCCCAGGTTCTCTGAGCCAGAGGCAAAGCTGGCTGCTGAGGGCGCTGAGGGCATAGGGAAGGGATGGAGGAGAAGATTTGAGGAGGCAAATAAATTTGGCATGGCCCCCAAGCAGGATGGAAGAGGGTCCTTTTAAAGGCAGGGCACAAATCTGTCTTGGGTTTCCTGGAGCCAAAGAAAAGCAGGAGCCAGCGTCAGATGTAAGACTAAAAGCATTCCAGGAAATGCAGTTTTTCTTGGGATTAAGGTCTAAAGAAAACATTTCCCAGGGGACCTGAGAAACGGGACATTAGTTAGCACAGCAGTCACCATCCTGGGGGCACCCACACAGCACGTGGAACGAGAGCTCAGGTTCCAGAGAGGGTCAGTGGGCCTGTCAAGGGTACAGGATGGGGAGAAGGTGGCATAGAAACAGTGGATCCATGAAACACACCATCCATTTTCCATGTCTTTCTTCCTCTTTTAAATTTTAGAAAAAAAAGCCAGGACATGGAAACAACCTAGATGTCCATCAGCAGATGAATGGATAAGAAAGCTGTGGTACATATACACAATGGAGTATTACTCAGCCGTTAAAAAGAATTCATTTGAATCAGTTCTGATGAGATGGATGAAACTGGAGCCGATTATACAGAGTGAAGTAAGCCAGAAAGAAAAACACCAATACAGTATACTAACACATATATATGGAATTTAGGAAGATGGCAATGACGACCCTGTATGCAAGACAGGGAAAGAGACACAGATGTGTATAACGGACTTTTGGACTCAGAGGGAGAGGGAGAGGGTGGGATGATTTGGGAGAATGACATTCTAACATGTATACTATCATGTGAATTGAATCGCCAGTCTATGTCTGACGCAGGATGCAGCATGCTTGGGGCTGGTGCATGGGGATGACCCAGAAAGATGTTATGGGGAGGGAGGTGGGAGGGGGGTTCATGTTTGGGAATGCATGTAAGAATTAAAGATTTTAAAATTTAAAAAATAAAAAACTAAAATTAAAAAAAAAAATTTTAGAAAAAGGAAGAAGAAAAAACTACACTCTTGTATACCTGAAACTAACACAACATTGTAAGTCAACTATATTGCAATAAAGAAAGAAAAAAACTACCATCTTATCACTCAGAGAATGCTGGTGATATCTCTGAATGGTTTCACCCCAGATATTCCTGTGTGCTGACGTAACAACATTGTACCGCAGAGTTTCACATACTGATGTTTTTCATTTAACGTCATTTAATGTCATAGCACAGTATGTTAAAATACACTCTTTATAAATACTCATTAGAGTGGCAAAGTAGTCCATGATATATAAACCAAAAATGACTGTACTGATGTTCTTATCATTAAACTTTTCTAGTAACACTGATAATAAAAATGATCATTTTTTGAGAAGTTATGCCTAAGTGCTATGTTGTGTGCTTATGTACATTATTTAATTTTACAATAATACTTCAAGGTAGAGGCTACTGTATTGCTATTTACAGAAGAATAAATGAGAGCGCAGACAGCTACTTAATCTCCAAGATGTACTGCCTTCCAGGTCCTTGTTATCACAAAAACCATGTAGTGAACATCTTTTTTGGATGCTTTGAGTGCCTGCTGCTCCTTCACCTCTCTGCTAAAGAAGGCAGGGAGTCCAGGACCTGATTCCAGGGTGCCCACTGCCTGCCCTGGGCACCAGCACCCACTGAAAGGCAGCCATCCGCTTAGTGACCACAGTCCGTGCTGGAGCCTGGCGCTGGAAATCCAGCAGACACCACTGTCCTACTGGGCAGTGACTGGCCTAAACAGATCATTGCTCTTAGGAAGTCAGCTTGCAAGATGGAAGAGAGGTAGAGACACAGCCTGAAAGAGGGCAGCGGGGAGAAAATCATGAAGAGGAGGAGGAGAAGGCAGAGAAAGGATAGGGGGAGAGGGAGGCGGGACAGAGCGAGATGCGGGTGTGGTTTGAAGCAGTGAGAAGTACAGACGGAAGAGACTGAAAAGCTGGGTGCCAGGAATGCGGGGGGAGCTAGTTAGGAGCCGAGGGGTCAATGGTCGCAGCTTTTTTGGGGACCCTGGGGCTGTGCAGTTGTGAGGGGCATTGAGGCACAGCTGGAAGATGGCTGAGACAACTTTCTGGGCCTCCTCCCCTCTCAATCCCTGCTCACAACTATCCCCCAGCTCCTGAGGGGCCAGCATTGTCTAACACACACACAAGCTCTTCTGGGCCTTAGAATACTCCCTTTCCTCCTTCCCTGTGTGGCTCAGCTGGGAAAGAATCTGCCTGCAATGCGGGAGACCTGGTTCAATCCCTGGGTTGGGAAGATCCCCTGGAGAAGGGAATGGCTACCCACTCCAGTATTCTGGCCTGGAGAATTTCATGGACTTTAGAGTCCGTGGGGTTGCAAAGAGTTGGACACGACTGAGTGACTTTCACTTTTACTTTTCTCCTTTCTAAGGAACCCGGCTCTCCAAGCTGGTGACTCACCCCAAGGGGTAACCGTGGGGCAAGTAAATATTCTAACTACTGTCTAATTAAGAAAAAACTTAAGGTTACCCATATACAACCTAGTGACTGACAACAGAACAAACACATGCATCATTAATTAACACGTATCACAAGGGCGCGACCTCAAAACGCTACACTAACAGGTCACGCGATCAGCACAGTTAGGAGCCCAGAGCACTGGGAGAAAGGACGTCAGGTCGGCGGTCTAATCTCAGCTCAGCCACTTGCAAACTGTGTGGCCCTCAGCAACTTCCCTGCCCGACTCAATTCCCTGGGGTGTAAGACTGGGACAGCGGTGTGTCCTGTGCAGGCGGGCGCCCCAGAGGGCTCTCTCTTCTTACCTTGCCGCTAAGGGGGTTTTTCTCAGCCAGGATCACATTGCCCACCAAGTCACAGAAGTCCACCCCATTTGGAAGATTGTTTGGCTTAGAGTCGTCAAAGGATGGGTACTGGTACAGCTCTGCCAGGAGATTTTTATCTGCTGTTTTCTAAAGACAAAAACAGAATATGAAATGGGGTCCCTCATTTTGACAGTTTAAAACAACACAATATCATCTCCTTTTTATCATGGAGATAATAGTAACAATCTTTGAGAATGTTGAAGAGAATGAGAGTGCCTGCATGATCCAAGCAGTTCTTATCCAACAGATATTTACATTATTTCTATTTTCCTTTCAGGCTTTGAGCACATGTATACAAATACGTATGTGTTACTTCAATCATTTTACGATACATATATGCATACACACTTTTATGTCTTGCTTTATCCCCTTAGATTTTTCACATTGTCTCACTGTCTTCAAATTTATCATATAAAGTAGTATATCTTGTCAAGATGTGCTACAATTTAATTAACTACTCACAGATGAGTTCAAATTAGTATTATTACTCACTGGGACCACATGGTTCACCTCTTTGACGTTGCTTACTTGGCATCAATTTCTCAAAATGGGCATGAATTTCTCAAAATGGCACTATTAGGGTCAAAGGATATGACCACCCCAGCTCTATGGTTCTTAACATATATCATTAAATGGATTTTAGGATAAAAATATGACTACAAAAATGTAAAAATACAGAAAAGTAGGAAGAGGAGATCAATAACCATGACCCAAAGGCTCCTCCTGGAAACGTCCTGAGGGACTGAGTTCCTCTGTAACTGGGCGATGGCCTTGGCAATGGAGAACTGAGTGACCAACTGCACTGACTCTGCGTCAGATGTCAGCTCCCAGGTACTGGCTGTGCCGCTCTGGACAGGACATTTAGACCTGCTCGGCCACCATCATGGGTCGTGTGATAGTTTCGATGTAGACCCACAACCATCGGACTCTATGCCGTGTGGGAATTTTCCAGGCTATAAGGTGAAAAAGGGTAACATATTCTCTAGCATTTAAAGGCTTGAATACACATGAGCTGGGTAGTTTAAAGAGGGAGCTTAGGAAGATCTTGCCTCCCAGAGGGCGCTAGTGGTAGAGAACCAGCCTGCCAATGCAGGAGTCAAGAGACAGGTTTGATCCTTGGGTCTGGAAGATCCCCTGAGGGAGGAAAAGACAACCGATTACAGTGTTCTTGCCTGGGAAATCCCAAGGACGGAGGAGCCTGGCAGGCTACAGGCTCACTGGGGTCGCAGAGAGTTGGACACAACTCAAGCAACAGCACTTAGGATCTTAACTGGGGCAGCTATGAGATGGGGCCAGAGTGCTACTGGAGAGGCCGCTGAGAGGGCAAGACCCCCTCTGAGCGAGAGGCAGGGGGCTCTGTCACCAGCAAGCTGCATGGCGCTGGACGGGTCCTCTGACTGCTCCTGACTGTCAGCTCCCTGGGGTGTCTGCAGTGACCCACAAAACCCCCACTGCTGTGGGAATGTACCCCTGGGAGCTCTGCGGCATGGTGGCTCTGTGTGAACTGAGGCTGAACTCATTGTTTCTAAGGATAAACCACTTCTAAGTTCTAAAAATAAACGGACAACTGACCTCTGGAATCCTCTTGATTCTACCTTTTTGAGGTGTTATGAGAAATTCTAAAGGTATTAAAATACACTGGTGTTGTTCAATCACCAAGTTGTATGTGACTCTCTAAGATCCCATGGACTGCAGCATGCCAGGCCTCCCTGTCCCTCACCATCTCCTAGAGTTTGCCCAAGTTCATGTCCATTGAATTGGACGTTAAGATTGGGTAAGATTTTCTAAAACAGGTACTCTGCCATTTTCCTACATAATTACCATCCAGGTGCCAAGGGGCCTTTCCCTGGGAATAAAATGTAGTTCAGGCCCAGCAGAAACCGACCCAGCAAGAGATCCCTTACCCTTTTGATAATGAAAGATTTGACATTCCTGAATTCTGAGCCCTTGCAAATATACTGTGATTTTCCTTCGCTCTTTTCTGCAGGAAAATGAAAGAAGAGAAATAGGATGTGAGTAACCACGGGGTCTGCCCACAGCTGTGTGGTAATCATACCTGTGATTTTTCATTCATCCTGAGCAGCCAGATGGCACATGCACTATTAGTTTGCCTGGGTTGCTGACTTGCTAAGATTCCTCTCCTTATTTGATCAGACTGCTTTTGAGCTCAGAGAAGCAGTCAGGATGAGCAGATAAAACATGGGTTTAGAAGTCAGTCTGGGGCGAATCTAAGACCTGCGGTGGACAAGCCTTATGGTTCTCGGAAAGTGGTTCCCTTGCCTTCTCTCAAGTATAAAACATGTTCAAAGGCAGCTGCCTCACAGGTAGGGGGTCTTAGGAAGCTTTAACAAGGGGATCCGTATGAAAACATCTGGTGCAAGGTGTCCGCCAGCAGGTCATCTTGAAACAGCATTGTCCCTCCTTCCTTGCCTGATGCCAAGAAGTGAGATTAAAGGCTCTCTCAGAAGAGGCCAGAGATACTCTCACCTGAAACTCTGGATTCCTACTCAATTACATTTCAGACACTAAAAAAAATCCAAACCCCACAAAAACACCATCAAGTCTACAGGAAAGGAGTTTTGCCTCTGTCTGCCAAGCCGCCGCGACTTCGCTCTCTTTTTAAAGCCTTCTTCTCCATCTCATATTTCTCAATTGCCTTCAAAAACCAAAAAAGAAAAGGGGTTTTAGTGCAAATCTGAGGGGAGGGCAGGGGTCAGGAACTAGGCCATTTCTCCTGCCGGTGCACAAAAGGCCTGGAGCAAAGTTTGTGGCAGAGCTTTGCTGTCTCCCTGCTAGGTGGTAGGGCCTTGATGCCCAAGTGTGTCACTGACCTCATACCCCTGAGGGTCACCACCACTACGTCCCCCACCCCACCTTCTCCCACGCTGCCCCTCCTCCTGGCCACACTCCCGAGGAACACAGGATCTGGAGCAGGCTTCCAGTCATGGCTCCACGGGCGACAAGCTGCTGTTTAACCTCTGTACAGGGGGATAATAACACCTACCTCCCAGTGCTCTTATAAGGCTGAGATACTACTATAAAGAATCTGATGCGTTTTAAAACACTAGCACTCTGTAGGCTTTCCGATAGGAGCTGCTTAATAAACTATTATTATTATTATTATTAATCATCACCATACCCTGACCTCTCAAGAGATTTCTCTTGATCTCTGATTCCTCCTCCCCACTCCCCCAGCCCTGATAAAAGGGAGGAAAGAAAAACGAATGTCAGTGAGTCTACAAAGTGCACTGACTGTCAACCAGCCCAGCGCTAAGCTGGGAAAAAGAAGTTAACTAAGTATGATTCTGTGTCTGCCCTCAAGGAATGTTCAGTCTATTCAGAGAACCAAGTCAACATACAGAGGACAATTAAGACTTAAACGTTTAGGATTCAAATGAGTGGGATCGGTACGGGCTGGAGCAGAGAGGACTGGCCAGAAAAGGTCGGTAGAGTGTTGGGGATAAGGGAGGAGGCAGCTTTCCTCAGCTTGATAAACCGTGAAATGCTTCTCCAGCCTCCCGCTACCTTCCTCCTGAACTGGCAGCTCTGGCCTGCGAGATGAGCTAAAGGTACTGGAATGTGCGCAGGTGTGTGGGCCTGCCGGGGAAGGGTCACACTGATAAGTCTTTGCACCAACACTGTTGCCCCAATCACGTGCATCAGAGAAGGCACGATGGATGAATGAATCGGATGGGTGAGTGTCAACGTGACAATACAGCCATGCCTCTGCCACCCACCAGGATGTCACCGTAGCTGACACTGGCAGGGCCCAGAAGGATGCACAAGATTTCCACAGAGAAAGAACAGAAAGGAACTTCGAATCCTGGAGGAAAAGTAAGTTTCAGGGCAAAAAATGATGAGACCTGAGTTTGCAATTGAGATGACAGAAGGACCTACAGGTAGGGCTGTTCCCTAGGAAGCAGCTCCCAAACCTGCCTGGTGACCAGCCTTGCTAGGGAATTATTCAGATATACGGATTTATTAGAGATGTTTATTCAGTCCTGAAAATGCTGTGGAAGGACTGATGCTGAAGATGAAGCTCCAATACTTTGGCCACCTGATGAGAACTGACTCATTAGGAAAGACCCTGATGCTGGGAAAGATTGAAGGCAGGAGAAGGGGACGACAGAGGATGAGATGGTTGGATGGCATCACTGACTCGACGGACATGAGTATGAGCAGGCTCTAGGAGCTGGTGATGTACCGGGAAGCCTGGCATGCTGCAGTCCATGGGGTCGTAAAGAGTTGGACACAACTAAGCGACCGAACAGAACTGATTCCTTATTAGAATAAATATCATTCCTTATTGGGTTTTGAACTGTTTATTTATTGTGGTTCTGATTTGTTCTCTATTTAAATTTTTAAAACCATAAATATTTTACACGGTACAAAATCAAACACAGTAAGAAGTCTCCTTTCTACTGCTCACTCAAGATTCCTAGTTTCTTGCATAGCTGTCTAGAGGTTTTCTAGAGGTATTCTGTACTGATTCAGATGAGAGATACACGGCACACAGGTCTGCACCTGGCTCTTTTCACTTTCAGTTTTTCAAAAAGCTCCCAGGGGAGTCTGATGATCAGTTAGGTTTAGGTATCACTGCTCTAGGTAACTAGGAATCTGAGACTGAAATACAGGTGAGAAGCTCAAATTTGCAAACATATCCTTCATTCCACAAATATTTCCTGAGCATCTACTAAAAGTCAGACACTGGGCCAGTGTTGAAGATGCATCAAAGCCCCTCTCTGTCCTCCGAGGGCTCAGAGACTAGCGGGGAAGAAGCCAGTGACTGTGAGGTGACCAAGGTAATCAGTGCTATTGAGGGTGGGGGACAGGTGTCAGGAGTGCACCCTGAAGGGGCACCTACACTGGTCTCGGGGTGGAGGGTGCAAGGAAGGCCTTTTCAGAGGCTGTGGCCTATAGGCAGAGGAAGGTATGCCCTACTCCCTACTGCGGGAGTGAATGGTGAAGCTGCAATGGTGCGTGTACAAGCTCCCGAGGGAAGGGGACTGGAAAGCAGAGCTAGGCAAGTTCACGGCCAGAGACTGGAGGAGAAACCCACACTCAGGGCGTGGGAGAAGGAACAGAAACAGGACATGGCTAGGGGTAAAGCAGGCAGGGGCGTCTGATCTCAGAAGGAGATGGCTCACCTACTACACATCTACTGAACACTTTTATGCGTCTGGTGCTGTGCCAGATGCCCTCTGGTTGGGCAGCGTGGAGCCAAGAGACACCAGTCTGGCTCAGATGCTGATGTGGGAGGAGCAGTCCCGTGGTCAAGGCTGATGTATAAAGGTCAGGGCACACTGCGGTCAACAGAGGTTGGGCAGGGTCACCGGCGGTGGGGGGCGGGGAGGGCTCTGGGAGCAGCAGGCAGTCAGCACCTGCCAGGTCTGATAGGCTGCCTGGACAGAGGAGCAGGAAGGACAAAGCCCCCTTTCCTCCAGGTCATGTGAGGACCCACAGTTGCTCCTGCCAGCCCCGTCCTGGCTCTGACTGGCAGTAAAGAACGCCGAGAAGCTGGGCCAATGATGGACAGCCTTGAAAAGTCACCAGATCCTGCTACTGGAAGGTTAATATTCATTTTCCTGGCTCTAAAATTATCAAAACAATCCCACAGAACTGACATATAAATACAGTCTTGTTGTAAAATACCCAAACATTACAGACATACTTGGAGTAATAACTTTACTCATCTTCCATCCCATTCCCTTTCCAGAACTGACTCCATTTGGCATGTATCCTTCCAGACTCTTTCCCTACACATTCACATATATAATGTCTTTCCTGAGAGCCAGGCACCATCTAAGGGTTTTTGAGAGTCTTAACTCATCTATTAAGATGAGTCAGACCATAAAGAAAGCTGAGCGCTGAAGAATTGATGCTTTTGAACTCTGGCGTTGAAGAAGACTGACTCCTGAGAGTCCCTTGGACTGCAAGGAGATCCAGCCAGTCCATGCTAAAGGAGATCAGTCCTGAATATTCATTGGAAGGACTTATATTGAAGCTGAAACTCCAATACTTTGGCCACTTGTACATTGGAAAAGACTCTGCTGCTGGGGAAGATTGAAGGCAGGAGAAGGGGATGACAGAGGATGAGATGGTTGGATGGCATCACCAACACGATGGACATGAGTTTGAGTAAACTCTGGGAATTGGTGATGGACAGGGAAGCCTGGTGTGCTGCAGTGCATCGGGTCACAAAGAGCCAGACACAACTGAGCAACTGAACTTACTTACTTAACTCATCTAACTCTTGCATATATAATAATACATCTATGAAGTTGATATAGTATCAATGTTATCATCATTTTACAAGACACTGAGACTCATAGAGGCTCAATAGTTTACCGAATGTCAGAATGTGAGAGGACAGTACAGCAGCAGGAATTCAAACTCTGAGAGTCTTATTCTAAGCCTCTGGAGCTACATACAACCCTCATGCACATGTACAGAGCATACATACAGAGACAGAGTGCTTTTGAACTTAAACAAAATTGTTCCAAATAGTGTGTGTATTTTGCTTTTATTCACAATTCAGTTCTAGGCTCTGCTCGACAGGGGGTAAGGGAGAACTAAACCTCGTGGTCTCCTTCCAGCTTCAGTAAAGAGTGGCTTAACCTCTGTGAAAGGCAACTTGACTGTATCCATCAAAATTTTAAATTTCACTTCCAGGGCTCTGTCTGGCAGAAATACTTACAAATAAGTCCCAAGATACATGTTCAAAAATATTCACATGTTTACTATGATGAAAATGCCACTGAAATAAGGAATAGGGAAGAGTCAAATTGATTTTGCTGTAGCCAAATCCTATATAAAAAAATAGGACTTTTATATAGATAAAAATAAAAGTTTATGAATTTAAAGAAACATGTCTTTAAGACTTCTATTGTGCAAATGTGCTTTCAAATTAATAAAGGGGTCCCTAGAGTCCTTTCTTCCTGGAAGCCTTACCTTCGCACTCAAAACTCACCAGGCTGTGCACCAGCGGGTTGGGACTCAGATCTGCATCAGCAATCATCTGGTTCACCTGCTGAATGGAGCCAACCAGGCACACTGGGAGGTGGGCCTGTTAAGGAAACTTTCTGGGTGATGATTACACACCGACACAATAGGCTGAGGCAGCCCGGCTGGGACAGCAGCTCACTGCCTTCCTGTGCCTTTTCCCCACTCCATTGTTTTCTCTGCAAACATTCACACTTCTTTTATCTTGCCTTAAATGAGCTGCTTTAAAAATTGTAAACAAAAATTAACCATATTCTAGACACCTTGAAAAGCAGAAAAAGAATCATCCATTATGCTACCAACCTAACAACTTACTAGGATCTGGGGAGACTTCCTTTTAGCACTATTACATACATACCTTTTTACATAATTATAATATCAGTGTGTGCCTGTGTTAGCTACTACTCTGACTTCTCTCCCACTCATTATTACGATCATTTTCCTAATCTTTGTAATATTTTAAATGGCAGTATACAAATTCATTTAGAGAATGCATCTTAATAGACTTAACTGTCCCTTGGGTATTGAATATTTAAGTTGTTTATATTTTTTGCAACTATAAATCATGTTGTGATGCACACAGTCACACTGAGAGCTGTTTCCTTATTTGGGATTATTCCTTTAAGAGAGATTTTCAGGTGAAGGATGCCTGGGTCCAAGGGCATCTCGATCTTGTTTATCACTGTTGAAATCTCTGCTCAGTTTGATGGCCCCTCTTATTACCTTCTCTACGTCTGCATTTCTTTCTGTCATAGTCTCAAGTGGTCTAGGATACATCCTTTGTAAAAGCCCCATAATCCGTCACTCCTCACAGCCTTCACGTAAAGCCAGGCTCACTGTTACTTCCATTACCCTCAAGTGTTCTTACAAGTTGGAGGACACTTGACAAGTGAAGATGCCAAGGAGAGACATGACAAATCACAGGGAGTGAAATGGATTGCTTAGGTTGCGATGAGTGTGGGATTAAGAAGAGAGAGGGCACATTAGAAAAAGGCCCAGGAAAGTGAGACCTTGAAGCAGATCCTCATGGGATCATTTGTGCTCATCTTGAGAAGGGTTCCGGAGAGGCCCGAAAAGTGAGGTGATGCAGAGAGATACACACAGCTTGGCTGGCAGGAGCATGACTCGAAAGCAAGTGAGCTCTATAGAAAATGGACAGACTTATTTATAACCTAAGATGGTCTCTATTTGCTACATAAGTTTTGTGGTCCCCCAGAGAGGGGATTCTGTGAGTCCCTGAGACACAAGGTTCAGGGTCAGAAGTGAGACCCGGATCAATGAGGCCAGAGTTAGAGAAGGAAGATTCTGGTAGCATCTGGATGATGCCAGAAGGGGCAAAGTCTGGCCCAGGTAGAGGTGCTGGCAGGTTAGAAAGGTCAAATGGAGTTATTTATTTTTTTTAATTCTTTATTGAATGTGCTGCAATATCGCTTCTGTGTTCTGTTTTGGTTTTTGGCCCTGAGGCATGTGGGATTTTAGCTCCTCGACCAGGGATCGAACCACACCCCCTGCACTGAAATTCAGGTGAAGTCCCAACCACTAGACCACCAGGGAAGTCCCCCAAATGGAGTTTTAAAAAGAAAGAAAGGGAGAGAAAGAAAGAAAGGGGATTCCCTAGCAGTGCAATGGTTAGGACTTGGCCCACTCTCACTGCCGTGTGTGCCTGCTTTCAATCCCTAGTCAGGGAACTAAGATCCTGCAAGTCACATGGCACAGCCAAAAACAGACAAACAAATAACTTTTTTTAAAAAAGAAAAAAAAAAGTTGAGTACTCAGCTAACTCTTCTGAGGCTTGGACTATACCTTAGTTTCTATCTCTAAGTTTAATTCTTTGGAAGGTAGAAGGGAAAGGAGACAATGGGGGGAATACAGCTTTTTCCCTCTTCTTCCCCATCTTTTCAACAAATATTTCCAGCATGTCTTCCTTTGGTGCTCTTTCTGCCCTATCTTAGTAAAACCAACTCAAGTCAAACACTCCTTCGCAGCCTCAAATTCTTTCAGAGGATAGGTGGGGCTTAAATCATTGAAGAAAATCAACAAACACATAAGAAACAAGTTAGTAAGTGGCATATGATAGAGCCCACGTCACACCTCTGTGCAGGTGCGTTGTCTCCATTGCAGATGGCACCACAGAAGGATACAGGGCACATTGTCCTTCAGATTCTTCCTCGCGGCATCCTTTAGTGCGTTCTGCGCAATCAGGGAAACACCCAGGTGCTCATTCAGTGGCACCACTGGCAAAGCAGTGAAGTTGATGACATGCAACCTCCTGAAGTGAGCCATTGTCCGCTTCCTTGTACACTGACCAACAGTTAAGTTTCCACTTTTAAGAGCCTCTCATTCCTCCCCTATGGTCTTGTTCTCTGTTCAGCCAGCCTCCTGGAAATCAGAAATAAGCACAGAACCAACTTAGAAAGCTCAACCATGTTCATCTCGCAAGCAGGGCTGATGGCGAGGCACACGCCGCATACAACATGGGGAATAAAGACTTGTTAGAGAAACCCATTCTTTTTTTTCCCTTTGCTTCTTTTGCTTTTACTGGAATAGAGTTGATTTACAATGTTGTGTTAGTTTCTGCCGTACAGCAAAGTGAATCGGTTTTCTATCTGTTCTTTTTTAGATTCTTTTCTCATATAGGTCGTTACAGAGTATTAAGCAGAGTTCCCTGTGCTGCACAGTAGATCCCTATTAGTTCTCTATTTTACATACGCGTATGTGCATGCTTCTCAAGAGATACACACAACCTTTGAGTTGTGCAGGAACTGAGGTGCCCACAACAGGTGCAGCATTGTAACCTCAGGCTGAACACAAGACGCCTGGAGCGTGCGTGCTAAGTCGCTTCAGTCACGTTTGACTCTTTGTGACCGCATGGACTAAGGCCTGCCAGGCTCCTCTGCCCATGGGATTCTCCAGGCAAGAATATTGGAGTGGGTTACCATTTCCTTTTCCAGGGGATCTTCCTGACCCAGGGATCGAACCTGAGTCTCCTGCATTTCCTGCCTTAGCAGGTAGATTCTCTACCACTGCGCCACCATATTTTTTATCTTAGGGGTGTTGTATATTCCACTGTATATATGTACCACGTTTCTAACTGAAAACTTCAAGGGATATACACTTTTGCTTTCTGCCTGCCGATCCCCACCATCACCCTCTGATGAAAATTATCCTAATTTTAAAATAAAGAGACTAGGAAATTCCCTGGTGGTCCAGGGGTTAGGTCTCAATGCTCTCACTACCAGGGGCCCAAGTTCAACCCCTGGTTGGGGAACTAAGATCCTGAAAGCAACACAGCAAGGCCAAACAAATAAACAAAAGGACACTGTTGTTGTTGTTTAGTCACTAAGTCATGTCAGACTCTTTTGTGACCCCATGAATTGGAGCCTGCCAAGATCCTCTGTCCATGGGATTTCCCAGGCAAGAATACTGAAGCAGGTTGCCATTTTCTTCTCTAGGGGATCTTCCCAACCCAGGGGTCGAACCCTCGTCTCCTGGATTGGCAGGTGAATTCTTTACCACTGAGCCACCTGGGAAGCCCAAAGGAGACCAGAGTGCTGAAAAGACTGGGGCTCTAGACCATCCAGCAAGCCAGATTTCAAACTAGAAATGCAGTCAAATCTCTTTGCCTCTCTAAGCCTCGCCTATAAAGTCAGAGATGTGGATTAGGTTGCTAGGACCCTCTTCAGCTCTCAGATCCTGGGTTTCTATGACACTGTGGTGGGTGGTCCATCCCCTCAGCATGAGGCTCCTGATAGACCTGAAGCTTTCTGCTCCCTCTCCAGTGGCCCCGTCACTGCTTCTCCTCCTGGATTTGGAATATGCTGGCCAGACTGCTCTCCGAGGCCCTTGCTTACTGGCCAGGAGGAATTTATCACTATCATCTGCGGGTCCTCCCTGTCCAGGCCTGGGGTATAGGCCTGGTTATAATGAAGTAAAAGATTCAGATCTGCCCTCAAGAAGCTTATACATAATGGAAAGAGAGAGAAAAGGTATAGTTCGATGAAAAAAAATTAACCAGGTGCCCTTTCACCAGTCTCCTTGCCTCTCCTTTGGTTCCTGCCTTCTGCTCTGCTCTGTCCTCCAAGCCAGCCATCCTACACGCCTGCTGCACTCAGCTTCTTCCTGGTCCCTGCTATGCTGTGTGCTCTATGCCTTTGTACATGCTGCTGCCCCCATTCAATCTGCCCAGGTGATATATCCTTTAGAAAACTTTCTTTACTCCAGGCCATTAATACCACACCTTCTCCGTGAAGGCCAGGATTCTGCTTGCAACTATTACAGCACTTACAATCCTGAACTAGAAGAATTTGCTTCCGCATCTTTCTTCATTAGGCAAATTACCCTTTAGGAAGTAGATTCAGTCAATATTTGATTCTTTCTTTTTTTTTTTTTTTTCACATTTACTTAGGTACACTGGGTCTTAGTTGTAGCATGCGGGAGGTTTTGGTCGTGACATGCAAACACTTAGCTGTAGCATGTGGGATCTAGTTCTCCAACCAGAGATCAAACCCAGGCTCCCTCCATTGGGAGATCAGAGTTTTAGCCACTGGACCACCAGGGAAGTTCCCTTTCTAACTCATCACATTTCTTTTTGGGCCAATGAGGTTATCCATTTGGGTTGCCCCAAGTCAGCTGGATTGTAGGAAAAGTTGGCCCAGGCCAATACTCTGCTCCTAGCCTTTAGCCACACAGCGCTTCTGAGTTTTCTTCCAAGCTCCTGCCTCAACATGAACTGGAAAATTAAACACATTCTCTGAAAAGCCAGGCTTAGGGGGGCTCTGTTAAGAAGCTTCTTGCTTTCGTTTAACATTTCATTGGAAGGACTGATGTTGAAGCTGAAACTCTAATACTTTGGCCACCTTATGCGAAATGCTGACTCATTTGAAAAGACCCTGATGCTGGGAAGGAGTGAGGGCAGGAGGAGAAGGGGACGACAGAGGAAGAGATGGTTGTATGGCATCATTGACTCAATGGACGTGAGTTTGGGTAGACTCTGGGAGTTGGTGATGGACAGGGAGGCCTGACGTGCTGCGGGTCATGGGGTCACAGAGTCGGATACGACTGAGCAACTGAACTGACTGACTCGTGTCTAATGGGAGAACTGAATATTATGCTTCTTAAGAGAAACATTTAAAAGTCTCTGTTCCTTTCTGAATCTTTCAGCATACTATTTGAGGATAAGTATTCTCTGAAGCATGATAAGTTTTTACTGTCACTACTTGGGGATAAAAAGAGGATGGAGAGAACACTAAGTTCATTGACTATCTACCCTGTGTCCAGGACTGTGCTGTATATTAGGGGCAGATGAGTGGAAGAATAAAAAAACATTCTGCCCTCATGGAGCACATATTCTTGCACATGAGATTTGAAAGTCCTTTCTTTAAAGCTAAATGTTTTAACTTAAACATGTTAAGTTAAAACAATGCTGAGGTTGCAGTCAGGCAGACTTTTCTTCAGTTTAAACTTCCGTCATTAAATGACTACCTACTGACTGCCCAACAGAACCAGCAATTCATTCTTACTGGGGAACAGGATGGTGAACTAAACCAGACTTGATCCCTGCCCTAATGGAGCTTATGTCAACTAGAGGCGACAAGTGCTAATTAATTATGTGCTAGTGCTGAGCTGCTTTCAGTCGTGTCTGACTCTTTGTGACCCCATGGGCTGTAGCCCACCAGGCTCCTCTGTCCATGGGATTCTCCAGGCAGGAATTCTGGAGTGGGTTGCCATTTCCTTCTCCAGGAGATCTTCCCGACCCAGGGATTGAACCCACGTCTCTTTGGTCTCCTGCACTGGCAGGTGGGTTCTTACCACTAGTGCCACCTGGGAAGCATGAATTATAACTGACCACTGCTTCAAATGGCAACACACTCCAGTATTCTTGCCTGGAAAATCCCATGGGCACAGGAACCTGGTGGGCTACAGCCCATGGGGTCACAAAGGAGTCAGACACGATTTAGCAGCTGAGCACACTCGCTGTTTCAAAGGGAGGGACCCAGCGCTGTGAGAGACAATGTAATAGTGGAGACCGACCTAGTCAAGGTGTCACAACTTGAAGGAAGAGCAGGAGCTACTTAGATAAATGAGGAAGGGAAATACCATTCAAGCAGAGGGGCACAGAGTACAAGGACAGGAAAAGTCTAGACCTGTGCATCACAGTAGCCACTAGCCACCTGTGACAATTGAGTCCTTGGAATTTGGTTAGTGTGACCAAACTACTAAAATCTTTTAAAAATTTATTTTATCTGGCTGTGCCGGGTTTTAGTTGTAGCCCACAGGATCTTTGATCTTCCTTGTGGCACATGGGACCTTTTAGCTGCACCATGACAACTCTTTGCTTCAGCACATGGGATCTAATTCCCTGAACAGGGATCAAACCTGGGACCCCTGGATTGGGAGCGTGGAGTCTTAGCCACTAGACCACCAGGGAAGTCCTAACATCTTAATTTTAGTTAATTAAAATTTAAAACCTAAAGCAGAATAAATTAAAAATTATTGATTGTATGTTGAAATGATCATATTTGGGACATATGAGTGAAAATAAACATTATTCATAGTAATAGCACCTGATTTTCAAAAGAATTTTTTTTTAAATATGGCTCTGAGAAAATTCTAAATTATGTATGTGGCCCACATTATGTTTCCATTGGATGGTGCTGGGTCAGACCACGCAGTTTGGTTCCAGGACATGGAAATTTCCCCTTTTCAATGAAGTAAGGTATAGTTGGAAGAAAATTGCACTTGGACCCAGAGACCCATGGGTCCTGTCCCTCACTGGTTAGATGACCTGGTGCATTCACTAGGTACCCAGTAAATATCCCTTGAATGAGCCCGAGTTTCTTCATTTATCAAATGGAATGTTTATCAAACACACACTATAAGGATTTTAGGAGATCTGGAGTCTTTTCTCGAGTAGTTCTCTGCACCCTGCTCACGGTGCGAGAAGCTGCCCCTGGCTTCAGTCTCCCCTACCCGTCAAAGCCGACAAGAGATGGGGCGTGGGAAGGCAGGGTCAAGGTGTGTCTGTTCATCTTACCTGAAGACTGCTGGCGGAATCCGCGGAACTCGGCGGTGCCGATTCCGCCACGGGGCCCTCAGGGGACCCTGTGAAGTTCTGGATGGGACACCCGAGACCTGTTGGCCCCCACATCCACCAGGAAGGGGTACCCTTTGTTTTGTGATCTGGGAAGAGGAAGAGGAGGAGGGACGTCTGGGAGAGGCCCATTTTGCTGCTATAAGTCCTGACGTTCTCCGGCAACGCAGGCCACAGCCGGCACCTGCACCTTTACTCACAACAATGCGGGGCATCGCAAGCACGCCGTTACCATGGCGACGGTCCCCGTAGGCGGGGGAGAGACCAGACCAAGGGGTGTGCGGGGAGAGTGAGTGCGGTTTCTCGACCTTGCCTATAGCCCAAGTGACTCCAGAAGACACTGCCTCTGTGGAGTCTATTAAGTATGTCAAGAGCCGTCCTCATGAGTTTCTGGCGCTTCGCATAGGGTCGCGGTGGGGACCGCCCGGCGCCGGGTACCCCCAAATCTCTCGGTGGTAGAATCCGGCGGGGCTGCGCCCGCGCATGCGCGTGGCGGCCGGGCGGCACCCACTCTTGATCTGGCCGCGGTTGACTCGGCCTCTGGTGGGTACCAGGCGGGAGGTCGGGGGTTTGCTTGGAACCCCCGACTTTAGGGCACGTCAGGTACGTCTCTGAGCCCGGCATCGCCCGAGGGTCCGAGAAAGGGTGGGACACCGGCGTTCCTCAGGGCCTCCCGGCAGCTGGAGCGACCGGAGGGCGCGGAGCAGCGGGCGGGGGCCGGGTTCTCCGCAGGCGGTGCACCGCAGTTGTCGTAGTGTTTCCTGGTTTGTAAATTGGGGTGGTAATTCCCCTCGTAGGTCAGCGATGAAGGTACTTAACGAGAGCGCGCGAATGGACGCTCTCTGCGGCTAGTTAACAGCCCTGCGAGGCGGCCATGTACCTGCGTGGCACGTCCTTGCTTGACTCTGAAGTCTGAGATTCCGGTGAAAGCTAGAGATTTCTCACTTTCTTGTTAGATTAAAAGAAAATACTGTATTTTATGGCCCATTGCAAACGGTAAAGCATTGCATAGTGAAGAAGTGATTACTATCATCAGCGCAGAGGCGTAGACCTTATTTAAAGCCCAGTTTCTCCGCCTTCCCACGGCGTGACTGGAGGCGCATTACTTAACTTCTCTAAGCCTCAGTTTCCTGATCTGTAGATAGGAAGAAACAACTTGATCTTCTTCCGCCAGGCCGGAATACTGGAGTGGGTAGCCTATCCCTTCTCCAGTGGATCTTACAAACCCAGGAATCCAACCGGGGTCTCCTGCTTTGCAGGCAGATTCTTTACCAACTGAGCTAGCAGGGAAGCCCTGATTGTAAATAAAGAAGCCTGGGGCCCAGAGAAGTAAGTGCAGGGGCCCAGTGGGGGTGAACAGCAGAGCGACGGTTTGAACCCAGATGCTCTCCATTCGCTTCCGTTGTGCTGAGCCCTCCCTCTCTCCAGGGAATTTCACTGGAAAGAGGGCTGCCTGGGGCCAGGGGGTAGAGCTGGTACCTCTTCGTTCACACTCATGTTCCAGAATCTCAGGGTCGCAGCCAGATTTGTTTGTGGATGGGTGGATCTGACTTAAAAGTTAGTCCAGACCCTTCCTTTTCCTTGTTTGTAATATATTGATGATGGGCGTTGGGCTTAAGTGTTACGAGAATTATTGAGATCATGGGTGAAGTGCCCTTGTGAACACCTTATTTACCAGAGAGGTTTTGTTTCTTGAATGTTATTGACCAGAGATGTATTCACTTACATAATAAATTGCCGGGCATTGGCATTAGATTCTGCAAAAGTCCACCCAGTCAGCAAAAAGTTAAAACCTTGAAGACTAAAGTAGCTTGGCCTAGGTTTAGCCGGCAACTGAGAGGCAGAACTGGGCCTAGAACTTGGCCTGTTGTGTCCAGGTACTATGCTTAGTCTTAGTGTTCTTAGCGCCAGTGGGGGCTTTGCACAAACAACTTGGCTTATTTTTCCTTCTTCAGATGTCTCCAGGTGCTTTGGAGGGGCAGGGACTGCTTCGTATCTGGTGTTCTGTACATTAGTTTGGTTTGTTTTCATAAGTTACATGTGAATATATTATCATTGTAATAATTCATTAAATCCACAAACATATGTCTTTACTATAACTTTATATTGTAACATGAAATTGCCACTATTTGGCCATTTGGGGTGTTTTTTTAACCTTTAGAATGGCAAATTCAGGGATTAGGATGGCAGAACAGGGGTTAGGGTTCCATGCTCTCACTGCCAGGGGCCCAGGTACCATCCCTGGTTGGGAAAGTAAGATCCTGACACAGCTAAAAAAAATTAAAATTAAAAAAATCTGTTTAAAAATGGCAAATTCAGTTAAGTCAGCCATCCTACTTCCTTTCCCAGATTTAACCGCTGTGTGCAGTTTAGTGTTTATCCTTCCAAATCTTTTTTATTTAGAGACCTATATTCTTGCTTTTTTTTCTTTTTGTCTTCTCATGTGGGATTATAATATATACATTGTTCTGTTGCTTGCTTGTTTTTTTGTGGTCATACCATTGGCATATAGAATCTTTGTTCCCCGATCAGGGATGGAACTCATGCCCCCTGAATTGGAAGTGTGTAGTCTTAACCACTAGACCACCAGGGAAGTCCCTATCACTTGCTTTCTCTTTCTTTTTTTTTATAATTCTTTTTTTTTTTTTTTTACTTCATTTTACTTTACAATACTGTATTAGTTTTGCCATACATTGACATGAATCCACCACGGGTGTACTTGCGTTCCCAAACATAAACCCCCCTCCCACCTCCCTCCCCATAACATCTCTCTGGGTCATCCCCGTGCACCAGCCCCCAAGCATCCTGTATCCTGCATCGGACATAGACTGGTGTCACTTGCTTTCTTAATGATAGTGTGTTGGATGTCTTTTCAAGTAAGTACAGGGATGACTGTCTCTTTGTTTTTGCTTACGATCTAGTGTTCCCTTATAATAATGTGCCATAATGTATTTGGCTGTACCAACCGTCGGCAGACCTTTTGCACTGTTTCTTATTTTTGACTGCTACCAACAACGGAGAATATTTGTGTGAATATGTCCAGTTCTTTCTGGAGGATAAATTTTTACAAGTAGATTTGCTGGCCAAAAACTATGCACCTGAAAAACTTTACTAGGTTTTGCCTAATGGAAAAGATGATAGCATCTTATATTTCCACGAAGAGTATCTTTGTCTCCATACCTTCACCAACAGGGTATTATTGATCTCTTAAATGTTGCCAACATGATGGATGAAAATGCTTCTTTTTATGATGTACCCTACCAGTTGTTAATATACGGATAATTTGGTATACATGTTTAGCCAACTGACGATGGCTATGAACCTTGGGAAAACTGGATAACTTCTTCAAGCCATAGTTTTCTCATTTCTGATATGGACAGGAAAATTACCTTATGGGATTCCTGCAAGGAATAAAAGAAATATATGAACTGTCCCTAGCATTGGGTCCAACCTCTCATGGATACTCAAGAAGTGATATTAGTTAGTTAGTTTTTGTTACGACCTTTTCTTTTCTGGGTTAAAACTGTTCTCCCTGGATATTCCTATTTCATTCCTGTTCTGCCCTCTGTGGTCATAAGAGTAATTGTCTTCCCTCTTCCATGCTTTTTCTTTCCTCCTGCAGAAACAATGCCAGGGCCTTCCACGGTGTTCTGGATGACATAGTAGCACAGCTTCAAAGACCTTCAGCATCTCGGTCCCCACTGCTGTCCCAGTCACCATCAAGATGGAAGCATTCTGGTTTGTCCAAGTCCTAAAGTGTTACGCCCCAGCCCAAATGCCGTCTCTCAGGCTGTGGGCCTACCGCTGTTTTTTGGAGGACTGTTGCTTTACAATGTTGTGTTGGTTTCTGCGCAACACTGTGAATCAGCCATAAGTGTGCACATGTTCCCCTCTCCCTTGAACCTCCCTCCCAGCCCCCACCCCATCTCAACCCTCTAGGTTGTCACAGAGCCCTGGGTTGAGCTGTGTTATATAGCAACTTCCCACTAGTTATCTCTTTTATATATGGTGATGCGTATGTTTCATGCTACTCTCTCAGTTTGTCTCATCTCTTTCCTGCGCTGTGTCCACAAGTCTGTTTTTCTGTCTGTGTTTTTAATTACAAACACATACCAGTAAAACTCCTGAGCACACACCCCTAAATGTCTTATGCATTTTATTTGTAAGTCATATGTACATATACTTCTATACATATATGTATATCTATATTGTAAAGCTTCTAAAGAAGCTTCTAAACTTAACAGGCTCCTCCGTCCGTGGGATTTTCCAGGCAAGAATACTGGAGTGGGTTGCCATTTCCTTCTCCAGGATATTGTAAAGCTTCTAAAGAAGCCTCTAAACTTTTGTCATTAATTTTACTGCTATTAATTTCTACATCACTGAAAACAGTACGAAGTTTTTTCTTTGTGTTCTTATTGAATATATGTCTTGCTAATTGTGATGAAAACCTACTATGAGTTATTTTTTTAATAATAGTAGGTCTAAAGCCTTGTTTCAAGTAGTCTTGAGAAGTTCCCTCTCTTTTTGGCCAGTTTCTTGCTAGATAGGATAAACTCATCACCGGTTTTATCTCATAATGTGGTGAAGGAAGAGTTTATCCCTGGGAGTAGGAAAGGTGAGAGCTCTGCTGCTTTCTTTTTGCTCCTTTGTGCCTTTATTATTGTTATCGTCATTCTATGGTTTCTTAGAGGGAATCTTGTTGAGCTATCTGTGTATTATACATTAAAATTGGGCTTCTCTGGTAACCCATATGGTAAAGAGTCTGCCTGCAGTGCAGGAGACCAGGGTTCAATCCCTGGGTTGGGAAGATCCCCTGGAGAAGAGAATGGCAACCCACTCCAGTATTCTTGCCTGGAGAATTCCATGGGCAGAGGAGCCTGGTGGCATATAGTCTCTGGGGCTGCAAAGAGTTGGCCACCACTGAGCAAATCGCACACACGCAATACAAGGAGAGAAATGAAGCGTGGCCCTGCATCTCACCACATACAAAAGTTAATTGCAGATGAGTAGCTGTCCTAAATGTGAAAGCTGAAAGAAGAAAACTTCCAAAAGTTAATGTGGGGAAATATCATGACCTTAGGGTAAGCAAAAATTTCTGAAATAAAAACCACTAATCATTAACAAAAATTTTAATAAGTCAGATCCCATTAAAATTAAGAACTTCTTTAATCAAAAAGAAACCAATAAGAAAGCAAAAAGACAAGTTCTCAGTAAAAGGCTTTTATTTCCTTATAATGGAGTGTGTGTAGACGCTGCTGCCCCAGTTGTGAGTCTTACCAGTGTCCAGGAGTGAGGATCTCACGCCTTTTGTTGTTGTTCGGTCGCTCAGTTGTGTCCAGCTCTTTGCGACCCCATGAACTATAGCACACCAGGCTTCCCTGTCCTTCACTATCTCCCAGAGTCTGCTCAAACTCGTGTCCATTGAGTTGATGATGCCATCCAACCATCTTATCCTCTGTCACCCTTTCTCTTCCTGCCCTCAGTCTTTCCCAGCATCAGGGTCTTTTTCCAATGAGTCAGCCCTTTGCATCAGGCGGCCAAAGTGTTGGAGCTTCATCGTCAGTCCTTCCAAGGAATATTTAGGGTTGATATCCTTTAGGATTGACTGGTTTGATCTCCTTGCTGTCCAGAGGACTCTCTTGAGAGTCCTTCTAGTGCCTTGGTCTAGACTATAAATCTAGTGATGCCAGTTTTTAATGAAACTTAAGACCAGCCAGTTAGGCACTTGCCTGTGGTTGACATAGACTAGTCACACAGACCTGTGTTCAAATATCAGTTCCCACTTAGGCCCTTAGTCGTACTAAACCTCATCTGGCAGATAGGTATACTCAGAGGAGCTGAACCAAGGGCAGTTGTAAGGACTGAGATGTTGCCAAGGTCTGGGCATGCTGCCTAGCACATCGTGAGCGCTCAGCACAGGGGAGCTGTCACCAGGATAGTTAGTGGTCACATGACAGAATGTGTGTTTTACATGATTGCAGGACAGGGGCACAAGGGCACTGATGCAACTCTTTGTACCCCTTGACTTTTTCTGACCCTGGGAGAAGGGAGCATTGACCTTTCCTTCATCAGGCTGAAGATGCCTCTCTTTGGAAGTACATTTAGTCCAAAGAAGACGCCCCCTCGGAAGTCGGCCTCTCTTTCCAACCTGCATAATGTGAGTATCAACGTGGTGTGCAGTGTGAACAGAGCCTCGAGCCTGACCTCTTATGGGAAGCGTGGTCCTCCAGAGGCATCCTCATGGGAAGGATGATTTAATTTGTATGATTGCTATTGCTGAAAACATGTCTTAACTCCTATTTGAAAATTATTATCAGAGCTGTTCAGGAACCTTAAAAGACAGTCGTTCTCATTATGATTTTGGGGACCAAACGATCTTATCCAGTTTGACTTCAGTTGATTCCCAAGACTTGGCCAGGAATCAGTTTTTTAGTCATGTCTGAGAACAAATTCATTCTCAAAGGATGATGTTTTGCCAACATTAAAAACGTTCAAAAGGATTTGTCACAGCTCCAAAGGCAGTTTCTGAGCTCCTCCAGGGTAGAGGGTTTGCATTCATTTCTGTATATCCAGTACCAGCCCTGGCCCACGGTGGGCGCTCAATGAGCTGTAGAAACATCGAGAAACACATTAAAGAACAGCTGCTACCACTAATTGGGACTTAGCATTTTATGCCTTTTCCAGGACATATGTAGCTCCATAGGAACAAGTGATGGCTCAGGCTTACATTTAAAAAGGATTTTTCACTTGACGAAAAATTTACAGTGAGACTTCTTAAACTGCCAAGTGCCCTGTAGATATGAAATAATTCAGTTTGCAAATTTCAGCATATATAGATTTTCTGGAAAACACCTATTATATAAAGCAGTACTTTTCTTTAATAGTTTAAAAGTTTTTTTGTACCTTATTTAATTTTCTGACTTTATTTGAAAAAAAAATTATTAAACGTGCCGAGTTATGATTAGAGAAAAAGAAATGAGTTGTTGGGGGGTCACATAGTCTGGGATTCCCATGTGGCACAGGGGTAAAGAACCCACCTGCCAATTCAGGAGACCCAGGTTCTATCCCTGGGTCAGGAAGATCTCTGGAGGAGGAAATGGCAACCCACTCCAATATTTGTCAGGAAAATGCCCTGGACAGAGGAGCCTGGCAGGCTACAGTTGGTGGGGTCGCAAAGAGTCCGATGCAACTCAGTGCCTGCAGGGGGTCTCACAGCTAGCAGAAGAGGTGCTGGAGCACAAGCCCGTGTACCCTGGCTGCCTGATGCCAGCATGAATGTCTCACCCACAGTTGGACCGGTCCACACGGGAGGTGGAACTGGGCCTTGACTACGGAACCCCCACCATGAACCTGGCCGGGCAGAGCCTGAAGTTTGAAAATGGCCAGTGGATAGCAGGTGAGCTGCATTTCCTGCCATTTTGCCCCAGCAAGATGGTGAAGGGCAGCCTGCACTTGGTGATCGCTGGTTGTGCCCTTCTGCCAGAGACGGGGATTAGTGGAGGTGTGGACCGGAGGGAGACCCAGCGCCTGCGGAGACGGAACCAGCAGCTGGAAGAAGAGAACAACCTCTTGCGGCTGAAGGTGGACATCCTGCTGGACATGGTGAGGAGGGCGGCCAGGGGGCGATGCCTTGGCTTTCCCTGGGCAGCTTCACAACGAGTCATTTCAGCCAGCCCACACTCTCGAGTGCCAGCTTGCCCAGGCACATTGCTCTGAATCCAAAGATACGAAACCAAGGCAGACACAGTCCCCACCCTCCAGGGCTCAGAGTCTAACTGAGAGAAGGACAGTAAACACAGTGACAGTCCTCAGGGTAAGGACAGAGATTAGAGTCTTGTCCAGGCCTGGCATCCGCAAAGGAGAGAGAGCTTCATTCTGTCCAGTCAGGAGCCCATCAAGGGAAGGGATATTTAAGGAAACGTAAAGGGAGGAATGGCGGTTGGAAGGCATTCAGGAGTGAAGGACAGTCTGCTCCTGGCTAGGCAGGGACCTGCAGCAAGCAGCCATTAGCCAGAGCCTGGGGAAGACCTGCGGAGAGCCACGCTGCCTCTTGGCATCGGTTTCTTGTGGCTTTTAAAACAGCCTGTTGAATCTAGAGGTGTATGTAAAGGTTCGCCGAGAGGCAGGAGAGCACCCTGTCGTGGTTAAGAGCATGTGTCTGTAGCTAAACTGCCTGGGTCCCTGACCCAGCTTCGCCCCTGGCTGTGTGACTTCAAACAAGTTACTTAACTACTCTGTGTGAAGAAGCTAAGTGTCTTTAGCAGTAAAATGGGCCCGAAAAGAGGATCCACCTCATTACTGAGTTAATACAAGTAAAGCTCTGGAAATAGCATCTGGCTCGGGAAGTACAGCTCTTCTGTTTCACAGTCAGCTGACCTCTGGAGTCTATGTCTCTCCATCCCTGTCTGCAGCGTCTTCCACCCTCTCCTCCAGAGACAATTGAGGGATCCTGATGAGGGGAGTGGCGTTCTTTTTCAGCCATTTTTATGTGAGCCATGACTCAGAGGCAGCTTAGTCCTTTAGCCTTGAAATCACCAATATCTGCTCTTTTCATCCCCTGAAACCTGGTGTCCTTAACACAGTGAGTGCCGCACAATCCTAGGTGATCAAAAGTGATGAGAGAATGGATGGTGAATGTTGCGCAAGCTCTTGTGGCCCTGGGTCATCAGGAGATTACTCTCTGCCCAGTTACAAAGGGGTTCCCATCGTGGAGGCACTGGCAACGTTAGAGAAATGCCAGGGTGCCTTGCCCAGCCCACAGGGCTGACCTTGCCACCCTGAGTCATGGCCGTGAAACGTCCGTGTCGCTTAACACTTGGCTGCTCTTCTTCCAGCTCTCGGAGACCACTGCTGAATCCCACTTAATGGAGAAAGAGCTGGATGAACTGAAGAGCGTCAGCAGGCGGAGAAAATGAAGACCCCCAAAGACATCTGTTCAGAGAACGGGGGAAACCCATTCATCAGAAGAGGGGAATGTGGTTGAGGATATTTTTAGCCAAACGGAGGGATCAGGTCCCGGTAGAGAGCATCATATAATGGGGCCAGAAGGCACCGGCCCCCTTGGGTTGGGGGTAGGCAGGTGACTGCAGTGGATTCCAGGCCAGTCCTGTGCTTCACGGCAGGGGAGACCTCCCCGGGGAGGTCTGGTTGTGACGGGAGCCTTTGGGTTTTCTCCAGTCACTTAACACCCAAATGCCCATGGCCCAGGCTCATCCTCCTGGGACAGAGATCATCCCATCATCCCCTCATGTCAGTGTTTGAGGTATGGCACCCTCTTGTTGGGGGGGTCTCAGATGAGGGGCTGTCCTGTTTCTCTTCCCTCCAGCCCATCCTCTCGCTCCTTCAAAGAACACTAATTTCCCCCAGATTCACAACCTCCTCTGGCTTTAGCATCTCGGCAGCCAGCACCAGCCTTTTACGGCAACACTATATTTTTGTGCTACTTTCCTCTCTACCCTACTTTTTAAAATTAAATGATGTTATCTAATCTGTGGCCAAAGTGACTGAAAAAAAGAAGCCTCAGTTTTCGAGGAAGTGAGTTATGGGGGCTGGGTTCTAATCCTGGGGTGCGCCATCCGCTAGGTTGGGGGGGGATGTCCCCATCACAGAAGAAGCATTCCAGCTTCCTGGGCATCAGCAGGGTTTGAGCTAGAGCAGAAACGGTCATTCTGCCCAGATCCCCTGCCTCCTCCTTTCCGGGTATTGGGACTCGCCTGGACCTGGCAGGGACTGAGTGGTTGGGATAGAGGGCTGGCTTCCCCAAGTGGGAGTTTGTACTCTTAGAGGGAGCCGGGCTTCTCTGGCTGGTGGAGGGAGCCAGCCAAAGTCAGCAAGAGGGAGTCCAGCCTCCAAAGTCCAGGGTGAAGACCCTGGGGGCAGGACACGGAGCTCCGGGCTTTAGACGGGATGGCTGCTGAGATCAGCTGTTTCTGGACGCCTGTTACCTGCCTGGGACAGGGCTCTGGATCTTGCTTAGACTCTCTTGCTCCTTAGCTCAGCCCTGCAGAGCAGGGCATATCAGTCTGCATGCCTGTTGGCAGATAAGGAACCAAACTCAAAAGCTGGTCTGGGATCAGAGCGGAAGTGTGGGAGCCTGTGACCCACAGCCCATAGTGAAAGAGAGGAGCTGGTGAGTGGCTGCCTCCTGTAGTCCATCCTCAGGGCCAGCTCCCTGTGGGGTAGATAGAGAAGCCCCAGCCCATAATCTTCCTTCCTGGTGCAGGAGAGACTAACTTAGAAGACACTGAGAAAGGATACTGGATGAGACTGCACGTTTTCATGTGCAAATATAGGCTCAATGGAGAGTTTGCCTGTTCCTCAACCACTGTCTTTAGCAACCATTTACTGTGCACCCTGGATGCTAGACACCTGTCGACAGTGGGTCAGTGGTCTTAGGATGGTTCAGCTTACAATGTTTTGACTTTAGAATGGTGCAAAAGTGATAGACATTTAGTATAAACTATATTTTGACTTATGATAGTTTTCCAGGCTAGCAAGATGGATATTCATTGGAAGAACTGAAGGTGAAGCTCCAGTACTTTGGCTACCTAGTGTGAAGAGCCAACTGAATGGAAAAGACCCTGATAACCAGGAAGGACTGAAAGCAAAAGGAGAAGGAAGTGGCAGAGGATGAGAAGGATGAGATAGGTTTATTGGGACATAAACCAAAGAAGGGTTATGTTTCTAATTCTCATGAAAAATTTTCAAGTTTGTTATCATCATCCCCTGCTTTTAGATGAAGAAACAAGCCCAGCAAGATGACCCAGCTAGAAGGGAAGGATCCGGGACTGAAAGCTTTGGAATCAGGAGGGGCGTGTTTTATGGTCCCAATGATGTGGGTCCTGGTTTCCTCTGCACCACCACTGGTACCTGAGGGGGATTCAGCTGTGTGGGACAGCTCTGCAGTGAGGAAGCGCTTGTATTTAGGGTGAGGAGGGAAGTAAACCATTGGTGAGTTTCACCAGAGGAATGCCAATTGACTTTCATTTGACAAAAAAAAAAAAAATCCCTCTGGCTTCCCTGTGTGTGAGAACAGATGGGAGGGGGCAAGGCTGGGACCAGAGAGGTGGCAGTTTAGAAGAAGTGGTCAGATTCTAGGCTGGAGTTGAAGGTGGAGCCACCAGTGTTTGCTGATGGATGTGTTGTGTGAGCTGAGTCTAAGGATAAGTCAAGAAGATGAGGATCTAGCTCTTAGCCACTACCTTTTTCCATCTCCATTTTTCCAGTCTTGAAATGACTTCACTTTCACTTTTCACTGTCATGCATTGGAGAAGGAAATGGCACCCCACTCCAGTGTTCTTGCCTGGAGAATCCCAGGGACGGGGGAGCCTGGTGGGCTGCCGTCTATGGGGTCGCACAGAGTCGGACACGATGGAAGCGACTCAGCAGCAGCAGCAGCAGCGTCACACTTTGATGAAGCAGTGTTCACTGTTCACATGATACATTCCTTAATGCTGTTACAGATGAGACTTGGACTGTGCTGTTTATTATCTTTGGGCACAAAGGATAAGTCAAGGATAATGAAAATCTGTAAGAAATGGGAAAAATAATCAGCATATCTCACTACCATAAATCTTTTTGGCCACCCCCCACCCACCCACACACACACACTGAAATGCTGTGGTTAGGGAGTTCCCTGGTGGTTCCATGGTTAGCACTCTACATTCACTGCTGAGGGCCTGGGTTCAATCCCTGGTCAAGGAACTAAGATCTTCAAGCCATGCAGTGTGGCCAAAAAAAAAAGAAAAAGATGCTATATACCTTTAAGATCTTACTTTTTTGTCAGATACATCTATCAGATGCTGGCTAAAATGCTTCCTCCTCCAAGCGTTATTGACCAAATCTACTACTTGGGGAGGGGGGGCACCCAAGTAAATAGTGCTGTCTACTTAATGTTTGCTATCATTTGTAATCACTGCAACCATCTTGTAAATTTGTGAGCTTGAGTGTCATTAGGGAAGAACTGTTACTGAAGAGCTGAGATAGAAAGTTCTGTGGGTGTGAAGGAGGGAGAGCAAAAAACCAGAGAAGGGGTTTCCCTGGTGGTCCAGTGGTTAAGAATCCACCTGCCAATGCCGGGGACACAGGTTTCATCCCTGCTCTGGGAGGATCCCATGTGTCTCATGGCAACTAAGCCAGCCTAGAGCCTGTGATCCACACAAGAGAAGCTACCACAACGGGAAGCCTGCGCACCTCAACAGAGAGTAGCCCACTCTCACTACAACTAGAGAAAGCCTGCAAGCAGCAATGAAGACCCGGCACAGTCAAAAATAAAGAGATGCTAAAAAAAAAAAAAAAATTACAGCTTGAGGCCTAATAAGGGGATCCATATGCATAACTGTACAGATACAGGCTGATGTGTATGGTTTCCTGGGAGAGGGTACTTAGAACTTCTGTAAAATTCTCAAAGGGATCTATGTCCCACACTGACTGAACCAAACCAAATTAGGCACTACCGTATGGCCAGTTTCACATTCGGAAAGAGAGAGGAAAGGTGGGAGCTACGGAGTTGAGGGACAGGATAAGAGGAACTGGGGGCAGGGTTCTAGAACACCTCAGCTCTATCCAGATGGCAGAGTCACCCTTGTACCCAGCATGGGGCATCACCCCTCACTTGATGGCACCCGCAACTTGTCCCTCAACAGAGGCTCTGGGCTGCCATCAGTCCTCATGTGTCTGCTTTGCTGCCACGGAGCCATTTCTCCTTAAGATAATCAATGACGCTTTCCCTCCTTCCTCCCCAGCAGCTCCTCCTCGAATTCACTCTTGGGTTGGGGTAAGAAGATGCCCTTCCCTACCCCCAACACTTTAAGGGAGATTTTTGGAGGATAGTTCTGATTTTTTTTTGTTCTGACATTTTGGCTTTTAATTAAAAAGTTTTTATAGGTGGCAAAACACAAAAATTACCATCTTTTTTAAAGCATACAGTTGTCATATTAATACATTCACCGTATTGTACAACCATCACCACCATCAGGGATTGAACCTGCGCCCTGCCCCCTCACAGTGGAAGCACAGTCTTAACCACTGGACCACCTGGGAAGTCCCCTGTTACTGGGTTTTGTGGGGGTTTTTTGTTTTTAGATTTTTTTTATATACTTATTTATTTTGGCTGCATTGGGTCTTCACTGTGGTACTCCAACTCAGTATTTGCGGTATGTGAGGTCTTAGTTCTCAGACCAGGGATCAAACCTTGGCTTCCTGTATTGGGAGCACAGAGTTGTATCCACTGGACCACTAAGGAAGTCCCATAAGGCCCAATTAGGGACAGTTTACACAATCCAGATCCATGGGTCATCATGGCATTTTACAAGATTAAGAAGGAAGGTTATCTAGACTTCCCTGGGGGTCCAGTGGTTAAGTCTTTGCTCTTCCACTGCAGAGGGTACAGGTTCGATCCCTAGTCTGGGAACTTAAGATCCCACGTGGCTCAAGTCCAAAAATAAAACAATAGAAACTTTGTTAAAAAAGGAAGGCTATCTCCTAAAGAGATGTGACCCTTGATGAGATTAAGAAGGAATATCTAGGAGGTCCCCAGGCAATCTGTCTCCCAAGGAGGTCTCCCAAACCAGTCAGTCCTAAAGGAAATCAACTCTGAATATTCATTGCAAGGATTGATGCTGAAGCTGAAGCTCCAATATTTGGCCACCTGACTCGAAGAGCCAACTCTTTGGGAAAGACCCTGATGCTGGGAAAGATTGAGGGCAGGAGAAGGGGACAACAGAGGATGAGATGGTTGGATGGCATCACCGACTCAATTGACATGAATTTGAGCAAACTCTAGGAGAGTGGAGGACAGAGAAGCCTAGTGTGCTGCAGACCATGGGGTTGGACACACAGAGTCAGACAGGACTTAGCAACTAAGCAACAACAGCAACAAGGAGGTCTAGTTAAAACAGAGTCATAGTTCAGTTCAGTCCCTCAGTCGTGTCCGACTCTTTGCGACCCCATGAATCGCAGCACGCCAGGCCTCCCTGTCCATCACCAACTCCTGGAGTTCACTCAGAGTCGTGTCCGTCGAGTCCGTGATGCCATCCAGCCATCTCATCCTCTGTTGTCCCCTTCTCCTCCTGCCCCCAATCCCTCCCAGCATCAGGGTCTTTTCCAATGAGTCAACTCTTTGCATGAGGTGGCCAAAGTACTGGAGTTTCAGCTTTAGCAACATTCCTTCCAAAGAACACCCAGGGCTGATCTCCTTCAGAATGGACTGGTTGGATCTCCTTGCAGTCGAAGGGACTCTCAAGAGTCTTCTCCAACACCACAGTTCAAAAGCATCAATTCTTCGGGGCTCAGCCTTCTTCACAGTCCAGCTCTCACATCCATACATGACTACTGGAAAAACCATAGCCTTGACTAGGTGGACCTTAGTCAGCAAAGTAATGTCTCTGCTTTTGAATATGCTATCTAGGTTTGTCATAACTTTTCTTCCAAGGAGTAAGCGTCTTTTAATTTCATGGCTGCAATCACCATCTGCAGTGATTTTGGAACCCAAAAAAGTAAAGTCTGACACTGTTTCCACTGTTTCCCCATCTATTTCCCATGAAGTGATGGGACCGGATGCCACGATCTTTGTTTTCTGAATGTTGAGCGTTAAGCCAACTTTTTCACTCTCCTCTTTCACTTTCATCAGGAGGCTTTTAGCTCCTCTTCACTTTCTGCCATAAGGGTGGTGTCATCTGCATATCTGAGGTTATTGATATTTCTCCTGGCAATCTTGATTCCAGCTTGTGTTTCTTCTAGTCCAGCATTTCTCATGATGTACTCTGCATATAAGTTAAATAAGTGAGGTGAAGTCACTCAGTCGTGTCCGACTCTTTGCAACCCCGTGGACTGTAGCCCATCAGGCTCCTCCGTCCATGGGATTCTCCAGGCAGGAATACTGGAGTGGGTTGCCATTTCCTTCTCCAGGGGATCTTCCTGACCCAGGGACCGAACCCAGGTCTCCTGCATTGCAGGCAGATGCTTTAACCTCTGAGCCACCAGGGAAGCCAGGAAGTTAAATAAGCAGGGTGACAATATACAGCCTTGACATACTCCTTTTCCTATTTGGAACCAGTCTGTTGTTCCATGTCCAGTTCTAACTATTGCTTCCTGACCTGCATACAGATTTCTCAAGAGGCAGGTCAGGTGGTCTGGTATTCCCATCTCTTTCAGAATTTTCCACAGTTTATTGTGATCCACACAGTCAAAGGCTTTGGCATAGTCAGTAAAGCAGAAATAGATGTTGTTCTGGAACTCTCTTGCTTTTTCCATGATCCAGTGGATGGTGGCAATTTGATCTCTGGTTCCTCTGCCTTTTCTAAAACCAGCTTGAACATCTGGTAGTTCACGGTTCATGTATTGCTGAAGCCTGGCTTGGAGAATTTTGAGCATTACTTTACTAGCCTGTGAGATGAGTGCAACTGTGTGGTAGTTTGACATTCTTTGGCATTGCCTTTCTTTGGGATTGGAATGAAAACTGACCTTTTCCAGTCCTGTGGCTACTGCTGAGTTTTCCAAATTTTCTGGCATATTGAGTGCAGCACTTTCACACCATCATCTTTCAGGATTTGAAACAGCTCAACTGGAACTCCATCACCTCCACTAACTTTGTTTGTAGTGATGCTTTCTAAGGCCCGCTTGACTTCACATTCCAGGATGTCTGGCTCTAGATGAATGATCACATCATCGTGATTATCTGGGTCGTGAAGATCTTTTTTGTACAGTTCTTCTGTGTATTCTTGCTACCTCTTAATATCTTCTGCTTCTGTTAGGTCCGTACCATTTCTGTCCTTTATCAAGTCCATCTTTGCATGAAATGTTCCCTTGATATCTCTAATTTTCTTGAAGAGATCTCTAGTTTTTCCCATTCTGTTCTTTTCCTCTATTTCTTTGCACTGATCGCTGAAGAAGGCTTTCTTATCTCTTCTTGCTATTCTTTGGAACTCTGCATTCAGATGCTTGTATCTTTCCTTTTCTCCTTTGCTTTTCGCCTCTCTTCTTTTCACAGCTATTTGTAAGGCCTCCCCAGACAGCCATTTTGCTTTCTAGTGTTGGCCTAAGTGTGATATACCTACTCGATGGACATGAGTTTGAGTGAACTCCGGGAGTTGGTGATGGACAGGGAGGTCTGGCGAGCTGCAATTAATGCGGTTGCAAAGAATCGGACACGACTGAGCGACTGAACTAAAGTGTGATATTTGGGAGGCTTGTTATTAATAAAACGCAGATTTCCGGGCTCACCCTAAGCCCACTGAACAGAATTACCGCGGGCACACCCGACTCTCTGCCTTAACAAGTTTTCCAGTTGTGTCACGTTTCCTTCCGCATTTTCAAGCCGGTGAAGTCAATCCGCCAGAGGGCGGCGCTCTTCCCCAGTCCGCCAAGCTCCGGCTCCCGGAAGAGCTGCTCTATCCGCTTTCGCCGCTGCACTCGCCTCTTCTCTTCCGTTTCCGGTGTCCCCCCACAGCCATGGCTGCCGCCGCTGCCGGGCCTGGGGCGCCTCTGTCCCCAGACGAATTGCTTCCGAAAGGCGATGCCGAGAAGCCTGAGGAGGAACTGGAGGAGGAAGACGACGAGGAGGTACTGAGCGCCGCAGGGCAGAGAGGGGCTGGGAGGTGTGGGCAGGGAGTGGGGGTGTGGGATCCGCGTGCTGCGGAATCTGGACGAAGGCGCCTCGCGGAGCCCGGAGAGGTCCTAGCGGAGGCGTCTCCGGGAGGCGGGGTGAGGCCCTGCTGGGACCGGGTTGTCCCGGCGTCGGGGGGTGGTCGCCGCAGCTTCGGCCCATATCCACGCCTCTTCCACCACAGCTAGATGAAACCCTATCGGAGAGACTGTGGGGTCTGACGGAGATGTTCCCGGAGAGGGTCCGCTCCGCGGCTGGAGCCACTTTTGATCTCTCCCTCTTCGTGGCTCAAAAAATGTACAGGTAAGGGACAAGGGCCAAGACACTGGGATGTGCCTGGCGCGATCGAGGTGCCCTGAATGAAGACGGGCTTTGGAAGCAGCAGAGCTGGGTCGGAGGCCACCTAGACCACTGAGTGACCTTGGCTTGGTGCCACCTTAACCTTCCTTGGTCTTGATTTTCTCTTCTGTAAAGTGAGGCTTCTTATCGGGTGGGGGTCATTGTGAGGATCAGATTATGTGAGATAATGTGTCATAAAAGCAGCATTGTGAGAACTCAGTTCAGACTCTTATTAAACGTACAGCCCCCAGAACTGCTCCTCCTGTTTGTGGCAGGAGTACGGTGCAGGGGTTGGGTAGAACACGTTTTTCAAAAACGTAGTTGTGTGGAGGGTGAGAGGTTCGGTTACTGGTTCGTGCCTGGGGAAGCTGTCTGTCTTTGTCTCGCCTTCACGCTCATGCTCCCTGTGCAGGTTTTCCAGGGCAGCCTTGTGGATTGGAACCACTTCCTTCATGATCCTGGTTCTTCCGGTCGTCTTTGAAACTGAGAAGTTGCAGATGGAGCAACAGCAGCAGCTGCAGCAACGGCAGGTGAGCCCAGACCCTGGGCTTTTTGCCAGTAGTGGCGACACAAGTTTGTTTATTCCTTCAGCACCTGGGTAGGGCAGTTAATGTGCCATGCAGGGTTGGGATCTGGCCCAAGCCCTTTGGGTACCTGAGCATTGTTTTCGCAACATTGTTTTCATAGACTTTGTCTGCCCAGATAGGTATGATGAAAATGAGACCCTTGGGTCTGTACAATGCCTTACACCCCTCCTTTTCTTTTCCAGATACTTCTAGGGCCTAATACAGGGCTGTCAGGAGGAATGCCCGGGGCTCTACCTTCACTTCCTGGAAAAATCTAGATTGCTACTGCTATATTTGACCTGTCTTGGTGGGAAGAAGTTTGAAAATTCAATAGTGTTTGAACTGCTGATTATTGGATTTTTTTTTTTTTTTTAAACTTTGGCACATTGCTCTATAAACCTGGTGGCGGGAATTATCCCCACATTGGCTCGTGGAGACTCCTCACTTGCAGCTGTGCCCTCCACTGTCCTGACTTATTTCTCTCCTCAATGCTGATACCAGAGTGCAGCAACGCAGACGGTTACTCCAGCTCTGGCCACCCACCCCCCTCACTAAATTACTCCTGGTGGAAGATCTCACTATTCCGTTGCCGGGGTCGGAACTGATTGCCGTGGAGAAGGATGTGCTCCTGACTGTTAATGGAATGGAGATGTTGGGGAGGGATGTGCACACAAGATAAAATACAAAATGCATTAATTACAGCTCTGCTGCAAAGCAGCCACTGTGAATTTCTGTGTATGTTGGAAAGGATGGAGGGAGGGCTGGCAGCTTCAGCCACAAGATGGGGACTGGAGGACAGAGCAGGAGCTCATTTCCTCCAATATTTTGGCTGTTAGACTTGTGTGTATATGTGTCTAAAAAGGAAAAAAAGTCAGTGCTCACATTTTGTATTTAAATATTAAAAAAAAATGATTCCAACAAAAAAATGTCTTCCAAGTGCTTGTGATACATACCTGGAAGTTACTGGGACCATTTTAGCAGGACAAAGAAGCTGCCCCTCATGTTTTCTCTCACCTAAGCCAGCAGCACCATTTAATACTGACTGACCCCTTAAGGCCAAAAAGGTAAAAAACTCCTCTTTGTCCAAGAACCTGAGTTCCAGCAATCACTTTCGGGTCTGCCAACAGAGGATAGGGTCCATGTACTTGCAGTCTACAATGACGTCATTTCAGTCACTAGGTCGTGTTTGACTCTTTGTGACCCCATGAACTGTAGCCTGCCAGGCTCCTCTCTCCATGGGATTTCCCAGGCAAGAATACTGGAGTGGGTTGCCAGGATCTTCCTGACCCAGGGATCGTAACTGCACCGACAGGCACTTTCTTGACCACTGAGCCACCTGGCGAATTCTCTAGTGGTTCACCAGTTACGACTCTGCACCTGCACTGCAGGTTTGATCCCTGGTCAGGAAACCAAGATTCCACATGGCCATGCAGCAAGTCCAGAAAAAGAAATAGTTATAAAGGACTTGTAAAGAATGACAGTATTGATTTCTAGTCTGGGAATAGGAAGGTAGCAAGTACAGCTTGGGTTTGTTCTTTTTTAAAAAATACAATTGACCCTTGAAAAATAAAGGGTTGGGGAGACTAACCCTCCATGCAATCAAGTCTGCGCATTTCTTTTTTCAATGGCCCTGTGTGTGTCTGCAGTTCAACCACAGGTTGTGGTACTGTGGTAGTCATTGAAAAAATTTCATGGATAGAGTCAACCCACATAGTTCAAACCTGTGCTGTTTGAGGACCAACTGTAATCGCTGATGAACTGTAATCACTCTTAATAGTGAATCCAGCTGTAGCCCTGTCTTTGAAATCTGTAGCTATTTCACTTAACATACATTTTTATTGGCATTGTGCTAGTAACAATACTAAGCCTTTCATGTGGGTTGCTGGAACCGTATTATACAATTTAGGAGGTGGCAGTATTCTCATTTTGCAGAAGAAAACAGTCCCAGAAAGGTTAAATGATCTGCTCCAGGCTGAACAGAAAATGCCTGATCTGAATTCAAATTTAGACAGCCCCACTTAGAATCCTGCAATGTACTTGATGCTGGGGCCTCCCAGGCCCTCTTGAAATACATGATCTACTTGTTAATCAGGGAAAAATATATGACTTGTCAGTAAAGAAAACTTGTACTTAGATGAAGGTTAGGGTTCTTCATATTGTGGAGCCTAGTTTTTTAAGTTAAACTGAGAAATGTCTTAGATTTCTTTTGAATCAAGTCCTACTTGGTGAATCTTCTGTCTGGATTTTTGAAGTGAAAGGTTTGACCAAAGCACAGTATGTCTCTGAAAGAGGACTTAGAGCAGTTATGAATGCCTTTTAAAACTAAAGTTCACATTTTAAAATGTACATGGTTACAGGATTCAGACATGAAATTTATGTATGGAGTTTTCCATTTTTAATATTTGGTTAAACAAAATACATCTTTTGTAAACAAACCCAGCACAAGGCCAACAAAAAGGAATAAAAGCAAGAAAAAAACAAAGCCTAGGGTTGCCCCTTACTGGGCATCAGGGTCAGGCCTGCCCACTTCCTTAAAGGAAGTGGGGCTTTCTGCCCTTGGGCATCAGCATAGGTCCCTGTTCCTAAGCACCAGAATTGGATATGAACAGAGGAACCAGCCCTGAAATGGTTAAGCATCTTTGCATATCCCATTGGCTTATGGCCTCCAAGTGCACGAGGACTCCTTTGAAGTGAAGTGCCGTCGGCAGGGGCCCAAGCAGACTGGTGGTGAGTTCTCTCCTCCTCCCAGGAAATGGCTTACATCACAGACAGTGCCCATGGACCCAAGTTCCTGCTTGTGACAGCAAGGTTGGCTGTAACTTCTGGCTGGTGGTGGTTGGAATGTCATTGAGCAGGGGTGACGAGCTCCCTGTGGTGCCAAGCAGGTCTGGTGTAGAAAATGGGGCAGAAGACACTGCGGCCACTTGCTGAGAGGGTGAAACGCAGTAGCTGCTTGGTGGCCTCTGTTACTCAGCGTTAAAAAACTGGCCTTGTGGGATTGAAGATACATGTGCAGAAAAAGTGCTGGTGTAAACATGCACTCCAGTCAGTGGGGAGAAAGCCTCAGCTTCGTCCCATTAAGCTTGCTCAGGCTGGACATGCAAGCCCCAGGCTGGCTCTGCTGCTGGATAGGAGTCTGGCCAGTGGGGCAGCTCTCACCTGCCAAGACCACTGATCTGTGAAGGGCTGAACAGGCCACCTCTGCCTACCCCCTGCCTTGAGACCACCACGGCCCCTTTGGTGACAGGCGGTGTAGTCTAACACTTTTCCTTCTGTTTTCCAAAGTTACCAGGAGAAAAGTGGCCTATAGCTATTTAAAGAGGTGGGCGGGGGGGGGGGGGGGGTCAATTCTCAGTTGATCTGTAAAGGAGACTCCAGAGAGATGACAAACCCAGGTCCTAAGCAGAATGCACATATCTACCCAACGTGAGGGCTCTGCTTCTGGTCACCAGAGTGACTCCAAGCCCAAGACTTCTACTAATTTGAGCTGCTCCAAATCTCTGAGGGCTTAGCTTCACAATACTTCCCTTGCCCAACACTGTCTCAAACTAGTAGAATTTGATGGTGAAGGCAGTCTTATTTGTTTCTGATTTTGCCGGGGCAGGTCAGCTGGGAAAACTGCCCTTTGGCCTGTCTTGTGTCCCCAAACCTAACCAGTGCAGTGAAGTGGCAGGGACGAAGCTGGAGTGAGGCAGACAGGCTGTCCATGCCTGTGCCCAGCCTGGCTTTGGCCACATCCTCTTAGGTATCTAGCTCACCCTGTCATGTTAGAATATTGCAGGATTCAACCACCCGGCATGGAATATTAGAGAACTTTTTCATTATCAGACTTCAAGGATGGCCATAAACCACTCTTAAAAACGGGGTCAGGGTGGCATTGAGGGCTGGAGATAGCATGCTGTGCGGCTGCTGCAGCTCTGGAGATGGTTTCCTGAGAGGCCTTTCTGCTCTGAGGCCTTCAAGCCAGTCCCATGGGCTTTGTCTGGACTGTGTTCAGACTCACCGGTTGCCAGGGAAGGGGACGGGGAGGCAGCGTCCCCCGGGGGTCAGAGCAGCAGTGAACTCCAGCAGAGCCTCTGCGAAGCCCTCACAGAAACCGGGAGAGGCAGCTGAGACCCACCTTCCTTTCTCCTCTCTAAAATAAAACCAAGGTCTCCACAGCTCACCCTAAGCACACAGAGCTCCTGCTTTCCTTTTCCAGGAGCAAGTAACGCTGGTTGGTCCTTCTAACAGTCCACATGTCTGTCCTATTGCACTGTCAAATCAGAGGGGAAAAAAACCCGATGAGATGTTTGGGGAAGTGGCAAGGGCAGACCCATGGTAGAGGCTGCAGCACAGCACGGAGGATTTCAGGAGGCTGAGGTGGCGGGAGGCTGGCTGGGGCTGCATCACACGTCAGCCCTCCAACTCTGATGGGCCTCCACCTCTTCTGGCACCACCAGCAGGAGTTCACAGTTCTTTCCTCGCAAATGATGTTTTAGAAATTTCCTACAGGAAAAAAAGGGTACATCAAAGAGAAAATGAAATGCTAGTAAAATTGCAAATGCCAGTCTTGGGGCCACATGTTCACTGCCAGGCAGTAACCTTGCTGTTTATACCCTGGCAGTCCTGAACACAGTCTAGTCGTCTTGTTCTTGGAGCACTGCACGTTTGGTTACCTCTCAATCTTTCCAGTTAAATTTCCAATCTGAACTTTTGCTCATCCTCATATATTACTGCCAACAGTAGCCAGTTCTGTGAGGAAGAGAGCCCCAAGTATTCTTAAGAACTTCTAATCGTAAAAAAAAAAAAAAAAAAAAAGAAACGGTTCCTTCTTTGGTCCTAAGAAAATTTAGGCCCAAATGTCTGTCTTCCTTTCTCTGAACTGGCAGCTATACTGTCACAACCGTCTAAGTTGGAGAATGTTACAAGAGCAGTCCCACCAAACCGGAAAGCCAGCATCCAAGGTAATGGCACTTCTCCACCAGGGGACTTAACATCCTCTGGGGCCATGGAAGATTCAGGTCTTTTAAATCTAAGACCCTATGATTCTAAGTAACAACAGGGAGAGGATCCACAGAGCTAGGAATTTCACACTTGCCTTGTCAAATACCCAAAGGTAAGTTCAACCTGCCACTACACCAGCCACACAGGTACCTGAGCTCACTCTTGCCTCCAATCCATTCGGGCATCTTCAGTTTGGAGTCGAGATTGTAGTAGGCACCTCCCACCTCTCGAACACAGATCCAGTGCTGCCTTTTGAGTGGCAGCTTCAGGGGACCCCAGCACAGGCTGGAGGGCAGGTTCATAATGAAGCCCATAACGTTTGTGAGAGCAATGGCGCCAACATCCCTGCAGAACAGAAACAGAGTCAGGCCCCACGGTGTCAGCCAGCTCCCCAGGATTCCCTGGCTGTAACCCCACCACTGGCTTCCTTTCCAGCTGAGTGTCAGATCCCTTCAAGTCAAGCCTGGTTTGATCACCTGCGCTTGTCCCACCAAACAGCTTCATAGCCTTTGGTCTGAAGTGCTGCCATAATGACGTTCACATCGTAGTTCCCATTTCCCAGCATGCTCTTCTTGTGGGGGGTCACCATGGTGTTTGGCGATAGCCTGCAAATGCGACAGGAGGGAAGCTGAGATCGGCTGGCCAGCCCAAGCCCTCCTGGCCCCACACTGGCAGGGACAGAAGACACTTTACACCACTGCCCCTGGAAGCCTGTTGCCGTCCTCTCAAGTTAGTGTAACCAGTTTTTTACTAAAGTATTTTGTAGTCTGGGCTCCTGCTGTCTAGGGATTTATCTTTCTTTTGACGCAAAACAGTAATTCAGCAGTGGTGGCACCTATCTGCCTGCCATTTAGAAAGTGCGTCTATAGTGAATTCAATGGATATAAAGAAAAATCTCTCATTTATGAAATCCCCAGACTTCCCTTTTCTGAAATCTTCTTTGCTGATCTCCCTGCTTTGATACAGCCTTTTTTTTAACATTAGAAAATAGGATTTGATATTTTGATTTGCATGGGTAGTATCTGTCATTAGTTTTACTTTTTACAATTTAAATGCTTTCTATTTAAGGCCTGCATACTTGGTAATTATTAATTATTAAATACTCAAAGGCCTACACACAGGTAACATCAATGTATGAACTGGGGCCACAGGGAAAGTGATTAAAAACAGTATTAAACTGAAATGCATGAACCACCTAAAGGTATTCCAAATATACACGTGTGTGAAATACTGGAATTTGAAAGAAAATACACCAACTGAAAAATACTTTTGCCACCAGACAAGCAAAACTCAACTGCAGTCTGGTTCGCTTGCTGGCTTTGAGCCATCTTTGAGTCAGCCCTCTTTAGCCACTCCTCCATCTTCAGATAAGGTCAGTTCTGGAGGCATTTCCGACCTTATTAATTTGCTTTCGCCGGCTGCGCAGGCCAGGACCTGCAGAAAGGTGGGGCAGCACACATCTCACCCCAAGGAGATGTCGTTGAGTCCCTCAGGAATACAGGTGGAGAATGGCCATCTAGGAGGCTGCTAACTGCCATCTCCAGAAGAGAATCAGATCTTGCAGTCAACTCTAAAAATTTAAGAGATCTTAGACTCTACACACAGCAACCATACTGGCATTTTTCCAACATACTCTTGCCGCTGCTTAAACCCTCCAAGGCTCCCAAAGCACTTAAATACGATCTAAATGACATTGGCAGGTCTGTAAGACCCTTAGGATTCTGCTGACCTCATCACTACCTCCCAGCACAAAGACCTTCTGTCTACTACCTGGACACACAAGCTCTCTCTTTCGGGCCTCTGCACTCACTGTCTCCGACGTCTGGAATGCTCTTCCCCTACATCTCCACTCGGCCTGCTCCTCATCATGTGGGTCTCAAGTGTTACTGCCCTAGAGACCTTTTCTCACCGGCCAACCTTAACTTTCTCCCAGTCATTTCCTCTTACATCCACCTGCTCCAATTTAATTACAGCCCAGGTTACTACCGGACGTTTTCTGACTTGCCTGTGGGCTAATAAGAGGAAAGGCCAGCCAAGTCCCTTGGCTTGGGTCTAAAATGTAGCTTGATAGGATAAAGGCTCTCAGTGCATTCTTGGGCACTTAGAGTAAATGAGAAAGCCTATGGAAGAAAGCCTATCTCAAGATATATTGAGTTGCTTTCTTTCACCAACTTTTCAACAGCGTCTCGACCCCTTCAGTGAAGTCTCCAGCCAGTAGATGCACGAAGGTTCCAGTGGAGAAACTGCCAAGTCTTCCACCTCTTTTGCCACCTAACTTGCTACCAGGCTTGACCCTTAGTGCTGTCCCTTCAGTGTGTTCCCAAGGACCACAGAAGGTGCTCAGTACAGTAGCTGAATGAATCACGGAAACAGGTTACCCCTAAAATGCCAATATTTACCTTGAGTCTCCAGGAGACAGCGGTTGGGGGTGGGGTTTGGGGAGGCGGGTTAGTAAAAGGTTTCAGTTTCCAAACATCCTTGACTGCAGTTTTTTGAAGTGCATCTTTGAGGACTAGAGTTTCCAAGGGCGTCTTCCCCTTGCCCTACATCTTCTATCTCAGATTCAAACCCTTGCCTGTCTATTCCTCCTCTCTCCCCCTAACTGGAGGCCCCTTATCTCACACCTGGATATTTTGAAACAGGTTCCTAAATTGACCTCCGTGCTTCCAAACACTCCTTCCACCTACTCAGCCTGTATGTTCCTGCCACATTCACCAAAGTGTCATTTCAGTTACTTACGTAAGAGCTGCTGATGGAGCCAACTGCCTCCTTGGCCAACTCCGGCCCTCGCAGCCTACTTGATGTGCTGTTTCCCTTTCACTGGGCTTAGTGTACTTCAGGTACCATGACCGTGTGGCCTCTTTTCTTTAGCCTAGTCCTTGTTCCAAGCTAAATCCTAAAGCTTTTTCAAGTTCCACCTAACACCCAGCCTTTTCCATGAAACCCTTCTTGACTCCAATGTAGTAGGAAAAAAAAGAGCGATCTAAGGACCACACATATTTGAGTTCACATCCAAGCAGCATCAGTATCAATTTTGAGATTTAATCTCCACGCCTGTTAGCTTACCTGTAAACATGGGAACTATTCCTATCTTATAGGACCATTGAAGAATTCAGTTATTTCACACTTGTCCAATGAAACAGCAGATGGAGGAGTGGCTAAACAAATAAATGCCCAAAGTGAGGTGACTGTCTCTCTCATAGCTGGGCACTAGCAACTGAATAACCATGTGTTTGCCAAACCAACCAATATAGGAAAGGCCAAGAATGGTTTCCATCTCAATCCTAGAGGAGAGGTCATTTGACTAAGTGGAATCCAAGGACTTCCCTGGTGGTCCAGTGGTTCAGACTCTGTGCTTCTTGTGCAGGAGCACGGGTTCAACCCCTGGCTGAGAAACTAAGCTGCCACAGGCTGGGTGCAACCAACAAGAAAAAAAAGATAAAAAATTTTTTGAAGAAGTGGGCTCTATCCATTGTGCCCATTAAACCAGCACTTGTTTTTACTTTAACAATAATCAGGTGCCCACTGTGTTAGCTACTTTTAAGAGATTTATCACGTAATCCTTCCAACAATCTTGAGATTAACCCCGCAGTGTAAACAAGGAAACTGAGGTACAGAGGTCAGGGTGGCTTGAACAGTCATATACAGCTAGTAAGTAGCAGAGCTAGGAATTCACCTCTAAACCTAAAGCTACACTCAACAGTCTCCTGGATACCTCAATACAGCTCCCGCTGAATCCCATGGGAATCCTACTGTCTCAGTGGAATGTTTTCTTGAGATTCCGCAGTGATCTCCTGTTAAAGACTGTCTTAATAATTTCCACGGAGATTCTGAACTATACACTAGCCTCTCATTTTTGTCACCAAGGCAGACGTAAGAGCCCTGAGACGTGAAGTCATCCTCAAGTGAGAAGATGGGTTCCAGTTTTCCCCTGATGTCTGCGTCCTCAGTTAAGGCTCTGGTCCTCTCCTGTGGTTACCACCGTGTTTGTCTAAGGTGATGTTTCAGGTTTCAATGAAAAGGAGATGTGGAAACATTTCATCAAGATTCCTTTTCTCTCAATTTTTTCCTTTTTATCAGTTCTGAAGAGGTGTGACCTTAGAAAATATGGCTCGGGACCTCCTAACGTGTTTTTAAATTTTTAAATACATAAAAGCACAGATTACAGGGCCAGGCAAACCGAAGGGTTCTGTAGGTGGTGGCGATGAGGAGGAGTCTGCCTGGCCCTTGGATAAGAAAATTCAAATCTCTAGAGGTTAACACTCAACAACACGTTTTCTCAGTTTACAACCACCATACCTTTAATGTGGCTCCTCCCTTTAAATGTGTGCTCAGGGACTTTTTAATGGGGGGTAGAAGGGCTTCTCTGTGGCAGAGGATGTTCACCAGCATCTGTAATCCCTTATAGTTTGATCTTTTCTCCAATTTCAGTTGTTCATCCTTTCCAACCTCTCGCTATGACTACAGTTGTGACCACTACCTTCAAATCCTGGACTGAGCCTGTCACACCGGACTGTCTCTGCCCTGTTCCTGCGTTGCTGTCATTAGCTCAGTCCTTTCCAAATCCCTATTCATTTCCATTTCTACCATGAGTCATCTCATACCCACAACTGCACTGAAACTCCACCCTGCTTTTGTATTTCTTCTACCTGGCTAGAATTCAACTACAAGGACGAACTTCCTCTCAACAAATGGCATTAATCAAAAACTTTTCCCCATTTCTACCATTTATCAACATCTTCAAAACAGCACAGAACTTAGAATCTGGGAATTTAAAATTACCTAGTTAACATTACTGTCAACATTGCTCTTTTCTGTTAAGATCCAAACAGATTATCTTTTTCCCTTTAAACTGCTCTAAATTCCAAAGTTCTAATTCACTTAAATCTGTTCTCAAGCTGGGTCAATGTACAGTTCTGAGCTGTATTACTTCTCTGTGGCTAAGTCTTCTTCAGCTTGCTTTCTTTACAGCACTGAGTGGTGCCTGGCACACTGCAGACAGCTAGTAAATGTTTGCTTAAAAAATTCCATCCTCTCTCCCTCACCTCTTCTCCCCCTTTTTTTTCCCCTCTGATTCCTTTCACACTTCTTTGTTTCTCTGTATTCACACAGAATCTTCCCATATTAAATACTCTGTACAGAATGCCACCTCTCGAGTGGTAGGGTACAAATATTCTCATATTTACATGGACATTTACATCATGCTGACAGGTAACTGGACAATGCAGTACAACTTGCTAAAGCTTCAAAAGCCAGGAACAGAACTTTGGTTCTATGTGAGTTTAGTAAATATTTAGCATTCTTTCAATCGGGGAAAACACAGCTGAAAGAGTCCTGATATTATCCATGAACAGCTTATAATCACAGTCCACATCTTCAGACCCAGGCCCAACTTCCTAGAATCGTGAGCAGCTACTGACGATATAATTGCTCTGACACCCCTTCCCAATATTCAGGAAGGAGCAGGGCAGTTAGGAAAGCAGGTCCTCCATTCACAAAGCTTGGGTCCAAATCCTGCGATTAATAGGTCTCTGTTCCCTTATCTGAAAAAATCAAAAGTAACACGATCTACCTTGTAAGATGGGTGTCAGGAGCGAGGTAACACAAGGAAAGCACTCAGAACAGTGCTCTGCACGGAGTGAGTGCTCATCTGTGTTAGTGATTATCATCATGTTGGCCTGGGCCAAATTTACCGAAGTGAAAAACTTCTGAATGGACACACAGAATCTTGTACTCGACTTTTGCTAGTTGAGTGAAACTGGGTAAATTGCTTAAGGTGAATTCTGGTTTCCTAGGGTCACTCCTAATCAGGTTGTAAGATTGTCAGAGTTCAAAGTACTAAGCACATCCAAGCACTCAGGGTCTTTTCCTTCTCCCTAGTCTTCAATTAGGAAATAATTTGCAAATATTTAGTCAGGAGTAACGATGTATTAATGGCTGGCCAAATGGAAGCAGTCTAAAGGACTGGCCTCCAACAATCTGAGACAAATCATCTCATCTCCCAGGGCCCTATTTCCTGAAGAGAGTTCATTCTACTTGCCAGGTAATGGCTATGATGCAAAGGACACAATGCCTGCTAAGGCATTACTATGGTTATTATTGACCTTGGAAAATAATTACCCTCATTATAACTCTGTCAGCACAACAAGATTAACATTCTTTTAAAAGAGGGCCTATGGTTCTTTTAGGGTAAAAGGTCCATACCTATGCTTCAAAAATCACCTCAGAAAGGTTGCTCTCAACTGTAATTCAGGCCCTCCTGGGACCATAATTTCATCTCTGAATGGAGTCAGAGAAGGATCTTCTGTAACTGCCAACATGCACCGCTTGAAGAACTCCTGAGCTTTCTCCGCACTTGAGAACTGAGCAGGATAACTCTTTAGAAGCTGGAGTAGTGAGACAGGCTCACTGCCAAAGTTGCTATGGACTGCAGACATGCTGCTCATCCAGACACTGCCGAACCATTTCTCAAACTCTCTGAGAGAAAAATTTTAAAACATCAAAGCTGAGAGAAAAAAGCTGAACTTCTATCAACCTGTCTGGTAGCACTTTGCAAAGTAGATAAGCAAGGCCATCTGGAATGAAGTAGAAAGGGGAGGGGACCTAGAGTCAGCTTCAAATTATAGCTTTGCTACTTCAAAGCTGTTTGGACATTACCTGACCTTTCCTTCTCTTTCTTTATCAGTAAAATAGAGACAGTAAATGGACTAAGAGAGCTAAACAAAACACCATATAAAAAGCACCAAGGCCAGCACATGGCTTCATAGAGAAGCCGAGTGTTGTGCAAGAACTTTCTTATGGAACCCACAACATTTCAACTCTGATGACAGGTGATTGAGTGTGTACCTATCTGGTTCCCCTTCTAGGCTCTTAAAACTCCTGGAGGGCAGGACTTGAGCAGCACTAATATCACAGTGGTCAACAGCACAGCAACAAACCTGGATTTAACCTTGGCTTGCTTCATTTCTTGTTATGTTACCTTGGGCAAATTACTGAACTTCTCTGAGCCCTGTCTTTATCCACAAACTGGAAATAACTACACATTCCAATGGACTGTAGAGGGGATCCCTTGAGATAACACCACTGAGGCTCTTAGCACTGACCCTAGCCCACTGGAGGTGCTCAGTAAATGGTCCTGATTCTCTTTCCCATTCCTGTGTCCCTTACACCTGCTAACAGCATCTAGCTAATAAGCCGTTAGTTTGAAGGTTTATGCAGCAGAGAAGTTGCCCCATGCACAGAAATTCAGAAAGAGCAAAAACTGTATGTATAAAGACCCCAACGAGAAGGGGAGTTTCCTACCTCTGGAAAATCTCTTGCAGCGTTTCCCGGGTGAAGGCATTGCTGTCCTGGAAGACGTTATTGAGGGCGTGCAGAGCACAGAGCTCCCTGCGCTGTTTCTCATGGTAGATTTGTGGGGGTGCTGCCTGGGGCAGCTCCAATGATTCAGATTTGACCTTGTCTCCTTTCCATGGCACGCAACTCATGTTTTTCCTTTTAGGTTCCAGAGAGGGCTAAAAACACCCCACCCTTCCCTCCCAAGGAGGAATGTAAGCTTCTCAGTCTTTTGAGAATTCCTGAGGTCCACCTTACTTTCTGGTGTCCATGATTTATGCTTTGTCACGGGGAGAAGAAAAGGTTGGACTCAAAAGGAAAAATAATCCCCCTCTTCTCAACAAAAAGATAACTTTTGGATTAGCGTATTTCACCGCCACTGTCAAAGTGCAGAAGTTTTAAAAAACCGTGTAAAATCAAAGACCTTGTTTTCCTTCTTCCACCCCCTTCAAAAAAACCCAACGATTTTCTTGTTGTATTTTCTCTCTGCAAATGCCAACCAGGCCTCAAGGCAAGACGACCGAATGGAATCGGTCACATCGCTCCTTTTCTTCCATTTCTTTGGAACCACGAAGCCACTGGCTCGGGAGACAAGGCCTAAGCGGCGGATAAAACGCAAATTTCGAGCAGCTAACGAGGGCTGGCTGGCGTGGGTTCGCGGGCCCTGCTGCGGCCTCGGGGGAGGCTCTCCATCCTCTCGGGTGCGGCGGGACCTCGAGAGGCCGAGGCGGACGCAGCTCCTTCGGAAAGCGGGAACTCTCACCCTCTCGACGCGGCCCTACAGAGAAGACAACTCCTGTCAGCTCCGGCGGTGGTGCGGGCCACCGCGGAGGACCGGGCTGCCCCGGGAAGCGGCGAGGCGGGTCCCGCCCCGGCCCCAGCCCCAGGGAAGGTCCTTCGCGGCGACGCGCAGGCCAGTCAGGGGTGGGGCCGGACAGCTCGCCTCGCTCTCGGGGGCCTGGGCCCACCCAGCTCGCAGCCCCCACCCCAACCTCCCCGCCCGTCACGTGAGTGCAAAAACCGAGCCGCCCTCCCGCCGCTCCCCTAACCCCGGTCCCCGCGCCGCCCGGACAGCTTGCCGCCGCGCTGCCGCTCGCCCTCTCACTGCTGCGGGCAGCCACCTGGAGCTGCGGGCCGCCACCTGGGCCGCGCTCCGGGCGGGCGGGCAGGCGACCGCACTCACCTGAGGCCGACGTCAGCGGTCCCCGCCCGGCGCGTGCTCCGGAAACGCCCTCCTGCGCCGTTTCCCCGCTCCCGCCCGGCCGCGGCGTCACGTCTGACGTCAGCGTGACGCCAGCGGCGCCGGCTTCGGGGCGCGGCGGCGGTTCCGTTAACAGGGTGCGGGCTGCTTTGGGTCTCCTAGGGGTGCGGGTTTAGGAGTTCGGGGGCCGCGGCAGCAGCGGCGGCGGCGCCGCTAGCTCGCCGTAGGAAGAGCTAAGTACCGGATTCCTCAGCTCTGTTCCTTCCGGGGCTGGGCTGGCTGGGCTGGCCAGGCGGCCCGGCGAGTCCCACCCCGGTGCCTGTTCCGCCCTTCGCTTCCCCATCTCTCTCCTGGGCGTCGGCTCCGTTCCAGGGCGGCGACCCGGCCCGCGGCTGCACTTTAGCGGCTCTTCCCACCCGTCCGCTTTCTCTGACTGGACTTTTGGGGCTGAGTGTTTGCGCGAACCCGGACTAGTCTTCCCTGCGCCGACCGTTTTATGTTTATCTAGCACGCCGTTTACCAGGTTATTTCATAGCACTTTACTGACGCGGTCGGGCGCAGATTTTCTTGGTTAATGGGCCCGACCGCCGTCCCTTTTCAGGAGCTCCTGCGTGCTAAGTTCCTTGCTGCGAGCCGAGTTTGAAATGGTGTACAGCCCTATTTCAGTTGCTTGGTGCCGAATTTCGGCTTGCTACTCACAGACCACCGTCCTTTTGCCTTCAGGTTCCCGTCTGGTCCATGGTGGCGGCCATAGTGTTTTCCTCTGAATTTTCTCTAGGTCTATCTTGAGAGCAGTGTGTGTGTCTGGAAGATGAATTCAGTCTCGCATGAATCTCCGCCCCCCGCTTTTTTCTTTTCCTTTTGAATTTTTGTTCAGAAAGTTCGAAAAACAATAAAAACGATTCGGTCATTTCTTTATCTGCTTCAACAGAACTCACTGTTAAAAGACAAAGTTCAATTGAGTAAATTTGAAAATCTAATTGAGTTATTAAATAACTCGTGTATCTGGCAGCACCCCAGCTAATAAATAGAAAGGTGCTCCTGGAAGTTGTGCAAAATGGAAGGTTTTTAATAGAAGAAAGTGGATTGTATCGCTGGAAGGGCAAATCCCCTTATAGGAAAGCAAGGGTTTTTATCAGGCAGATTAGCTCAGTAGTGATTAAAGATACTACTCCTGATAGAGGCTGAAACTGCAATTTAGTTAGGTGTTAAATCTTGGCTGGGCTTAACACAACATCTTCCCAGATGGTTTGGTGGTAAAAAGTCTGCCTCCAGATTTTGGAGGCACTCCAAATTTGCACTCCAGAGCAAGAGAGGCAAGAGGTCTGGGTGTTGAGCTCTGGGCCGGGAAGATTCCCTGGAGTAAGAAATGGCAACCCACTCCAGCATTCTTGCCTGGAAATTTTCGTGGACAGGAGCCTGGTGGGCTACAGTTCATAGGGTCGCAAAGAGATGTGACTGAGCATGCACCAACAGGTGACTGTACAGACTAGCACTTAGCAGGTTGTGTGCCTGCCTGTGTGGCTGGGAGTCCTCTGCCCTGATTGACACAACTTTTGAATTTTTTATAATTTGTAAGCCACCTAAGGATTAAAGTTATATTTGCAAAAGATTCGTTACTGAGGCTTGCATGCATTGTTCTAAGTGCTTTACGTATATTAGCTGATTTACTGTGAACTAGCCTGTTAAGTTCATACTTCTTGTGCTGACAGCTGAAGCACAGATTAATTTGTTTGAGGTCACACAGCTAGTAAGTAGTGGACCTAGGATTTGAACCTAGGTTCTAACCTGTCTTCAGAAAAAGGGTGTAAACATGATAAGGAATTCCTTCTCTAAAATGTGATTTCAGATTCTTAAAGAAGTACCTTCTCGGACTTCCTTGGTGATCCAATGGTTAAGAATTTGGCTTGCAATGCAGGGGACACCAGTTCGATCCCTGGTCTGGGAAGATCCCACGTGCCGCAGGGCAGATAAGTCCGTGAGTTGCAACTACTGCAGCTGGTGCTCCACATCAGGAGAAGCCAAGGCAATGGGAAGCCTGAGCGCTGCAACTAGGGAAAGCCCGAGAGCAGCAATGAAGACACAGCACAGCCACAAATAAATCAACAAACAAAAAAAGATCAAAAAATTTTTTTTAAGATTTCTTAAAAAAAAAAAGAAGTAACTTCTCTGATAATATATATATTTTTTCTGGGTAAAGCCCTGTAGTGAGAAGGGCATTTTTTTTAACGCATACCATTAGGTGTAAGCACATTCTGAACTTGAACTCCTTCTGGAAGAGCCAGTTGGTAAGAGTCTAAATATCAATATTATTCTAGAATATAATGCCATAATTGGCTCTTCTGACAAACTGAGATTTTAATATTTTTATCTAATGGGGATATATGTAGGATAATGGTGAGCAATTTCTCCAGAAGAAAAAAACTGAACTATTATCAAAACCTTTGGAGTTGGATGACTTTTTGTTCCAGATTTCCAGCTGTATTTGTACAAATTCGGCTGCAAACAGGAACAAGAAGTTGTCGCTTAACTCAAGTAGATCCTTGGAACTGAAGGCTCTTTGGAACTCTGCCTCTTGCTCACTAAACTGTTTTCAGACCCCTAAACCTGGCTGTTATCTTCTCAACTCAAATGGCTGTTCGTGCTTGCTTGCTGCCTGGGACGAGTGGCCGTGCCCAGCATTGTTAGAGTGTGACTAATCCCTAACTTCAAGCTCTTCAGTCTTTTGGAAGAAGAATTCAAGACAGTAGAACTGGTGTTGATAGTGTTTTGGGTTGGGGTTTTCCACAGCTGATGACACTGGAAGAATCTCCCATAGGAAGCTACCTTAGCAGAGACTAGAGTTTCGCCTTTCAGTTTACAAACGTGGTGAGGTACTTTTGGCTTCTGTTTGAGCTGGTTGCCTAATTTTGGTCGTGTAATTGCTTTCTCCGCAGAGACAATGAATGGGGAATTCTCCCTAAGGTCAGCGTTTAATTAATTGCCGCGCTCTGGCTGCTATAGTACTCCAGGCATCGATCCTATTAAAATTGCCTGGAGATTGCCAGCAGGTTGAAAATCCGTCTTCTTTGACAGCCAGGAGTCATTGAGTTGAGTGGGAGGTGCCTTGAGCAGTTTACAATCTCTGTGGGCGGTGGCCCGAGGCGCGGGACGTATCCGAAGACTGGATTGGGCCTTTCCCCTGTCTATCATCGGAAGGCTCCCCGCCCCCGACAATCTTGCTGCAGGATTTGGAAGCTGAGCACCGCCTCTGAAAGCTAGGGGAGTGATGGGCGGTAAGGGTAAACTCGGTGTGTATTTCTCTTCTTATTGGTTGGCTGATGTGTCAGTCGTACTCCGCTCTGCTCCCATTGGCGGGAAGGCTCCAGGCCGGTAGCGTGGACGCTGTGCTGCCCACTTGAAAGCTACGATCAAGGCGCGTGACGTCCCAGACTTTTGTTGTTGGGCTTTGGGCCTCATTAATTATTCATTAGGTACTTGAACGAGCTGTAGCGATTGGTGGCCGAGAGGGCCGGTGGATTGTTTCTTAGCTAGAGATACGTGTCACTCTCTACGCGGCGGGAGAAGTTTCGCATAAATTATTCTGATAAGGTTTGGGGGCGTGACCGCGCATAGATTAGGCAAATAAGCTGAGGAGGGAGGGGAGGCCGGCTACGAATTAGCCTAAGTTATTAAAGATGGCGGCGGAGCGGAGTCGCTCCCCGATGGAGTCGCCGGTCCCGGCCTCTATGTTCGCCCCCGAGCCCAGCTCTCCGGGGGCGGCCAGAGCCGCGGCGGCTGCCGCCCGGCTCCACGGCGGCTTCGACTCGGACTGCAGCGAGGACGGCGAGGCGCTCAACGGCGAACCGGAGCTGGACCTCACCAGCAAGGTAGGCCCCGGGCGCCGGCGGCTGAGGGGACCGGGCACTGAGGGGGAACCGGGCGGTGGGCCGAGCCGTCTCTGGGGCGACGGCGGGGGCGGGAGGGGCCGAGCCCGCCCACCTGTAAGTGCGGGACGCGCGGCGGGCTCGCGGGCGAGGGGCGGCTCCGGCTGCCCGCGGGCACCGCCGTCCTTCTCTGGTGGCGCCCACCCGGCCTCCCCGCCGTCGGGCTCCCGCCGAGATCACAACCCCTCGGCTCCGCCACGTGGAACGCGGGCGCCCGACGCCGGCAGCTGCCCGCGCAGTGGCGGTCCCCACGCGGTGCCGCCTCCCCTGGAGATCGAGAGGGACTCTCTCCGTGGACTGTCCACGGCAGCCGAGGGTCGAAGGTGGCTCTGGCAAGGCGAGCGCGGGAGGATCTGGTAGTCCGAGGGGGAGTCGGGAGGCAGCTGCGGCTCTTCCTGGTGTCGAGAAAGGCAATATCAAGTAGTCACTCAATCTAGAATGTTTCCTTTAGAAATCCACGCAAAACAAAAGTGAAAGATGAGCATGACCCATAGTTTCGTCTTCTGGGAAAGAAACCTTATCTTGTATGACTGGAATAATGAAGGACGTTTTAGATCGTGTTTTCTTAGCGTTTGCAAAGGTGGGCAGGATTTTAAGGGCTCAACCTTCTGCCTGGCGTTGGTGGGGGCGGGGATAAACAATTAAGTATAATTTGGGACTGGCGTTTTGAAGGTTCCTAACGTTGCTAAAGGAAAGAATGCCAGCTTGGGAGTCGGACTGGGCTGGGTTCCCTTTCCTGCCCTGCCAGTTAAAAAGGCTCTGTGACCTTGGGAAAATGTCTTAACCTCTCAGTGCTCCGGCTTCATCATCTTATTTAGTACAAATACGTAGTAAAAATGAGAAACGTATGTAAGAAATCTACTACACTGTCGGTTACTTACTGCTCAGTAAATGTTTGAAGGGGATTGAAGGAACTGATGATTCTCTGTGCAGATTAAATAGCAGCTGATGCAAGACAAAACACCCATCCCACCTCCTACCTGTTTTGGATACTTAAAATAGAGATGTTTAATTAGTTTTGAAAACATTTGTGATTTTTTAGTCTGTGGTGACAAAACTGCACGAAACTTGATCTAAACTGGAGAGAACTTTCTTGAAACCAACAGCTCTCTCCCTCTAGTCTCTACTGAGCACTCCACCTTAGCACAGGGTCCTCTCTGGTGCCTCTAATGCCATAATGAGGCTGGCCAGGTTCAAAGAGAGGATGATCAGGGGAAGTGTATGAGGCAATGGGACACAATGCAGAAGACCCAGCACCTAGGTTCAAAGTACAGGCTCTGGTGAGTCAACTCAGGAAATTGTTAAGAGATGCACTTGACTGGGAAGCAGATGAACGAGATGTCGGTTCATGGCCAAGTTGCTGAAGAAGCCTGAAAACAGTGGGAAATGGCCAAGCAGAGTTGCAAACAGATTTATTTCCTGACCAACTTATTTATTGTCCCAGGGTAGGGAGGTGTGTCTTCGTCATGAAGCTGAGGAAGTCCTTCTCATTATTTTAAAGATGCTATATGTAAATTAATATTGATGGTATTGAAAAAAATTGATGTGATGAGAGAGAAGAGATGGGTTAAATAGACTGATTCCTGAGGGAAAGGTTAGAAGCTGTAAGTGTATATACTTGCTATAGTTAAATGTGGGGATGGACATAAGACTCTGAGAGCTTCCAAAGAGAGAGAGAATTAGTGAATTGCGGTATCTAGTTTCATTTAGGAATGACTGGGTGGGGAAAACTGTAATTACCACTTATTGAGCTGTGGAGTGGATGCTTTACATGTTATCTTATTTGGTCTTTACAGTGGCCTTAGGAGGTAGGTAATAGTATCTGCATTTTGTAGACTAAAAAAAATGAGACTCAGAGGTTAAGTGCTTTGTCCAAGGTCACATATGACAGTTAGAGAATGGGATTTGACATGCCTGTTGGTAAACAGCCTCCCCAAATAAGTGGTTGATATTTTAATATTATTGGAAGAAATTTGCAAAATGACAGTGTTGATACCCATCTTAGAGGTAAGGGTGTTTTGTTGGTAAAGATAAATCTTGCAGCAGTTTTTACTGCCGATTCCTAAATAATCAAGATAGCCAAGGCAAGATGGAACAGAATTCTTATGTTGTTATGGGAACCATTGGCCTTGGATGGAGAGCATGGCAGTATATGAGATCCCTGTCCTGTGAGTGGCAAGCTGCAGGTAGAAGACCTTGGCATGTAGGTGTAAAGCACTGCTCATTAATTTCTACCTACAATGCCACATTGTCGGTCCCTGTGGGTCCTGCCCCTCCTGTTAAGCAGCAGGAGGCAGGCTGCTCACACCCTGTTTCTGTGGGTTGGGTTTCGAACATACTCATAAGGCCTTGAGCCCAAAGGCTATTTGAGGAGAGGCAAAGAGGCCATGAGAGGGCCGTCAAGCTAGTTTAGGTCAGGGCGCAGTGGGATTCAGTCAGGGTCTTTGGCTATTGATCTGCTTTGGCTGTGGTGCTCTTCTAGTTAAGTGTGGTCCTAAGGCTGTTGGTTTCTCTTCTAGCTGGTTCTAGTGAGCCCTACATCAGAGCAGTATGACAGCCTACTTCGGCAAATGTGGGAGAGGATGGACGAGGGATGCGGAGAGACCATATATGTCATTGGGCAGGGATCAGGTGAGCATAGTTTTCCTTTCACTTTATTTTTAAAAACATTATTTAGAGCACATTTTCCCCCTTTTATCAACTTTTCTTGTTTGTGTGTCTCAGTTGCAGTGATTCTTTAGTGTCTGCAGAACTGTTTGGGAGAATGTGAAAGTACAACGTGATAATGTTAATCCCCACCTTAGTGGTCCTAATGTGCTTAACTTTAAAGATTCACTTTCCAAGAGAATTTACAGAAGCTTCGTTTCTGCTTCCAGTACCCTGCATTTGCATAAGGTGTGATGAAGCACAGAGCAAGGAAACTTCTTGTCTGAGATAATAGAGTAAGTCACAATTAGGTCTAGAATTATGTCTTTCCTAGGTAGTTCTAGGTCTTCCCCTCCAAGTCTGATTTACCAATCCCGTTGCTACTTGTTGCGTGCTTAGCAGAGAACCTCTGTGATACTTCTTGATGTCAGCAAGAAAGGGACATCCAGAATTCTCTCTTCAGCAAGGCTGCCTTGCCTTGGTCCACACTGACCATTCAATGGGAATAGCTGTGAGATCCTATCACATATGTAGGCTTGTTGCCATTCTGGAAGGGACTTGTTATTGCCCTCCAACCCTCTTATTCCACTTTAGGGGCCCATTGTTTTAGAGTTGCATCCCCCTGACAGACTCCCAGATTATATCCTGGGCTTCCCACCCCCGGTCATTCCTAGTTTATACTCTCAATGCAAAGCCTGCTTACTCTTGTCTTCATTTAGACATTATCTTTGCTAAAATGGCAGCTGGGCTTGTTTAACAGTTATCAATTTAGCCTGTACTAGATCTTGTCTGTCGTCTTTGCAAGTTTAAGTAGGCCTCCATGCATCATTAAAGGACTAGTTCTTTTTACTGAATGTAGCTTTTTATAAAGACAGGTAATAATTCTTTTACAGTGTGAGTCTAAGATGGTAGAAATCTCAAAATCAGTTTTGAATTGTTTGACAAATATCTATTAAGTATCCTTCTAAGGTCTTGATACTGTTGCAAAACACTGGATACTTAAAATCTGTCCTCTGTCCTGAGAAGGAAAGATGGTATATACATAATGAACTTCAGTAGAAAACAGCATTTAGAAATGCTGCAAAATTGACACAAGGAAGAAGGGTTTGATCTCCCAATACTGCTCTGCCTTCCTTTGAAATGTTTCTCTTGTTTATCCTTTCCTTTCTGTCTTTGCTGCCACCTCCCCAGTTTCAGGTGTTATCACTCTAAAGAAGGCATGGTGAGAGAGATAGGCAAAGCAGGAGGTTCATGTCGAGAGAGAGAGACGGTCAGCGTTGTCAAGTGTTACAGAGACAGCAGGGAGAGTTAGGTTCAGAAAAAGCCATTCCATTTGGTGACTAGGGGTTCATTGGTAGCCTTTTGAAAAGCCTTTGTGTCACATCTGGCCTGCTGTAATAGGATGAACCATTCAAAGTTCACTTCAAACTTATAAAATTGAAGAAAACCACATCTAGGTCAACTCTGACAAGTCTTGGGACTGTTTGTTGAAGATGCAGATTCTTAAAGCTCAGTTGAGTTCGATTCTGTGACCCATGGACGCTAGCCAGCCAGGCGCCTCTGTCCATCAAATTCTCCAGGCTAGAATACTGGAGTGGGTGGCCATTCCCTACTCCAGAGGATCTTCCCAACCCAGGGATTGAACCTGGGTCTCCTGCATTGCAGGCGGATTCTTTACAGTTGGAGCCACAGGGAAGCCCCGTAAAGCCCCCACTGCTCCCTTATTCTTTGATACGAACTCTTAGTGAACTTTACCAAACCTTGGTGTCTCACAGTTAATTAACCCTCCCATGGCAAAGCATAAGAACAGACATTCTGTAACATGTATCTTACACACCCAAGCATTATCTTGGCATCTACCAATTGGATACTATTAGATTCATAGTGACTCCTTCGTGCTGGAATTCTTTAGAGGTAGAAAAAGATTGCAACTAGTTAAACAAGTTCAACTTCAAATGGAAGACTGAACTAGATGCAAAGCCCCCAGGGGTCAACTTCATCATTGACTTCGTGTGTATTTGGTGCTTCCCCTCTGTTCACTGCTTCCTTCATCTGTAAAATGGGGCTAATGGTATCACCACCCCCACCGCCACCCACCCCGCCCCCAGAGAAATTTGTATAGATAAATTAGGTTTTTAAAAAATTCTAAGCAGGGCAGAGGATTGTGCTCTTTAAATATACATTCTTAAGATTGATATTAAAAGGAGGCACCTTGATTAGTTAGTTCAAGTTCTGTAGTTAGGCCAGGTTCTAGAACCTGGCAGGTCTGAGTTTGCCTTATGGGTTCTTTCCCTTGCCTTAAAATGGAGATAATAATAGAATCTAGCCCGTGGTATCAAGATGAGGATTAACACTTGGCATATAGTAAGCACTCTATAAATGCTTAGCTAGTATTAGTAGTTAGTCATTTTTTAAAGGTTCCAGGTTATAATTGATTTACCATGAGATCTCTTTCAAACAGAACCTTGTTCATTCCTCAAATATTAAATCATGACTTTCTAAGAACCAGGTACTACATTAAAAGTTCAGGAAATGTGGGAGGAGTATTATAACTTTGTGGCAGGGTCAGAGAAGGCTTAAAAGTCTTTCTAAAGGAGGAGCTGCCCAATGAGTGAATTCTAAAGGATAAGTAGGAGTTTCCTAGATGAGTGGAGGCAGTAGTTAGTGAGCCGAGAAAGCCACAAGCACAGAGGCATGGAGGCATTGTGATTGTGGAGTATTTGGTGGATCAGACGTGATTCAGTAAAGTGGGAATGAGGGTGAGATTGGGAGTGTCAGGAAGGGAGACTGGACAGGTAGTCAGGGTCCAGCTCTGAGAGTCTTTGAATGACATACCAAAGCGTTTAGACTTGTATCCTAAAGGTTTGGGGACCCCCTGCTGCATGTTGAGCAGGAGGGTGAGTCAGGAGGCAGGACTGAAATCTGACTAGCTTCCCACGTGGCTTAATATGTAGCCCTTAGTGACTGGACTTCTGACTTTTCTTCTTGGCTTTTTTCCCACTCCTACCAAGTGAGGACATGCTGGAAAAGGCTGATGTGACTGGGGGTATTTTCAGTCACAGAATACTGGGAGCCCTGGATGGATAGGTGACACTGTTGATTGCCCCCTGGCATGAGATAGGACCTGAAAGCACTGCTTCTCAGGGTCACAGAAGCAGGAAAGGCTGGGTAGAGCTTGGGGATCTGGCCAGAATGGCAAGGCAGCCTCAGGAACAGTTCCAAGCCCTTCTCTAATCCAGAAGATTTCCAGAGCTCAGTTGGCCACGCATTTAGAAGCTCCTCGACCCAGCTGCTCCCTCTTTGTTCATTTGTTTTAGCATTTTGCAGACATTTGCGGACTCAGTATAAGAAAGGCACCCCTCATGGAGTGTCCAGGGACATTTGAGATACGGTCCTTACCCTCGAGATGCTTGCATATAGTGGGTGAAGACACATCCCAAACACTATCTGTGGTAAATTTCACAAGGGAGCAGAGTGGGTAGGCTTTTGGCAAGTGGAGATGTGCCGATTGGCTTTCCAGGGTAGGAAATACATGAGCAAAGGTGTAGAGCTGGCAGAGTGCAGAGAACAGGGGGATGGTGACTGGGCCATCTGCGCTGGAACAGAATTTAGGAGGGGAGGATGGGGGAGGGGTGGAGTAAATGGTGGGCACCTCTAAGGAATTAGAACTGGACGCTGCTGGGCCTGGGGAGCCCTTCCAAGGTTTTGACTTGAAAGTGACAACGTCAGAGCTGTGCGTTGTTTAGGGACTCGAGCTTGTGCATTTATGCAGGATGGGCCAGAGGAAACAGATGGGATTTGTTAAGACCAGTTAGGGATCTTGTGATTCAGGTAAATGAGGGCCTGAATCAGGCTGGTGACATTGGACTGGCAAAGAAAGGAGAGTAGGAACAAGGAAAGCTAGACTTGGCAGGACCAGAGTGATGAGTATTAATCCTGGGTGACTGGAAGGATAGTGGTGTCATCAGAAACAGGCAAGGCAGGAGGAGGAACTGGTCTGGCATTAAGGGGAGCCGTTGCCAAAGGAAAGGGCTCTAGGTGTGGAATCAGAAGACCCGTGGCCCCTCTGCTCCCTCCCAGCTCTGAGACCTCTGGGTTCTGTGTACCCCAGTACTAAATGGGAGCAGTAGTATCTAACTCATAGGGCTACAGGGAGGACTGAAATGCTTTGTTAATGCTGTTAGTTTTTGTGCTGTTGTTTAAAAAGGGAGTGGACAGAGCTCTGGGAAGAGGACTAGTTACGAATGTTTCTTGTAGTTTTCAAATGACAGTGGAAGCCATAGAATATTCAGATAGTTGAGGGGAATGTTCAAGGATAGAGAAGAGGGCCACTGACCAACTACTGAAAAAGGCTGGCATCTAGGGGCAGGAGCAGGAAGAACCAGGAGAGGAGACAGAAGGAGGAACCAGAGGGCGGGAGGTGAAGCAGAAGAATCTGGGGGACTTCCCTGGTGGTCTAGTGGTCAAGGCTTCGAGCTCCCAGTGCAGGGGGCACTGGTTCGATCCCTGGTTGGAAAACTAATCCCACATGTGGCAAGGTATGGCCAAAGGTAAATAAATAAAAAGAAAAACAGAGTTCAGGTTATAGGCAAGCAGAGTGGGAGTGAGATGCTTCAGTCAGCAGCGGGACGGTGGCCAGTGGCGTTGACTCTGCAGGGCTTGAGAAAAGGACTTTGGATGAGGGGGTAGAAGGCCTCTGAGGACTTGAAAGCCAGTTTTTTTCCAGAGGCATCAGATCAGTGAGTAGGTGGTGAGGAAGTACAGTCACCAAGTGTCCTCTGGCGGAGATTGTAGCACAGTACATTTGCTGGGGCACAGGAAGAGAGGTTGGGTCTCCTTTAGTTTAGGAATGACTTGAACTTGTTTGTAAGGGGAGAAAGTGGAAGCGGATGAGAGGAGCTGCAGGGTCTTGGGAGGCAGAAAAGAAAAGAGGTGGGGCACATGCTGGGGGTGAGCCCAGGGAAGGAGCAGGGGTGCTCTCGGGGAGACAGGCTGGAGGAAAGCGGAGGCAACTACTGTGGGAATTAAATGACTCCGTGCGGGAAGCACCTGACTAGGCTGTCAGACAGTAGGCGCTCCATAAATTACTGGTTGATTGGTCCTTCCTCCCTCATCCTAAGCTCAGACTCAGTTTTTCCAGCTCCTTGCTGGACATTTCACCTGAGCCATCTCCGTGAAAAATCTGTCCCTAAAGCCATTCGTAAATTCTCTCCCCGTTTTCCTTTGTCTCCTGTCCTTGTTATCTCTTGACTGTATTATTAGAACTCCTTCCTAAACTTGGCTCCCCGTTCCTGATCTCTCGCTTGCCAGCACACGCTTTATTTACACTGCTGCTCAAGAGATCTTTCTGTCCCGCCGCGATCTGATCACATTACTCCCCCGTGTAACCACCGAAGCTTCCCTCCCTGGTATATGTGTGTGTTCACCTGCCTAACCATTTCCACCTGTCACGTGGTCTCCCACCACTTGACATCCTGCCCCCCAGCACACCAGGCTGCTTCTCGGTCCCTGAATGTGCCGTGATCTACCAGGCTCCATGCTTTGCTCTGCTGCCTATCATGTCTTCCCTCCTTTCTCTGCAGGCCTGTTTTTCATGTTCGGAGTCCCAGCTTGGAGTCAGCACCCTGCAAAGCTGTGTTCAGCTTCCCTAGGCAATGCTAGTTGCTCATGCTTTACATTCTCTTTGTACCGTTCTGTAGTACAGTACTCAAGCTGTATGGCAATTAATTAATTTCCTTTCTCTCCCACTGGGCTGTGAACCCGCCAAGGGCACCTGTATTCCCAGTACCCAGCATGAGACTTGGCATGAAACCTGGGAGAGTCTCCGTGATTACCATTGAAGGGATTAATGACTGCCCTGCTTAATGGGGAAGCCCTGTTACTTATGAACTCCACACGTGCCCGAGTGTTGGAAGTGTCAGGTAGAGAGAGAGCCATGTTCTGCAGTGCCCAGGGTGGAGCCCTGGTGAGGGGTGGTTAACTGGCTGACTTGGTGGCAGGCTGACGTGTGGACTCTTGTCACCAGATGGGACTGAGTACGGGCTGAGTGAAGCTGACATGGAGGCCTCCTACGCCACCGTGAAGAGCATGGCAGAGCAGATAGAGGCTGATGTCATCCTCCTGCGGGAGCGGCAAGAGGCTGGGGGCCGTGTGCGCGACTACCTGGTCCGAAAACGAGTAGGAGACAATGACTTCCTGGAAGTCAGGTGAGGGGGCCCCTGAACGGCACCAGGTCCCCTGCAGCATGGCCTTGGGGCCCCGGGCACCACAGAGAGTGGTGGTTGAGCCTTTGACACCGGGCACACCCACTTCGTCCTTCTGCTTCCCGAGGCCTGAAAAGAGGGTCCAGTGACATCAGTGGCTCATTCTTTGTCTCCATACTTTGTCATCTTTAAAGCCTCCCATTTGGAAAGATGGGAGGGAGGCCAGCCCTGCCTTCTGGGGCCACTTTGTGGGAGCACTTGCTCTCCCCTCAGCTTGGGCGGCTAGAAACCAGGGTCCTGGAGGAGAGCGTCGTGGTCCCCTCTTGGCTTCAGGGCTCCTGTTGGGGAGCTCAGTTCCCCCTGAGTAATGTTCTAGTCTCTGGGTATAGCTCCAAGAGCACTCCCAGCGTGCTCACCCATGACTCGAAGGAGCAGAGAGCTGGAGAGGCTTGGGGGTGAGCCCATCCCTACAGCTCCAGTTGCTGGAGTTCACTCACCTACCGACTCTCACTCACCCGCCAACTCTCACACAAATGTATGGGTTTGTGTACACGCAGGGTAGCGGTCGTGGGCAACGTGGATGCTGGCAAAAGCACGCTTCTGGGGGTCCTGACACACGGGGAGCTGGACAATGGGCGAGGTTTCGCCCGCCAGAAACTCTTCCGCCACAAACATGAGATTGAGTCGGGGCGCACCAGCAGCGTGGGCAACGACATTCTGGGCTTTGACAGTGAAGGAAACGTGGTAAACAAGCCAGACAGCCACGGCGGCAGCCTGGAGTGGACAAAGATCTGTGAGAAGTCCACTAAGGTGATCACCTTCATTGACTTGGCCGGCCATGAGAAGTACCTGAAGACCACTGTGTTTGGCATGACCGGCCACTTGCCTGACTTCTGCATGCTCATGGTAAGTGAGGTGCTGCTGAGAAGGACGGGGGGCTTCGGCTCAGCTCCTGGGATGTGGCGGTGTGCAAGTGTTTATGATTGTTCTGAGGCAGGAGCCTTTTGGTTTAGGGCTTTGAAACCGGATAAGGATGACAAGTGTTGCAAGGGTGCCTGGTCTTCTCAAGGGTGTACCTTGATCTTTCTCTTAGCTGAGGCCAGGAGGAGATCCTCGAAGAGAAACCAAGGTGCCATTTGCAGAGCGCTCTCGTTTTTCAGAGAGCTGTAGAGGAGGGTTCTCCTGGGGCGTTTCTTACTACCTTCTGAAAGGAAACACCTCTGAAAGGTGTTTCCTCCTGGGGTCAGTCTGTTTTGAGGTGATGTTGGGCAGCACCCTCAGAGATGGGGCAGCCTGGGGATGAAGTGGAGGGGAGAGCACGGACAGCCACTGAGGGGCTAGAAGGTTGGTCTCTTCTGAAGCCTGGGACTGGTGTCCGCCTCTCACAGCTACTTGTTGAGAGGCTTCTGTGTGCCTGGCACTGTGCCAGGCCTGAAAATAGAGCCGTGAACAGGCTGTCCTGCGCGCCCATAGAGCTCACAGTCTGGTGGGAATAGACTTTTCAGCACCTCACCACACGGATAAACTGAAGAGGGAAGGGAGCAGAGGCTTCTGGGCTGGATCACGTTGTGAATCCCACAGTTGGGTCTCTTGGATCTTCCTGGCCAGAGGGTAGGAGTCTGTGAGGCCCACAGCCTTGGTCATGACTTAACAGCTTTCACGGGGTGCAAACAAGCTGGTTTTCCTTTGGCAAATCCTTCTCAAAGCCCTTCCCCATTTCCCAGTCCCTCCAGCTGCCTGTATTAATAAGTGTAGTAAATGAAAGCATCTGTTCAGCACAAACTTGATCAAGTTGCCCAACGAACAGGTTCTCGGCCAAATTCTCTCCAGACTGGAGAGCAAAGAGAGGCAGAGCATATGTGTGAACACTCGTCAGCTCTCTGCCCAAGGATCTTAGGATCTCAGTGTGGTTTCATCTCCTGTATCTTTGGACGTTGCAAAGGACCCTTACCAACCTTCACTGGCCAAGGAAAGCTGCTCTTCCCGAAGGGCTTTTAGAGGAAGAGCGTAGAGTGTATTTGTGGCAGTTGTTGGATTAAAATTAAGAAGGGTATAGAAATCAGTTTAAAATGAGCGTTTTTCTAACTGAGGGGCAGGTAGTGTCAGTCACTTTGCGACCCTATGAGCTATAGCCCTCCAGGCTCCTCTGTCCGTGGGATTTTCTGGACAGGAATACTGGAGTGGGTTGCCATTTCCTTCTCCAGGAGATCTCCCCAACCCAGGAATCAAACCTGGGTCTCCCACATGGCTACAGTGATTAATGGACGTGTTTTTACCCCAGATGAGATGTTATATATTATTTGACTTTTAGGTCAGGAGCTAAATACTAAAAATCTCTGTAGAAAACAATGAAATACTTGATTATTGTTTCATGGCAATCAATTAAAAAAAAAAGAAAACCTTGAAAATATAGGGACAACAGAGAGAGAGCATTCTCTTATCCCTCTTGGAAGAAGAGAAGCAGGTCTGGGTAGGTTAGGAAAGGTGGTGGGAGGGATGGGAAGATTTAGGAGGAAGATGGTAGAGGGGTCGTGGTGCAGGCAGAGGGAACATGTGTGGGCCTTCTGCGTTGGTGGGGTGATCGCTCCCCTGGGAACCGTGATGACCGGTGGGAGCATCACTTGAGAACACTCTGGAATGTATGAAGCCCTGTATAAGTACGTCATGGCAATTTTACCCTTATTTTGTTTTAGTTAGTAATACATGCATATCGTACAAAAATTAAAAGGTACCTAAGGACTTTAGAGACTTTCCACTTCAGAGTGAGAAGTCTCTCTCCTGCCTCTGTTCCGTTTTCTCCGGAGGCAACCAGTACTGCCAGTTTCTTATACATCCTCTAGAGATATTTTGTAATCATACCAGCAAGCGTGTGTATATTGAAAGTAGATTATATTATAGACATTGTGACTCTTCACCCGAAATGCCTCTCACAGGTCCTGAAATACTTCAGCGCACAGTCTGCTACTGTTTTTGCACCCGAGAAGATGAACAAGAGTTCACTAATATCATACAGTATCTAGTCTATAAGTATTTACATTATCTCAGATGTTCCCCTGGATGTCTGACAGCTGCTTTTTTTCAAACAGTGATCTAATCGCCACTGTTCATGGTAGCACGCTGTATACCACCTGGCTTTTCTCCCCTTCAAACATATCTTAGAGAGCACGCCATATCAGTGAAGAAGAAGTCCCTCTTTCCTTTGCAGGCACTCTTGTGCATGTGCATAAATTCATGTAACTGGCCGTTACGAGATTTGAAAATGTTCGCTGTTACAGGAGGAATGGTAACAGTAGTGACAGCGGCTCTTGCTTGAAGACCTGATTCCTGCTGGTTCTGTGTGGACCCCTGACACATGCTTGGTCATTTAAACCTCAAGTGAACCCTTTAAAGTGAATATCAGTATCCTCCCATTTTATAGATAGGGTGACTGGGGGCCAGGGATGTTAAACTGAATCCACTTTGAAGACTCTGGAAACATCTTTTCCCAGACTGAGTTTGCCTTTTTTTTATTGCCTCCGAGTCTCCTCAGATTTTGATAGGCCGTCTTGTTGTACGGGAGGTTAAAGCTGTCTGTGCCCAGCCCAGCCCAGCTTTCAGCTACAGCTGTTTGGTTTCGTGCCCCCTGTGTTCTGTTCCTACAGCGGCCCCAAAGATGAGAGTGCTCTCTTCCCTCCGCCTTCTTTGAGCCCCTGTGCCCACCCAGCAGCACTGTCTGTGCCCCTTGTCCTGATGGTCCTTTCTGTGTTGAGGCAGGTGGGCAGCAATGCTGGCATCGTAGGGATGACCAAGGAGCACCTGGGCTTGGCGTTGGCCCTCAACGTGCCTGTGTTTGTGGTGGTCACCAAGATTGACATGTGTCCTGCCAACATCCTACAAGGTAAGTGCGGGTGGCAGCAGTCTGTGGCACAGTCACCCACGGTGGCTCCTTGGTGATCTGCCGCCAGGGCGGTAGCCTGGGACCTTCTGCTTCCTTGGACTGTGCGTAAACCTTGGCCTGAGACTTCTGCTTCCTCCCTGTTTGGCTCTTGATCTGAGTACAGCCTAGAGTTACCTCCTGCTCATTGTTCCTTCTGGTTACAAATGCAGGATCCGTGAAGGCCCTAATCTGGCATTTCTTTTCAGTTGGTTCTAGGCAGAAGGGGTTGGGTTTTACCATCTAAGCTGGGCATATATGGAGACATTTGGGCAGAGAGTCTGGCCTTTTGCAACTAAAGGCTTCAAAACAGAGTTGTAAGACTAGGCTAGAGATGGTGGGAGAGAATTAGAGAAGGCTCCTTCTGGAGGGCCTCCTGAGGGCTTCTGTAGGTGTCTAAACATCCTAGAGATCCTCTTGTCAGATGAATTTTATCCAAGGAAACAGCATTCTGGGAACAACACTGCCCTTCTCATGGACCCCCAAGTCACTTGCGTATAGAATGTGAGTCTTCTAGAGACTCTGGAGAAACCTGACAGGTCTCAGGCCTGTGGCCTGAGCACACCCCTGCCCATTAGTCCCCTCCTGCTCTGGCAAGCATTCGCCCAGTGTCGGCCCTCCTGCTCTTCTCCAGACATTATGGCCTTTAGCACTGGGCGTCTGTCTGTCTCCTGCTGCGTCAGTAACGAGTGGACCTGTCTTGCCTTGGAAGCCTGGCCAAAGAGAAGGCTGTGTCCCCCTAATTTTGTCCCATTTCACCCTTTAAGAAACCCTGAAGCTGTTGCAGCGCCTGCTGAAGTCACCAGGCTGCCGGAAGATCCCTGTGCTGGTGCAGAGCAAGGATGATGTGATTGTTACAGCCTCCAACTTCAGCTCGGAGAGGTAATGGGTAGGGAGCAGTCACTTGGGCGCAGGCACAGAGGTTGGTTGAAATAGATGATTCTGCTCTCAGCGATGTTGCTCGGGGCTGTATGAGGTGACCCGGATTGTGAGGTGCTGGCCTCACTGAAGTTGGAGCTCAGTGTCCTTATCTGTGAAATGGGTATTATCGTCTTCACTTCGTCTTGTAAGTGTTGGGAATGATCTATGTAAAGCGCTTAGCACTGTGCGTGGCTGCTGTTTGATAGATACACAGCCATTTTTATAACTGTTTCTATTGACTTGTAAAATGAATATATTTTATTTATTTGTCTGCACTGGGTCTTAGTTGCAGCATTCCGGATATAGTTCCCTGACCAGAGATCAAACCCAGGCCCCCTGTATTGGGAATGCAGAGTCTTAGCCACTGGACCACCAGGGAAGTCCCTAATTTTTTTTATACTGTTGTTTCTCAAAAGCTCTTTAATCACAGATGAGTTTTGGCATTTACTCATTAGCATGTCCTTTGATTCTATAAATATATATATATTTTTGGCCGTGCTGGATGACTTTTGGGCTCTTAGTTCCCTGACCACAATTGAACCCAGGCCAGGAGTGAAAGTGGTTGACTGCCAGGGAATTCCTTGATTCCATAAATATTCATTGGATGTTTGTTTTGTGCTGGGCTTTTCATCTAGGCATTGAGAACTCAGAGTTGACTTGGGCGCAGTCCTCGTCTTCAGGGTGGTCGGCTCCTTGGTCAAAGATAGTCTCCTGGCAGTAATGAATTTTGTTGACTCCCCTGCTTCTCCCGCAGTCTTGGGGCTGTTGGCCCCTGTAGGACCCAGAGCAGCCCGACGTGTGGCCTTTCGCTCTGCCCTGGCACTGTCTTCAGTACTACCAGTTGGCCAGCAGAGGGGGTCCGTTTCAGCTGGCCCCATTTCAGTTCATTCATTTTGTTGAGTGCCTGTTCTATACATTCCTTATTCAAGATGTAGCAAACGTGTCATTCCTGATCCTGAGAAGTTTGATTAACCGTGGAGAGCAGATAGGCAGGAAACAGTTATATAGAGAATTGATAAATAGCGAGGTCCTGCTGTGTCGCATATTCAGTATCCATGACAAATCATAATGGAGAAGAATGTATATATTGAATATATATGTATGTGTGTAACCGAGTCACTTTACAGAAGGATTTAGCACTGTAAATCAACTGCTATACTTAAGTGTTTTTTTTAAAAGAAGTTTTTTGAAAACTTGGAGTCAAGGGTACCCATCTGGGAAGGATTCTCTGAAAGGAGGCGGCATTAGAGATGGGCTATTCATACTGAATACAGTTCCCTGATGAGAGGATTTAGTAGTTGGATAAGAGGAAAGGAGTCCAGGCAGGCAGATTAGAGTAAACAAGTGCATGGGAATGAAAAAAGCTTTGAGGAGAAGGGAGGATTCACCAGTCCAGCTGGAATACAGGACTCTGGAAGAAAAGCTGGTAGGGGTGTCGGGAGGAGGGATTCCGGCTGGTATTTCGCCAGTGGAGAGTCGGTTAAGGGTTTAAGGATGTATGTACTGTAAGAAGAAGGGTTACTCACGAGCGCCCGGAATAGGGCAGTGGTGCCAAGACAAGAGAGGAGGGGACAGATTTCAGGGACAAAATGGTGTAAGGAGAGGAGGCCTTAGGCACAGGATGATGGGCTAGGCGGGGCCTGGGAGGCCAGTGACAGGGTGGCGGGGGCACCCTCAGTCACAGCAGCCGTGCCTGAGGCCTCCTGCTGCTCCTCCCTGCTCAGGCAGGTGCTCACCACGGGCGTGCCTTTCTTCCTCTGTCTCCACACCGCCCCCCCACCAGGATGTGCCCGATATTCCAAATCTCCAACGTCACAGGCGAGAACCTCGACCTGCTCAAGATGTTCCTCAACCTGCTCTCCCCTCGCACCAGCTACCGGGAGGAGGAGCCTGCCGAGTTTCAGATTGATGACACCTACTCCGTCCCGGTGCGTGCATTTCAGTGAGCTGAACCAGGCTTGGGGCACTGAGTGGTGCTTCCTCCCCTGGTTGGGGCCAGCCTGTGCTGCGGATGGACTCACTGGGCCGGGATCTTCTCTGCAGGGTGTGGGGACCGTGGTGTCTGGGACAACACTGAGGGGCCTGATCAAGCTGAACGACACACTGCTGCTGGGCCCAGATCCCTTGGGTAACTTCCTGTCGATTGCTGTCAAATCCATCCATCGCAAGCGCATGCCTGTCAAGGAGGTACGCGGGGGCCAGACTGCTTCCTTCGCCCTGAAGAAGGTGAGTGTGAAGAAAGCTATAAGCTCCCTCAGGCTCTGCGTCACGCTGGGCTCTGACTCATCTCCAGCTCTCAACAGCTGCTCTGCAAGGCAGGGAGTGCTGACCTCACTTTTACAGATGAGGAGACTGAAGCTCAGAGAGCCTGAGTGACTTGTCAGGCTCTCGGGGAGCATACCGGGACTTGAACCCAGGCCTGCGGTCTCCTGAGCTCCTCCTGAGCTCCTCTGTTCCTCCACATAGTGTCTGGCCGTGGTACCCTGCACCCGGGGTGAGGTCAGCTGGGGGCCTGCCTGCTCTGCAGAGGGTCTTTCTACCCGGGGCTGTTGAGGTCTCTTGCAGATTCTCTTGCCATTCAGCTTTCAGTTCCTGGGGCAGGAGACTGGGGTGACTGCTGAGTCCTGGGTCACCCACTTTTCCCACCAAACAAATTAGCCAGCAACGCCAAACTTTCTACTTTCCATCAGTTGTATTGTGCTTTCCCTATTTTTCCCACTTGAGTACTTGCCTGTCTTTGCCCTTTCGCCACTCACTTAATTCTAGCCTATCCACAAGGTCTGGCTGAAATGATACTTCTGACTGGTCTTTCCTGACCCCCCAGTAACTACCCCCTGACGGAGCCCTAAAGTCTGCCTGGGACAGTCTGCCCTAGAAAGCTGGTGGTCCAGCGCAACGAGAGGTCAAGGCCCCTTTGGTCCCGGTTCCCAGAGGGACTCCTGCCTCGCTACACCAGCGCATGAAGCCAGACAGCATTACTGTCCCTGAGGTCTGGGGTTCCCTCTTGTTTCCAGATTAAGCGCTCATCCATCCGGAAGGGCATGGTGATGGTTTCTCCACGCCTGAATCCCCAAGCTTCCTGGGAGTTTGAGGCCGAGATCCTGGTCCTTCACCACCCCACCACAATCAGCCCGCGGTACCAGGCCATGGGTAGGTGTCAAAGGGCACTGCCAGCCGGAAGTGCCCAGCTCCAGCAGCCCTCACCCCAAAGTTTCAGCTGCAGCCAAGAGTTGGGTCTCTGTCCTGTTCAGTGACGCTATCCCCTCTGTTCCACCTACAACCTTCAGCCTGTGGTCTGTTCATTCTTGTAAACACTAACCAAGCGCTGGCTCTGTGCCGGGCACTGGAAACTCAGACTTGCCCTCAGGGACCTCACTCTCAGTCCTTCAGCAGACATCTGCCAAGCACTGCTGTGTGCCAGGCAGTGATGCTAAGGTGCTCGGGGACAAAGACAAGATGGGTGAGGGCACTGCCCTCAAGAAGCCCAAAGTCCAGAGAAGGCACGCATTCCACCAGAGTGCCTGTGTTCAAGAATTAGGACAGTGGGTCCAGGGACCAGCGGGGTCTGTTAACTGGAGGACAAAGTGGGAGAGTGTGAGGCAGGATCAGTCTGAGAGCAGGCCTCCAGCTCACATAGCCACCCTCGGCCCCTCCAGGTTTAGCCTGCTGCATAGCTCAAGCACGGTTCATGCTTTCACTCACTGCCTCCCCTGCCCTGAGGCCCCTGGGCGGTTCAGGCCTCTGCTGACCTCCTGGCTCCCTTGGCAGTGCACTGTGGGAGCATCAGGCAGACGGCCACCATCCTGAGCATGGATAAGGACTGTCTGCGCACTGGGGACAAGGCCACCGTTCATTTCCGCTTCATCAAGACCCCTGAGTACCTGCACATAGACCAGCGGCTAGTGTTCCGGGAAGGCCGCACCAAGGCCGTGGGCACCATCACTAAGGTATGGCCGGGCAGACCACCTTGCCTGCCTGCAGGAAGTACCAGGGGCTTCCAGTTCTAGCCTGTGAGCACAGCACGCTCTTCTTGAGAAGCCCTGTGAAATCTTACCAAGTGCCATCTGCTCTGCTGCCCTGAGAGGCATCCCTAGACCTCCCATCCTTCTGGGCTTTGGTGGAGACCACAGTGGAGAGAAGGTGGGGGTTGAGGCATGGCAGTCATCGGTAGGAGAGAATGGTGGGAGAATTTCCTGGCCTAGGCGGGGTCAGCTTCTGAGAAGCTGGGCACAGGCTCCAGTGGCCTGGCTGGGGCAGTGCCCTCACAGTAGTAGGTCCAGCTGGAGCGCGTGCTGGCCAGCAGTGGGCACAGGCTCGACGAGCTCTTTGTGTCCTGGAGCCTGCCTCACGCCCTCTGCAGACTTCATCCGTGACCTCGAGTAGGGGCCCTTGAGAGAGTGGTCTGACCCTTGCTCCATACATCCTGTCTGAGATCTTGGAATAAGGCTCAGGCTTGCTTTCTCTCCTTAGGCCCATCCGCGTGACCCTGGGCCTGCAGTGTGTGTTGAGGAGAGGGGAGGATCATGTCCTTGAAGGCCCCCTTGCTTCAGACTGGCTGAGGGTTTGGCTGAAGCTACTAGCACGTGCTCTAGTACCCTTGGGGATGCAGCCGGGCCTGTTCCCTGCTTTGAGATTGGACTGGGATCATCAGGGAAGGCTCTGAGTCAGTCCTTCCTGGGTGGTAGCTCTTAAAAATTCTGATGGCAGCACACCAAAGGCTTCCAGCTCCTGGGAGACTCACTTGGTCTTTTTGGGAAGCCTGAAATGAAAACTTGCCCCAGACTCTTGTTCCATGGGCAGCAGAAGGTACGGTTGATGCTCGGGGCAGGCTGGACCCCCCAGCCCGGGAGCTGAGCTGAGTAGCAGATGCTGGGGTTCACAGGTTGTGGGAAGAGCAGCCGGGGTGGGGAATAGCCTGGAACCCTTCTGGGCTGGGCGGAGACCGGTGAGACACTGGCCCCGACCACGGCAGCCCGCGTGCACTGAGTGGAGAGGGCATCTCGCCACCCTCCGGCCCCCGCCTGCCTCGCCCAGGCCCAGCCAGGCCAGGGGTGGGAGGTCCCTGAGACCTTGGGCTGGAGCGGGGGCAGCTGAGCCCATGCATGGCCGGCAACTCCAGTCTCACGCCCACCTGCTTGGTTCTGGCAGCTCCTGCAGACCACCAACAACTCCCCAATGAACTCCAAGCCCCAGCAGATTAAAATGCAATCGACGAAAAAGGGTCCCCCGCCCAAAAGAGAAGAGGGGGCCCCCTCTGGAGGGCCCACAGTCGGGGGCCCCCCACCAGGAGATGAAGCTTGCTCCCTAGGGGCCACCCAGCTGGCTGCATCCAGCAGTCTCCAGCCACAGGTGAGTGCTTCCCCGGCCAGCTCAGGCGGGCGGGGGCGAGAGTGGGGGGAGGGGGTGACTCACAGAAGAGCCAGGCAGCCTTTGCCAGCCTGCCGTGTCCTTGCGTTCCTCGGTGGGTGTCTCCCACACTCCAGGCCTGTAAGTGTTCTCCAAGTGGGAGCTTTTGGTCTCTTAAAGCAGTGGTTTTCAAGCTTGAGATGTGGCGATGTGGCCTACGTAAAGTCAACCTAATGAGTCAGACCAGCATTTAGTTTTAATGAACTAGAATAAAAAAATGTCAGAGTTTCCCTGTCACAATAAGAGCGAGTGGTGTATGTGTAAGAATACAAGTGATGTGTGATGCGTGCACACTGCAGCCCCAGGTGTCCGAAAGATGCTGCCTTCAAGGCTCCTTCTGGGCCCCTTCCCCGACGTGATGTGAGGGGTGGGTGGCCTCGGGCCCCGGTCAGTGTGGCTCTCACTCAGAACCTCCGGGCAGCTCCGGGCCCTGGAGTCCTCTCCTGGCGCCCCCACATTGCTCCTTTCCAGAGTCTTCCCTGACTCCTCTCTGGAGAGAGAGCTTCTGCCTAGACCCCTCCTTCCTGCTCTCCCCCCGCCCTCCTGTCGAGTCTCCCCTCTGCCGCCTCTGCACGCTTTCCCTTTGCACGTGTCAGCGGTGGCACCTGTTCGCTCCCACCCCCTGTGTGCCCCCTGAACTGCTCCTCACACCCTGATCACTGGGACCCACCGCCTGCGAGGAAGGCAGGGTGGGCGCTGGCTCCATCCCAGAGAGCCGCTCACTCATGGGCGGCCCCCGCTCCCCAAGGCCCCTCTGTGCCCTGTGCTGCCCCGGGCCCAGCAGGCCACTGCTTCTCAAGCTCTTCCTTCTCTCTTTCAGCCCAAGCCCAGCAGTGGGGGCCGGCGACGGGGGGGCCAGCGTCACAAGGTGAAGTCGCAGGGGGCCTGCATGACTCCTGCCAGCGGCTGCTGAGTCTCCCCGGCCCACCTCCGCCACCCGAGGGATCCTAGTGCTCTGGCCCCGGCTCCGCCAGAGGGACCAGAGCAGCCCTGGCGCCACTCGCCTTCCCCCCGGCTGAACCCGGAGCCTCATCATTCCCCCCACCCCCATTTTCCAGGGGGGCTGTAATTTATAAGCTGAGGAAGGTGGCCAGACTTCCAGAGAGGACTGACCATCTCCCACCCTCCTCCCTGCCTTCTTCCTCACTCACACCTTTTTTGTACATCCGGGCCCTTAGTTTTTATTCTTTTTATTATATATCTATCTCTCTATCTAGTGTGCGTGTGGTTGTGTGTGGGGCTGTGTGTCTGAGGTGCAGGAGTGCGGCCAATCAGGGCCCTGGGCGTCTTTCTCCTTTTTCCTCTGTGGCTGGCCACCGGCCTCCAGGAGCTAGCTGGCTGCCTGTCTGTGCGTCCGTCTGTGTGTGTCTGTGTGAACCTTCTGGGGCTGTCGGACTGACACGACCCCCCCCCCACCCCCACCCCGTGTCCATTCTCTGCGCCTGGAGCTGCCGGCTGCGGGCGTCCAGGTGGGAGTGTCTGCTGGTACTGGGGTCCTCCTTCCGGCACTTGGGGATCTTAGCAGAGCCGAGAGTGGTGGCTCCCTAGTCTCTTTGTCCCTCTTGTTCCCCTTGAACCCCCAAACAGTTAATGCCAAAAGCTCTTAAGCTGTAACCTGTAGATTTGTGGAGGGTATTGGCGATTGGATTGTAGGATCCTCCTTCCCCCATCTCTGACCCTCACCCTTGACCTAGAGACAGCTGATGGCTTTTCTTGCCCCTCTGAGACAATCTTCTGTTTGCCTAGCTGACTGGGGTGACCCCTCCTCGGCCAATTCTGTCACTGTGGAGGCTCTCGCCTCGCCCTTCCCAGGGCTGCCTCCTGCTTGGACTTGGATTCTGAGTCTTTCTGGGCCTCGGGTCACTGAGGACCAGGACTGGGGGGTGCCCGCTCAGGCTCACGCTCAGCAGCCCATCTTTTTGGTGGGGGTGCCGGCTGTTCCTCTGAGCGAGGCAGGGACAGAACCCCTCCTTGCCTACATTGCCCCAGCATGGCTGCTGCAGGAGCACAAGAGTGAAGGGCCAGAGCCCCGATTGGGAAGCTCTAATTGGAGTACAGGGAGGGCAGCTGGGAGGTATTAACAAGATTCTTCCAGACCCATCTCAAGAGTATTAAGCCCTCAGGAAGAATCATTGCCTGGGTTGGGGGTGGTGTTGCCCAGGCCAGAGAGGGCAACATGGGCCCCAAACCAGCCTGGCCTGAGCTGTGGACTAAGCCCTCACTTCAGGGTGGACTGGTGGGCAGAGCTGTGTTCTTTCTCTAGCCTGGGACACCCACCTACCTGGCTGGGTCCTTCCTCAGCCTCACCTCCCCTCTGTCCCCAACCCTTCATCACTCCTCCTGCGTCCAGACCCCTGGTCCCCTCGCCTCCCCTCCTAACTATTTCTAGTTAACACTTACCTGTGGCCATGGACTGACCAGACCAGCACACAAAATAAAAGTTTGTTCCAAGTTGATGGTGTCGTGTTCCCTGCCCAGCCCCTCCAGGTGGAGGTGCTGCCACGGGGACCTCCATTGCTCTGCCCGCCCTGGCTGGGGCCCGCAGGAGCCCAGCCTCTCCTGCCAGGCAGGCGTGGCTTCAAGAACCCAGGCTTCTTGGCCAGCGGTGACCCAGGGACCAGCTGGCATCTTCTGAACCTCAGCTTCCTCATCCAGAGCAAGAGAGGTGAATGCCTGCACCAGGTTGTGAGGATTCAGCAAGAGGAGCGTGAGGTCCTGATGTGCCCAGCGTGTGGGCGGTACCCGCTGAGTGGTCACCACATGGCTTCTCACCCACGGTGGCTCCCAAGTCCACAGCAGAGGCCACAAGCCGGGGCACAGGCTCCAAAGGAGAAATGTGGCACGGACTCGGCTCTGCTGTGCAGCTGGGACCGTGCCAGGCGTTTCCCTCGCTTCATGTTCTTCGACACTCGCAGGCACCATCTGTGAGGGAGGTGGCATCAGTGATGTCTCTCCAGTTAAGGAGCAGTGCCCCAGCCCCCAGCCGTTCCGGTCACTTGCTCCAGCACACCTTCCAGCCGGCCCTGCTTCCTTTGTCTGCTAGCTGTTTCCCCTTTGCTTTTTTGACTCTGGTTCTGCTTAGAGGGGCCGCTGCCCAGTGGTGCCTTCATAGTGGGAGTTCCGGGTGGAGTAGCAGCACCTGCTCTCAGTTCCCATGGCAGGTGCTGTGGAATTTCATGTGGGACCTTGAAACAGGCAGAACCACATTTGGTTGGCAGTCTCTTGCCTCTGTGAACATAACCACTTCCTTACATTTAGAATCTATGGTTTCCACCCTGGCCTCTGCCTTCAAACACTCAGGTCAGTCTTACCTCTGGTCCCCAGGCCCCCCCTGCTAGCCAGGGGACTGACGGCAGCATTTTACTGTCATTGGCTGGGACTGCAAAGGTCCTGTATGAGTCTCAGCCCTACCCACTGTCTATTTGGAACAAACCACCAGCCCTTTCATAGTTGATGAAGAAAAGCTGTTAATCCAGTCATCTTAAATGGCAAATCCTGACCTGCAATGTCGTTAGCATGTATGGCCTTTTCGAATTCATCCAGGCCCGCTGTTCGGGCCTCCTGACTTCCCCAGCACCAGAATAAGGTAACAGGAACATGCCGTGGTGCAGGGAAGAGCAGGTTTAACTGGGGTCATGAGACGGACCATGGAGAAGATGGCCAGGTGCCTTGGTCAGGATGAGGCCTATGTTGAGTCCAGATGGGGAACCACCCCTGGCAGGTTGTACCATGAAGGACTCGTCAGATTTGAATATGTACAGACAGGCCCCAGAGGGCATGAGCAGAGGCCCTGAGCTCTGATTATATGTGGTTGGTTCCAGAGACCGTTTACTGGTGCTGCTTAGGGATGTGGCCTTTGTTGAAAAATGGTGGTAAATACGGTGCCAGTGTTAAGTGAGACAGGAGGCAATGAAGCAAGCAGCTGCTGAGCAGTGCGCCTTGGGACTGGCTCTGTCCTGGTGTGGAGAGCTGAGGGCTTGAGCAACTGGCCCAAAGCCTTGGGCCTGGCTGTGGATCCCACCCAGCATCCTCTCCTATAGCAGTTCCCCTGCCCCCCAGCTCCTCCCTGCTGACTTGTTCCTGCCTTTATATTCTCAGCTGTGATGGGGCCCAGCCCTGGGCCAGGTGCCATGGTCAGGATGAGGCGTATGTTGAGTCCAGATGGGGAACCACCCCTGTCACCTGGAGCTGCTCATTGGAGGCACTGAATCTGGGGAGATACATGCAAGGAAGGGCCAGGACCTGCTCCTTGGAGCTGGCAAGAGTTTGACTCTTCAGGGGACCCACCTCATCCCATCCCAACACAGGGACAAGGGACAAGGGTCTAACTCCTGTGGAGGGGGATTGCAACACTGACGTAGACAAGCTGAGAGTCAGGTGGGTCACTCCTATTTCCTGCTCCACTGAGAGATGCAGGACAAGCCGCCTGCTTCCCAGTGGACATCAGTGGTGGCTAATAAAGCCACCTCCCTTTCTCCTGCCACTGTCAAACCCAGGAGTCACCAGAACAGGGCCAGCCTCGGGTCCCATCTCCCATCACAGCTGAGAAGCCTGGGTTCCTAAAGCTTAGGAGGTAAGCCTGTGTGACATTGTTTAGGCTAAGAATCCTTTCCCTTTTTCCCAAGAGCAGAGTCCCATGCAATGGTCAGATAAAAACCACACCACACACTATTAACCCTGGGCATAATTTATTTTTTGCATAGGCATAAATTAGAATCTGGAGATAAAAAAAATTAAGAACCAATAGTGCAGCATTTGTGACAGGAGAGCGCAAACAAAACCTGGTTGTCTGGAGGCAGGGGCTGGTGCTGGGACAGCACAGGGGGTCCGTGGGGCCTCACCTTTGTTCCAACCCCATCTTCTAGGAACTCTTCCAAGGGCACCCACCTATGCAGTAGCCCTTCCTGCCCCCTCCCCACAGGCCACAATGAACCACAGTCAGAACCAGTGCCCCAGACCCCTCTTGGCAGCCAGGTTACAAGGAACTGCATTCACCCAAAGGCCCCACAGAACGGGGCTAGAAATCAAGCCCTTAGCTTCTCAGTTAAAAAAACAAGACCTTGAAAAATATATACACAATAGAGCAGGGCCTGCCGGGTCCAAAAGCTCCCACCTCAGCCCCCCATCCTTAACCAACCCCACCCCCACCCCCACCCCCGACTGCTCCCCATAGAAAATGAGTCAGAATAGAAACAAGGAAGCAAGAGCTGAATGCGCCCCCAGGGATGGCTTAGGATCAGGGGCCTGATAGGGTGGGGCAGGGCCAACAGTCTACACCCCCCCACCCCAGCGACACCCTGAATGTCCCTCTCATCATGTCACTGGGCCACCACAAGAGCCCAGGGAGCTCTGTGAACACTGCTGGCTGCCCCCAAAGACAGGTCTGGACACCTGCACCCTGGGGGAACGTGGCAAGCTTGCTCTGGGGACCAGGTGGGCCTGAGCAGGAGAGGGGAGCAGAGCGGGCCCTAGTCCCAGCATCAGGAGAGAGAAAACTGCTGTTCCCAGCAGAGGGGCTCCTATAGGCTCTCAGGAGCCAGACCCTCCAGGGTACAAGAAGCCCCTGGCCCACCCTGACCCAGGACACACACAGTGTACAGAAGCCCTTCAGGAATGCTGTGGGCCTTGGCTGATGGCACTGGTGTCTGGAGGAGCCCAGCCGCCTTCCTCCAGGAGCTTCATGCCTGGGGACCAGTCCCGACCTGCACCCTGAGCACCCCTCTCACTGAGGGAGGGGGCACAGCCCAGCTGCCCCAGGCCCTAGCCTGTCTCCCCCACAGCTTTGGCACCTGCTTCCTCTGCGCAGCTCCCGAGGTGTCAGTCCCTCCACACGGGCCAGGGGCAGGCAGGTCTGGTCCACCTTTGCTGGACCACGGGCATCACCCGCTCTTCCCACCTCAGTCCCCATGACATGCTACATATATACACCCTCCCAGGAGGGAAAAGATGCCCAGTGCTTGGCACGCGGAGAGCGGAGAAGGAAGAGAGAGAATGGAGCCTGCTGACCGCTCGAGCCGCCCGTTGCACAGGAAAAGCCCGCGTGTTCTTTCATCTCCACTGCGCCAGGGCTCCTTTCTTGCTCCTGGAAGTCAGTGCGCTTCAAGCATGTGCGGGGAGTCGGGGGTGCTGCGCACCTAACCCCAGAGAGGGGGCGTGGCCGGCAGCAGCACAGAGAAGGCCTAGTGGGCGGGCTCCCCGTGCACCCTGAAGCGGTAGATGCAGGTGTACTCGGGGTGGCCCCAGTTAGTCAGGATGCGCAGCTCTACCACCTGGTACGTGGCCATTTTAGGATCCTGCAGAGAGAGAAGGGAGGGCTGAGAATTCACAGATTGGAGAGGAGACGGCCACACCCAGGGCCAGACACCCCCTCTGTCAGGCCTCTGCAGAGAAACCAGACCAAAAATCCTGTCTTCAGGCCCTGGAACAGAGTTTCCAGCTGGTGGGCCAAGAAGCCCCAGAGGCTCCTGAGGTCCTGCAGGGGCCGGGAACGCACCATTAAGGCTGCGTGAGGCACCCACAGCCACAGAAATACGACCTTACAACTGAACATGAGCACGATGCATCCTGAACTGGGAAAAATTCACAGGAGCTCCTTTTGACCATGAGCAGGAGTACCTTGTAGGAGAGTCTGATATATGCTGATGTTGAAAAAGAATTCCTTCACCATGAATTAAGCAGCGTTTCTATTTTTTTGTCAAGTTCGCATCAAGCCTTGGTCCTGTATGCTCGTTTTCGGCTGCGAGCTGAAATTCTCTGGCTTGGCAGCCAGGCCTGCCCTGCCTCTCCTCCCGCCTCGGCCCCCGCCCCACCTCACCCAGTTTCCCATACTTGGACTCCTTTGGGGTGGCTCTCAGGTCACCTGGGCTGGAGACTGGGAAGCTATTTCTGACAAGGGCCTAGGAGACCAATGTCCACTCAGGTGGAGGGAAGAGGCCCCTGTCTGGGGCCCAGCCAGGCTGTGCTGCGTGACACCCTGCCGGGCCACAGCCTCACTCACGACACCTGCCCTCTCAGCTTCCCCAACATCCCCCACCTGGAAGGGCCCTGCCCCACACCGCTTGGACAGTTTTCTCTTTCCTATCTCAAGCTGTGGTGGGCTGGGCTGTGGCTTCTCACTTGGGACTCCCAGTGCCTGGCACAGGGTAAGTACTAAGAGAACATCTGGCGAATGGATGGGAAAGTAAGTATACCACCTCTGCAAGCAGACCCGAAGTTCCTTACCTGAAAATAAAACGTCTGAATGGGCTCCCCATCCTGGTCATAGGTGAACTGGCCAAGGAGCGTCCCTTCCTGCTGCAGGTCCTCATCGAAGCCCTGAGGATGGAGGGAGGACCCTGCCCTTAGCCACGGGCCCCCAGGGCGTAAGGCCTTCCCTCCTGGCTTCCCCTGGTCCTCTGCCATCTGGCAGGCAGGGACTGGCCTCCTTAGGGACTGCAGGGGTCCTGGGCTCTGGACACAGGGTTGCTGTGTGATCTGTGACGAGTCAGTTAACGTCTTAGGCCTCCCGTTTTTTTTCCTCTGCAGCCTGAGGCAGCCAACACGGAACTGCTGTTTCCCACCTTGGTACTACTGTCTTCCACGTCTATGCCCTGCCCCCCAGCCAAAGAATGACCTCTGTCCTCGATAGAGACCCCCAGCCCCCAGGAGGGATACTCACAAAGATGGCAAAGTCCTTGGGGGCACTGGAGATGGTGCTGTTGGGCGACAAGGATTTGGGCACATGCTCTAAGGTGACAGCAGTTGGGCGGATGCGGGCAGAAAGGCGAACCACAGCAAAGCCCTGGGGCCCCTGGAAGGCCCAGCAGTTGCCCGGGTGCACATCTGGCTGGAGGGGAAAAAGGCAGGTCAGCACATGGCAGGTGGCAAAGACAGCCTGCCCCGAGCGCAGCTCTTTATGACCCAGGGTAGGACAGCCACAGAGGCGACACGGGGCGCTCAGGGCCCCACCTGGAGAATGACTCGGGGAGACTGGGAGTGGTACCACAGGGGGATGCCGAAGAGGCTGAGGAGGGCCGTCTTGGTCTCGTAGGTCTCGGAGCATCGAGTACTGATGACACTGGCCCCTGAGACAGGAAAGAAAAGCAGGGTGGGCGCCTGGGGCTGGACACCAGCAGGGGAGGGAGACCCGGGCAACGGGCTTAGCTGCCAGCCAAGGGGGGCTGAAGAGGGACTGCTGTTCCTCGGGACGGGTCTTTACATCTGACCCAGATCACAGAGTGGAGTAAGCATCAGCCCGCCTGGTGAAAGATGGCGCTCTATATCCTGCCTTCTTCCACAGTCACTCGCCTTTATGGTGAGTTCTGGGTTGGCTGATTTCTGCTGACCTCAAGCCCTGCTTGCTAAGCACACGGCTGCCCCAGCAGATGCCAGGGGGCCTGCCAGTGTGGGGCAAGGGGGCCCAGCAAAGGGAGGCGAGCTAGACACACCTCCCGACTCCAGAGCATAGTCCACCATCCCGATGCGATCCTCGCTGTAGCGCTTCAGAGCCTGGCTTACGATACGGTGCACCTGCTAAAACACAGGCGCCAGAGCAGCTGTGATGGGGAAGCCGACTCATCCATCTCTGTGCCCCACTGTCAGGGGCCAGAGACCTGCAGACTGAGCCCCCTGATGCCTGCGCCACCCTGGTGTCCAGACACGTGTGGCAATTCCCCAGGCGCACCCCGCCCCCTCACACCAGCCCCAAAACAAACATCGGAGGCTTCTGCGTGTTACTTAGGTCCTGGAACCTGCCAGGGAGCTGGCTGGGTGGGACTCTGTAGCTCTATGACTCCCAGGAGGAGAGCACTGTGTGTGTGGGTGGGGGGCGGGGGGGGGGGCAGGGGCCGGGGTCCAGGGACAGAGTCCTCACCTCCTCAGTCACCCCAATCACGCCTTCCCTCTGCAGCGTCAGCCCCAGACTGGCCACGGCCTCCCTTGCCGACTTGCCCTGCATCTCGGCCACGTGGGTGAGAATCTTGCTCTCCAGGTCCCGCAGCTGAGCTTCCATCTCCTCTCGCTGAAGGAGCCCAGTGCGAGTTCCCCCACCTCGAAGAAGGAACTGACTGACCCAGGCAGGGAACTGAGACTCCACCTAGGGACCAAAACAAGGTCTCACTCCGGGAGGCTCACCAGGAAGGTGGAAGCTGCCACTGCAGGGCCCTAGCCGGCCTGGAGTGGGGGGTTGGGGGTGGCCTTGGCTTGCGTCAAGAGGCCAGGCAGTGAGTACAGGCCCCTCTGTAGTCACTCCATCGAGGGGAGGGCCGGCACATGCCTGCTCAGGCCATGGAGGGAAAGAGGAACAACCCTCCATATTATCAGTGAGAAACGGGAAGAACTTCCATCAGAGAAAGCCAGCGTCTGTGCCCAGAGCAGGGGCAGGAGGCACTCTCCCCCGCAGACTCCCAAGACCGGCGCAGAGGAGGGGTATTCCCGGGGAACCCAGAGGGTTCCAACTCACGTCGTCCCGCACGGCCTGGAGCTGCTGGGGCAGCAGCCCCACCTGGTCCTCCACCGAACTCTGCTTCAGGGTCAGGGCTGCCAGCTCCTGCCGCAGGCCTGCCAGCTGGCCCTCCAGCCGCCCCAGCTCCTTCATGGCGTTCTCCTGGAAGGACTCCTGGGTCATCCTACTCCCAAACAGAAGAGTAAGCTCTGGGTCTCCAGTGAGGGGTAAGGATATGCTGAGGCAAATGAGAGGATCCCCTAGTTGGCACCTGATATACATGAGTGCGAGGCCTGAGGCTGTAGAACACAGCTCTGGTGCCTACGCTTGGCCTACATATCCCAAGGAGCTAGTTATTATCCTGCTTCCCTCCTAAGCCCAGATCCAGAATTCGCTGCCTCAGCTCTCAGATCCTCCACCAGTATGGGCGTCTGGGACACGGGGAGGCAGCCGGCATGAGGCTGCACAGAAAGGATGGTGCACCTATAAATGAACCCAGGAATCCCGATTATCTGGCAGTGCCCGTGATCCCCTACCCCGACCACCACTGCCCCTCGAGGACAGACTCTGAGCAGACGGTCCTGAGCCAGGTTTCCATCATCTCCTTCTCAGCCTGGGACACAGAACTCTGCTCTGGGTTTCTGCCCCCTAGTCCTGTCTGGAGGTGGGAATGGGGAGGCTGGAGATGAGCAAGCCTAGGACAGACGGCAGCGCCCATTACCTTTGCCACTCTGACTTCAGCTGCTGGAGTCGAGCCTCAGATTCCTATGAGCAGGAAAAAGGCACCAATTCAAGGACTGTCGGGCTCACGGCAATCAGTCTTCCAGAGCAGGATCTGCTCCTTTTGGGGTCTCTCTGCTTAACCACATCCCCTCCCCAGGGCCTCCTGGCTGTTCCAGCAAATGTCAAGCTGGCCTCCCAGTTGATGTCCTGATGCGAGTCTCACTCCATAACTATTGTGCTCAGGCGTTCAGCCGTTCACTCATTCATTCAGCCTGTTATACTCGGGCCACTTGAAAGTAGCCCTTCCTGTCCTCTGGCACACTCCCAGGGCGTCTCTGCAGTGTTCCAGCCCAGGGGGATTCAGTTTAAGCAGAAGTCAGGAGGCTACACATTCTTCTCCCCATTCTATGTCTAAGCAGACCCTTTGGGGCCAAGGTGTCTCAGCCCAAGAAGAGATGATGAATTGGATCAAGCCCCAAGCTCACTAACCTGTGAGGCCTGGACAATCTTCTTGAAAAGGTCTTCTGAGTCTTGCTGATGCTCTGATCTCAGGGTGACCAGCTCTTCCTATCAGGTATAGGAGACAGGCTGAGGATTCTACTGAGCCATGCTCAGAGGGCCACTTAAAACCAGTAAGTGGTGTAACTGGAATTCAAACCAGGCCTGTTTGATTGCAAACTTCAGCTCCTAGCCTTTCTGCTACAGTGCCTTTCTGGAAACATGCAAGACTCCTCGGTCTTAACTGCACACCTGCATGGAGTGCGACACCCCCACGGGCACTGTGCCAGATGCACTAAAGCCTCTTGTTCTCAAGACCAGGGAAGGGGCAGACAGGAGCGCCTCCGTTGCAAAGAGGAGGAAGGTAAGGCTTAGAGAAGGTAACTGCCAAGTGGCAGAGCCGACTGACCCTGAAATGACAACACACTGCGGTCTCTCTCATGTCAGGGAGTGTGGGGCCTCGCCCCCTCCACCCCACACACCCAGGGTGTCACCCACACAGAGGGTTGGAAGGCCCCTCAGCTCCTGTCCCCCACCTGGATCCGAGCAGCAGTGTCCCTGCGGAGGTCCTCCTTCAGGGCAGCCTCGTGGCGGCTCACCAGCCCCTCCAGGAGCGCCAGGGTGTCCTCGTGGCTCAGGCCACCGCCTCCACCTCCCTGCCTGCCAGCCCCCTGCTGCAGCTCCAGGCGCTCCAGCCGCATGGCCTCCTTTTGCCAGCTGGACGAGAACTCGGCAGCAAGAGCGTCCAGGCGCCGCTCCAGCGAGTGTACCCGGGACAGAATGCGCTGCTCGGCCTGGCGGGGCGGGGAGGGAAAAGCCACAGAGGTGAGGGACTCATGACAAGAGCTTCCTAAAGAGAAATGGAAGGGAGTCCCAGAAACACACAGCCTGTCAACTTGATTAAAAGGCAGGAGCCTACTGGGAACAGAGGTTGGGCTTTCAACTTTCAAAAATTCCATTTTTAAACTAGGCAGTATTTGCATGACTCAAGAAGCAAGCAGTAAAGTCAAGGTCCTAACCTCTGCCCCATCCACCCAGAGCCCTAACCACCAACCCTTCCTAGGCAACTATTTTTTAATGCAGATGAAAGTAAATACAAAGATAGGTTCATCCTTTACTTCCCCCATTTTATAGAAAAGCTGGTTCTGAAACTGAACTGTCTTTACTAGTGATTAAAAAAAAGTTAAAGATGCCACAACACATTATTTTGTGAAATAATAACATCACAGTCAGCGAAGTACTATCCACCAAAATAAATGGTTAAAAATGTGCTGCCAAGTTGAATTCAGCAGGATGCAAACAAAGTTCACATAACAGTAATTAGAGGACAAAGAGTTTTACATCTTCATCGCAGAGCCCAGAACCTGTACACACACACTGCTGCTGTCTGCGCACTCATCACCTCTCCCGCCCTGGACCGCAGGCCTCTTGAGGGCATGGCCTGGGCCTGGTCCATCTTTAGCCTCTGACAGGATGCAGAAAATGGCCACTGTCCTGCCCTCCCCACACCTGCACCCTCTGCAGTACGGCTTCCCAGGTGTTCCCATGAGAGGTGGAGTCTCTTTCCCCCCTCCTTGAATCTGGCCAACAGCACGAGGCAGAAGCAAATCTAGTCCTTGAAGTCTGGCCTGACTCCACCCTCCTGGAACCCTGCCCGGTTGCTGTGAGAGCAAGCCCAGGGTAGCTGGCCGGACGTCGAAGGTACAGCCTGGCCAGGCCTAGACCAGCTACCCCTGCAGACCCGCCAGTCCACCTCGGATGTTCTCGTCGAGGGGGCCGAGCCAAGATCAGCTGCCCTGGCTCAGACCAGAACAGCTACCTAGAGGACCTGTGCATTCACAAGCTAGTCCAATGCCGGCCCTTTTCTTCTTCGGCCACACTGTGCCACTTGCGGGCTCTTGAGTCCCTGACCAGGGATCAACCCCGTGTCCCCTAAAGTGGAAGCGCAGAGTCTTAACCACTGGACTGCTACAGGTGACCCTCCAGTGCTGGCAATCTTAAGGCACTGATTTCAGTGGTAGTAGGTAACAGACCAGGATATTACCTGACTCCCAGAAGGTACTCAGTAAATATTTGTGATACTGTATTAAAAAGGAAGAAAGCAATTTGTCTGATTTCTTTTCCTTCTGCTTTCTGTGCTTCTTAGGATGGAAACTAACTTTAGGACAGGTCTGAGTCACATTTAAGTGCAGGCAAAACTACCCCCCCCAGCCCCTGCACCACGAACAGTAGAGAAAGGAAAGTGTCCTAGGAGACAGGCAGCATCTCATCCACTGGGAGTGTGAGGAGTGAGGGCAAGGAATGTAACGGCAGGCCGATGGCGGTGGGGAGGGGGCGGGTGCTGCGACCCTAAGATGCTCACCTGGAAATGTGGGGATGAGTCTCTGGACTCCCACACCTCACGCTGCCCAATACTCCCCTTCGAGGCCCACCAGGAGACCACAGCGGGGTGGAGCGTCTGCAGCCCGAAGGGATAGAAGTACCAGGCTCCTGCACACAGAGGAGAGGATAGTTACTGGGGCCGGGGCCCAGGAGGCACACGCCAGGGAGCATGGCAGGTTCACAAGCAGCGCTCGTCCCTAGCCTGTCTCACTCATGGGAGCCTCGCTCCTGTCGAAGGCGGTGTGAGGGACAGAGGTTCCCCTACTGAGGCAGCAACCTCATGATGATCACAGAATATAAGCATTCTCACATCCCCTCAGGAATCCTCATCTTTCCACAGATGGTAAGGCTTGCAGGAAATCGCTGAAAGCTGAGGACTGTCCAGGGATGGAACCCAGAGGCCCTGAAGGTGCTTCTCAGTTCAGACTGTACAGCAGAATCACTTAGGGAACTTCTCCAACAGCGTCTGGCCCCACCTGGCAGGGAGTGAGCTTGCTGGCCTGGGCGGATCCCCCCGCAATGAGTTTTAAAAGCTCCCCAGGCGACTCAAATGGTTGGCCATAGTTGAGCCGTCACTGGCACAGAATCTACCCACTCAGAGAGGCTGCCTGTGGCCCCAGAGCAGAGCACAAGGCTGCCACACAAAGACATACTGCTTTAGGGGGCCACCTGTTTTTACTCCTGAGCTATGCATGTGCGTGTGTGTGTGTACAAGTATGCACGGTCGTGACAGCGCCTGGAGAAGTCATACTGGCTGTGGGGTCTCCAGCCTGGTAAGATGCCACTCTTGCCACACAATTGTTGGCCTCGAGCAGGTGCAACAGGAAGCACGTGACCACAAGACTTCAAGTCAGACCCTCTGGACAGACCTTTGCTTACTGCCCTCCCTGAGCTGGTCACTCCACCCCTCTGCCTTTCAGACCTCCTATGTGCATCTCCTCATGAGGCCATGATGACCTTGGCTCCGCCAACCCCATGAGGGGATGGCAAAACAAACAGATAACACGAGGGAATGTGCTTCCTGAACATAATGCTGTATGATCATAAAGTCATTGTTATTGTTTTCAGAGTGACACCCAGTTTCCACTGAATAGGAACAAGCTGTTCTTATAACAGCAAGGGAATCAACACTTGGAAAGATGTCCTACTCTGGTATAAATTAAAGAAATATAACTTCAGTAGATGCTAAAAGAACAACTCTAAAAAATAATAATAATAAAGCATGGTCTTTAGTTACAAATTGGTAACTTTGAGCCTGGGGGCCACAGGGGATGCTCATAGGAAAGTGTTATGATTACAACTGTAAAAAAATGTGAAAGTTCAATGATAGCGATCAGGACAACATGGAGCATCTTGCAAACAAAATGTAATTTAGTATCTTGGTGCAAAAAAGTGCTCTTACTTCTCTTTCCTACTCCATTGTTTTGATCTTAAAGACAGCTGAAGCCTTGATGGAGTAATAACTCACTAACCCACGTTACATCCTGATTTGGAATGGAGGGAAAGTGAGTGCTAATGACAGGGTCAGTGTCCCTGCCTTTTACCCCAGCACTCCTGTAATGGGGCATCTTCTGGCCCCATGGCTTCCAAGGATACTCTTGACATGCCAGGCAGTCCAACAGAGCCACCCAAACCAACGACAAGATCGGCGGGTTGGGGCACTGCCCCTTCCATCTGCTGATCACCAGAGGGCCCAGGAGAGCTAGACAGGATGTTGCCCAGGCTTGATCCGACCCCGCCTTGTCTTTCTGCTTACTGTAGCTTTTCAGTGTCCCTCCAGTTTTCACATTTCTGCTCAGCACCACCCTCGGCGCATGCTCTGCCTGCCTCTCTGGCTCACCAGCGCTGTTTCCACATGGAGAGTCCTCCCTTCCCAGTGACAGTGGGCAACTCACCATAGGTCAGGCCGGTCAGAAGCAGCAGCAGCAAGAGGAACCACAGGAACGTCTTCAGGGATGAGAAGCGTCTGGACCACAGGAGAGGAGAGAGGGCAGGCGGAGGGGTCAAGAGGACTCCAGGGCCTCTGGGTGTCCTCAGGGAGTCCCTAGAGTGCTGAGCTACAGTCGGAGGGGACACTCTCAAGCCTCTCATCTTGCCAGGGCCAGACTGGATGCTGAGAGCTTTACCTGCAGAGCTTCGAGTGATGGGGATAGTTCTGACTCTGAATTGTAGTGATGTTATTAAAAATAAATCCCGGGGTCCTTGAATAACCTAAAACTGTTATACATAGAGGTCTTATAGGCAAGCAAATATAGAATAAAAAAAAAGTTAATTCCTTAAACAGACAATATTTCTTTTAGAGAAACGAGGAGCCTTTCTTGGTGACATGAATTCATCTTTGCTCATCTTTTCCGCATAGTTGGCTGCCCACTCCAACCAGGTTTAGGGCCAGAGGGACCCTAACCTCCTGGTTCAGTGTTCCTTCCTCTGCCCAAGGACCAGCTCCCCAAATCTGGCTCTGCTGGGTCAGGGACTTGGGGAACAGACCCACAGCATCCTCAGGCCGCACCCGTTCGTGGCTTCTGAACACAACACGGGAAACACTGGGGGCCTAGAGTACCACGCCCTTGATGCTGGGAAACACTACCAGCCGGCTAGAGCCTAAGGCCTGGCCCGTGGGAGTAAGGCCGAGCTTGTCTGACACTCCGAAGTGGCTGGGCTGGTGTTTAGCAGAAGTACCCAAGAAGAAACAAGAACCCGTGTTCTGGAACACTCCCTGATGAGCTATCAATTCAAGGAGCAAAACCTGACCCTGTGTCCCACCCTCTATCAGGCAGAGCCAAGCTTTGGGCGTCTACTCCACGCTAATACAAGCAGCAAGTACTGGGGAAAAACCCTTCAGAGAAACGATCGCGTACAGGTTTAGATGCTTTACTGGCCACCCCCCTGCCCAGGGCCTTCTGATTCCTTGTCAGTTTCGCTCACCTGGTTAAAACGAAGACGTCAAGGAGGGAGGCGGCTGTGGTCAGGCGGTACCAGGTGGTGCCGATCCACCAGTAGAGGAGCCCGAAGAGCCGGCCTGGAAGAGGGCCCATGGAGCCCAAGTGCCACCCTGAACCATCGGCTTGTGGGTCTCTCCCCGCGGCTCTCCCTGCCCCGACCCCAACCCTGACAGCCAGTGCACCTCTGTCCCCCACGCCCCCCAGTTCCCATCATCCCACCCACCCGCCCGTGCAGCCAACGCCCTCCATCCCGCTCCCAAGCAAGGGTGCTCCCGCGGCTCTCAGCTCCCAGCGATTATTCTGGAACAAGCTTCTCCCAGCGGCGCTACAGTCTCTGTAACGGAGTTGGATGCCCAACCGCAGAAAGATGGGCAAAAGTAACTGCCGGAGAAAACGGACATGATCACACACAGAGCGGTCTGCACCCACCTGGAGAGGTGACCACCATCCAGAGCAGACAGCCTGCCCGGGAGACAGCATTCCGTAGTCGCGATCCTGAATCCCGGTGGTCTGTCTCTGAGTAGCCTGTGGGGTGGCGGGGGAAGAGGGAACAGTTCAGTTGTCTTCATGCTTTCATTTTTTTTTTGGCTGCACCACGTGGCATGTGGGATCCTAACTTCCCCGACCAGGGGTGGACCCCACACCCCCTGCAGTGGAAGCAGAGAGTCCTAACGACTGTCCTCCTTAGGAGCCCTGGAATAGGGAAGACGGTGACTGTCTGCTCCTCTGGCTTGTGAGCTGAGACCGTGTGCCACTCTCCTTCATGTCCCCAGCTGACTCAGGCTGGCAGGCAGCAGGTCAGTAAACGCTGTTGGAGTGATGTGCTCGGTTCCCAACATTCTATTTCCCTCGAACTCCTGTCTGCTTCCCTCTGCTTCCCAGCAGTCCCTCAAGCCACTCAGAACTGGACTAAGGAATCAAGCACCTCCTGTGTGTGGAGGCTCATGGTAAACACTTGCTGGAAACATCAAAACAAGGGGACTGGCCACAGGCTGCTCAGGGCCTCGTGGAGCCTGGCCACCGCAGCCCAGCATATCCAGGACCACCCCCGGCCTGGCTCGGGTACAACGGTGGCCCAGCAGCGGCACCCAGCCAGACACAGGTGCTCTCCCAAGCTGTCAGGGCCCCCTCCCTGGCTTCCCATGGGCCCGGGAACCTGGCGGAGCGTCTCCCCGAGCCTGGGGAAGGAGGACATCGCCTACCTACGTAGTCATCCTCGGAGGAGTAGCCCGAGGAGGACCCGAGGAAGTCCTCGGAGAGCTTGTTCTCCGGGAGCCCATTGACCTTGCTGCTGTCGGTGCCGCCTGTGCCTCTCCTCCTCCTCACCCGCAGGTCCTCACCTGCGGAGGGAAGAACTTGGGGTTCTCCTGGGGCAGGTGCTCCAAGGAGGGAGGTGGTGTTCTTGGGGACACCCTGAGGAGCATCTCTGATGGGCAGATGGAATCTACTCTGAGCCCTTCCTGAGCTCCCTTGAGTCCAAGGAAGGGTGAACCAGGACCCACCCCTCTGGCTCCCAAGTCTGGAGCAGACACGTGGCTTCTTCATCATCTAAAAGGACCTGGGAGTTCAGACATCTGGCTGCTCTCCCCAGGATTTCCAAAGGTGGGGCACCCCTCTTCGGGCCCAGCAGTGGTTAGGAAACCCCCTGTGGGGGTGGGGGTGGATTTTGAACCATAAATTTCCAAAGGAAGCCAAGGCCCTGGAGGAGGGTTGCGGATACTCACTCCAGTAGGGGTCGTCGAGGAGGGAGTTCCTGGTGAGGGAGGCGGCGATGGAGGCGGCCCGCGGGCTGCCGATGTAGGACTCCCTGACCACGGACTCGCTGTAGTAGGAGGTGTGTGCGTCCGAGGAGGGGCCCAGCTGTGGTGCTGGGGAGAGGCGCTTCGAGTTGTTGGATTTCTTCTTCAAGGTCCTGTGGGAGGTCAGCCAGGAGGGGAGAGGCCAGAGCAGGCAGGTGAGCCGACCTGGAATGCTCTGCCCTCCTACGGTGAGTGGCGTGGGGAGGTGGGGGTCGGGTGGGTAGCTGTGTTGCTAGGCAACTAACAACCCCCATCTGCTGACTGTCTGCCAAGCAAAGCAGGTACTTTCTGTGCTCCCATTATCTCTAAATCTCACAAGCAGTTAGGTAAGATCAGTGAGGGAGTCAGGATTCAAATCCAGGTCTCGAACTTCAAAGCCCCAGCGTTCTTTCATGCTTCCTGATGGATTAGTCGTTTCTGCCACCCACTGAAAACCCAGAGAAAGCCGACCTGGCCTCGGAGAGCTACTCAAAGCCTCCTCGGGGGGCTGTCATCCGGGCCTTGCGCCAGGGGACAGGATGCGAGGGGGGTGGACGCCTGCCTTAGCTCACGTCCCAGGTGCCCTTGAACTTGTTCATGTCCTCAGCTGCTTCACTGGCCTTGCTGAGGCCCTACAGACGGATGGATGGGGAGGCAGGAGGCTATGGGTCTGGCACAGCCATCCACAGCAGAAGGGGTTCCTGTGAGGCAAGCACTCGGTTTTGGGGTTTCCGGCCTAGCTTATGCTTGAAACTGCCTCTCTCCACTTCCTGTTCTCTGAATATGAGACAGCCCAGCTTAGAGAGAAGAAACAGCGCTGGGCCCTGGCATCCTCGGAGATGTGGCTGTCCCCCTTGGTGTGGCTGACCGAACATGGGCAAGGTCTAGTCTCTGCCCACCACAGAAGTCACAAGGGGAAGAGGCAGCACGGTGAAGGGTCCAAGGTATCTGCTCGGTGGGTCGAGGGACCCACGCGGGCTGGGGGTGGAGGTGAGCCCCTACCTGAGAGGGCTGTCCTTAAACAGCGTGCTCTGACTCCCCATCACTGAGCTCCCTCCGCTGCTGCTGCTGCCGCCGTCATCGTCACCCTGGGAGGAGTAGCGCGTTAGGCGCTGGCTTCTCCGAGACATGATGAGGTGGGCGGGGGGACCCTTCCCCTGAAGGGAGTCTGGGGAGAGAAAGGCGGCCAGGTGAGGCTCGGGGCTGCTTTCAGCCCCTCCCTGGGGCCGGGGTGGCAAGGGTGGGAAGGAGAGACAAGACACAGCCTCCAAGAGAACACACACCCCTGTGCATTCAACCAAAGAGCTTGACATGTAGGCGAGAACCGGGGTTGATTAAGCATCCCCGCCCCACCCACCTGCAGCCCTCTGCACTCTGCCAGCCTCTTTCAAAGCAGGTTCACAGGATTTCCAAACTTTCAAATTATTGGATGCTGAGCTCCGAGATCCAGAATCAGGCCTTCTGCAACCTCTGACACGAGGCAGAGCCTGCGGCACCTGCTAGGTAGGCTACAGGTGCTAAATAAACGCCGCTCATCACTGCTGCCCTGTACAGACTCTCCAGTCCAGCCATCTTACTGGGCTGCCCAGTCCCTAAAGCTGTGCCCATTCTTGTCCTAGCTTGTTTCCTTAAGTGGGACATGCATTCCTTTCTTTGTAGCTGTATCCATTGATTCAGAGCCCCAGTCAAACTCTGACTCCAGAAAACTTTTCCACGGTAACCCCCGCCTACATTCTGCTGGAGCCTGCATGCCTAGCCCATTAGTGATTACTGGCCTGCAACATCAGTGCCTCTTGATATGATGCTGATGGTGGTGATAAAACACTCGGTTAAATGCCTCCTGGGTACGGGGCTCCTGACATACTCATTTCTGATCCTTATGATCAAGGGAGGTATCACCGCTCCCACTGTACAGGCGGGAACCTGGGGGCAATGAGAGGATCAGTAAACTGCCCAAAGATCAGTAACCCAGGCTGTAAGTGACAGAGGCAGTGTGTGTGCTGCGCTGGGGCCTGGGTCTTTCCACTCCGCCAGCAAGTTTTCAAGTTGTTTCAGAAAGGTGTTGCTGTGTCCCCACCGAGAGTCTTATATAGCCTCCATTATGTTCAGAGGGCTTCCCTGATAGCTCAGTTGGTAAAGAATCCGCTACCTACTCCAGTATTCTTGGGCTTCCCTGGTGGCTCAGCTGGTAAAGAATCTGCCCGCAATGCGGGAGACCTGGGTTCGACCCCTGGATTGGGAAGATCCCCTGGAGAAGGGAAAGGCTACCCACTCCAGTGTTCAAGCCTGGAGAATTCCACGGACTGTATAGTTCATGCGGTTGCAAAGAGTCCGACACGACTGAGCGACTTTCAAAAAAAAATTATGTTCGGAACAGGCCGAGGACAGAGCTGTTACATTGCAAATATTGGTTAACAAACTACCAAAACAGGCCGGCGGAGCAGCTGTGTGAGATTACTGTCAGCCTCTACCAGCCAGACCAGTCACACAGTGGGTGGAAACCAAGGCTCTGGGACGGGGCCAAGGTGAAAAGACCTGGCAAAAGGCGGCATTCTACAACACAGGGGATTAATAAACCTTTCAGCTCTAGAAACCCAAATTCAGAATCTCTGATAACCAGTGTGAGCACTCTAAACATGGTGCCTTTGTTGGCCTGTGTTACAAAGTCACTGCTACACTTTGGCCCTAGTAATACTTGTGACTTGCTATCACTTCTAATATTCCTGGTTGATACTTTTTTTTAAGCTGTGCTCCGTCTCTGTTGCTGCGCCATGCGGGCTTCTCATTGCAGTGGCTTCTCTTGTGGCCCTGGCTGGCTCAGTAATCGTGGCACATGGGCTTAGCTGCTCTGCGGCATGTGGAATCTTCCTGGATCGGGGAGAGAACCCGTGTCTCCTGCCTTGGCAGGTGGATGCTTCACTCCTGAGCCACCATGGAAGCCCCTCCTGGCTGATACTTAAATCACTACTCCTCTGGGTTGTGTAGCGGCCATAGGCTCTAACACTATGGATCTAGCTGGTCTGGCTAGAGAATTCTACAAAGTTCTCTTCTGGAATATAAGCAGTCTCATGTCTTGGGACTTACTGGTGTCCTCACAGGTAGGATGCTCACCTGGCATCATCCCTGGTTTAAGCCATGGTTGGTAAAGGGGCCGACTGGTAGTAGCCACAGCAGGAAGTTGGCCTGGGTACTTTTCTATATTCAACTCCTTATAGGGTAGTTCCACCCCTACTACTACCCTCCCTACCTGAAGGCTCAGGAAGCCCACACAGGCACAGGCTCCTCCTCTTAACCCTGCCCTGATAAAGTTGATGAAGCTTTTGCCCCGGGGCAGGAACAAAACAAAAGTGTTTATACAGAACTCAGGCTGCTGTTGGCAAGAATATAAAGAAATATACAGATGGGGGGGGGGGTGTGGTGTGTGTGTGTGTGTGTGTGTCGGGGCTGGGGCAGGGGTTGCTGAAAACCATCAGCAGTACACACCCTCCCAGAACAAAACAGTTTGTGGTAACTGCTAACACAAAACTGAGCCTGGGTTTCACAAGATGAAAAAGGTCAAGGCTCTGTCCTTCAAAACAAAACAAGAGGTGAGCCTCTAGGAGCTCAAATTTTTTGCATATCAGAATAGACACCGCCCCCCAGCAACACACACAGTTAAGATACCCTCAAATAAAACATCTCTCCCCACTTTTGGAGAAGGCAATGGCACCCCACTCCAGTACTTTTGCCTGGAAAATCCCATGGACAGAGGAGCCTGGAAGGTTGCAGTCCATGGGGTCGCTGAGGGTCGGACACCACCGAGCGACTTCACTTTCACGCATTGGAGAAGGAAATGGCAACCCACTCGTGTTCTTGCCTGGAGAATCCCAGCGACGGGGGAGCCTAGTGGGCTGCCGTCTCTGGGGTCGCACAGAGTCGGACTCGACTGAAGCGACTTAGCAGCAGCAGCAGCAGCCCCACTTTTGAGCTGACCACATCCTTTTTTCAACTCCACCTTTCCCGCCCTCATTACAAACTTATATGGCAGTATCCAGCCACTCTTCCGACTTAACCTAGATCTTGGCATCTTCCGCCTGACGTTTTCACACCGCATTCCCTTGTGGGACCGGCAAACCGCTCCAGGTGCTAACTCTCTTCTCCCTTCATGCCCTACTGGCTGAACCTGCGGGAGATTTTTCTTTCTTTCTCTCTCTCTCTTTTTTTTTTTAATCAACCACGCGCCTGTCTCTGCCTCTCTGCTCTAAGTAACACTCCCGCCCCCTGTTTGTTTGCCTTTTTTTTTTTTTTTTTAGAACTGAACAAAATGGGCCTCCTCCCTATTCCCAGAGTTCTGACAGGCGGCGGCAGAAGCAGAGAACTGCCAGTCCCTAGAAACTGCCGAACTGGCACGAAAACGCAGGCACCGGCCTGGGCCGGTTTGGACAGCCAGGTCTCCGCTCCCCTCCTCCCGGGGAGGTTCGGCCCGGGGAAGTCCCGCCCGGAGACATAGGCCCTTTGGACAGACCAGTGGGGCGGCCAGTCCCGGAGGCGGGGGCCCGGCGGCGGCGGCGGCGATGAGTCAGGACGGCCTTGGCGCTTGGCCCTTCTCGACTGGCCCAGGGGCGTGCTCCGGGCGGGGCTGGAGCCTGGCCCAGCTTGGCTGGAGAGGAAGAACCAGGCCTGGGCAGCTCGGCTCTGGCCGGTGCGGCCTGACGATGACCCCGGGGTCAGGCCGGCCCGGGACCCGCGGGGAAGGGGGCGAGGCCGGCCCATCACCCTCGCCCGGCGCGTCCGCCCGCCAGAGGCCCGCGGCCGGCTGTTACCTGCCTTCGCCGCTGCTCAGTACAAGGCCGGGGGCTTCCGAGGCCCGCCGCGCCGCCCCCCCTTACCGCGTCGGAATCCGGGGAGCGGCGGTCGGCGCGGGGACCCGGGGTGCGCGGGGAGAGGAGGCAGGCGAGCTGGCAGGCGGACAATGCGGCCCGCGCTGAACTGCGCTGCGCGAGTGGGGCCGGACGGCGCGCGCGTGGCCGAGTGTGTATGTGTGCGCCTGTCAGTCAACGCTGACAGGCCGCAACCCATTGGCCAGACTCCGCCCGCGTCACCGCCCACTGCCACCGCCCATTGGGCGGTTTGAACACAAAGGCCCCCGGCTCGCCCCGCCCGCCGCGTGGGCCCAGCGGGCGGGGCAAGACCAGACTAGAATCCGCGCGTGGGAGGCGCGGGTGAGGGGGGTGCGATCCCTCCCTGCTGGGGTACTCGGCTGAAGCCGGCCTGACTGCGCACTTGACTCTGGGTCTGGTGGCTGAAAACACCTGAGACCTCTCCTAGCACTGCCTCACGAGCCTCACCCCACCCGCGATCTTCTGGGTCCCAGTGCTCCGCAAGCTGACTCGATAGGGCCGGGGTGCCAGGACCCTAAAGGCATTGAGGAGAGCACGAGGAAGTGGAGAGGAGGGGACACTGACGACCCCTGATGGCCTAGGGCCCATCTGGAGGGGTAGCACGTAGTTAGCCCTTAGGGGACCTCCCCCTCCCCTAAAAAAAAATGATTGTTGGAGGCTTATGCGTAATTGTTCTCTTAGGTATCACACTTAAAAAAAAAAGCACGTCTGGAAACAGGTTCCTAGAGTTTTTAAGTGATTTGCTTAAAGTCCCACAGCTTGAAAAAGGCAAAATTGAGATTAGAAGATTCTCTGAAATTTCACGGCAGCTTTTTTTTTTTTTCCATTTTAAGGAGGACACTTGCCCCAGTTGGTGCTGAGAAGGCAAGACTGGCTATCTATTCCTATGCCGTACTCAGATCTGCTTGTGGAATAAGTGCTTGATAGATACTGAGTGAATAATAAATATACTGCCAGACTCCAAGGGTCCAGGGCCCTGGTTCCCCACGAGCCAGCTCTACAGGCACAGAAAGGGCCCCACTTGGGAGAAGCACTTCCTGTGCTAAGAGGTGAAACGGTGTTATTTCACTTTTAAAGCGCCAAGAGGAAGAGACTCAAAGTGACGAAATCCGAAATCCGGACAGGAAGATGCTGGGGGCAGAGGACTGAGGAAAGGGGTAGCCCTGTGCTCAGCCGGCTCCAGGCAAAGATGAGCCCCCCCTGCCCCCCCCACCCATCCCTGGGTCTTCATTGCCGCACCTGGAAAAGCATTACCTGCACTAACAGCCAATTGAAGACCACAGTGCTTACTTCTGGGGTTAAGACTTCGAGCTTCCTGAAGACAAGGGCTGGCTCCGGTCTGAGTATCTGGTGAACATGGGATGAGTTAAATGAGAATTCAAATCAGATTTATAGTCAGCATCCAAGCAGGGGAGGGGGCCCTCTCTTGACACCTTGTCCTCCCCAAGGTGCTTAACCCCTCAATTCTGTCCTAGCCAGTTCCAATGGAGTTTCCATAGCCTGCCATCTCCATTGCACACCCTGCTTCACTTCTCTCCTGGGATCCTGGCAGAAGGACTCCCTTCCCAGGTTATGCTGGTTTGTAAAGCGAGAGGCCGTGTGCCTTCCACCGGCCACAAGAGAGGGCCATGCCCACAGGCTGGCTGGAGGCAGCCCTGACTAAATTATGTTGACTCTATGGTGAACCATGGGTGCCAAAGATATTAGGTTCTAATCCTTAGCTCCTGTGAATGTTACCGCACATGGATAGTCTTTGCAGATGCAATTAAATGGAAGGATTTTGAGATGGGGAGATTATCCTGGATTATCAAGGTGAATCCTAAATGCAATCACCAGTGTCCTTTTAAGAGAGAGGCAGAGGAGAAGAGGAGAGGGCAGTGCGGCCACAGAAGCAGAAATTGGAGTGTGTGGCTACAAGACAAGGAATGCTGGCAGATACCGGACGCTGGGAGAAGCCAGGGACGGAATCGCTCCTCGAGCCTCCAAAGGGAACAAGGCCCTACTGATCATGACTTTGGTCCAGTGATTTTTTTTTTAAATTAATTGATTTGGCTGAGCCAGGCCTTAGTTGCAGCACTCAAGACCTCGACCTTCATTGGGACACACGGGTGTTTAGTTGCGGCATGAAAACTGTTGGTTGCGGCATATGCGATCTATTAATATTTCCCTGACCATGGAGCGAACCCAAGCCCCCTGCTTGGGGAGCACGAAGTTTTAGCCACTGTGGTCCAGTAATCTTGATTTTGGACTTCTGGTTTTCTCAACTATGAGAGACAAATCTCTATTGCTTTAAGTCACCAAATTTGTGGTCGTTTGTTACGGCAGGAACAGAAACGTAATAAGGGCCCCTGGAAAACCCCTGGGCTTGTCATTCAAGGCTCTCATGGTTGTGCCAGGCTCCTCCCTCGGTCCTGACCGTCCTCTCTGGTGGGATCTGTTCAGACTTGGGCAGTCACACACAGCCCTGTCTCCCTGTTTCTGCTGCCCCTGCCTCTCTTCTCTCTTCTCCTTCAGCAATGCTCTGCCCTTTCAGTCCTTTCTGTCCGGCCACCACTCATTTGTCCAGTCTTCTCCCAGCACCCTTCTCTCTTTTTCACGGCTCTCTTCTTGTTCCCCCTTTCTCCATCATCATTTCACAAACAGTGGCAGGGTGGAAGTGGCCGGCTTTGCCCCAGCTGGAACAGGTTCTTGGCGGCTGACAAATGTGGCTGCTACCATGGGGCCACGTGGTGGCTTTCTCCATTGCCAGCCACTTCTGCCTCAGTGGCCCCTTCCTTCATTAAAAAAAATTTTTATTTTACAACCACATGGGTAGAAAGATGACTGTAATCTAGACTTGATGCATTAGTAGTATTCATTATTATTATACTCAATTTTTCTTCTGGTTTTCAAAGAAATGAAAACATTTCTGTGGGCCCCCGAAGGACCCTGTATCCTGGGCGTTGAGCCTGCTCTTCTTCATGGGGAAGTTGGTTCTGTGCTGAGGAATAGCTCAGTGAGAGGGGCCCAGACCCCCGCCTCTGCCTGACAGCGGATCCCCTTCTCCAGGGGAGCTTCCTGACCCAGGATTGAACCCTGGGCCTCCTGCATTGCAGGCGGATTCTTTACCCTCTGAGCTACCAGGGAAACTGCACTGGACTAGGCTCTGGCCAAAGGCAGCAGGTAGGCACGATCCACAGCCCTGGGTCTAGGCTGGGTGCACCGCTTGCCTGCTCTCTATCTGCTCTGTGAGCCACTTCACCTCTTGTTCGTAAAATCCAAATAACTGTCCTGTCTGTCCTGTCTGGCTGTGTGACCCAGGACAAATCACCAAGGTTCCCTGGCCCCTGTTTCCTCAGGTGTGAGGTCAGGCAAGGAGAGGTGCTGCTTCAGCATAAGGGGCTTTTGCCATGATGGTCTTTGGGAGATGAACGGAGAAGGGTTGGTTCTGGACTTAGAGTCAAATTGGGCTTCCCTGGTGGCTCAGCGGTAAAGAATCCACCTGCAATGCAGGAGATACAGGAGACTCAGGTTTGATCCCTGGGTCAGGAAGATCCCCTGGAGGAAGAAATGGCAACCCACTCCAGTATTCTTGCCTGGAGAATCCCATGGACAGAGGGATGGCGTGGGCTTACAGCCCATAAGGTCACAAAGAGTCAGACGCAACTGAGCTTGCTTGCTTGCAAAGTCAAATCAGGTAGCTTTCCTGTGCTTCCAGAAGCCTGGCTTCCCCCTTATACCCCCACATGATGGCTGGATGAGCCCTCTCCCTGTCTGCCTCCCACTGGACTCCTGACCCTTGTGCCAGGGTGGGCCCTGGTAGGCGCTCATACGCTTGTGTCAGATTCGCACACTTCAGCCACCTCCTTGCAGCCAGGGCTCCTCCATACCTTCCTCCCGGCCATCACACCCATCAGCTGCCAAGGTGGTGGCGTCTGTCATTTAAGTATCACAGGCAGAGAAGCCTCAGTAGGGGCGGGGGCTGGGCAGGGGACTTTAATGTCTGGCTTGCTGACTGTAGGAATACGTTTGACAACCATCAAGAGACGGTAACCTCAGAGGATCTTGGTGCCCCCTCAGCACCCCCAGGGGCTGTTTCTCTGCCTCCTGAGGATCTGATGTGGGCTCCCTACTCCGCTCCACCCAGTCTGACGACCGGGCTCTGTATTTACAGGATCTTTTATCCAGGGAGCTCAAAGAGCTCCGTCACCAGGTGGCAGGTGCAGTTAAGCCTGTTTTATGGAAGGAGAAGTCCAGTCAGAGAAGGGAAAGATGATGGATGCAGGTTATTGGAACCAGTGGGGCGCCAGAGACAGACTGTGGGTCCCCCGCCGAGAGGGACTCTCCCAGGCAGGTCTAGCAGGTCATCGCTGCTCCCCTATGCCTATTACAGTACTCCACTCCTCATGAATGCCCGATAAACGTGCACCAAGTACCTGCCTGACCGCACCTCCCCAATCTTCAGACAGCCCATCCCCTGCATGGCCTCCGAAGGCAGCAGCTGGAGACCTCCTGTGGCCTGGCTTGCAGTCCGAGCTGAGCCTCCACAGCCTCGCCCCGGGGCCCCTTTGCTCAGGCTGTGCCTGGGCCTGGAATGCCCTTTCTCTGCCCAATGAAATTCTAATCTTTCACGGAGGGGCTCACAGGTCTCTTATCTCATGAAAGCTTGCTTCTCTGCCTCCAAGTTCCCAAGGCAGAAGCAATGGATCCCACCTCCCTCTGCGTACTTCTCAGGTTGGGTTCTGGAACGAGAATAAGAATCCCCTATGGCCCTCAGAGATGCCATGAAGATTGGATGGGCTGGTGCCTGACGTTCAGTGCCTGTGAGCTGCAGTCATCATTTATCGTCCCCTGGTTCCCCTGGCACAGCACCTGGTTATGGGCTGTGCAGTCTGGAGGAAGGTCAGGGCGGCACTGGGGCCTTCGAGAGCACTGGCCCGTGGGTCAGGATTCACAGGCTGACATCAGGGGCTTGCCTGATGTCTATGTGAGGTTGTCCCTCCTGGAAACGACACGTCCATTAGCTGCTCCACCTCCCGTGGGGATGCGGCTGGGGCCGTGGTGCAGGCTGGACACTCGGGCTCCCCTGGTGAACAGCTCGGGCCAGTTCTGCAGCCTTTCTCAGCCTCCTCATCTGTAAAATGGGCATGATAGTAATGTGTCTGCCTCACAGGAGCTGAGCACAGTGTCTGGCACAGGGCAGTCAATGTAAACCACTTTTCTGTTTACAGCTTGTCTTTATTCACCCAGTGCCTACTGCGAGCCTGCTCTGACAGTAAGACGTGACCCTTGCTGGAGGAGGCAATTGAGCGAGCATCCCCACAGTGAGGCCCTGGGAGGCACACAGGCCTCTAAGGGGCCCCCATGACCAGGGCCTCAGTATGACTTTCATGGGCACCTTCTTCCAAGAAAAAAAAAAAATGGGATAGAAGCCAGGATGGGTTATATCCATTCCTCCCACATTTTTTTTTCTGAGTTCTTTTCCTTCCTTAACATTTTAGTCCCCTCTTCTAATTGATCAAAAGAATCAAAGCATTTCCGTGGCCCTGTAACTGCAGCAGGCCCTGACATCGTGCCTGCTGTGTGTCAGTGTCTGCCTGTGACTCCTCACCCAGATTTGGGGAGTCAGAGAGGCCGCCAGAGACAGTGACCGGAAGGGCAGGAGGAGTAGCCGGGGGACAGAGGGGACAGCAGGGAGAGCACCCAGCTCGTGGGGACATCGCAGGATTGATTATGCCCACTGCACCGTCCCTGGATCCTTCACTCTTGTCCCCTGGGCTAACCTGAGATGTCCTAAGCACAACCCCAGCCAAACCCCCATCACTTGCCCAGCCCCCTCCTCCGCTCCCCAGCCTTAGCTTTCCCACCTGCGCCAAGGGAATGTCTTTGCCACCCTTCCCCACTCTCCAAGGCCTGGGGACAAGGGGCTGCACGAGGATTCACGAGGCGGCCAGGCTTTGCCTCCGTGTTATTGTTGGTGTGGTCGGCCTGCCTCTCCCACACAGGACCGACCTCAGAGGGGCCCTCGTCACTCCGCACCCGGCCATCAGCAATGCAGCCCGCCTGGGGAGGAATGCTCCATCGCACGGTGCTCAGTGTGGTCCCAGAGAGGGTGCGGACGGGTGGGCCTGGGTCATGGCTGAGGGCGTTTCAATCTGGGGGCCCCAGTTCATTCAGTCCTCCTCCTGTGCCCACCACCTCCCACACTGTCTGTTTCCTGAAGGCTCTGCTTTCTGAGAGCTCAAGCCCTCCATGTATGAGGGAATCTTGGGTGACCGGCTTTGGTAGCACACAGGTGGGGTGAGACAGGGCTGCAGAGACTAAACGTGGTCGCCTGCCAGGCTCAGGCCTACTGTCTGGCAAGCTCTCCCCCAACACATTTGAAGGCCCCCAACCCGTTCCCCTGGGCATCATACCAGCATGGCTGCACCCGCCAGCCTGGGGCCTCCAGATGCTCACAGACTGTCATGTGCCATCCCTTGGTTTGTAGGACCTGGTGGTCAGGAGCCGTGGGCTCAAGAAGATTGACAATCAAGATTGTCTTCTTGATGCTGAAGAATGAGGCGGGGAGGGGAGGACAGGATCAACGAGGGATGGCCTGGGTCTGCCCCTCCACCCCACTGGTCCAAGACCAGACTTGCCTTTAGCAGCTGGGGTGTGTGTGTGCCTATGTGCATGCCTCTGTGTGTGCAAAACATGGATGGTAGGTGTGGGCTACCACTTGGGAGTGAGGTGACCTCGGGCAAGCCTCAGTCTGCCCACCCAGGGCTTGAATGAACTGCCTCTGGGGTCCTTTCCAGAGCCCACCCAGGGCTCAGCCCTCCCGCTGGCCATGGCTGCCCGTCTTTGCTCTGATCACCCTCCCAGAACCTTCCCAGCCCCCAGGGTGTGTGGGAGAGTGAGTTATCTGCCTCCACACCCAGCGCAGTGCCTGCGGCTCAGTCAGGGTATTTATTTATTTAAAATTTTTTGGCCACAAAGGGTCTTAGCTGCAGCACTTGGGAGCTTTGGTGTTGACCTCGGGCTCTGTAGTTGTGGCATGTGGGATCTTTAGTTGGGGCATGCAAGCTCTTACTTGCACCACGTGGGATCTAGTTCCCTGACCAGGGATCGAACCCTGGGAATCTTGCATTGGGAGTGTGGAGTCTTAAGCACTGGACCACCAAGGAAGTCCCCCTGTTCTGTTCTCTGTCTGAAGTGCTCCAAGCACGCATGTCCGGCCCCCTGCTTCTCTGTTACTCCATCTTCCTGTGTTTAATCGTCAACAGCTTCGCCCTAGGACCCAAGGAGGCTCAGGTTATTTGTAATTCAGGCAATTTCTCAGCCTTCTTCTTCTGACCTGTCCCCAGCTCCCAGCCCAGATGATCCAGAGCTGGGTCCCTGCCAACCCTGTGCCCTACCCCTAACGGCCAGTCTCCCTGCCAGGACAGGTTCCTTAGAACCTGAGCCACCTTCTGCCCCCGACTCCCCTACAACCCATTCTCACCCCAGCCTCTACAAAGCTTCCAGAAGGATCTTCCCTAAGCTCAGGCTGGGGCCTTGTGACCTGCCTCCAGCTTATCACCTATCAGTGGCTCCATCACCCCCACTATCAAGTCCAGCCTGGCCTCAAAGGCCCTCTGTGACGTGGCCTCCACTGCCCCCCACCCAGCGCCTATCTCCCTCCCCACCTCCACTCTAACCGTGCAGAAAACAAGGAGCGCAGCAGGCCTGAGACAAAGGTCTGCTCGCAAGGCTGGACCTGGGCTGGCATCTGGACACTTGGATTTCAGGAAGTTCCCATCACTCCTTGACGAGAGAGGCCACTGGGGGTAAACTGCTGGTGAAGCCAGCGTGGTTTATGCTGAACCCCTGCTTTCTTTCTGGGAGTCTGGATTTGGGTACATGCCAGGCAGAGGGTACCTCCATGACCAGCCCCCAGTGAAAACCTTGAGCCTTGGGTCTCTAACAAGCTTCCCCAGTTGACGACTCTTCACGTGTGCGGTCATAGCTCGTTGCTGAAGACGTTAAGCACGGGTGACTCCACTGGGAGGGACTCTCCTGAGGCCTGAGCCTGGTGCCTCCAGTATGGTCCTTGTGCCCTTTCCCTTTGCTGATTTTTTTTTTTTTTTTTTTGGCCATGTGACATATGAGATCTTGGTTCCTGGACTAGGGATCAAACCTGCACCCCCCTGCACTGGAAGCACAGAGTCTTAACCACTGGACCACCAGGGAAGTCCCTCCCTTTGCTGGTTAAGCTCCATATCCTTTTGTGAAATAGCCATGAGTACGACCCTGGGCCGTGCCCTGTGAGTCCTCCTAGCCAATCCTGGGATCTGGGGTGTCCTGGGGGCCCCCAGCTCACTGATCCTTTCTCAAATACTCCGTGGGTGTTTGGCCTCCATGCCTTTGCTCCCACTGCTCCTGCTTCGTAAGCTGATCTCTCCATTTCACTGGGTGGGCCCATGTGCACCTGCCTGTCCAGGACACAGGCAACCTCCTCCCAGGTCCCCCTGCCCTCCACTGTATGTTTGTGACCCGGTGCTCTGGGCACTACCCGGCCTTGTGCTGGCTGATTCGAGGACCCCTAAGAAGTTGGGGGGTGGTTATTCCTTTCTCTAGAGCTTCTCGGCTTGACCAGGGGAGGTGAGGGAGGATCCCTCCTCTTCTCAAATGTTTTGTCACTAACAAGCCTCTTGCGTGCATTATCAATGAAAGACTGGTCATTTGCACATAGCTTTTGAGGGGACCTGCCAGGCTGTGAAGCGTGGTGAGCCTGAGGGTCAGGCTCGTGACAGTTGGCAGGACACCTGACTTGATCCGTGTCTTGATAACAACACTCCTTGCAGGGCAGGGGCTCCGCTGCCCCCTTGCACCGTGGTCTGAAGCGGCTGGCAGAGATGCCTGGCTGGGGACTTCCCTGGCTTTTCAGGGGTTAAGACTCTGCGCTTCCACTGCAGGAGGTGCGAGTTCAGTCCCTGGTTGGTTGGTCGGGGAACTAACGTCTTGCATGCTGCATGGTGCAGCCAAAAAAAAAAAAAGACACCCTGGGCGGCAGGGAAAGAGCTCAAGAAGGAGAGAGAATCAACAGCTTTGGCTGTTAGAAATGCTCCACCCCCTTAGCTCTCGGGGCTCTGGGGCCCATCCTGAGGCCATCACAGTTGTCCCAACCATGAGGAGAGAGGTCAGGTCACCAAGGGCCACGAGGCTCTCTGAATGGAGCTACTCTGGCCTCAGGCCCAGGAGGGAACCAGGAGGGGACTGTCAACGCAGCATGCTCAGCCACGGCCTCAGATGGGGTTGGGGGCGGGGTGAGCGGGGGCAAGGCCACGGGAAACCCACGATGAACCAGGAGCAGCTGTTAGTGGTAGCAGCCAGGAGCAGGGGCTGCGGAACCCTCGAAGCTGCCTCTCTGGGGACAACGGTGCTCCATGGGGTTGTGGTGAGGGTTACATGAAATGGCCTTTATCTCAAATGAATTTCTTCAAAACATTGTTTGAAATATTATGACTGAATGAATGAATCTGTGTTACACATTTCAGGATAAAGAGGATATCCTCTGGGTCTCTCCCCGGGCCTGAAACTCAGTGTCTGTGTCTGACCCTCACCTATGGTGGTTCATGGATGTCTTCAGAGCTTGGGTAGCATCACCCCCTCTCTGGGGCAGCCCTCCCTTGCTCTCTTGGCACTTAGAAACATAGAGGGAAATTTGTGGTCACTTCCAAACACACACTAACACACACACAGACACACAAATACACAAAAACACATACAACCCAGGAGGCACACACAGGGACACGCACATCAGGGACACAGATACACAGAGACATACTAAGACACACACACACACTCCCAAGGAGCCCCTGCTGGTCCTGGCCTAACCTCCAGCTCTCCAGGTGTAGCAGGAAGTTGTCATTGCCGATATTTCGGCATCTCTCCTAACAGTAGTGGGGCAGGTTCCCTCTGGAGGGGGTAAGGCAGGGAGGGGAGAGAGAATCTGGCAAGGGCTCCTTCGGGGGCATGCCCAGGTAAAGGTAGGAGGGTCTGCGGGGTCACTGGGGTGACAGTGAGGGGGTTGCCCACTAAAGACTTAGAGCGGGGACCTCCCCGGGGGTCTGGTGGCTAAGACTCTGTGCTCCCAGTGCAGGGGTCCCCAGTTCAATCCCCGGTCAGGGAACTAGATCCCACGTGCCACAGCTAAAGGTTTCACGTGCTGAACTAAGACCTGATGCAGCTAACACCGGAGACACACAGAGGCACACAGAGGCACACACACATCAGGCACACAGAGACACAGGAACACACAGAGGCACACACATCAGGCACACAGAGACACAGGAACACACAGAGGCACACACATCAGGCACACAGAGACACAGAGAGGCACACAGAGACACACAGAGACATACAGAGGCACACAGAGACACACAGAGGCACACAGAGACACAGAGACATACAGAGGCACACACATCAGGCACACAGAGACACAGGAACACACAGAGGCACACAGAGACAGAGAGACACACACATCAGGCACACAGAGACACACAGAGGCACACAGAGGCACACAGAGACAGAGAGACACACACATCAGGCACACAGAGACACAGGAACACACAGAGGCACACACATCAGGCACACAGAGACACAGAGAGGCACACAGAGACACACAGAGACATACAGAGGCACACAGAGACACACAGAGGCACACAGAGGCACAGAGACATACAGAGGCACACACATCAGGCACACAGAGACACACAGAGGCACACACACGCGCACACACACACTCCAAGGAGCGCCTGGGAGCCCCTAGATATATATATCTCAGATACCGACTGTGTGTATATATATATATATTATGACTGCAGCTATAAGTCATATATATGACATATATATATGACTGTGTGTATATATATATGACTGCAGCTATAAGTCATACATATACAATATATATATGTGGCTGTATATGTGTGTATGTATATATATGACTTACAGCTACTGTCACCCTAGAAATGCTCAGGTCGGGAGGGCCACCTAAAGCCGGTTGAGGGGAGCCAGAGGGGGCCGCAGGGAGGCTGCTGGGACCCAGGTGTGGGGAGGCTGCAGACTGCAGGGCCCACCCAGCTCCAGAGGACAGGGCTGGTGGGAGCAGGCCCAAGCAGCCAGACGGACCAGCTGCTCAGAGCTCAGACCTCTGAGGCCCACTGGCCCATGGTTGTGGGGGATGAGCAGGTGGCCAAGACAGCAGCTCACCCAGTGTTGCCTCAGATCTGAGGGGGCTCAGGGGCTCCCGGAAGCCAGGCTTCCCCCATCCCCTCAGCCGGAGCCATTCTGTACTGTCTGTTCTCCACACGGGGGTTCCCTGGGCAAAGCAGTTTGCAAAAAGGATTCTGCTGCCAGAAAACAAACCAAGCAAACGAAAAGGACAACTGGCCTGGCTGACTTCCCAGAGCCCATGTCTCACTCAGGAGGAAGTCCAGGATGGCCAGGGAGCAGGTGGGAGGCCCTTGGACCTGGTATAGGAGTCCAGGTTCCCCTTCTGCCTGAGAGGCCCGGAAATGGGGTGCAGCTTGGCTCAGCAGCCCTGGGCAGCCCACACTGACCCAGTGATGGGGAAATAGCCAGGCCAGGCTGGGTTAAGGGAGGAGGGCAGTGGCCGAGACAGCACAGGGTGTCCTGTGAAGGGCCTGGGGGCTGCTGGCAGACGGGGCCCTAATACCACGTATGCCTTTAGCTCAGGGAAGGAGCTTGGCTCAGATGCTATTCTGTTCCGGGCCTCGGTTTTCTCTGGTAAACGATGTGACCACTGATGAATTCATCTGACACGTGCCAGGCCTGCGGGTCCTGGTGAACCATACCACAATGCCTGTCCTCCAGGGGCCTGATTCCTGGTGGGGAGAAGAGCCAGTGCCTGGACCATGCCCGGGGCTGCACCCACGTGACTCTCAACCCCACTTCAACTTTGGCTCTGCGACTCCCCTGCCTGGAGCCCGTTCCTGCGATGGCCACTTGGCTCATTCTCCATCCTCCCAGTGAGGCCCTGTTCTCAAACCACCCCTTTGAGAACTGTGACACCACCTCTTCCCTCCAGTCCCCCTTCCCTGCTTAATTGTCCCACGAGGTCACTGTTGAACACACCCTACATTTTACTTAGCTGTGGTTGTTATTTATTGCTAGTACTTCTCCACTTAAAAGCACTCTGAGGGCAGGGATTTGACCCATTTTGTTCACTGCCATACCTTTGGTCCCTAATCGAACATCAGGCACATAGTAGGTGTTCAGTAAATATCTGTAGAATGAATGAGTAACCATCCCCACTGTTGTCTCCATTTTACAGATAAGAAAACTGAGGCTCAGAGACATGATTTATCCAAAGTCACACAGCCAGTACTTAACAAAGCCAGGACCTTCTGATTCCTAAAGCACATTTCTCTTTCCCTTTGACCAGAGACTGCCTTAGACCTCAGAGGAGAAGCTGGGGAATGGTGCCAGGCAATGAGAAGGCCCATGGCCTTGACCAGAGCCGTTCTAGAGCAGAGGTTTACCCTGACTCACTTGGCCTTCTTGCTCTTGCTGTGGGAGCATCCCTGGGGGCTGTACCAGCTGTGGCATGTGGCCAGGGTGGCTTTGGGCAGAAAGGGGACTTCAGGGCCCTCCAACACATGGGGCCATCGCACAGTATGGGCTCCCTACGGCAGGAGGGGGCGTATAAGCAGTTAGCTGTGGGAGGTGGGAGGCCGCAGGCAGTGCCATATGGGGCACGTCTGGGGTCCCTCACCAGGCTCCTCCAGGCTCAGCCCAGGCAAGGCCCTGGTCCCTCCCCAAGCTGAGGGTGGGATGAGGGGACAGAAGGACCCCTGCCCCATTCTGCCAGGAAGAGGTGACTCCCTTGGGCTCTGACTCTGCTTTGGTTGATGTGATCTCTGCTACTTTCCCCAGATCCCAGCAACACCTGTGCCTAGATTCTGACAACTGTGCCCTCTTGTAGCCAGCTTTGGGTAGGAGAGAGAGCGCGGGCCTGGGATCAGCAGGCTGATCCACCGGCTGGAGATGCTCGGCCAGGCACTCCACTTCTCCAAACTCGGTCCCCAGTCTGTTCCTTTCTTTCCTCAAATTCCAATAACAGGGGCTTCCCTGGTGGTCCAGTGGCTAAGACGCCACACCCCCAATGCAGGGAGCCTGGGTTTCGTCCTTGGTCGGGAAACTGGATCCCACTTGTTGCAACTAAGACCTGGCGCAGCCAAATTAATATTTAAAAAATTCTAATAACAGCCTCGGCAATGCTTTCCTCACCTGTCAGGCTGTTCCCAGGCTCCACCCCTCTGTTGGTGCTGTGACCTCCACCTGGCAGCCCATCTCACCTTTCCTCTCTCCACTAACTCTCATCTAACTCACACGCACACACTGACGCACACACACACACACACACTCATAAATCTTTCAAACCTAGTGACAATAGCCTCTCCTGCAGGAAGTCTCCCTGGACCCCAGGGTGGTCTATGCACCCTTCACTGCACCCTATAAATCCTGTTGCCTTGGTCATTAGCACTGCCTTCCTGCCCCCTGCCAGACACAGGCCAACGTATGAGCTCCATCTCTGCGGCTGGCCAGGAGTGTATAGACTGAGTGGCTGGAGTCCAGAGGACCGCCTTGGCGTCTACGCTGGACGCAGCATGCCCAGGGAGAATCACTAGGGTGTGCCCGGTGTGGGGAGACAATCTGGGGGCGGGGAAGGCCTCAGTGGGTGTCTCAGCGTGAGGAGGGCTCTCAATTCACTGCCTCCCCGGGCCTGGGACTCTGGAGAAGTGGGCCCTGTCATCGGGGGACGTGAGGAAGGTTTTGCAGGGCTCTCTTATCAGCAGTGACATCTCAGATCTCCTTGACACTATTCACCTTTCAATTCATGACCGAGAGGACCCTCCTGAAATGCGGGATTCAGCCCCAGAATAAAGGGAAGGGGAGGAACCTGCCTGTACTTCGTGCTTGGTGGTCAGGCTCCCCTGGCGGCTCAGCTGGTAAAGAATCCGCCTGCAATGCAGGAGACCTGGGTTCGATCCCTGGGTCAGGAAGATCCCTTGGAGAAGGGCATGGCAACCCACTCCAATATTCTTGCCTGGAGAATCCCATGGGCAGAGGAGCCTGGTGGGCTACAGCCCATGGGATCGCAAAGAGTCAGACATGACTGAGTGACTAACACTTTCTTTCCCTTTCAGTCAGGCCTCTGGAACTTCTTACCTCCTAGTAGTTCACCAAAATCTTTGAAAGGTGGGATGTAGGGTGATGGTCACCTTTACAGGAAGCTGGGCTTGGAGAAATTAGGGGGCTTGTCCAAGGTGAGCATCTGGTGGATGGTGAGGCCAGAGTGTCTGACACACAGTGACGCCCTCTCTCACCCCCCAACTGGCCCCCAGGATTGGGCCAAACGTCAGGGGAAGAAATCTGTCCCCGGAGGGGGGAGGTGGGGCAGGGAACCCCAGGGATGTGAGAAGCTGGAGGAGACCAGAAGACCTGTCTCTGCTCTCAAGGGGCCTAGGGCTACTGGGAACCTGACCAGCGGAGGTGCAAAGAGAAAGGCCGTGAGTTCTGAATTATGTTGCTCAAAGTTGGAAACTGGCAGGGGGCTCCTGGTCTTGGGTCAGCTTGACATTGGATGGAAAGGCCCCCTGACCACTCCCTGCCTGGCCCTCCACCCCTGAGCCCAGAAGTTGGACTCCTCACTGGAGGCCAGAGACCTCCTTGTCTTGGTGGAGGGGATGTCCCAGCTTCCTGCCCACAGTGTCAGGGACCAAGTCCAGCCCCTGTGAGAGAGCTGTGTGACTGTGGGAGTGGCCTTGCGTCCCTGGGCCTTGGTTTCTGCATTTTGTCAAAAGTGGAATAGTGGGGCTTCCCTCATGGTCCAGTGGTTAACAGTCCGCCTTGCAATGCAGAGGACATGGGTTTGATCCCTGGTCCGGGAAGATCCCACTTGCCACTGGGCAACTAAGACTGTGCTCCACAACTACTGAGGCCGCGCTTGAGAGCTGGGGCTCTGCAATAAGAGAAGCCTCCACTCACAGTAGCCACAGAAAGCTTGTGCACAGCCAGGAAGACCTATCACAGCCAAAAATAAAATTAATTAATTAAATTAAAAAAAAAAGTGGAATGGCACCATCTGTCTTGAGGGACCACAGTGAGGATGAAATGAGGACTGACATGGAGCCTCTCACTTAACTCACTGGCTCCCTGGCTTCCTTCCCAAACTGGTCCACAGGCAGGCAAGGCAGATCTATCTGAAGTTGAGCCAGATGGTCCAGGAAAACAGGCCTAGGGTCTCTGAAGAGCCCTGAACTTGCAGTCTTCTCTGGATTCCACCCTCTGCACAGTTCCTGTGGCTGTGTGGCTCTGGGCAGGGTACTAAACCTCTCTGTGCTTCAGCATCCTCACCAGGTAAATCACAGATGTGAGTGGCTGGGTTTTTTCTTTTGTTTTTCCTTTTATAGGGTGAAATGTGGAGCATGGTAAGAGTCCCTCCCCAGGGTGACTGTAGTCTTGGAATGCGGGGCTCTGCTCCAGAGGTGACATACCCAGCCACAGAATGAAGTGCGAGGGTCTGCCTTCTTGCTTCCTGCAAGGGCTCCCTGGCAGCTGCGAGGGGCTGGCCCAGCCTGTGTTTTCCTCCAGGGCCTGGGGTGACAGCACCAAGGCCCACATGCTCTGGCCTGGCTTGGCCATCAGAGTGGGGAGGGGCTCAGTACCGCCTTGCTTAAAGCGAACCCACTGAACAGAAAATTCCAAGGGGTCCTGAAAGGCAAATTTTAGAGTGCTCCCTCACTCTCCAAGAGGATCTTCATTGTTTTGAAAAGTTCGCCAATCAGATTCCATTAACAGGACCCCTTCCCTGGACGGTGGGGGTGGGGGGTAATTCTTGCAAGGTGGGGACTGTGGAGCTGAGTTACAAGAGGAGTGTGGGGTTCAGAGTGTGAAGTGGAGGCGCTGGGTCCTGGCTGGACCATGACTTCAGTGACGGTGGGGACCCACCTGCTCTTAGGTGGCTGCCTCGGTACCCACACCGGCAAGGCACACAGTAGGCGCTCAATAAATGTTTGTGAGTGAAGAGCCAAAGGAATTCAGGTCCGAATGACTCATGACTTTTCCCACTTGGGCTTGATGAACCTGAGGAGGTGGCTGTGGTCTCCCCGCTCCTCAGCCCTGGGAGGAGGGCAGGGTGTGGACAGAGCCGGGCGGGTCCCCCCAGCGCCGTCCTGCGGTCCTGGAGCGGGCAGTCGCCAGGGAGCCTTGTTATGCGCACTTGTGGCCACGAGAGGCCGCCCCGCACCGTCAGCCGCCGTGAATCCAGCCTCCCAGAGGACCCCTAGCGGTGCAGAAAGGAACTCACCTTGCAGAAAGCAGGATGCGCTGGAGAAAGACCATCTGGAGGGTCAGCTGAGGGACACTGTGAAAAGGACCCTTGGGGCACAGAGGAGGAAATGGGCCCAGAGAGGGGTGGATGGTCCCGGGGACACACGGCTAGTCCTCGGTCACCCCCAGAGGACCCCTCCGAGGTCCTCATCACATGGATTTGAAGAGGGCCTCCTGTTGTTGGGGCTGCTTTATCTGGGCTCCCCCAGACTTCTGGACTGCAAGGTGGAGATGGGGGTCAGGAAGGGCAGGGCTGGTGGGCGAGGAGGATGGGGGTGGGGCCACGGGGTGCACTTGGCTTACCCAAGGCCACCACCTTCTTGGTAGCCATCTCCTCCTGCCGGGAGGGCTCAACCAGTCACGCTGTGGGTACAACTCGTCTCCATTGATGTGGGAGTATCACCAAATGAGGCGGGTGCCCCAGGGGCTCTGGCTAGGCCCTCACTAACTCTGGAACCCCATGCCTGAGGGGCAGGCTTGGCCCTGGGCACCCAGGCAGTTGGTCCTCCTGAGAGGCAGAGAGGCCAGGCCATGCTGCGCCTTGCAGGCCAGGTGAGGAGCTGGGTTTGTCCTGGGCCATTGGGGACTCTATCAGGTGGGGGTTAAACCAGGGAGCACGTGGCCCTTCTAGTTCAGTTCAGTAGCTCAGTCGTGTTCAACTCTTTGCGACCCCGTGGACTGCAGCTTCCATGGAGGCCAGGCTTCCCTGTCCAACACCAATTCCCAGAGCTTGCTCAAACTCATGTCCATTGAGTCG